>NW_027464588.1:31132500-32396741 GCF_043290135.1 Rhipicephalus microplus | reverse complement strand
CTTCATTTTATTGCCCCTTTCTTGATTTTTCGCTCACGGACGATTTTTCGCTCTCAACCAACGGTGCCGACGCCTACGGCGTAATCTCTGCTACACGAGCTCTCTAACGCCATCGTTAATAAAAAGAAATCCTGCGTCCGAGTTGTTTGCGTCTGAGCGAAAATCATGTCCGGGTCGTTTGCGTGGCTAGCGTATGTTTAATCACACTCTCTCCAGACGCAAGGCTATCGTCTTTCGACGACATTTGCAGTGTAATATGCAGATAAGGGGCCAATTTTTTAACTTAACAAAATGCTGTTGCGATTTTTCATTCGTACTCGGAGGGCTACGCAAAAACAGTAAGATGCCTATGAATCTTTTTGAATATTGATTCTGGAACACGACGGTATTCACGACAAGTAAGCCAGCCACGATATCTAGAAGACGTTGCATATTGTCACGTGAGCTAAGATGCACATATCCCGGCCTCCACATTTCTGTGTCAGAAAAGATAGCCCTTTGGTTGTGCGGCCCACAGATCATCGTTGTTCTTATATTTGTCTAGCGGAAGACCGAGGTATATGTTAGCTTTGTTTGACCATTTAATTCGTTTGTACACCACTGGCAACACTTCCCAATTTCCATGCTACAGCCCAGCACACTTGTTTATATTTACAATGCTACTTGTACATCACAAAACCTTCGTTCGGTGTTCATGAAGGCGGGCATGCTCGCCTGATCGGTACAATATATTCCAACACCATCAGCATATGCCAATATCTACACCTCACACGCGCAATAATGGAAACCACGTATATATGAATTTTCATATATGCCACGCACAGGCCTTCTAGATACTAATCGAATGATAAAGTTGAAAGTGGGCATTCTTGCCTTACTGGTAAACGAACATTAACTCTTTTAGTTAACTGACGGTTGACAATACATGGTTGAACAATTCTCGTAAGACATCTGGACACCCTGAAGCATCCCAGAGCCCACGCCAACATGCTCTAAAAAGAGAGCAGAATGATGACAAACTAGATAAAAGTTTTCGCTATATCAATTTGCAACATCCAGCTCTTCTGAAGTAAGCGTGACAGCACTCCAATATGAAATTTACCGTGTTCTTAATCCACAGCTTTGGTGTGGGCTAAACAGTGTACATATGGTTGTTTGCAACCACATCACAGAATTTTCATTAGTATTTTATAGTCCACACTCGTCAATGTTATTGGCCTATAGCCAGACACACCTTTCTGTTTAACAGGGTTTTAATCTTCGGGATCAGAACATTCTGTGCCTTCTTGAATGAAGATGGTAGGCTACACTTGTTTAAAGATTCAGCGTATACCATTTTTATGAACAGTGGCTAACTCTACCTTGAAAATTATGTAAAACATTGCCGTTATCCCGTCTGGGCCTCGAGATTTCCCGTTATGAAATTGGTCTATAACTATTCTATCACTCCCGCAGTTATATGAACCAATACACTTTCTGAATCTTGGCAATACAGAGTCGGCAAAAGCCTTAAAAAGTGTTCTTCAAAAGTTGATTCTTTTGGTAATATTTTATTTATTTATTATTTATTTAATACTGTAAGCCTTTCTAAGGCTCATACAGGGTGGGCGGGCAAATATACACAGTCGCGTACAAACCAGTCAATAGCGCACATAGCGAAAAAAAAAACAACAGAATCACAAGATGATGGTGAAAATAAAACTTGAACGGTGAAAGCAATTGTACAAAATTATGGACAGGTCACAAAACATCGAGGTATTAGCAGAGGGTATAGTGATCTGTGTGTTCGGAAGCGCTCACAAACATGAAAAAAGTTGCTTTTAGTCTTCATAAAACAGGCTTTCTACTTTCCGAACAAATGAATCTGCAGAGGAAAGATTAACGCACTCACATGGAAATTTGTTCCACTGCTGACGCTGCTCTTCCACTGCTCTTCCACTCTTCCACTGCTGACGGGAAGAATGAATATTTAAAAGTGTCACAGGGTGACATGAATGGTCTGATGCACTTATTGTGGTTGGTACGAAGAGAGTGATGGTTAGGCGGCTTTATATAGTTGTCTTTATCTATGTTTAAACCGTTGTGATACAAAAAAAATAAACTTTAAGGAAGAGACACGGCGACGGGCTGCAAGGGTCGGCAAGCATGCCCGCCTGCGCAGCTCAGTGACACTGTCATGCCTCGAATACTTAAAATAGATAAAGCGAAGGGCCTTGCGTTGGACGATTTCTAATTTGTTGGAAAGATGTTTTTGGTGGGGGTTCCAAACAATGCTGGAGTACTCGAGGATCGGCCTTATGAGAGATTTATATGCTGTCAGTTTTACATTAGAAGGTGCCATTGCAAGTTTTCGACGCAGGAACCCTAGTTGGCGATAGGCTTTTGTGTATGTGCTGCCTGTATGTGCATCCCACTTCAGTTTACTTGTGAAGGTAACGCCTAAGTATTTAACAGCATCGTTTCTAGCAATGTTTGTGCCGACCAAATTGTAACTAAAATGCTGGATTGTTTTTCTGTGAGTTATGCTAAGGCAAGCTGTTTTTGACACGTTAATTTCCATTCCCCACTCAAGGCACCATCATGCAATATTAGCTAGTGTGGTATTAAGTCTAAGCTGGTCACCAGTTGTGCGGATAGTGGTGTAGATCACGCAGTCATCAGCGAATAACCTCATTTTAACGTTAGGCACAAGGCACATATAAATATAATTAACATATATTAGGAACAAGATGGGTCCTAAGACGGAACCTTGTGGTACTCTGGAAAAAACTTCCAATGGATCAGAGGCTGTGTTGTTTACGGTTACATACTGGCTTCGATTTAATAGATACATTTTTATCCATGCTATTATGTTACTGTTAATACCGATAGACACAAGTTTGTCAATCAATTTACTGTGAGGCACCTTATCAAAAGCTTTGGCGAAGTCTATAAGTATGTAGTCGGTTTGCAATTGTGAGTTAATAGTAGTTACGAAGTCATGCGTTATTTCCAAGAGTTGAGTAACGGTAGACAGGTTTTTACGGAATCCATGTTGGTTGGGTGCAATAAGTTGTTATCTTCTAAATAAGTAATTATTGCCTTGTTGATTACATGTTCCAATAATTTACAGCAGCAGCTAGTTAGCGAGATAGACCTGAATGTTTCTATGGACAGCTTGCTCCCGCCTTTATGAATTGGAATCACCTTTGCACACAACCAGTCTGCAGGTAAAGAAGCTGTTAGCAGGGATGCTTTAAAAATTGCTTCAAGGAAGGGACATAGTTGCTCTGTGTAGCGTCGAAAGAATACATTTGAAATATTGTCAGGACCCACTGATTTCTTAACATCGATCTGCAACAGCAGGTTCAGAATACCTTCCGTAGTGACAACGACATCGGGCATTAAAAAAAGATGCACCGGAGCAACAGGGCTGCTTGGTGCGCATGCGCGTGTAAATACCGACTTAAAATACCTATTGAAAGCATTGGAAACGGCCTTCGCGTCCTTCACGATAGTACCCTCAATTTCTACTTCAGTCGTTGGGTTTTCAGGCCGTGCCAAGAAACGCCAAAATTTTTGCGGCTGATCCGTCATGAAGTGAGATAACGTATGTGAAAAAAAAGTTTGTCTTGCATTTCTAATTTCCGCCTTAAGCTGAGATGCAAGTTGCTTTAAAATGATTGGATTCCTCTTTTTCTTGCGCATTCTCTGTACCCTTCTTTTAAGGTGAATAATACAGCGATTGATCCACGGTGTTTTTCTTTGTGTGCGTTTTAGTTTCGTTGGGATAAAATTTTGTTCACAGTACGTAATTATTTCTTTTCAGTTGAATCTACATACCATTAACACCCTAGAATTCCTCTAGAGAAAAAGTCTCTAGTGCTGTGTCGAGGTAATCAATAACACAAACATCATTAGCTCTGGTGTAGTCTTTCACGGCTATCCGTGAATTTGTGCCATCGGGTTTGGCATTTAAGCATTCAAGCTTAAAAGTTATGATTAACATTTTGTGGTCAGATATTCCATCTTCTACAGTGGCTTTACCGGATAGGTTATCGGAAAGAAAAGCTAGGTCTAGTATGGAGCGAGTGTTTCCTTGAATTCGGGTTGGTTCCTGGACCAACTGGGACAATGAAAAATTGAACATTCAATCGTATAATAGCTCGCTGTTGGCGGTATTTATAGTACTTGTTAAGTTTTCCCAGTCAATAGCGAGATTGAAATCGGCAGTAAGTATTAATTTGGTACGGGGGGTAACCTTATCAACCATATAGTCATGTACTTGCAAAATGTAATCATCAGACGCATTTGGCTTTCTGTAGATGCCACCGATCAGTACTGGAGCATCGTGAGCAAATATTGTGCACCAAACGCTTTCGTGATTCACGATACCCTTTTCTCTACGATATTGCAAACCACATTTTATTGCAATGGCGACCGCGCCCCCGCGACCGTCACGATCTGACCGAAGTAGACAGTATGAAGAAGGAACAATTTCAAAATCAAGAATGTCTGGGCGCAGCCACGTTTCAGTTATCACGACAATATCACGAGTGTACGAAAATAACAATTCTTCTAGCTTGTCAGTTTTGTTAACAATGCTACGGGCATTCAAACATACCAATGAAAACGATGTGGCGGCTTGCGGGTGTCACGCGTTGCTTTTCGCGCGACCATCGTGACGTGCCCATCTCGGGGAAACTCTTGCATTTTTTGCTTCATCCCATACGTACAAGTCGTCATCTATCTTTAGTTTATCGAATACAAGAGTGACCTTAGCACCATTGTCCCGATCTTCCTTTGCTGATTGCCATAGTTTTTTGCGCAGGTCCCGAACTCGTGCGGAAAAGTCTTCGGATATCGATATCGCTGTTCCCTTCAGTTTGCCGCAATTACGAAGGACTAACATTTTTTCAGAGAAATTGTACAGCTTAAGAATTACTGGCCGCTCTCGATTTTGTGTTTTCCTGCCAATTCGGCGCATGCGTTCTACAGATGTTATGTTCACCTTGAGGATGTCTTTAAAAATGCCCTTAACAATCCACTGTTGTAAATCTGCATTTTGTTCGTTATCACCCTCTTCCACGCCATAGATTATTATGTTATTCCGGCGGCTCCTGTTTTCCAAGTCTTCTACCTTAGCTGATAGCTCTCGCACCAGTTTATTTGTTTCTACGGTCATCACCTTATGCTCGGCGAGTTTATCCTCAAATTGCTGTAGGCGAGCTAACTTTTTTTCTATGGTGGTTAATCTTTCCTGTACGTTGCCTACTGTAGTTTCTACGTGTTTTAAGTTTCCGGAAAGAGCAGTGAGCGCTTTATTGGTCTTTGTTTGTTCCTTTAGAATTTTCTTGAGGAGCTGGCTGTTTAAGGTGGCTTCTGAACCAGACCCTGAGTTTGAGCGGGGTCCAGGGTTTAACTCCACATCATCTGATGTTAACAGCAGTAGCCTAATAACAAGCAAACAATCACACAATGAAGAAAGCAGACTCTGTGGGCCCAGCAGCACTACTAAAGTGCGCGAATCGTCTCTAATAGAGCAGACAGAATGTTTGTCACCCACCTGGACGAAAAAGTAGAAATTCATGAGCAACCGCCCGAACACGGTTCTGCCAAGCCCACTGAAAGACTGCTGAAAACGGCTGCGGGTTTTATGCTGAAGCTCAAGCGTGTCCGCTGACGTCACTCGGTTGACCACATGGAAGGGGAGGGGCACTTGAGGCGCTGCTTTCCATGATGGTGCTTCGTCGACGGGGTTGTCCGGCGCAGGCGCGACGATGTTTCCTTGCGGTGGGAAGAGTTCCGCCGGGCCAACGACGGAATCCACCCGCAGCAGGGCGATCTGGACGAAAAAGTAGAAATTCATGAGCAACCGCCCGAACACGGTTCTGCCAAGCCCACTGAAAGACTGCTGAAAATGGCTGCGGGTTTTATGCTGAAGCTCAAGCGTGTCCGCTGACGTCACTCGGTTGACCACATGGTAGGGGAGAGGCACTTGAGGCGCTGCTTTCCATGATGGTTCTTCGTCGACGGGGTTGTCCGGCGCAGGCGCGACGATGTTTCCTTGCGGTGGGAAGAGTTCCGCCGGGCCAACGACGGAATCCACCCGCAGCAGGGCGATCTGGACGAAAAAGTAGAAATTCATGAGCAACCGCCCGAACACGGTTCTGCCAAGCCCACTGAAAGACTGCTGAAAATGGCTGCGGGTTTTATGCTGAAGCTCAAGCGTGTCCGCTGACGTCACTCGGTTGACCACATGGAAGGGGAGAGGCACTTGAGGCGCTGCTTTCCATGATGGTTCTTCGTCGACGGGGTTGTCCGGCGCAGGCGCGACGATGTTTCCTTGCGGTGGGAAGAGTTCCGCCGGGCCAACGACGGAATCCACCCGCAGCAGGGCGATCTGGACGAAAAAGTAGAAATTCATGAGCAACCGCCCGAACACGGTTCTGCCAAGCCCACTGAAAGACTGCTGAAAACGGCTGCGGGTTTTATGCTGAAGCTCAAGCGTGTCCGCTGACGTCACTCGGTTGACCACATGGAAGGGGAGAGGCACTTGAGGCGCTGCTTTCCATGATGGTTCTTCGTCGACGGGGTTGTCCGGCGCAGGCGCGACGATGTTTCCTTGCGGTGGGAAGAGTTCCGCCGGGCCAACGACGGAATCCACCCGCAGCAGGGCGATCTGGACGAAAAAGTAGAAATTCATGAGCAACCGCCCGAACACGGTTCTGCCAAGCCCACTGAAAGACTGCTGAAAACGGCTGCGGGTTTTATGCTGAAGCTCAAGCGTGTCCGCTGACGTCACTCGGTTGACCACATGGTAGGGGAGAGGCACTTGAGGCGCTGCTTTCCATGATGGTTCTTCGTCGACGGGGTTGTCCGGCGCAGGCGCGACGATGTTTCCCTACGATGGGAAGAGTTCCGCCGGGTCAACGACGGAATCCACCCGCAGCAGGGCGATCTGGACGAAAAAGTAGAAATTCATGAGCAACCGCCCGAACACGGTTCTGCCAAGCCCACTGAAAGACTGCTGAAAACGGCTGCGGGTTTTATGCTGAAGCTCAAGCGTGTCCGCTGACGTCACTCGGTTGACCACATGGAAGGGGAGAGGCACTTGAGGCGCTGCTTTCCATGATGGTTCTTCGTCGACGGGGTTGTCCGGCGCAGGCGCGACGATGTTTCCTTGCGGTGGGAAGAGTTCCGCCGGGCCAACGACGGAATCCACCCGCAGCAGGGCGATCTGGACGAAAAAGTAGAAATTCATGAGCAACCGCCCGAACACGGTTCTGCCAAGCCCACTGAAAGACTGCTGAAAACGGCTGCGGGTTTTATGCTGAAGCTCAAGCGTGTCCGCTGACGTCACTCGGTTGACCACATGGTAGGGGAGAGGCACTTGAGGCGCTGCTTTCCATGATGGTTCTTCGTCGACGGGGTTGTCCGGCGCAGGCGCGACGATGTTTCCTTGCGGTGGGAAGAGTTCCGCCGGGCCAACGACGGAATCCACCCGCAGCAGGGCGATCTGGACGAAAAAGTAGAAATTCATGAGCAACCGCCCGAACACGGTTCTGCCAAGCCCACTGAAAGACTGCTGAAAATGGCTGCGGGTTTTATGCTGAAGCTCAAGCGTGTCCGCTGACGTCACTCGGTTGACCACATGGTAGGGGAGAGGCACTTGAGGCGCTGCTTTCCATGATGGTTCTTCGTCGACGGGGTTGTCCGGCGCAGGCGCGACGATGTTTCCTTGCGGTGGGAAGAGTTCCGCCGGGCCAACGACGGAATCCACCCGCAGCAGGGCGATCTGGACGAAAAAGTAGAAATTCATGAGCAACCGCCCGAACACGGTTCTGCCAAGCCCACTGAAAGACTGCTGAAAATGGCTGCGGGTTTTATGCTGAAGCTCAAGCGTGTCCGCTGACGTCACTCGGTTGACCACATGGTAGGGGAGAGGCACTTGAGGCGCTGCTTTCCATGATGGTTCTTCGTCGACGGGGTTGTCCGGCGCAGGCGCGACGATGTTTCCTTGCGGTGGGAAGAGTTCCGCCGGGCCAACGACGGAATCCACCCGCAGCAGGGCGATCTGGACGAAAAAGTAGAAATTCATGAGCAACCGCCCGAACACGGTTCTGCCAAGCCCACTGAAAGACTGCTGAAAATGGCTGCGGGTTTTATGCTGAAGCTCAAGCGTGTCCGCTGACGTCACTCGGTTGACCACATGGTAGGGGAGAGGCACTTGAGGCGCTGCTTTCCATGATGGTTCTTCGTCGACGGGGTTGTCCGGCGCAGGCGCGACGATGTTTCCTTGCGGTGGGAAGAGTTCCGCCGGGCCAACGACGGAATCCACCCGCAGCAGGGCGATCTGGACGAAAAAGTAGAAATTCATGAGCAACCGCCCGAACACGGTTCTGCCAAGCCCACTGAAAGACTGCTGAAAATGGCTGCGGGTTTTATGCTGAAGCTCAAGCGTGTCCGCTGACGTCACTCGGTTGACCACATGGTAGGGGAGAGGCACTTGAGGCGCTGCTTTCCATGATGGTTCTTCGTCGACGGGGTTGTCCGGCGCAGGCGCGACGATGTTTCCCTACGATGGGAAGAGTTCCGCCGGGCCAACGACGGAATCCACCCGCAGCAGGGCGATCTGGACGAAAAAGTAGAAATTCATGAGCAACCGCCCGAACACGGTGCTGCCAAGCCCACTGAAAGACTGCTGAAAATGGCTGCGGGTTTTATGCTGAAGCTCAAGCGTGTCCGCTGACGTCACTCGGTTGACCACATGGTAGGGGAGAGGCACTTGAGGCGCTGCTTTCCATGATGGTTCTTCGTCGACGGGGTTGTCCGGCGCAGGCGCGACGATGTTTCCCTACGATGGGAAGAGTTCCGCCGGGCCAACGACGGAATCCACCCGCAGCAGGGCGATCTGGACGAAAAAGTAGAAATTCATGAGCAACCGCCCGAACACGGTGCTGCCAAGCCCACTGAAAGACTGCTGAAAATGGCTGCGGGTTTTATGCTGAAGCTCAAGCGTGTCCGCTGACGTCACTCGGTTGACCACATGGTAGGGGAGAGGCACTTGAGGCGCTGCTTTCCATGATGGTTCTTCGTCGACGGGGTTGTCCGGCGCAGGCGCGACGATGTTTCCCTACGATGGGAAGAGTTCCGCCGGGCCAACGACGGAATCCACCCGCAGCAGGGCGATCTGGACGAAAAAGTAGAAATTCATGAGCAACCGCCCGAACACGGTTCTGCCAAGCCCACTGAAAGACTGCTGAAAATGGCTGCGGGTTTTATGCTGAAGCTCAAGCGTGTCCGCTGACGTCACTCGGTTGACCACATGGTAGGGGAGAGGCACTTGAGGCGCTGCTTTCCATGATGGTTCTTCGTCGACGGGGTTGTCCGGCGCAGGCGCGACGATGTTTCCTTGCGGTGGGAAGAGTTCCGCCGGGCCAACGACGGAATCCACCCGCAGCAGGGCGATCTGGACGAAAAAGTAGAAATTCATGAGCAACCGCCCGAACACGGTTCTGCCAAGCCCACTGAAAGACTGCTGAAAATGGCTGCGGGTTTTATGCTGAAGCTCAAGCGTGTCCGCTGACGTCACTCGGTTGACCACATGGTAGGGGAGAGGCACTTGAGGCGCTGCTTTCCATGATGGTTCTTCGTCGACGGGGTTGTCCGGCGCAGGCGCGACGATGTTTCCTTGCGGTGGGAAGAGTTCCGCCGGGCCAACGACGGAATCCACCCGCAGCAGGGCGATCTGGACGAAAAAGTAGAAATTCATGAGCAACCGCCCGAACACGGTTCTGCCAAGCCCACTGAAAGACTGCTGAAAATGGCTGCCGGTTTTATGCTGAAGCTCAAGCGTGTCCGCTGACGTCACTCGGTTGACCACATGGTAGGGGAGAGGCACTTGAGGCGCTGCTTTCCATGATGGTTCTTCGTCGACGGGGTTGTCCGGCGCAGGCGCGACGATGTTTCCCTACGATGGGAAGAGTTCCGCCGGGCCAACGACGGAATCCACCCGCAGCAGGGCGATCTGGACGAAAAAGTAGAAATTCATGAGCAACCGCCCGAACACGGTGCTGCCAAGCCCACGGTATATGATTAGTAAAGGATTTGTAATAATATTCTGTGTAATGCATTCTTTATATGTTCCAGTTTAGTTGATTGATTGATTGATATGTGGAGTTTAACGTCCCAAAACCACTATATGATTATGAGAGACGCCGTAGTGAAGGGCTCCGGACACTTAGACCACCTGGGATTCTTTAACGTGCACCCAAATCTGAGCACACGGGCCTACAACATTTCCGCCTCCATCGGAAATGCAGCCGCCGCTGCCGGGATTCGAACCCGCGCCCTGCGGGTCAGCAGCCGAGTACCTTAGCCACTAGACCACCACGGCGGGGCAACCGGTTTAGTCGTTAGCTGACCATTATATTCAATTTCTGTGATGTCTTCAGCACGCGCATACTGTTTTCAGTAATAAGAAATCGTTGATTAGGCACTTCAGCAAGTAACTTGTGTGCTCGAGCCGATACAACCATACCTTAGGATTCTGTGACATAGATGGCCTCAAGTTTGTTCTTATTATCTCTAATATTTTTGTCATGATGAGCAGGGTCTACCATTTCTTCTTTGCTGTATTACAGAAGTAGATTCTTCAAAGTACTCGCTTCCACTCGTTCCTCGTACAATGTTTATTCAGCCATGGCACACATTTTCACAATAAATTCAAAAGAGTCCCAATTTCCCGACCAGTTTCTTAATGCTAGGGCGTTTAGGTGTGTGTAATTGTTTTTTGATGCAATTTAAAAACGTGTCATCACTGAGTATATTGGAATTTACCTTCCAGAAGTCCCACATAAATGTACGTTTCAGAACTCATTTTAGGGGCGAAGCTCCTTAAAGCGGCACCCGTTCGTCCCTCGTAGTAGTGCGTAACAAGTCTTACGCTTTGACCTGCAAGGTGGCGCCGGTGGGAGATTTCCCCTGTGCGTTGTTGAACAATGAAAAATTCGCAGCGTGCGCCTTAACTAAAAGCCGAATTCTCGTATATCATTCACAATTAGCAGCCATTGGCATGTACATTTAGCACTATCTGACAAGAAAGGGTTGCTACGTCAACAAGATGGACGATTGGGCCAGTTGGTTATATATGATCTAAGAGTACTACGCGGTTGAAAACACGGACGGGAAAAAGACAAGGTACAAGGACAAGGAACAATGTCTTCAGGCTGAGCATGTCCTTGTCTTTTTCCCGTTCGTATTTCCTACCGCGTAGTACTCTTAAGTTATACTCGCTGGGCGTAACCTCCTAGGTTTTAGAAAGCTTTAGCGAGCGTTGGGCCGCAGTGCCATGAATGAAGTGAACTAGTATATACCATGAACTCGAGGTGGTTAAAGGTGGAAAGTAGACCAGAAGCGCAAGCCGTAAGAAAGTCTGTGTGTGCCACCTCTCGTTTAGTCCTTGAAATGTCCCCTGGATGGCGGTGTATGTGCGCAATATATAATGAAAAGATGCGAGATGGTGGTACTTGGAGTGTTGAATAGATGGACGAACAGACATACAGACAGATGCATGGACGGACTCACGCATGGCTGCACCAACAAATGGTCACATGGACGGACGCAGGAGCGGATGCATAGACGAACGCAAGGACGGACGCACAGATGGACGTGCGGACGCACGAACAGACGCACGCACGGTCACACAGATGAACGCAGGGACAGACGGAAGCAAGAACGAATGAACGGACGGATGCCTCGCCCCACTCTCCATCATTCACTCCATAGATATGCTGCCATTTTGGTCTAAAGGGAACATAACGAGTGACTGATCGCTGAATGAGGCTGGTTCAACGTTATTACAATCACAAACTCACTGCTCTAATATCTGTCCGATCATGCGTGACTAGATCCCGGAAAGTGGGTATATTGACGGTGCAATTCAGCTTTAGCAAAGAAAGCAAGATTATGAAAGGAACCCTTCTCAATACTCTCTTTTATATAATTAGCGCTGTCATCTTTTACTCTAAGCAGCTAAATCAATTATCTACACTGAACACACAGTTAAAATCTCTATGAACAATCAGTAGCCCAATAGTGTCATAATAATGACACATTTCTAGGAAAAGGATAAGTGATCAGGAGGGTTCGTTGGTGCGTACACACGTATTACTCTGAAGTTTGCCTCTTCATACGTAAAATCGCACAAAACAAACCTTTTATACGAAGAGCTAATCACTGTTGCCTCAACAATGCCTAAACATTTTTTAATAAATATTGCACGCCTTTGTCTATCGGACAGCAAGTATGTACAAGTTCTTCTCTTCTATGAGACACCCGATCTGACTCTGTTTACGCCTTGCAGACAATCCACGCACGTTAAGCGCGCCGACAAGAGTGAGCAGACTTACACGATTAGCTCAGCACCATCAATGAGCGTTCAAGCTCCAAGACAGAGCGCTCACTTTCTGCGCCTCTCACCGCGCGCAAGCGACGAGTACGCCGATCAAGACATAGCAGATGTACTGACCATTGGTTAAATGGTCAAAGCCGGTATGCAGACCTTGGACAAGGGACGGTCGCGGCGTGGCTGCTTGCAGCCGGATGAACTCTCAATCAGCAGGGTAGCGTTTCGATGGCGCTGCGCTATCCTCCGACAGGTTATGGCATTTCTGTTTTAAAGACAATAGTCTTTCTTGGGGACCTCCGACGCAAAAATTTTGGTCTATCTGTCTGTCTGTCTGTCTGTCTGTCTGTCTGTCTGTCTGTCTGTCTGTCTGTCTGTCTGTCTGTCTGTCTGTCTGTCTGTCTGTCTGTCTGTCTGCCTGCCTGTCTGTACATTTGTCTGTTTGTCCACCCTTAACGGTACCCTAAACGTCACCAAAGTGGCCGAACGATACTCCAAACGGCCAACACCATCCGCAGCGCCCACCAATATTGCTCAAGATTCAGCGTTCATACTTGTGTGATTGTCAATTAAAAAGCAAAACTGCATGTATCTGAGGCACCATAACAACACGTCAATATTCTGTATGTGTGTATCCTACTAGAAAAAGCATACATAAGGAATTATAAGGACCATAGCTTCGCCCCAAAAAGCGGTAGCACGGTGGAGGGCATGAAACACTTTCTTCCCGGCCAGCGTTGGCCGTTTGCTCTACTCGCAAGGAGAGAGCCATCCCGCGTCTGTTCTAGTCGAACGCCAAAAGTGAAATGACACCGCCATGCCTCTGCTTGTGAATGCAGTGAAAATAGCTTCCTGTGCTTGAAAATGTAGGGACAGTAACACATGCTTTACAAACGCAGGCGTCTTCTATACATGCTTCACAAGAAATATTGCATTATTATTGCGTGGCACGAGCACCCATTGCGATTGGGCGTAAGAACATGGGACGATGATGATCACCATCATGTGATTATCATAATAACTTCATAGTTCAAAGCCCATAACCCCCTACGAGAAGCACACACGCTACTGCGACTTTTCTCTTATGAGCGCGCAGTGTGTGCTTCGCTGCTTCGCAGGTTCGAGAAGGTTTCATGCAGTGAATATTTGAAGTACGCTCTAGAAACATAATATCGTTATCGTGTGGAGCTCTTAAAGGCAAAGCTTCAGGGTCCCCTGATTTTTCTGATTGACGTCTCTTCTGCATACATTCTCAACACTGGTGTAAGTGTATGCAAACGATCCGCTTGGTGGCAGAACGCTGAGTGTTGAAAGGAACGTTGCTAGTGAAAAATATGGCTGTGGCTTAGCCATTCTTATTTTTTTTCTACGGTAACGTTTCAGTACATTTCCCTTACTGCTGTGAATATTTTGGACCAGTCCTGTCTTCGTTGTTTGAAAGAACACAGCATTATTCACTGCAACAGGCCAGAAAACAAGGTCAGGGTCTTTGAACGGAGTCACGAAACTTACTCTTTTCGAAACAGAAAAAAACTGTTTAAATACTAAGCACGTTGCTTTGATTCATGTTCAGGCTAAGCTGCAATGAGAGAACAAATGACCGCATTAACTACTGTGAGGACTTGACCCTCTCAGTCAATTGGAGCTGCTTAGTATACACCACAACTCTTCATCTCCAACAATTAGAACTGTTGTTTGGACGTGTAGGCGCTACTGAACATGGGGATGGTCATAGCAGCGCAACGCTGGGGAAAATGCATAATAAAGAAACTCGCTGAAGTTTAGTGCCATAGGACAGCCTTCTGTTTGCCGCGGCCGCTAGCACCAGTTCCCCGGGAGCATCTGGCCCACGTGCCATGTGTTTCATGCTTTTGCAAAGGGACTGAACTATTTACGTGTGAATGCTTTGGATTAGGTGGGATCTGAGAATGAAAAAAAATAGGCAGCATATCCACGCAGTGATTGATGGAGAGTGGGGCGAAGCATTCGTCCGTCTATGCGTCCGTCTGTGTGACTGTCCATGCGTCTGTTCGTGCACCCGTCCCTGCGTTCGTTCATGCATCCGCCCCTGCGTCCTTTCATGCGTCCATCCATGCATCTGTCTGTGTGTCCGTTCGTCCGTCTATTCAACACTCCAATTACCACCATCTCGCATCTTTTCATCATATATTCCCCATATAGAAGAACCGCCATCCAGCGGACATTTCAAGGAATGAACGAGAGGTGGCACACGCACACTTTCTCACGGCTTGCACTTCGTGTCTACTTCCCACCTTTAACCACCTCGAGTTCAGGGTATATACTAGTTCACTGCATTCATGGCACTGCGGCTCACCGCTCGCTAAGCCTTTCTAAAACTAAGGAGGTTTTACCCAGCGAGTATAACGTAGCAACCCTTTTTTTTCAGATAGTGCTCAATGTACATGCCAATGGCTGTCAATAGAGATCGCAGCGTGCGCGTTAACTAAAACAGAATGCTCCTGTCTCTCATTTCCATTAGCAGCCATCGGTATGTACATTGAGCACTATTCTTTATTGTTCAACACGCACAGAAGAAATCTCTCACCGGCACCACTATGGGGTCAAAATGTTATACTTGTTTCATACTACAACGACATTGAGGGATGAACAAGTGCCGCTGCAAGAAGCATCGCCCCTAAAAAATTAACTTAAAACCAAATCAAGGGAGAATAAACCAACCTTGATGGTGATTAAGAGCGAGCTATTGAATGCAGTATGAATAAATATTGCATCAAAAGATCTAGAGCGTACAGTATTCTAAATGGAGTCGACACTGAATAAAGTGAATTTAGGAGATCTTACGCAGCAGGTGCTTTGTCCTTTGACTTTTTGCCTAGCTGAAAAGAACGCATTACTTTGTTCTTACTTCACCAAGCTTTTCTTGTAGCGTACTGAATGTACAAAGGGAGTGTCCAGACAGATATATTAGAAGCTATTAATAACCCACATATATCCATTACAAACTTAGCTTTAGCAGTTGACTCATCCACTGGAAGAATTGATGCCTTTCTAACCCTCTCTAGTGAATGTCTATTGACATTTACAGAAGAGCGTCAGAAACGCTGGATTGCTTGCGTTCGAAAGTACGTCAGTGGAAAGCTTGCATATGATAGTTAAGATACAACACTTTCTTACCAGTTGCTTAAATTTCGTCGCCGAAACACTTTTGGTAGAATGATAAGTTTTTAGGCTTCGACATTTCATTTGAACAGCTTTGTTACACGCTGTCACTCCTTCGATTGATGTTCCAGAATTCATCGCTTCAGCCAAAAGCCATCATTTGCGGGGTCGACCACGCATCCGCATGTTTTATGAAAACTTTATACTAATTTATCTCGGTTGTCATGCATATGGATGCAAACTATTTATAGAATTGACCTCCTTAAAATGTTTTATTAAAGGTTATTTCATGTCATGTACACATGATAAGCACTCCAGAGAAACGAAAAGTTCAAGGGAGGATGGAGGCTTGATGTTGGGTGATATCGCCGGGCAGGGTATGTCACGGGCGAGATTAATTTGAAAAGTGAATTATCTCAATAGCACATAACTCGCCCTTCGCTGACAATAAAAATTGATGGAGTAGAAAAAAAAACAAGCTTGAAAACAAGTAAGCGGGACAAAAAGGAAAGACATTGGAAAGCTATTCAGAAAGATTTTAGTTTTGAATAAGGTGAAGAAGCAGCAAAAAAATTGCAGCACGAAACCGATGAAGTGGCAAACCTCTGGAATTGAAATTCACTCAGAAGTAAAACGTGTTTGTGCATTGACTACAAAGATGTCTCACTGTGTTGGGGGGGATTCGGGGGGGGGGCGGAGAAGAGGAGAGTGTTCTTTGAAACACATGCTGCCCCATTTAAAGCTGAATCGCAAAAGGAACGCACACCTGTGCGCCAGAGCACAAGAATCGTCTCGAACTCGTCTCTATGGACAGATTGGGCACTGTGAAATGCTACAGTGGACAGTTTTGACAATGTCGCAATTGACAAGAGCGCAAATAGTGATGAAGCGGAGGTATTCAAGCACTTGCTGCTTCATTACAGTATTTTCGAAGCTTCGCGGAGGCCTATTGTAGGTCTGTCACTTGCATCGGCTCGCAGCGAGAACCACTGGTACGCTTCCATGGCATCTCAGCCTCTCCCACGTGGGCTGCTGGTAAATTCATGACTGCTAGGTTCCTGTGTATTTTGATAACTAGTTCGCAGCTGCATCGCACACTTGGAGAAAACTAAGTCCCAATTGTGCTATCTCTATGTAAAAAGAACCATGAGTAAGATGCGGAGCAGTACATGCGTCGACTCAAAGCACTGTTCGTCCCGGTCACCTTGTCCGTTGTTAGCGCGTCCTTACAAGAGGAGCACACCACGCTATTACTGCAGTTTTTGTTGCTGTTACTTTCCCCGAACTCTTGTTGGATCAAGCTACGCGGATTGATCACCACGCAGGGCACGTGCGTTCATTGCGGGCCTGCAAAATCTCGTTTCCGACGCCATCACATGATGGCTGAGAGAGTGTAAAAAGAGAGGCTACAGCCTCTTACCCAGCCGCTTACACAATACTTACACACAAAGAGGTTTTAAAAATTTGCTGGAGTGGAAATTCTCGCCCCCGAGTGAAGCCATGCCAACCATAATATGGCGGCTGCAGCAGCCATTTTACTAGGGGCATGATGAGCTGTTGGCGTTTGGTGATCGAGAAGGAGCGTTTTCCTCGCATGCCCGACGAGTTTTACGTGGCAACCTTTTCGGTTCAGGTAGTGCTCAAAGTGTGTCCTTGTATTAGAAGTTTTCTTTTAAAAGCATCAAATTTAAGGCAAATTTTATTAGAGATTGAGTCTACGATACTTGTATCTGTGGATTATTTCATCGGAACCAACTACATTTTAATGTATATTTAACGTAGCTTTTAGACTAAAAAAAATCAAAGACACCTGATGTCTAAGTGGGCACCACCAGAAAGTAACCTAACTTTTGGAGGGCAAAAGCTGGCTTCACTTCTGTTGGCAAAGCATTGCAGGAGGTTCCACTACAGCAATTTTTTTAAACCTCCTTGCTTACACAGGCCCGAACGCGCTACCGCGTGAGCGAGTTCTAAAAGTGGTTGGGCCAGCTGTTGCGCGTGCGTAGTAAGGTGGTTATGCACACCAAGTTGAACCTCACCATAAGCTTCTTCAATTCTAAAAACACCTTTCAGATTAATAATTTATTTTTTGCCCTAATTAAGAAAGTTGGTTGCTCTCTCTACAGCGTGTTTTCTTTCACATCCGAATGTGTAACATTAAACTGTTCCTGTTGGCCGCTGCTGCTAGGCAGCGTCGCTATAGATCTGTGTGGATTTGGCAGGCTTATGTCTTCTACTTCATTTTGAATCAAGAAATGAAGATTGTTATTATATTGCCTGTCGAACGACTCTTTCGAATAGTTTGGCATCGGCTGCCAGCTGCTCTCAGTGACGTAAGAGTGCTGCTGTACGGCGCCGGGGCGCAACCTCTTTGAGCGGCGTCAAATTTACAGAACAATGAGACTATGTCCTTTCATGTACGTATGTATATAGCCATGTACGTATGTAGATAACCATACGTACATATACATGTACGTATGTATATTTCCTTTCTTCTATCTCTGTGCAGAGGTGAATAAACCTTTCTATATTCAACCTGCTCGTTGATATTTAGGAGTGAAGGTCCTCAGTCTCGCACGATTTTCGTTGTCACCGTCGTCGTAAGTCTCCGTTGTGCGTCCGTCTATACCATACCGAGACCGTTCACGGCACGCATAGACCGTACTTTGTGCATGCATCTGTCCGTCCGAGCGATCATGCATTCGTCCGTCTGTGCATCCGTCCATCCGTGCATTTGTCATTTGGTCCGTCCGTGTATCGGTCCGTACGTCCATTTCTGCGTGTGCTCCTTTTCCGAGTGTTCATCCAACAGTGTGTCTGTCCTATACGCTAGTCGCCAACTTCAACGTTGACATTATATGTATATAGGCCTTAGGACCTCAGGTTCAATTCATCAGCACCCACTTTGTGAATAAGCTGCCAATCATTCGATTCACTGACAATCACCGTTCACGTTTCAGTGGTTCAAGCTCCACAGTGACAGCGCGCCCATCATTGTTCCTATAAAGCAAAGCTGGTACTGCTTTACAGTTGTCGGTGGCGTTGAGTGTGTAAACGCGAAAAAAAAAAAACCAGGCGCAGGAGGACTCAAAGAAATACGAAACTGAAAGTTGCTACAATGTATGCGTACTTGTATGGACCACTTCGCAATAAGGGTTTATGTTTTGAATATATGCTTCTGGACAATAAGCCGTCTGTAATGGGCCAGCTTAGTAGACTTTTATTTCCCATCGACATATTTATTGTGGCGCGTAGCAACAGAAGGTTGCTCTGAAAGACGGTCCAATTACCGGTATTGAGAAAGGATACAATGAAGAGGCAGAATCGCGAAACTCGAGATATAAGAAAAAAAATAAATAAATAAATAAATACATAAAACGAAGGAAACAAAGAAAGAACGAGACAAAGAGAAAGCAAGAAGACAAGATAGGGTCGCGTTAGGCACGTTTACGACAAGCATACCTTGCCCTCATTTTTCCACGAATAAAAGTGCTGCTGACATTTTCTTTTTGACTTGCCCCGTTGGGTTTCATTTCCGGAAAAAATAAATACTTACTAGCACTAAATCGATGGGTGCAGCAGTGTTCGCAGAAAGGGGGATGACAGCGACCTTTTGTCGCTACAAGAAAGTCCAAGTGTCCTTTGCAAACGAACTCAATACAAGTGATTTTTTTACTAGTGTTAACTCTCCGAAATGACACGCGCTTCACTGATAGGGAAAGGTTCTATGCAATTCGAAATATAGCTCACGCTCCAACGATCACAAGCATGAAGTGATGAAAAATTTATGAACGGAGAGTGCTAAAAACACAGTGTTTAGACAAGAGATCTTGTTTTCCGGAGAATATAGGTACCATTGTTGAAATGCTCGCTCTTTGCTTTAGTCAGAATCTTCATTAACGAGTCCGCCCTCTCAGACTCTGATCGAGCCGTCAGTGCCTGTGAGCGTGGGTGAGGAACAATTTGGTGAGTTTGGGTTCGACACCGTCTGGGTGAAAAAAACGCTTAAGAACTCTGCACAAATGGTGGACGAGCGAAAGTTAAAACGTGTTTCAGCCGTGGCTTCAACCCCACGCTGCATTGAAGAGTTTTGAAATTACTGGTTACACGTTAGTGCTTCCTAATGAGGTTAGACGCACGTTTCGCTTGGGATTATCACAGCGTTTATTACACATGCCGCACATTGTACTTTGAATGATCATAGTCATGGAGGTGTGTAATGAGCAGTTAATTGTGTTTCGCAATGCGTTAATGACAGTGATTGTTAGAGAAAGAGAGGCGGTCACTGACGTCGCGGAGGAAGCCAAAGTGGCGCTGGAGACACTCCCGCCGAAAGCGGGCTTTCGCCCTGGCACACGAGCTCCCACATTCATCCCGTTGACGTTGTCATGCCCGCGACGACGCTTGTTCAGTTTGGCGTTGTTACATCCCGTGAGATCACGAGCTGACTAGGTGGTGTGGTTTGCAGGATCTGCCCACCACTGGCACTTGAATTACTACTGTTCGTGATTTAGCGCGGGTTGGAAGACTGCAGGATCATAAGCACGTAGATACTGCCGGTACTGGGCCTCCCGGACTGGTTTTTGTGCTCTGACTGCACCATCGGCCTGGCGAATGTGAGCTCGCTCACATTTCCACTGTCAGCGCATTTATGAAGTTGTCCAGGTGGAGCCATGTGGAAGGTCTCAGTTGAGTCGACGCACGCGAGCTCGGCCCTTGGCAATGACGGGATGAACGACGTCCCTCAATATACAGTGAATGGCGCAC
Organism: Rhipicephalus microplus; assembly: GCF_043290135.1. NCBI lineage: Eukaryota > Metazoa > Arthropoda > Arachnida > Ixodida > Ixodidae > Rhipicephalus > Rhipicephalus microplus. Next base: position 32,376,445 of record NW_027464588.1, on the reverse strand, counting down.
GTGCTTCGGTACGACAGAGATAATGACGTAATTGATAGTACAGCCAATAGAGACCACTCGTGACACCAATGTCGAACAGCTTTTTTTTCTCTTATAGTCTTACACAGCTCTCGATGTAAAAGCTTTAGTTAGTTGTTGTCAGAGCGAGTCCGTTCGACGGATATTTGGTTGTGTGAATGGTGGGGGTGAAAAACAGTTATGTATGGAAGGTATGTACAAAGAAGGTCGGGAGTGGTAAACGCAAGATACATTTTATAAAAGATTATAGTTAGCTCTCTATTTTTGCTAGCGTCTGGTCTTACTGGGGCTATTGCCACACTACGGCCAGCCTAATAAGCCAGATCGCGTTTTTTCAGTTGTCTTTTCACAAATACTTCAACGCACTTGGATTCACACACGAGTTTCAACCTTTATGGGCCAGGGGGTCAGTTGCAAAAGAGGGAAGCGGAGGTACGTTAACGTCCGTTCACCCCCATGCTCTGGCCAGAAGTTTGTGACAAAAAGTTCTCGCGGCAGTCTTTAGAGGAATACTTTAGGCGAATGCTGGGGATGTGCAATGCACGTCCTGTACCTGTGTTTCTCTTTATACTGCCTCTTAGTTATGAAGCAGCCTATGGAGGAGTTAAATACATTTGCGTGTGGCTTGACCACGCTTACTGCACATGTGCAACAGTTGGTCTAAACGTCACGACAATGTGTTCACGCGCTAGCACGTTCTGGCCTGCGTAAAAGGCTGAGTAAGACGCTGGGGTTTCTGCCTCTTACTTTTTTTCAGCCATCATGTGATGGCGTCGGAGAACAAGATTCTGCAAACCAAGGGGGTTCTGCAGACGGACGATGATCCGACGCATTGTATCCTCGTCAGAACGCGATGGCACATGCTACTGCGTTAGAGCCTGCGTAAGTGGCTGTGTAGCCCGGTCATAGTGGTCTACGGGCTAAGGTACTCGGCTGCTGGCCCGTAGGTTACGGGATCGAATCCCGGCTGCAGCGGCTGCCTTTTTGGTAGAGGCGGAGATGTTGTAGGCTCGTGTGCTCAGATTTTAGTACACGTTAAAGAACCCCAGGTGGTCAAAATTTCCGGAGTTATCTACTACGGCGTCTCTCATAATCATATGGTGGCTTCTGGACGTTAAACCCCACATATCAATTATGTGGCTGTGTAAGAGGCTTTAGCCTTACCCCCTTTTGTTACAGTTATTTAGTGAAACCACTAAATAACTTATCGTACATCGCCCAGCTTGATAGCAGTGAGCTATTTATATACACCACATACCATAGGCCGTGCTCAGAACAGAGTGACATCAGTGCATTTTTGTCATTAGTATCGAAATGCCTTGAGGAGCTGTCGTTGGGCGCGCGTTAAAGGTCGTCGCCGTGTGCGTTGCGATGCGCGCGCATTACTTAAGAGTGTGGTCATTGTGCGCGTGTAATTATCTCAATTTGGGTGCTTACTACCACTTGTGCTTACACCACAAGCTTGCTTTGAAGTATAGAGCTTAAAGAAAGCACAAAAGTGACTTCACTTGGTGCAGCGGCCTCGTTGAAGCGAAATGTTGACAAGCGAATAAGTAAAAACTGTGACAGTTGTTCGCGCTCCCCATGTGTATACATGCGGGTTATTTTCGTGCGTCTTTTTTTCTGTGGGAACAGCGCACTTTATGAGTGGAGCTGTGGAAGTTGTAAATCAGCACTCGCCCTGCGTATGCTCACTTTCTGCGCGCTTTTGTTTGAGGCCTGTGCTGCAACTGTCGAGCTGCAACGCCGTTCTTCTCGTTACACCACAATGTGATGCTGCAGCATTCATTCTTTCATAGATGTGGCAAAACAACCCGCAATAAACGCTCAACTGCGTCTGTGGATATAAGGTTCACTTTCGTGTTACACTGACCTGGCCAGAGGAATCAGGCAGGCTTTTGAAAATCTGCGAGAATTTCGTGAGCTGGATGCAGAAGCGAGAGCCCCGACTGTCGATCTTGAGTGTATGAATATTTTTGTTGTTGTTCTGAAGGGGTGCTAGGGCAACCATACTTCCCAGAGTAGCAATCCAAGCTCCTTCGCAATATGATAAGCTATAGATCCTCTCCGGCCGATTTCTTAAGGCAGATGTTTTATGCAGGTGTTGAGGTCAGGAGAAGTAACGTCCCATTTTTTAGCATGCTCTATAAATAGAGGCCTATCCTCATGTTTTTTATTTGCGGTGACATGCTCCCCAGTTTAACACTGAAAATCAATGAAACGTCGTTGATTTCTTCTGAGTGCTGGCAAACGAGCACTTGAATGCGGTAGGCCAAAGGTTCAAACTTAAATATCAGCAAATGTCTGCGCAAAGGGCAGAAAGCCTGCGTGAATTTGGCGAGCACATGTTAATATTGGTAAATATTGGTTCTTTCGGCCTACAGTCTTTACTCCATAGATTGCTTGGAGTGATGAAACCACTGGCGAAGAAAAATGGCTCCTACAGTCGTGGAAGTAAGTCCTCCTGTTAGCGACGGTATTGTGTTGATGAGACGGAAATATATTTAACAGCTGGGGATGGTATTGTGTGCTGTACTAGTAACAACCACTGCTTTAAGAAAGATGCCACCGAAACTCAATTGAACAAAGGGTTCAGTCGTATGAATGATGTTTGTGAAATCGGAAAGCTCGTATATACTAGGCAACGTTTTCTCTATTATTAGAAACTTAACAATGCTACGTACCATCGCTTGAACTTTACAGCGAAATTTTATTTGCGAACATTACATAGCAGCGGGTATGAATAGTTCACGACGCCAGCCTAAGCATGAATTCCTCATATGTCCGGGCTATACAAGTGGGGCAGGCAGTCATGTATATTTACGACAAACAGTTCACATTGAAATAAACAGAGAACAAATGCAGTTGCAAGCGAGCCGGTAATGGAAGTGAATTCTAGTGACGATCAATTCGATCTGTCACAGAAATGATTGAATAGCCAAATAAATTAAGTGTTTGCGGGGGACTACTGCACGCGACTACAAACCACTGCTGCCCAGTGGCATTATATATGTAAAAACACTGGTGAACTTTTGTGCACCACATCTTTTAATGCAATGGCGTTACATTGCGCGACCGAAGGGGAACCGTTGTTGTAATAAAAGGAAGAACTCGCAAAATTTTGACTGATTTATTTTCAGATAAACCCCGTTCAATTGAGGTAAATGCAGTCAAAGCTGATGTCCAACCGACAGGCTAACCGACTGATGTCAGTCAGTTGGCTTGTCAGCCGGTTGATGCTATGTAAGGTTCTTGAATCCGCGTTCTTGTCGGTCGCTCGTTTGGTGGGCCCATGAATATTATTTACAAATTGCCACGAGGAGCCGATTCTGCTCAATAGGTGAGGGGAACTGTGGGCCGCCCATACTCGTGGCCAGGAAGGGCAATCCCCTGCGCCAGATTACGGCTTCCCAGGACAACCTGAACATAGACCTTCCAGTTCAAGCTGGTGGTTGCCGTCCTTAGGCCTTATCCCTGATGATGGGCTCGCCATCACGCAGCGCTGTGCATTTCCACAATGTGTGGGTAACGACCACTGTTTGTCTTCGCGAAGGGAGCAATGGGGCTTTACGCTGTCAACATATTCACCGTAACCAAATGTGTCAGCTAAGCTGGCGTCAACATTGAGCGCCATTCGTACGTTCTGCAAAATCAAAATTTATTTCTCATAATAGAACTGAAAGACAAAACTTGAAAGACAAAACTATTTTTCATTCATAGAACTGAAAGACAAAACTTGATATTTGGCTAGTTGGTTCATGATACGTGAAGAGAAGACAGCAAAAGCCTGGCACATAAGAAAGAGGCACACGCGCACACCTCTGCAGCCAGAAAATGCGGCCTTATTGAAGAAAAGCGTACAGCTATAGGAAACCTTACACCGCATGTGCAGCACATCAGTATCGCCTACTAAGTTAGCTGATGAAAGAGCAGACAATAATTTTTCTCGCGATCGTTGCAAAGCACTAAAGATGAATTCCAGTAGCATACCCAGATCAACGTTTTTGCTCCAATGCAGCAATCAAATTGGCAGGCAGATTTTTTGGGTGAGCGTTGGAGCCCCGCGGGAATTACTTACTCTTCTGTGCAGTGTACAGCTTCTTGTGATTTTTCTTCTATTTTACCGTGGCTGCACCATATCGTGACGTCATCTGCGCAAAGAGCGTACTCTGTGCATTCGATGGCATCGTGTTTCCTGGGAAGACCTATCAAGAGATTGAAAAGAGTAGGCGAGATGACTGCTCCTTGGGGTGTGCCTTGGTTGCCTAGCTCCACTCTATCAGGTTTTAGTCCCCCAGCCATGAGCATTTTCATCCCTCCGATGAGAAATGGTTGGATGCATTGATTAAAGTTACTACCCATAGAAAGGTTCGAAATGATGCGGATCATGAGGGTATGAAGGATATTCTCGAAGGCTGTTTCCACGTCTAGCCCCAGTATTGCTCTCGTGTTCCTTGTCTTGAGAGAAACTATTTGGCTCTTGAGTAGGAGCATGACATCTTGCGTAGACAGAGCATGTCCGGCGCCTATCATCGTGTGATGGTAAACGTGATGGTCTTCCAGGTACCTATATATAGTCTACTCAGTACACACGGAGGATATGAGTGAAATTGGTCGTATATTTCCGAGGCCACCAGGCTTGCCTGGTTTTGGTAATAAAATTGTGTTAGCGCACTTTCATTCGCTAAGAGCTTTACCTTCTTCAACATCTCCATAATTAAAGATATTCTATATATTGTCTTCCAATTTGCGTAGAATCTTGTTTTATCTCCCCGGGCCCAGGGACAGATCCCTTTTTTCAGCTGTTATAAAGCCGCCCTTACATCTACTATGTGTATTCAGTATTAAAAATGGGGTTGCTTGGGCCTGTGTAGCCCAATCTAAAAGGGAGCGGCTGCTGTGTGTGCTCGATGGATAGGTACCTGTTCACTCACTTCTCAACAATTTGTGACTTTGATCTTTGATGAATGATGTTGTGACACGTACAGAGTGTTTCCTAACATGTTGCGCTGAATCGATTTTATGTTGGTTTCGTCTAACAGGTGTTTCAGTAACTTCAGGTTCCTCTTTTTCTCATTTTGCCTTCTATGTAGGGTCAAAACTAATCCTATTGTTGCTTGGAGAGGGGTTTTCAGTGCTGTTCTGTCGCATGATTGATTAAGGCAATTTTCTTTCGCAGCTTACAGTTTAGCCTCTGGCACTTCTATCAATTAGGTAGGCATTGTTTCAGGTGCACTAGTCGGCTGTTCATCGCTTCAATATCCGCGAGTACCTCTTTAGCAGCGCCAACGTCCTTCCCCAGCTTTGAAGTCCATTCTTAAAGATCATTTCTCCAATTTGCCTTTCCTTTCTAACTGTGTAGAATTTGTCCCACTTTATTAACCATATTTTGCGTAATCTGTTTTGCCTAATCCGTAGGTGGATCCATTATGTAATATGATCACTACCACACTACCAAAGTCTTGGTTCACGTTAGCTCATGTGGGCTTCCTAGCATTGTCCACAAAAGCGAAGTCCGGACTTGTGTGTCGACATGTCGATGTGCTGCATTGACTCAGGAATGCTGGATGTGAGATGATTGTTAACTCTAGGTCTGTCGCATCTCACCATAGAATCTCTCCTTTTTTGTATTGTAGTGGTACCCCACACGCGGTAGGGAGCGTTGAAGTCTCCAGCAACAATTCGCTATGAGTCTCGAGCTGGCTTGACGTTTTTGGTAAGTAGGGCGTTGAATCCTTTGCCTATTTTGTTCGGACTGCTGTATATATTGAGAATAATTATGCTCTTCTCATTAGCAATTGATGAGTTTGGAATGATTTCCGTCATGATTTATTTATTTTTGCTACCTGTGGCTGATGTATTGTGGCTGATGTATGTAGCTCTTTTAAAAACAAGGCTTGCGATACCCCTTCCACCATCGACACTCTTTATCTCCAAATGGTTGATTGATTGATATGTGGGGTTTAACGTCCCAAAACCACTCCATGATTATGAGAGACGCCGTAGTGGAGGGCTCTGGAAATTTAGACCACCTGGGGTTCTTTAACGTGCACCCAAATCTGAGCACACGGGCCTACAACATTTCCGCTTATCTCCAAATGATATCCGCGCAAAGTGACATTGGGGGTGAGCGTTAATTGGTGTAAGATAACATGTGGTTTCTCGGGGTGAGATTGAATAAATTGCTGTAGAGGCCCCTTTTTATGTTGGTAACTACTGCAGTTCCATTGCGACATTTCAAATGTACTAGTTTGTGTGGCCCTCGAGCTTCCATTGGAGTTCATTATGCACTTAAGTAAGATTGTTAGAGTTAGTATGTTGAACAATGAGTTTATGGCTCGGGGGAGGCCGAGCTACAGCAATCGTGCCGTTTAAGGTATGCTTCAATCTTGAGAATTTACTGGTTGGGGCGCTCTTTCATAGCTGCAATACCTGACTGAAACTGTGTCAGCCTTTCGTTTATCTGCCTCGCGCTATCGCTGAGTGCTGTGAGCAATCCCTTGACTTCAGATTTCACTCTCTTAGGTACCCAATCACATGGCGTTACGGGTTGCTTTATAGGCCAGATTTCCGCTTATCTCCTTCGTCATTGGTAATTTGCATGGGTTGAGGGGCTTCGGATTGATCACTCGCTAAGGTTTGGTGATTTCGGATGGCTACCTTAGAGCTCCCTCTAATTTCTCGCATTTCTGTAATGACTTTTTCTATCCTACCTCTTAGCTTATTAATTTCTCTTTCTAGGTGCGATATCATATCACTTTTTGCTTTGTTGTGTTCATGCTCTGGAGTTTGCTCATGCATTACCAGCGTTCTCTGCACTCCTCGAACTCGATCGGTCCAAATTGAATGCCGTGGGTGATCTTCTTCCATGGTGTGTGAAGGTCTTCCAGGTGATTCAAAACCTGTTTGCGCCCCGCTGGGGAAAGACCGTCCCCGATATGTGGATCGCCTACTACATCTCGAATGACTTCTGGTATTGGAACTATTCTTGGCGCGGGAGCGTCTCTTGGAACGACCACGCCTTTCCGCCGCTGGTTTCTCATTGCTGGGCATGCTGCCGCTTTTTTGTAGTAGTCTTTATTCTTACTGGCCCTTTTTAGTCTTCCCCTTCAGACGACGTAGGGTATGTGGAAACGCTGCTAGCAGTATTTAGCAGCCGTAAGGTGTAGTCCTGCGCATAGGCCCCATTTCGATGATCATTGGTGCGACTCGTTTGGCTTGGGTATATCACAACCTCTGCAAATTAATTCGCCCGGGATCGGACACACATAGGCTCAGTGTCCCAGCTTGCCACATGCGGAGGAAACGTCCATGTGCTTGCGGTAGAGAAAACATCTCACCAGGGTCGAGCAGTACTTTATAAAGTTTGGTACCTTATTGCCATCGAAAATTGATTACGACTAGTAAAACTTCCGTCGTTGAAACTGTTACCTTCTCGGACCGCCAGCTCATCACTCACTTCAATGTTGCGTATGACAGTCTTGCACGTGCTGTGTGGAGCCATTTCATAGGCGCTGACTTCGAAGTTCTTGTACTCAATCTGGATTAGCCTCATTGTAGAGTATTTGTCCACATTGTGCCTATCAGGAGTGCTAGCAACCATGATATTTGGCTAGTATATATATATAGTTGGGACAGATTACTTCCTCGTTGGTCTGTGACGGGTTACGCCCGACCGCATCGATGATAGCCCTTCTAATGACGTTGAGCTCAGCCTCGGTCATGTCAACTCCTCCTCTTGGTAGGATCGCGATATTGATATGTTTCTTTGGCTTCGGCGGCATGCGAGATGCTCTCATTATTCAGTTTTTCAATTGATGGGGCGAGGTTTTATCCTGGGAGCCCTTGTTATGCAGCGCCCACAATTACTCGAAGCGCTAGCGTGGTGGTTGACTTTGCCGGCTACAGCGCTTGTCCTTTTCGAGGATTCTGCTTTCCAGTCATAATCCTCTGCAAACTCTTCGAGGGGTAAATCCGCCCATTCCACAATCATCCCCGTTATCGCTGACTTGTCGGGAGCAGTAGCCGACCCTTCACGCGGCAGCGCCATACGGCGCACAGCGGTGGAGTGGCCCCATCACTAAGTCTCAGAAACTGGTAAACTCTACCCACCATAAAAGTCTAAGCAATCCACGGCACTTCACACCTTAATTGGTACAATTTATGGAAGCATTAAATACGATTTTCTGGCCGAATATCTTCGAAAAATCAGAAATTGATGTTTCCATAATTGTTTGTTTTTCTTTATTATATGCCACGTATCCACTTTAGCGGATCGACCAATAATTAATGCAACGTAGAGACTTGCCAGTGCTTCTTCTTCATCGCCTTCCCCTTCATGACGTGGGGGAATTTTTTTTTCAGTGCATTGAGAGAGCAGTATGAAAATAAATTGGGGAACCCTTAAGCTTCGCCTCTAAAAGTTGAACACAATATCAATATTTTTTTCCTTAGTGCACACTTCAACAACTTAGTGCATTATTTTTTTCGTAAGATGTTGCTCGAGAAGGTCAAAATGTGGATTACTACGACGTAATCAATATTTTTAAAGGTTGCTTGTGTCGGTGAAACTGTTGCATATGGCTGCACTTTGTGAAATGAGTAGCATGCTTTAAGCCACGAGCAATTATTCGCGTGATATGTTTTCTAACCCAACATGCACCCACTGCGTTTTCTTAAGTGAATACGAGCAGTAACGTGTGTGCTTTGGTAATTGCTGGCCGGGCTTTAAACCACGAAGTCCTTATGTTAACCACTTTCTGTGACACCCCTTGGCAATGTACCCTTCTACGACGCTACATTACTGCCATGTTAAAAGTGGCATTGTGAAGCTTGCATCTAGGACGTGCGTGTTTGTAAAGCAGGAACATTATTTTTGTTCAAGTTTCAAGCAGAGAAAGGTCTTTTGAGCGCATTTCTTGGCAGATGTGTGAATGTTAGTACAACACCTGCTTGCCATGTCAATAGTCTGGGTTTATTCTTTACTACAAACAGAAACTTTTTATTAATACTTTCATTTGCATTTTGCTCAATATTTTTGTCGTGCAGAAGATGATAATTTTTGCATACAGCCAACGACGTCCACGTGGATACAGGACTCCAACGCCAAAGTCGTCATATTGGTGAAAAGATGCCATCTACGATATCACGTTCAGATAACTCACCACATTCTTACTTTTCGGGCATGGGCGACAGTAAGTTGGCTGAACCTCTCCGTGTTTTCCACGCTGATAAAAATAGTAGAATAGCCATACGGATAACCGCCGACAGTGTTGTTTGCACGTAATTTTTTTAACCCTAGATGAATGCGACATCCATCCGAACCTCTGGCATTCGTAGTTTCAGGTTAGGTATGCATGGCCGTCCGTTAACCTTTGTTTACACAGCTTTGTCATTTTTCAGAGGTGGGCAGAAAACGAGTAAAAAAAGTCAACGTCCAATGATTTCTAAGGCGTTTAGAATCTCGCAACCCTTTAAAGAGCCTTTCACAGCTGGAGTTTAGATAAAAGTTTCACTTATTACACTGCTTATTCCATTCAAAGAAGAGTACTCCGAACAAGTCTTCCATAATGGCGAGATTGCCGAGCTTTCTCATTTGTTGTTTATGTTTCAGGTGAAGAAACAGCTGTCCAATCTATGTCTTTCATGCTTTAAACAGCGAGTTTGTTCTTGATTGAGCTTTTCACGTGTGGCAATGGTGGGAACGCTCAAGGGCATCACAAACTGTTACGGGCCACATACAATGGGTAGATCCCAATACTCACTACTAGTGTACTAAAAATCAAGGCAACTGTTAGCCTAACAATAGGCTTGTGCCACAGAAATTTTTGTGGCATATCAGAACGCTGTCATCATGTTGAGCGCGAATGTGCAACAAAATGGGGCAAAGTCTACAACACCAAATTTTTACGAAGGTAAAGGAAGCTACAGCTAGCCTTACAAATGGCGGGTGTGTTACAGCGAAGTCATACCACTTTCACATGATATCCTGCGATTAAAAAAACGCTGACATAAATATCATTTCAAAGCTTAAAAAGAGCGTTCAATAAAGAGCAGTGATACACCATACTGTAGCAAGGCAACAGAAGTCTTGTTTGTAACCTCGTGTATAAGAGTGGTATGGTCAAGATAGACCAAAACTATATTGCCAAGTGCAAGACTAGGGGAGAGTATCTGACAAAAAGCAGTGATTGTACATATCTAGAATACCTACAAAATGCTAAAATGCTATGCCCTGATAAATGGAATTCCACCAGCTTGCCCCTTTCATCAGTGTTCGGTTAGGAGAGCTAGTTAAATGTTTTACTTTTTTTCTATTTGCCTTGGAGAGCTCTGGCCAACAATAGAAGTATGTTTTGAATAGGGCACTGCATTCACTGAGGATCACACGCTGCTCTGACTGCCCTTAGTAGGTCACGTAATAGCCCCCTTGTTGGCTCATTCTGTCGAGCGACTGCCCTGTAGATATCTTCGTCCAAGTTACCAACCCTGTGGCAGATGACGTTTTCTTCAACTGAGTAACCTTTGTTTCCCAGAGAAATCCGCAAGCTTTGCCTTGAAGCACAGTGCTATCAAGTGATGAATTGAATTTTTTTTCGTCAAAGCTATTTTTTCGTAGTCCAGAACTCCGAAGTGGTAACTTATCGTATACATCGTTTTTGTCAGGAGGTTTCCTATGCCACAGTTTGCGACGTATTCGACTTTATTGAGATATGGTACACGAGTGAAGTCGCATGTTGTGCACAGACCAACCTGTATAACTTCTGCAGTATGCCTTGTTTCATAACTGATTAATTGCTTCACTTTCTTTCGCCAAAAGGAGGACCAGTTTTTCGCACTACCAGATGCTGGCTTCTTGAAGAATGTAACGTGATGTTTGCAGGCAAAGCGTGCTCCCAGCTTTAGGAGCTTTTTTGAGAAAGCTGTGGACGTCGTTCTTTTCATTAGTGAAGCTGTACCTTTGACAGTAATCTACCGAACGGTGTTATCGCATCAACCGTTTTAGGACAAAACCACCTTAGGGTATGGGTCGTCCACTCCTGTGTAGTATGTATGTGGCCACTTCGTTAGTTTTATGAATTGCTTACTAGATGGCGTTGTGTGTGTATGTCCTTAGAAACAATATCACTAGACGGCGATAGTGTTTTTTGCATATTTAGCAACTCGCACCATACCCCCGGGAGAAATGAATATGATTGGGACCAAGCATCCATCCATTCCTCTTATGCGGGCTCTAGCATGATAGGAGCTCACGGACGGGCGGATGGACGGGTAGACAGACATACAGAGAAACAAACGGACGGATAGACTGGTGGACGAACAGATAGACAGACAGACAGACAGACAGACAGACAGACAGACAGACAGCCAGACAGACAGACAGACAGACAGACAGACAGACAGACAGACAGACAGACAGACAGACAGACAGACAGACAGACAGACAGACAGACAGACAGACAGACAGACAGACAGAAAAAACGGACGCTTCAGCTCCCTCATCTTCATTTACTCCGTGGATATGCTGTGAATATTTCGGTATGAACGCCAACATTTAACCAAGGAGATCTAGTCTATTAATTTAAAGCAAGTCACATGCACCCAATCCAGATATTCTCCACTTTGTCCTTTGGTCTTTTCTTATTCTCGGCCATGTGCTAGATTTCGCTTCTGCTTTTCTCGATAGGAGGGAGCACTATTTAAGGGGGGACTCACTCACCATGGGGATGACTGATAGAAGTTTGTCATGCTGTTTCGTTCATGTTTATAGGTCATCGACTTGCATCCGTATTGATCCCTATGTTGACATTCATGTTGACGTTTTAAAAAGCATGGCGTTCTAAGATGCGCATCTCCATTCTTGGCCCTGTGAGGGTTACCAACAAGAAGCGTTAATATAGCTCTGTCACATGCGCCAGCGTTTGGAGGCGGAGGCGGGACTGCATCGTGAAACGAAAGAAGCAAAAAACAGAAACAGAAAATAACTGCGATGAGCTCCCCTAAAGAAGGTTATGAAAGGTGCAGCTAATTTACTTCGTTATGCTTGTTTATCATCGTATCTGGACACAGTGTTCCGACCAAATGATATGACTAGTCGTATACAGCGTGCGCCCACAACTATCGTTTAATCAGTTTCCAAAAGCACAGCAGCAGTCGAGGCTGTAAATACCAGGCATGTAGTGAACCTAAAAATACATATACGATGCCAAGCCCCTAAACCCACAACAGATGCTCGTGTGCCTCTCGGCTATTTATAGTCGATGCGCTTTGCGCTTTCGCCTCGACTCTTTGCGCTTTTGCCTCGGACGCGGAGGATGGACAGTCAAAGAGGTGGACACATGAACCGACGCATGCGTTCTCGGTTCTTGATCCAAGTGGAAATCGAAGCCGCGTCGTTTGCGTGAAAAACGGGTGTTCTACCACAAAGCCTCGCATCTGCTTGTGAATATAGTGAAACTCATTTCCTCTGCTTGGCAACGCAGTGAAGGTAACGCAAGCTTAGCAACCACGCATGCTCTGGATGCAAGCTTGATAATGCATCACATAATATCAAAGTAATTATGCGTGGTACAAACACACATTGGCTTCGAGCGTCAGAACATGTGAATAACATAATGAGCTCATCGTTGAAAGCCGGTCACCCACTACACAAGGCACACACATTACTGCAATTATTCCCTTAAGGCCACTTACAGGGTGCATAGCAAGTTCGTGCATTAAGTGGTTGAAGTACACATTAGAGACAGGATATTGATATCGCGTTGAACTCGACCATAAAGGCAAATGTAAAGGATCTCTACATTTTACGAAGAAGCTTGTAGTAGTGGCATTACTCTGTGGTAGAATACTCGATTGCCATGCAGAGCGCGTACGTTCGATATCAGCTTCAATTGTTCTTTGCGATGATCGGGATTTTGCAGCACAAGATGTTTTGACATCACAATAGCCAATTTTAGAGGCCTAGTTGTTCGTCACTGCTGTCGCCTGTATTCATTATTGCTACCACGCAGAACGAGAAAACACTGAACGAGTAATGCATAGCCAGGACCGGATGGTACTTGAATTCGGGTCTTCAATGCGGCAGTGGAGTATTCTACGGCACGTCATAATGTATCGCTTTTCGTGCTAGACATCGTTATAATTTTCAATGCCCAACTTTTTGTTCATTTCGCATGAGCGTTTTTACAGGCGACACGATTGAACTGACGACTACGGCATTGAAAGACTGTCGGCAGTGTGAGAAGGATTTCAAGAACTGTCCTAATGAAAGCTGAGTTGCGATTCTGCTGCCTAAGTATTGCTTTGATGTACGTATTTCTTCGATTGATATCACAAAAAAGAACAGCTTTTTTGGCTTTCAATACTTGTTTTATGTACTTAGCACAACCTTTGGACACTGTATAAAATTGTGCAAAATATGCAGTGTTACAATACATTGTAGTGACAAATATGGACGCATTCGTTATATAGATGGTGCCACGTTAGTTTTTCACGTTGACAAGTGCGAATGGGAAAAGGAAGCTTTCGCGAGAGCCGAAGGCTTCGGAGAGTATAAATAGGGTTCAGACAGAGGGCGCATTGTCGCGGGACAGTGGCACTAGAACAGAGGATAGAGGAAAGATAAGAGTGTCCCGCATGTGACAAAGAATTGGCTTCTTTGAGCCATCTTCTGACATTCCCATCTCTTTTATGCCCCTTTCATCTGGAGGACCCAATCGAAATCCCTCTCAGACTGTGATCGAGCCGTCAGTGCCTGTGAGCGTGGGTGAGGAACAATTTGGTGAGTTTGGGTACGACACCGTCTGGGTGAAAAAAACGCTTAAGAACTCTGCACAAATGGTGGACGAGCGAAAGTTAAAACGTGTTTCAGCCGTGGCTTCAACCCCACGCTGCATTGAAGAGTTTCGAAATTTCTGGTTACACGTTAGTGCTTCCTAATGAGGTTAGACGCACGTTTCGCTTGGGATTATCACAGCGTTTATTACACATGCCGCACATTGTACTTTGAATGATCATAGTCATGGAGGTGTGTAATGAGCAGTTAATGACAGTGATTGTTAGAGAAAGAGAGGCGGTCACTGACGTCGCGGCGGAAGCCAAAGTGGCGCTAGAGACACTCCCGCCGAAAGCGGGCTTTCGCCCTGGCACACGAGCTCCCACATTCATCCCGTTGACGTTGTCATGCCCGCGACGACGCTTGTTCAGTTTGGCGTTGTTACATCCCGTGAGATCACGAGCTGACTAGGTGGTGTGGTTTGCAGGATCTGCCCACCACTGGCACTTGAATTACTACTGTTCGTGATTTAGCGCGGGTTGGAAGACTGCAGGATCATAAGCACGTAGATACTGCCGGTACTGGGCCTCCCGGACTGGTTTTTGTGCTCTGACTGCACCATCGGCCTGGCGAATGTGAGCTCGCTCACATTTCCACTGTCAGCGCATTTATGAAGTTGTCCAGGTGGAGCCATGTGGAAGGTCTCAGTTGAGTCGACGCACGCGAGCTCGGCCCTTGGCAATGACGGGATGAACGACGTCCCTCAATATACAGTGAATGGCGCACGTGCTTCGGTACGACAGAGATAATGACGTAATTGATAGTACAGCCAATAGAGACCACTCGTGACACCAATGTCGAACAGCTTTTTTTTCTCTTATAGTCTTACACAGCTCTCGATGTAAAAGCTTTAGTTAGTTGTTGTCAGAGCGAGTCCGTTCGACGGATATTTGGTTGTGTGAATGGTGGGGGTGAAAAACAGTTATGTATGGAAGGTATTTACAAAGAAGGTCGGGAGTGGTAAACGCAAGATACATTTTATAAAAGATTATGGTTAGCTCTCTATTTTTGCTAGCGTCTGGTCTTACTGGGGCTATTGCCACACTACGGCCAGCCTAATAAGCCAGATAGCGTTTTTTCAGTTGTCTTTTCACAAATACTTCAACGCACTCGGATTCACACACGAGTTTCAACCTTTATGGGCCAGGGGGTCAGTTGCAAAGGAGGGAAGCGGAGGTACGTTAACGTCCGTTCACCCCCATGCTTTGGCCAGAAGTTTGTGACAAAGCGTTCTCGTGGCAGTCTTTAGAGGTATACTTTAGGCGAATGCTGGGGATGTGCAATGCACGTTCTGTACCTATGTTTCTCTTTACACTGCCTCTTAGTTGCGAAGCAGCCTATGGAGGAGTTAAATACATTTGCGTGCGGCTTGACCACGCTTACTGAGCATGTGCAACAGTTGGTCTAAAGGTCACGGCAATGTGTTCACGCCCTAGCACGTTCCGGCCTGCGTAAAAGGCTGAGTGAGACGCTGGGCTTTCTGCCTCTTACTTTTTTTCAGCAATCATGTGATGGCGTCGGAGAACAAGATTCTGCAAACCAAAGAAGTTCTGCAGACGGACGATGATCCGACGCATTGTATCCTCATCAGAACGCGATGGCACATGCTACCTCGTTAGAGCCTGCGTAAGTGGCTGTGTAGCCCGGTCATAGTGGTCTACGGGCTAAGGTACTTGGCTGCTGGCCCGTAGGTTACGGGATAGAATCCCGGCTGCAGCGGCTGCCTTTTCGGTAGAGGCGGAAATGTTGTAGGCTTGTGTGCTCAGATTTTGGTACACGTTAAAGAAACCCAGGTGGTCGAAATTTCCGGAGTTATCTACTACGGCGTCTCTCATAATCTTATGGTGGCTTCTGGACGTTAAACCCCACATATCAATCAAGTGGCTGTGTAAGAGGCTTTGGCCTTACCCCCTTCCGTTACAGTTAGTTAGTGAAATCACTAAATAACTGATCGTACATCGCCCAGCTTGATAATAGTGAGCTATTTATATACACCACATACCATAGGACGTGCACAGAACAGAGCGACATCAGTGCGTTTTTGTCACTAGTATCGAAATGCCTCGAGAAGCTGTCGTTGGGCGCGCGTTAAAGGTCGTCGCCCTGCGCGTTGCGTTGCGCGCGCAATACTTAAGAGTGTGGTCATTGTGCGCGTGTAATTATCTCGTAGTTTGGGTGCTTAGTACCACTTGTGCTTACACCACAAGCTTGCTTTGAAGTATAGAGCTTAAAGAAAGCACAGAAGTGACTTCACTTGGTGCAGCGGCCACGTTGAAGCGAAATGTTGACAAGCGAATAAGTAAAAACTCTGACAGTTATTCGCGCTGCTCGTGTGTGTACGTGTGGGTTATTTTCGTGCGTCTTTTTTTCTGTGGGAGCAGCGCACTTTATGAGTGTAGCTGTGGAATTTGCAAATCAGCACTCGCCCTGCATATGCTCACTTTCTGCGCGCTTTTGTTCGAGGCCTGTGCTGCAACTGTCGAGCTGCAACGCCGTTCTTCTTGTTACACCACAATGTGATGCTGCAGCATTCATTCTTTCATAGATGTGGCAAAACAACCCGCAATAAACGCTCAACTGCGTCTGTGGATATAAGGTTCACTTTCGTGTTACACTGATTCCTGGCCAGAGGAATCAGGCAGGCTTTTGAAAATCTGTGAGAATTTCGTGAGCTGGATGCAGAAGCGAGAGCCCCGACTGTGGATCTTGAGTGTATGAATATTTTTGTTGTTGTTCTGAAGGGGTGCTAGGGCAACTATACTTCCCAGAGTAGTAATCCAAGCTCCTTCGCAATATGATAAAATATAGATCCTCTCCGGCCAATTTCTTAAGGCAGATGTTTTATGCAGGCGTTGAGATCAGGAGAAGTAACGTCCCATTGTTTAGCATGCTCTATAAATAGAGGCCTATCCTCATGTTTTTTATTTGCGGTGACATGCTCCCCAGTTTAACACTGAAAATCAATGAAACGTTGTTGATTTCTTCTGAGTGCTGGCAAACGAGCACTTGAATGCGGTAGGCCAAAGGTTCAAACTTAAATATCAGCAAATGTCTGCGCAAAGGGCAGAAAGCCTGCGTGAATTTGGCAAGCACATGTTAATATTTGTAAATATTGGTTCTTTCGGCCTACAGTCTTTACTCCATAGATTGCTTGGAGTGATGAAACCACTGGCGAAGAAAAATGGCTGCTACAGTCGTGGAAGTAAGTCCTCCTGTTATCGACGGTATTGTGTTGATGAGACGGAAATATATTTAACAGCTGGAGATGGTTTTGTGTGCTGTAATAGTAACAACCACTGCTTTAAGAAAGATGCCACCGAAACTCAATTGAACAAAGGGTTTAGTCGTATGAATGATGTTTGTGAAATCGGAAAGCTCGTATATACTACGCAACGTTTTCTCTATTATTAGAAACCTAACAATGCTACGTACCATCGCTTGAACTTTACAGCGAAATTTTATTTGCGAACATTACATAGCAGCGGGTATGAATAGTTCACGACGCCAGCCTAAGCATGAATTCCTCTTATGTCCGGGCTATACAAGTGGGGCAGGCAGTCATGTATATTTACGACAAACAGTTCACATTGAAATAAACAGAGAACAAATGCAGTTGCAAGCGAGCCGGCAATGGAAGTGAATTCTAGTGACGATCAATTCGATATGTCACAGAAATGATTGAATAGCCAAATAAATTAAGTGTTCGCGGGGGACTACTGCACTCGACTACAAACCACTGCTGCCCAGTGGCATTAGATATGTAAAAACACTGGTGAACGTTTGTGCACCACATCTTTTAATGCAACGGCGTTACATTGAGCGACCGAAGGGGAACCGTTGTTGTAATAAAAGGAAGAACTCGCAACATTTTGACTGATTTATTTTCAGATAAACCCCGTTCAATTGAGGTAAATGCAGTCAAAGCTGATGTCCAACCGACAGGCTAACCGACTGATGTCAGTCAGTTGGCTTGTCAGCCGGTTGATGCTATGTAAGGTTCTTGAATCCGCGTTCTTGTCGGTCGCTCGTTTGGTGGGCCCATGAATATTATTTACAAATTGCCACGAGGAGCCGATTCTGCTCAATAGGTGAGGGGAACTGTGGGCCGCCCATACTCGTGGCCAGGAAGGGCAATCCCCTGCGCCAGATTACGGCTTCCCAGGACAACCTGAACATAGACCTTCCAGTTCAAGCTGGTGGTTGCCGTCCTTAGGCCTTATCCCTGATGATGGGCTCGCAATCACGCAGCGCTGTGCATTTCCACAATGTGTGGGTAACGACCACTGTTTGTCTTCGCGAAGGGAGCAATGGGGCTTTACGCTGTCAACATATTCACCGTAACCAAATGTGTCAGCTAAGCTGGCGTCAACATTGAGCGCCATTCGTACGTTCCGCAAAATCAAAATTTACTTCTCAGACTGGGTAATTCATAAAACTGAAAGACAAAACTTAATATTTGGCTAGTTGGTTCATGATACGTGAAAAGAAGACAGCAAAAGCCGGGCACATAAGAAAGAGGCACACGCGCACACCTTTGCAGCCAGAAAATGCGGCCTTATTGAAGAAAAGCGTACAGCTATAGGAAAACTTACACCGCATGTGCAGCACATCAGTATCGCCTACTAAGTTAGCTGATGAAAGAGCAGACAATAATTTTTCTTGCGATCGTTGCAAAGCACTAAAGATGAATTCCAGTAGCATACCTAGATCAACGTTTTCGCTCCAATGCAGCAATCAAATTGGCAGGCAGATTTTTTGGGTGAGCGTTGGAGCCCCGCGGGAATTACTTACTCTTCTGTGAAGTGTACAGCTTGTGATTTTTCTTCTATTTTACCGTGGCTGCACCATATCGTGACGTCATCTGCGCAAAGAGCGTACTCTGTGCATTCGATGGCATCGTGTTTCCTGGGAAGACCTATCAAGAGATTGAAAAGAGTAGGCGAGATGACTGCTCCTTGGGGTGTGCCTTGGTTGCCTAGCTCCACTCTATCAAGTTTTAGTCCCCCCAGCCATGAGCATTTTCATCCCTCCGATGAGAAATGGTTGGATGCATTGATTAAAGTTACTACCCATAGAAAGATTCGAAATGATGCGGATCATGAGGGTATGAAGGATATTCTCGAAGGCTGTTTCCACGTCTAGCCCCAGTATTGCTCTCGTGTTCCTTGTCTTGAGAGAAACTATTTGGCTCTTGAGTAGGAGCATGACATCTTGCGTAGACAGAGCATGTCCGGCGCCTATCATCGTGTGATGGTAAACGTGATGGTCTTCCAGGTACCTATATATAATATACTCAGTATACACGGATGATATGAGTGAAATTGGTCGTATATTTCTGAGGCCACCAGGCTTGCCTGGTTTTGGTAATAAAATTGTGTTAGCGCACTTTCATTCGCTAAGAGCTTTACCTTCTTCAACATCTCCATAATTAAAAATATTCTATAAATTGTCTTCCAATTTGCGTAGAATCATAATTTTATTTCCCCGGGTCCGGGGACAGATCCTTTTTTTGAGCTGTTATAAAGCCGCCCTTACATCTACTATGTGTATTCAGTATTAAAAATGGGGTTGCTTGGGCCTGTGTAGCCCGATCTAAAAGGGGGCGGCTGCTGTGTGTGCTGGATGGATAGGTACCTGTTCACTCACTTCGCAACAATTTGTGACTTTGATCTTTGATGAATGATGTTGTGACACGTACAGAGTATTTCTTAACATGTTGCGCTGAATCGATTTTATGTTGGTTTCGTCTAACAGGTGTTTCAGTAACTTCAGGTTCCTCTTTTTCTCATTTTGCCTTCTATGTAGGGTCAAAACTAATCTTATTGTTGCTTGGAGAGGGTTTTTCAGTGCTGTTCTGTCGCATGATTGATTAAGGCAATTTTCTTTCGCAGCCTACGGTTTAGCCTCTGGCACTTCTATCAATTAGGCAGGCATTGTTTCAGGTGCGCTAGTCGGCTGTTCATCACTTCAATATCCGCGAGTACCTCTTTAGCAGCGCCAACGTCCTTCCCCAGCTTTGACTTCCATTCTTAAAGATCATTTCTCCAATTTGCCTTTCCTTTCTAACTGTGTAGAATTTGTCCCGCTTTATTAACCATATTTTGCGTAGTCTGTTTTGCCTAATCCGTAGGTGGATCCATTATGTAATATGATCACTACCACACTACCAAAGCCTTGGTTCACGTTAGCTCATGTGGGCTTCGTAGCATTGTCCATAAAAGTGAAGTCCGGACTTGTGTGTCGACATGTCGATGTGCCGCATTGACTCAGGAATGCTGGATGTGAGATGATTGTTAACTCTAGGTCTGTCGCATCTCACCATAGAATCTCTCCTTTTTTGTATTGTAGTGGTACCCCACACGCGGTAGGGAGCGTTGAAGTCTCCAGCAACAATTCGCTATGAGTCTCGAGCTGGCTTGACGTTTTTGGTAAGTAGGGCGTTGAATCTTTGCCTATTTCGTTCGGACGGCTCTATATATTGAGAATAATTATGCTCTTCTTAATAGCAATTGATGAGTGTGGAATGATTTCCGTCATGATTTATTTGTTTTGCTACCTGTGGCTGATGTATTGTGGCTGATGTATGTAGCTCTTTTAAAAACAAGGCTTGCGATACCCCTTCCACCATCGACACTCTTTATCTCCAAATGATATCCGGGCAAAGTGACATTGGGGGTGAGCGTTAATTGGTGTAAGATAACATGCGGTTTCTCGGGGTGAGATTGAATAAATTGCTGTAGAGGCCCCTTTTTATGTTGGTAACTCCTGCAGTTCCATTGCGACATTTCAAATGTACTAGTTTGTGTGGCCCTCGAGCTTCCATTGGAGTTCATTATGCACTTAAGTAAGATTGTTAGAGTTAGTATGTTGAGCAATGAGTTTATGGCTCGGGGGAGGCCGAGCTACAGCAATCGTGCCGTTTAAGGTATGCTTCAATCTTGAGAATTTGCTGGTTAGGGCGCTCTTTCATAGCTGCAATACCTGACTTAAACTGTGTCAGACTTTCGTTTATCTGCCTCGCGCTATCGCTGAGTGCTGTGAGCAATCCCTTGACTTCAGATTTCACTCTCTTAGGTACCCAATCACATAGCGTTACGAGTTGCTTTATAGGCGAGATTTCCGCTTATCTCCTTCGTCATTGGTAATTTGCATGGGTTGAGGGGCTTCGGATTGTTCGCTCGCTAAGGTTTGGTAATTTCGGATGGCTACCTTAGAGCTCCCTCTAATTTCTCGCATTTCTGTAATGAGTTTTTCTATCCTACCTCTTAGCTTATTAATTTCTCTTTCTAGGTGCAATATCATATCACTTTTTGCTTTGTTGTGTTCATGCTCTGGAGTTTGCTCATGCATTACCAGCGTTCTCTGCACTCCTCGAACTCGATCGGTCAAACTTGAATGCCATGGGTGATCTTCTTCTATGGAGTGTGAAGGTCTTCCAGGTGATTCAAAACCTGTTTGCGCCCCACTGGGGAAAGACCGTCCCCGATATGTGGATCGCCTACTACATCTCGAATGGATTCTGGTATTGGAACTATTCTTGGCGCGGGAGCGTCTCTTGGAACGACCACGCCTTTCCGCCGCTGGTTTCTCATTGCTGGGCGTCCTGCCGCTTTTTTGTAGTAGTCTTTATTCCTACTGGCCCTTTTTCGTCTTCCCCTTCAGACGACGTAGGGTATGTGGAAACGCTGCTAGCAGTATTTAGCAGCCGTAAGGTGTAGTCCTGCGCATACGCCCCATTTCGATGATCATTGGTGCGACTCGTTTGGCTTGGGTATATCACAACCTCTGCAAATTAATTCGCCCGGGATCGGACACACATAGGCTCAGTGTCCCAGCTTGCCACATGCGGAGGAAACGTCCATGTGCTTGCGGTAGAGAAAACATCTCACCAGGTTCGAGCAGTACTTTATAAAGTTTGGTACCTTATTGCCATCGAAAATTGATTACGACTAGTAAAACTTCCGTCGTTGAAAATGTTACCTTCTCGGACCGCCAGCTCATCACTCACTTCAATGTTGCGTATGACAGTCTTGCACGTGCTGTGTGGAGCCATTTCGTAGGCGCTGACTTCGAAGTTCTTGTACTCAATCTGGATTAGCCTCATTGTAGAGTATTTGTCCACATTGTGCCTATCAGGAGTGCTAGCAACCATGATATTTGGCTAATATATATATATATAGTTGGGACAGATTACGTCCTCGTTGGTCTGTGATGGGTTGCGCCCGACCGCATCGATGATAGCCCTTCCAATGACGTTGTGCTCAGCCTCGGTCATGTCAACTCCTCCTCTTGGTAGGATCGCGATATTGATGTGTTTCTTTGGCTTCGGTGGCATGCGAGATGCTCTCATTATTCAGTTTTTCAATTGATGGGGGCAAGGTTTTATCCTGGGAGCCCTTGTTATGCAGCGCCCACACTTACTCGAAGCGCTAGCGTGGTGGTTGACTTTGCTGGCTACAGCGCTTGTCCTTTTCGAGGATTCTGCTTTTCAGTCATAATCCTCTGCAAACGCTTCGAGGGGTAAATCCGCCCATTCCACAATCATCCCCGTTATCGCTGACTTGTCGGGAGCAGTAGCCGACCCTTCACGCGGCAGCGCCATAGGGCGCACAGCGGTGGAGTGGCCCCATCACTAAGTCTCAGAAACTGGTAAACTCTACCCACCATAAAAGTCTAAGCAATCCACGGCACTTCACACCTTAATGGGTACAATTTATGGAAGCATTAAATAAGATTTTCTGGCCGAATATCTTTGAAAAATCAGAAACTGATGTTTCCATAATTGTTTGTTTTTCTTTATTATATGCCACGTATCCACTTTAGCGGATCGGCCAATAATTAATGCAACGTAGAGACTTGCCAGTGCTTCTTCTTCATCGCCTTTCCCTTCATGACGTGGGGGAATTTTTTTCAGTGCATTGAAAGAGCAGTATGAAAATAAATTAGGGAACCCTTAAGCTTCGCCTCTAAAAATGAACACAATACCAATATTTTTTCCTTAGTACACACTTCAACAACTTAGTGCATTCTTTTCTTCGTAAGATGTTGCTCGAGAAGGTCAAAATGTGGATTACTACGACGTAATCAATATTTTTAAAGGTTGCTTGTGTCGGTGAAACTGTTGCATATGGCTGCACTTTGTGTAATGAGTAGCATGCTTTAAGCCACGAGCAATTATTCGCGTGATATGTTTTCTAACCCAACATGCACCCACTGCGTTATCTTAAGTGAATACGAGCAGTAACGTGTGTGCTTTGGTAATTGGTGGCCGGTCTTTAAACCACGAAGTCCATTTTCTGTGACACCCCTTGGTAATGTACCCTTCTACGACGCTACATTACTGCCATGTTACAAGTGGCATTGTGAAGCTTGCATCTAGGACGTGCGTGTTTGTAAAGCAGGAACATTATTTTTATTCCAGTTTCAAGCAGAGAAAGGTCTTTTGAACGCATTTCTTGGCAGATGTGTGAATTTTAGTACAACACCTGCTTGCCATGTCAATAGCCTGGGTTTATTCTTTACTACAAACAGAAACTTTTTATTAATAATTTCATTCATTTTGCTCAATATTTTTGTCGTGCAGAAGATGATAATTTTTGCATACAGCCAACGACGTCCACGTGGATACAGGACTCCAACGCCGAAGTCGTCATATTGGTGAAACGATGCCATCTACGATATCACGTTCAGATAACTCACCACATTCTTACTTTTCGGGCATGGGCGACAGTAAGTTGGCTGAACCTCTCCGTGTTTTCCACGCTGATAAAAATAGTAGAATAGCCATACGGATAACCGCCGACAGTGTTGTTTGCACGCAATTTTTTTAACCCTAAATGAATTCGACATCTATCCGAACCTCTGGCATTCGTAGTTTCAGGTTAGGTATGCATGGCCGTCCGTTAACCTTTGTTTACAAAGCTTTGTCATTTTTCAGAGGTGGGCAGAAAACGAGTAAAAAAGTCAACGTCCAATGATTTCTAAGGCGTTTAGAATCTCGCAACCCTTTAAAGAGCCTTTCACCGCTGGAGTTTAGATAACAGTTTCACTTATTACCCTGCTGATTCCATTCAAAGAAGAGTACTCCGAACAAGTCTTCCATCTTGGCGAGATTGCCGAGCTTTCTCATTTGTTGTTTATGTTTCAGGTAAAGAAACAGCTGTCCAATCTATGTCTTTCATGCTTTAAACAGCGAGTTTGTTCTTGATTGAGCTTTTCACGTGTGGTAATGGTGGGAACGCTCAAAAGCATCAGAAACTGTTACGGGCCACATACAATAGGTAGATCCCAATACTCACTACTAGTGTACTAAAAATCAAGGCAACTGTTAGCCTAACAATGGGCTTGTGCCACAGAAATTTTTGTGGCATATCAGAACGCTGTCATCATGATGAGCGCGAATGTGCAACAAAATAGGGCAAAGTCTACAACACCAAAATTTTACGAAGGTAAAGGAAGCTACAGCTAGCCTTACAAATGGCGGGTGTGTTACAGCGAAGTCATACCACTTTCACATGATATCCTGCGATTAAAAAAAGGGCTGACTATATTATCATTTCAAAGCTTAAAAAGAGCGTTCAATAAAGAGCAGTGATACACCATACTGTACCATGGCAACGGAAGTCTTGTTTGTAACCTCGTGTATAAGAGTGATATGGTCAAGATAGAGCAAAACTATATTGCCAAGTGCAAGACTAGGGGAGAGTATCTGACAAAAAGCAGTGATTGTACATATCTAGAATACCTACAAAATGCTAAAATGCTATGCCCTGATAAATGAAATTCCACCAGCTTTCCCCTTTCATCAGTGTTCGGTTAGGAGAGCTGGTTAAATGTTTTACTTTTTTTCTATTTGCCTTGGAGAGCTCTGGCCAACAATAGAAGTATGTTTTGAATAGGGCACTGCATTCACTGAGGATCACACGCTGCTCTGACTGCCCTTAGTAGGTCGCGTAATAGCCCCCTTGTTGGCTCATTCTGTCGAGCGACTGCCCTGTAAATAGGTTCGTCCCAGTTACCAACCCTGATGGCAGATGACGGTTTCTTCAGCTGAGTCACCTTTGTTTCCCAGAGAAATCCGCAAGCTTTGCCTTGAAGCACAGTGCTATCAAGTGATGGACGGATTTTTTTTTGTCAAAGCAATTTTTTCTTAGTGCAGATCTCTTAAGAGGTAACTTATCATATAGATCGTTTTTGTCTCAAGGTTTCCTATGCCACAGTTTGCGACGTATTCGACTTTAGTGAGGTATAGTACACGAGTGAAGTCGCATGTTGTGCACAGACCAACCTGTATAACTTCTGCAGTATGCCTTGTTTCATAACTGATTAATTGCTTCACTTTCTTTCGCCAAAAGGAGGACCAGTTTTTCGTACTACCAGATGTTGGCTTCTTGAAGCATGTAACGAGATGTTTGCAGGCAAAGCGTGCTCCCAGCTTTAAGAGCTTATTTGAGAAAGCTGTGGACGTCGTTCTTTTCATTAGTGAAGCTGCACCTTTGACAGTAATCTACCGAACGGTGTTATCGCATCAACCGTTTTAGGACGAAACCACCTTAGGGTATGGGTCGTCCACTCCTGTGTAGTATGTATGTGGCCACTTCGTTAGTTTTACGAATTGCTTACTAGATGGCGTTGTGTGTGTATGTCCTTAGAAACAATATCACTAGACGGCGATAGTGTTTTTTGTATATTTAGCAACTCGCAGCATACCCCCGGGAGAAATGAATATGATTGGGACCAAGCATCCATCCATTCCTCCTATGCGGGCTCTAGCATGATAGGAGCTCACGGACGGGCGGATGAACGGGCAGACAGATATACAGAGAAACAAACGGACGGATAGACTGGTGGACGAACAGACAGACAGACAAACAGACAGACAGACAGAAAAAACGGACGCTTCAGCTCCCTCATCTTCATTTACTCCGTGGATATGCTGTGAATATTTCGGTATGAACACCAACATTTAACCAAGGAGATCTAGTCTATTAATTTAAAGCAAGTCACATGCACCCAATCCAGATATTCTCCACTTTGTCCTTTGGTCTTTTCTTATTCTCGACCATGTGCTAGATTTCGCTTCTGCTTTTCTCGATAGGAGAGAGCACTATTTAAGGGGGGACTCACTCACCATGGGGATGTCCGATAAAAGTTTGTCATGCTGTTTTGTTCATGTCTATAGTTCATCGGCTTGCATCCGTATTGATCCCTATGTTGACATTCATGTTGACTTTTTAAAAGGCATGGCGTTCTAAGATGCGCATCTCCATTCTTGGCCCTGTGAGGGTTACCAACAAGAAGCGTTAATATAGCTCTGTCACATGCGCCAGCGTTTGGAGGCGGAGGTGGGACTGCATCGTGAAACGAAAGAAGCAAAAACAGAAACAGAAAATAACTGCGATGAGCGCCCCTAAAGAAGGTTATGAATGGTGCAGCTAATTTACTTCGTTATGCTTGTTTATCATCGTATCTGGAGCACAGTGTTCCGACCAAATTATATGACTAGTCGTATACAGCGTGCGCCCACAACTATCGTTTAATCAGTTTCCAAAAGCACAGCAGCAGTCGAGGCTGTAAATACCAGGCATGTAGTGAACCTAAAAATACATATACAATGCCAAGCCCCTAAACCCACAACAGATGCTCGTGTGCCTCTCGGCTATTTATAGTCGATGCGCTTTGCGCTTTCGCCTCGACTCTTTGCGCTTTTGACTCGGACGCGGAGGATGGACAGTCAAAGAGGTGGACACATGAACCAACGAATGCGTTCTGGGTTCTTGATCCAAGTGGCAATCGAAGCCGCATCGTTTGCGTGAAAAACGGGTGTTCTACCACAAAGCCTCGCGTCTGCTTGTGAATACAGTGAAACTCATTTCCTCTGCTTGACAACGCAGTGAAGGTAACTCAAGCTTAACAACCACGCATGTTCTGAATGCAAGCTTGATAATGCATCACATAATATCAAAGTAATTATGCGTGGTACAAACACACATTGGCTTCGAGCGTCAGAACATGTGAATAACATAATGAGCTCATCGTTGAAAGCCGGTCACCCACTACACAAGGCACACACATTACTGCAATTATTCCTATATGGCCACTTAGAGGGTGCATAGCAAGTTCGTGCATTAAGTGGTTGAAGTACACATTAGAGACAGGATATTGATATCGCGTTGAACTCGACCATAAAGGCAAATGTAAAAGATCTCTACATTTTACGAAGAAGCTTGTAGTAGTGGTATTACTCTGTGGTAGAATACTCGATTGCCATGCAGAGCGCGTACGTTCGATACCAGCTTCTATTGTTCTTTGCGATGATCGGGATTTTGCAGCACAAGATGTTTTGACATCACAATAGCCAACTTTAGAGGCCTAGTTGTTCGTCACTGCTGTCGCCTGTATTCATTATGGCTACCACGCAGAACGAGAAAACACTGAACGAGTAATGCATAGCCAGGACCGATTGGTGCTTGAATTCAGGTCTTCAATGCGGCAGTGGAGTATTCTACGACACGTCATAATGTATCGCTTTTCGTGCTAGACATCGTTATAATTTTCAATGCCCAACTTTTTGTTCATTTCGCATGAGCGTTTTTAGAGGCGACACGATTGAACTGACGACTACGGCGTTGAAAGACTGTCGGCAGTGTGAGAGGGATTTCAAGAACTGTCCTAATGAAAGCTGAGTTGCGATTCTGCTGCCTAAGTATTGCTTTGATGTACGTATTTCTTTGATTGATATCACAAAAAAGAACAGCTTTTTTGGCTTTCAATACTTGTTTTATGTACTTAGCACAACCTTTGGACACTGTATAAAATTGTGCAAAATATGCAGTGTTACAATACATTGTAGTGACAAATATGGACGCATTCGTTATATAGATGGGGCCACGTGAGTTTTTCACGTTGACAAGTGCGAATGGGAAAAGGAAGCTTTCGCGAGAGCCGAAGGCTTCGGAGAGTATAAAGAGGGTTCAGACAGAGGGCGCATTGTTGCGGGACAATGGCACTAGAACAGAGGATAGAGGAAAGATAAGAGTGTCCCGCATGTGACAAAGAATTGGCTTCTTTGCGCCATCTTCTGACACTCCCATCTCTTTTATGCCCCTTTCATCTGGAGGACCCAATCGAAATCCATAGAGACGCTATAGGAGCACACCTCAGTGCTGTTCTCGCCCTGCGTAAATCTGGGTTTTATGAGTGTGTTATTTCTAATGCTATTTGCACCCTTACTAAAGCGGTAAAGAACTACCCAACCATGAAAAAAGTATGTTTTGCTATCGTTTGAACAACCACAAAATGGGCACCTTACGTATATGGCCGCCTATTCAACGTCGTGACCGATCACCTCGCGTGTG
Source organism: Rhipicephalus microplus (assembly GCF_043290135.1). Taxonomy (NCBI): domain Eukaryota; kingdom Metazoa; phylum Arthropoda; class Arachnida; order Ixodida; family Ixodidae; genus Rhipicephalus; species Rhipicephalus microplus. The sequence goes on along the minus strand of NW_027464588.1, from coordinate 32,348,236 downwards.
TTGGCTGTTGTCAATAAAGATCCAATCGGGTCTTCTAGCTCGTTGGGCACTACTTCTTCAGGATTATGATATTCGTCTAGTCGTTCAGTCAGGCCGTAAGCATCCGGAAATCGGTGCTCTTTCTCGCTCGCAACTACCCCATGATTACATTACAGTGTCTATTTCAAGCTGTTAATGTTCCTAACTTGAACATGCCAACATGTCCTCTGAGCATCGCCTGAATCTATGTATAGCGTCTCTCCTAGAGCACTTGTCTCTGGCACCTTCACATACCAGCCACCGTTCACTTCGATGAACGGGTCACCATTTTACAATCCGTGTTGGCCTTCTATACCGTCGAAATCACTTGTCAGATGGCCGCAAATTACTGCTGGTAATACCTCGCCACCTATGGTCTGACGTCGGTGCCTCCTTCTACGCGGATCCGCAATCCACCTATGCTGGTGTGGTGAAGACATAGGCCCGCTTACGGATTGCCTACTACAGGCGCGTATGGCACCACTTTGTTTGGCGGTGCATCCGTTCATCTTTCTTGCGCTAACGCCAGAAGAGCTTTCCTCCCACGACAACAGGGCCACTCAAACAACCGCTTGTCATTCTCGGCCTTTCAACCAAATTGGCATTGACTTGTACGATACCCCACCGTAAACACCAAATGGCCACTGCTTGGTCATCGTAGCGGTCGACCGCCTTACGCTCTGCGCTAAAACTGCAGTACTTCAAGATACCAATGTGTGAAAAGTCGACTTGTTTGTTCTTCGCAACCTCACCCTTCGGCATGGTGCACCTAGCAAGCTCCTCAGTGACCGCAGGCGTTTATTCTGGTCAGAAGCTGTACAACTCCTCCTGTGCAAACGCAACATAGTGTATCGAACTATCACCGCATATCACCTCCAAACCAACTGCATGACTGAGTGCTTTTGTCGCACGCTAGGTGATATGCTATCGATGTACGTTTCCGATCACCACACAAATGGGAACCGCACACTGCCATTTGTTACGTATGCGTACAATAGCGCCATTCAATCTAATACCGAATTCTCCCGGTCCTTTCTACTTCATGGTCGGGAACCCTCCTCATTTTTGGACACTATCATTCTGCGCCGCCCAGAATCTTCGGAATCGACGGCTCTTGTCGAAGCCGCCACGTATGCCGAAGGATGTCACCAGCTCGCACGTTCGCTTACTACTGTCTATCAGGCTCACTGAAAGCACTCTCCTGATCGAAGCTCCTCTTCATCGTCATGGTCTCCTGAAACAATAGTGTGGTTCCGCTTGCCAACGTCTGCCCCCAGCCTTTCCCCAAAGTTCATACCCTAAGAGTGATGGTCGTTACAGGGTCCTGCGCCAGACGTCACTAGTCAACTGCATTGTTGAGCCCAGTCAGCCACCTTCAGATTAATGGCGCCGCGGGCGTGAGACTGCGCCCGTCGACTGATAGAAACCTTGTCGACTGATAGACTGGCCACCAGCCAGTCCTACCTGTGCCATAAGTCAGCATTGATTGATTGATATGTAGGGTTTAACGTCCCGAAACCACCTTATGATTATGAGAGTTGCCGTAGTGGAAAGCTCCGGAAATTTCGACCACCTGGGGTTCTTTAATGCACATCCAAATCTGAGCACACAGGCCTACAACATTTTCGCCTCGATCTGAAATACAGCCGCCACAGCCGGGATGCGAGCCCGCGACCTGCAGGTCAGCAGCCGAGTACGTTAGCCACTAGACCAGCGCGGCGGGGCGCCATAGGTCAGCAGAATGACTCCTTTTCAACTGAGGAGTCATTGTAGCGACAAATATGGTGATTACTAGAAAAATGACGAACACAATTGGTGTGTTTGAGGCTTGCTCTGGTTTTGTTGAAGCCACTGGATGCTGTGTCTTGTTGGTGCACTGCACATGAAACGCTTGCCGAACCTGCGTGTCTTAACGTATTCCAACATGATATATATAGGCCATCTCATTATCGGCTGTAGTCAAGACAGCTCGTGCTCGTGGCGTACACCCGACCATGTCGGCAGTCCCAGTTTCACGCTCCATAGAAAATTTCGACAGCTCCGCACATGCACAGTCATGGCCGCGTGAAATGCTAGTGGCGACGGCTCGGCTTACGCACTCGATCAACACAAGAAAAAAAGATGGCAGCATATTCACAGGGTGAATGATGGAGAGTGGGGCGAAGCATCCGTCTGTCAATTTGTTCCTGCTTCCGTCCATCCATGCGTCCGTCTCTCTGACCATCCGTGCGTCCATCCGCCCGTTCGTGCGTGCGTCTGTTCGTGCGTCCGCACATCCATCCTTGCGTCCATCCCTGCGTTCGTCCATGCATTCACCCCTGCGTCCGTCCATGCGTCCATCCGTCCATGCATCCATCCGTGCGTCTGTCTACGCATCTGTCTGTGTGTCCGTTCGTTCATCTAGTCAACAATCCCAGTACCAGCTTCTCGCATCTTTTATCGCATATTCCGCATATAGAAGCACCGTCATCCAGCGAACATTCCATGGACTAAACGAGAGATGGCACACGCACATTTTCTTACGGCTTGCGCTTCGGGTCTACTTCCCACTTTTAACCACCTAGAGTTCATGGTACATACTAGTTCACTGTATTCATGGCACTGCGGTCCAATGCTCGCTAAACCTTTCTAAAACCACGGAGGTTACGCCCAGCGAGTATAACGTAGCATCCCTTTCTTGTCAGATAGTGCTCAATGTACATGCCAATGGCTGCTAATTGGGAATGAGAGACAAGGGAATTCGGCTTTAATTATTGCGCACGCTGAATTTTTTATTGTTCAACAACGCAAAGAAAAAATCTCCCACCGGCACCACCTTGCAAGTCAAAGCGTAAGGCTGGTTCTGCACTGTGACTACGACGAGAGACGAACGCTTGCCGCTTTGAGGAGCTTCTCTACTAAACGGTGTACTTCCTGAGGCGTTTTGTCTTTCGTAGTGCTCTCTAGGGACAGCTTCATGCTCTCCCATAATTGAGTAGCCAGTACTGGAAATCGTTTAACATTTTCCTAAACACAGGAGAACGAAGCAGAATAGAACAGCCAGCCTCGTGAAGAGGCGCTGTGGCTAGTAATCTACTATATATATATATATAATGTATGCATACAACAATATATATATATATATATATATATATTTATATATATATATATATATAGTCATATAGCCCAGAGATCCTCCGTGAGCGATCACAACGTGGTTTATTTCGACGTTTCGGCCTAGAGTCTGGCCTTCATCAGGATTAAAGATACAGTTTGTTGGTGCTCAGCTTTATACAATCTCAAATCGGAGGGCAAGGAAAGAGGGAAAAAAGAAAAAAAAAGAAAAAAGAACAAGGAAAGAAAAAGAGAAAAAAGAGAAGAAGAAGAGAAAAATATTATACGGTGGACGCCCCTGGGGTGCCCCCCTTCCACTCTTCCCTCCACTTCCCCATTCATCTCTCTACCTCTTCTCCCCTTCACCTTTCTGATGTCAGCGGTCTGTGTATGTTTCCGTTCACTAACGCATTCCTCCCGGTCAGACGGCCCCTCCTGGCACTGGCGGTTCGGTGTGGGGCAAAAAAGAGCTTTTCAGGAGGTCCTAAGCCTTTAACTACTCGGGGTCCCGTAAACAATTCGTCGTAGAAGAAGGCGTGCCGCGTATTGTGGCAGAGACTGGTAAGCGGGCACTTTAGGAAGTTCTAAGCCTTTAACTACTCCGCGCCCTGTCAACATTTCGTCGTAAAAAGAGGGGTGCTCCGTATTGCGGTAGGCTGTGCAAGCGGGTGCAATGCGAATTCCTTGCCCGCTTCTGGATTACGCGTGTAGTGGGGGCCTCCCGGCTGTGCACAGGGTTGCTGTTGGGCATGTCATGCATGGCACAATTGATTAGGTAGTAAAATAAAACAGAAAACAGACGACAGCTGCACTTAGGAAGAGTAGATACACTTGGAATTGTTTTGGGTTGTCCAGTGCCCTTCGCAGCTGCAGTGCCGTGAACTCAGTTACTATTTTCATTGTTGCCGTTATTGTTTTCTAATGCTCTAATTGCTGCAAGTGTACCAGGATTCTCATTGATTCCTCTATCGAGGGTGTTAAATCGGTGGATAAGGTATGACTCTCGTTGTTCACGTTCTCGATTTGATTTAAATCCCGTCTCTAAGAGTGTTACTGATAGTTTGTCGAATGCATGGTCGGAAAGATTGAGATGTTTTGATAGAGGTAGACTTGGGGCTGATTTCGCATGGGCTCTGTGATTATTGAAGCGAATCCTAAATGGTGTTTTTGTTTGTCCAATGTACTGCATACCACACACGTTGCATTCGAGTAGGTATACCACATTAGAGGAATCGCATGTTAGGTTTCCTCGTATGTTAATCGAAAACTTGGATCGCGTGCTGGTTGCTTTGTCTGTTTCTCGCATCGCGTTACATACAAGACATCGTGGCTTTAAACAAGGGCGACATAAGTTATTGGGGGTGATGTATTAATTTGGGATAGGACAAGGGTGTCTTTGAGGTTACGTGGTCGTCGGTAAACGACGCCTGGAGCGGATGGGAATGCGCGTTTCAGACGTTCACTTTGTTCCAGAATGTTGTAATGTCGTTTCAGGATTTTGTTTACATTGGGGAAGTTTGTGCTGTAAGTCAAGCAGAGGTTTGTTCTTTGTGGGTCTTCTCGTGGTGGTCGTTTCATAAATAAGTCTTCGCGCTTTAGTTTTCTCGCTTTTTGAACAGCGTCAGATACCCCAGATTTCTCTGCCATCGCAACTTTGACGAGGATGGTCCTCAAAATAAATTAATTTCAGTTTAACCAAGAGTATTTTCGACTAATCAGCGGGACCACTATGGGCACCAAAATGGCCCCTAATTATGCACACATATTTATGGGAAAGCTAGAATTGGAATTTCTTGCACAAAGCCTCTTGAAACCAATGTTATACAAAAAGATACATAGACGACATCTTTCTTATTTGGACCCAAAGCGAGGACGAACTTCTCAGCTTTATCGACACTTACAATGCTGTACATCCGAACATACACTTCAGACACACATACTCGCAAGTAACCGTAAACTTTTGTGATGTTACCATAACGATAGAAGAGGAGAAGCTCTCTACAACCCTATATCGCAAACCAACGGATCTACAACAATACCTCCATTACCAAAGCGGTCACCCACGCCACTGTAAAACAGTATTCCATACAGCCAGGCTCACCGGTTTAAGCAAATCTGCTCTATAGACGCTGACTTTGACACGAGCTCACAGAGGCTAAAACTTATGCTCGAGAAACAAAAATACCCCCCACATGTAATTAATGACGCTGTTCAAAAAGCGAGAAAACTAAAGCGTGAAGACTTACTTATGAAGCGCCCACCACGAGAAGACCCACAACGAACAAACCTCTGCTTGACTTACAGCACAAACTTCCCCAATGTAAACAAAATCCTTAAACGACATTACAACATTCTGGAACAAAGTGAACGTCTGAGACGCGCATTCCCATCCGCTCTAGGCGTCGTTTACCGACGACCACGTAACCTGCAAGACACTCTTGTCCACTCCCAAATTAATACATTACCCACCCATAATTCATGCCGCCCTTGTTTAAAGCCACGATGTCTTGTATGTAAGGCGATGCGAAAAACAGGCAAAGCAACCAGCACGCAATCCAAGTTTTCGATTAACATACGAAGAAACCTAACATGCGATTCCTCTAATGTTGTATAACTACTCGAATGCAACGTGTGTGGTATGCAGTACATCGGACAAACAGAAACACAATTTAGGATTCGCTTCAATAATCACAGAGCCCATGCGAAATCAGCCCCAAGACTACCTCTATCAAAACATCTTAATCTTTCCGACCATGCATTCGACAAACTATCAGTAACGCTCTTAGAGACGGGATTTAAATCAAATCGAGAACGTGAAACACGAAAGTCATACCTTATCCACCGATTTAACACCCTCGATAGAGGAATAAATGAGAATCCTGGTACACTTGCAGCAATTAGAGCATTAGAAAACAATAACGACAACAATGAAAATAGTAACTGAGTTCACGGCACTGCAGCTGCGAAGGGCACTGGACAACCCAAAACAATTCCAAGTGTATCTATTCTTCCTAAGTGCAGCTGTCGTCTGTTTTCTGTTTTATTTTACTACCCAATCAATTGTGCCATGCATGACAAGCCCAACAGCAACCCTGTGCACAGCCGGGAGGCCCCCACTACACGCGTAATCCAGAAGCGGGCAAGGAATTCGCATTGCACCCGCTTGCACAGCCTACCGCAATACGGAGCACCCCTTTTTTACGACGAAATGTTGACAGGGCGCGGAGTAGTTAAAGGCTTAGAACTTCCTAAAATGCCCGCTTACCAGCCTCTGCCACAATACGCGGCACCCCTCCTTCTACGACGAATTGTTTACGGCACCCCGAGTTGTTAAAGGCTTAGGACTTCCTGAAAAGCTCTTTTTTGCCCCACACCGAACCGCCAGTGCCAGGAGGGGCCGTCTGATCTGGAGGAATGCATTAGTGAACGGAAACATATACAGACCGCTGACATCTGAAAGGTGAAGGGGAGAGGGGGGAGAGAGATGAAGGGGGAAGTGGAGGGCAGAGTGGAAGGGGGGCACCCGAGGGGCGTCCACCGCATATTATTTTTCTCTTCTTCTTCTCTTTTTCCTCTTTTTCTTTTCTTTTCCGTTTTCCTTTTTTCCCTCTTTCCTTGCCCGCCGATTTGAGATTGTATAAAGCTGAGCACCAACAAACTGTATCTTTAATCCTGGTGAAGACCAGACTCTAGGCCGAAACGTCGAAATAAACCACGTTGTGACCGCTCACGGAGGATCTACTGGACTATATGCAACGCTACGGCCACTCAACTCAACCACCATGCCTGCCTATATATATATATATATATATATATATATATATATATATATATATATATATATATATATATATATATATATATATATATATATATATAGGAAACACCAAAGATCCAAAGATGCAGAGCAAATATTAAGGATTTAGATGCGAAGCAGCTCATTGAGTCACCTGTGTAACGCCGTACGTACGTACATCCGTACAAACTCTCCGCAACGCGTTGCGTTCGCCGCAAACGTTGGAGTTTTGCCAAGTAGGTCAAGCAACAGCTGCGCGTTCACGTCACGCTCCCCTCACCCACTCCCTCGCGAGTGTGGGCTAATATCACTCTCTGTTTCACCCATAGCACGCTCGCCGCAGCGCCCGCAGCTGCCGGCTCTCTACCCGCTCAAAACCGACCTCTCTCACTTCATCCTCTCCACTGCCCGCAACGCTCGACCGGACGTCGAGTATAAACACTCTCTCGGCTCATTTATATGCAATGAAACTTGCACGAAACCCAACACATCTCCCTTGTAAATGAGTTTAAAACAAACGTTTACTCGCGTAAACGCTACTTTCGCTTCAAGCCACTTCGAGAGCCCACGTCGACACCCGTTTCATTTGGGGTCAATGCAGTGAGCACCGCTGCTGCTTCGCATCTCATCAGGGTTCTCTTCAAGGAAAATGGTTCATAAACTTTTATTCGTTTGAATATACCTTACAGAAATTTATTGTTGTATGAAAGCACGCTGTATTAATCTATTCACTACGGGCCTTTGAACATGGTCAACAAATTAGTGAACTGCTCCTGTGTTCGCAGAGGTTAGCGGCATGGTTTTGATGCAAGCTTCGTCTTGCATTATCTTTCCTTGATAAAACATAGCCCTAGACCAGGCAGAATCGAAAGTATTTTTTTCACAATCAATTAATTAAAGCTAAGAAGTGGCAAAGCATATAGGCAAGGCTTTTTGAGCTCCCCTAACGTGAAACAATGGGAGGGACGAAGCGTGAAGTGTACTTCTATTTCGTACACAAAAACTCCCACTAATGGCCATTGAGATACAATAGAAGGGGAATAAGAAGAGGCTGAATAAGTAGAGTCTGAATAAAAACAAAAGTCTGAGCCCGAAAATCTTTATAACGATTTAAAAAATTTTTTTGACGAGTCATTTATGGTACCAATTTGGAACCGGGCATGCAGGAAATGGCGTGTAAGCGCCACAAACGTGTACCTGAGCTTATCCTAAGATGCTCCTCTTTTTAGTCATCCCATTTTTTCCTATATGGCAAATTTCAGTGCCATCCGACATATAGGAAAGGGTGTTCAAGCTTTGCTGCCAGAATAGTTTTGCTTACTTTAGTCTTCTTCAATTCTAGTGAACAGGTGGCCAGTAATGCACCGCGGCTTCGGACATACGGTTCAGAAGCGGGTGTTTTATATAAATGCTTCTTGGTAGGAACCGCCGCAACTGTTCATCGCTTCCTACCAAGATGGATTCATACCAACTGGCCTGATGCAATTGTTTATTGTACTAAATAAATGACTTTATCTTAGATATTCACATTTTGTCTCTGGTTTTAGATAAAAAACATGAGCAACTTTGCAAATTTTATTGAAGTTTTTGACAGTAATTCCTAGGCAAACAGTGTTGAAAGAGTAACGACAAGCTACTGCTTCATAAATTGCCTAATAGGGAACTGTGTAGAGTAATGCTATTTAGCCAAAGTTTGGTGACTCACGCATGCCCGCTTATCATGGGTTGTGACGACGACAGGATGCACCAAGAACGCGAGACCCTAAGATGTTTCGCCCCTAAATAATGAACGAAGAGAAATACCAAGGTAAAATCTGGCACGTGCTGGAAGCCAAGTGCTAAGACTATAGTGAGTTACCGCCACTGCTCGAAGTGGCCAGGTAAAGCGGAACAAAAATAACTTTGTCGCCATTGATGCGGAGAAGTATGTCAATGAAGGTGGTGGTGGGAACGCTGGCACCACTGGAGGGCCTGTCGAGCAAAGGAGTAGACAAAATCAGCACTGAAGCTTGGAGTTCAGGGCTTCCAGTAAGAGTAAGGAAGTGGCCTACAAATAAAACCAAGATGTCCGTCCATGCCAGTAGCATATATCGTTTTTCGATCGGTGACTGAACTGGTTTCGTCACTCGTGGTGAATAGTGGGTGCTTTTTGCGAAGCCGGACAAGAAACGGCGCTTTCGACAGAGTCATGAGGAAACAAAGTAAGTGGTTGGTATTAGAGGAACCGCAAGAATCCTGTTGCCTAGGTTTTGTGAACGGCTAAAATAACTTTAACGTTTAGAAAATCGTTTAGTTAGAGATGAGGTACCAGCAACTCGTTCAACGACGCGCCCGAGGTTGGCGCACCATGCGAAATGGTTTCGTCACAATATCTCTAGAACTGCTGTCACCTGTTTTTTTTATTAAGTAAATGAGCTTGTGCTATATGTGGTTGTATTTTTTGTGACAGATGTTTTCTTTGTATTCGACATGACAATGGCGCAATATTTTACGCCAGTGGATGCGGGGTGAGTAGATTTGGATGTGACCATTATAGCACAGCGAAGTTTTTCTCTTGTGAATTGTTTAGGGATAACATTTCCAGTGCGGTGATAATGCTACTAAGGCTGTTAAAAATCTAGCAGTGACTTAGCTTGGCTAAGCCAGCATAAACGTATTATGAGCGAATGTTGCGGCGCTAGAGTCAACGTTTCACGCATGGAACTAATTACCAGCGTCAAGTCTTATATAGGCCACAGTTTCTCACACAAGTCACGCATATATCCAAACAAATTGTTTACAAAGGGCGTCTCGAAGATATGAGTCGCACTGGCGCTGTCGGTAAGCTTCACCATATGGTCAATCAATCGGCCTCCTGGAAACATCACTTTTTTTGTAAATTCTACCCATTTTTAAGTCGCCTGCGCTTCACGTCTAGCACTCTTCTGTTCTTCTTATGCTCAACCGCTAATCACGAAGCAACTACTTAGGGATCTGATGAGTTAAGCTGGTCTGCTTTTCTGCATCGGTGAGCACTAATTTTGCTCTCCTGCTCCATGGTTTAGCATACTGGCAAATGCCCCACTATATGTGTAAATGAAAACTATCGATCAGTGAAGAAACCAGACCGAACGCAGTTTCTGGGTTCCAACTTCCTCTTCTTCCCGTACAGTGCTCACCTGCCGGCGTTTATTCGTTCTTTTTCTACACACTCCCACCCCTCAGTAGAGGTGTACAACTCGAGCTTGAACAATTCTTGTGCGAAACATGTCAGCACTGGCCATCTTAAAAGCTTCTGCAAGCTCGGGTTATGTAATCTTAACCAGGGTCGACGTGTATGATTCGTCTCAAGGGTGAAACACTCCTGCAAGTGGGAAGTTCCTCGAAAATCACAGCACCTTATACTTGGAGACTGCTGCCGCAGAGTTCTTGGTCAAGGTGAACCACTAGTAGTTTTTATTGGTACTCTTCTCTAGATTGAATCACCCTGTGATCTGCCTGCTCCTAATGATACCTTAGGTTTTTGTTGTCATGTTGAGTGTCCTGAGGGCTTCGAGCTACGTAGTAGTAGTTGTTTCGACTCTGAAAACGCTAGGATGAAGGTCCAACAGAAAATTGCACCGAGAACATCGGAGAGGGCTCTTTGACGTCCATATGCATGTAGGTAAGCTGTCTTGATTTTTCATTCACCTTTACTTCCAGTTGCACCTTCTCTGTTTTTTCGCAGCTTTGCTTGCTCTTTCCGAGTGGCTTTAGCAACGAACACTTCACTTTTCTGGTCAATCTGCCCCCCGAACCACCAAAACAATGGGCTCCACGTGTGGCTCCACACTTGTGCTTCATCTTTTTATCGAAGCAGTAGTTGAGGGTTTGTATGCCTTGAGTGGGTGACGAAGCGTGAAACACGACTTTGAGCTCGGAAGTCAGTCTTCTCTTGCAGCTTTTCGACGTGGCGCATAACAGTTGGCTTGATAGACCGTAGCATTCTCAGGTAGCATCTCAGCTTGTCCTTGCCCCATGTATTCCGGATGACTGGACCGTATCGTTCCAATAAACCTTTCATCGGTAGTCTTTTTGCCGGATTTTGTGGACATATCAGCACGGCATCACAGTCGTTTCTGAGTAGCTGTTTTTTTATCTTTATTCCAAGTGATTCCGTGTCTTTGATTTTGCTCGTCGGTCGTTTCTTGGACGCTCGCAATCGACTCATGAAAGTGTGCTTCACCAGGATCTGCAATGGCTGCTGCTTCAAGCTGCCGGAATGATTGGGGAATATGCGAGACTGTGTCGTTGATGCTGATCGCGTCTACTAGCAGAACACAGAGCGTGATGTTAATGCCGCAGTCAAGTAAGTCCCTTTCACGACTGGGCCCTGCATTGTCCATTCAAACACTGTTGATTGCGTTCAATCCTGAAATTTCTGTACTCCTTGTGACTGCTCCTGTAGTAACCTTCCACCGATGGTCAGCTTGAATCAACAAGCTGATACAGTGTCAGTCTGCACCCCAAGAAAGTTCTTTTCATCTGCAATAACCTTCCCTTCGTGATACAACTTCTGTATGAGGTAGCCATCACTTGTCAGCGAAAAAATGTCGTCACAGATAACCTGCACGACAATGGATTGAATAATCTATATTTGAGAATGGTGTTGGCTCCGAAGGGGAACTTCAACAACTCTTCGTCTTTCTGCAGAAGATAGGGAAACGCTGCCAAAGGTGGTAAATAAAACTCGAGTTTCTCCCAGCAGCTTGAGTTGCATTTTTCCTGCTAGATCTTCTGCAATGTATGATCGCTGGATTCCTTCATCGAGAATACCTCTAACGTATCTAGATCTGCTACCGTTGACGACAAAGGCGCGAAAAGTCTTCAAGTGCACTGCTGTGTCTATCTTTGCGCAACCACTTGTGGAATTCTTACCGCATAGCATCACTGAGTGCGACGTCCCTGATGTGCAGTCTGAAGCTTCTGCTGGAGACGACGTTTCTGATGTAGCCAATTTTCTTACGTAGTTGTGGTCACACATACTCATTGCGTGCCTTTCATGACAAGTTTAGCACGTAAGTTTCACTTTGCAAGATCGTACCAGGTGACTTCGTGACGTACATCTGTAGCAGCCGTTGGCTTCAGCTAGCTTCCTTTTCTAGAAACTATGGAGAGGTTGGCGTCACAGGCACGTGTGCCATGTTCTGTGTATTTGCAGAACAAGCACTCGTTCCTCTTGTACTACGCACTGTGCAGTAACGAAGCGGTGCTTGTGTGGCCGTCTCGTCCTCTCTGATGACTGAGAGCGTGGTTAATAACAGGTCGTTCTGAGAAAGGCTGACACTGCTCCCGGCTTTCCAACTCATAGGTATGAACATGAGCACCGCTTTTAGTTCGGAATACGAGTTTGCGGCTGCCGATGCTGGATCTGACGCTTCTGTAGAAGACTCATGTTGTCTTAAAGTCTCGCTGCGCTTTTCTGTGATGTATGCTAGAACGATCTCGTATGGCAGAGCCTTTTGTAGAATATGAATCAACATTGCCGAGAAAGTTATCGTCGGTACGTTTAGTGCAGTGAGACATCGTACGTTGAGCAGCACTGAGTCATAAAGTCACCTGAGGCCGCGGACGTCGCTTCCCGACTTAACGTGAAGTAGATTTAGAAGCGCTGATAGGTGGCGTTGCTCCATCCGTTTTCGATCTCTGAAGCGTTCCTTCAACAACTCTATGGCGTTGGCATAATAGGCTTCAGAAGTCGGAAAACCACATATCGCAGCTGCTGCTTCACCCGCAAGATAATGCCGCAGGTAGAAAATCTTCGTCTTCGTTGATACAACGTTGTTAAGGTGGGCAGTCTGTTCGAATTGCTCCCAGAAAGCTGACCACTCGTAAATATCACCTGTAAATCTTGGCAAGTCAAGGTTCGACAACCTTAGGCCAATCCTAGTAATAGCGCCAAGAACTGTTGCTGTGGTGTTAGTAGGTGTGGTCGCTGCTGCACTGTCCCCGCGTCGCAAACCATCTATCATGCAACGAATCTTTGCGAGCATGCTTATAGCTTGGTCGTTATACTTTTCTGCCGTGACATACTCCGCTACGAGCTCCTCGTGAGCTAGGTGCTCTTCGAGTGCATCATTGATCTTAGAGAGCTCGTTGTTGCTCGCTGACAAATGGTCATAAATACCTGTGAGCTTGGGCTTGCCCGTGGTAGGGTCTGTTAGCAGTGACCTTGCTTTTTGCAGGAGCTTGGTGTTCTGGGCGCGTTCAGCGGAGCGCTTGGTCTTGAGGCGATCCATTGGACCCGATGTTGAAGTCAAGTCTGGTCCACTCCGATCAGGAACGATTCGTTGCAGTCCTTGCCACCCACAGCACGACGCGGTCAAATAGGAAGTCTCCTCGAGTCATTCGATGAAGGAGACTGTCCGCACGAGAGGTTTCGGCCCCACCATGTAAGGAAAACTATCGAACGGCGAAGAAACCAGACCGAATGCCTTTCTAGGTTCTAACTTCCTCTTCTTCTCGTACAGTGCTCGCCTGCACGCACTTATTCCTCCTTTTTCTACAATATGTATGTAGCGCTGCGTCAGACGCGACCAAAAAGAGCAGTGTGGTTCGAGGTGCTTGAGCCACGGGGTACGATCAGAATGCGTCTGCCGTGGCTATGCTGTCACTCCTTTGGAATACGCAGCCCAAAGAGGTTGGGAGGGATAAACGAAAGCTTTGTTTTAAACGTCCTTGGCGCGGACCACCGGGGCACGTGCAGTCGATGCTGCTAGAGCATGCGCAACACGACTCCTGTACGTACACATGAAACCGCTTTGGCTCCACCAGTGTAGCTAACAACCATATGCATAGAAGTGTAAAGAAAAAAGAAGTTGAATGATAATTGCTTTATTTCTCTCTGCCAGTTAAAAATTATCAAAAAACACAATTGAATATATATATATATATATATATATATATATATATATATATATATATATATATATATATATATATATATATATATATATATCAGTGGGTGGTCCTCTCCAGTGCCTTCTAGTGGGTCGCCCTCCTCGTAAGAAGAAAAGCAGTTCGTGCAGAGAGCCGGTGCCCACATAACTTCCTGCGACTCATTCGACAGCTGTGATAGCAACTCACTCGTATTCCGAGTGTTTATTTTTATCATCATCGTTGGCATCAGCAGTACTAGAAACATTTAAATCATTATTGCCAGCAAACATTCGTCTATTGTGAATGATATGGGTGTCAGGCCATCGTAGTATAGTTATAAGTGAGATGGCTGACTCACTCGCGCGAGCATCCCTTAATATTTTGATTGTGCCAATCATGCATCTTACAGCTTATGTAACAGAAGCGAGGTTCAGAAGACTTTCCATCCTTGAAGACTCATCAAAAATTACGATACCGAATCCGGATTTCTCACACCTGCACTTCGCATGAAATAATAAATGGTGTCCCACGCATAAACTTGGAAGTCCACATAACAAAATTACGTTGCCATGTACCACCTCTTAATTTCTACTTAAACAGGTCTGGTCTGGTGCCATCCCTCCTGTTCGCAAGCTGTAATGAACCTCAATATATCGATAATTCTCTTATCGCATGCCACCAATTTAAAGATAAAAATATGTTTCAAAACTTTATTTAAAAACTATGAATATCACTTACTACTCCTAATATTCTGTCCTTCGGGGCTGCTTCTGAACTTCGCTTCGGTTACATGAGCTGTAAGATGCATGATTGGCACAATCGAACGATTAAGGGATGCTTGCACGAGTGAGTCAGCCATCTCACTTATAACTATACTACGATGGACTGACACCCATATCATTCACACTAGACGAATGTTTGCTGGGAATAATGATTTAAATTTTTCTAGTACTGCTGATGCCAACAATGATGATAAAAATAAACACTCGGAATAAGAATGAGTTGCCATCACAGCTGTCGAATGAGTCGCAGGAAGTTATGTGGGCACCGGCTCTCTGCACGAGCTGCTCTTCTTCTTACGAGGAGGGCGACCCACTAGAAGGCACTGGAGAGGACCACCCACTGATATGTTTATTTTTATCATCATCGTTGGCATCAGCAGTTCTAGAAACATTTAAATTATTATTCCCAGCAAACATTCGTCTAGTGTGAATGATATGGGTGTCAGGCCATCGTACTATAGTTATAAGTGAGATGGCTGACTCACTCGCACGAGCATCCCTTAATCTTTCTATTGGGCCAATCATGCATCTTACAGCTTATGTGGCTAACCTCCCTGTCCTTCTTCATTTATTCCTCCCTCCTCCTCCTCCTTACAGCTTATGTAATAGAAGCGAGGTTCAGAAGACTTTCCATTCTTGAAGATTCATGAAAAATTACGATACCGAATCCAGATTTCTCGCACCTGCACTTCGCATGAAATAATAAATGGTGTCCCACGCGTAAATTTGGAAGTCCACATAAAAAGTTACGTTGCCATGTACCACCTCTTAATTTCTACTTAAACAGGTCTGGTCTGGTGCCATCCTTTCTGTTCGCAAGCTGTAATGAACCTCAATATACCAATAATTTTTTTCTCACATGCCACCATTTTAAAAATCAAAGAAAACATTTTTACACAATTTTATTTAAAAACCATTAATATCGCTTACTACTCCTAATATTCTGTCCTTCGGGGCTGCTTCATTAGCACTCAGCGACAGGAACATTTGCGGGGTTCTCTGCGAATTACTATGTGGCACAAGAAGATTACCTTGCTAATCCATTGATCGGCTCTCAATTTGTACTAGCTAATCTAAAGTTGAACATTTAACTATTACACTGTAATGAATTGATTTCTGGAAGAATTTCATATAACGATTACATCTTACTTATTCAAAAAATATATTATGTTTTCTTTCACGTTTTTTACATTGTGCCGAAAAATTCCGCCAAGTCAAAACAAAGTAACCCTATTTTTCGTGCCTGGATAAGCGTAAGGTATCGAGTTACATTAACCGCCGGCTTCTTGGCCAATCCCCCTTAGTGGGTGACAGCTACGGCAATTTTAAAAGGAAGATACAGGCTTACTTACCGTCTACGCAAACGTAATCGCCGTGATCATTCTTTTTCTTTCGTATTCTTTCTGTAGTTTTGTATCAAAATTTCGTGTTCTGTATTTTATGTATCCTAATGTAAATCACAGCGTTTGCGTATATTCTATAAACTGTTCCCGTATATGTTTTGTGGATGTCATTACCTGAGCAAATTTCTCTCATACATATCTTTATCCTCGCACAGATGTGATTTGCACGTAGTACACGATTATGTTTAATTTTACACTGTGTATTGTGTTAGTCTGTTGGGTTTTGGGATTACAGGGTGCAGGTGCTTTGTCAGGCTTTTATGTCTTTTCGCCAGTCCCTTAGGCAAAAGGCAATTTGTACATCTTTTATTGTATACATATAACGCTTTCTTTTTGCCTAAAATAAACTTCAACTTCAACAAAGGATCAAGCATGCAAGTAAGCAAGCAAGCAAGCATTGACTGTCGCTGTCGTATATCATCGCCAAGTGCCCGACAATAAACGTCTTAACAATTTGGTGGAGAGTGCTGTGCCCTTCTAACGCCTTCGGTCCGCATTCGATGCCCTTGGAGCTTCGATCCCGTACCGTGTCATCCTCCATGCCCCAAGACGCCGCTCAGCAAACTCGTACTCCTGCGCCGACGCGATGTCCTGGTATCGTCCGCATCCGCGACCCTCCTGTCTTCACTGGCGTCGAGAACTGGCTCGCCATGTACGAACGCGTGAGCGTCCCCAATCATTCGGACAAGGCAGGCGAATTCGTGAACCTCGTTTTCTACCTCACGGGTGTGGTCGGCATGTGGCACAACAACCACGCATCTGATTTCCCGACTTGGTCCGCTCTTAAAACCGCTGTCGTCAACTTGTCCAGTCGTCCTGCCGTTCGTAAGCTGCAAGCCTAACGGCGTTTACGTGAACAAGCACCGCAGACCAGCGAATCCTTCACAAGTTACATCGAGGACATCCTTGACTTGTGCAAGAAATTGGGCGCGAGCATGTTAGAGGCTGACAGAATCACGCATGTTCTGAAAGGCATCGCCGATGATGCCTTCACCATGCTCCTGGCGAAGAACCCTCACACTGTGGCAGAAGTCTTTACACTATGCCAAAGTTAAGAGAAGCTGCAGCGGCAGCGCTTGATGACCCATCGACCGCCATCACCTGACGTTGATTTCTCCACCTTGTCAGGAGTTCTTGACCACACAACCTTGCTCGCCAAAATCAAGTAGTTCGTGAGTGAGGAAGTTGACCGCCAGGTTTCTTTACTCACTTTTGCTCTACCGCAACACGCTAAACAGCCGTCAACTACGCTTCTGCCTCCCCTCCACCGAGCCATTCAGCAGGAAATGGTGGAGGTCGTTCCTCAATACGACCAGCCGCCTCCTGTATCTTCGCCACTAAGCTACGCCCAAGTTGTCGCCATCCCTCCCGCCCCTCCGATTCCGGTGGCTGGCCGAAACCATCGGTAGGCCCCAGGCTTTCGGAGAAACTGTGCCGTATATATACGCCGACGTCGTCTGAGTGCCTCCCACCATGCAGTCATATCAGCAGCCGGCTCTCCCATCGCGTTCTGCGACATAGATGGGACCCGCCCATCGATGGAGCACTTTTGATAATCGCCCCATCTGCTTTGCTTGTGGTTGTGTCGGTCATCTGGCACGCCATTGTAATTGGGTGCAGCAACCACAGGTCACAACCAACCTTCCCAGCTAATCCAGCCGCCCTTATTATGAACAACCACTGTCTTTGTCACCATCGGCCCGCCCCACTCCGTCTACGCGCCGTTCACCATTTCCACGACGTCGCTCACTGTCGCCGATGAGGCCACGTCCAATCGAAGGTGACCAAGAGGACTAGTCGTCGCAGTCCACAAGCTGCGACGCTGTCGAACTGCGAAAGTCTTCATGGAAGCCCATCGAACGTGATAGATGTGCTTGTGAATGGTGTTCGTGCATCTGTCCTTGTGTACACTGGAGCCGCTGTATTAGTGATGGACGCAAAACTTAGCCGATTACTGCGCAAAGTTGTCACGCCACTTTCCTGGCTCTCTCTCCGTGCATCCAGCGCCCAAAGCATTCACCCAACAGCGATGTGCACAGCGCGCCTCGCGATTCGGGACGTGATGTATGCCGTCCAATTCATAATAATTCCTGCATGCTTTCACGACGTCATTCTAGAATGGGATTTTCTCTCCCACCACGTCGCCATCATTCATTGCGCACCAGCTGACATTAAGCTCACACAATTTTTTTGACGCCTGCTAATAGTCCACCGGCTGGAAGAAAGTTACTCGTCTAAGACTATACGCAAGCGCGTGCAAACTCTTACATGATGGTGTCAGTCTACTGCACAAGTCTTTCCGACAACGCTGCACTCCTCTCGCTATTTCATCCTGTTCTCATTAGGAAAGGCTGGCGGGTACCTTTCTAGACCGTGCAAGCCACTCACGGCAGCACCACTATTTTTGTTCAGAACCCATCCCCGTACAGTGTTATGTGGGTGCGAGAGGAACGTCTCGGCAGCGTGGAACCCATTGAATACGCACAAGTTATGAGTCAACACACACTGCCTAAGTTCAAGTAGGCTCAGTGGCCGTTTCTACATCTGCTCTATGTTCCGCTGATGTATTCGGTTCCTTTATTCCCGAGAACCTTAAGTCGGGCCAGCATCCCAGCTTTTGGGCCCCATCCCTCCGCGGTGGTCCAGTGAATAAGGTATTCGGCTACTGACCCACAGGCCAGGGGATTGAATAACGGCTGCGGTGGCTGCATTTCCAATGCAGACGGAAATGCTCCAGGCTCGTGTGCTCAGATTTGGGTACACGTTAAAGAACCCCAGGTGGTCGAAATTTCCGGAGACTTCCACTACGGCGTCTCTCAAAATCATATGGTGGTTTCGGGACGTTAAACTAAACATATCTATCAATTAGCTTCTGGGCCTGTTGGAAGAACTCCGCTTTTTTCGATGTCGATCTACCTTATCTCGGCCGCATATCCACCGTTACGCATTGCACCGACACAGACGCACAACCACCACTGTGGCAACGTCCATATCGCGTATCTCCCACAGAACGCTGTGTGATTGACGAGCAAGTCGATAACAAGCTTCGCCGCGATGTTATTCGACTCTAACAGCCTCTGGGCATCTCCTGTCGTTCTAGTCGCAAAGAAGGGCGGTTCTGTGCGGTTCTGTGCGGACTACCGACGCCTCAACAAGATCACTCGTGAGGACGTGTACCCACCACCGCGAGTAGATGACGCGATTGACAGCCTGCAAAGAGCAGATTTTTTTGTTCATCTATTTGTGCTCCGGTTAGTGGCAAGTACCCATGGCTGAGGACGCTCGATCAAAGACCACTTTTGTCAACCCCTACGGCTCGTACGAATTCAACGTCATGCCGTTTGGGCTGTGCAATGCGCCCGCCACTTATGAGCGCATGATGGATACCGTTCGGCACGACCTAGAATGGCACACCTGCCAGTGCTACCTAAATGACGTCATCGTTTTCGCTCCGGAATTATCCACGCATTTTCAGTGCCTGCGGCATGTTTTGAAGCGTCTGGGTGACGCCAGTATGCAACTGAACTTAAATAAGTGCTGATTTGCAGCTCGGCAGCTGACGATACTCGGCTACGTTGTGTCCAAGGACGGAAGTCTTCCTGATCCAGCCAAGCTTCGGGTCGTGACCGAGTTCCCCAAGCCGACATTCGTCAAATAACTGCGCAGTTCCGTAGGACGGTGTTCCTACTTTCGGCACTTAATTCCAAACTTCACAACTATCATATCGCCGTTGGCGAAGCTCCTCGGAAGTAACGGGCCTCTTCATTCATGGCCATCACAGTGCGACAACGCTTTCACAAGGCTTTGTCGTTTGTTGACGTCGCCTCGCGTACGCCGTCACTACAACCTGACGGTCCCTACAGAGGTACACACGAACGCCACTGGTGTCAGTTTCGGAGCTGTCCTTGCGCAGCGCAAAGCAGGGTTTCTGGAATATGTCGTGGCATATGCAAGCCATACGCTTACAGAAGCCGAGACTAATTGCACCGTTCCTGAGAAAGAATATCTGGCAATCATCTGGTTCCTTACAAAGTTCCGACCTTATTTGTACTGTAGCCCATTTAATGTCGTCACCGACCATCACGCACTATGTTGGTTGTCGTCATAGAAAGATACCTCAGGTCATCTTGCCCTGTGGGCACTTCCCCTGCAAGACTACGACATTCGCATGTGGTACCGCAACGGAAGGCAACATGCTACGCCGACGCTCTGTAGCGCTCTCCCTTGCCTGACGACAATGCCCACAAGTCAGCGTCTCATCTTGCCGTTGCTTCCACACACATTCATACCATCGCTATTGAACAGCGTAAGGATCAATGAATTGCCTCACTGATAGACTTGCTGACTGATTTTGATTTATTCACTCCATCCTCTCGCGCGTTGCGTCGTCAAGCCCATCATTTCGCCGTTTGCGATGACCTCCTCCACCAACGCAATTAAAGTGGTGACGGCCGCCATTGGCTACTAGTTATACTCCGTAGCCTGCACTTTGACATATGCGACTTTCGTTCTGATCCGCCATGTGCACACTCCAGGGTATCGAAGACTTACCACCGCATTCGCGAACGATACTGTTGGTGCGGCATGCACCGCTACGTGCAGAAGTTTGTTCGCTCCTGCGTAGAGTGTCTGTGCTGCAAACCTTTAACGCACTTGTCGCCAGTAGGTCTGCAACATCTACTTTGCCCTGTCAGGTCGTTGGGGCGCGTTGCAATTGATCTTTATGGGGCACTTCAACTAACATCAGCTGGTAACCACTGGGCTATCGTCACTGTAGACCACCTAAGGCGATAAGCAGAAACTGTTGCTCTCCCCGCGGCTAGACCGAGTAATGTGGCCTCTTTCCTGCTGCAGCGATTTATGATGCGACACGGTCTACCTAAGAAACTGCTCAGTGATCGAGGTCTTATCTTCCTGTCCGAATTCGTCGAAGCCATTCTCAAAGAGGGCAACGTTGTCCACCGTCAAACCAGCGGCGGACAAATGGCCTCACCGAACGCTTCAACCTTATGCTCGGCGACATGCTCACTAACTACGTCGCCGTCGATCACAAAAATTAAGATGCCATTCTACCGTTCGTCACTTACGCATATAAAACCGCCTCTCAGAGCACTACTGGCTTTACACCTTTTTTATTATACGGAATGCACCCGTCGCACCCCATCGCACGATACTTACATACAAGCCAGATCCTTTTCAGTGTGCGCCTATTTCTGCTACAGCCAAACTTGTTCAACAGTGTCAAGAGCTTGCAAAGACCATTACTGTGCATGATCAAGAGCGGCAGAAGAGCATTCGCGCTGACGCCAGCACTACTGCGCCCATGTTTCCCCTTAAGCGCTTGTCTGGCTCTCGATTCCCACTATATCAACTGGCCAATTTTCAAAAATATTGTCCAAATACGAACGCTCCTACCATGTCATCGAATACGCTTCCCTTTTAAACTACATGATCGAACTCATCGAACCATCTTCGGAGATGCGCCATCGAGGGCGCAACAGTGTGAACGTGGAGCGCCTCAAAGCCTACCATGGCCAGCTCATATTAACCAGCTGTTGGGTCGCCAGGTGGCTCCCTTTTCGTACCCGGGTTCGCAAAGCTTTCGCACAGTGGGCCGTCCTCTACAGCACCTTCAAGTGGATCTCCCTCTTCATAATCATAAGAAGAGCAGGTCGTGTCGTGCAGAGTCGGTTTCCGCTTTGACTGTCGCTGTCGGGTATGACCGCCGAGTGTCCGCTAATAAAGGTATCAACAACTATATATATATATATATATATATATATATATATATATATATATATATATATATATATATATATATATATATATATATATATATATATATATATATATATATATATATATATATATATATATATATATATATATATATATATATATTGTTGTATATATACATTATATATATATATAGTAGTTTACTAGCCACAGCGCCTCTTCACGAGGCTGGCTGTTCTATTCTGCTTCGTTCTCCTGTGTTTAGGAAAATGTTAAACGATTTCCAGTACTAGCTACTCAATTATGGGAGAGCATATATATATATATATATATATATATATATATATATATATATATATATATATATATATATATATGTAACGTAAGTAGGTATTTACTGAAGGTATAGGCTGAGGAAGAAGAAGTCAGAGTAGAAAAAAACATGGCGTATGAGCCAGGCCACGTCGCCCATTTATCATAGCGTCACACGAGTCGACAGGATGAAGACCTCTTAGCAACTTCAGTGTCTCATCGTCGACACAGGTCTCCACAAGACGCCCTGACCATACATCGACTAAGGATTCATCTCCTGGTCACACACAGCGACCAGCACCATGCCAGAATCATCGACTGACCTTCCCATCACCAAGTACACCGGAGCAGCGGACGATGAACTTGTAAAGGACTGGTTCGACCTGTTCGAGCACCACACAACCCCTGCATCACGGTCAGAACGGGAGATGGTCGCCAACTTTACCGACTACGTCTCCGGTGATGCCTTCAAATTCTACCTAACCCACATATTTAAAAGTGATGAGTCATGGAAAAAGATAAAACAAGAAATGATCATTTGTTTTAAAGAATACGACGATGACTACGACGAAGACTCGATTATAACCCACCATCCGCAGACAATTGCACTCAGTCGTCCATTTTACAGGCAGGCAGTCTTCCACCATTCGAACGCACCACAAGATTCCACCTCTGGCAAAAGACGAAGTGGCACACGAGTTCAGTGGCAGACGACAATGCGTATTTCAAGAAAAACACAGCCATCGACCGCGCCTCTCTTTTGCACGAAAGTCGGCATTTGCGAAGTCATCGCTTCAGCATACGACCCGAGATTTTGCTCAACCACCTGATGCCGTTCACTCTTCATCTCGCATACGTGGTCCACCACCTGGGTTTTCTTCATGCGGTTCTTCAAGAGATCCTAACGCTCACCATTTGCCATATAAGGACGCCGTATTTATGGTAGATGACCTGGCGCATCGGGAAAATAACCTGTCGAGCCATGCTACTTCCACATGGGTTCATGAATCGCAATCCAGTGCATACATACTCGACAGTGGAAGCAACACCGAAGGCTCAGACACATCGAACGTCGCACGCTGCCGTGCGCAAAAACCTCTCGTAGTGAACGGGGTAGAAGAAGCTTCTGAAAAACTTTCTACCAACTCTGAAGCATTATCTTCCTTGCACGAACTGCATTACAACAGCCCACAAACTACCAGCTGCTGACTGGGCACCACATCACGTTGTGAAGAAAACCAGCGCGATGTTCAAGAAGGGATCTCACCGCAATGTGTTTCACAGCAACATTAGCAACACCAGCAAAAACAGTCCAAGAATCGCAGACACTCCAACGGATACACCGAGAAGGACGACGACACAAAATATTCCTCTTAAAACAAATTCAAGACGTCAGGTATCTCTGCATAAGAGATTGGTGCCAGAAACGCATTTGGCGCAAGAGATCAAGACTGCGCCTACGATTACAGCTCCGAAACAGCAGAAAACCACGAAAGAGTCGAGAAAGCACCATCTGTACCACGCAGAGACCAAGACATCATTTTGATTTTATCAACTGTGACCATCGCACATACTAACTAGAAGCACACCGTCTGTTTCCGTCAGGAGACGCAACTCGACGCCTTCAACATCCGAACTTCAAATGCTACAGGGAGTCGCAAGAACTCAACCCATGTCACCACCAGTGCAGATCTCCACGGTGTGTTTATGCCATCCAGAACGCAACAGTCAGCCTCGCCCACCAGAGTTACTGCGTTAACCGGACTGCTGCACTCTCCTTTGAAGTCTTCGAAAGTTTACGAAACTTCTCTGGAGCATAGAACCAACTGTGACTTTTGACATCTGTGACTTTTTAACCTCTCCTTGTTTACTTTTTCTTGTTCATAGTTCTTGCCATCTTTCGGGGGGAGGGGAATAGTGTAATGTAAGTAGGTATTTACTGAAAGTAGAGGCTGAGGAAGAAGTCAGATAGAAAAAACATGACGTATGAGCCAGGCCACGTCGCCCATTCATCATAGCGATATATATATATATATATATATATGTATATATATATATATATATATATATATATATATATATATATATATATATATATATGTATATATATATATACAAGGGAAACAAGTGTATACTGAAGGGCTCATTTTTTCGTGTTTTGCACAATAATAATGAGATCTAACAGACAATAATGCCAAGGAAGGGATAGGGGAAGTTATTAGGCCAATTGTAATGTAAATGAGAATAAAGAAAACTGGTGAAAAGATAACTTGCCGTGGGCAGGATCCAAATCTGCGACCTTCGAATAACGCGTCGGATGCTCTACCACAGAGCTACCACGACAGATATCCCCCCAGCTACTTTTTTGGGTATCTATGTCAATTTAAACGTGGGAGTGTCAGTCAGTGCCACTAGTAGCCATGGCGGCGAGTGTGGAACACTCTTTATGAGCCTGTTTGGCGTCACGTATCACGTGATTTTATTACTAACTAGCAGCTAGCCAATAGTCCCCCGTATACAACCTAAAGGCACCAAGTCTGCCTGTACGAGACCCTCGTTAATGAATAAGGGAAACAAGTAGTAGCCTCCATATATATAAATATATATATATATATATATATATATATATATATATATATATATATATATATATATATATATATATATATATATATATATATATATATATATATATATATATATATATATATATATATATATATATGGAGGCTACTAAATGTATCGCGCAGGCTTGGATAGATAGCGTTAGTGTTATAGATACATATATCTATAACTTATAAACAGAGAGAGCGAAAGAAAAGCTAGCACATGGGAGTTGACTAACAAGGTTGAACCTGATTTGCTACACCTAAACTAATAGAAAAGAAGGACAGATTGTAGAAGTAATACGTTTGCAGGCACAACAGCGTGTACCGCTCATGTCCTGAAGGTCTTGAAACTGCGACCTGGCGCATATATAAAAGTAAAAAAAGTAAAATGGAAGAAATTATAACTAGCTGATGGCAAGAGAACTACCGTAATCTTTAAATTACACGTCCTAAGATATGCCAGAGGAGGAAAAAAGGGAGGAGCAAAAAACTTTATTTTGAGAATATGGCGGCCTCGGTGGTAACGATTCTAGGCCTAGGTGTCAGCCAGAAGCCCTTGAACTGTAGTGGCGTTCTCGGCCTGCTGAATTATCCAAAGTTGTTCCTCCAGGTCTGAGCTAAGCAGCACGGTCTCCTACTGTTTATCGTTACTACTGTGTGACCCTGTCGGACTGCTTTTGGACAGGCCCACAGGATGCAAGGTAGGCCAACCCTTTCCAGACATAGTTTGAACCTGTCGGTAATAGTGGAACCTGTCGGTAACCTGGGTAATAGTGGTTATTGCCGCCAGGTAAGGTTCGTGTCTGCTTGAAGGAGGCGCCATGCCACTGCTTGCTGCTCACTCAGCATGTGCGGTGCAAGAGAATGCCGGGCCCTTAGCAATCGGCAATTGTTTGTGGTTTGTTCGTAGGCGATTTTGCGAACTGCCATCGAACAGTGGCTTGGCATGTGAGTCCTGGAACCGCGGTGCGCAGGCACCCAAAAAATTTTAGTGGCGAAGCTTTTTATAACAGCACCCGTTCGTCCCTCGTGGCCGTAGTAGTAGTGCGTAACAAGTATCACATTTTGACCTCCGAGGTGGTGTTGGTGAGAGATTTCTTCTGTGCGTTTTTAAACAATAAAGGATAGTCCTCAATGCACATGCCAATGGCTGCTAAGGGGCAATGAGTAACACGAGAATTCGGCTTTTAGTTAACGCGCACGCTGCGATTTTTTTTCAACAATGCACAGAAGACAACAAAGGGTTGCTATGTTTTACTCGCTGGGCGTAACCTCCTAGTTTTTAGAAAGGTCTAGCTAGCGTTGGGCCGCAGTGCCATGAATACAGTGAACTAGTATACACCATGAAGTCGAGGTGGTTAAAGGTGGGAAGTAGACAAGAAACGCAAGCTGCAAGAAAGTGTGTGTGTGCCTAATCTCGATCAGTCCTTGGAATGTCCACTGAATAGCGGTGCTTCTATATGAGGAATATATGATGAAAAAATGCGATATGGTGTTACTTGGAGTGTTGGATTGGAAAACGAACGGACACACTGACAGATGCATGGATGGACGCACGAATGGCTGCACAGACGGATGGATGCATGGCCGCACGCAGGAGCGGATGCATGGACGAAAGCAGGAACGGCCGCACAGATGAACGTGCGGACGCACGAACAGACGCACGCACTGACGGGCGGATAGACGCACGGGCGGCCACACAGACGCACGCATGGATGGACGGAAGCAAGAACGATTGGACGGACGGACGCTTCGCCCCACTATCCATAACTCACTCCGTGGATATGCTGCCATTTTTTAAACTTTTCTGTGAGCCCAACAGTTGACCAATATTCTTTGAGCTTCCACCGGCAGTTGCCCTCTGGCAAGTAATCTGACTGCAGCCTTGGAGTAGCTGATTACACGTTTAACTTGCGTAGAAGTTTTGACCAATACAAATCTGATTCTTCCGCAGTTTTCACGCTGCCGGTTGGAATACAGCCACTAGTCTTTAAGCGCCGTCGTTGCATACAACAGTAATGACGATGTCACACATGTGTGCATACTGTCACGCCTGTGATTCCACACCGAACGTCAATGCCTCTTTAAAGGCAATCTGTGTCAAGGTCAGCGGTCGAACCCTCCTGACGCGATCAACTCAACGACGTCATCAAGTGGCGGCGCCTGTCTGTCTTACGCAACCGACAGCGAGCTCCTCAGCCCTCGAGCCCGTTAAAGCAATCCGCGCCTTCCAGTCTGGCGAGTCGTAGGCAATGCGTGGCGGCGTCACTTGTCCTCGGGTGCAACCATGCGCAACGGCTCCAGATTTGATGAGCATGACGCGGCCCAGTGGCGGGCTCCATCAGAGGATTCTGATATCAGGGCCAGCGGTGCTTCTGGTTGGACATTTGGTGACTCAAAGGATCCACCCGGTGCCAATAAAAAAGCTCTTAGGCGCATCGCCAGCAGTAGACCTATGTGTTAGAGAAGCCTCTCGTTGCTTCGAGCCTGCTTCGCATTCGGTGCGCTCGGTGTCCTTGGAAGCGGCGAGTTTCGTGGCACCCTTCGTTACCTCGTCGGCAGTGCGCTTCGTAACAGAGAGAGAAGCCGACGGATGCGTGCAAGAGAAGACATCTCTGCTCTTTGAGTCCCCAAGCTGTCGGCCCCAGTGCTGAATTTGTAACGCCTCTATTTATATGCTGTACATAAACCTTGCTATTACTCCCCGCCGTCTTGTTCGCTCGTGTATCAGCTCTGCGCAGAAGCAGGCGGGAGCTGAGTAACACACGCTACCAAACGGCTGGTGACCTTGGCGGTGGAGTTCAGAGCAGTGGCGCTTTCGGGACTGTGTTGGAGTCTCGCCTCCGTAACAGTGGTGGCAGCGGTGGGATCGGCCGGCGTCAGCGACATCGATGCGGAGAGTGCCTGATGTTTTCCTCTCAGTTCACCAGAATACTCTAGCACAGGTTATAGTAGTTTAGAGAAAAGCTGTGTGAAGGATAATAGTGAGCTTTGATTGCTTCACGCAAAGTCTAAGCACTTTGAAGCCAAAGTTAATGCGGAGGGTGTAAACACGACAGTGTTAAAAATTGCTTGCGTGTCTTGCTAGTAGAATTATAGTGGGTACGGCACGTAGATTCTGGTGAAGCAATACTTTTTGCAGACTAGTTTGTTCATACTTGAACAATTGAATTGCTGCACAAACTTGAAGAAAAACAAGGAAGACAGGAAAGAGCGCAGATCTGCGGTATTTCCTGTCTCCCTTTTTTTTTCTTCAAATTTGTGCAGCAATACAATTTTTCAAGATTCTGGTGTTCTGTCGGGTGACCAATGGCGCTTGCTTGTGTCGCATGTTGTCTGTTGTCGAACCGTTCATGACAAGTTGCAGAACCATCGACAAGTGCTGAAACCAAAAATCATCAGAAGAGACGAGTGAAGCCGGCTGACAAATTGTGGTGACGAGCCAGTGGAGCTGGAATCCGTCCTCAAGGAATGCATGTGTTCACGGAACTGAGCCTAGAGCTACGTTCTCCCCATGGCCCTGGACGCAAACCTGGAGGGACCTGGCGAACGAGCGCACCCGACATCCGAGCCACGTGGAAGCAGCTAGTCTTTCCGGTGCATTGTCTGGCGGCGGGGGTGCTGTTGCGCCTGTGAGTCCACACCGAACGTCAATGCCTCTCCAAAAGCAATATGTGTCAAGGCCAGCAGTCGAACCCGCTTGACGCGATCACCTCAACGACGTCATCAAGCAGTGGCGCCGGTCTGTCTTGGAGCAGGTTAAAGATTAACGAGCAGGCTGACGATATGCTCCGACGCAACGTTATTGGGCCCTAGGACAGTCCGTGAGTGCCTCCTGTTGTTCTTGTTGCGAAAAAAGATGGTTCTGTGTGGTTCCCTGTGGACTACAGACGCCTCAATAAGATCATTCGCAACGATGTTTACCCCCTGTCGCGCATGGATGACGCAATTGACAGCCTTCACGGAGGCGAATTTTTTCTTCTCTCGATCTGTGCTTGGGGTACTGGCAAGTACCCATGGCTGATGACGCTCGACCGAAGACTGCCTTCATCACATCCGATGACTTGTACAAATTTAACGTCATGCATTTGGGTCTGTGTAATGCACCTGCGACCTCTGAGCGCATGATGGGCATCGTTCTGCGTAACTTGAAATGACACACGCGCTTTTTTTACCTCGTTGACGTGGTTGTCTTCACTCCAGATTTCTTCACGCATCTTCAACGTCTGAAAGAAGTTTTCGCACTTGTGAGCAATGCCGGCTTGCAACTAAATCTGAAGAAGTGCCTTTTTGCAGCAAGCCAACTGACCATCCTAGGGTATGTCGTTTCCAAGGATGGCATTCTTCCTGACCCAGCGAAGCTTCGGGTCGTGGCCGAATTCACCAAACCTGCGTCCGTCAAATAACTGTGTAGTTTCGTGGGCCTGTGCTCATACTTCCGACGCTTCATACGACACTTTGCCACGATCTTATCACAGCTGACGATGCTCATTGGAAGTAACGGGCCCCTCAATTTGTGGTCTTCTGAATGTGACGAAGCCTTCGCGAAGCTCCCCTCTGCCTCCCCTCTGCCTGAAGCTGCTCCCCTCTGCCTGAAGCTGACGTGCTGTGCTCAGTATCCTCGGTTGCTGTTTCCGCTAGTGATGTTGACGTCATCGCTACCGAACAGCGAAAGGATAATTGAATTGCTCCGCTTATCGATTTGCTATCTCATCAGTCCGCGACGCCATCCACGCGTGCCTTGCGTCGTCAAGCTCACCATTCCGCCATTCTTGATCGCCTCCTCCACCAACGCAATTATGACGCCGATGGCCGGCAGTGGTTACTCGTGATACACCGCAGTCTGCGGTCAGAGATATGTGAATCCTTCCATTCGGATCCGCAATGCGCGCACTATGAGGTAGTCAAAACCTACCATCGCATTCAACAAAGCTACTTCTGGCGGGGGATGTACCGCTACGTGCAGCAGTTCGTTCGCTCCTGCCTCGCTTGCCAACGCCGCAAACCGTCATCACACATGTCGCCAGACGGTCTGCAACCGTTACGTTGCCCTGACCGTTCGTTTGGGCACATAGGTATCGATTTGTATCGACCACTTCCTCTGACGTCGGCTGGTAACCACTGGGCCATCGTCGCCGTAGATCATTTAATGCGATATGCCGAAACCGCTGCTCTCCCTGCGGCGACTGCGCGTGATGTTGCGTCCTTCTTACTGTATCAATACATACGGCGCCACGGTCCGCCCCAAGAGGTTCTCAGCGATCGAGGCCATGTCTTCTTGTCTGAAGTCGTCAAAGCCATTCTTCCTGAGTGCCATTCTGTCCACCGCAAAACTACTGCTTACCACCCGAAGACAAATGGTCTCACCGAACGCTTCAACCGCGCCCTTCGGCGACATGCTTTCGATGTACGTCGCCGCCAAGCACACGAATTGAGATAATATACTGCCTTTCGTCACCTACGCCTACAGCACCGCCCCTCAGAGCACGACCGGTTTTTCACCTTTCTTCTTGCTGTACGTAAGGCACCCGTCACACACCATCGACACGATATACCGTACACGCCGGATTCATCTGAGTGTGCCCCTATATCTGAGACAGCCAGGCTTGCTGAAGAGTGTCGCGAGCTTGCCAAGACTGTTACGACGCATGAGCAAGAGCGGCAGAAGAGTATTCGTGATGGCTTCACCACTTCTGAGCCCACGTTCCTTCCTGGTTCCCTTGTATGGCTCTCAATCCCGACCTCTGTAGCTGGCCTTTCTTCCAAACTACTCCCGAAATACGAAGGTCCCTACCGTGTGATCGAGCGCACATCTCTAGTCCAGTATCTGAGCGAACCAATTGAAGAATCGTCGGACATGCGCCGTCGCTTGCGAAACATAGTTAACGTGGAGTGCCTGAAGGCTTACGATGACCCGCTCATAGTTACAAGCTGTTAGGTCGCCAGGTGGCTCCCTCTTCGACCCCGGGGTAATTGTAGAGAAGCCTCCGAACACGGAAATGGGTCGAACTCTCAAGTGATTTCTAGTGGGTCTACCCAAAAAGGACGCCGCTCATGCTGAGAGTCTGTGCTTGGCCGTTACTGTCACCATTGTGTATGCTCGCTGTGTGCCGTCTAATAAACGCCCTAACAATATAAATAAATAAATAAATATATATATATATATATATATATATATATATATATATATATATATATATATATATATATTCCGTGTTTTGACACAATATTAATGAGATCTAACAGACAATAATGCCATGGAATGTATAGGGGAAGGTATTAGAACGAATGTAGTGTAAATAAGAAGAAAGAAAAGTGGGTGAAAACATGACCTACCGTGAGCAGGATTTTTTTCACCCACTTCTCTTTCTTCATATTTACATTACACTCGTTCTAATAACTTCCCCGATACATTCCTTGGCATTATTTTCTGCTAAATTACATATATTGTAATGAAGAGAAAAGAGACAACACCCGATCCTGGGCCAGCTGTTCTTATTCTGACTTCGTCCTTCTCTTCCTTGCTCTTGCTACCCGTGCGCCCAAGCGCCAGCGTCTTTCTTGGTCATAACACTCAGCCATGACTGGGTGCGCGTGGAGCTGGCGGCCAAGTTTCTGGGGGGCGGGCTTGGCTGCATCGCGGTGGTCAGCCCGGACCACAATGCAACATTGAGCGACGGTCTGAGGGAAGCGTCTCCGGTGGACGGCACTGGCTGCCTCAAGCTGTTCGCTCTTTTGCACGCCACGATGTCTCTTGAAAAAGTGCTGTGTACTCGGATTGGCTGCCGCGTTTTGGTCCCGGTATCTGCCAAAGATAGATTTGGGGATCTATATAATAACTTCATCTCGGAGGTCGGCCTTGGCCAGGCTGAAAATAGGTGCCAGAGTTTTCCACAAGTCTATCGAGAGGTCGAGACTGGCTGGATCATTGTGGTCAGTCTCGGCCATGCAGAGACTCTTTGGGGGAAGCAGCTAAACATGCACCTGACAGTGCGCTTTGGACGGGCCGCAAATTCAGCGGCAGACGTTGAACTCCGGACGAGGGTAGCCAGAAGAGTTCCCCAAAATACGCGCTGGATACCTTGGCTTGTGTCGAGAATGGGTACGCAACTTCTGAGATGTGTGGCAGAGAACGTAATTTACGGCCGGTTTCGGCATCTGTGGCAGGGCATTTTGTGGAGCTGTCGTCGTATTGGCTGCTGTCTGCATCTCGAGCGCCAACTTCTCCTCATGATCTTGGTAATTGAGACCAGCAGTGGTTACCTTGGGCTCTACCGGCGCCATGACCGTAGGCGGTTCAAGCATCGGCGATGCTGGGGTCTCCGCTTGCCTCAGTAAAGGTGATAGTGGGGCTGGCTTCTCTAACTGAGCTGTATGAGGACTGGTATCAGCCTCTTCCACTGACATGATGGTGTCGCGTACCGGCGCGGGTACTGAGAGCAGCAGTGGCGTGTCGCACCTGCGTCTGACGTCATTCGTAGGACAGGCGGAGAAGCTTTCTGCCGCGCGGCTGGAGGGCTCCGAGGAACCTTCGAGGTGTTGCTCCACTTCAGCTCTGTGTGCGAATGGGGGTGCGTCGGTGAAGGACAATGCAGCACAGTCGAGATAAATCTCTGCGGCTGTTTCGTTGGAGCAATGCCCTTCAAGAAGTCTGACTTCAGTAGCGGCTTCTGGCCACAGTGAACTTTTTTCGGGTATCGACAAAGTTTCTAACTTCTTGTGTGGTAAGCTGCAGCGCACTGCTGAAGCCTCGAGGTGGAAAGCCTCTGGAGCTTGTACTTCGATACCGGCCAGGTTGGACGGGGTGGTGGTGGAGAGGTGGTAAGGAATACGATCAAACGCAGCTATGAGCTTGCAGCTCCACTCCGCCCATGACTGCTGCTTCCAGCCTTCATACCAGTGCCACGCCGTGGCACCTTCCCGAAGACGGTTTATGGCCACATACCATTTCTGATTTTCTGTACAGGCCACGCGCATTGCTAGTGCATTGACGGTTGCCACCCAGATGTCAGCGTCGTTCCGGACACCGTGAAGTTCCGTTAGTTCGCAGACGGCTGGTGATTGTGGGGTGACAGGTGGCAACGCAGAGATCACCAACGCGAAGCAGCCGAGCTGGTGTGAGAGCTCGATGAGAGAAGACCGAAGCTGCCTGCATTGTTCCGGTGTGCTTGCCTCAAGGTCGTATGAGGCAGCTACATACAACACTGCGTTAATGTCAGACAATGCTGGCAAAATTGTAGGAGCTTGCTCGGCGATCAACGCTGTCAGTTGGTTAGTCTCGACGCGGAGTAGCGCGAGGTACGCCACAGGTCCGTGGTGCTGTCGGGCGTTAAGCCCGAAGAGTCAGTGATCGTGGTCTTTGAGTATGTAGCAATCGCAGCACTCACCCTGGTGAGGTCGACGAGCAGGGAAGCCTGGAGGGCGTTCCGTGGCGGCTCGTTTGTTGCAAGAGTACCGCAACGGGAATGTAGGCCATAGGAAACGTGAGCGGCATTCCCAAGAGACAGGAGCCGGTGCGGATCCCTGCCGTGAAACGGTGGCAGGGTTTCAATCAGGTCATGGCCTAGAACTACAGGCGAGGCCTGGATGCCGTCCACAGGTGGTCTGAAGGGTGGCTGAAGCGGCGGGTGGGACCCCATCGCTAAGGAAGCGGGAAAGGTGTTCATTGATGGAGAAGCCCGCGTGGCGGACGAACCACGAAGACAAGTACCAGTGGCTTCCTGCAGAGGGTACACTTGTCGGACTGCGCCATTGTAATGAAGGGAAAAGAGACAACACCCGATATTGGGCCAGCTGTTCTTATTCTGACTTCGTTCTTCTCTTCCTTGCTCTAGCTACCCACGCGCCGAAGCGCCAGCGTCTTTCTGGGGTCATGACAATATATATATATATATATATATATATATATATATATATATATATATATATATATATATATATATATATATATATATATATATATATATATATATATATATATAACGGAAAGAAATGTATACTAAGGGCTCGTTTTTCCGTGTTTTAACACAGTAATAATGAGATATAACAGACAGTAATGCCAAGGAATGTACAGGGTAAGTTATTAGAACCTCGACGTTGTTGCGTGGAGAACCAGAGAAGACGGGTGGGTCACTTTGCCGGGCGTTGACGATCTACGCAGGAATGGTTTGTTCGACAGGGATGCTAGATGTTCTCGGTAGCGGTTCTTGGGCCCTGACAGTGGACGGGGGAAGCAAGTGGCGACCCCAACGAAGCTCAAGGGGAACGTGACGTCGGAGATGACTTGGGGATTTAAGCAGCCTCCACCACTCCAAGACAGTAGGAGCGCTGGAGTCTCGACGGCGTTTATTAGGCCGCATCGCCTGATCAACTCGTCGAACGAAGAGGACGTTTCTTTGTGATGATGATTATATACAGATGAAGAAGATGATCAATCGCTGTGAATATTGTGTTTACAATATATATATATATATATATATATATATATATATATATATATATATATATATATATATATATATATATATATATATTGTCACAGGTAATGGGTATGAGCCATCAACTGTAAGTGGAATTCCTGGGAAGTGAAGGAAGAAGAGGGTTTTGGCGTCCTGGTCTGAGAGCAAGTAAGACGTCGTTTCGTCGCTGTCTGTTATTACGTTCGTGGCACTGGTGGAGGTGCTGGGTAAATGCGCCTCGGCTGCAGATTTTCAGCCGACACACCGAGCTACTTGGAGACAGCTACAGCTCCCACGGCAAGAAGCAGTCGCCGCCTGCGAGGACTATCTCCCGAGTACGGTCCCCTCTCTCAAGAAGAGATGGCAACTTCAACTAACAACCAGGCGAGTCAAACCAACGACGCCTATTCTTTTCTCCCGCATGTTTTTCATGCGCCGCAAACGCCACGCTCATTTCATGGAGAGATTTATGAAGATGTTGACGACTGGCTTGACCACTTCAATCGAGTTGCCAACATCAACGAATGGGATGAAGCTCGCAAGCTGCGGAGAGTTTACTTTGCATTAGAAGACTCTGCCAAAACGTGGTACGAGAATCACGAGGGTTCCTTTGCGACGTGGCATGAGTTCAGCCAACAGTTTCGTGACGCGTACCGCAGCGCTGAAAGGAAGGAGAGAGCAGAGCAGGCTATCTCGTCTCGTAACCAACGACCCAACGAGAGAGTTTCGATGTTTGTCGAGGACATGCTGCGACTCTTCAAGCGTGCTGACCCTGCAATGTCCGAGGAAAAGAAGGTGCGGCATTTAATGCGTGGGGTAAAAGAGCAGCTTTTCGCCGGACTCGTGCGCAATCCACCGACGACTGTGGCAGAGTTCATAAATGAGGCAACCACAATGGAGCGTACTCTCCAGTATAGGTCGTCACAGTATGAACGCCACGACGTGACCCCTGCTGCATGCTTCATCGGGGCTGACAGCGAGAGGCATGCCCTCGCTGAGTTCATAAGAAGCGTCGTGCGGGACGAGCTGCGCCAACTCCAAGCAGCGGGATCCCAACCACCCGTAAGTGCTCTCGCAGACATAATCCGAAATGAGGTCCGACAGGTGGTCACCCCACTCGCGCCAACAAGGCCTGAGGCCCCTGTACTGACTTATGCGGCGGCTCTGCGATCTCCTGCACCACATGGCCCTGATCCCACCATGGGGAGAATGGATCAGGCTAGCCATCGATTCCAGGGCACCTCTTCGACTCCGCCACCCACCTCAAGGTTTCCGAGTGCACCGACTTATCGTCCTTCTGGATCGCGGCAAAACGCCACAAAGGCCAGCGTGTGGCGTACGTCCGATAACCGTCCCCTCTGCTACCACTGTGGCGAAGCGGGTCACGTCTACCGCCATTGCCAGTACCGCCAAATTGGTCTCCGTGGCTTTCACCCTGATGCTCGGTGCCCGCGTTACGATGAGCGTCCCCGCGACATCGAAGCGTACCTTACGGGCCAGCAAGCTCCTCGCCTTGGTCAACGCCCCATTTCAAGATCACCATCACCTCGCCGCCCCACGTCACCTAGCATTCCCTCATCATCTTTTGCTCCTTTCAAAGGCCGGTCACCGAGTCCCCACAGGGGAAACTAGAAACCGCGGCTCCTGGGGGTGAAGCCGCGTCCCAACGAACTGTCAAAGAGCCTCCTTCGACGCAAAGACCCGACGAAGACCGTTTTGACTTTCCAGTCGTTTCCGAAAGTCATCAGACTGTTTCCGCCGACATCACCGTACACGTCAATAATCACGTCGTCACCGCCCTCGTCGACACCGGCGCCGATTATTCGGTTATGAGCAGCACCCTAGCATCCCAACTGAGGAAGGTAACTACCCCTTGGAAAGGACCGCCGTTGCGCACGGCAGGGGGCCACCTCGTCACGCCGACTGGAATGTGCACAGCCCGTGTTCGAGTCCGTGCTTCGACGTTCACAGGGTCTTTCCTTGTATTACCTGTGTGCTCCCGTCCACTCATTTTGGGGCTGGACTTTCTTCGCGAACATGGCGCAATTATTGACCTAAGAGACTTGCAGGTGTCGTTCGAGGACCCGTTTCATCTTGAACCGGAAAACGCCCGCTCATCGAAGGCTGCCCTACG
Source organism: Rhipicephalus microplus (assembly GCF_043290135.1). Lineage (NCBI taxonomy): Eukaryota > Metazoa > Arthropoda > Arachnida > Ixodida > Ixodidae > Rhipicephalus > Rhipicephalus microplus. Next base: position 32,311,998 of record NW_027464588.1, on the reverse strand, counting down.
TGTATCTTCCGAATCTGTTACTCTGCCTCCCCGTAGCAGCCTTTTTATCAACGTTGAATGTGACCAAGACGTTCCCGATGCTGTAATTGCAGAAGGAAATTTGTCCCTACTTTTTGCACAACAAATCTGCGTTGCCCGAGGTATTGTACAGCCCAGTAGAAAGCAGGCTTGCCTATTCGTCACGAATTTCAGCGAGGAGTATCGCCATCTTACCAAACACACTGCGATCGCATACCTTGAGGATATTGCCAACGTCCCTGGTCCCTCAACATTATCTGCTCTTTCGTCGTGCGACGATTCCGCCATGACATTTGCAAGCACTCTCGACGTGAACCAGGGTCTACCGTCTGCACAACGGGAACATCTTTTGAAGCTACTTGGCTCATTTCGGGACTGCTTCGCTACGACTTCGAAAGTTAACCAAACACCGCTTGCCAAGCATCGTATCATCACCGAGCCTACCGAGAGACCCATTCGACAGCATGCCTATAGAGTCTCGCAAAAAGAACAAGACGTTATACGCCAACAGGTTCAGAAGATGCTCAAGGACGATGTCATCCAGCCATCGACCAGTCCCTGGGCGTCCCCTGTTGTGTTAGTAAAGAAAAAAGATGGTACTCTGCGATTTTGCGTCGACTACCGAAAGTTGAATAAGATCACGAAGAAAGACGTGTATCCTTTACCACGAATAGACGACTCGCTGGACCGCATTCGCAATGCTCGTTACTTTTCGTCCATGGATCTACGCAGCGGCTATTGGCAAATATCTGTTGATGAGCGCGACCGCGAAAAGACCGCCTTCATTACTCCTGACGGACTCTACGAGTTCAAGGTCCTTCCCTTCGGCTTATGCTCGGCACCAGCTACTTTTCAAAGAATGATGGACACGGTTCTTTCTGGGCTAAAATGGCAATCGTGTCTTGTCTACCTTGACGATGTGGTCGTCTTCTCGGACACGTTTGAGCAGCACGTCCAGCGCTTACAGGCAGTTCTTCAGGCGATTCGAACAGCTGGACTTTCTCTCAAACCTGAGAAATGCCACTTTGCATTCGAGGAACTAAAATTTCTTGGTCACGTCGTCAGCCACGCCGGTATACACCCAGACCCCGAGAAAACGAAAGCTGTTGCCGCATTTCCTGTCCCAACGAACAAGCGCGACCTCCGCCGATTTCTGGGACTCTGCGCATATTACAGACGCTTCGTCAAAGGCTTTTCTAAAATCGCTGAACCGCTAAATGAACTTACGAAAGACGGCGTACCGTTTGTTTGGGGTCATGATCAGCATCACGCCTTTGACGCGCTACGAAACCAGCTCCAAGCCCCACCTGCACTCGGTCACTTTGACGATAACGCTGCCACAGAGCTACACACCGATGCCAGCAACGTCGGACTTGGAGCTGTACTGGTTCAATGGCAAAATGGCGTAGAGCGCGTGATTGCCTATGCAAGCCGAACATTATCATCTGCAGAGAAAAACTACTCTGCAACAGAAAAAGAATGCTTAGCCGTTGTTTGGGCTATAACAAAGTTTCGCCCTTATTTATACGGTCGACCATTCAGGGTAGTTAGCGACCACCACTCTTTATGCTGGCTCGCCAACCTCAAAGACCCTTCTGGTCGTCTAGCACGCTGGAGCCTTCGGCTGCAAGAATTTGACGTTACAGTCATTCACAAGTCAGGACGCAAACACACTGATGCTGACTGTCTGTCGCGTGCACCAATTCGAAGTACGAACGCGGACGTTGAAGAGGACGATACATTCCTTTCCTCTGTGTCAGCAACTGACTTGGCTCAACAACAACGCGACGACATGGAGCTAAGCCCGCTGATCGACTACCTCGAAGGCCGAAAACGCAGCCTTCCTCGAAACTTTGCACGTTCGCTGGCCTCGTTCTGCATCAGGGATGGAGTCCTCTATAAGAAAAATTTCGACCATACCCAGGCTACTTACCTACTGGTTGCGCCGACCTCGCTTCGGGACGATATTTTACATGCTTGTCACGACGAACCATCATCCGGACACATTGGCTACACGCGCACATTGGAAAGAATTCGCCACTCATACTACTGGCCCCGCCTCGCGAAGACAGTCAAGCAGTACGTCCGCACATGCCGCGACTGCCAACGCCGTAAGACTCCACCTGTCCGACCAGCAGGACTATTACAGCCAATCGCCACGCCGAAGACACCATTCTATCAAATTGGCATTGACTTGCTCGGCTCATTTCCCACCTCTTCGTCTGGAAACCGGTGGATTGTGGTTGCCACCGATTATTTAACGCGTTACAGCGAAACAAAAGCCCTGCCCAAAGCTACCGCGTCCGAAATTGCACAGTTTTTTGTCACCAGCATCGTACTTCGTCACGGAGCGCCAGCTGTGATAATCACTGATCGTGGTACAGCTTTCACCGCAGAGATGCTTCAAGAAGTGCTGAGACTAAGTGGTACAGAACATAGGAAAACCACGGGTTATCACCCCCAAACAAATGGACTCACTGAACGGTTGAACAAGACCATTGCAGATATGCTGTCAATGTATGTGGCCGTTGATCACAAGAACTGGGATGATATACTCCCTTACGTAACTTTTGCTTACAATACAGCAGTCCAAGAGAGTACAGGTTTCACCCCATTTCGCTTAGTTTATGGTCGAGAGGTCACCACAATGCTCGATGCTATGCTCCTTCCTAACAACTTGAGCATGTTCAACACGGACGCTGAATTGTTCGCTCAACGCGCCGAGGAGGCCCGTCAACTCGCCCGATGCCGTATTCAGGCTCGCCAAACTGCCGACGCTCAACGCTACAACCTTACACACCGAGAGGTTACCTTCCAACCAGGCGATGAAGTTTTGGTGTGGACTCCCATTCGACAGCGTGGTCACTCTGAGAAGTTGCTTCGGCGCTACTTCGGCCCTTACAAAGTTCTGCGCCGACTCAGTGACGTTACGTATGAAGTTCTCCCTGAGGGCACCTCAAGACGTTCCCGTCGGTTTCCACAAAGTGATGTGGTGCACGTGTCAAGACTCAAGCCATATTTCTCGCGTCATTCATCGAACGTGGACTAACTTACCATGCGATGACTATTTTTGTCACTTTGGTTTTTTTATTGTCTTGTGTACTTACTCCTTTCTTTATTGAGTACTTCTAGGACGCCAGCCCATTTTTTTTCTCCCTTATGACGGAGTTGTTGGGTTCCATGATAGCATCTTTTTTTTTCTCATTTGTTTTCTCAACGCTCATTACCAGCATCGAGCCGATGCTTTTCGAGGAGAGGGAGTAATGTCACAGGTAATGGGTATGAGCCATCAACTGTAAGTGGAATTCCTGGGAAGTGAAGGAAGAAGAGGGTTTTGGCGTCCTGGTCTGAGAGCAAGTAAGACGTCGTTTCGTCGCTGTCTGTTATTACGTTCGTGGCAATATATATATGAGAGGTGACTCTTCAAGAAGACAGATTTATTACGCCGAGTGATAAGATAGGGAGGTGGAAGCTGCATGGAGGACTGCGCAGATTGTGTCATCAGATCACGTGCCTGCGGAGTGGAGAGCCCCCATGGAAGTGTGGGAGGCGTACCAGACGCCCAGAACGTGTCGTAAATGGAGCAGGCGGCGACGCTGGTGGCTGTGGAAGAATGCTTGTGAAAGGAGTCACGCTGCTCAATTCGTTCGCGGTGATGTGTGCGGGTTTGTCTTTCAATCGAGATGCAAACGTCGTTCCCTTTCAGGCGCAGAGGGAAGATCTTGTCATTGCGATGGATAGCTAGGTAGGGTTCATTCTAGGATGGCTGGAAAGGTCGGTGAATGGTGTCGTCACGGAGGAACGCGTACATGCACGATGGTAGCTTCTTGAACACAAAACGTGTAGGCTTGCTGTGGCGGGCTGCAGGTGACGGGCGTAAGGCGGCGATGGTGCGTCGGAGCTTGGCGGTGAAGTCGGCGGGGTCTGACGCCATAGTGCTGAAAGGCAGAGCTGCGAGAAATTCACATGGCATGCGGAGTGGTTCCGCGTATACGAGCTCTGCTGGTGTGGCGTGGTTATCTGGCTTGAAGGTGGCGCGAAGACCGAGGATGACAGGATGGATGGCGTCGAGCCAGGTTCAGTCCGGGTGGCACATGATGGTTGCCTTGTGCTGTCGGTAGAAATGCTCGATCATTCCGTTGGCGCAGGGGTGGTAACTGGTGGTCCCCAAGCGTTCAGAACCAATAGTTAGTCCGAGAAGCCTGAACAGGATCGACTCGAACTGTCGTCCTTGGTCGGCAGTTACACGGCGAGGGGGAGGGGGCGAAATGAGCAATCCAGCCGGTGAAAAAAGCTGAGGCGACGGCTTCTGTGGTGATTCCCTCGAGGTGTCATGCCTAGGGCCATCAATTGTACCGGTTGATGTCGGTAGAGGGCCAGATATAGGTCCACTGCAATCCCACTGCATAGAGGGCCAGATATAGGTAAACCATGAGGCATGTGGAGTCACCTGTAAATATTTTGTGAACGACAACAAGCACCAGTATCAACATTAGGATGAGATCGGTTCATTCGAAATAAAGAAGAAGTCGACGGGTGGGCTTCACCGTGGGGACGGGTGCATGTGCTTCCTTCAATATTTTGGTGCCACGAAAACCTGGAGGAAAGACCTCAGAAGCTGAGACGGAGTGGACTTCGTGAATTTTTACCGCAGTCCTAGCCTGGAGGACTTTGTGAAGCCACCGTGGGTAAATCTGATGTGCGAGGCTTAACCCTACCAGTGACCCAGATCGTTAAGGATGTCATCTCGACGATTCCAGCATGTTCGTTATGCGAACCTTCTGCAAGGGATGCCGTTTTGACTCCGACTTCGCTTCGCGACAAGGCCGACCAGTGATTTCTCCCATTTCCGACACTAAAACAAATGAAGGAGGCCCTCTAGAAAAGGCGGAGCCAAACACGCAAGGCCGTTACGCAGGTCATCGCAGATATCGAACACCTTCAGCATATAGACCACTCTTCAATACGTGAGTTGAAGAACTTTCAGTGAATTTTGAACAGTGCGATAAGCTAAAAAATCGACAAAGAAGTAGAGGATGCAGTTGACGTCGGTAATTTGGAAGCTGAGATAAAAAAGCGGATATTTACGAGCACCAGATTATTCTAGCAAGGCTTGGAGCCGCATATAAGATCGCGGAAACCTTAAAGGCTTCATAGGTCCATCTAACGTCGATAAGATAACGGAATAAAATGAAAGCAGAAGGAAAGACACACTCTGCGTTTGCATCACCACCATCCTGCCGAAGCCTATTGGACAGTAATCTTGCAGCACAGGTGCCTGATGACTCAGACTTTGGAGATATTCTTGAGCGTGGAGGAAGCAAAGATATTAGCACCTTGACTGCAGTAACGACCATCAAAAGAGCACGCACAGAACAGCCGCTACTTACACAGATATGGTCACTGCCTTTAATACTGTCGTCCATGTGCAATACACATGTAACTATTAACATAAGTATTCAACAAATCCGGTGTTCGAGGCGTAAGGTATTCCCACGAATGAAAAGGGGGAAGACTGTGTAGAGGCAAGAGGCCACCTACGAGATGTTAAGCATGCGTCTAAGCAAAGGCTCGTAGACTCAGACATTATAAAGTCTTTATCAACGTGCGTACAAGTGCCCGACAAAAGAAAGTCAAGGCCACCTCATGGAGCGAAAAGAAATGAAAGAGAGAAAGCAAGACCACGACGACAAAAAACAAGCACCTTGTACTGTGCCTAGCTTCCACTCATCGAGAAAGGTGCATAAATCAAGATGGAAGAGAATATGTATGGTACTGCTGATTACCGCGAAGCTGCGAAATGCCGAGAGGGTCACAGTGGCGAAGGGAAAAGATGAGACGAGGATGGAGGCAGCAGGCTGATGCTGGCAAGATAAGTGGAGACAAGAAAAGAAATCGGAGAAAAAGTTGCATGAGAAAGGGCTGCACAATATTTTTCTGGAAGCGCCTTCAATGAGAATTAGGATACCGAAGAAGCATGCTCAAAGGCGCATCGAAGTTGCACTCAATAGCATGAACGTTTCACATGCGTCGAAAACACTGCTGGGAAATAAAATTCAGAAGGAGACCCGGATGACACTATACTCGGACTGACTTTGATTTCTTAGGATTACTGTCTAACAATCGGTGTGCACTTGAAACCCGCGTGTGTGTTAGTGTCTATAATGAGGTGCGATTGTGGGTGCGAGGAGGATGTTAAATATTGTGTGAATGTCAACGAGCACCACTATCATTATTAGGATGATATCGGTGCATTCAAAATAAAGATGAGGTCAACGAGTGGGCTTCACCTAAAGGACGGTTGCTTGTTCTTTTCTCAACAGTGCGTATGCCGGGATAGCTGAGGCTGTGGAGCTAGTCGAAAAGACCACGCCAATCGGACTGGAGCACATAGGGCCTGCTTCGTTGTGTTGACGTGTCGCAACAGATTGTGGTTGGCGACCTTGGAATGGAGACTTCTTGTGACTGAAGTGAGGATGTGTCTTTGAGATGTTCCTGCAGTTAAGCGTCTGTGGTCTGAGCCTTGGCGATGACGTCCGCTGTTATATTCTTCGAGCTGATGGTGGCTAAACGTGATAGCGCGTCGGTTACCACATTGTCTTTCGCGCTGACATGTTGGTTGTCGGTGAACTGTGCGATGAACAAGAGTTGGTTTTGCTGAACAGCCGGGACTTTGTCGCAACGTTGAGAGAATGCTTAGGTGAGAGGATTTTGGTCGGTATAGGTGGTGCAATGCTGAGCTTCGTGAACGTGGTGAAAGTGTTGCACTGCTTCCTATATCGCCAGAAGCTCCCTGTAGTAAGCTGGCAAACTCGTAGCTGTACCGGCCGTGGATTCGTTGGTGGAACTGGGCGTTGAAGGAGTTGCCTTTCAAGCTGAGAGTTTTTTAGAGAAGAATACCAGAATATCAACAGGTGCCAGGTGTTGCCCACGCATTGCATTAGGGTGGCGCTGACGGCGGTACCAGAAGCGTCCATAAAGAGTCCCAAGGAAACATCAGACTCGGGACAGGAGAGGAGCGTGGCGGTGCGAAGAGCCGCTTCGAATTCTTCAAAGATATACAACATAGTCTGTGTCCATATGATGGGTTGGTTTTCTCGTAGACCAGCCAAGACAACATGAAGGGGCACCTGGTAGTCGGCGGCGTGTGGTTAGAAACGTCTATAGAAGTTGAGCATACCGAAAAACGGCGAAGGGCTTTGGTAGCGTTGGGTTGAGGGTACTTCTGCAAGTCAGAGAAGCATTCAGGCAAGGGTAGAGTTCCCTCTGATAAAAATTTGTGGCTGAGGAACTGGACGGTGAAACCACTGAGCGTGCTCATCTGGAAGTTGATGAGCAGGTTGTCGTAGTCGAGGCGTTAGAAGCAACAGATGAAGGTGGCCTTCGTGTTTTTCAGCGTCACGTGAAAAGATCATGTCGCCGAGATAGACGATCGCAGTACTCGAGGCCACGGACGACTTCATCGATGAAGCGCTGAAAGGTTTCCCGGCGTTTCTTAGGCCAAAGCTCATGAAGGCAAACTCGAACAACCCAAATGGCGTGATTATTGCAGTTTTCAGGACGTCGTCTAGATTGACGGGTATCTGCGTGCAAGCCTTCACTAAGTCTAGCACCGAGAAGTGGCAGCCATGAATGCGATGGACGGAGTCCTGTATGTGGTAGACGGGGTACCTGTCTGGGATGGTGCGCGCGTTGAAGGCATTGTAGTTCTTACATAGTCGCCAGCCAGCGGTCTTCTTCGAGACGATGTGAAGTGGTGAGGCCCATGGGCCATAGGAACGACGGTTGATGCCTTCTCGGAGCATGGCTTCGAACACTGCATTGGCTATGCGCATGCGCACTGGGGCAAGTCGACGGGTGCGGCAGAAAACCGGGGGGCCTGGAGTGGTCCAGATGTAGTGCACGGTGGTGTGCTGCACTTTGCGTGGAAGTTCGATGGGGTGCGTCATGCCGGGAAACTCGGCGAGGATGGCATGATACAGCGAGTAAATGTCGACACCGAGGACCTTGATGCTTGGCTGTTAGGTGGTCATTCGCTGGCCTGGTCTGAAGTGTCCTGTTGTCGCATCGATGAGCCGGTCATTGCGGCAGTCCGGAAGGCGGTTGTAGTGAGCCAGAAAGTCTGAGCTGATTATCGGCTCGGTGATGTCAACGATGATAAAGTTCCAGTGAAGGTCGCGGACGTGAAGAACTGCCACGGTTAGGCTCACCATGTGAAAGCATGACTGATGTTGTGTTTCCACCTGGTTCCTAGGTCTTCCAGAAACAGGTGTCGCGACTTGAAATTTTAGAACGCTACAGACATCGCACGTGACTGGCGAGAAGTGACAATTATATTTGGGGTATAGTGAATAGAGATAGAGTGCCGGCACAATACTGCACGTGGAGTAGCACGAAGGCCGCCGTTTATGCAGGCTTACGTCGTGGTATACATGATTTTTTATTTTAAAAGCTTGCTCGTGCTTAGTTAGGAAACAAAGAAAGGACATTAGCTACAATTAGCAAAGAAGAAACTGGGTGGGGTAATTGAATACAAATTATGCAAGGCTAGATCCGCCGGCTACCTACAACATTCATAACCTTAACCCGTTGCAGGCACAGCGAGCCATGCGTCATGATTGTGGACCGCTTAGCCGTGCTGAACTGGAAAGATGTCGGTGGGCGAGGACCTTGAAGGGGGGACCACGGGTAGCAGCAGATGTGGAACCGCTATTGATTAGGAACCGCTGCCTTTTGACCTGGTCGGTGGCGAAGATTCAGTGGCCTCGAGGTTGGCAGCTTGCGGTCGTGTCCACCAGCTGCCGTTGGTGCTTCTCGTTGGCGGAGCACGATGATCGACATTGCTGTGCCCTGTCACCAAAGTGCCGATGGTAGTAGCACCAGCCGTGCTCAACAGGCTGCTCTGACGACGTGGTGTTATGGTCGGCTTTGCGATCGGTATCGCTGCCGTGTTAAAAGTGGCTCACCGACGCGTTAATGAATGTGACAGAGTTGTTGATCGAGGTTGTGAATGCGGCGCGCCAGCTCTGTGATGTTCAGTGGTGCGGCGACGACAGCCTGCACGGTGGGCGATGACTGCTGCACAGGGACCTCGATGATGCGGTCAGCTATCTCGGCAAGGTTGTTTAGAGGAAACCTGAGCTGAGCCTGTGAAATTGCTTGGGCATGCGATGGATGTTGTTGGAGCGAAATCACTGGCAGCAAGGTATTTGTGACTACCATGCCGCCCGTAAGAGCACGCATATAGCTGTGTAGCTGCGAAGGTTTGCGTTCGGTGAGCTCGGCTGACTGAAGTTGTCCCAACATCTGATGATGCGAAGATGACAGGTGGCGTACGAGTTGGGTCTTGAGGTGTTCGTACCAGTTGGTCAATGGTGGGTTGATGAGGATATCACGGACCTTTTTGGCAATTCAGGCGTCCAAGTGGGCGAGGATGTATTTGTAACGGGTCCGGTTCTGCGTGATGCGCGCCAGGGTAAACTGGGCCTCGACTTGGATGAACCGTACGTCAGGCGCCTCCATCAAAGCGGTGGGAGCTTGACGGTGACGTGACGTACGTTCGTGTTGACCGTGGCCACAGGAGTAGTAGCGTCCGCTGAAGCAGAGCTTTGTGCGGCCTGGTCGAAGCGCGGCCTTGTTAGGCGTGGAGTTGCTTTTGCAGTTGTATCTTTCGGAGAACAGCAGCGGGGGCTTCTTGGTTGGCGATGGCGGTGCAGTAAGTTCGTTTTCCGGGTCACCAGATGTTGGATGTGGACTAGAAAGAACGTAGTATCCAAAACATGAAACCTAAAAACGTTTATTACTTGTTAGCAGCAACAAGGCGAACATACAGACATTGCGCTTGGGCTCTTATATAAGCAATGATTCTTCATGCGAGCTTAAAGCCCAGTTTTGTAAGCGCCACCGGTGACGTATGCCTCGGATGATTATCGGTGCTGTGGCTTATCTGATTGTCGCGCGCATTGTGCAGCCGTGTCATGTCGAGCGAGAAGATAGTGAGGTGCAGGGTGCGTTAAGAGCTGCGTAGATTTTGTCGCCCCATACTAAATAGAGCCCCCTGCCCCCGCCCCCGCTTCTTTCGTGTTTTGATCCAACCTTTTTTTCTAATCTCCTAAGTGGTTCCTCGACCGGAATTTGCTAATTCCACCCAACAATTTTGTTTTTGCTTTCGAATAGGGCGCCCTTTATTAGACCAACGAGAAGGCTCAGCTAGTGAGCTGGTAGAAGGGACTATCTTTTCGCATTGCCCAAAAGTACACTGCGCCCCGGCGACAGAGCTCACCGACACCCGCTTTCTGACGCAAGGTGTATACCTGCGTTCACTCTACCCCCTCCCCCTTTTTTACGACCGAGGCTCCTTAAGCATCGGCCCTTAAGCCTGGGTCATGCGTCTGCGATGTATGTAGTAGTAGTGGTAGTAGTAGTCAACAATTTGTGGTTTCCAAACTTGAGAAGTTTTAAGACGAATTTTATGAATGACAGACCACATTTTTTCTTAAAACGATCATGTATAATTTACAGCTGGAAACAGGACTGGTAAGAACACTGGTTCCACGCCACAATGCATCACTGAGGTGAGCCTTTTTTATTGTATTTTCATTGCATACTTAAAATGAATTATTCCGGCGTTTTGATATACTTTTATGAGAGTTAAGAAGTACGGGGGGTGTTGTACACTAGCTCTTGGACAATCCGTTCATCGCAGCTGGCTCTCCAGCGGAGAAGAACGAAATCATCATCCTTCAGGACTACAGCTGCTCTTGCCTTCGACGCAATAAGGGCGGGTAGCATCACCCCCTTCCCGAAGAAATACACACACAAAAAAGAAAAATAAACAAAGCGCACCCTGTCCCCCAATGCTATACGACAGGCACGTAAAGAGGAAATTAGAAATCAAGATAAAGAGAAAAAACTAAAGTGTGAGACAGTATAGAACAAATCTATGAACGAACAAGCAAGTGTACAAATATGTATAGTAAGCACAAAGACCGGTAAATTGTACACAAAGGTACGAACGTCGTGAATGAATAGTTTCATGCGCAAAACTTGAACAACGTCCGGCCACGGTCGTTTCCTGGTCCGTGCCTGCGGTGTTAACCCTTTCACTCAGGGCGTTCACATTTGTGGATGCTAAATTAATGGAGGCGGCACACACCGCCTGTTTTTTCAAATGACTTGAAACTCGTTGTGCATATTCCTGCAGGTCCTGCGGGCTACCTGAGTGCATAGCTAGACATGATTTATTGTCATTGGCTTCCATATTGCTCCAGAGAATCACTTTGCTAGACACACTTTTGTGTTCGACAATCTTTCGGCGTCCCGAGGTTTAGGACCGACGTGAAAAGTATTTCATTCCCCTCTTGAAACTAATACAACAACAACAAAAAAACTTAGCATGCATTTCGGGGCTAGTAAATTCTTTTTATGCAATTGCTGGAGCAGTGTCGTCGCATAATAAATAAATATTCATTTGTAAACTCATTACCTATATTTAGTGAGACTTGCGGAAAATAACATATACATTCTAGCTAATTTAAAGAATGGAACACTGCGTGACTTTAAATATTGCACGGGAATTTGACGCGTTTCTGACAATGACGCCATACTTCGTGTCTCAAGGAGACAAGTCCAGAACCACTTCGTAGTTACGCCACTGACGTGGAGTAGCACTTTATATCGGCCAAAATACCGGTTCAGTAACTTTTCACTAAGGCCATAAGACTTCTCTGTGGCGGGTAGTATAGCGTCGTGCGTCTACCTGCTGCAGCTGGCCAATGTGCAGTCGTGCAAGCTGTTGATCTTCTTCGGCACGTTCCGCAAATAACTTGGCATCAGTTGCAAAATTGTCGCCGTCTATACAAGGTAGGATGGAGCCCAGCAGGGTCTGCACTTCGCGGCCGCACAGAAGCAGAAATGGCGTGAATCACGTCGCCTTGCACGGCGGCGTTACACGCGAAAATCACGTAGGGCGAGATCTGGTTTTGTGCATTACGTCGATTCATATGGCGATCATGTCGGCGAAGGTCGTATTCAGTCACTCGGTAAGTCTGTTGGTTTGCGGGCTGTACGCAGAAGTCTTTCGGTGTCTGGTGTTCATCAGTTCGGAAAATTCGTCCATAAGCTGCGCAGTGAATATTGCCCCTGTGTCTGGTATTTTACTGGAGGGAGCACCGCGACGTAACAGGACGTGGTGCATAAAAATGTGTGCTACCTCTGAAGCTGTGGCTCGTCAGATCACGGGCGTCTCTGCGTAGCATGTTCAATAGTCGGCTGCGAAGGTCACCAGTTAGTCGCCGTTCACACTCCAGGAAAATGGCTCGAGAATGTGAATGCCTATTTGGTTGAACGGCGTGGGAGGTGCTTCATTAGCTGAAGTCAGCTGGCTTAACAGATGGTTGCTTTCAGTGCTAGGATTCCCAACAGTCCCTTACATATTGTTTGACGCTTACCGAAACTCCGGGCCAGTAGTACCTTTCTTTCACTCTGGCAAGTGTCCGTGAGTAGCCCAGGTGACCAGCTGCAGGTTCTTCATAGAAATCGAAGAGGATGGCGTCTCGCATGTCTCGAGGAACCACCAGGGAAAAGCATGGTCGTTCCAATGCGCGTTCTTCTTGTACAGCAAGCTGTCTCACAGGCAGAACGACGTCATCGAGCGGGACATATGATAGGTATGAGTGCGTCCTGGTCCTAAAAACGACTGATGATTGGTCGAATATCTGCGTAGTCTCGCTGCCGTCTGTTCCAGTCTTATAATAGATGGATGGTAAAACTTTATTTCGTCCAAAAGCAACTGCGGATGATTCCGTGTTAGATGGACATCAACCGAAGGTTGGCGTGGCGCACTCCACGACCCTCAACTGGGCGACTGGGTCTGAGCTGGTCAACACGGCCTCCCAGTGCTCTTGAGAGGGATCACGCATAATATCCACCGGCGGCGGTGCTATGCTACATTCACAAACTATGTGATCATATGTTGCCACAGCCTGGCACCATTTGCAGTGTGGCTTTATCTCCTGCGGATATATTTCGTTCAACACATAAGGGTTGGGAAAAGATCAAGTGAGCAGTTTTCTCCACACGCATTCCTGCTTCTTAGCCAAGCGCTTGTGCGGGGGGGATAAAACCTCCGCTATAGTTTATAATGATTTGTTATGTCGTGAAAGGACACCAGCCCATCTCTTGCGGACCTCCCCGGAATGGGTGGCTCACCTACCCGGCTGACGAAACCTTCAGCATTCAGGTGAGCCACCTCTTTCCAAGGGTTCCCAGAGTGTGCTGGGACCCAGACAATTTCTATTTCTCAAATTTCTCGACCCATGGCCCCGTGCAGAAATCGTGCGGCGGTCGCCGGTATTCTGCCCCTCGCCAGATTTCGGATGGTTGTCTTTGAATCACTGAGAATCAAGTCCGACTGCGAATTATTTATAGCTAGCGCTATTGCCGCTTCTTCTGTAGTTTCTGAGGAGCAGGTTTTCACCGATCTAGAGGCGACCAAGCATCCCCGCCTGTCCACCACGACAATCACAAAAGCGTCTTTGTCCTTATATTCCGCGACATCTGTATAGACTGCCGCTTTGTACTCGCCGTACTGCACGTGTAAAGCTCTGGCTCTTGCCTTCTGGCGCTGCGTATGGTGAATCGAATGCATGTTTTCGGACAAAGGTTTTATGTACAGGGCCTTATGTAACTCTCGCCGCATCTGAATTTTAGTGTCCCCAGTAGGAGCCTCAGCTCCAATGCCAACCCTTTCCATTATGATCCTGCCCGCTTTGGTTGTAGAAAGCCTAGCGTGATGCATCCCCAGATGCACCTCCCATTATTCGTCCAGGGTGTTGTGTGCACCCCTAGTTTTAACAGCCTTTCTGTAGGCGCGTTGTTAGGCAACCCACGGGCTACCTTGCAAGCTTGCCGGATCATAGCCTCAACATTGCCTATTTCTGCAGCATCCAACTTCAATAAGGTGTCGCGTAAGTAATCCTGCTGAGCACCATCGCCTGTACTAGCTTACAGAGTTCTTTTTCTTCAACCCCGCTGTTATGGTTAGCGATTCTCTTGATTAGCCTGACAGTAGCATTGACCATGGTCTTAAGTTTTTCAAGGGCCACTCTATTCTTCCTGTTAGTTTGCAGATATAGGCCAAGAATTCTATCTGTTTGAACTCCAGCTACTAGCCTACCCTCTACTTTTACCTCTAACGGTGGTGTCGGAACGTGGTGTCTTGCTTGTAGCCCTCTGGGTTTGTCCTTAACCATAAAGAGCTCGAACTTGGGCAAAGAACATGAAAGTCCCACCTCCCTTGCCAACTCTTCGACAATATTAACTGCCTGTAGTAGTGTTTTTTCCAGATGCGCGTCACTGCGCCTGGTTGCCTATAGAGTAATATCATCCCCACAAATTTTTGTTCGAGTCCCGCTATCTCCTCGAGCTTCGGTGGTATTTATTTAGGGAAGGTTAAAGAGGAACGGCATCAAAACTGAACCCTGTGGCGTCCCTTTGCCTCCCAACGCGAAGGAATCTGATCTGATATCTCCTATTAAAATTTATCCTGTTTGGCCCTTGAAGAATGATCTGACGTACGAGAATGTTCTGGCCTCTGGGCCAAATTTCTACAGGTTATTTTTTATTGCCACATACAAAACATCGTAACATTGTCGAAAGCTTTATTCAGGTCAAGCCCCAATACAGCTTTGGTGCCCATGCCATGCCCGGGGTTGACTACATCGTGTTTCAACTGTATCATGACATCCTGCGTGGGCAAGTTGGCCCTGAAACCTATCATAGTCGGGAGAAAGATCGCCTTGTCCTCAGCATAACCCTGAAGGCTGTTGAGAACCACGTGCTCTATCAATTTGCCCACGCATAATGTCAGCGATATGGGGCGCAGGTTTTCCAAGCAGAGTTTCTTGCCTGGTTTAAGAATAAATATCCTAGCATTCTTCCATTCTGCTTGGATCTTCCCCGCCACCCAATACTCATTTATCAAGTCAGTGATCGCCCCAACTAATTTGAAATCTAGGTTTCTCAGCATTTTACTTGTGACCCCATCCGAGCCTGCAGCATACGTAGTACGCAGCTGCTCCATGGCAAACTCCACTTTCGCAATTGTAAACTCTTCATCTAGTTCCGAGTTTTCCACCACCGAGTAGTGTGATAAGCAACCGTCTACTCCATCAGTTATGTACCGATTCCGGAGTTCCTGTATAAACTCTCCGATTGTGAAGTACTTTGGTTTGGGCTAGTTGGTTCATAGTGCTCACATAGAAGGGGCAGCGCAAAAACTCGGGAAAAAAAGGACAGTAAAGACAGAACGCTGACTAACAACTGAAAATATATTGCTATCTCCTGTTCATATATATGTGCCTAAAATGTGATGGAGAGGAGGTTTAGAAGCCAAAAAAGAAGGCTGGTTTTAACCAGCGATAAAACTGCAAACGATAATATATTCAAAAGAAATCGCGCAAGCGTGATGAGTGAAATGCATGAGGTCATGAAAAGCAAATTACACGGAAAATCAAAGAAAACCTCTAAGGTAACTAATTTCAGCGTCAGACAAGGATATAAAAGCCTGCTCACGCACTTGTAGCCTGCTTCATGAATGAAGAAAGCCTCAACAATCTCGCGCTCTATCTTATCCCTCCCCATTTTAAAAACCCGAATACTACGAAAGTCAGGAGAGCAGCCACAACGCCTGCAATGGTCAGCCAGAAAACCACTGGTCGTATTGCGTACATTATAGTCATGTTCCTTCGCCTCTCATCAAACTGGCCTCACCGGTAAGTTTGACCAATGCACTCAAGCCCACAACTTAAAACAAACCTATAAACTACATTGAAAATAC
The DNA here is from genome assembly GCF_043290135.1 of Rhipicephalus microplus. Classification (NCBI taxonomy): domain Eukaryota; kingdom Metazoa; phylum Arthropoda; class Arachnida; order Ixodida; family Ixodidae; genus Rhipicephalus; species Rhipicephalus microplus. The sequence continues at coordinate 32,296,142 of NW_027464588.1, read as the reverse complement.
AATCTGTGAACCTCTTTCTGTGTTTGGTTGTGCACCCAGGGTGTTTTCCTCTGTAGGTCATGCCACATAACCTCGAGAGTTTGTAGGCGCGGACAGTACAACTTGCACATCATGCTTCGATGCAATTCTCTTCAAGTTATGCGAGAATTTTTGAACATATGGAATAACTTGCACATGCTTCTTTTTTCTACCATCTGTTTGTTTTGTTATATCGCGTTTCATGTTCCATAGCCGGGTCTCACACACCGCAGAAATAAATTTAGGAGGGTAACCCGCCTGCTTCAATCTGGTAACCTGTGCATTAAAGCTAGATGAAATTACATGTACACACAACCTATACAGGGCTGAATGCAGACAGTTAGTTCACTGCAATGCTTCGCTTCCCACACAGAAAATCATAAACTGCGACTACCACTTTCTAGGACGGATGCTGCACGAGAGCTCCGCAGACTTGCTCGCCGGCAAACCACATCGCAATGGAATCAGCCGCACATCAAGCATGCCCGACTGTACTCGCTTGATCCTACGCTAATTCTTCAAGTCCCGTCGAGGCTTCGCCGAGCAGACCAGACCCTGTTATGTAGGCTGTGGTTGGGCGTTGCATTTACCAACGCCTACGCTTTCCGCATTGGGATGGCCGACACCGCAGCCTGTGGCCACTGTGGCAAGCAGGAAACCATTCAACATGTTCTTTGTGAGTGCCTAGCGTATAGTAGGTGGCGACTATGCCTTCGCAGGGAACTCAACAAATTAGATGATCAGCCTCTGTCGGAGCAGGAAATTCTGCAGTATCGTCAGGATGCGACTTCACAGAAGAGGGCCCTGAAAGCGCTGCTGCACTTTTTGCGATTGACCGGCCTTGCTGAACGGTTGTAGCTGGGACGCCCTTCCAGTGTGTGTTTTCGTTTTGTTTTTTTATGAGTGCGCGTGCGTTTTTTTGCTCTCTCTAACCCCTCTTTCTTGCCCCTACTTCCCCACCCCCAGCGCTGGGTAGCAAAGCAGATGCCAATATCTGGTTAACCTCCCGGCCTTTCCTTTCTCACTCACTCTCTCTCTCTTCACTTAACAAGCTTCGAACGGGCGCTGTCAAACGTAACAAGTGTTTCTTGGATCTGGGATTATACTTCCAACAGATGTGATTATCGCCGAAAAGCAAGCCAATGTCAAGAAATTGCAACGCTTGCTTACCAGGCTTTTCATGCGTAAATTTCAGGCCCTGACTTTCACTCTGAAACACATGCAAAACGTCATGGATGACTATTTCAAGGTCATCAACATCATTCAAAATTACTAGAAAATCAGTCACATACTGAAAGATCTTGACAACCTGTGACACTTGCAATTTATCCTGAATGCGGCAACTAACGACCGACTATAAAGATCAAACAACACAAGAGCCACAGCTGAACCAATGCATATGCCCTTTCTTTGAATATAAAACTTATCATCAAAATTCACAGCTGTAGAAGACAAATAGAACTCTAAGAGTCTTACAAAGTCATCAACAGAAACACCTGCTTCACCTGAGAACTGAAGTTCACCATATTCCTGAACCCTATCTCGAAAAGCCTGCAGCAGTCCTTTATGTGGCACAGAATAATAAGATAGAGCGCGAGATTGTTGAGGCTTTCTTCATTCATGAAGCAGGTGACAAGTGCGTCAGCAGGCCTTCCGTATCCTTGTCTGACGCTGAAATTAGTTATCTGAGAGGGTTTCTTTGATTTTCCGTGACATTTGCTTTTCATGACCTCATGCATTTCACTCATCACGCTTGCGCGAGTTTCTTTGAAGATTTTATTGTTTGCAGTTTTTATCGCTGGTTAAAACCAGCCTTCTTTTCTTGCTTTTAAACTACCTCTCCATCACATTTTAGGCACATATATATCTACAGGAGATGGCAATAAATTTTCAGTTGTTAGTCAGCGCTCTGTCTCTACTGTCCATCTTTTTTCCCGAGTTTTAGCGGTGCCCTTTTTATGTCAGCATCTCCGATTGTGCCTTCATATTGATGCATTAATCGAGTCAATTGTCCCTGTTGCACCGACTTGGTTGCTACCGGATCCAAAAGATGCCTGAATTGCTGCGATGTCTTTTTGCATCCAAACTGTTCATTGATGCGATCACAAATCTGGCCTCACTGCTTGGCTTGCAACTCAAGTGTATAATTTTCAATTTTACATTCTAACTTGTCAGTCCTTCTACGAAAGACGACATTATGTTTTTGCTTCTACCGCCTTCTTAAGAGACTTGCGTGCGCTTCCCACATGTGTAATAGTTTAGAGTCCACCGTAAACTCCTACTGCTTGATTGGCCCTTTTACCGTGGTATTCTTTACATCCTCCTTGAACGCCTCTGCCGATGCGTCCAGGGCTGTACTTTTCCAATTCACAGTGCCTGCTCTGTTTTTCCTAAAGCTGTTCCAATCCGTAATTCTACGCCCCTTCATTTTGTCTCTATGCTTCGCAGCGCTAAACGTCGTGAAAAGGATATAGTGAGCACTTCCTAGTGCTTGTCGTGTGTTATTCCACTGTGCATTACTGATACCTCTAAAAAACGTAAGGTATGGAGACGTAGTTATGTTTATTCTGTTGCCTATTCTCGTATGATCCTGCGGAGTGTTTAAAAGCGTCTATCGCAGATCCCGGGCATCTTGCCAAAGCCGATCGCCCTTTGGGCTGGCTTGAATATAACCGCACTCCCGGTGAGGCGCATTGAAGTCTCCGACCACTATAAGCTGATCATGTGCTGCTAGCCGCTGGGTTTGAATCAGGAGTTGTGGCAAGCCCAATCCGTTGGAGGATTGCTTTTGAAGAGCGAAACACATTAGGTAAAACAGACTCCTCTCATACTTTCGTTTATGCAAAATCTCTAGCAGGACGTAGTCTTCCCTGCTGCTATGTACGGAGTGCTGAATGACACTGATGTTGCGGTGGACTAGCATGGCTGCGAAGACGCGTGATACGCCCGATGAATCAATCCTTGTTGCTGTAAATGCCTTAAATCTAGGTACTTTTACAAAACCACTAGCCTCTTGTAAGGCTATTATGTGCGGTTTACTATCCAAGTTTTGTACGTACAACTGCAGGGTATCCCGCTTGTGACGAAAGCCTCTAATGTTCCACTGCCAAACCTCAATTTGCTGGCGAGGCACCATGATGAGGCACCAAGTTGACTAATTGCGCTTGGCCACCCACGGGAGGCAGTCTTGCCTCCAATCGAGTATGAAGCTACTGAAACATGCCCATGACCTGGGTTCGGAAAGCCCTAAATTTACTGGAAAGCATGCCGAGACGCTCCTCTATTGTGTCTAACGTGGCTTCGATTTTTTTGACTCGAGCCTCTAAGCTATCTCGTCTTTCCCCTTGTTTGCCTACTCTATCCACAAGGGTAGTCACATCCGACTTAAGACTAGTGACCTTATCAACAAGCTGTGGCATGCGTACTAATGACGTTCCGGCTAATCGTTTCGCGTTAGCTTCCTCATCCGTCGGCAGTGGTCTCTTCACTGTCCCCCGATTCTCCACTTCCATAGGTGCACTCTCCTGTACGCGAGCAGACGCCTCTTGCGTCACTTTCTGTAGGCCTTGCACTGCTAACGCCTGTGTCCCTTGCCCTTGGTCGTTTTTAAGTGCGCGTTCCATCTTTGCAATTCTATTCTCCATTCTTTTAATCAAGTTTCCCTGCCTCTGAACGAGCACTACTAACTCCCTCTCTCGAGCAGTTTCGTTCTGTGAGGCCGTGACTGACAAGCTCACCTTTTTGTAGCTGTCGCCTACGTAGCTGTTGGGATAGATAGTCGTGTGCGATCTTTGTCGCCTCCGCGCCCTGGTAATGGTGGGAAGGCACTCGACCGGTTCCTGCTTTTGCTTGTGCCTTCCCTCGATGACCGCTCCGTGGCCCTCGAGGACCGCTCATTGTTGCCAGCTTTGATCTCTCTTCCAATGCTCTGCTGCCGGCCTGTCGGGGGTTTGCGAGCCAGGCGAAGTTTGCAGTTCTGGCTTTCTGTGTGAAGCGCACCATGGCACACGATGCAGTCCGGCGTGCACGTGAGTGGCTCTTCTTCTGACGGGGCAAATGGGTTCTTCCCGCGAAGGTGACATAGGTTACTCTTCGGACTATAGCAAACGTCCGCTCGATGTCCATCTCGTTTGCAGTTGTAGCAGGTATCGAATATATTTCTATACGGGATCACAGCGTACAGACAGTTCCGGTAAGTAACTTGCCGGGGTATGCGTTTTACCCCGAACGTAATCTGAATCGCCTTCGACTTTCCCAGACGTCTTGCGTCCAGAATATCTATGCCTTCATTCTTCTTCAGAAATCCCACCAGAACTTCTTCCACTCGGCATGCATCATAAGCATTGTAAATTACTTCTCGCACCGAGTTCTCCAATGGCGCCACGAACACCGAAACCAGCAGGTTACGATTTCCTATCTTGGGCGTCTTCACAGTTGCATATGCCCCACTGCGATTCATACACGGTGTGCTCACTGTTCGCGTGTTGTTTGTGTCATTAAACCACACAGGGTCTTTTTTTGCGGCCATTGCACTCGTTAGACGTAGTGCTGCTCTCAGCGCACATCCGAAACCTCTCGCTGCCACGACACTCAAGTCCCAGTGCTGGGGCCTGTACACAACCTCGAAATCCGTGGCTGGAATCTTGAGAAAAGGTCCGCGTTTCTTTCACACAGGCGATTTCCCCCGCTTGACTTCCTGCGCTCCGTGCGTCTTGCGCCTGTAGCTGCCGGCCTGCATCTCGCAAGGCTTACTCTTGGCGTTGTCGCAATGAAGGGTCTTCTTAAATTAGTCCTGTGTCCTACGCACTGGAGCCCACTCTCCCGCTTCAAAATCTTTGGGCGTTATAGTCTCTCCTTCGACGTAGTATTCCATCTTCAACCTAACAAGGCCCAAGATCATTAGGCGCAAGCCGGACGCCCGGCGTATTAGCCTAGGAGATAGGCCTAGCCTTGCCACCGCGGGTTTGATAGGAAAATCTCTGAAACCCCTAAAACGGGGACAAACTTGCCTGTACGAGTGGTGTCCGCAGGTACAGGGCAACCTCCTGCAGACGAGCCCACTAACAGCAAGTCCAGGTTGCCGATAGTCGGTCACCGGGCCGAAGCTTTGTCTTCCTCTTTTTCTTGACTGACAAGATGAAGGGGTGCGCGTAAAACTGTGTCGTCGTCTTCATACCTGCTGCCGGACTTGAAAACGATGGTCACGTCAAATTAATGTAGCGACAAGCTGTACCATGCCAGTCATTTTGAAGGGTCGCACGTTCTTTCCGGCCAACAGAGGGCATGGTGTTCCGTCACTACTTTCAAGGGGCGACCATCAACGTAGGGGTGAAACTTCGCAATTGCCCACACGATTTCGAGGCACTCTTTCTACATAGTAGAATAATTCACATCGGTAGGGTATAGTGAGTGGCTGGCGTAAGTAATGACTATTTCCACTCCACACTGGTGCTGAACGATAACTGTGCCGCGACCAATTTTGGTGGCGTTGGTATGCACCTTCGTGTCAGCACCTTCGGCGAAATGAGCGAGAACGGGGGCTGATCGCATGCTCTGTCATAGATACGCAAAAGTCGCCTGTTGCTCATCCTCCCAGACAAATGACGTGTCATGCCTTGTGAGTCCAGTCAGAGGTTCCGCTATCTGCGAAAAGCCTTGAACAAATCGACGATAACTGGTGCACAAACCAAGAAAGCATTGAACGGCATTCTCATCGACAGGAGACGGTGTTTTGGCTACCGCTGCAAGCTTGTCTGGCTCGGGTCGCACGTCAGTAACGCTAACAACATGCCCAAAAAGCTTGAGCTCCCCATAACCGAAGTCACACTTCTCCGAGTTGAGCGTGATGTGAGGGGTCAGATAGCTCCCAGCAAATTCTGCAAACGGTGAAGAAGTTGCTCGAACGTTGCAAAGAAGACCACCACATCGCGAATATACACAAGACAAGTCTGTCACTTCATTGCTATAAGGACAGTGTCAATATTTCGCTGGAAAGTGGTCGGCGCTGAACACAAGCAAAAAAAGCACTTCAAATTGGTATAGGACAACTGGAGTTACAAAGGCTGCCCTCTTGTGGCCTCGCTCATCGACTCCCATTTGCCAGTACCCGGTTTTTATCGAGCGAAGTGAAATAGTGGCCATGACGAAGTCTGTTTGAAGAGTCGTCGATACGTGACAACGGGTAGACGTCGTCTCAGTCACGTTGCTAAGCTTTCAGTAGCTGACACAGAAAGGCAGTGTACCGTCTTTCCTTTTGACAAGAATGAACGGAGACGACCATAGCTTCTAGAGTGTTCGATGATGTCATCGTCAAACATTTCTCAGTGTGCCGTACGTATTGCTTCGCGTTCTTTTATACAGACGCGTTAAGGGTTCTGCTGCCGAGAGACAGACAGACAGAGAAATAACTTTAATGGGTCCTGAGAAACACTGCTCCTTTAAAGCAACGTCACGGGCCGCTCTCACGTAGGAACGGGAAGGCCCAGCCTCGCCGCCGCATCGTGGGCTCTCTGGACAGCCCATAGCTGTGGTAGCAACTCTGAACTTCGTAAGGCAGAGTCCCAATCTTATTCTGAGAGCCGACTTGGGCCCCGTAACGAAGCGCACTGCCAGAGACAGTTAGTTTTCATTCGGGAGTTGCTGGTCATATCTGGCTCGCGGTGAAAACGCAGAGAAACCGCGAAGCCCAAAGAAGTGGCATGGGAATTGGCGGTGTAGGCGATCACTTATCCGCTTCACCACAGTGAAAGCACAAGTGTCGGTGGTTGCGTGTACGCCAAACATCTGACTTCCGAGTCGACGTGCGTCTATTGTCGATGTAGGCATCTGGCGTCTCCAACAAATAAGCGCTCAAACAAAGGGCGGTGACGGGCACCTATCACCACTGTGTAGTATAGGCTGCGCCATCTGGAGCGACATGGTAGGGCGAACACGATCGAATATCGGTGGACAGGCAGCAGGGTGCTTTAGTGCTTCCGTGTACATCGTCTCACGGCGGTGTTCAATAGGAGCTGGCAGAGCATTATCAGGAGTCAACGTGCTCCGAAAGGCCTTGTGCAGCTCGTCTGTGTTAGGCGTCATGCTGGTATTTTCTAACTTCTCGCGCACTGAAAAACCACGTTACTGGCTACAGAGCAAATGGGACCAGCCGGCAGCCACTATTAGTTGCAGTTGAGGCGAAAGTGTCCGCCGCAGACATGCCATTGAGTTGCCTCTCATGCCAGTTGGATTGCTGCTGTAAACAATTTTTCCATCATCACGGTCATGGACAGGAACTCCGCGGTGTTACGAAGGTGTGATGCCAACGCAGTCTCGAAGGCGCCACATGTCAGAATCCTCCAATGGCGACCCACTGCTGGCCCTCGTCATGATGATCAAATCCGGAGCCGCTGCACGGGGTTGCACCCAAAGACGAGTGATGTTGCCACGCATTGCGTAAGCCTCACCAGACTGAAAGACGCCGATTGCTTCATCGAGCTCACGGGCTGAGGGAGCTCGCTGTGCGTTGCGTGAGACAGACCGGCGCCGCCGCTTGACGACGTCATCGAGTTGATCGCTGATGATATATGGTGTTTTTAGGCGCAAGGGCCATTTGATGGCCAAAGAGCGCCAATTCATGGGACATGGAATGTGGATGATGATTGTGATTAGCGGCTGTATAAGGGCCATAAAAATCCTCTCGGTAGGGCGGGCAAAAACATACAAGTATTAAATCATGACCATGCCGTGAAATGTGTGTGTGGTGTGAATAGATGACAAAAGTTGGTGATAATAAAAGACGATGGTGGATATGTATGGCATTAGCACAAGTGCCTCACACGTTCATACCCTTGGGTCCAAGGGCCGTGAGGCACGTGCTTTCTTGTGTAATCACCGCAGCAAAAACCTCTCTGGAGAGGTCATGCTACGGGATTCCCGGGTATATGATATGAAAACTATGAATTTCTTTAAAAAATGCTAACAATGATTTGTGACTAAAAATCGGTTCCCTACCGACAAACCATCGAGTTGAGCGCGTAAGGTGGGCTCGATCACTGGCCTTGACACGGATTGCCTTTGCAAAGGCATTGACGTTCGGTGTGGACTCCCAGGTTTAACAGCACCCCCGCTTCTAGACAATGCGCCGGAAAGACGAGCTGCTTCCACGTGGCTCGGATGTAGGGCGCGCTCGTTCGCCAGGTCTCTCCAGGTTTGCCTCCAAGGCCATGGGGAGAACGTAGCTCTAGGCTCAGTTCCGTGAACACATCCTATTCTTGAGGACGCATCCCAGCTCCACTGGCTTTTCGCCACAACTTATCGGCCAGCTTCACTCGTCTCTTCTGACGATTTTTGGTTTCAGCACTTGTCGATGGTTCTGTAACTTGTCAAGAATGGTTCGACAACAGACAAACACGAGACAAGCAAGTGCCTTCGATTACCCAGCAGAACACCAGACAAAGTATAGTACAACAATTACCAAGCCACCTGTCTATCGGAATTTCGTACCCTCTACGTCAAGAGGCACATGGGGGACATAAGACTCTTAAAATGAGCTCAAATGTTTACACGTACAACAACGTAATGAAATAGAATGCAACATAAAGTTGGTCCCTTGAGATCACTCTGGATGAGAGCTCTAAGCTGAGGCCGTGATGAGAACAAAATTTTGCCACAAATTGCCAGCGAAAGACCGAAGGGTGGAGAAGGTACGAACTAAAACGCACGGCTCAATGTGTCTGCATTAGCATTTAGCTTTCCTTTCTTGTTCAGCGAACCTATAAGGGCTGCTGTCGGAGTATCATGCTCCACCTCAGTAACCGGCCACTTTTAGGCGACGATACGTATGCGGTACCAAGAGCTGCTCATACTTGTGTCGTTGCAGATTTGTATAGCCATAATACAGGAGCCCTGCCATCTCAAAAAAAGAAACATTCATTTTGCGTTCTCTAAAGTTTACGCTTTTCATGAGCGCTTTAATCGAGAGGTCCTCACGCTGCTCTCGAATGAGCGTTTGTCGATCAACCCTCGACAGCTCACTGCAACTTTCGCTACAGGTGAGAGCGTTGCACCCCTCTCGCTCTGATTCAATGGCACCATGTCGTCTCCTTCACTGGCAGAGACCGCGCCAGTCGCTTTGGTGACGGGCCGCTCGAGTGACTGCTCAATCGACTCACACGGAGAATTTGCGGCCTGAGGTTACGTCGACTCGCCGCCAAGGTCACGCAGATCAGCAGCTTTTGCAGGTGGTGTTTGACCACATTGGACAAGACCAAGTTCCTGCAAAAGCTTCCGCGCTTGCGACCACGTGGGGGCCATGTACCCTAAGTTGGAGAAGAACGATTTACCCTGCTCTTTGGGAAGCCGCTCAGAGTTGTTAAAAAAGATACGAAAAATGATCGGGAAGCGCGGCAGACAAAGCCGCCACTGTGCGAAGCTTACTGAACGGGCCTAAAATGACAACAATAGCGATTGGTAAACAAGCACTCAGGTCATTGGCGACTTGCCTGATCCACGTGTATTCTGGTGTAAATTCGTCTGGAGACACCGACCAAGGCTGGACAACGTCCATGGTTGCCACTGCGTCGCGAAGTGCTCGACACTTGTTCCCATTCACAATAATGTTTTGGAGATGCGTCTGTTCACCGCATGTTCTTTTCCGATTCTCGGGTTGTCGCGAAAGCAAACTTTTGCTTCCGTATTAGGGTGATATGCCCTTCCTTTTTGCAGTTGTAGCAGATTAGCGGCTTCCGTGATTCAAACACCTGTGTGGCATCAGTGCGTTCTTTAGGAACCTCACCAAATTTCTGCGCTTCCGTTTGCCCTTCCCCGAGAGTGTCCTTCGTAAGAGACGGGTACTTTCTGAGAATACGGTGCTGGGCGGGCTTGCATTGATCAGGTTTCTTTGAAAAACCCTCTTACCTTGCATCTTTTTCAACGTGCACTGCCTTGCTATGCTAATTTCGGCTTTAAAATACTCCTCAGCTAACTCTGCTGCATTGTTTTGCTGTACTTCACCACGTTTGTCCTGCAGCCAAAGCTTGAAATCTTTCTCGATGCAGCGAAAGAATTGCTCCAATGCAATGCATTCTACCAATTTATCGTGGTCGTCATAAACACCTTCGCCTTTGAGCCATTCAAATAAATCGGCTTTTAGACGAAACACGAAGTCAACGTGTGACTCATTGCCCTTTTTTTGCGTACCGGAGCTTTTGCTGGAAAACCTTGGGTGACAACTTAAAACGTCTCAAAAACACTTCCTTAACTTTGTCATAGCTCTCGAAGCCTTCCCTCGACAAGCACATTACCACGTCGGAGACTTCGCCGGAAAGAAGAGCTAACAGGTTCTGCGCCCAAAGAGACCGCTCCAAGGCATTTTGTTCACATACGTGTTCGAACTTGACGAGATACTTGACGAGATAATGTGCTCGCGGACTACGAACAGTGGCAGTCGGTCCCGAATTCTGTGACCACAAATCTGAACCGTCGCAGAACCTACGCTTGGCACCTGTGAAGACTGTAGGATTGCCAATTCCATTCATTTCAACTCGAGGCGCTCCTGTCTCTCAACCACCCTACGCTCGCGACGTTCGCGAACTTTTCGTCTTTCAGCTTCTTCGCGGCTTGCTTTGATATCCGCCCAGGTCTCATCGACTTTCTCTTCCGACATTCCTTCATACTTCAGGATCTCAAGGATCGCTTGCTTTCGTTTCGCATGGCCCAAAGTAATGCCAAGTTCCTCACCAATTCCGACGAGTTCCTTCACTTTAAGGTTCTCCATCATTCACACTAGCCTCTTGCTGTTCGCCCCTGTTAAGAATCTACTTGCCGTACCCACTATAAGTCAACTAGCAAGACGCGCAAGCATTTTTTAACTCGGCCGTGTTTACACCCTCCGTATTCACTTTGGATTCAAAGTGCTCCGACTTGGCTTGAAACCATCAAATCTCACTCTAATGCTTCACACAGCCATTTTCGAACCTACTATAATTTGCGCTAGAGTAGTCTCGTGAACTGAGGGGAAAACATCAGCACTCACCGCATCGATGTCGCTGATGCCGGCCGATCCCGCAGCTGCCATTCACTGTTACGAAGCGCACCGTCGACGAGGTTACGAAGGGCGCTAGGAAACTCTGCGCTGCCAAGGACACCGGCCACGTCGAAAGGGGACTTGAAGCAACGAGATGTCTGCTCCGACGCGTACGTGGGATTCTCTCTGACGCATAATTCAACTGGTGGCGACGCGCCGCTTGGATTTTTTATAGGCACCGGGTCGATCTTTTGCGTCACCAGCGTCCAACCAGAAGCGTCGCTGGCCGTGATGTCAGAATTCTCCAATGGGGACCTGCCGCTGGGCTGCGTCATGATCACCAAATACGGAGCCGCTATTCGGGGTTGCACCCAAGGACGAGTAATGTTGCCACGCATTGGGTAAGTCTAGCAAGACTGGAAGGCGTCGATTGCTTCATCGGGCTCGTGGGCTGAGGGAGCTCGCTGTGCATTGCATAAGACAGACCAGCGCCACCGCTTCATGACGTCGTTGAGTTGATCGCGCAAGGTGAGCTTGATCGCTGGCCTTGACAGAGATTGCCTTTGCAGACGCCTTGATGTTCGGTGTGGAACCTTTGGAGGGCTCCGCACAAGGCATCGAGGGCTGCTCCTTGACACCGCGCATCAGGCGGCGCAACTTCTTGTATTCAGCCACAATTACGACGGTTTGTCGAAAGAGGCTCGTCATGTCTTCCTCGCACGTAGGCATAGTTTCATTTGGCAACTGGACGGGGGAAAGAATAGCTCGTTCAGCTAGTTTGAGGTGATCAGTGCTGGCGTAGGCTTCCAGACGTCTACAAGAGAAATCGCAACACGAGGTCTGATGCTCCGCTCGACTCTGATACCACGTAAGTGCCCCATCCTCAAAACAATATTAGACAAGACCCCGTTTGGCCGTGTCGTCCAACTTGTTCAAGGTGGCTACGCGCTGAAAGTGTACCGACCAGGCTTCAACGTCTTCGCGCTCCCCACCTTGAAGGCCGCTAAGTACGTTCTCTCACCCAGTTTTTCGTTATCTCCTTCAATCACGAGGGTTCTCTTGTCAACGCTGCGTCACTTAGAGACTCTTGACCTTTTGAATGACACGAAGTCGCACGTTTTCAAAGATCCAAGGTCGGTGGTCAGAGCTCTTGCGTCTAGTTTTTTTGTGCCGAAGCTTGCAAACAACTTGAAAGTATAACATTTTCTCCACATACCATTACCTGCTTTCCTGCACATATTACAGCTCTGCGGGGCTCCTTCGTAAACCTGAATGGCACTACTTTCACCCGAGCGCATGTACCAACTCTTCGTGCTGGGGAGGATGCAGTTCCACAGATTGTCAGTGGCGTGTTTAGTGATGCTTTACTTATATTCAATGAAGTGGCTGAACACTAGCAGTTGAGTAGGAAGTGAGGCCCTCCTCCGCACAGAAAGTGTTCAAGACATCAGGCCATCGCGTTGAAAATGCAAGAAACTAGGCCTTATTCAAGAGTACCTTTTGAGTAACATTGAACAAATGCTGTGGCGGTGCCCCTCGTTACCGGACGCCATAGGCTTACGAAACAGTATTGGGGATCGGCCTTATGAATTTCCGAGTTGTTACCACAACTACAGGCTGTCCGAAGAGCCCACATCATGGTGGTGAGGTCAGACCTTTCCGTCCTCGTGTGGGAGCAGTCCGTGGTGTTGCTCTAAAGAAGTAGCGTTTTTCAAGACCTATTAAAGTTCTGGCTGTCAGTGTAAACAGATGGTTTCAAAACGAGGAGAGAATGAGATGCGTTGACCTGGTGATATGTCAGCGTTCGGGCAGTTGGTCGGTCAGTCGGTCGTTTTATTGTTTATTCTTTTCAAGAAATGGATTTGATGCCATTTTGTTATTCAGTGTTTCTTCCTAATATTGTTATGGGGTCAGTGACTGCTGTATAAACGTAATTACAGAGGAACAACCTCAGGCGAGAATCACAATGGCTGATTGGCACACTCGCGCGCCTGTCAGCTGATTCTGTCCTTCATCTTCCTTTACTTCATAACAGGACCTTCGGGCATTGGAGAACCATCTCGGCGCGAGTCCGAAGAAGTGCGACAGAATTAGAGTTTTATGCGCGAATAATGAACTATGTCAACAAGTGACGAACTTGGTGACGTATTGGAGTGCAATGGCGCTATCTCGTAGTTCACGTCGCTAACTTGACGTAAGACTAAGTAGGGTCCTGCGTATCCAGACAAAAGTTTTTCGGAGAGACCTACATGGTGACACGGTGACCAGAGGAGCACGTAGTCACCTGGGTGAAACGTTATATTACGATGCCGGTGGTCGTAGCGGGCTTTTTGCATATCCTGTGACCTGCTATGACGAGACCGAGCAACTTGACGAGCCATGTGAGCCCGATCAAGGGCTTCGCGAGCGTACTCGCAAGCAGATGGCTTGAGAGGTAAGGTGGTTTCAAAGGGCAGCGTGGGGTCGCGACCATTCAAAAGAGAAAAAAGGTGAGTATCCCGTGGTGTCATGTCGAGATAAATTATATGCAAAAGTCACATAGGTCAACGTGGTGTCCCAGTCACGATGATCTTCGGAGACGTACATCGAAAGCATCTCTGTGAGCGTGCGGTTGAGACATTCAGTTAGGCCATTAATTTGTGGGTGGTAGGGGGTAGAGAGCTTATGCGCCGTGGCACACGATCGAAGGAGGTCCAACTCTGGACAAGAAAGAGCGGCCGCGGTCTGTAAGCAGCTGTCGGGGTGCACCGTAGTGTAAGATGACGTCATAAAGAAGAAAATCTGCGACGTCAGTGGCGGGACTGGTTGGCATGACATTTGTTATCACGTAACGGGTCGCGTAGTCTGTGGCGACAGCGATCCATTTATTTCCCAGTGTCGTCGTCGGAAAAGGGCCAAGAAAGTCGAGTCCCACGCAATGAAATGGTTCAAAGGGTACTTCGATTGGGCGAAGCTGTCCAGCTGGCAGCAAAGAAAATCTTTTCCGGTGCTGGCAGAAGTCACAAACGGTGACATATCGACGCGCGGTGTGGTACAGTCCTGGCCAGGAGAACAGACGTCGCATGCGGTCGTATGTGCGGGAAACACCGAGGTGTCCCGCTGTTGGTGCATCGTGAAGTTGTTCAAGTATGGCAGGCTGTAGATGATGGGGAATGACAAGCAGAAGCTCAGGGCCTTCAGTGCTGTCGTTGCGGCGGTAGAGGATGCCGTGATTTAGCACGAACATACGAAATTCAGCGTCATATATATCAGACTGGATGACATCGATGATAGTGCGCACTGACTCATCCCGTCGTTGTTCAATGCGCATGTCGCTGATATCAGTAAACGCCATCACGCTGCTCTCCTGGTCAGTCGCAACGAGATCAGGAGGGTCCACCAGATGATTAAAAAGACAGTCTGCGTCCTTGTGCAAAGGGTCAGACTTGTAGCTGACGCTAAATCGAAATTCCCGAAGCCTTAAAGCCCAGCGACCCAGACGTCCAGTCAGGCTTTTCAGAGAAGTCAGCCAGCAGAGGGCGTGGTGGTCCGTAACGACGGAGAACATGCGACCATATATATATGGCCGGAACTTGGCGATGGTCCAGACTAAAGCTAAATACTCTCTCTCGATGATGGAATAATTCCTCCTAGGGGGAGAAAGCAGGTGACTCGCGTAAGCTCGCACTGTCTGCCGTGGTGCCGCTGAGCGAGAACTGCGCCAATACCGTGGCCACTGGCGTTGGTGCGAATTTCTTTGGCAGCACGAGGATTAAAGTGGGCAAGTATGGGGGACGTAGCTAAGCAGCCGATGAGAGTGGTGAACGCTTGAGGCTGCTCAGGGCCCCATAAGAATTTGGTATCCTTCTTCAGCAAATCTGTGAGTGGCCTGGCAACGTCGGAGAAGTTTTTCACCAAACGACGAAAGTGGGAACATAAGCCGATGAAGCTCCAGACGTCGGATGTACAACAGGGCACCAGAAAGCTACGGACGGCACGGATCCTTTCAGGATCTGGTTGGACGCCATCGGCTTTTACAAGATGGCCCAGAATGGTAATCTGACGGCGGCGGAATTGACATTTCCTGGAGTTTAGTTGTAGCCCAGCTGGTCTGAAGACTGCGAGAATTGCAGCGAGACGAATCAGGTGGCTATCGAAAGTAGATGAAAAGACTATGACATCGTATAGGTAACAGAAACAAGTAGACCACTTCTAACCACGCAAAAGAGAGTGTATCATTCGTTCGAATGTGGCAGGGGCGTTACATAGTCTAAAAGGCATCACCTTAAACTGGTATAAACCATTCGGTGTAATGAAGGCTGTCTTCTCGCGGTCCATCTCATCGACAGAAATCTGCCAGTAGCCGGACCGAAGATCAATAGACGAGAAGTACGTAGCGCCGTGCAGGCAGCCCAACGCGTCATCGATGCGTGGTAGCGGGTATACGTCTTTTCGTGTGATCTTGTTAAGGTGGCGATAGTCAACGCAGAAGCGCCAGGTACCGTCATTTTTCTTCACAAGGACGACAGAGGAAACCCAAGGACTACTTGATGGTTCTATGACACCTTTGTTGAGCATTTTGTCAACTTTCGCTTAGATAACTCTGCGCTCCGTGTGGGAGACACGATAGCGGCGTCGGCGAATGGGACTGGCGTTCCCAGTGTTTATACGGTGCTGAACGGTGGATGTTTGCCCTAAAGGTCTGTCGTCAAAATAAAAAATGTTGTTATGCGACGCGAGAAGGTGATGGATGTCATTGGCTTGCGAAGGATTGAGGTCGGATGCAATCATCTTCGAGAAACGACTCGGCATAGAACAGATGCTGTTAGCTACAGGAGACTGAAGTAAATCAATCTAGGTGGTGAGAGCCGCTATTTCGAATTCATTAGCATCGAACACGCTGGCCAAGAACATGCCACGAGGAAGCACTTGAGGGCAAAAGCTAAAATTGAGAAGTGGGAGCGAGTTACAGTTGTCAGTGACAGTTACAAGCATATGGGGAATGGCGATGCTGCGCTCCAAGAGGACCTCGGCGAGAGGAAGGATAACATATTGACCATCGGGAACCTGTGGCTGTGTGGTCAAAATGACGTAGGTGGCTGCTTGAGGTGACAGTCGCACATCCTGGAGAGAGCACAGGTGCGGCGGTGCAGTGTGGTGTTCAGCGACTACCTGAGGCAGTTCTAGCTGAAGGGCACCGGTAGCAAAATCAGTAAAAGCAGAGTGATTCCACAAGAAGTGCAGGCCTAGAATAACGTCATAAGGGCAGCGGTCAATCACGACTAAAACTACAGAAGCAGTGTGATCCTTTATACTGAAGCGGGCAGTGCACTACCGAGGAGCATCGGCGTGCCACCATCGGCCACACGGAACATTTGTGCAGCCGCTGGTGTCAGAACTTTCTTTAAACGTGTGCGTAGGCTTGAAATCATGACCGAAATGCTTGCGCCGGTGTCTACAAGTGCTTGTACAGGTACGCCATCTAGTTCAATGTCTATTACACTTCGCCTGGTTGGGAACAGGGAGAGGATTTGCTGCGGAAGTCGTCAACGCAGCACCACCTCCGGGAGCTGCGTTTTTCAATTTTCCGAGACGATGCGGCCGGAAGCTACGGGGGACGAGAAGCGCCGTGGCTGCGGCGAACGGGACGATGGGCGACGAATTTGCGGTGAACGAGACTGGTGCCCACGTGGTGAAGGCGACCGGCTGTACCACGTGTTCCGAGAATGGTCAACGACATTGGACTGTTTGGCAAGTGAAAAGGTGTGGGCGGTACAGTCGAAGCGGGTCATATTGGTCGTTGCACGAGATGCCGAGGGCCATGTGTTGTGGCAGTAACGAGCAATATGTCCGACGTGGTGGCAGTTGAAACATATAGGGCGGTCATCTGCAGTTCGCCACTTAGCCGGGTTTGGAGTACGCGGAGAAAATGTCGGTCGGAGAAGGGCATCGCGAAAGAGCGTTCGCTGAGACTGGGGGTGGTGACATGGCACACGGAATGCCTTCCGATGTTTTCAAGTTCCTGGCGCACGATGGCTTGAACAAGAGGAAAAGTAACAGGAGTGGTATCGGTACTGCGCGATTTGAACGCCGAGGGCGTCATTGCTTCCATTTCGCGACGAACAATGCGTGTCAGGTCTTCCGGCGGCGACGGTCGTTGTGGTGCGAACTGGTCCTCGCAAGTCGATGTTGCAGCGGTGTTTGGAAGTCGGGCGAATGTTTGCAGAATGCGGCCACTTTTTACTTGCTCAAACTGACGACACTCTTTGATGATCGCGTCTACGGTGGAACAGTTTTTGCACAGCAGGAGATTGAATGCGTCTTCGGCAATCCCTTTCAGGACATGCCTTACCTTGTCACCTTCTTTCATGTCGCTTTCGGCTTTTCGGCAGAGGGCCAGCACGTCTTGAATGTATGCGAGGTATGACTCTGTTGGGGATTGGGCACGGCAGGCCAATTCCTTTCTGGCAGCGATCTTACGACTGGCGGTTTTGCCAAACACCTATCGCATCTTTTCTTTGCATTGGTCCTAGCTTATGAAATTTTCTTCGTTGTTTTCGTACCACACCTTCACCGTGCCTCTCAAGTAAAACAGCACACTAGCCAACTGAAGTGTGGTATCCCATCTGTTCGGCACACTTACTCGTTCGAACATAGCTAATCAATCGTCAACGTCGACGCCATCGGTGCCGCAGAATGTACCGGGATCCTTGAGTGATGTGAAAACGTATGGTTGTGACGCCGTGTTCGTCAGAGACGCTGACGTTGACACAGAGGGCTCAGCATTGGCCATGGCTGGAAAACCGATGCGGCGTCCTCTGCGGAGTTCCGTTGCCTGATGGTTACCCAGCACCTCTCACCAATATGTTACAGGGTCAGTGACTTCTGTATAAACGCAATTACAAAGGAACAACATCAGGCGAGAATCACAATAGCTGGTTGGCACACTCGCGCACCTTGTCTTGTCTTGTCTCCTAGAAGATTTTGGCTCATACCCACATGGGGGATTGGCCACACTGTACCTCATGATAGATAATTTTTATAACGCTTGCTAAAAAAATAAAGAGAACTTAGATAGAAACAATAATAATGTTCCTTTAAAAAACGTGATAAAATTGTAGAAGAATACGATAAAACAGAATATATAAAACGAATTAACAAGAATGAGGAAGGGGAAGAAAGAATTGGATATATCTGGCAGTACCACTAGCAGCGTATCCTTCCGGTTGCCTGAATGAATTTATGTAGCGCTGACAGAATAGCACTGTGGCCCACACCCAACTGACTGGCTCCAAACGATAATACGGTGGATGTATTGACTGGCAATCCGAGCATACCAATCGGTCTTTCAAGAATTATTCGGCGCAGTGAGGCGAAGCGGCGGCATGTGAGAAGAAAGTGATCTATTGTTTCCGGTTCATTGCAAACTACACATAGGTTAGTTAATGAAAATCCTGATTTGTTGAGATAAAAATTTAACAGAGGAATTCTACAGTGAAAGCTTGTGAGGGTCACCTCACATTGACGGGAAAGGCATTTTGCGGTGTTCCATGTGAATTGCAAGTGCCGAAATTCTTCAGATTGTAGAAGCGACGTTTCGTTCATTTTTAAGATTAACAGGCGTTTGAATCGTTCGGCAGTAATAAAAGGAAACTGTGGAGCTACTGGCACCACAGGGAAATTTAAAGATGCCGAAGCGAGCGTATCAGCAATTTCATTTAGTTCAATTCCAGCATGCCTGGGGACCCAAATAAACCGAACTTCTGATAGGCTATGCGGTACGAGAGACCAAAATATCCTGAGAAGAGGAGACTTCTTTGCGGACGTTAGATGTGTACATACAGACAAAGCATCCGAAATAATAATAGCTTTTGATTGCTGATAATTTAGTTTTCGAAGAGCCAATGTAATAGCCAGGAATTCTGCGAGATAAATTGGTGTGAAGTCAGGCAATCGGAGCGCAAAAGACCAATTAAGCTGATGAGAAAAAATACCTACTCCAGCCTTCTGAAGATTTTGCGTTGCGTCCGTCGAAATTACTACGTATTTAGGAAAATGACTTAGATGGTCTTGAAGGAGGCCCTCCAGAACATGCTTTGGAAGTAACTTGGCATTTTTTGGAAAAATATCATCGAAAATTAAGTCAACTGGCACCGAGCATTGGGTTTGGGGAGTTAAATGCCGGAGGGAAACGTGAAGATTTGATAACAGAGACTCGACGAAAATGACTTGGGGTCTTTGATAACGAGACCACGGGCGCTGAAAGAAAGAAACTGGATGTTTGATGAACACTGTCTGAGAACAGAAGAGGGGTGCATCGTAAAGTTTTAAAAATGTTTGCACAGTAAGCTGTCGAAATCTAGCATCAAGTGGAATAATTCTAGCTTCCAAATAAAGCACGCTATTCGCTACACACCTAGGTAGTCCGAGACACAGCCGCAGAGCTTGCCTTTCTAGCAATATAAGTGGTCTTAATTTGTACTCAGCACTTCCAGAAAACAGAACGCAGCCAAACTCCAGAATTGGGCGTACGTAAAGTTTGTATATCATAAGTAACGTATCCCTGCGCATCCCTGAATTCTTATTGCAAAACCGGCGGAGCAATCCTACGGCGCTTTCTGCTTTACGGGTGTTTGATTCTATTTGTTGCTGCCAATTTAAATTGTCCACGTAAACAATACCAAGATATTTTAGCGCTGTTACTTGTGGAATCGGATCATTTCGATAATGCAGTGAAAGAAATACGGGAACGGATAGAGGGAATACAAGCAGAGCACATTTACTAACATTAAGTGAAAAAGACAGCCCGCCAAGCCATACCTCAAGCTCACTCAAATATGACTGCAAGATTTGATATAAACTATTGATATCTCGGGATGACGAGAAAAAAGCAATATCATCGGCGTAGACATAAAGAGGAACATTTTTATGAACGGGAATAGATGATAATAATATATTAAATAAAAGAGGTGACAGGACTGATCCTTGCGGAACACCTCTTGTTTGCTTATATGAGGCAGAAGTAATTCCCTCGTGGCAACAAAAGAATTGTCTCTCAATGAGAAACTCCTGAACCCAAGATATAATGTACTTGGGAACCTCACAGTCCACTAATCTTGAAATTAATGTACTGTATTCCACACTCTCGTAGGCTTTTGCGATATCTAACGTGACTAATGCAGAAAGCTCACCAGATACTTTTGCAAGGCGGATTCGGCTTTCCAAATCAACATGAGCCGACCATATAGAGCACCCCTGTCTAAATCCTACTTGCCTTGGTGAAAGAATGTCCTGACGAGCGATGAATTCACTGAGCCTTCTATGAAGAATTCTTTCAATTATTTTAATTAGGTTTGAAGCAAGCGAAATTGGCCGAATGTTATCCAGGACATATCCGAGGCTTGGATTTTTTCGCAGCAACACAACTTTAGCAACTTTCCATGCGCTTGGAATCCATGTGTGCTGTAAGGAGCAGTTAACAATATTCAAAAGCTCCTCGGGATGGGAATTAAATATCAATTTAATCATAGAGTTTGTAATCTGGTCTGGACCGGGAGCTGCTTGCTTTACAGTTAGTATCACATCTGCCAGTTCAGCCATAGTGACTTCCCGAAAGTCCGAGGTTGCGCTTTTGAATGTCACAGGTCTCAAGCATGACGAAGCGAAACGCGCTTCAAGTGCTTTCGCGATGCCCTCTAACAAATCTGTTGTCTCTTTAGGAGACAGCACTACTGAATGCGAATATGCTGGTACCTTCGTCGATTTTTTGTTCCGTAGAAACCTGTACAGGGCAGATCTTTTATCGGGTTTTGATAAACGCGAATGTAAGTCAGAATTGTGTTTATCTTTAGCTATTGCAACTGTACGTTTAAACAGCGCTGCGTGGAACTTATAGTCAACCCAATTTTTTGGAGTATGGTTGTGGCGTAAACGTTTCCAAGCAGCTTTACGTCGCCTATACGCAAGCGTACAATCTTCATTCCACCAAGCTGAATTTGACGGTGTGCTGCCGTACTTAACAGAAAACTCTGCCGGCTGGATAGAGTCACTTAGACACGCTACGACTGAAGCAGCTCGTTGCTGTCCGACGCGTCCTCTCAATGACGAGAGCGCGGAGTTTAAAACAGTTTTATAAATTTTATAGTTGGTGAACCGTTGTTGCCGGATAGCAGAGGTAAGTTGTGGTAGCATTATTTCATAGGTAATTGGTACATGATCACTACTCGTCCCATTATCAAACGTTTCCCACGATGAAATCATAAACTGGCCACAAGAAAATGTTAGGTCTAATGTTGATGAGCTTATCCCGCGTAGAAAGGTAACTTGTCCAGAGTTATGGCAGCGAAAATTATTATCCTGCAACCAATTCCACAATCTTTTGCCACAGCTATCTGTTTTAAGCCCCCAAGAGGTGTGATGCGAGTTAAAATCCCCAGCCAATAAAATTGAATTTGACGAAGAATTCTTGATAACACAGTCTAGGTGATCTGTGCGTCTTACTCCATTAGGAAAGTACGCATTGATCACTGTAATCCTGTTGGAGTTAGGTAACAAACAATCTAATCCTAACAATTCACAATCCGGACAAATATGTTCAAAAGTTACAGAAACGTGATGACACATTTTTGAAGATATTAGAACCAATAATCCACCTCCTCTACCTGGCCGATCCAGTCTAAATGTTCGAAAATATTTCAGAGTAAATGTTTGGTTTACTGAAAGCCAAGACTCTTGAAGTAAAATTATACTAGGATTTGTTTGCTGTATGAGATAAATAAGATCTATGTAAGCGGAAGATACGGAGCGACAATTCCACTGAAGAACTTTTACAGGCGCTATGATGAACTTAATATAGTTGACTCTACTGCAGAACGCAAAACGTCCTGCTCATTGTTGGTATCAGTAATAACTTTTTTTGGTTTCGACATTGGCAAATTGGTTGGAGACAATGGAGCATTGCGTCGTTTATGAGTGATATTACCAAGCCTCATGTCACCAAACGACCCACTGGGCCCCACAGGGGTAGGCGACTGAGTGCTGACGAGCGTTTCAGGGTTAACATCTTCTTGACGGCGATTATTTTGTTCATTGTCGAGGTGCTCAGCTTCACCCTGGACCGTGACAGTGTGTGCAGCGAAGGAGGGAATAAGGCTGTTTAACCTGGCGGCGAGCATCTCGGTCAGACCTTCAGCAAAGGTGTTGAAAAGCCGTTCCATAATCATCGGCATGGCCTTATCTATCGCTGCCGACACTGCGGAAGCGACCGTCGCTTCAATTGACCCACACTGGCGTGACGTAGCAGCAGCGTACCCCACTTCGCGCTCTTTAATTAAAGAAGTTGCCTCAGACCGAGAACAACGGCGTTTCTCCATTATGTCTAGAATTTGTGTTTCACGTTCTCGAGCGGGGCAGCTATTGTCCGTGGCTGTGTGTGCTCCATCACATAGGCAACAGCTGCAGTTGTCTTCCTGACAATTTGATGCGGCATGTGCCCCACCGCAATTCGCACATCTCAATGAGGACCTGCAAGCATTAGCGCTATGTCCAAATCGCCAGCAGTTACGGCATTGCAGTGGGCGAGGTGTCAATGCCTCTACACGGAATAGATAAGGCCAGGCCTTCAGCTCAGAGGGGCGTGTGAGACCAGCAAAGGTAACGATGACGCTTTCAGTAGGGACTCGCGTATCACCTGTCAGCTGATTTTGTCCTTTATCTTCTTTTACTTCGTAACAATATTGAATCCCGGAATATATATGGTAAGTTCTCGGTTTAGTGAACTTGAATGTTACTGAAAAATATTGTTCACATAAACTAAGGTCATCAAAGTTAAGGGGCTGTCTACCGTCCTTCATCATTTTTCTGTTTTGTATCACAGCAGAAAGCGCACCCTCTAAAGTGTCCGTCTTTGCAGCTGTTTCACTGGACAGCGAGTAGAAATTTTTAAAAGAGAATCTTCGATCTGCGTTCGTTCTTCCATTGGTGTAATGAATGCCCACCGCACTGGTTTGCAAAAACAGTGATTGTAGCACAGGATAAATTGAAAAAGTCACAGCGTATCCACAGACTGAATGATGATGAGTGGGTGAAGTGTCGCAGGGTTTTATCGGTAAACCATGAATATTCGGTCCACCTGTACGTCCGTCCATCTGTCTGTCTGTCTGTCTGTCTGTCTGTCTGTCTGTCTGTCTGTCTGTCTGTCTGTCTGTCTGTCTGTCTGTCTGTCTGTCTGTCTGTCTGTCTCCTTCTAACGAACAGACGCTTTGCCCCACTCATCATTCACTCCTTGGATATGTTGTGAAAAGCACTAACGCGATCTATTTATATTATTCCCAAGGACCATAAATTCTCCCACAAACATGCTTAGAGGGAAGTGTGGTGTCAACGTCCATGTGAATTTTTGAAGGGGCGCCACTGGAGTTCTGGGAATGATGATACAAGTCTCCGCGAGGCTTGTGTCAACTGGTGTTGAGCGAGGCTACGGCTCAAAAGGAAATGTGACTGCGTAAATATACCTTCTTTAAAACGAAATGTTTATAAGCAGATCTCATTCACCCATAATGTATTCTAAAATAAAAGTCCACTTACATTAAAGGTGCAACGAAACGGCGGAAAAAGAAACAGACGACATGAAAGTGGCGGAGCAAACGCTTGCTTTGTCGCCTGCCTGCCAAGTTTAGCGGCCGTTGGTTACTTGACACGCTTTGTGAAATTCTACATCGACGCAGAGGGTTGCAGCGTTAAATGAAACAAGCTTCTCGCAGTGACAAAAAGGAATAGCTTATTACATGCACTTTATTACAAAATCAAACATTTTAACGTGAAGCCGGACGCGTTTTCGAGGTATACAAATCCGAGTGAAGTTCGAAGCTCACATATCCCGTCGTTCTGTTGGACCCAGCAGCTCACTAGCGCCAGATTTTCCTCTACGTAAGGTTGTGAGAAACTATATGCCAAGGACTTATACTCCCAACGCCATCTATAGAGTAACTCATAAACTAGAGGTGAGAACATGCTACTACTACTACTACTACTACTACTACTACAACAACAACAACTACTACTACTACTACTACTACTACTACGATTACTGATACAGAGGAGAGAATGAACAATGGCGTAAGGATCTTCGCCCCTAAAACTGAAACCGCATGAGCTTTTCGCAGGCTTCATTGAGTTATGGTACGTCAAGCCTAAGAGGAAATGTTCGTTACCAATTTTGCGGCGCGCAAGATTTGGCTGATCGATAACAGTTGTGTGATCTGCGGGAACGTATTTTCGGTTCTGCTGGGTCGCTTAGTTGTGCCAGTGCCAGCGCGGCTTGAAAGTTTTACTCGCGTTTGGCGCGAGGTTTATTCCTTGTATGATCACTTGCAGAAAAGGTACAGTTGCTACGCTTGTCGAGAACCGCGCCGGCTTCTCGATCTGCGCGCGCGCATAGCAAATGCGATTCTTTGTGCACCGCAAAGCAGGCAGAATTTGGTCCAGGTGCCACGCTCTAGCCAATGTCGTGGCGATGGCCCAGCCTACAGCTGTCAATGCACTTGAGCTTTAGTGTCTGAAGCGTCCAGATGAAGCAATTCGTGGAGCGCAAGCCGCTCGGTGCGGTGTTCAAGGTAGAAGTGGACGGATTTGTTCATGTGGGATCCCTTGTCCTGTCAATTCATTAAACCCCCATCACTGTTATGTAACGCGAGCGGTCACTAGTTTTCAACTTTTAATAGGAAAAATGAAATCATGATTCTTTTTTATGACACAAAAGCATGCTCGTTGCCGTGGATTTCATCAACGATCATCTAGTTGTCGCCAGAATCGGAATATTTTTTTCAGAGCGATATACAGTTCCTTTATGATTAACTAGAACACCGAACAGCATGAGCACAACAGATATCGAGCCAATGTGTGAGATGGAACACACAGGCCTCCTTTAGGCGCAAGAAGAAACAAAGCTGTCCAGAAAGTCTTCATTTGTGTGCGCGTTTTTTGACATGGCTAGTGGCTGTGACGCGACGTATAGTAGCTTCCTGATATGTCCTACAGCCTCGGCTGAAGATACAGGCTTTGAGCCACAGCCATTACAACTTTTTCATCGCAGTGTTCTGCTTTCGCTCACTAATCAACACAGGAAACAACTTCAGAATATGATACTATTGCGCATTCACTGGCGCGCATGTGCCTTGTTTTCATTTCCCACACGGCCACTTCACCTCAGTGGGGCTGTACGAACAAGCAAAGTTGCACCGCCGGTGATCTATGGCTGACTTCGGGGTGGCACGCAACAGCTACACCATGGCTCCAGACGGCAATACATCATTGAATAGACCTCAAAATTGAGCCAGGGTACGCAAATGAAGTTCATTCAGCTGAAATATTCAGTAATCCTAAACTTATTCAACTGAATGATTTTTACACAAAATTCATAAGAAAACTACTAGAGATATTATAAAAGTGGATGATCTTGAAATATGCATTGAACCAACGTTCGAACAAGTCAGGGCTCATGGTGTTTCGTAATGTCCCTGTTTGAGGGAAGATTTTCACTTTTCCTTTAGAGATGCCCTGCTGAGAGAAGGGAGAACGGGCTCTATATATGTTGCTGAGGTTTGTCCCGGTAACGTAAGTAATATTTTCACGTTGTTTATTGCTCTGATAGTTTTATCGCTAACACGATGAACAGAGGAACCTCTGATCAATTTTGAGGCTCATTGCCACCACAGTTATGGTGTTTCTTAAATTATTCGGATCATTGCAGAAGACCTAATAATAGTCTTTCACTTAATATAAGCATTTACCGGGGAAAACCAGAGTGATTTTTTTTCAAGAAGTGAGTGAGACGTGGTATTTACAGCATTAGGTGGTACTGTCTATGCCATTCAGAACAAAATGAAAACACCAACCTGTACTTATGGCATCATGTTGTGCTTGTTATTGACCATACCCATTTCGGAGGTCACCTGTTATATTGCGCCTAACGTGTGGCGTAACCGATAGGTAGGCTGCGTATGCTGGCTTTTGCTGTAATATGTATTTGTTGAGACCATAGGTAGGATGAGGCATGCTTCCTTAGAGACAACCACGTGAAACTATGCTACATTGTTGACATTATTTACCTAGCTGACTTTAGGTATAAGGTAAGTATTACATGTGAAAACTCCGTTATGAACATGACAAATTAGAAGTATCTTGAGTACAAGGGTTGTATTGAAATAGCCTTAATAAAGTGCAAAATAATCAATTTCTAACCGTCGTCTGCCCTGTTTGGTGAAACAACCTAAATGAATGGGCACATATCGCCAGCCAAATTTATTTCCCATTAAGTCAAAATGTTTAGCAGCTCTCCAGACTCTTTTAGCTAGGTTGGCTTCATTAGGTTTTGTAGAGGCTCTAGAACGAAATCAGACTGAAGAAGCTCCAATTGCAAAAAAAAATATAAATCAAAGAAGTCAATCTCGCAAAATTCAAACGCGTACGTGGTGAACATTATTGCACAAGATTCAAGAACATCTGTGCATTCTACTCATCGCAGGACTCATTGCACATAGAGTTGTTGAGATGCCCATGCGCTAGATGGCGCTACCTTAGCGACCTGAGGACTTCAATTCGAGATTTTACAACCGAGTTTGGAGTCGCTAAGTCGACGCCTGCGCTTTTTGGTGATACGCTTTGACAGTGCTAGACTGTTTTAAGGCCCTGACTTTCACAAATGCCGAAGGAAACTGAATACCTCCTTCGATTCTCGCACCCGCCTCAGGCATTGGCAATGCCCTCATGGTAACGCGAAGACGGCAATGCCAATACCTTCGCAACCCTAACCTCTAGCGCAACAGCTGTATGGGAAGCGTTTATTCTAAACTTTTGGCAAATTCAATAACTGGCTATACACCTTGTCCCCGAAGGGTTGTTGGGTGCAGCCATAAGCCTCTCCATGCTGTTGTGAACATTTGTGACCCCCCAAACACGCAGGGTTGAAGCTGTGACGTCAGATTTTGTACTCTCGTGCAACAGGCCAGAAAGGAGGAGATCCTCCTTTCCATTAGGAAGGTGTATACCTGCGTACAACTTCGCTTGGCAAGGAAGAGTGAGACATGGGGGAGGAGCATCTGCATGTGCATTCATGTGCGAAGCAGTCTGTTCCGGCGCACGGTTTGTATACCGCTGTGGGAGATGGTGGCTGTGTGGCATCAATGCTGCAGGGAATTTTCTTCGTCGGCGGTCTTTGAAAGACGAAATTGTTGCAAAGTTTCTTGAGGTAGGTAGACAGAAAAACCAGATTGAGACGGACGCTCAGCCGAAAACGCAGGCACCTTTCAGCGTATAAGGTACGCTATAAAGGCACGACTTTCGAAGCGTTAAATGACACGATGTGAAGATGTTTAAGCTGAAAGATGTTTAAATTTTCCCATTGGTGTGTGTGGCGTCTTCTGTGAATGAGCCAAAAGAGGTTCTCGTAGAAAAAAATTATCCCCGTATCGGCATGTCAATCTGCAAATGTCGTTGAAAGATGATAGTCTTGCGTGTGGAGAGGGTGAACAAAACAATTATTTGATGTGTTGCGCAATAAATCGGTGATCGGTATTCTGGAGGCACTGCGTTAGAGTGCCTCGAGCGCGCAGCAGTGGCGAACGAGCACATCAGTCACGTTACACGTGAAACATGAGTGCTATCTGGCAGTTTTCTTGGAAAACAAAGCGCGACAGTATGCGTCGCCGTCCGGCACTATACCGATGAGCTAATAGGTTTACTAATTAACCAGGTTCATTATCCTAACAGGTCCACATAATTATTCACGTATAAAATCAGATTATTGCTCTGTTCTAAGAATAAATTCGTTTATGTAAATATTTGTATGCATTACATTAAGCACCACACTTTCCTAGGTTATCGGTAATCTGTCTGTTAAACCTCCATCATTCTAAATCTGAACAATAAATTTTGAAACCACTCGATTTTTGGCCAATCCCCCACAGTGGGTATGCGCCACTAACAATAGGAAAACAACAACAACAACAACAAAGCGCGTGGCTCTGAGACGGGCGCTCACGCCCGTCTTAGAGGTGATACGGCGTAGAACGCAAGGCGACGGGTAGATGCCACCACTGTGTTGTTTCAGCAAAGCGTTGGAAACGCTCGTCTTTTTGTGCAGGCGTTGCATGGTCAGCACAGCATGATAAATGCTATGGTCGGTAGAATGACCTATGTATACCTTTTCTGGTAAAAGACGCACTTACAGAATATATACATGCTATTAGGGTGCCTCAGATATGCACAATAATTGATTTTTAATTGACAATCGCACGAGTATGAACGCTGAATCTTGAGCAAAATTGGTGGGCGCTGCGGATGGGATCGACTGCTTGGAGTATCCGCTGATGCCGTTCATAGTACCTGGTACCATTAAGCGTGGACAAACAGACAGGTGTACAGACAGAAAGATAGACAGACAGACAGATCAAAATTTTTGTGTCGAAGATCCACAAGAAAGACTACCGTCTTCAAACAAGCAGTTTTCTTTCATATGTCACGTAGGAGACGTGAGCGCAATTGTGAGACTTCATCCACTTGGGGTAGCATTCCCGAAGGTTGGCTTCGTAGTTGCGATTTCACTGCCAAGAAAAGTCCGCGACTGTAGAGCGCTCTTAATGAGGCGAGAAGAGAAGTAGTGTGATGAGCAGAAAGAGACGGAAAAATGAACGACGTATCTCCGTGCTTTGATGCAAAGGAAGTAGAAAGGCGATAGTCCCCTGTTGTGTGGCTCTGCATGCGTGAGATATGAAGCCATCTGGCATTAATATAAAGAAAGGAAACTTTTGTTAGAACTTAGAACGCAGAGTCATTTGTTGGTGGTAGTGCGATATCGTTTTAGGCCCTGATTGTTTTAGCAAAGCGTAGGAACACCCGGTTTTTCATTGATAGCATCACATTCTCAGCGCAGCGTAACAAAAACTTCTGTCTTTGGAAATACGTACCTAAGTATTTTCTAAATAAAATGACGCACTTCCCAAGAATCACGTATTGATGCTAGGCCTAGAATATGCGCAAAATTTGCTTTTTAACTGACAATGTTCACAAATATAAACGAAGCCACTTCCTAAGAAGGGGCTCAAACTTTCGCCGGATAGCTGAATCATTGGGCTGACACCAACTGATTGACCGAAACCTTTGCATTGAAGCATCTCAACAAAGACTATGGTCTTAAAATGAAAAAGGGCCTACGTAGGTGCTGTGCT
Organism: Rhipicephalus microplus; assembly: GCF_043290135.1. Lineage (NCBI taxonomy): Eukaryota > Metazoa > Arthropoda > Arachnida > Ixodida > Ixodidae > Rhipicephalus > Rhipicephalus microplus. Next base: position 32,266,916 of record NW_027464588.1, on the reverse strand, counting down.
GTGCGTGGAGGGAAAGGTGGAGCGGAGACGGTTTCACTACTTCACAAACGAACGTTTGATTTCCAGCCGTAGACACCGAACAGGTTACACGTTTGAAACGCCAGTACTTTTGAAAGGCAGGCGAAAAGCTCCTCGGCAATTCCTACACCTTTCACGCTCATCGCACTGCGTTCATTGTTTTTTAAGATCCTCGCCATCATTGCGGAAGAGCGCAATTCTGTCTGGAAACAGTAGTTTGTTGAGATAGTAAGAATTTACTTTTTTATGTTTCTTCCCAGTATAAGCGTTTTGAATACTGCTAGGCATTCAAGGAACAGAATCCGAGAGATTTTATTTTTCGCCCTGACCACTTTCTCAACAGCAGTTGCGATTAACACGAAATGATTTCATGCTGGGATCTACCAAGACTACAGTGACTCATTTCCGTCACGAATATGACTATGAAAAAAATAGGCAGCATATACACGAAGTGAATGATGGAGAGTGGGGTGAGGCACTCGTCCGTCCATTCGTTCTTGCTTCCGTCCGTCCATGCGTCCGTCTGTGTGACCGTCCATGCGTCCATCCGCCCGTCCGTGCGTGCGTCCGCTCGTGCGTCCGTCCCTGCGTTCGTCCATGATTCCGCCTTTGCGTCCGTCCATGCGTCCATCCATGCATCTGTCTGTGTGTCCATTCGTCCATCTATTCGGCACTCCAAGTACCACCATCTCGCATCTTTTCATCATATATTCTCCATATAGAAAGACCACCATCCAGCGGACATTTCAAGGACTAAACGGGAGGTGGCACATGCACACTTTCTTACAGCTTGCGCTTCGGGTTCACTTCCCGCCTTTAACCACGTCGAGTTCATGGTATATACTAGTTCACTGTATTCATGGCTATGCGGCCCAACGCTCGCTAAACCTTTCTAAAACCAAGGAGGTTACACCCAGCGAGTATAACGTAGCAACCCTTTCTTGTCAGATCGTGCTCAATGTACATGGCAATTGCTGCTAATGGGGATCGCAGCGTGCGCGTTACCTAAAGGCCAAATGCTCCTGTCTCTCATTCCCCCTTAGCAGCCATTACCATGTGCATTGAGCACTATCTTTTATTCTTCAAAAACGCACAGAAGAAATCTTTCACCGGAACCACATTGGAGGTCAAAATTGTAAGGACCGCTATTTCGGGTATGTGCCACTGGTGGTTACGTACTACGAGGGATGCACAAGCCACGCCATAAGGAGCTTCGCCCCTAAAACTGAAAGCTAATGAATGAAAAGGAAATCTACGGAAAGGTTCAGCTGCCTGGTGCCAGCATTCGAACTTACTGTTTCTAGTCTGCTACAATGGGCGTCCAGCATTCTACCGACAAAGCTCGAAGGCACCTACGCTACACTTCAAAAACGCTCCTTACATGCGTAATGCATTTTCTCTCCCGCGTCACTCTCTGCTAGTGGGGCAAAGCCACGCGGGGCGGTGACGCCGTCTGTCCCACTGCGATGTCTCATGCCTGTCCCCATTGCGGGTATGTTGTCGTCTGACACCCCTGGAGCGTCATTCGAAAGAGATACCAGGTTCTTATCGTGAATTGCTAACAGCATTCCTAACAAGAGCAAGGCCAAATGTTTTGGCTGGAGCAACCTGAACGGGTTAAAATAAAACTTCAACAGTTGCGTAATTGTTATTGGTATAATAAAGTTTGCTCAGCCATCATAACTTTGAATAGCAGTTCAGTTAGTGACATTCGAAAGTGTAGTCATTGCAATTTATGCAGCACAAAACGATGATGTTAGTACCAACGCAGCTAAAACGGACTATTTATTTTAAAGGGCATATTGCATGTCGTAAACTATCTGCAGGGAAAACTTCGCAGCATTTATGAATGAAATTGTGAAGGTGGTCAAAAATTTTCAGTCAGTGTGTAACACTTAAATATTATTCGACAAAAACCCCTGAAAACAGGGTTGATCGCAAAAGTGAAGTAACAACGATAAGCACGGATCAGGTTACAAAGTTCCTACAGAGCACGTCCCATTGTTAAGCGGCTGCAGAAGAGAGAGTATCAACCAATTTAATTTGCTTAAAAATTCACACGTAAAAAGTTCCTTTCCAAATAAGCATCATGTCTTACAAATTACAACAAATTCAAGAGGTAAAACAGCCTGAAAGTCTCACTTATACTCAAGAACTGAAGGTGGGAAATTTTTTCCAATGTATTGCAAAGCTAATGTTATGGCGTAGTTGTCTCGTACTGTGTGAGAAAACGCTCGTTGTGTTGTTTTTCATTCGTTCTTTCAGTGCCAGAAGAATATGGTGGGAAAACCGTGCTGGCCAGGCTGCATCTGTGGCGTCTTAAACTTGATTAAACCACACATGTATCTGTGCTTCGAGGCAGGCAAACCACTTCCATTGGGATTCACGTTCAGCGAGTGACGAATATTCTTGCACATGTGCTCGCATAGCCACACTTGCTGCCTCATTTTCGCTTCGCACAGCACTGGCCTGAAATGGCCTTCCCCGTGATACCGAAGCCATAAACTGTTCATGAACTTCAAGAAATAACATAGCTGTTTCTGTGATAGTTATGACGGTCCCTCTCTGTAATCTTGATTGTTAACTCACCTGTTATGTTATGCACCCCAACAAGGGTTTCTAGGGTAATAAAGCGAAGTGAATAAAATGAAATGTGCTACCTTGTTTTGATAAAATGACTACTCTTAAACGTTCATGCCTAAAATGAAATGTTTGTTTGTTATGAGTAACGTTTCGTTTAAGTAGGAGTTTCAAAAGGCTGTGGTTGCCTTCTCTTACGCGAGAATGGAGGTTCAAATTGAATGCATGATGAACATGGAAGACAGGCCATGCATAACACATACAATATTATGCTTTTCACTAGCTGGTGTATATATATCGTGCCTGTTCGTCAAATTTGTCATGCACGCATTTTATGTTATACCTTTCTTGCTATACATCTAGTAATTAAAGCATGCGTGCGCGTCCCGGTACTGTTTCACTCTAATTATGCCGTACATGACAGCCACATCATACTTCAATGTTCATATGTTAGTTTTGGCACGTAAAACGTCAATAATAATAATAATAATAATAATAATAATAATAATAATAATAATAATAATAATAATAATAATAATAATAATAATAATAATAATAATAATAATGTATCCTTGAAACTTCAAAGTTTTATTCTTCCAACCCGTCGACAATCTTCATCACAAATTCGTGCAATCCTAGACTGACACAAGTTTATATCTGTTCATTTGAACGTCCATGAGTACCCCAATAGTATGCAATGTAAATCATGCCATACATGAAAGGCATTTTGTTATTTTCATTTTACAAGTAATTTGCGTTTGTCACACATTGCAATATCGCCATACTAGTATCAGTTTATATAAAAAAGAAAAAGTGGCCATGAGCGCTCCAACACATTGCCAAGTATCCTGCCGCCGGACATACATGTGATGATTTTCATTCATCGCCCCATGTTTATGTTCAGGATAATGTTATGTCACATGATTACTATTCTTGTACGTATCATGTAAGTGACAACAAGTGTGGCATTATAAGCGGGCCAAGACAAGAAACACCATGAGCAAGGAATGTGGGTCATGCCATACATGACATGAATTTCAGAATTTTTGTGTTACCCTCAGTCACGTCTGTTAATCTCAGCACATATCTTAGAACCAAAGAAATTCAATCTATCGCTTGAAGCTCAAAATCAAATTTTAACTGATAAGGACAAAAATTTTGCAGTTTATTTGGCAAGTTTTATTGCCGGGTCACCTCAGAAATTTTGGCAAACAATTTCCCCATCCTCAACAGTTTACAATGCCTTTACAATAAACGGTATTCAAACAACTGATTCCACGAAAGTTTCCAGCGCATCTAATGGGCAGTTTCAGTCCTTTTTCACTACTGATGATGGAAAATTGCCAAACTTTGTGTCACCATCACCACAGATGCCGGAAGTAGTCGGAGTTTATCGATGACATTGCGAAAGACATACCCGTTAGCACAAAAATATATGCTGATGAACGTGCTATTTAAAGTGAGGTAGAAAACCTTAGCGACCAAAAAACGCTAAACGCTGCCTTTAAAAAAATGATAGCCTGGTGGGACTCGTGCCGATGCCTATAAACTATGAAAAAAGACAACAATACTTATGCACAATTCACACAAAAAAGAACTCCTTTCCTTCCAGTATCATTGCAACAACATAGTACCTGCTGAAGGGCAATATTATAAGCATGTGTGGTTTGCATTACCAACAATATGTCTTGGAATAAGCATATCGATTTTGTTTTAGCGTGTGCCAACAGACGTCTCTCCTTCCTTCGGAGAACGCTCAAGAATTACATTCGTTTTGTTCGTTTGGTGGCCTAAAAATCCATAGTTCAGCCAGTACTGGATTATGCAGTTACAATATTGGATCCTTCTACTAGAACAATATAAGCAGTATTGAAAGCATACATAAACAGACTGCCCATTTTACATACAACTGTTACAGCCATGCATCTGTAAGTGCACTACTGAAGAAAGAAGAGAGCTAATCTCCCACCAAAACTGACAGAAACCAAATATTTCGTCTAAAATATTTTTATCAGATAAGAAACAAGCACTATAAACAGACATTGGTCAACGATTACGCTTCTCTTACGGGTATTCGACAAGGCAGCGCCATAACCTCTCTATCACACGTTTTCAGACTGAAAATACCTGTTTTAAGTATACATTTTTTCCCAAGTCAGTCACTGATAACAACCTAATAAATGACGTTGTTCTACAGCCATCTTTGAAATGTTTGCGTCATATTTATAGTTTAATATGAATATCTTGAAATATATGTTGTCTTCATGGTTGTTACTGTTCTTTTTACATATAATGTGTAAAAGTTTTCTTGTTTGCTTTTTCTTCTACTCAAATATTCCTTGAGCGGTATCATACTTTCGTATTTATGTTCATGTATGGATTGATGTTTGCCTTACTATGCTTATGATTGCATTTCCCACCCTGCTATAATCGTTCACTCGAGATCGCAGTTCTTATAAATAAATAAATAAATAAATAAATAAATGAATAAATAAATAAATAAATAAATAAATAAATAAAAATAAGCATGCTTCACCATGCATGTTCTGGCATAGGTCAAGCTTGCAAAACTGACAATAATACTTCGTCAGCGTACCATATAAATCATGTCACAAGTAAAATGCAAATTATTATAATATTCTTATCACATGTCATTTAAGTAGCTATGAAGAAATGTCGTGCCGTACGAATTTTCTGACGTATCAAGCCAGGCAAACGGCCACGAACGCACCATGAGATGGGCCTGCAGATAATGTCCTACATGTCATGCATCTTAAAAATTTCGTGTTGAAAGAGCAGTCAAGTTCGCCACAAATTGATATCACGCCACGGAAACTTTGGTAAATAGTAAACCAGCCAGAGGTCTCCGATCGGATTATGAGCTTGACTTATAAATCTAGTAGTGCACGTTTTGCATATCACACTTTTCCTATTACTACCTGTAATAAATGTTGTTTATAGAATCAGCTCATGCCATGTAAAATTTTGCGCATGCATAGCTAGGAAAATGGCCATTAGTGCTTTGCGAGCGTGACATGTAAATTATGCCGCACATAACCTCTACATTTTCATTCATGTAACCACCTGTCATATTTGTGCCACATACAGGAATGCACGACAAACCATTTTGGGTATTGTTAGGCTATGAAAATGACCACAGGCGCATGATGACCATGGCGTGTAAAACACGCCATACATGGTACGCATATGATCTTTTGATGTTACACTCCCCCATGTAGGTCATGCGGACACGTGATACCATATCAAGTTTAGCATATATATGAAGCCACAAAATTGGCCTGGAGCTCATCACTCGCATGAGAAGGAAGTAATGCCGAACATTGCATTCCTGTCCTAATATTCACGCCGTGACCTGTTATTTGTTTTGATCATCCACTCAGCTCACATCGTACCGTTTCTGGTATTCATCGTATAAATGAAACCACACGAAAACACAAGCACATAGTCCTTGGCTGCTAGAAAAACTTATGTGTTTATGACTCTGTGGCTTGTTTTTTCATCTTTTCTATCTCCCTATAAGTTAAATACTGTCGATTGTGGTCTATATGACACAGACTTATGACAGCGTTGCGACATAGTTACAAGCGAAAACGCCTTCAGAAATACTGCTCAGATCATGCGGGCCTTTTTGAAAGTTACAGTTGTTTCTAAGATGGCAGTTCTCAGGGTTTCCATTGCGCCAAACACAATCCAAAGTGTTCTCTACGAGTGCCTCGATTCCTCCACATTCTCTGGAGGAATAATTAATCGTAAATAGAGTTTCAAGACAAACATATCGTAGCCGCTGCCACTGCACGTTACATTTTGTTCTTGGGGAGATGTGGAATCAGAAAATATCTTACTTGCTCAGATTCTCGCCCAAGTGTTCCTGCTCTCGCTTAGGTAAGTAGACGAAGCGTGTCAATTAAAACTTAAGCGCCTGTATACCTAAACAGCTCATTTGGTTCGACAACACGAGAATATTTCTAGCCACCGCAACAAAACCAACGAAGGTGTGACTTGAATAAAAGATACAAACGCATAGCACCATATCTCCTTCTTTTTGCTGTTCATAGAGAAAAACATAACTTCGCTGGCAAATTGTCTGGCACCGTATTTCGCCGCTACTTATTTTTGTCGTCTTTCTCAGTTTTATGCCGCCAATACCGTAACCAGACCTCACCTATTACCATCTTGGCATGTGCAGTTTCTTTCGTTGTCTAAAAAACTTAACGCTTCATGTAGGCTCGTGAACAATTAAACACTTGAGTGAATATTTCCCCAGTGAATCTAAACATGCTCCACAGTTTCCTGGTCATACCCACAACATGTGCATTGTCGTTCTTTACTGAACCTTGCTTTGTAGCTAAACGTTCTAAGGGAAGCCATCCTCCCTGCCTTCAGTAAAATATCTCCCCCTTGATTTATCATAGAATATCGCCCCTTACTTTCTTTTTGCTCTTTAGGTAGTTACTCAGAGCCAGCTTTTTTGTTTTTTGCTTCACGTCTCCCAGTAAATTTTCTCTTTTGTCATATTTTTCGCTTGAAGTGCTTTGTTGCCATATTCCTTACACTGGCAGCGTGTATTGGCCTTCGAGGTTTTTCTGCGTTGATTTGTCTGTGGCCTACCTTTATGAACAGAGGTACATCCTCTCTGCCTGTGCACTTGGTTATATGTTCCGTTGCCTCCCTTTCAAAGCTGGTGCTGTAAGCTTCCCTCACCGCAAAAATCGCCCATTCCGTATTTTCATATACAGCACCATTTCTCCCCATACTCTGGGTGCCCACCGTTAGGCACCCCACCATCCTTTGACTCACAACCATTTATTATTGCACCCCGGTGCTTATGCACAAAAATGTGTTCCCTAATGCCTGCGCCCGAACCACTATATATCTCGACCCACCTCGAAGCAACTGTTACCGATTGCATCACCATCAATGCTCTGTGCTTCACAGCTGCAACTTTTCTCTTTATTTTTTTCTGCCGAAGCCTTTTCCTGTAACTCGGTATACCTATCAGCATTTTATGCATGTTCCGTGGTAGTTGTATTCGCTTACCCTTGGTATCTGTTGCACTGTATTGCCACCACCTGATCACCAGCATCATTTAGGACCTATAGTCCACACTTTCTTACACTAAATCCTACTTCTGAGACATCATTTTTCCGGCAGCATATACCTGCCGGCCACTGTGTAGCATCGCGTCTGCTGTAATTAAGAAAAAAAATATTGTCACCTAAAAAAAAACAAACCTGGAAGCCTAGGCTCAATTATCACACCACCCTTTTTGTGAGACAGATGTGGACGAGTGCGAATAACCTCTGGCGCTTTTTGATACACACCATGCCAGTCTGAATACCTCTAAAGAGAAAAATGACTTCAGTGTCTCAGACCCTTGTTATATACAAGGTCCTTATTGGCAGTTATTCTTTATCATTCTATGCAAAATATATTTACTTAATTTATCTTTGCTAAACATGTATACAGTCGTTGATTGTCAGAGTGATATGTGGGTTTAACGTCCCAAACCATCAAATGAATATGGGAGACACCACAGCAGAGTGTTCCGGAAAATGTGACCATCTGGGCTTCTGTATAGGCGCTCCTAAATCTCAGAACACGGGTATAAAGCATTTTTGCCTCCACCGAAATGCAGCTGCTGCAGCGGAGATTCAATTCCACGACCTGCGGGCCAGCAGCCGAGTACCTTAGCCTCTAGACCACCGTGGCGGGGCTGTGTACAGTCGTCGCTTTTGCCTATTTTTTCGAACGTATAGGCACTCATCGTGCCTAGTGCTATCTCTATGCGCAAGAAACACTTCAGGCATGCTAACAGAAAAAGCACACGTGGTATAGTCTTCGGTGAAAAAGGGAGCAACTTTGGAAACAGAACATAGTTTTATCTAAAACTAGTTGTCCTAGGCCCCTGGTCGCTGGAGGCTCGCGTCATTGTCATGATAAACGAGGCCTTGGTTTGTGCGCTTCTAGAAACCACCAAGTATCAACTGATGATTACAATATTGTGCTTCTGTGTGTTGTAGTTTATTTAGCCTTGATTTCGCTCTTGTAAACATTATTCTTGGGAATTTCATTCTGTGTTCGGGGCACCGTTCACAGCTGTTTTAAAGCGTTTCGACAGGAAGCTGTTGTAGACTCAACGATCAGTAGTGGTGTCGCACATACGCATCTGTCACTCAATATACATAGCTTCAGTGCTTGAGCGATGCACTGTGACGCGAATGTTGGCCCTGCAATTCTATACATTATATTCTTATAGTGCTGATTTATTTCATTTTACACAATATGAATCTATTTTCGTACTGCACACATTCATTTATTACCCGACCCCAAAAGAATACACTAACAAAACTTTCGTGTGATATTCTGATAAACGCACAGTAACGTACGCCTTGTTTTGACAATACTGACATCTCTGCTCTAATGTTCTTGCTAACGTTGCGTCAGACAATAACTTATTCTTTATATACGACTGCAAGCAACGTTTCTTTTATGCCTACGTTGTACCCACAAGTACTCTCACAAAAACACTTCAATTTCCTCACTCTTGGTTTGAACCCGAAAAAGGCATGCTATCATTTACTAGCCCAATGTTTTACTTGATGCCGATTCCCACAAGGTGTGGGATCTGAAATTCTTAAGCCAAAGGTTTTTTGGTGAATTGCAGATATTTCTATCCATCTATCTATCTATCTATCTATCTATCTATCTATCTATCTATCTATCTATCTATCTATCTATCTATCTATCTATCTATCTATCTATCTATCTATCTATCTATCTATCTATCTATCTATCTATCTATCTATCTATCTATCTATCTATCTATCTATCTATCTATCTATCTATCTATCTATTATTGCGATAGAAATTATATGGCACTCACGGCTGGATTTTGCCGCCGGCGTCGGCGTCACCGTAATTCATCGTATATGTATAAGTATCTTCATACATGAAAACCCATGTCATAAAAATAATCCAGCAAAAGACACGGGCGCGTGGAATCGAACATTTGACCTCTTGCTTGAGAGTGCGAAGTGTTAGCCACTGACCCACGAAGGAGCACCTCCTCCATCGTTAAAACGGCAAGCTATTTATATGTGACATTTACGGCTGGCGATGGCCATCTGGGAAGAACTATAGTGTTTCAGCAGTATTAAGGAGACGGCGCAATGAGCGCACGTTGCCCGATCGTCACGACGCGGTGGCACGCGCTCTCATCTTCAACGCATACCTTGCCCCGCGGAGAGGGGGCGAAATAGATGGTCACCCGTGCGCGCGCTTATCTCGCGGTGGGAAGTGTTGAACTGCTTGGGCTTTCACCGGAACGATTCTGTTGTAGTTACCTGGCGCACAAAGGTAACTACGCCCGCTGCAATCTCAGTGAAAACAGTGCCCTCTTCAGACGCATCAAATAACCTACTGATACGCCTGTTCGCGTTTATCTGTGCCTGTGAGTACTTTTCGTGCGTCGTTTGCGCTTGAGAGACTTAGGGCACGTTTTGATCTGCTTGCCATTCTTCGCGTGAAATTCTATCTATCTATCTATCTATCTATCTATCTATCTATCTATCTATCTATCTATCTATCTATCTATCTATCTATCTATCAATCTATCTATCTATCTATCTATCTATCTATCTATCTACGTTTGAGTGCTCTCGTGATCAGCTCCTCAAAGGAGCCCTGACATGAAATTCTCAAAATCGAGATGTGCCCTTCATTTGATTGGTCAAAGTGCGTATGTTCTTTTGGTCGAATAAGAATAGCGCCTGTAGCGTGGAAGTTACTTTATCGTGACGGCAAATGACGTACGAGAGCCGAATAGAAAATGGAGCACCCCTGCGATGTTGACAAGAGTGCTCCGTGTTCAGTGCGATACACTTCACGCATACCATCGTGAGTGACGATGTGGTAGAAACGATGACGTCTATGATCCACTAGCTCTTATCTTGGCTTCGAGAGGGGCCGTAGCCTGCAAACACACTCATTCGTCATGTCCGATGTTGTCCGATGTTGTCCGAAAAACACTCACTCGTCATGTCCGATGATCATGTCGCATGGCATTGAACCATTTTGTGACATCACCCAGACGCCAACCACCGATATAAGATTGGCTAATTAAAATCGCATTATTTAACGCGCGCCGTCAGTTAGCATGTCGGGGACCCATTGTGAGTGGCACTCGTCTGGTTCGAAGTGCGAAAAAAGCGCAGTGATTCGATATGTCGTGTTTATAGTCCCAAAACCACCATACGATTATGAAAGACGCCATAGTGGAGGGCTCTGAAAATTTCTACCACATGGGGTTCTTTAGCGTGCACACAAATCTGAGCACACGGGCCTACAACACCGCTCCAACAACATTTCCGCCTCCGTCAGAAATGCAGCCGCCGTAGCCGGGATTCGATCCCGCGACCCGTGGGTCAGCAGCCGAGTATCTTAGCCACTAGACCACCACGGCGGGCCAAGCGCAATGAGGGTGTCATACACGTACCTTGCACGCTACCACAACTACAAGCTTTAAAAATGGAGTAGCGTATAGACAGATTTCATCGCAAACGAATAATACGTAGGTATGTTTTTTGGTTCATCCATGGACTTAACACCCGCCGCCAGCGTGAGAGCCCGGTTAGGTGAGACCACCTGGAGGAGATCAGAAGAACCTGGCAAGAAGGAAACGTATTCCATTCCTCCGCTCCTGCGTGTTACAAGTTCCAGAATCTGGTATTGTACCCCAGTCAACACTTTGTGCGGCGATGACGGCAATGCACATGACAAGGCATGGCTGAATGTGGGCACCTAGCAGACAAAATGTTCGCGGAGCAGCCTGGAGTCACTCCTTTCTGCACAAGAAAGTGCTCACCTCGAGTTAGCTATGGCAAAACTTAGGTGTGACCGTGACGTATCACTATTGGTAGTGCCCCCTGTGCTAAAACTGGCGGAATTACCGGCTGCTCTGAATCATTCTTGATACCAGTGATATAAATCTATAACAGTGATAGTTATTCGTCCAGCAGCTGCGTTATAGGCCGTGAATCGCAACTATAGGAGATCGATAGTAACTCGTTGGCGAAAAAAAAGGCAGCATATCCACGGAGTGAATGATGGAGAGTGGGGCGAAGCATCCGTCCGTCCATTCGTTCTTGCTTCCGTCTGTCCATGCGTCCGTCTGTGTGACCATCCGTGTGTCCATTTGCCCGTCCGTGCGTGCGTCTTTTCGTGCGCCCGCACGTCCATCTGTGCATCCGTACCTGCGTTCGTCCATATATCCGCCCCTTCGTCCGTCCTTGCGTCCATCCGTCGGTGCAGCCATCCGTGAGTCCGTCCATTCATCCGTCTATGTGTCCTTTCGTCCATCTATTCAACACTCCAAGTAACACCATCTCACATCTTTTCATCATATAATCCGCATATGCACCGCCATCCAGTGGACATTCCAAGGACTAAACGAGAGGTGGCACACGCACGCTTTCTCACGGCTTGCGCTTCGTATCTACTTCTCACCTTTAACCACCTAGAGTTCATAATACATACTAGTTCATTGGATTCATGGATCTGCGGCTCAACGCTCGCTAAACCTTTCTAAATTTAAGGAGGTTACACCCAGCTTGTATAACGTAGCGACCCTTTCTTGTCAGATAGTGCTCAATGTAGATGCCAATGGCTGCTAATGGGGATTGCAGCGTGCGCGTTAACTAGAAGTTAAATGCTCCTGTCTCTCATTCCCCATTAGCAGCCATTGGCATGTACAGTGGGCACCATTTTTCATTGTTCAATAACCCACAGAAGAAATCTCCAACCGGCACCACCTTGCAGGTCAAAATGTAACAATTGTTACACACTACGACTCTACGAGTGACGAACGGGTGCCGCTATAAAAAGCTTTGCCCCTAAAAATTCGATATTCAAGTTTGGACACCTGCCTAAGCTGGAACTATTTTACACTGGTGCTTTCGTTGAGGTAAATAAATATCCTTACATTTAGCTTTAGTGCAGCACAAGCACGGCACTTCACTTCGTAGTGATCCGACACTTGCCACTATGCCACGTACAACATAGCTTTTTGCATGTGCTCTTCCATGTTTCTTCACAGAACTTCTTGAAAACTACTGCGAGAGTGTGTGGGCGCATGGGCCAAGTATTTGAAACTTTACACACCAAGTGCAATGTGTTTCACCAGACATCAACGGCTTGCCATATCAAACAATTTTCGACACTAAGCACTTCGACCACTCTATGGGCCTGATGCTCAGCTCCTGGGTTGTACCACGCTGCTACAAGGGATCGTTTATATGCGTTTGTGAACTACGCGCTTAATACCGAAACCCACAACGTGCTCTTCACAGGAACTACAGCGACGGACTTTGGCTGTTTTTAGGGGCGAAGGTCCTTAGGCCATGGTTTGTTTTCTCCTCTGTGGTCGTTGTAGTAGTATGTAGCTACCTCTAGTTTATGAGTTGCTCAATAGAGTTGCTCAAATGATGTTCGTAATGTGAGTCGCCCAGGTTAAATCACTGCAAAGGGTCACTCCAAGATATTTGTAAGAATGAACTAGTTCAAGGTTAGCGCAAGCAATTCGATAAGAAAAAATAAGTGGATTTTTATGGCGATGAAACGAGACAGTCTGGCATTTATTAGGGTTTAGTTCCATTAGCCATAGATTACATCATTCTTGCACACTTCGCAAGTCCTTTTGAAGAGATGCATTATGGGAAATGTTAGTAATGGTACGATAAATTACGCAATCGTCTACGAACATACAGATAATAGATGAGACATCCAATGGTACATCATTAGTGTAAATTAGAAGAACAGTAGGCAAAGTACGGACCATTGAGGAGCACCTGAAGTTATGGGGTAGCAGTAAATATATGGTTTTTAACAAAGATGGATTGTGAGCGATTACTTAAGAATTCTTTAATTCATGTTAAAATATTGGGATTTAGTTGTAACGCATCAAGTTTTAGTAGTAGACGATCATGAGAAACTTTGTCGAAGGCCTTTGAATAATTTAAAAAGATGGCGTAAGTCTGTGTGTTAGAATCCATATTTGCATTCAGGTCATGAACAAACATAACTAGCTGCGTTTTGCACGAAACTCCTTTTCTGAAGCCATGCTGTGATCGATGAAAAAGTGGTTAGAATCAAGAAAGTCCATGATACGTGTATAGATGACATGTTCAAGCATTTCACATGGCACACTGGATAATGAGATGGGGCGATAACTTATTGGGGACTGTTTATTACTGGATTTGTAAACTGGAACAAGCTTTCGATGTTTCTAGTCAAGAGGTAGCATGTCTGTTGAAAGTGACTGTGAAAACAATAAACATAGAAATGCGGCACAAATATGTTTCGTGTGATTGAGAACTTTTGATGTAATATCATCCACGCCAGTCGACGACGAGAGTTTTGTGTTGTCTAACAAAGATGAAATACCGGATAAGAAAATTGCGATTGGTGGTATGGTACAATCAAAGGCGGCATGGAAAACTGAGAATGGCACGTCAGTTTCATGAGTAAACACTGATGCAAAGGTGGGATTGAAGACATGGGCGCATTCAGCGTCTGTTAGGGCAACACCTGACTCGTTTGAAAAGGTAACAGAGTGCGTGTGATGAGAGTTTATAGCTTGCCAGAATTTTTTTCGGGTTGTTCTTAAGTATGTTGGGTAAGTCAGAATGAAAAAATGAGCGTTTAGCATGACGGATAGCTTCAACGTAAGCACTTTCAGCGTCTTTGTCCGCATTCCATGCATCAGGTGTGTTACGGGACTTGGCTGCGTGGAAACGCCGCTTTTTTCTTTTCTAATCGCTTCAGTGCTTTATCGAACCAGGGTTTGGCTGAACTAGTACAGATTGTAATTAGAGGAATGTATTTGTCTACTAAATTGTTTAGTTCATCTTTAAAAATGTGCCAGTTATTGTCTACTGTATGACAAAAAAAGGTGATTTCAAATTTGAGATAAAACTGCCCTAAGTTATGATTAATTGCTTCATGATTTCCTGCATCATATAAGCGAATAGTTTTTTAACAGTTCTAGTCAAGAGAGGTTTTACCATAAAGTCTACGTGAATAACCTAGTAGTCACTGATTCAGGGAAGATACGTAGGAGGCGCCTTCGCGGTAATTTGTTAGGGCAAGTTGAAGAATATAATGGCAGTTACCTGTGACACGAGTCGGTTGTGTGACCGCTTGGGATATGTTAAAGTTTAGGCATGCCTGAAGAAACTCGTTCGATTCCTCTGGTGTAGCCTCTGCAGCGTACACGTTTGACAAAACGAAGAGGAGGAGGAATAAACTTCATCATAAGAAACCAGCAGGTTTAGGTGAATTAAATTGGAAAATTTGTCTCTATCCAGAATCACATGCATATTGGGGTGTTTGGTTGTTATCTCAATAAGTAGGTTGTTCAACTTGAAAGAGAAGTCTAGAGCACTTTGAGGGGGCCTATAGCAAACGCCTAGTAAAATCGAATGAGGTGCGGCATGACAGTTAAGCCATATGATTTCTAGATCAGATACAAAGTTTACAGAAGTAGAGGGTATGTTTTGACTCACGGCAACAAGTACCCCTCCTCCCTCGTGCCCCTGCGGTCGTTTCGAAAAAGTTGAAAGTTTGGTAAGTCAGTGAGAACTTCACTGTCTGTTACGTCTCCTGTAAGCCATGTTTCAGTTAATATTAAAAGATTGCTGCGAGATGACCAAAACAAGTTAAAAATAATATCACGTTTCGGAAGAAAGCTGCGTATGTTAGTGAAGATAGCTGAAAGCAACAAGTTTGATTGCGGAGAACGCAGCGGGCGGGAGGGTGCATGTTGATGACTGGGCAATGTTTATGATATTTTAACAGATTCTGTTGAATGGTCAAACACGTATCGTTTAGTTCCAATGTGCAATCTTTTAAAGCACAGAAAGATGAGGATTTCAATTTGGCAAAAAAGCAATAAAGTGTTTGCGAGGAGATCGGATTAACTGCAAAAAATCTTCCCCTACGCTGTACTGGCTTTCTATAAGTTTAGGGCCATTGCGAAGGAGGGATTCTTTGGTTTTCAAACAGTTGAATTTTACTATAAGTGGCCGAGAAGGGCGCTCTGAATGGCGTCTAAGACGATGCGCACGTTCAATGTGATTGCGATCATCGATGACATTCGAATGCTTACTGCAGTGGCGAATGTCGATTTCCCCCGATTAGGCAAATGTTTCTCTTGGAGTTGGATCAGCGATGTTATAGAATGTAAAATTGTTCCGAAGTGACCTGCTCTCAGCATCTTTCATTTGTGAAGCAAAGCGATTGAGCCGGCCTGCTATTAGAGTGGTGTCTGATCTTACTGTAAGTCAGTTCGTAAGGTTGAGATGGCTTTGTTGTGCTCTTCTAAATCGATCATGCGTTTACATAGCCCGGACAGGGTTTGGTCTGTTGCTTGTAGCTTGCTTTTTAAGCCTAACACTTCGTTGATCAGCTTTGTTTGGCCAGCAGTTAGCTTTCTTAACTCCGTCATTACGTCTTTCATATCGGGAGGGCCAGGGTTAGTTTCTATATCACCCGGCAAGAGCAACAAAACTTTCAGGACATGAATGCATTCAACAACAATTGTAGCGCAGCACCGGGGGCTCCGCAGCTGTATCAGAATATGTTTTTGGGAATAGAATATTTAGGTGGCGTTAGTTGTTTTCACAGCATATCCACGGAGTGAATGATAATGAGTGGAGTGAAGAGTCTATCTGTGCATCCGTCCATGCGTCCATTCATTCGCCAGACCATACATCCGTCCGTGCTTCCGTCCATCCGTCCATCGTGCATTCCGTCGTGGGTCCAAGCGCCCGTCTTCTGTCCATCTCTGAGTCCGTCCATCCGTGCGTCCGACGGTTCGTCAATGCTACTGTCCATCTGTACGTCAATCCGCCTGTCTGTGCGTCCGTCCTTCTGTCTAGCCATCCGTCCGGATGTGCTTCCGTTCATGCGTGCGTCCGTACGTCCATGCTTCCGTATGTCCGACCGTGCTTCTGTCCATCGTGCTTTCGTCCATCTGTCCATGAGTCCATCCGCGCGTTAATCCATCTGTCTGTCCGTCCGTGCTTCCATTTACGCATGCATTCGTCTATCCACCCATGAGCCCGTCCGTGTGTTGTTCCTGGCATCTTTCCATCCAGACGTCAGTGCTTCTGTCCGTAAATCTGTAAGTTATGACGTTCTGCAAACAATACTGACTCCCCTCCACAATTTCTAGGGCGGGTGCCATCATGGTCTCCAGCTCACTTAAGCAGCACCGGTTACGTAACATTAATATAACTAATTCAGAATAGATTCATTGGAGCAGACTGGATTGCTCACTTTTTTTTCTGCTGGACAACTACAGCCGTTTGACATTCCGCAGCCATGTCAAATACGCCGATTTCTCTCAAGCTGCCCTGATCCCCCCATACTCGATATTGGATGTGTTGTGTGCTCAGTGCAGTGTTCTACTATACAGCTGCAATGATTGTCGAGACGACGAGTGAGTGTGAGTGAAAATTTATTAGAAGGCAGAGAGGTCGGCCTGAGCTAGTTCGCTCTTGCCTGCTACTCTACACAGGGGATAAGAGAAGGGGGAAAGAAAGATGGATGGAGGGTGATTATGGGGACAAGAAGAGGTGGTGCGTATGTACAGTAGCCACTTATTATAGTACCCTACATTCTAGTATCTAGTCCAGTGCTTTTTATAAAATCTAAAACAGCCTTTGTAGCAGTTTTCAACGCTGTTTGGTCGTTCATTGCTGACAATATGCGGCTTTCACTTAGTGGCGTTCGCCTGATGCTTGCCAACGTTGCAGTTAACATTTGTATTTGCGCCACGTGTAATACACAGTCACAAATTATGTGAGATAAAGTTTTGTGCACTTGGAATTGCTCACAATTCAGGCTAACCACACGGCCGATTAGGTGGGTGTAGTGGCGAGTGAATCCAGGTGAATCCGGTGCAGTATATTATCATGTCTTCGGCTGATTACACGATGAAGAATTAGTATCGGTGTAGGGAACAAGTTAAATGACCGTGCCAGCTGAATGATGTTCAATGTTCATAAATTTTATTTCACCACTTGGGGGTTCCTGAACAGGCACTAAGGCAGTCGTGCTTATGGTTAGAGTTAAGACACCGCCTGCATGTAGAGCTCAGCAACATTGCGAGACTTCTAGAAATATGGGAAGTGGTGGCAATGCTGTTTAAACGTTGAAATGCACAAGCAGGACACTTAATAGTTCTAAAGAAATTTTAATTGGTCTTAGGAAACTTGGTTGCACACCAGGCTCACTCCCGGATGCGTGACCAAGTGTACTTGATGTTCCAGCGTTTTGTCATGAGCGTTAGGCACTAAAGCACACTATGCTACAGAGAACTTCAAGTTTATTGTGCAATGGTGGTAAATTACTATATCCGTGTTTTGGTTTTCATTCCCTCCATGAGAAAGTTCCATTCAAAATTATTCAAATTTTTTTAAAAGGAACAAGTGGAATTATATCTTTCGCAATGTATACTTCTTGATACTTGCCTGAGTACGTTGATGCAGTCAAACATTTTAATATTTTCCAGATTTTATCTGGATTTTAATATCTGGTATCCATAGCAGACACAGACAATGACAATCTTAGAGTGCCTCTAAGTGAAACGAACGAAGTTTAACCCCGAGACTCATGAGGAAACTTTGTCTGGTTCTACCTATTTAAAGAGTAAGCTATCCACCCTTTTTTGAGCAGGCCACGTGACTGCTTTCGTTCGCACGCTTAGCTTGCGTCCTGCTTGCGTAATCAGCCTCCACGCCTATGTAACAACCAGGTAACCGTGACAGAAGTAAACGTTAGTAGAGCATGACGAACCACCAGCGGCCCTTCTCAATGTGCCGTGCCCACTTTCACCGAAACCAAGCTTACCCTGCCTGACAATTAAACCTTGGCTTTCAAAATTAAAAATATTAAAAAAATAAAAAACCTCTCAATAATTTTCACCCTGATAAAAGAAATCATTCCTCCTTTTACGTCAAAAGCTTGCCTCGATGCCACCTCACGGGCATGCTGGGTCTCCCAGGTTTGGTCGTCAAAAGTGGAGCTCCGTATACATATAGAGCCTCATGGAGCTTTGACGAAAGGGTTGTGGCGTTAGTGTGTCTGTACTGTTCCGGGAACTCCCACAGCATATGCGGAAGCGTAGCCGGGTGACTGCCGCAGCATCGGCAGTGGGAGGTTGTGTACACGTCCGCGAATATGAGATGAATGCGGGCAGGTGAGAGATGAGGTGAGGGCCTAGGCTTCCCCCCATTGGAGGCCTAGGCCCGACCTCCTAAACCTGCTGGTTTCTTATAGTAAAGTTTATTCCTCCTCCTCCCTTGACGACGCTGCGTCTCAACTTTCTTATCAATCATTTACTCGTTCCGTCAGCGCAGTTAACGTAAACTGTCACCTGCTATGCCACTGTGTTGGCCGCAGCTTATCCAAATGCTCTGATTATACACAGCGGCTGTGATGAAGCCTACAAATATGTAAGTCGCGCTCTATCTAATTCTAACAAAAACGCACAATGCACATTCAACGTTTTCAATTCGTTAATCAGTTCAGGGCAACACTTTATTGCGAAAAATATTAACAGAACGGATATTTACAACGGCTGGCCTAGTATGGCTATGTGTCTGCTTGCAAAGGTTCATTGTTGAGGCTCTTTACAGTGATCTCATATTTCTAATATCAGATTAGCATCCAACTGAACACTAGGTTTTATTAGGCGTAATTTTCGTCACAGCCCCTACACGTGGAAACACTCGCTTCTCAGTCCCTCGTGAGAATGAAACTGGGGGCAGCCATCTGCAACCCACATATATGATATCTTATCGACTAATGTTGAATTCAAACGGCAGATCGAGATCAGCTTTTCTGCTCTCAGTGAAGCTTTCATATTCCAACAGCAGATTGGGAGGGTGAAGTGATCCAAAAGAGAGATTGAGAGCAAACGAAGAATACGGATCGCTCTGTGGAGCAAAAATTCTTGCTCCACCGAAATTGACGAATTTTACCGGAAGTTCGCGTAACGTAGTCCGTGCGTCCGCCTTTCACAACGTCACGGCCCGATTTTTGAAGTAGCAGGCAGCCATGAACAATTAGGAAAGCGCTTCTCTCCCCTTCCCCCAATGGCCCCTCACAAGACTTCTGTGTATTGACTGCTCCCGTCGAGGCGTACGTGTTTTAAGCGCATATTTTGCGATAGCCACCTCGCTCGAATCTTCCCGCTCCGTTCACGATCCAGCAGAACGCTCACGATGTACCATTAGTATTCAACATTACTTGAAGGTGTTCAGAGTCGTGCTACTAGATTCATTCAATTATTATACTCATATACCAGCAATTCAGCACTAAAGACAGAATCCAGTTGATTTCAACTTTGTGATCGTAAACAGACGTCCCGTCTTGTGCTCTTTCACGTGTTAACCTGCTGCGGACGCTTCTCACATCATCATCAGCCTGTCTACGTCCACTGCAGGACAAAGGCCTCTCCCATGTTCCGCCAGTTAACCCGGTCCTGTGCTTGCTGTTGCCAATTTATACCCGCAAACTTCCTAATCTCATCTGCCCACCTAACCTTCTGTCTCCCCCTACCCCGCTTCCCTTCTCTGGGAATCCAGTTGGTGACCCTTAATAAACCAGCGGTTATCCTGTCTACGTGCTACATGCCCGGCCCATGTCCATTTCCTCTTCTTTATTGCAGCTATGATATCCTTAACTCCCGTTTGTCCCCTAATCCACTCTGCTCTCTTCTTGTCTCTTAAGGTTACACCTACCATTTTTCTTTCCATTGCTCGCTGCGTCGTCCTCAATTTAAGTTGAACCCTCTTTGTGAGTCTCCAGGTTTCTGCTCCGTAGCTAAGTACCGGCAAGATACAGCTGTTATATACCTTCTTCTTGAGGGACAGTGGCAATCTACTTGTCATAATTTGAGAGTGCCTGCCGAATGTGCTCCACCCCATTCTTATTCTTCTAGTTACTTCAATCTCGTGGTTAGGCTCTGCGGTTATTACCTGCCCTAAGTAGACATAGTCTTCTACAACTTCAAGTGCACTATTACCTATCGCAAAGCGCTGCTCCTTTCCGAGGTTGTTGTACATTACTTTCGTTTTCTGCAGATTAATTTTAAGACCCACCTTTCTGCTCTCCTTGTCTAACTCCGTAATCATGAGTTGCAATTCGTCCCCTGAGTTACTCAGCAATGCAATGTCATCGGCGAAGCGCAGGTTAATGAGGTACTCTCCATTAACTCTTATCCCTAACTCTTCCCATTCTAGGCTTCTGAAAACGTCCTGTAAGCACGCAGTGAATAGCATTGGGGAGATTGTGTCCCCCTGCCTTACAACCTTCTTTATTAATATTCTGTTGCTTTTTTTATGAAGCACTATGGTAGCAGTTGATCCCCTGTAGATTTCTTCCAGAATGTTTATATATATTTCATCTATGCCCTGATTCCGCAGTGTCTGCATGACGGCTGATATTTCTACTGAATCAAACGCCTTCTCGTAATCTATGAAGGCTATGTATAGTGGTTGGTTATACTCTGAGCATTTCTATATTACCTGATTGATAGTATGAATGTGGTCAATTGTTGAGTAGCCTGTTCTAAATCCTGCTTGTTCCTTTGGTTGATTGAATTCTAATGTTTTCTTTACTCTGCTAGCAATTACCTTTGTAAATAGCTTGTATATTACAGAGAGCAAGCTGATCGGCCTGTAATTCTTCAAGTCCTTGTCATCTCCTTTCTTATGTATTAAAATGATGTTAGCGTTCTTCCAAGACTCTGGTACTTTTCCCGTCAGGAGACACCTCGTAAATAGAGTGGCTAGTTTTTCTAACACAATCTGTCCTCCATCTTTCACCAGATCTGATGTTACTTGATCCTCACCAGCAGCTTTGCCTCTGTGCATGCTCTCCAAAGCTTTTCTGACTTCTTCTATCATTACCGGTGGGGTGTCGTCTGGGTTACTGCTAGTTCTTATAGTATTAAGGTCGTGGTTGTCTCGGCTACTGTACAGATCTCTGTAAAACTCCTCCGCTATTTTAACTATCCTATCCATATTGGTAGTTAATTTGCCTTCTTTGTCCTAGTGCATACATCCGCCTTTTGCCTATCCCAAGTTTCCTCTTCACTGCTTTGACGCTTCCTCCGTTTTTCAGAGCGTGCTCAATTCTCTCCATGTTATACCTTCTTACATCGCATACTTTACGTCTATTAATCAGCTTCGAAAGCTCTGCCAGTTCTATTTGTCTGTTGTACTTGACACTTTCATGATTTGACGCTTCTTAATTAGGTTCTTCGTTTCCTGGGAAAGCTTGCCGGTGTCCTGTCTAGCTACCCTGCCTCCAACTTCCACTGCACACACCGTGATGATACTCGTCAGATTATCATTCATTGTATCTACGCTAAGGTTGGTTTCCTCGCTAAGAGCAGAGTACCTGTTCTGCAGTGACACTCTGAATTCCTGTACTTTCCCTCTCAGTGCTAGCTCATTGATTTGCTTCTTGCGTATCCGTTTCTGTCGTTCCTTCTTCAAGTCTAGGCGGATTCAAGCCCGTACCATTCTATGGTCACTGCATCTTACCTTGCCAACCACTTCCACATCCTGCACGACTCCTGGGTGTGCAGTCATTATAAAGTCTATTTCGTTCTTATTTACGCCATTAGGGCTCCTCCATGTCCACTTGCGGTTTTCTTGTTTTCGGTAGAAGGTATTCAAAATACGCAGATTATTGCGTTCTGCGAATTCTACTAGTAGCTCTCCTCTGGCGTTTCTAGTACCGATGCCATAATCTCCTACTGCCTGGTCTCCAGCCTGCTTCTTCCCTACCTTTGCATTAAAGTCGCCCATTACTATAGTATACTGTGTTTTCACCTTACTCATTGCCGATTCCACGTCTTCATAGAAGCTTTCAACTGAAGCGTCATCATGGCTGGATGTAGGCGCGTAAGCCTGTACTACCTTCATTTTGTATCTTTTATTCAGTTTAATTACAATGCCTACCACCCTTTCATTAATGCTATAGTAATCCTCTATGTTGCCAGCTATGTTTCTGTGAATTAGGAACCCTACTCCCAGTTCTCTTCTGTCTGCCAAGCCCCGGTAGCAAATGACGTGCCCATTCTGTAGCACAGTATAGGCCTCATTAGTCCTCCTAACCTCACTCAGCCCTATTATATCCCATTTATTGCCTTCTAGCTCCTCGAATAATACAGCTAGACTTCCCTCACTAGATAACGTTCTAACGTTAAACGTTGCTAAGTTCAAGTTCCAATGGTGGCCTGTCCGTATCCAGAGATTCCTAGCACCCTCTGCTGCTTTGCAGATCTGACCGCCGCCGTGGTCAGTTGCTCCGCAGCTGGTGGGGACTGAGGGCCGTGAGTTAATTGACGAATGCCTACGGGAGGGGGTGGCCAGATACTGCACCAGGGTGGCCAATCCTTCTCTGGTGAGATCATCGGTGCGTACCGGCTTTAAGCCGGTACGATCAGACAGTAGTGGGAATGCTCCATGCATGTCTTCCTTGTTGTTGTTCAGCAGCGTTGGCGGCCACCCACCACGGAGCCCAACAAGGGGAGGCTACAAGGTTACAAATGCTGAAACCTGCAGACGCCAGCCGTACAACGCCACTATAACCCAATGCGCCTAGACCAAGGTAGGCTATTTGCACAGGGTTAACCCTAGCCGCCAGGAAGTTTGGAAGTAAATGGAAGAGAGTTGAAGACAGGACAGATAAATAGTAAGAGATAAAGACGAAGATGTAGGGAGAGAGAGATAGGAAAAGGCGACTGCCGATTCCCCTGGGTGGGTCAGCTCAGGGGTGCCGTCTACGTGAAGCCGGGGCCAAAGGGGTGTGTTGCCTCTGCCGGGGGGCCTTAACGGTCCAATCACCCAGCGTCGGCTCAACCCCCAGGATCCCCTTTTCCTCGGACACCGCAAAGCCACGCACGGCTAGGCGTGGGAGGGAGTCGAAACGTCCCCGTTAGCTCGGGTTCGTGGTGTCGCTACACACCAAACGCCTACTTGCGCAGGCGCCCCTGCGACCAACCAACCATAATATATGCACAAGAAAACGGAAACAAGTTATTTACCTGGCGCATAATGTCGTACAAAGCCTGCAGATATGGAGAAGCCGAGAGCCCTCCCTTATTTTTATCTGACTCATGATGGCTAGACAATGCGTGAGCTGAGCATTTGCCAGATAGTAGTGAAGAGAGACTGCACATGCAATCCACAGATCACGCCATGAGCGCACCTACCAGCGGCGTGATAACCTACATTGTGTCCGACAAGGCCCTCGGATGTAGCAGGACACTTGTATGCCGTGCCATTATCGTACGTTCTATCTCACCACAACATACTTTCTTTTACAAAGGTGCACACAAACATGAGGTCAGTGCCATTTCAGTAGTGACTAGAGTGCTACTTGCAGAATGACGGCCAAACATCGGCACACCCTGGTTGACTTATATCCATTGAGCACATGCAATCAGCAAAACTCTAAGACAATACAGCAAACACTATACAAAAGAACGAGTACGACAAGTGAACTGACTGACAGTGATTGAAGCATTACAAGTCGACGTTATCTTGCACAGTTGTATACCCACTCCAAGTCAGAAACTCAGCAAGAAAATGAAACAGCTAAAGATGCAAGTGGCTGATCACAGGACCGAGACAACTGCAACAGATTCTGTAGAACTACTGATCGGCTCGGACTATTATTGGAAATTCTTTACTGGTAGAACTCGAAGAATCGAGGGCAGACTATTGGCTGCAGAAACTATACTGGGATGGGTACTCGAAGGGACGTCAGAGCAAAGCAAGACAAAACTAACACATAATCAAGCAGTAACGGTTCTGAAGGTTGAAGCTGCGGAGACAGAAGTCCAGCAAGAGCTACAGAAGTTTTGGAGCCACAGGAACATAACACAGGAAACGAAGTGGTTGAAGAATTCGAGCGCAAGATTGCACAACAAATCGGTTGCTATCAAGTCAGCTTGCAATGGAAACATGACGTAAACTTGGAAAGCAACAAGGAAAATGCGATAAAAAGACTACAACAACTGACTAAAAGGCTGCAGAAAAATGAAGACCTGCTGTATTGCTACGACAAAGCTATATCAGAGTATAAGGGATTAGGAGTCGCAGAGGAGGTCCGAGATTCATCAGAACAGCCAGATGCACTTTGCTACTACATGCGACATCATGCGACCATGTCAGAGAACCAAGCCACAACAAAGATTCGAGTAGTAATCGACACCTCATCACATTTTCGAAAAGGTATATGTCTTTAAACGATAACCTAAAGGCAGGACCCAATTTGAATGAGGACATGCTATCACTGCTCAATAATTTCAGAAAAGAAAAGGTGGCATTAGTAGGAGATGTTGGAAAGGCATTTCTACAAATCTCTATACACGAAGAAGACAGAGATGCAATGAGATTTCTGTGGTGGAAGCATGACGCTGAGGGATGGTTAATGAATGAAGTGCAAACATGGCGCATGACAAGAGTAACGTTTGGAACAACACCGAGCACGTTTATACTGGCAGCTACAATTAAACACCATTTGAAACAAGTGGAAGACCGGTTTCCTGATACGACAAGGACACTGCAGAAAGCGATATATGTGAATGATGTCATTCTGGGAGCAGTGACGCTTGATGAAGCATTAAACTTGTACAAAAATGCAAAGCAAGTGTTCAGAGAGGCAGCGATGAGTTTGAGAAAATGGACATCCAATGAAGATCGATTAAACAAAATAATAGATGAAAACGAAAAGGACAATTCTGACATGGAGATTCGATCTAGAGGATTTACAATGCTTCTGGGCTCGAGATAGAAACACTCAAAAGACATGATTTGCTTCCCTGTGGAAAAGTGGGATTTATTAACAGATACAACGTACTTGACAAAAAGGGCCGTGTTACAAACCACAGCAAAGATATGTGACCCGCTCGATTCGTTGTCGCCGTTCACAGTACGTACGAAAATAGGACTGCAGAGACTGTGGAAAACGAACATCGCGTGGGACGACCAGCTCCCTAAAGACGAATGCGACAAATGGAAGAACCTTATGTCTGAAGCGGAGGACTTTAGAGTTCTAGAAATCACCTGATGCTACGCAAGCAAGAATCAACCAGTACAAGCATACAAGCTGCATGTATTTGCCGACACAAGTTCATTAGCATACAAAGCGGCAGCGTACCTAATAGCAGTATACCGCGATGGAAGCAAAGAATCAAGGCTGATAACAGCAAAAAGCTGCGTAGCTTCAATTAAAGAGCTGACATTGGCGCGACTTGAACTGATGGCAGCGGTGGTAGCGCCAAGATTATGCGACTACATCAAAGGTCACTTCAACGAAATATAAATAACATTGCTGATAAAATAACATTGATAAATAACATTGATAATAAATAACATTGCTGGACAAATTCGATGATTGTGCTTCACTGGATCAAGGAAACAAGCAAAAGGGATTCGTTTGTTGCCAACAGAATTGCAGAAATCAGAGAAAAAACACTTCAAGCAAGCTGGTCATACGTTCAAAGTGACGACAACCCTACTGACCTACTAGCACGAGGAATAAGCGCAAAGGCATTGATAACATCAAAGTTATGGTGGAACGGTCCTGAATGCATAACAGCACAGAAAAAGAACTCAGCAAGCATAATTAGCACGAATACAGACAAAGAAGACCAGCATAAAACACAATGTCACCAATGCATGGAAAAAGCCGAAATTGAGCCAATCTTGGAAATCTAAAAGTATTCATCATACGGACGGCTTATAAGAGTGACAGCATGGGTGTTCAGATTCATAGACAACACAAGAAACGAAAATCACAAAGGGCCATTGTGATTTTCACAATCACAAGGGCTTCACAATCACAAGGGCTTTCAAAATTACAAGGGCTTCTCACAAGAATGAAGAAAAATAGCATAGCGAGTGCTGGTATACTACCCAGAAATTAATAATATTTTCATTGCCGTAGTAGGTACTCAGCAAGTGTGCTTGAAGCAGTTACCGAATGAGATTATAAAAGCTCTGAAAGGCCGCTCTTGTAGCTTTCGCTGTGACTGTGCTGCGCCTTTTGCACAAGCCTGGCGTTTTTAGGGGTGAAGCTTCTTGAGGCTTGGGTCTCTACATCTTCTGAGGTATGTAGTGTTACCTTTGACCCGGCAATTCGTCTTAGCAGACGCATTGTGCGTGAGTCGGTATGCGAGAAGGCTTTCAACCCCCTATTGGTGCCCGGTCGGAGTGAAAAGCACGACGCTGTCCTGCAGGTGGGCCAGGCAGTGTGCTGGGGTCTGGTTACGTGGAACTCGACGGAAGCTTTGCGAACAACCCTTCGTTGAGTGGGGTCGAACAGTGTGAGACGGCGTCGCTGTTGCAGTTCTCATGAAGTCAGCCTCTACACACAGCCATTGTCGCCTACGCGAGGTCGTGACAATGGACCAACAGTTCGGAAGCGTGGGAAGGAGTCGCAGTAGCAGCTCTCAGGGATCGAGCACCTTTACTGCCGTGTTCGAGAAACTGTTGCAGAACGCAGCCATGAACTCCTGCTGACGTTCGCGTCAGCGGCCATCTTCTCCCCAGAGGAGCTCGACTTTCCCTCTCCAATGGACACTACCCCTTCGCACTGCGAAGTATTCAAAGCGTGGGCCAGGTGCGTCATTGTGTGGTGCGCTCGTGTTACCTATTGGGACATTTGCACCCGTGTTACTCATCATACGAGTGGTCCAATATCTGCACGCTTTCTGGTGAGTGGATCACTAGGATTTAACGTCACCGGATTGGTGGCAACAGTGGTCACCGCCTTCTTCAGACTGACGTGTACAGGAAACGACGTGCTGTAAAAGTCGATCACTTTTGTAAATATTCGCTGAATCTCTGTACAGTTCCATATTTCCTCCATCATGTAAACAAACCGCCGTTCTATCTCTGGGAACGCGTCTCCTCACTGGCAAAGATCGGCTATGTAGACCACGACTGTAAGGAAGCCCACCGTATCCAACATTGACATTCTACCCTTTACAGTAGTTGTAGTAGTAGGTAGCCACTTCTTGTTTAGGTCTGGCAGTGTTCACAAGATGGTGGTACTTGTAGTGGATCAATGGATGCGAGATGTTATAAAACTAAATGGCGGTACCGGTAGTTCATAATGAAACATTCCTGATGTTATAATAGGCATGACGTCACATATGACACGTGTCATTGGTGGAAAGCAATCATTACATCTAGTGTGGCAACTCGCTAGAGACAGCGTTGTAATAAAATTCGTCCGCTGTTGGCGCGCCGACAAGCTGCGCGACAGCGCTACTAAGATCCTGCCGTACGAAAGTGGGAGGCCCAAGTGACACGGCATACACACACAGAGTTTCTTACGTCTTGATGATCGACTCGGCGAATTACACGGAAGATTCGCGGTTTACCGATGATTCCCTCCGGAGCTTCGCCCACTCATCATCGTTCACCCCTTGCATACGCAGTGATTTTTTTTTGGAACGGGTGCGACCACGATCATATTTCGAGCTTCATTGCACATTTATGTCAGTGTTGTTCTATCCAGGTATGGTGGGTTAGGCTGCACTCTTATTCTGGTAAGGATTGTCTTCCTGGACCTCGGTAGTCTCAGTCGGTCTCTCTGAAACATGATTACCTCCATATTTAGTTAGGCGTGCGTATTGTAAATGCAGCGACACAGTGGTATTGCTGTTGAAGTGTATGGGGCAGGCTTAGTGCCATCATGTAGATGCTCCTGTGAATTTATTCTACCTTGACCTCTCCGCTGTTGTTAAGTGAGTGCAAAGGCAGGCTGTGCACTATCCCACTAATTACGCGACCCTATACTAGCTATAACGTGCCCTTCTCTTTATTGCCCATTTTATGATACGTAATACGCGAAATCCTTCTGGAGGTCTGATTTACTGTGACATGTAGAGTTGATACCATGTGACTGGCCCTGCTGTCATTCTAGATCCACATCGTAATTAAATAACCACACAAGTATGCACTAACAGAAGGGACACATTATTATAATAGGCGGCCATACTATGTATTGCGGCACAATTTTGCTGATTGATGTTCGTTCCACGCCTAATATTGTGATAAAAAGTGTGCCAAGTTTTAACTAAAAATCCTAATTAGCAACAATATTGATACGTGTATGGAACTGTCGCTCCAGCACAAGCACTAAAATGACACCCAAAAAGAGGAAGACGACAACATGCTTCTGGGTTGCACTCTGGAGCTTCCCCGTGCTAAGTGCTGCGTGCTACAGCTGCGTGCTACAGCTTCACAGGTCCCAACGTTTCTTGTTCCATCTTCAGGGTTACGGTCAAGTAGCCAGTGGTTAATTTTATTTTATTAGATCTAGCTCTTGTTCCGCAACTGTTTTGAGTGCATTGCTAAGTGTAACATTATCTTATTTTATGTGTGTTTCTTCTCCGGGCCAGAGGCCTACCCTCTGGTCAGCCTCTGTTCCCCCTCAAGATCTGCTCTTGGAATCGTTTCTCCGAAACGGAACCCGTAGCGTTCCTGTCGCTTTGGTGCCGATCACCGGTGGATTCATCTGTATGAAGAATCTCAAAACAATCCAAACGGAACTTCGTGCGATCACTCCCCACTCCCTACTGATAACAGAGGTTCGTCAATTTGGACGGGGGGGATACTATGCTGCTCACCAGAAAAGGCTTGTATCCAAGACATTCTGAAGTGCACTATTTTTGCATCACATCCGGTGAGCTCTTTTGCTGCAAAAGATCTAGCTTGCTGCAAAGGATTGGTTCGGGGGGTAGACGCAAGTCTAAGCCCAGCAGAAGTCTTGGACATCTTTTCCTCAGCAGGTGTTATTTTTGTTTACCGTTGTACCAAACAGGAAAACAAACAGAAAGTTCCCACTGAAACTGTGATTACCCCATTCGCTGGAACGGATCACCCTTCGGAGATCAAGGCATGGCCGCTTATCTTTAGGGTCGAAGCTTTAGCTCCCCGTCCGTTGCAGTGTGCTAAATGCTGGCACTGTGGACACAGTACTAATGGTTGTCGATCGGACAGTCGATGCCGCATATGCGGGGCCATATACAGGGCCGGTCATAGTACTGCTGAGTGCCAATCAGACAATAAGACATGCTGTTTGTGCAAGGGAAATCACGCTGCAGACGATCCTAACTGCGCTGCAAGATCAAAAGAACGTAAGGTGGTTGAAATCATAGAAAGGAGACGATGCTCTCGTAGAGCAGCAATGGCGGAAATTGAAAGCAGGAATGAGGGTTATGCTGGCATAGCAGCTCGTACACTTCTTGCTATGGATGCATCACTTTCTCAGTCCATTTCGGCTATGGTAGAAAAGGTCGTAAAAACGTTTAGAAAATATTTACTCAATCTGTCCGACTCACTCAATAATATTATGGATTCACAGATGTCGGGCGTATCTGATCGAATAGCTAAGCGTATCCAACCTCTTAGTGCTTCAATTATTAAGCCTGCCGAACATCAGACAGATGCTTCTATCGATAATGAGGCAAGGCCTTCCCTATCTAACACAACTGAGCAGGACGGTATATCTGATTCAGGATCAATAAGTAGTCAGAATGTAGATAAGGATGATCGCCTTTTGAAACGCACCAGATCACCAAATAACAAACTTAATAATTCTTCTAATTGAAAAACAAAAAAGACTGTGAAAGAACGTAGGACTAAAGCGGACTTCTTAAAAAACAGTATTTTAGATCAAGCAGTTGCTGCTGCTTGCTTATCATCATAGGGTGCCTTAGAGTACTTCAGTGGAAACGCTGTTAACTTCTCTCCGCAACTACTGACTTATTATACCTAATTTCTCAACAAAATCCAGACGTCACATTGCTACAAGAAACTTGACTGTCTGCTGATCGAAACTTCTATCTAAAAAACTATCAGTGCTTTCGACTGGACAGAGACTCACGTGGTGGAGGATTAATTTTTTTCATTTCATTCAAATTTTGTCGTAAAGCACACATAGCTTACAAACGAATATCACACGATTATGAAGTATTGGTGCTGTAAATTTACTTTTCCGGGTGCGCGCCACTATCTGTAGTTGCGAAGAGAATTGAACAGCGTTTCCACTGAAGTACTCTAAGGCACCCTATGATGATAAGCAAGCAGCAGCGTTTGTCCTCTCTTCCTGTCTGTTTTTCGTGCGCTTTAACTGATAGTTATAATATCTATAGTCAACAACTACTTTTCAGCTGGAATACAAGATGAAAGAGCACTTGATGCGACTGTTAGTTTTTGCAGAAACAGTATACTATTTGAGGAAGACTTCAACTCTCATCAATTGTCATGGGGATTCCACACTGATCTATCTCGAAAACGGTTGTGGGACTGAACTATTTGGAATAACCTTATATGTTTGAATTTCAGAGTTCTCACATTCATTCGATGTAATACAAGGTCCGTCTTGATATTTGCTAGCTGAAATGTGACAAAATCGTTTTGGACTAATCTTGATACTGCTACAAATAGTGATCACTGCCCCCTGGTATTTGAAGTCAACATTTCTTTTGTGACGGTAAATCGCCAGGTGCAAAGTTTTGCAAACTACTCTAAATTTAAAACGAATTCACAGCCAACTTTGTCTTCCTTGCCCAGTATAGAATCAAATAATAAAGTTATGTGCTTTTGTCCCACTCTAAAGCGTACAATTACAAAATCACAGATCACTATATCTTCAACAAGAGGAGGATTCATATCTGCCTGGTGGAATCTGGATTGTGCTAGTGATTATAGACCGCAAAGCTGCATGGAAAAAACTCCTTACCAACCAATGTCCTACTAATTGTAGAAATGATTTATTTGCTAAAGCTACGTTTAGGAGAATAGTTACATTAGCGAACGACGATTATCAAGAATAATGGTATAGCTATCTATCCAAGAGCGGCAACAAGAAAGCTCTATTAAGATTTTTCTTTAATCGTAAAGCTTTTACAGCACCCGTAAATAGTGACTCAGTTATTTTTTCTCCAAAGGAGATGGAAGATACATTATCTGAAATCGCATTAGAATTAGAAAAGAGATTTACATCACAAATTCAAATAAAGTTTGTAAGACGTTTATTCAGAAATAATTTTAATAAAGTAAGTAGGAATAAACTAGCACTCGTCGTTCGTATTCCGCCAAACACAGGTCCTGAACCAGATGGCGTCACTTCAGGAATGTTAAAAATATCATTCGACATCTCTCCTGAAGACAACCTTGACGTTGTCAACCATTTACTAGAAAATAGTTTGATACCTCCTGACTGAAGAGTTGCGAAAATAATACCGCGTCTTAAAAAGCAGGATCTGGGAATGCAGACAGGTAACATTAGGCCAATGGCTTTAACATCACACGTAGTTAGGTTAATAGCAGGAATATTTTACATTAGGATTAAGAAGTTCATAGCAGATAATGCAATTCTCAGTGCGTGCCAGATTGTATTTAGACCAAGTTACTCTATATATTGGGTGCACGTTGATTTAGAGGCTCGTATAAAGCTTGCTCGCCACACACGACAATATGCGGCCCTAGTAACTCTTGATTTAAGCCAGACATATTGTCGCGAGAGCAATGTTTCGCGGAAAACCTTGTTCTTTTTCGGCTACAGCTGCAGCTTGTTCTTTGCCAGACGCCCTTGTTAGCGGCGCCGTTTAACTTGTCTCGGGGAGCGCGCCTTGAAAAAAAGGGAGTGAACAGAAAGGGCTGCGTCTGGTCGGTCTCTGTGCGCTTGGCGCCAAGGCAGGCGCCGCGCCGTGCTTTGGACCAGACCGCAGAAATTGGGTGCCTTTTCTCCTTCTTCAAACCACTGAGCACCCCGCTTCAAACGAACGAGCCACCACTAAGGTCCTCCGGGGACAAAGAGCACCTAAATTTGAGCAGTCGTTAGCGTGTCAAGGTTGTTTCGTAGAACGCACCCGTTTCAGAAGCTGCCACAGTGTTGTCGCAGACAGGCTGCAGGCAACCACATGTTGAGTTAATTATCCTCGGCTGGCCGGGTTGGACCGCGCCACTGGGGACACTAACAAAAACCCCATTTAAGCAGCGACTCCGTCTCTTTTTTTGGGGTGAGCGGAGTCGGGGTCAACAGCGGATCTCACCACCAGAGACCAGCTATGCAGGCCGAGGGGTATGCCACCATTTTCTATGTTTTGTCTTTGTGACCCAGTGCATTTTGTAAATTGAAGTTGTGTTAGCTAAATAAACCCCCAATGAGTGCTTCCGAAATCATCGTGTTGACTTCTCATCGATTGCCTGCGCGGAGTTTCACCCACGCTTATTCGTCTCCCTGGTCGTCCGACGCGCCTAACTTGAGCAACCCCGACGTTTCGCTACAATATGATAGTGCTGAACAAGCTATTCTTATCAATGCCTTAAAAGAGCTAACGTTCCGGCAGTACATAACAGATTAGATTTACGAATTTTTAAAAGACAGAAAATTTTATTGCTCCTGAGACGTCCCCCGCTACGCCAACGATTACCAAAGAGGGGGAAGACCACTAAACCCCTTGTTTATCCGGTTCCCTCTTGGCTATGTGTCTCAATCACTTCTCACATACAGGGGTTTGTGCTGAGGCTGGGAAGTAAGAGACGCTACGACCTGTTTCTGTTGACTGATTCATTTAACTTAATATCAAGTGCAAATGACGTACACACATACTGTCCGTGAACGACATCTCTGTTAGACGAAATTGTAACACACCAGGAAATACTCGCGACACGCGAAACAGGATACATAAGCGAAGTAACGGTGACAATTCCAGGGTGCCTCAATACAGAGTAAACACAGGACGACACAAATGACAAAGTTATCAATGAATAAAACCGCGAAATGTCTCAATATGCCGCATCCCTACACGCAAAGCTCGTTTAAGTAAGGGAGGTGAAGTTCGTCTCACAAAATGTCCATGTAGTCGGGGCCTCGGAGTTGGCTGCTCGAATCGGGGCCGAATGTTGGTTCTTGGCGTCGAGGTCTGATCTGTCCAATTCGTCAGCGTCTTCATCGTCTTCGTCATTGTCGCCTACGTCGTGCCTCTCAGTGTTTTCAATCTTAGCCCTCTTTCGTAACGCTCCATTCACTCGCCTCCTATCCCTAACTTTCATTCCTCAGCGTACCGTCCTTGCCTCTCTACCATCTCGAGCTCATCGCATCGTATATCTCTCCGTCTTCGCATCGTATCTCTCTCCGCACCGTTATCTTCCTTTTCCATTCCGTCTCCCTACCATCTCGAGCTCATCGCACCGTATCTCTGACCCCCTCGTATCGTCTCGTAGTCCCTTTTTGTAGGACCCGACTCTGCCCTACCGGGGCACCAAACCAATCGCCACTATCGACGCGACATCTTTTCTTGTCAGTCGGAGTGTATCATCTTCGACGGCCGCCCCCGTGGCCCACACCAGTAGAAAACCCTCTCCCAAACAAAGCCGAGCAAATAACAATGTACAAAGTCAAGCTTCAGAGAGAGAGGTGGGCCAGCTGTCCCAAGACACTTTAATTACGGGCGAACAATGTTGCCGATGCTTCCGACAAAGCGCGTCGCCTGTAATGGCCAACGTCCAGAGTTTGCAGTGTTGTGCCGAAAAGTTTTCGGCCAAACCAATTTCCCCGGTTGCTGGTACTTGGTGAGCCGATGTCCAGAACGAGTCTCGACGTCTCCATGCAGCTCGGTGTCTCCCGCGAAATTCTCCGTAGCCGCCGCTTCTTCGCCATTCAACGCCGCGGGTAGCCATCCGCGCAAGACGCAGTAAAGAGCCCTGGAGCCATGAAGGCTGACGAAAAGTCAGGTCGGACTCGGCACAGGCGCTGCGGCAGAGTCGCATTCCCCGAACCAACAAAAGGTGCTCTGCTGCTCGCCCATGCCACAAATCTGAAGGGTGCGCGCAGATTATATTCACCGTACACTGTCACACTGTATGTAGACGACAAGGCGCCGCCCGGTCCTCGTGTTTGAGCGGGGAAGCCCGCGAGAATAGTAGAAATAATCCTTCCAGGTACTCCACTCCGGAATGCCCATTTGTTACACCGAAGGTTTTCTTTTCCTTTTTTTATGCGTGGGTTTAAGAAACGAGCGAAAACAACCTGAAAGGCCCGGGGTTCAGTCCGTGTTTGCGCGGAGATCACAATCCCTTCATCTTGCAGAAGAAGTTTCCCAGCGGGGAAATTCAAACACCAAAAAAGCGGGTGCATAGCGCCTTCGGTTTGCGCAGCGAAATTGAGACATTGCGGCAGCCTTAGCAATACAATATGCGAACACAGCACACTTGTGATTCAGCCCTGGTGGCAGCGCGTTGCTGAGAGGAACCAATCTATGATTGTCACTGAATCATCACCCACCACGAAGCAGTTTGATTCCGTGTTTCTACCGCGCACAACACACTTGAAACCTTCAGCATCACCGCAGAAACTCGTGAATGACGCGTGGACAAAACGAACACTGGTCACAGCTGCTCGTCGGATGGTTTGGCACGCAGCGTTCAGTCATGTGTGGGGAAGGTTCACTACCATGCGAGCACATCACACACTTCGCTTTGCACTGTACACTCTCAGCATAACCGAACAGAGGATACACACATTTCAATACGCTTTCATTCCACACATGCACAAAATTTTAAGATCTTATCGAACATCTCAAACTAGACGAAAAGCGGTATGGCGGGATAACATAGGTCACACAGGCAGCAATACTGAATTACCCTTTGCTTACCATCTCCTGCCTGGCGTCATTTCAAAACACAATCAACAAAATAAAACAAGTGTACACGTCAATGCAAAAGAAAATAAAAAACTTAAACTTCAATACAAGGTCTCCACCAAAGTAACATGCACAATGACCGAGTAGAAATTATAGAACATAAAATGGCATACAACATTGCGGACTCTTATGAGCCTAGCCGATCTCCGAGCGCTCAGCGTCTACCTGTATGCAGACTTTTTCCCCGACTCCGAGTCTCGGACCCTCGTTAGACGGTCCGAACTGCCACCTACTCGACTCAGTCGCGGAGTGGGGCATATGTGAAGCTATCTTATAAGACCACCGCTGCGCATGCCCCGGTTTGGTGCGGTGTACATCGAGTGTGCTGCAGTTCCCCTCTGGCCCCACAAAAACTACCCCGTTGCGATCTAGGCATTCCTCAATCTTATCTATTCTTTCTAACGTTTGGTCTACCACCGTGTCGACCAAGACTCCGACAACTGCATTCTCAGAGAACCCACTCTCGTCCAACTCCATATCTGCTACTCCTACTGGTAATGCCTCATCGTCTCGTGGGACCTTCGAGGTAGAAACCGCAGCTAAACCGTCTGTATCCGCTCTAGCAACCTTGACAACTTTTGTTTCACCCAGTGGCACCGGCGTGTGAGCGTTCCCCTCAAATACATATTCGCTCATTGGCGGAACATCCTCTTCAATCATGGAAATTACATTAACCACATCCGCACACGGTGAACCGCGACTCTTTTTTAAGGAGGTTGTTTCCTCGCGAATATTAACGGCTGCGATTGACCTCTGCACGTCAACGTCATGAGGAGGAGTTGCGTCTAGGTTTCCAGGTTCGGATTTTCCCACCATATCCTTGCCTTTGTGAATGCCGCTGCCACCCGTCGGATTCCACTTTCGTCGCCGGTATCGGCGGCATTCTTGCCAAAAGTGACCAAACCTGCCACCGTTATAGCACCCACCGGGATAAGGGAGTTGCGTCGGGAATCCCTGCAAATTTTGTTTCACCTTTTTGCGTACTACCAAGCTCTTCACAATTTTTTCGAGGCAGTCAAGGCGGCTATGCATCTCATGAATATCCGTATTCTCTTCTGCGTATCGAACGGGTAACGTATGGCTCCACGACACTTTCTCATTCTGTTTCTTCTTGACCGCTATGGCAATGGCCTCGTCAAATGTTTTTGGATCCCGAGAGAGAACAAATCTGCGGACCGGATCCCCCAGGCCTAATAAGTATTGCGAGAGTAATTGTTCGGCTAGAATTTCGCGGCGCAGTGAAGCTTTCACCGGATTCTTATTATCGGAGCTCGCCAGGGTGGCGGTCCCGAGGATGCGCAAGCGACTCGCAATTGACGTCTTCTTAAAAATTTTGGGGGCAGACGCTCCCTGGATTTCGTGCCGACCGGTTGTGCGCCCGCGCGCTCTGCGCGCTCGCGACCTTCGGCGTCATCGTGGCTCTGGCCGACTGGGCTGGCCCTACGTCACCTCCTGTCGCCGACGGTCTTCGGTGACAGCGCAGCTCTGACCTACTGGACCTGCTCTACGCCATCTACAGATGCCGACAACATCTCTCGCAAGTGTACCCCGTCCTCGGACTCCAGTGACCGTTTTCCATCTTTCCTGTCTCTCCTATCCCCTCAGTTTGTTGTTGCTTCTTCTTCCTCTTTTCTTTACTTCTACTCTTTTATCCCTCCTCACCCCCATCCCTTGTGAGCACTGTGGCGGTGTCGCTCCTGAAGCAGACAATAACGGGGCTCACTTTTCTCTTCCTTTCTCTATCTTAAGAACCACTCTCTCAAATTTTGGGGGAGGTTGGTCGCTTGGGTGGATGGCGGGATAGTGAGCTGGTCTGCATCGCACGATGCAAGATGGTAGGCGCGGCACACGATTTTGCGTGGTGGGATGATGACGTCGCTGCGGCTACAACTTTTTCTGAGTTCAAATATTTGGCCCTCAAGAGGTTCAATACGGAGCCACTTATCTTTAAAATGGAAAGGTTTTTAAACGCGAAGCAGGAGCAGATGAGGAGGTCGTATTACGTGTGTTCATTTTTATCATCGTCGTTGGTATCAGCAATACTAGAAACTTTAAAATCATTATTCCTAGCAAGCATTCGTCTAGTGTGAAAGATATGGGTGCCAGACCACCGTAGTATAGTGATAAATGAGATGGCTGACACACTCGCGCGAACATCCCTTGACCTTCTGATAGAGCCAATCATGCCTCTTACAGTTTATGTAACAGCAGTGAGGTTTCCTCTTGAACTTTTCCTTCTTGAAGACGCATCAAAAATTACGATACCGAATCCAGATTTCTCGCACCTGTACTTCGCATAGAATAATAAATGGTGTCCCATGCGTATATTGGAAGTCTCTATAACAAAATTGCGTTGCCGCGTACCACCTCTCAATTTCTATTTAAACAGGTCTGGTCTGGTGCCATTCCCTCTGTCCTCAAGCTGTAATGAACTTGAAAATATCGACCTTTTCTTCTCACATGTCACCATTTTAAAAAAAAATTGCATAAAAATTTTATTAAAAAAAACTAGGAATATCACTTACTACTCCTAATAATTTGTCTTTTGGGGCCGCATCATTAGGACACAGTGACGGCAACATCTGAGGGGCTTTTTCCGAATTCCTATGTAACACAATAAGATTACCTTGCTGAGCCATTTATTAGCTCTCGTTTTTTAATAGCTAATCTACCATTTATTATTTAGCCGTTACAGTGTAATGATTTACCTTCAGAAGAATTTCATATAACAATAACACCTCAGATATTTAACAAGTTCTATTATTTCGCTCCTCCCCCTTTTTTTACATTGTGCCAAATTAATTTCATAGTCAAACAAGGTAATCCTATTCCTGTAGTCTGGAAAACCTAACGGTATTGGCTTGCATTAACCACCGGCTTCTTGGCCAATCCCCCTTAGTGGGCGAAAGCCACAAAAGTAAGGATCAAGCAAGCATGCTTCCCTGTTGGCCTGCTTGACTGTGCCCTATGTACAGCGTCACCACTGTCGACGAATGAAAGAGAAAAGCTGTGATTGCGTACCACATTTTCATCTCTTTTAGAAGTATTCATTGGCAATTATTCATCATTTACATACCTCACGCTGCAACACCAAATACATCAAATTTTGTTTTCATCTCTTTCACGTTACTCCAAACAGAAGATTGGCAAAAAATATTTGAAAGCTTATCATATATGCTAATTAGTGCTCTACATGTGCCTTTTACGGCAATAAATGATGACTCGCACGCAGACGATGACTATCAAACCAGGTTTAGCGTGTTGTCCCCACAAATATATCGTAAATTAGTATTTTCTATACAGATATATTGGTTGGAAGCGCACAAACATCTCACAGTAACACGAGACACAAGCGTTTAACTTTAACTAACTGTTTATTGCAAACGTCAGAGTATATGAAGGGGGGAAACAAGAAAAAGAAAAGGAAAAGGCATAACAACAAAACGCGAACGTTCAGTGCCGTACATTGCTCATTCATCATTATCAATAACGCCACCCAAAACACAAAGTTCTTTCCGCGTGAGCTTGAAAGAAGGTGCGCTAACAGACTCAGTCATCACTTGTGAATTCTGCTGCTTCAAGAATCAAATGAGGTATTAAATCACAGTCACGAAATAAACT
Organism: Rhipicephalus microplus; assembly: GCF_043290135.1. Classification (NCBI taxonomy): domain Eukaryota; kingdom Metazoa; phylum Arthropoda; class Arachnida; order Ixodida; family Ixodidae; genus Rhipicephalus; species Rhipicephalus microplus. Next base: position 32,227,870 of record NW_027464588.1, on the reverse strand, counting down.
GCATGTGTTGTCGAAATATCGCACACAACCACACTCCTTACGCCAAGCGACTGTCAAGTGACCATCAGTAGCCCTTCGCACTTCATTATTATGCTCCTTTTAACCTCTCAATAATGAATCTTTCAGTATGTCCAACGTAAGCGAGTCCGCAGGAACTTCAATCTTCAATTTAGAAGTAGAACCATTAATGACTGTGACACGGCATCGGTTTCTCAGAGTAATGCTTGGCAGGCATCTATCATGGGCACGTCACATAAAAAACTTGAAAACTAGGTGAATTTGCAAGTGAATATATTCCGCAGAATTGCCGGGACATCCTGGGGCAAGTCTGTATCATTCATGCTCGCTGTTCACAATGCTTTATTGCGACAAAAAATGGCATATTCTGCAGCAGTCTTACACAGCCTTTCCCGCACTTCAGAGGAGTGACTTCGGTGACTATTAGCTAGGAGACTGCGCGCCTGCCTTGGTGTTCCACGAGCGACTCCCAGCAGCCTTGTCATAGCAGAAACTCGACAACCACCCACTCCAGTCATGAGAGGAATCGAAGCATGCCCCCATTTTTTTGCTCACAGACGCATGAAAAAGACCACCCATTGGCACTGGAGATTTTTCTAAGAAATAAAAGCAATATTCAAGAAGAAATACTGAGTAATCTAATATATGACTAAGAAATGAATTATGGAACTCCGAAGTGAAGTATCTTTCATGACTGCTTACAATACCAATCATTCAGTTCTCAGTGGATAGCATTATCAAAGAGACATGTTCATCCAAGCTGCTCAACAACTAGCGCTTTATCAGATACACATGCGGTATCCAGGGTACATACACGTTTACACAGATGGCTCAAGTATTACAACGCCTTCAACACCAGCATTTATTTTACCACAGCTCAATATTTAGGAATCATTGAAATTATGTAGCACAACGTCATCTACTACAGCTGAACTTTTAGCTATTCTGTATGCTATAAAATTTATAAACTCGACAGCAGATGCGAGAAAATGGGCTCTTTTCAGTGATTCACAGGCCGCTTGATGATCACTCTCCAGTACAAACACGACTGTGAATAGTGATAGTATGATATACGAAACGCTGAAAGAGCTAACTAAAGCAAGCGAGGCGCAACATGAGATTAAGTTCCAGTGAATACGTGGCCTTTGCAACATTCCTGGAAACACAACGGCTGATGAAGCGGCAAGACAAGCACACCGTAAAGTGGGTGTGGCGGACCAGGCCTCGCCATGCTGCCTAATAAGCCGTTCCTCTGCGTTATGCAGGTCCTACTGGCGCAGTTGGCCGCTCTTCAGTCGGTCGGGATTCAGCCGGACGGGACTCAATTCGATGCACGCGCGGATCCAACAGTCCTACTGGCGCAGTTGGCCGCTCTTCAGTCGGTCGGGATTCAGCCGGACGGGACTCAATTCGATGCACGCGCGGATCCAACAGTACGATTTGCACCGCATCGTCAGTGCTACTGGCCTCACGTTATCAACCCGCCATACCACGTGACTCCTTCAGAAGCCTTTATAAGAGCCATGCCGCATCGCTTCAACTTCAGTGGGTGTGGCGGACCAGGCCTCGCCATGCTGCCTAATAAGCCGTTCCTCTGCGTTATGCAGGTCCTACTGGCGCAGTTGGCCGCTCTTCAGTCGGTCGGGATTCAGCCGGACGGGACTCAATTCGATGCACGCGCGGATCCAACAGTCCTACTGGCGCAGTTGGCCGCTCTTCAGTCGGTCGGGATTCAGCCGGACGGGACTCAATTCGATGCACGCGCGGATCCAACAGTACGATTTGCACCGCATCGTCAGTGCTACTGGCCTCACGTTATCAACCCGCCATACCACGTGACTCCTTCAGACGCCTTTATAAGAGCCATGCCGCATCGCTTCAACTTCAGTGGGTGTGGCGGACCAGGCCTCGCCATGCTGCCTAATAAGCCGTTCCTCTGCGTTATGCAGGTTAGTGTTTATTATAGCTCTATCAAAAGTGACTATCGTGGCCTCCTGGTCCTGCCATGCCCACGCCAGTGTCTTGAAATTTTATGCAATGTTTTTTGTGCATGCAAACTTTTGTTATGTGGGGATGTTGAGTTGAACCCTGGGCCGAGCACTGAAGCCTTATTGACTAAACTGCTAGAAGGCCAAAATAAGTTGGCCACAGAGATGGCTACTTTGAGGGATCAGCAGTCCAACATGGAAAAAATGATTTCAGACCTTAACAAGCGTTTTCTCGAATTTGGAATGCATATCGATCGAATAGATGGCCTAGAACAGGCGGTCAAATCGCTACAAGCGAAGGTAGCTGACATTGATGATAGGAGCAGGCGTTCAAACCTGGTTTTGTTTGGCATTCAGGAGGGCAGCACTGAAACTGAGACAACTCTTCGCGCTGAGGTGATTGACAACCTTTTTTGGGACAAGCTAAACGTAAGATGCAGCTCTGTTGCAAGAATCCACCGCATTGGAAAGCCGGGTAAAATGAGGCCAGTAATTGTATCCTTTCAAAATTATAACGAAAAGCAGGAAGTTCTTAAAAATGCACGAAAGTTAAAGGGAACAAAAATTTCCATTCAGAATGACTATTCGGTGGATACTCTAAGGAAACGCAAGCTTTTATGGCAAAGTGCCAAAGAGGAAAAAAAACAGGGCAAGAAAGTGATTCTTCTGCATGATAAACTGCGAATAGATAACGAACTATACGTATGGGATGATGTCACACATTCGAGGGTAGAACTGGTTACTCGGCGAAAAGTTTCCTCCAGGGATTGACAGATACCTTCTCGCCTTGAGGAACTGCGCCTCTTAAATATCAATGCGCGTAGCATTGTGAACAAAAGTGATAATCTTGAAGCTTTAATCTTGGGATACAGCCCTCATGTTGTTGTGATCACTGAAACTTGGCTCCGAAGTGAAGTTCACGACAACAGTATATTTCCGCCTTCGTACCAAGTATTTCGTCGAGATAGAAGTTCAAAAGGAGGTGGCGTTGCCGTCCTGATTAAACAAAACATTTCAGCAGCACTTTCAAAACAAATCAATAACCATGAAACTATTACCTTGAAATTGTCATGCTGGGGCTTTTCCTTAGTACTAGTAGCCATTTATCGCCGTCCCGATGCTCCACCGGAGTTTTTGCAGGATTTATGTGATCACGTCTTGGGTTTTAGACAACAAAAAATAATTATTGCTGGTGATTTCAACCTTCCTGGTGTAAATTGGGAGAACCCGTTTGCTTCTAATGAACCCAGTGCCCATGTTCACAGTGTACTGGACTTATTGATGTGCTGTAATTTGGAACAGGTGGTTAGACAACCTACTCGTGTTCAGGGTAGTTCCTCTTCTATATTAGATCTTGTTTTTTTGAGCCGATGCATGACCGACTTTTCTGTGACAATTGAACCTGGTCTTTCAGACCACTATATGGTGAAGTGCGTATGTCACTTCTTGACAAAGAAAAGTGCTCCTTCTAAAACTGTCGCAGTCAAAGATTACCTTCATGCAGCGGATGAAAGCGTCTTAGACTTTCTTGACATAAACTTGAGCAATTTTGGTCGGTCTGATGTTTCTGAGCTATGGGAGACATTTAAAAGGTTATGTCTATACTGTATAGATCATTTTGTGCCAAATAAAATGAAAAGGATCGCGAAAAAAAATCCGTGGATCACCCGTGACATCTTGCATCAAAAAAGGAAACTAAAACGATTACGACGTCACCGCGCATCTCAGACAATTATTCACACAAACCAGACACTTTTAAACCAGTCTATCCGATGTGCTAAGCAATTTTATTTTCAACACACTCTACCAGACTTCATACGGACGGCTCCTGATAAATTCTGGTCGCAATTATCTCGCAAGAAAGAAGGTACTCTTCAAATAATTCACAATGATACAATCGTTGCAGATGAAACAAGCATAGCGACACATTTCAATGAGTACTTTCAAAGCGTTTTCCAAAAAGATTGCGACAGCGCACGGGCTTCTGCTACCTCTCCTTATCTCGACGCAGACATCGTGTCCCTATCTGGTGTTGTATCTATGCTTCTGAATTTAAAGACTAAAGCTTCGCCTGGTCCCGATAACATTCACAACGCGTTTCTGCGTCGATACGCTGAGATGGTTGCTAAATTCCTTGTGATCATTTTCCGCGCCTCCCTGTCTTCTTCTTCTGTTCCGATAGATTGGAAAATAGCGCGAATTGTACCAATATTCAAATCAGGAGATAAATTATTGATTACAAATTATCGCCCTATATCTATTACTTGTTCTTGTTGTAAGCTTCTCGAGCACGTCATAGCTAACTACATCACTAATTTTCTTAATGAGAACAATATATTAACCCCATTTCAACATGGGTTCAGAAAAGGTTTGTCCACTGTTACTCAACTGGTCACAGTCATACATACTTTCGCATCTGTTCTTGATAAATCCGGGCAAATTGATGTTATTTTCTTAGACTTTAGGAAGGCTTTTGATTTAGTTCCCCACAATAAACTGATTTTCAAACTTAAAAATATTGGCCTTCCAGAGTTTATTGTAAATTGGGTATCCGCGTACTTGTCAAATCGAACACAATTTGTTGATATAAATGGTCACTGTTCATCCAAACTTCAGGTTACATCAGGTGTTCCTCAGGGAAGTGTTTTAGGGCCCCTACTTTTTTTAATCTATATAAATGATATTGTTGAAGTTGTACCTGAATATGTCGGAATAAGGCTATTTGCCGATGATTGCGTGCTGTACAAGGAAATAGTTACCATGAATGATCAACAGCTTTTAAATACCTGCCTTGATAACGTTTACCAGTGGTGTAAGCAATGGGATATGAAGCTAAACTCAGACAAAACAGTGTACATGAACATCACTAGAAAGAAAAACTTCTCTTCTTTTCCATATGCGCTACAAACTCACGTACTCAAGGAGGTCAGTGTGTATAAGTACCTTGGCGTAACGATAACCAAAAATCTAAGTTGGAATATGCATGTATCGAACATTTGCGCATCCGCCTTCCGAAAGCTATGCTTTCTCAAGTACAAACTTCGTTTTGCCCCGTCATCAGTGAAGCTGTTAGCCTATAATACCATCATTAGACCTACTCTCGAGTATGCGTGCGTCATTTGGGACCCATACACTAGAAAAAACATTCATGCCATAGAAATGATTCAACGTAAATGCATCAGGTTTATATTTTCTAAGTACCGCATGACAGACTCCCCTACAGCTATCATGAAAGAAAATAATATACAAGAACTCCAACTTCGTCGCAAAATTCTGAGATTAAAATTTCTTTTTCAGTTAAAACACAAACATTTCGCACTAGATGCCTCTACGTTTATACAACCACTGACGTCACGAGAAACTAGAAATCGCCATGCTGCGTCAATAACACCATTCCAGACACGTACCAACACATTTAAGTTCTCTTTTTTTCCTAGGACCATTGTAGACTGGAACGCTCTGCCGTTTGAGTCGTTACAGAACATTGAACACTTTGATTTTATCACTTCATAACGTTAAGCCCCAAAATGCTCCTATCGCTGCGCCATATGTTTATTGCGAATATGTATTGGTGTGTATAGTTTTGTGTAAATATACTTAATTTGGTCACGAATTGTTACCAATTTATGTGGTGAAAATTGCTGTTGAATATTAATTGTCATGCGTACATTTATTAATTTTGTGTGCCTTGACTGCTGATTGCTTGTGATTTTTTTTTTTTTTTTACAAGTGCTCATTTCCACTCCTGCATGGGCTCTGAAGTGAGCCTGCAGTATTCTGTAAATAAATAAATAAATAAATAAAGATGTTACTGTTTTTTTACCGATTTCGAAAAAAAATCGCGTAGTATTAGAAAGGCTACAACTTTCAGATTGAGCAAAACTGCTTGGTTTGACCAAAGTACAAAGAGCTGTGGTTTATATCACATCAATGCATTCATTGAATTCAAAATTACACTAGCATTATATAGAAATGGAGACTGTTATTCACCGGTATAGGTTAGGCACCGCGTACACAAAACCTTTCTTGCACAGAATTGGCAGAAAATAAACTCCCAAATGCGAATGTAGATTTGCAGATGAAGACGTATGTCACCTTCTCATAGACTGTCCACACTATGGCACGTCGAGAAGCCGTCTCAAATCAGAACTGTTGGCTTTAGACCGCAGACCGTTTATCATGAAGGAACTTCTGGGCCCGTGGCCAACTGGAGTTTTACAGACTCACGATTTAAAAGCGCTAACACGTTTCTTACAAGACAGCGGAATCACTGACTAGCACAAAGAAATGACGCAGTTTCATTTGGATAACACATGTACTTATTATGTTGCAAGTATCATATGACACCCACCATATGTGTGTGCTGAAGTGAATGACGTGTCGAATGCCTTGTACACACGAGTGAATACATCTTCATAAGGACCAGACGTGTTCCCTGCTGGTTTTGTGCTGGTTGGATCAAATATTAGGGAGGGACATTATCAGAGACTTCATTTGTTGACTTTTGAATATTTCTTATCATTGTGTTGTGATAAGTGCATGAATGTTTTTGCATCTGTGCTCAAGTGTTCTATTTTCCATGCACTGTTTTGTATGTTTTATTTTAAGGTACGTGTTCAACTTTCACTCAAGGGCTAAGGAGTAGCCGGCGTCATATATTGCGTCAACGCCTCCGTATATATCATATCAATAAAACAAGGGCCATCTATAAACGACGGACAGTGCACATTCAAAATATTTATTATGATTCTTAATTTTGCAACCATTTCTTTCTTTCTTTCGCGGGGGGGGGGCAAGCCTACCTCACTCGTCAGCCAATATATATATATATATATATATATATATATATATATATATATATATATATATAACTTCGATTGCCGCAAGGTTATAAATATGAAAGTAGATGCGCTTTCACATAACAACTGTTTATTGTGCCGACGTTTCGACGGTAACCCTGTCTTTTTCAAGGCATAATACTATTTACACATGTTCCGTGCCTTTTTATATCCTGTCGAGACAGGTGGGGAGGGGTCAATTGAGAGAGAGAGAGAAAAAAAAGAAGAAAAAGAAGAAGAAACAGCGAAACGGGAGGACAAACATTAAATAAAATATAGGAAATCTAGGAGAAGAAGCAAGACCGACACGGCGTAATTAGAAAGGGGCAGCATTTCAAGAGAGTAGGGCAGAGGTAGATGAGGAATGTCATCATTGTCAACAATACCTCCCCCGCACCCACACTTCCCCAAGTGGGCAGGGAGCCGCCGTTTTTGTATTTCACCTTTCCGTGTAGTCCGCTGGCGGCTCGTTCCTCTTTAAAGTGTATGACAAGTTAATGGGGAGGGCTTAAGCGCTTCAGGTGCGTGCTGGTGGCGTCGGGAGGAGCGAAAAAACCGGTGAATGAGGCACCGCCATCAATATTCATTATATGCATTGGCTCCTTGTCAGTGAAGGAACAGAATGTGCGTTAAAAATTAAAAAAGGAAAAAAAACAGGGGGGGGGGGAGGGGGGAGATTGTACGACATCCGAGACAGTCACCACACAGTTGCGGCTCACTGGGAAGACATGCGCGCATGCACGAAAAAGTTAACGAAACCACCTAGCTGTCAGCTCCTTGTCAGTGAAGGAACAGAATGCGCGTTGCAACTTAAAGAAGAGAAAGAAAGAAAAAAAGGGAGGGGGGACCGTACGACATCCGGGACCACTTATCTGTGCGTTCCGGCTGTGCTTGATGAGGCAAATCATTTCTATGTTGTCAGATGCATGTTGTCAGATGCCAAAAGCTTTGTTAGCGGGTAATATTATTGTCGTAATGAAACCGGACTGATTAGAGAGAGCCGTTTGCGTCTTTTAGCGGTCGTAACGCAGACAGAGTGCCTGGGTGTTCATTTATTCCGTATATTATCGTGTTAAATTTGTAGATAAAATAAGATTCCCGTTGTTCCCGTTCTCTGATTGTTCGAAAGTTGTTTTCTAGTAGTGTAACCCTGATGTCATCAAAGCTGTGGTCTTTTATGTGCAGTGTTTTGAAAGTGGAAGGCCTGGCAGAGATCGTACATGTGCCCGATGGTTGTTGAATCTAATTCTAAACGGAGTGTCTGTCTGGCCAACGTATTGCTTGTTACAAACCCCACACTCCAGGAGGTATATGACGTTGTCTCAGTCACAGTCTAGTGCACCTCTTATCCTGTGCTTAAAATTCGAGTGGGTGCTTTTCGCCACTGTCATTGTCTGCATGTGTTTGCATACCCTGCATCTGCTTTTTCCACAAGGGTGACACCCAACTTGAGGTTTCACAACCATCTTTGAATTTATTAAATGATCCTTTATATTTTTCGGCCTTCTGTATACAACACAAGGAGGAGAAGTGAAAATTTTGGATAGTCGCACGCTCTGTTCCAATATGTTAAAGTGTTTTCTTAGGACCTTGGTTATGTTCGGTGGGTTGCTCGTGAAAGTTAATAGCAAGTTTTTGTTGCGGTGTTGGTCGGCGTTTCTCTAGTGGTTGAGAAGAATCTGGCGGTCCACATTTTAAGCTTTTTTGATGGCGTCATCGATGATAGCTGGTGGGTATTCTTGATTAAGGAGTACTTCGTGCATATGTGTGCTGTTTTTGTGGAAGTCCTTGGTGCGGGAGCAGATTCGTCGAAATCTGTGTGCTTGGGAATAGGGAATGCTGGTCTTGCAATGTCGCGGGTGGCAGCTTTTGAAGTGCAGGTATTGTTGCCTGTCTGTAGGTTTTCTGTATACGTTAGTTACCAACGCACCATCGTCAACTCGAATGAGTACATCAAGAAAGTTTATTTCAGTGTTAGAGTAGGTGTGTGTAAAATAAATGCTGGGGTGTACCTGGTTGAATGCCTGTATGAAATTGAGGAGCTCGTTTTCCGAATGTGTCCAAATTATGAATATATCATCTAGGTACCGCTTATAGCGTAATGGTTTGATATTACAAGATGAAAGAAAATTGGACTCTATGTGGTGCATGAATATGTAGCGTAGTTTGGGGCCATTCTTGTACCCATTGCCGTACCGCTGATTTGAAGATAGTACTCGTTGTTAAATTCAAAGCTCTTCAAATCGAGTACAAGTCTTGTGAAGATTTCAATAACTTTTTTGCTTGGATAAGCGACAGGGTTGTGTGTGCCATACGACTCAACAAGTGCCCTTACACCATCGTCATGTGGGATAGGCCGTGCCACGGCCGAAACGTTAGTAAATACGATTTCGTTTTCAAATGTGCTATCTGCAAGTTCATTCTATATATATATATATATATATATATATGTATATATACATAGTCTAGTAGATCCTCTGTGAGCGGTCACAACGTGGTTTATTTCGACGTTTCGGCCTAGAGTCTGGCCTTCATCAGGAATAAAGATACAGTTTGTCTGTGCTCAGCTTTATACAATCTCAAATCAGAGGGCAAGGAAAGAGGGAAAAAAAGGAAAGAAAAAAAGAAAAAAAAAGGAAAGAAAAGGAAAGAAAAAAAAAGAAAAATATTACAGGGTGGACGCCCCTCGGGTGCCCCCCTTCCACTTTTCCCTCCACTTCCCCCCCATCTCTCTCCCCCCTCTCCCCTTCACCTTTCTGATGTCAGGGGTCTGTGTATGTTTCCGTTCACTAGCGCATTCCTCCCGATCAGACGGCCCCTACTGGCACTGGCGGTTCGGTGTGGGGCAAAAAAGAGCTTTTCAGGAAGTTCTAAGCCTTTAACTACTCGGGGTCCCGTAAACAATTCGTCCTGGAAGGACGGGGGCCGCGTATTGTGGCAGAGGCTGGTCAGCGGGCATTTTAGGAAGTTCTAAGCCTTTAACTACTCCGCGCCCTGTCAACATTTCGTCGTAAAAATAGGGGTGCCCCGTATTGCGGTAGGCTGTGCAAGCGCGTGCAATGCGAATTCCTGGCCCGCTTTTAAATTACGCGTGTCGTGGGGGCCTCCCGGCTGTGCACATGGTTGCTGTTGGGCATGTCGTGCATGGCACAATTGATTGGGTAGTAAAATAAAACAGAAAACAGACGACAGCTGCACTTAGGAAGAGTAGTTATACTTGGAATTGTTTTAGGTTGTCCAGTGCCCTTCGCAGCTGCAGTGCCGTGAACTCAGTTACTATTTTCATTGTTGCCGTTATTGTTTTCTAATGCTTTAATTGCTGCAAGTGTACCAGGATTCTCATTTATTCCTCTATCGAGGGTGTTAAATCGGTGGATAAAGTATGACTCTCGTTGTTCACGTTCTCGATTTGATTTGAATCCCGTCTCTAAGAGCGTTACTGATAGTTTGTCGAATGCATGGTCGGGAAGATTGAGATGTTTTGATAGAGGTAGACTTGGGGCTGATTTCGCATGGGCTCTGTGATTATTGAAGCGAATCCTAAATGGTGTTTCTGTTTGTCCGATGTACTGCATACCACACACGTTGCATTCGAGTAGGTACACCACATTAGAGGAATCGCATGTTAGGTTTCCTCGTATGTTAATCGAAAACTTGGATTGCGTGCTGGTTGCTTTGTCTGTTTCTCGCATCGCCTTACATACAAGACATCGTGGCTTTAAGCAAGGGCGGCATGAATTATTGGGGGGTGATGTGTTAATTTGGGAGTGGACAAGGGTGTCTTTGAGGTTACGTGGTCGTCGGTAAACGACGCCTGGAGCGGATGGGAATGCACGTTTCAGACGTTCACTTTGTTCCAGAATGTTGTAATGTCGTTTAAGGATTTTGTTTACATTGGGGAAGTTTGTGCTGTAAGTCAAGCAGAGGTTTGTTCGTTGTGGGTCTTCTCGTGGTGGGCGCTTCATAAGTAAGTCTTCACGCTTTAGTTTTCTCGCTTTTTGAACAGCGTCATTAATTACATGTGGGGGGTATTTTTGTTGCTCGAGCATAAGTTTTAGCCTCTGTGAGCTCGTGTCAAAGTCAGCGTCTCTAGAGCAGATTCGCTTAAACCGGTGAGCCTGGCTGTATGGAATACTGTTTTTACAGTGGCGTGGGTGATCGCTTTGGTAATGAAGGTATTGTTGTCGATCTGTTGGTTTGCGATATAGGGTTGTAGAGAGCTTCTCTTCGTCTATCGTTATGGTAACATCAAGAAAATTTACGGTAACTTGCGAGTATGTGTGTGTGAAGTGTATGTTCGGATGTACAGCATTGTAAGTGTCTATAAAGCTGAGAAGTTCGTCCTCGCTGTGGGTCCAAATAAGAAAGATGTCGTCTATGTATCTTCTGTATAACATTAGTTTCAAGGAACTTTGTGCAAGAAAGTCAGATTCTAGCTTTCCCATAAATATGTTGGCATAATTAGGTGCCATTTTGGTGCCCATAGCGGTCCCGCTGATTTGTCGAAAATACTCTTGGTTAAACTCGAATGAATTTAATTCGAGGACCATCCTCGTCAATGTTGCAATGGCCGAGAAATCTGGGGTGTTAGATTGTCTATGGTTTGTGTACATGTTTTGTAATGCAGCTATGCCGTCATCGTGAGGAACATTTGTATATAATGAAGAGACATCAAGAGTAACCAAGTACGAGTTTTTCGGCACCCAGATACCCGCAATGTCTCGAAGAAAATGTGTGGTGTCTTTTATGTACGACGCGAGGGTGCATGGAATGTGGCTTATTAGTTTGTCCACGTACCCTGATATGGGTTCAGTTATTGTACCGATGCCTGATATGATTGGTCGACCTGGGTTACCGGGTTTATGAATTTTGGGGAGGATATAGAAGCGACCTGGACGAGGGTATGCTGCTCGCATCAGTTTGTGGTCAGTGTTGGTTATCTGTTCTGCATCCAACAGTTTCTTTAGTTCTGTTGATACGATACGTTTGTACTCGTCTGTCGGATCACCTGGGAGGCGTTCGTAAAATCTTGAGTCGTCTAGTTGGCGGTATGCTTCTTCTAGGTAGCTGGTTGTATTAAGGACTACAATTGCTCCTCCTTTGTCAGCGGGTTTGATTGTTATGTCTCTCCTAGATGCCAAATTTTTCATACTTATTTTTTCAGATTTGGTCAAATTTTCTCGGTTTCCTTTCTGTCTGTGATATTCGTGTACTATATCTTTCTGTACTGCGGTGATATAAAGGTCCCAGCACTTGTCTCGATTACTGTACGGTGTCCAATCATTTGATTTACGACGGTGAATTGTTTCGTGGTTAGAAGGCCTATCCAAGAAATATTCGCGCAACCTTAAGCTTCGAGCGAAGTTGTCGAGGTCTCGGAGTAAGTGGAATTCATCGAAAAATTTTGTGGTCGGGCAGAAGCTTAGTCCCTTAGATAGCAGTTTTACTTCGTCAGGTGACAAGCTCGTGTCCGATAAGTTTACAACCACAGTGTCACACGGTGTGTTCCTAGATGGGTGCTCGTTTGTACCATTAGTGTTTTCCTGGGTGGTGGTGTTGTAATGATAAGGCACTGTATCAGGGAACGCGGGTTTGGGCACATGGTCTCTTTCGAGTTTATGAATTTTTGTGGTCCTGATGGCTTGGTATTTATTCTGCTCAAATTCTGTTAATCGCGTGATTTCTTCGTTCGATAAAGTGTTGTGGCGGAGAATGGTGTTGGTCATAGCGACCAGTTTCTTTACCTGCTTGTCACTATGATTAAGGGCAATTTCTGTTAATTTAAGAGATGCCTCAAGGAGGACGTTTTTCCATGTTATTTGGTCGTGTTTATCTAGACTTGTAGCGGCTGGTGTGAGGGAGAGTGTCATACCCTTGGGGGCTATTCTAGCACGAAGGTACACTTGCAATGTTGATTTATGCATTTCATGTCTAATTCGTCTGTCAGCAAGTTTTCGTACTTTAAGGAAAGTGGCACTGCAACTGGGAAGTGAAGAGCTGGACTTACATTTCAGAAGTCAATCTTCTTTTGGGTGCGGGGATGGCGCTGATGAGGTGCGCAGGTTGTAGTTATGTCCGGCAGGCCTTCGTCGTTGTGGGGAGAATTTCGGCGTTGGGCTCCCGGCGAGCGTGTTCGTTGGCAGTTCCGGGGTCCGTAATAGGGGGACGCGGTTCCGTAGTTCGGCAGGCTTCCCTTTGAGGAGTGGTGTAGTTGTGCTGTCGTGTAGTGCTTCCGGTCTCGACATCCGCAATGGAGGGACGCGTGTTGGCTGTTCTGCAGACTTCCCCCCTAGTAGTGGTGCGCTGTTGATGATGGTGAGGGGGTGCTTGAGGCTCGCGGGAGTCACAGTTTCGTTGATCGTCGGGAACTCATCTGTGGTGTTGGGTGGGTGTGGGGCTCCTGGTGTATGTTGATATGCAGAAGTCTTCTCGTGGGTGTCTTGTTGTGTTGAACGTAAATTCACGGGAGCTGCTGGTTGAGTCAACCACCCCGTTGTAGCTTCAAGATCTCCACGACCGAGTGCTTTCTTGAGGGTTTCGGCAATCAAAGCGACACCCATAAAACTCGGATGAAGCCCATCCGCAGCAAGAAAGAGTCTTGGTGGCAACTGCTCGAATTGGTAGTCAATGTATGACACCTTGCTTGGTCTTCGGCAGTAGGCCTCGACTGTCTCGTTGAATTGACGAGCGTCCCGGTTGAAGCGGTGCACGAATTGTTCGTTCGATCGCTGCAGGTGTAGGTTGAGGTACCGGGGCAGCACGCATGAAACAACGAGCCTTTCGAGTTCCTGGCGTGTCCGAAGCGTGTTGTTCACTAGGCGGCGAAGGCGGCGTAGCGATTCCTCTAGTCCGTACGACGCCAGCTCGCTCGTACCGACGTGAAAAACGAGCGTGGTCACCGATCGTGGTATGCCAGCAAGCTCTTTCTCGATGTCGAATGTAGAGGCTCCGCGGATGGAAATGATTGCAGGTGTCGTCTTCTCATGTGGGTTGAAATGCCGATGTAAATACCTTGTTTGCGAGTTTCCGATGATGGCTGTAGTTGGTGCATGTTTAGGGAAATTTCGTGAGACCTGCTCGACTGGAGGTGCGCCTGTGGCCGGTCTTGTGTAGGCAGGCATGGTGGTTGAGTGGCCGTGGCGTTGCATATAGTCTAGTAGATCCTCCGTGAGCGGTCACAACGTGGTTTATTTCGACGTTTCGGCCTAGAGTCTGGCCTTCATCAGGAATAAAGATACAGTTTGTCTGTGCTCAGCTTTATACAATCTCAAATCAGAGGGCAAGGAAAGAGGGAAAAAAAGGAAAGAAAAAAAGAAAAGAAAAGGAAAGAAAAGGAAAGAAAAAAAAGAAAAATATTACACGGTGGACGCCCCTCGGGTGCCCCCCTTCCACTTTTCCCTCCACTTCCCCCCCCATCTCTCTCCCCCCTCTCCCCTTCACCTTTCTGATGTCAGGGGTCTGTGTATGTTTCCGTTCACTAGCGCATTCCTCCCGATCAGACGGCCCCTCCTGGCACTGGCGGTTCGGTGTGGGGCAAAAAAGAGCTTTTCAGGAAGGTCCTAAGCCTTTAACTACTCGGGGTCCCGTAAACAATTCGTCCTGGAAGGACGGGGGCCGCGTATTGTGGCAGAGGCTGGTCAGCGGGCATTTTAGGAAGTTCTAAGCCTTTAACTACTCCGCGCCCTGTCAACATTTCGTCGTAAAAATAGGGGTGCCCCGTATTGCGGTAGGCTGTGCAAGCGCGTGCAATGCGAATTCCTGGCCCGCTTCTAAATTACGCGTGTCTTGGGGGCCTCCCGGCTGTGCACATGGTTGCTGTTGGGCATGTCGTGCATGACACAATTGATTGGGTAGTAAAATAAAACAGAAAACAGACGACAGCTGCACTTAGGAAGAGTAGTTACACTTGGAATTGTTTTAGGTTGTCCAGTGCCCTTCGCAGCTGCAGTGCCGTGAACTCAGTTACTATTTTCATTGTTGCCGTTATTGTTTTCTAATGCTTTAATTGCTGCAAGTGTACCAGGATTCTCATTTATTCCTCTATCGAGGGTGTTAAATCGGTGGATAAGGTATGACTCTCGTTGTTCACGTTCTCGATTTGATTTGAATCCCGTCTCTAAGAGCGTTACTGATAGTTTGTCGAATGCATGGTCGGGAAGATTGAGATGTTTTGATAGAGGTAGACTTGGGGCTGATTTCGCATGGGCTCTGTGATCATTGAAGCGAATCCTAAATGGTGTTTCTGTTTGTCCGATGTACTGCATACCACACACGTTGCATTCGAGTAGGTACACCACATTAGAGGAATCGCATGTTAGGTTTCCTCGTATGTTAATCAAAAACTTGGATTGCGTGCTGGTTGCTTTGTCTGTTTCTCGCATCGCCTTACATACAAGACATCGTGGCTTTAAGCAAGGGCGGTATGAATTATTGGGGGGTGATGTGTTAATTTGGGAGTGGACAAGGGTGTCTTTGAGGTATATATATATATATATATATATATATATATATATATATATACATTATTGCGGTACATCGCTAACAAAGCACGGGTACGCCTTGAGAGAGCGAAAAGAGCATGTTCTCAACAGCTGAGCCACAAGATTGTCTTCGTTCTGCCACTCAAAGGTGACGTCTTCTCAAGTGAGGTGAGCTCACGGTGATTCAATGCGTGTAAAGTCCGCGATCAATTGTCCATAATATGCACAGAGGCCGAGAAAGCGTCTGACAGCCTTTTTATTGGTTGGCACAGGGAACTGTGCAACGGCTGTGATTTTTTCAGGATAAGAACAAACAACTGCACGACTGACAACGAGACCGAAAAATTGCAGCTTTTCGTACCAAAGTGACACTTTTCAGGTCTCAGCATGAAGCCCGCGGATCGTATGGCTCGTAAGACCCTTTCAAGCCTTTCAAGGTGCTCGTCAAACGATGCGGAGAACACTATGACATTGTACAGATATACTAAGCAGGTTTTCTACTTCAGCCCGGAAAGCATGGAATCCATGAGTCTTTGAAAGGTAGCCGGCGCTGAACACAAACCGAATGGCAAGATCTTAAGTTCATATAACCCATCTGGTATCCCAAAAGCGGTCTTCTCGCGGTCTCTCGGGTCCACCTCGATTTGCCAATATCCACTGCGGAAGTCAATTGATGAGAAGAGTCGAGCATGTCGAAGTTTGTCGAAAGAGTCGTCTATATGAGGTAGTGGATATACGTCTTTCGTGGTCCCCTGATTAAGCTTCCGGTAATCCACACAAAAGCATAAGCTTTCGTCCTTTTTCCTAACGAGGACCGCAGGTGACACCCAGGGGCTCTGTGAAGGCTGAGTGACGTCATCTTCAAGCATTTTGTCTACCTGCTGTTGTATCGCTTCGCGTTCTTTTGGAGCCACGCGATAAGGCTTCTGGCGAATAAGTCTCGCCGTATCGTCGGTAATCATGCGATGATTGGTTCAAGGCGTGCGGCCAACTCTTGATGTTGTCGAAAAGCAGTCTTGGTATTCGGCCAATAGCTCAAGGAGTCTGCGTCGCTCGTGTTTCGGCAAAGTAAGGCCAAAGTCCAGAACAGGCGCTGAGTCGAGTTTTAGCGCCTCGTCGACAACCGCCAAGCAGCTTCCAGCATCTATGACATCGTCAAAGTAAGTGACAGCCATGCCTTTTGGAAGGTGCTGGCGCTCAGTTCTAAAATTGGTCAGCAGGAGGTCCGTGCGTCCAGCAGCAACTCTAACAATACCTCGTGCGACAGTAATATCGTGGGTGAAGAGAAGTGAGCTTATTTGGTCTGCAACTCCTTCGGTGCCAAACTGGACAGTAGCGGCCACAGAAACAAGCGTGCACGACCTAGGAGGCAGGACCGCGTCGTCATTAGACAGACGCACTTGGTTTGCTCGTACCTCTGGAAACTTATGTAAGCGGCCCACACTGTTGCAGAAAGTAATCAAACTCTTTGGGATGTCGATGACGGCGGCATATTCTCGTAAAAAATCCATGCCAAGGATTAAATCTCTGCAGCATGCGGCGATAACGACGAACAACGCAGTGAAAGGAGAACCTCTGATGACAATTTTTGCTCTACATCTTCCAGAGGGCATCAATAACTGGCCCACTGCTGTTCTTATGTGAGGGTCCGTCCACGGCGTCTTCACCTTTCTTAGGCTGTCGGCTAGGCCTTAACTGATATTAGAGAGGTCTACACCGGTGTCGACTAAAGCTGTCACTTTCTAGCCGTCAAGAAGAATACTTAGGTCGGCAGTCGCAATTTCAACGCTTTCGCGGCTTATCGGCAGTACGACATCATGCAGTGGGGGCTTTTTTCGTCATCTTGCCGGCCTGCAACCTTGCCCCGGAGGTCACTGCCCTCAGTTTCCCTGGCGCGGGCTAGGTGACCTTTTATTAAGGTCCGCATAGGTGGGGTGGTGCGACAAAGGCGAACCCGTGGAAGACGGAGAACGGGATCAACGTCCCAGACCAGGCGGATAAGTAGGCATTGCCTCCTCTACAGTGGTACCGCCGTCTTCAAAGTAAGAACGGGCTGCGTAGAAAGAGGTGTCGTCACGGCGTGGAGTGCATACGTCGTTGGCCCATCGACCGTCAAACCAAAGTCGAACAGGACGGTATGAATCGCCTCGATGCCAGCAATGACGGGCAATGAGGTTTGCACCTCCGCAGTGAAAGCAAAGTGGACGCCTGTCGACTGTGCGCCATGCATCTGTTCTTCGGATCGGTGTACGTCTGAGCATCTCCGCAGGCGTCGATGCCCATGGCGTGGCTGTGGACGGCTGGTTGTATGGCTGTGACATAGATAGTTGCTATAGTGTCTGCTCTTGCGGCGGTGACCAAAGAGGCATTGATGTTTGGTGGTACGGCATCGGCGTAGCGGGTGGTGGATGTCGGAGAGCGGCAACGTGGCTCATGGAACGCTGCTCATCATCAGGACCAGTTTTAGAGAACGCTTGGCGGATTTCGTCGCACAAGACTTGAACGACCGACGCAATGGGCGTTTCAACAACCGGAGTCCGGAACTGCTGCTGTTCTTCGCGAACTATCTCCCTAATCAAGTCTCGCAAGGAGCTCTGACTATCAGGTGTCATGGTGATAGCATTGATTGGGATATTGCTCGACATGCTGTCATATTGCCTGCAGCGTTAAGGAAGGGCCTGCTCGATAGCCGTAGCCGCCCTAATAAAGTCAACCACAGTTCTTAGAGGGTTGCGCTGTAGCCCGGCGAAAAGCTGTTCCTTGACACCGTGCACGAGGTAACTCAACTTTTTATCTTCCATCATGTGAGGGTTAGCGCGATAAAATAGACAAGTCATGTCTTCAGAAAACGTTGCAACAGTTTTGTTAGGTTTTTGAACCCTTAGCTCCAATAACTGCTGTGCACGGTCCCATCGATCGACATTGGCGAAAGTATCGAAGAACTGCTGTCGAAAGTCGGACCAAGTTGATAGATTGGCTTCTCTAGTCTCACACCAAAGACGAGCGCCATCGTCAAGGTAGAAATAGGCACAAGAAGGCTTTTCCTGTTCCGACCCGGATTTATCTTGCAACAAGCTCAAAGTAGTCAAGCCAGTCGTAAACGTCTTCATTGTCGCTGCCACTAAAGCGATCAGGAACGAGTGGTTGAAAGATGGTCACCTGAGATAGGTGAGTCGAAAAGCTGCTCGAGGGATCTGTTGGGGGCTTGCGTTGGCCATTGATCGAAGTGAGCGGTGCCTGGGAGGTTCCGGCGAGACAGTGAGCTCTGGCGCGAGGCCTCGCAACCGTCGACTGAAACGATGCTTAGGAGTTGCGATTGGTGACAATGAGTTTGGACTGAATGAACGGCTCAGCGGGAGTGCGGAGCATCAGGCAGGGTTGCGATCCAGCACCTCCACCAGTGTCGCGGTACAACGCGAACAAAGCACAGGTACGCCTTGAGAGAGAGAATTATATATATATATATATATATATATATATACCCTACTGCAACGTTCCGTATGATGCATCTTATGGAAAGACGTATGATGCGGACTCCGCATCTTATGGAGAGACGCATGATGCGGACTCTGCATCTTATGGAGAGACGTATCATTGAGAAAAACTGAAATGTGTGCATGCTACGTCTGAATCTAGTGCAAAGCAATATAATGTGTAAATTGAATAGACGCCCACATCTTGAGTACATGCAATACTGTGTACAAATCACAATATTTCTTAAATATGCATGATGAGGGATCGAATCATCGGAATCTTTCTAATTGTCATGTTGCGGAAGCAAAATTAGCTTTTAACTAAAATACGTTACAAAGCTACTCAATTAACATGCTAGCAATCATAAATGGTGGTTACATTGCAACACACTAATGCAGTGTTCTATGCAAGCCATAAAGAACTTATAAAGTTATTATTGGCAATAGAGAAGCATTATTATACACATCAGCCCTGCTACAATCAATTTATCTTTTTATTTGTCTGTATGCTTCAGCTGTGAATAGCGACATTGCAGTGTTGATGGTACACAAATGAGGTGACTACACCGTAATTTCACACGCTCCACCTAAGCCACAGAATGGTGGCACAAAACACAGTGTAACAGCAATTTTGGAATGAAATCTTTGAACATAAATAATAATCATAGCACTGTGAAAGTGTGGCGCTGTGTTTATCTTATGAACGCCTTGTGGAGATCGGCGAAATGCTGCTTGAGGCTCCGGCACCACTGTAGATTTGGGAGGTCACTGCCACACAAAATATATGGCCTTCGTAGGCACCTGGAAATGTAAATAATTGGCACAAATAATGTCAGAGACACATGTTAGCACCTTAGTTCACATGCACAAGAAATATAACACACATAATGAAACTGAAAATGTAAGGCACACAATCCTTCATGTTATGCATATGTGAATAATAGAAGAAATCAGTGTATAAATTAGTTCTGCCACATTAAAGAAAACAACATGCTTATCACAGTGAAAATAACTAGGTTGTCACGATTTTCAATGGTATAGATAATCTATTGATATGTCCTTATAGAATTATGATTTAAACGCTTCCTGCACAGTAAAACTTTAGGAACTACCAGTGAAAGCTCTAATTGTATATTTATTAGCGTATGGATGTACATCTGCTGCCTTTATAGTAAACAGTTTTGTGCACAAAATTGGCATCTTGAACAATTTTGAGAGGTAAACCTATGCAAATTATGAAGGTTAAAATCACCATGAAAGCAAGCAGGATCAGGCAGGTGTCATTAAAATCTGTGCAAGCCAGACAACTATAACCGAACTGCACAGAAATAGGGGAGCAAGAGTAACAGAAATTCGGCTGCTGACCCGCAGGTCGAGGTATCGAATCCCGGCTGCATTTTTGATGGAAGCAGAAATGCTGTAGGCACGTGTGCTCAGATTTGGGTGTACGTTAAATCACCCCAAGTGGTCGAAGTTTCCAGTGCCCTCCACTACGGCGTCTCTCATAATCATACAGTGCTTTTTCGGACGTGAAACCCCACATATAAATCCAGAATAACAGAAATAAACTGCCAACAAAAAATTGGGTGCATGTGCTATCTGTAAGTGCTTACACCTTACTACATACAGCATGCTCATTCCATTTTAAATACCGATATTGAAAATAACTGCTGTATTAGGAATGTAAAAGGTAAGGTAGAACTGAACGACTCTACAAAAAGTGACCCTATTATCACATCACGTTTTCTTATAACAAAATTGACTAAGACTCCGAAATATCATTATGCAAGAAATCTTCAAAAGAACAATCAAGTTTGAAGTCATAATTTTTAATATGGCTACTATAACTATAACCAAGAAATTGACCTCAACATGTCTAATGTTAGTTTTTAAGGTCTATGTTCACTAGACAATGAATTATACCACAAAAAGCACAGCGTTCAGGCAAAGCACCACACAAAAAAAGAAAGCAGTCCTCTTTGTTATTACCTACAATGCCTTTAAAATGGTATTTTTACCTCTACTTTCCGCTTTTTATCTAAGTAACTGGTGTTAAACAAGTTAGCTGAAAATGAACTGTGCCTCCAAAACCTGTTGGTTGAATCTGAATTTTCAAAAAATGGTGAAGCTTGGACTAAATTAGGCTCCACAAGCCTTGGAACAGCGAGACTGCATGACTCTTAGGACTACTTTGGTTACTTGTGTTTTGTTTCAGGGTCTAAGCATAAAGACAAGGGCTTAACTGAATTGCTGCTAACAAACAAATGCTTTCGAAATTGCCCGAGCATCAAAGGATACTCAGACATTTGTTGTTTTTCGCACTGGGCTATTCTACACCAAACATACAAACCATACTGCCTGGCGACCATCACAGATGTATAGTTAAAAAAATGATGGTAATTTACTCTTCTGAAAATAGTTATTTGCAGAAATGTTTTGAAGAAAAAAAAGTAGTGGTCACGTGGGTACCTTCAGAATTTCGCAGAATGTCGTGCGGGTGTTATTTGTGAGAAAGATTTCAAAGTACCACTTTTTCTTGCCATATCAAATTTGATCTACATATTAAGTAGAGGTGCTTCTTAAAGTATTTGAAGCCGAGTAACATTAGTGCAATTTTTCCGTTACATAGGCTTTGAAGAATTCAGCCAAACTGTTTATCGTTAGCATTTCTTGTACGGCAATACTGCACTTTGTATGAATATTTGAGCCACAAATACTCTCTGCACAGAAGTTATATTTCATGAAAAAAATAATGTTAGGTCTAAAATACAAATATCACTATATAATTGTTTTTGTCCACATTGAGATGCAATTTGAGCTGTGTGTTTGTCTAACTGAAAATTACTTTTATGTGTAAGTTGAAAGCAAATAAACATTTGTTGTTATATGGCAAGTATTATCATTACAATTTTTCTTCAAATGAGGAAAATGATTTTTGAAGTCTCCTATTGAGGGCCATAGAGAACTTCGGAACGGAAGCTGTCGTATATCAATTGCAGAAAACAGCCATCATAAGAAAACTTCAAAAATTCATTTCTACTTTAAGACAAAGTGTAATCATATAACTTGCCATATAAAGAGAACTGCTTCCTTGCTTTTGATGTGGCAAAAAAATTGCACTAATATTACTGAGCTTCATGCACTGCACACAATCA
Source organism: Rhipicephalus microplus (assembly GCF_043290135.1). Taxonomy (NCBI): domain Eukaryota; kingdom Metazoa; phylum Arthropoda; class Arachnida; order Ixodida; family Ixodidae; genus Rhipicephalus; species Rhipicephalus microplus. Next base: position 32,205,918 of record NW_027464588.1, on the reverse strand, counting down.
CCTTTACTTAATACCTAGACGAACTTGGTGTAGAAGAGGCAGTATTTTTGAAACACTTTTTACTTTTTACAAACAACACCCAGACGACATCCTGGGAAGTCCAGAAGGCACCAACGTGACCTAATATTTTGTTCTCTGCGATATATTTTAGCATTTTGCTGTTTTCAATACAATAAACGAGCACATTATTTTTTTCTCAAAACACAATTAGGGTGGTTGGCAAAATCGCTGGGATGTTTGATGTGTAATTGCCTCACTGCCAGCATTTAATCTTCCGAAGCTCAAGCTAACACCTCTCTGTTACTGCCTCCCTCACATACAATGCCTGAATAGGAAAGAAAAAGAAAGGCAGGTCCGACAAAGTTCACAAGGCAAGATATTTTCATGTTGGATAAATTCATTACCATAAACAGCAGCAAAATAACATTCATTTTGAATAGTCCAAGACACGAGCTATATACCAGCATACTAAGAGCCAAGCACAAACTTTTCATTTGAACATGTGTGGTGATAGACAGGAAGCACTTAATGCAAGACTGATCAGTCTGTAATTAACTGAATTAAGTACAATGCACTGTTCAATCCAACACCACATAGGCATTTTTGCTATAGCAAAGCCATGTGTCATACTAGATGGGACAATGCAAATGTAACGAAAAGGGGAAAACAGAAAACAAGGGAAAAAAAGAAGAAAAGGGGGAGGCAAAGTAGGAGCAGCGTAGCACTACTTTTACTTTGCATCCCCTTTTCTTTCTCCTTTTTTCTTCTTTTCTATCATTTATCTTTTTTTGCTTCCCTTACCCCCAACGTCCGACAGGAGAACACTTTGTATCAGCGCAACCTAACTTGAAAAGAAGCACGGGCTGCACTCTTCTGCGTTATAGTTTTTTTTTCAGACAAACATTTCCAACAGGCACACACGCCTACACCAAAAGATGATGTCATTACTGACCCCATTTAAACACGCCAAAGATGACAAGGTGACTTCTAAAAAATAGGTCCTCTTATCGCAACATCGGCCAGTCTGTTTGAAGCACTTCCACTGTTCACTCTGATTACCGCACTAGATGTTTCCATCTGTCGACTCACATCTTCATTTTGGATAACACTAAGACGAGCTTACATTGCTGAATACGCACAAAAGTTTAGTGATGTATCATGTATTGGATTAAGCAACTCTGTTAAAAAATTATTGATAGCTTGCTTCCAGGCTTTTTATACTGTAGCCTGAAACTTCGTAATGTCTTCTATGCACATGAACCAGATTGACAACATAATGCACAACATGCTTAAGAATACTGCGAGGAACATGATAACGACAAAACGACCAGCCGCCCAAATTTTTCGCTGTACATGTTTATAAAATGTTCATGTACACCCAAACGAGGTGCTTATGATACAAGCCAAAAAAACCTACAAGTAAGACCTTGGAGCCTTCTGGAAGTAGACGTGTTGCATTTTTTCTGTGGAGGGCTTTACACCCATAGGTGAGGAACAAAACTCCTGTGTAATGAAGAATGTTGGCAGCTATCAGTTATAGAAAAACCTAATGCAGCTACTCTTCCCCGACACATCTGTACATTTAGAGAGATGACGTAGCTTCTGTGATTGTGGCAGTACCTCCAACAGGACCAGTGCGAAAATTGGCACTACCTGGCTAGACAAATGTCCAAACATGCCTGCCCGACTCCCTCTAGCTATCCCGGCTGAATCTGACACATAATTTCTTAACTTCTGGCTGGACAAAAACAAAACCACTGAAGCACTCACAATACACAGCGTGAAGTTCCTTTGGAGTGGTCAACTTCGTCTTCTGCAATGAAAGAGCAGCACAGTGTACTGATAAGGCACTCCTTGCAATGGTTTTCAATGCCACACAGTGACCTTGCTGTTCCTGTCGAAGAGAGCTTCGGGAGCTTGGAGGGTGCTTGCTCTTTTCTGGGGGCTGCTGCCGCTCCTCGTTTTCTGCTCAAGATCAACCTGCACAAAGTTGTAGACGAGGCTTTAAGAGTTGTATATAATGATATACAAATTTTCGCTGAACACACATTTCCTCGTGGCACACTGAGGAATTACTTATAAAACTTAAGGCCTCTGATATGCAAACATTTACAATCGATCCGAAGATGCACTCGACTCTAAAGGAGCAAGTTTGTTATGTAGTGTATATAAACAAAGGTCATTCAGCACAACCACAACTACAGTTGCACACGAAAAGGACATTTTACACGATCCTGTTTATTTACATGGTCCATTTTATTTTATTTACACGGTCCATTTTACACGGTCCTGTTTTACACGATCTGGTCTGCATGAACTCTTGAACCGGGCACCATATAGGTTGAAAGACACACACAGAGTTTGAGACAAACCTAGTTTCCCGTGGAGCATCCTCTTGCACTATAACAACACATCTCAATCTAGTTAGTTGGTCAGAACGAGGTGAAAACAGCTCGCACTTGAAAAGCACGGGCAGAAGGAATGACGCCTGCACCCTGTGCTCCCTGTACATTCTCGTTGAGGGTGCAGTTTTCACCTTATCCTTATGCACTTTCGCATTTATAACATTGTTCGCTGCATAATCTTTGTGACATTAAAGTGTGTGATACCGTCATGTGTGTCCTATGTAATTTATAAAAATAGAATACAAGATAGCTTGATTCAAAAATAACAAAGTGCATCCAGCGCCATGTCCTGTAGCCATTCTTTAGGCAAGTGGCAGAATGATTTATTCTTCAAAACATATCTTACTTGTAACCAATACAAGAGCTAACTCCTACACTGGCACATTCTGTTTGCTTCTTCAGATTATAAGGTACCTTTTTTACACCAGAAAATCTTCAAGAAGAATAGAAGTGTTGTAATTGGGAAGAAAGAAATGTAGAAGAAAAAAAAGATAACCTGCCCTGTACAGAGACCGAGCCTGCGAACTTCGAATAACATGTCCGATGCTCTATCAACTGAGCTACCATGGCGGCTATCCCTCTTCCATTTTGTACGGTATATATGTGCATTTATGCATGGAAGAGTCAGTCAGCGCTGCCTGTTACCATTATGGCGAGTGTGGGACACCTTTTTTACCTACTTTCAATTACTTTACGATTGCAATTACGTTACGATTACTTCCAATATCCCTATACTTCTTTGGCAGCATTATGCATCTGTCAGTTCTCAGAAAATCTGCTAGTCACAGGAGGTGGCAATGGTTCGCCCTCCCACCTAAATGCATGTGACTGAACACATGCACAACTGATAAAAAAACACACCGCTAAGATTACAGAGATTCACTGTTTTAGATTCATGAGTAAAGGAAAGAACTATAAATTTCAGGGTTTGTTGTCTTTGTTGAACACATTTTAATGAGAACTAGCAGAAAATGATGCCAAACAAACTATAGGGGATGTTATGAAAAGTAACTTTAACAAAATTGTGAAAAGAAAAGTGAACAAAAACGTAACTTGGCAACGTTTTTCGACAATTAAATTGACATTACTTTTTATAACATCAATATATTTTACTGGGTAATGTTGGCGGGTAATTCTCATTATTAGAGTGGTGAGTAGACTGACAAAGAAAGTATATGGCATTGATACTTCTTTTGAACACCTAATAGTTTGAGGACCCTAAAAGAGCGGAAGCTACTTTGAGTAGACCAAAATATTTAGTTGGAGCAAAAAAAACGTACACACATTTTTACCAGGCTTTTTAACACATTTTGAGACATAAAAGTGTATGCTGCCAGTAATGTTAAGTACCATTACTTTTGTCACACTATGCACTGTAGCAGGTGTAGTTAGAGTGGTGATAGTGAAGGATTAATCAAGCACGCCACCAACTGCGTTCACATCAATGGTCGCGTATTTTAAAAATAAACCTGCTGTATAGTAAAAAAAAATTTGAGCATTTATGATTTTATCCAAATCAAGGTAAACTGACTGGGTAAGCAAACCATTTGCATAAAATCAAAAGGCATAAAGTTATTCATGTATTATAACTAAGTGAACAATTTCAGCAACGCAGGGCAAAGTGACAACAGTTCTATTAAAAAACCCTCTCATTATAACATGCATGAAAAGCACTACACCAGAATATTTTATAGTGCATGTAATATCGAGACTACTAGACTGTCTATTGACCTTTTAGAAGAATGGTATCTCCTTCACGTTCAAGGGGCAACCACTTAGCCTTTTCCTGAGCTTTTTTGTGAATATTTTCTGAATTTCAGATATCATTAGGACTGATTTAGAGTGAACAGATTTTGCTTACGCATTGAAACCTAGTTCTGTATGTAACTGCAATTATGGGTGCCAAACCACCTGCAATTAATTTTTAACATTTAACTTATTTTTTAACTGCAGCAGCATGACTAGCTATGGGTGCCCAAAAAGTAGCTAGAAACAATACCTTTACCTCTTTGAGCCTTTTGGAAGTGTTCAGCTTCTCAGTGCTCACCTTACAACATTTTTTTAAAATACGTGTTTGTGTGCCCACTGCTCTTGCTCCTTGTACAGTGAGGAGGAGCACATGGCAAGAAGAGACAAGAAAGAAGCATAGGGAAAAAAGCGAAATAAGCGAGGACCTCTTTTGTATCGTACAATGTGTGTAACATTACAATTGCGACAACATATAGACAAAGTATCACGGCTATGCATCCATTGTAGAGTCATACACAGCTGCAACACCACGACTAAATTTCAACCTTGTGTTGGTTTAGGATCCCTTTATAGTGGCAAGCTAATGATATCTGCACTTGTTTGGCACATATTAAGATGCAGTGAAATGTGATATGGTAATCTCATTTAGAATGCACATCATGTGGCTTCATTGTATGTGTGGCCACAAGTAACTCTGGTTGCAAAGCAATATGGCAGAGCCTAAACAGACGTCACCGACCACTCCAATCTGAACTTGCCTTTGCTACTTGCCCATTATCATCCCAGCAAAAAATGAATAATTGATTCTGCTACAGATATGTGCTAGTTATGCTAAGAACCAAGTATGAAGGGTGTTTTGTCATTATTGAGATCAGTTGTTTGTTCAATAACACTTGCTGTCAAACACAAATACATTGCTGTCGAAGCATCAAGACTCAAATATAAAACAAAAAGGAGTGTCTCTTTAAAAATTACAGGCCACAAGGTGCAAGATAAATATTTGATATACTAGGGATGTAAGGCACGCACAAGAGGTGCTGCCATATTATACTTTTCCTTTTGTTGAAACCTGCTTGCTTTACTCACCCAACACATCTGTAAAGATGCCGTGAAAACACCAAGGAGCTGATGCAGCAAGGTTGAACACATGTCCAGGGATTCCACCATTCCTAAGCAGCCCTACAGCCTCCACAGTCCTGCAACCATTTGTAAGATAAATATAGTTCTATCTAAAGTTCTTGGTTTACAGACGCACACGCAAGACGCATAACTACTCTATAGGAAGTTTGCATGATAATGTGCTGGGTAGCAAAACGGATGCCAATATCAAGTATCCCGGCCTGCCGCTTCTTTCTTTCCGTTCTTAATTATTCAATCCATGGTTAATAAATGTTCCCCCAATGTGGAGTGTACTGGCAGTTCGGTGAAGAATTGCAATGTATTTCAAACACAGTCAAATTTATGGCAAGTAAGCAAGCAATAGCGATTTGTCAGCTGTTCGAGAAAAGAGCATGAAGTTTAGCTAAAACTCATGTTTTTTATAAACACCATTCAATTTGATATAAAAGTTGTGAGCATTATGTGAAGGAACACGGATTCATGTTTAATCAGTGATTTCTTATAATTTACTGATATGAACGCAACTAACTGAATATAAACGATAAATTTTGCTTGAGAATTTAGAGTTATGAACACTATCGCACTTTCCAGCTGCATCTTGTCCAAAACAGCGGCAAGATAGGCTAGTTTCTGTAGGTGAGCAGTAATGAGCAGTGCAAAGTAACAATAAGAAACACCAGTAACAACATTATGGGGCAAGCATAGACTGCCAACTGTATAATTTATTGCACAAAAGTTCGCCTGAATGTCAGTCAGAGAACTCGTGCAAATGAAGGTCTAGTTGGGAATGAACAAGTTACGAAATCAACAATGCCTGCTTTCACTAACAGGACCCTCATTCACATAAAGTATGCAGCGATAGGCCCCTACCGAGGTACGTCACAGCATGATGTCACTGGCACATGTAAAAGGTGTGGCTGGAAAAACACTCCCACTGGTGGCTCTGCCCGGTACAGTCGTGCGGGGTTTGGGGCAAGTTTTAATTTTTCAAAGCTTACACTTCACGTTACAATGTTGACATTAGCTGTAGTATGTGTCAGCAAACATCTAGCTGTGTGGTAAACCGTGTGGTAAAATATTTGCCACGCTGTCTGTTTATCTTGAAGAAGAAGTCAACACACATGGTGGCCTGTGCGAGGAACCGCGGCATAGTCTTCAAAAATGTGCACTGTTGATTGCGGCATGTAGTGTGCATTGAAAGGTATTGAGAATATCGGTTCAACTGAGAATATTGTGTGTGGTGTGTGCAGTGTCAATAACAATGTGTCTTGTTTGCGAAGACGTTAGCACTCATGGCAGGAACCAGTCGATGAAAAAACTTGATTCGACATTTTAGTCAAGGTAAGTGTGCACTTGACGCGACCATCTGCGAGTGGGTACATCTCGGTGTTTGCGCTGTGTGCAGAAAAAAATTGCAAGGTCACCGGGCTGGAAGATACCATTTGCTGAAGCTGCATGTATGAATCGCCCCGACGAGTACGCAAGCCCAATAAAGGTATAACTCGTTTTATCAAAGGCCTCATATGTCTTCATGTAATAAGCAGAGATTCTTGTTTCACATATACTCAGTACCTTTACCGCTCGATATTCATGAAGTGACAATGCAAACAAAAAGTTTGTGTGTTAGGTCCTAAGGGAGCAATGTAAATATGCAAACAAGTTGTAGGTGTCAGATGCAGCGATGTAACTGCACAAAAGATTACGTATATATTAGTCTACAGGTTTAGAATTGTACACATCTCAGTGGTCTATCAGGAACGTCACAAACAACGTTTTTGCCAACCAGCCCTTGCACAGAGGTAGGGAATGGCTGGCATGGTGCTCGAAGTGACATCACACTATTTGCAAACATAGAGAGGTTTCTTACTTAGGCAACATTTTGCACAATATATTTTTTAGATGCAAGACTGTACTCGTCCACATTGATCATACTGATGTCTTCTGTTGTTACTTTGTGCTGTGAATTACTAGGCATTTAGTCACCATGATCGTTAAAAGCTAATTTCAGTGTTCTCTCTCATATTGCTGACAACTGTGTTGTTGCATAAATGGGGCAAAAAAGCAACACAAAAAGGCTGTCACAATAAATACACCAACATGGGTATTCTCCTGCAAACAAAAGTCGGCACTGGTCCTGTCATTATCCGTCTTCCTTCTCTCTTTGCTTTGTTTGTGCTGAAACAGCCAAACACCTGATGAGTTAGATGAGAAATAGTAACGCATCAAAACTATAAGTGCTTGCATCAGCCACTACACAACAGCGTGATAACTGCACCCCTGCCACACAGCAGCGAAACAAATTTTGAACATGCTGGCAGTGTAATCTTTTATAAAAAGCAACTCTGGCAGATTACAAAATCTCACATTGTGCATGCAAGTTTTCTTCAAAGTCAGGCGTACAATGTAGGTGCTGGCCGGTACATTATTAGTTACAAGCAAAGTCGTCTTGCAGGTACACATACAGATTGAAAGAACACCTCTCTCTCTCTACACTAGACACAGACAATATATCTTTCAACAAGCACACGCCACTGTTTAGGGGCATAATAACGCTCTACCATGAACGTATGCTAATCAACCCACTCAGGCGGTTGGCTAGGTGAATCGAGCCAAGTTACAAATTGTATCGCCCGCGAAGGTAAACAAAATGCTGCTTTGCATCAAATGGCACTGCAGGCTTCGTTTAATCAACAACGCAGCAAGCGCCGTGTGCGTCTTCCTCACTACATTGCACATATGAAAAACTCGATCACCATACACATGCATGTTGCCGCAGTTGTCTCGAATTAGCTCCAGTAAGACCGCGCCGATGCGCCATGGCTCTGCTGGCGTTAGCTTTGTCAAAGCGAGTCGGAAACCGCACTCGCAAAGGCGCGTAAGGTTGCCGTTTCCCGACGCCTCGTTAGAGTGCAGCAACACACACTTGCACTGAGTGGCATACTTCGTCTACATAAAAAAGTGTCCCCTTACCTTTAGTTTCTTTCACACTGTCCTGGGGAAGCGACCACAGGCGTCAGCCGTCACCTCGGAGTCCTTCAAGCGCCCGCCCAACCCGCCGATTCCTTGGACGACTCGCACTTGATCCGCACTCGAACAACCGCGGGAATAGGGCGCAATCTTAGCACATCACACGAACGAGGAACGGCGCTTCCTTGCGTAAATTTAACATTTCGTGCTCTCGTGTGTAGCAGCGCAAACACATGAGAGACGCACAGAAACGGCGTGCCCACAGAAAGAAAGAAGACAAACAACATGTGGCTTTAGCTGTGAATGGATTTGACTTGGATATCTGTGTGAGGAAAATAAAAAAAAACATCTGTCGCTGCTATAAACTGAAAAAAACTGTATGTTATCTGGCAAAATAACTTTGAAAAATAAACGGTTATTCAAAAAACAAGTTACAACTTATGAATATTTTCGCAGGTCTTTGTTTTGTTTTTGTTCTAGCAGACGACAACCTCCTACTGTTTCTACGACAGACGTAGTGCGGTTTCACGTTCGGTGCGTGTCGCCGACGCAAAGCTCTACAGTAGTGATATCAGAGTTATCAATTCTCAATTAATCATAGGATGACTACAAAGCAGTAACATTTTAACATAGTGCAGTACGAAATCTTTCATGGTATGACATTTCTTTGCTCTGAAGCAAATCGAAGCTAGCCGGCTGGCGCAATCAGCTGATGTCGCCACTACGCGAGGCATGGTCGTGCGCAATAGCGTCACGCCCCGCGCTCGATTTGTCATCAAGCGATAGAGTTACTAAGTGGAATACAGCTAGATGCAGGGATTAATGGCGTATCACTCTAATTCCCTGTGGTGGCCGACTCAATCGCAAGAGAGCCCCGGGAAACAACCTTCAACTGCTCAAGCTTGTTAGTGTGTGTAAAAATACTTGTTTTCATCCGCGGCGGGGCAGCAATCTATAGTTGGAAGACATGCGAAAAGCATGTGACGTATATACAATCACAAAACATATGTACACAACAATAGATACGATCGCATATCGTACATAAATATGCCAACACATAGCGTGTAAAAAGCAAATCTTTATACATAACTCAAACTCACGGTAGTCTTCAGCGCGAATAGCTTAGCAAGCTAACGCACTCAGTTCGCGTACACGGGCATACCTAAGTGGCGCAGGTTCAAGACCCGCTAAGTCAAAGTTTTTGTTTTTTTAACGTTTTTATTGTATTGTTATCTTTTCTAATGCCTTAGGTTCTAAAACAAACTAAAAGCAATATTGCGTTCAAGTACGTATGTGGGACTGTGTTTTTTGCGCAACAGTTATTAGTATTTTTATTTTCATATATAATTTTTTTATTTCATAATATAACAAATTAAGGACTAAGGGGAACATTGGGTCTGCTTGATTATGAAGGGACTCGAGAAGTGAGAAAACTCAAACCAAAAAATTTATTTGAGAAAAAACTTAGCATTTCACAGCCGGACCTGTTTCTTCAAGGGTGCCCTAGGTATGCGCGAGACTTGCTATATGACTCATCTCAAGCTGTGGCAGTTGAGGAAAGGCAATATCACCGAGAAGCAGTTCCAAAATATATTTTGGTTGATGTTTTTTGATTCCTCCAAAATAAGGGCTGCACAATTGTGATCGAGCCAAACCAAGAATTGCGGGCACGAAGTCATGAGACAGAAAATGAATAATGTTGATTGTTTGAAAAATTGCCCTTAATAAAAGGAAGAGTTATGGAGTGCTACGTAGCTTAACTCGCCGTAGGAATTTTATATATACATATAGATAACTTAAAATGTACAATGTTGCACACACAGACATTGGTTAAATTTCTTTGCAGCACAGTTGAAGCATCTATGTAGAACTGAAGCATCAAGAGAAGCTCATGCGTCATCACTTTATTGCGCTTCACATAGCTTGTATGCGTCCATGAAGCCATGATATGATATATTTTAAAGCATTTGTTTAACCTATAATCTTCTTATTCATTAAAGCTGGCCCATTAGTTGTGTCTTATGTAGCACTACAATTGAAGCATAATCTGCATGGTGGTCTGAAACAATGCTTTTGAAAATCTCAAAACGACCCAGCTCTATACACGATTATCCGAGCATCAATGATAAGCACCATTATGTGTCCGTACATATCAGTTGTGCTCTCATACTTAATTATTTTTCTGACCATTTTCTCTGCCCCTACCTCGTTTCTGTCGTGAAGCTGTGGCAAGTTGTGTATAGCTGTATTCATATTGTAGGAACACATACTATCAATAAAAAATTATTTTTAGGCTACGTGCAATTAGTTTTCATAGATTTTAATTTCCTTTGTCAGTGCTCAGGAGAGCTGAGCTCATGGTCGATATTTTAAATTGACATTTCTCTTTGCCAAATATTAATGAGAACAGTTTCATTAATATTGACAAGTTCATTCACATTGAATTTAGTTTTCATTATTATTGTTTCTACCAAAAAACGAGCCCTTGAAGTTTTGCTTTTTTTTCTTGATTTGTTTTCGTGTGACAGCATGCAAGTAAATAGACAGTTATTCTCATTCCTTTTGAATGACACATTTTTCGTGTGACAAACTTTAGCACCTGGTCATCTGCAGAAGTTGTATTCATTCTGGAAAAGGGCGAACAGCGGTGACTGACAACACAGACTAGCCTGCGTTATTCTTTTGTACTATATATGTCACTGTGTATTCATTTATGACTTTATAGAGCTCAGATTTCCTGCTAAAATTGTGACAACAACTGTAGAGTTTCCACATTTTTGCAACAATCCACATGCCTTTCATTCACTATTGCACATTTTCGTAAGCACCTTACAAAATCTGTATATTTCCGTAAGACCTTACATTCTGCATTTTCCTTATGAAAGCTTCTGTGCACTCCATACACTTTCCTTATCCTTCCATATCTTCCATAATGAACTCTCCGTATGCTCCATAAGTTTCCTTATCATTCCATATTTTCCATAAAACTCACTCCATCCACGCCATAAAACTTCCTTATCCTTCCATATACTCCATAAAAAGCGTTCCATATATGCCATAAATTTTCCTTATCTTTCCGTATACTCCATAAAAAGCCTTCCGTATACGCCATACAATTTTCGTATCCTTCCATATACTCCATAAGAAGCTTTCCGTAAATGCCATACAACTTCCGTATATTACCATAAAACTCCATATTTTTTCCGTATGTAGCATAAGGAAATGTTACAAAGTCCATATATTTTCCGTAAGATTTGATACAGAACGTTTCAGTAGGGTATATATATATATATATATATATATATATATATATATGGAGAGAAGTGAATACTTCAGGCTTGTTTTTCCGTGTTTCACACAACAATATTGAGATTTAACACAAAATAATGCCAAGGAAAGTATAGGGGAAGTTATTAGACAGAATTTTATAGCAAATGTCAAGAAAGAAAAGTGGGTGAAGAGATAACTTGCTGTGGGCAGGAACCGAACCTGCGACCTTCGAGTAACGCGTTCAATGTTCTACCACTGAGCTACCACGGCGGCTTTCCCACCGCTCACTTTATTGGGTATATAAGTGAATTTAAACATGGCAGTGTCAGTGAGTGCCATTAGTAGCCATGACGGCGAGTGCGGCACACTCTTTATGAGCTTGTTTGGCGTCACGTAGCACGTGAAATTATTACGAGCTGGCAGCTGAACGATAGTTCATCGTATATAACCTAGAGCCACCAAGTCTGCAAGTACGAGACTCTCGTTCATGAATAAGGAAAGAAGTGTATATTTAAGGGTTAGTTTTTGTGTGTTTGAAGCAACAATATTGATATTTAAAAGACAATAACGCCAAGGAAGTATAGACAAAATTATTAGACCGCATTGTAATGCAAATGTCAAGAAAAAAAATTGGGTGAAAAGATAATTTGCCATGGGCAGAAACCGAACCTGCAAACTTCGAATAACGCGTTCAATTCGCTACCACTGCATTGAACGGTTCGGTGCCTGCCCGCGGGTGTGCACTATCCCACTAATTACGCGACCCTGAACTAACATTAACGTGTACTGCTCTTTATTGCCCGTTTTATGATACGTGATACGCAAAATCATTCTGAAAGTCTGATATATATTATAATTTGCCTTATGTGCTAATAGTCTGAACACTATGTCTGAAACGAGCAGTTTTTATTAAAATGGCTATTCTTATTTACTGTTATTATCTTATTATGAAATGCTCAACCCTCCTCTTTAAAAATGCATATTTTGTGATGTTTAGTGTATTACATGGTTTACATTTATTTTATTTATATGAAAATTTCTTAACGGGCCCCCAGGCACCTGCATAAGTTTGCCAATACAAACGATGTTAACACAAGTTTCCTTCGAAATAACAAAATTTGGGCAATTACAACGTTAAACTAATCCCCGTTGCTTCCTTTCGAACTGGTCCTTAGCTGTGTATGCTTGGTGTAAACAGTGTTTGTCATGTACACCGCACCAGCTTGTTACGCGAGGCAGCAAATGACGCAAAAACGACCCATTGCGTTATGACCACATATACACGACCACGTAAAAAATAAGAAAATGAACTATTTTCAATACGGCGTATTGTTTGCCGTTGATTCTTGGGCATTTAAAATTTTTTGTGTGCCACAAAGTTGCCTACTTGTTACATGACGCCACGAAGCCGGAGAGAATCTCCTTCTAAGTATAATTCAAGTATGCTAGCTGCAAATCACATAAGCAGCGGCTACATATAGCCCCGCCGCGGTGGTCTAGTGGCTAAGGTATTCGGCTGCTGACCCGCAAGTCGCGGGTTCAAATCCCGGCTGCGGCGGCTGCATTTCCGATGGAGGCGGAAATGTTTTAAGCCCGTGTGCTCAGATTTGGGTGCACGTTAAAAAATCCCAGGTGGTCAAAATTTCCGGAGCCCTCCACTACGGCGTCTCTCATAATCAAATGGTGGTTTTGGGACGTTAAACCACACAAATCATCAGCGGCTACATATAGCATCTGGTGAGATAGATTATGAGCCTAATAAAATATTTCTACTTGCACTATACCGGTTTTAGTAATTTGCACGCGTATACATCTCTGTATGCCCATACTTGCTGAGAGATAGAGCAATAGAGAGAAATGAGTATCGCTTCACGTGTGTGCTTCTTTGCAGTCCGAGATGTATTCTGAGCTGTAAAGGACAGTTCAAGTTGAGCGAAAACGAAATAGCCTGACTCCTAACGAGGCTTCCATAGTGCTAAAACTACGGTATTTCACCTTCTCCCTCGTCCGGTTTGTCATGTTGTGGGGCAAGCTTAAAAGCTGAGCTTCGAACTAAGCTCGAGTCCACTGCTTTGTTCGTGGCCACTTTGCAAGTTGGCGCTGTGGCTCCAAGTTACTGCAAGCAAAACTGATCAGGGTTCTCATTGACTAAAGTGGGAACAACTTTTGGCATTTCAGTACAGAAAAACTTGAACATCAAAACGATTCATCCCACTCATCGGCTCGCAACAGCTTTGACGGAGCAGCGGTGATGACATATTCTTTTCGAAAAATTTATTTTTCCGGAGCAACAAATGCTTTGGCCAGTCCGTAAAAAGTTTGCTCGTTCCCATTCGTAACTGCAAATATAAGCGACAGCAGAATATACGCATGAACAAGTGATGTTATAATATAGGACCCCTGTTCAGCGCTTGACTGCTGTGCAATACTGCAGCACAAGACGCGAAAGCGCCGCATAGGCGACTCGCACTGCAATGAGGCTGCAAAGAAAATCACCACAGTGAAAATCTTGGTGATATCTCACTATGTTGTAACATTGCCTCGGAACGTTTTCATTCTCCCATAAGTACATACTTGAGTGATCACTGCTGTGACGAAAAACTTCGCCTTACTTGTTGGTTTCCCCAGCGTGCAGCCAAAAGTGACCATGATGAACTGTCGAAAGGGGGGGGCTCAGTACCCCCCAACTTTTCTCTGTTGGGGGGCTCGTGCACGCCTTTCCCCCTCGGCTGGTACGCCTATGTTTCCCGACATAATTTTTACAGTTTCTCTAAAGACGACGTGACAACTCGCTAACCAACCTTATCTCCGATCTTTTTAAGATTGTGTGCCACATCATGAATATAAGGGACAAGAGTCATTGTTTCCTATATCCATGGTGTGTTTGGGTAGTGTGACAGAAAATAATAGATAAGTAATGTACATACTTTACGTGCGCTTTATGTTGTTTTGCCTTTTACTTTTTCTTTTGTTTTTCTTTCACCCTTTTATATAATCCGACGTTTCCAATATACGTTTAGCTAAAGTTAAGCGCTTGTGTCCTGCGTTCCGGTGTAAACGTTCTGCGCTTTCTTTTGAGATCCATTCATACCAACTGGACCAACATAACTTTTTTATCTTGTAAACCGTTTAATGATTTCGTAAAAATGAAGCGAACACATGGTTTAATAACAAGGAAAACAAAACACACTTAATAAACGGCGATTTCAGACGCCTCAGCTTTATTTGGATGACAAATGTATTATTATTCAAAAATGAAGCGCTACAACTTACTGCAATTTAACCACAGCGTATGGTTTTTCTATGATTGAGCGTTTGACCTTGCCAACCCGGCGGGTTGCTGCAGACGAAGCCAATGAATTATTTATAAAGAAGTGAAAAGGTGTCGTTTTTTTCTCCAAAAACAGGGACAGTGAGAAATTATTCACTGAAATGAAGTGGGGGGGGGGGGTGTGTGCTTTCAGTATGATGTCATAAAAGCAAATAGTTGAAGGTGCCGGTAGCAACAAGCACACAACGTAGGCGCACATGTTCGCGCAGTTGCAACTTGTGTACAAGAAGTGAATAGCAACAACGCATTGCTATTCAAAATGAACGAGTTAAATACGCATGTACACAGCATGCAAATTGAATGTGTATTTCGCATAGTACACTGGTGATCGGCATTAGGCCCGATCATGATGAAATTTCTAAATAGTGATTGGCGTCCTTCTGTAGCTGGTGTAAGAGAGTCAATGAGATCAGGTTCGATCGTGTTCAAAAGTTGGCGTGAGACAGTGCTTTAACTTATGTCTTGAAATGGTGAAATGGCATAATTTACGCTGGAAAAACGAGAATGGTCCATGGGTTGTCCCTTGTTGCGCTTGATTTTCACAAGCCACAAGAGTCGCCTTTTCCAATCTTTCGGAAATCTGAGCATACTACAGACATTTCACCAGTGGTGCCCGCACTGTGGCACGCAATACCTGGGAATTTCGCCCGAGAAAACAGCGCGCACGTGTCTCACCCAACCAGCCGTGACGAAACAGGGGAAGCCGAATAGAAGCCACCGATCGGAAGGCAACACTCATCCCTTCAAAGAGTGACTCCACCCTGCAAGGGGGCACGTGCATCGAGGAACTCGAAGCAAAATCTGACTGCAGCGTCGGTAATTCTCGTGAGTGCCGTTCGGCTCATCCTCCTCCACTGGAGGAGATAGGGAGCTTTGAAACTGACCTTAGTACCCTTGCACCCAGACATGAGTGGCTAGAGATAGATAGATAGATAGATTGATAGATAGATAGATAGATAGAATGATAGATTTCTTTTTTTGTCACGGCGAGAATCCAGTGGGAGCCCTATGCACATGCGTGCTCATTTTAAACCTTTTGCATAATAATATATACCACAACCAGGCATTTACGAGATCACGTGTAAGGAATGTACCAATTACAGACGCGGATAGCTGAGAAAAGTGTGGTAAGCGAGAGAGTGAGGAGGACAGCCTCGAGCACAATCAGTGACGCTACCTTGGAAACTTTTGCGTCTAGGGACCTTGACGTAGCAACACCGCCACGACGTGGCGGCCGCGCTTTTATCTCCCACGCGCACTTTGCCCCGCAAAGAGCAGGAGGTCGATGCTCACTCGCGTGCTCTTATCTCGTGGTAGAAAGGATCGTAGGTATTGGCTGGCGTTCGGCTTTTACAGGAACAATTATGTTTCATTTACCGGGTGCACAAGTGGCCCTAAAATTGTTGCACAGTCTACGTTTGCGAAAAGAGCGCGCTTTTCAGACACAGCGAAGTAACAACTGAGATGCTTATTCGCGTTCATCTGTACCCGAGAGTAAGTTTTGTGCTTCATTTGCGCGTGCGAAATGCGGGGTACGTTCCGATCTATGGCCATTCTGCGCGTAACCTTCCAATTTGTTGCTATCGCGTTCATTGCTACGCCTTTGCGGCAAAGCTGTGAATTTTTCAGTGGCAAAACGCCTAAAAGAAAGAGTAAAAAGGGAAGACCAAGCCTCTCACACGTGATAGACACGTATTTCTAGAACAGAAAGAATAAATTACAAATGTTGGATACCTCACCAACTTAGTAGGACTTGATGTGATCTGCCCATTAAATGTAAACTGAGGAAAAATACCTGAAAAACTGTTTTCAAAACTAAGTGAAACTGGTTTTCTCAAAATTAGTGTTCCTTAGTTTTCAGCAAACATCCCCAAATCAAATATTGTAAGAAAATTAGGTTACAAATCTGCATGTTACACCGCAAAGGTCATCGAAAAACGATAGTCTTCCATCTTGAGAGAGTGAACAAAACGTTCACTTCACGTTCTGCGCAAGAAACTCGGTAAATGGTATTCTGGAGGTGCTGCGTTAGAGTGCCTCGAGCTTGTAGTGGAGGCGAACGAGCACGTCGGGGCACGTTAGACACAAGCGCCATCTGGCAGTTATTTTTGAAGACGAAGCCCTACTGAAACGTTCCGTATGAAATCTTACGGAAAATATATGGACCCCGTAACATTTCCTTATGCTACATACGGAAAAAATATGGAGTTTTATGGAAATATACGGAAGTTGTATGGCATTTACGGAATGCTTCTTATTGAGTATATGGAAGAATAAGGAAATTGTATGGCGTATACGGAAAGCTTTTTATGGAGTTTACGGAACGATAAGAAAAATGTATGGCATATATGGAACGCTTTTTATGGAGTATATGGAAGGATAAGGAAGTTTATGGCATGGATGGAGTGAGTTTTATGGAAAATATGGAACGGTAAGGAAACTTATGGAGCATACGGAGAGTTCATTATGGAAGATATGGAAGGATAAGGAAAGTGTATGGAGTGTAAAGAAGCTTTCATAAGGAAAATGCAGAATGTAAGGTCTTACGGAAATATACAAATTTTGTAAGGTGCTAACGAAAATGTGCAATAGTGTATGAAAGGCATGTGGATTGTTGCAAAAATGTGGAAACTCTACAGTTGTCACATTTTCAGCAGGAAATCCGAGCTCTATAAAGTTATAAATGAATGCACAGTGACATATATAGCACAAAAGAATAACGCAGGCTAGTCTGTGTTGTCAGTCACCGCTGTTCGCCCTTCTCCAGAATGAATACAACTTCTGCAGATGACCAGGTGCTAAAGTCTGTCAAACAAAAAATGTGTCATTGACAAGGAATGACAATAACTGTCATTTTACTTGCATGCTGTCACACGCAAACAAATCAAGCAAAAAAGCATGACTTCAAGGGCTTGTTTTTTGATAGAAACAATAATATTGAGAACTAAATTCAATGTGAATGAACTTGTCAATATCAATGAAATTGTTCTCATTAATATTGGCAAAGAGAAATGTCATTTTAAAATATTGACCATGAGCTTAGCTCTCCTGAGCACCGACAAAAGAAATGAAAATCTATGAAAACTAATTGCATGTAGCCTAAAATAATTTTTTATTGATAGTATGTGCTCCTACAATATGAATACAGCTATACACAACCTGCCACAGCTTCACGACAGAAACGAGGTAGGGGCAGAGAAAGTGGTCAGAAAAATAATTAAGTATGAGAGCACAACTGATATGTACGGACACATAATCGTGATTATCATTGATGCTCGGATGGTCGTGTATAGAGTTGGGTCGTTTTGAGATTTTCAAAAGCATTGTTTCAGACCACCATGCAGATTAAGCTTCAATTGTAGTGCTACATAAGACACAACTAATGGGCCAGCTTTAATGAATAAGAAGATTATAGGTTAAACAAATGCTTTAAAATATATCATATCATGGCTGCATGGACGCATACAAGCTATGTAAAGCGCAATAAAGTGAGGACGCATGAGCTTCTCTTGATGCTTCAGTTCTACATAGATGCTTCAACTGTGCTGCAAAGAAATTTAACCAATGTCTGTGTGTGCAACATTGTCCATTTTAAACTATCTATATGTATATATAAAATTCCTTCTGCGAGTTAAGCTACGTAGCACTCCATAACTCTTCCTTTTATTAAAGGCAATTTTTCAAACAATCAACATTATTCATTTTCTGTCTCATGACTTCGTGCCCGCAACTCTTGGTTTGGCTCGATCACAATTGTGCAGCCCTTATTTTGAAGGAATCAAAAAACGTCAACCAAAACACAGTCCCACATACGTACTTGAACGCAATATTGCTTTTAGTTTGTTTTAGAACCTAAGGCATTAGAAAAGATAGCAGTACAATAAAAACGTTAAAAAACCAAAAAAATTCGACTTAGCGGGTCTTGAACCTGCGCCTCTTAGGTATGCCCGTGTACGCGAACTGAGTGCGTTAGCTTGCTAAGCTATTCGCGCTGAAGACTACCGTGAACTTGAGTTATGTATAAAAATTTGCTTTTTACACGCTATGTGTTGGCATATTTATGTACGATATGCGATCGTATCTACTGTTGTGTACATATCTTTTGTGATTGTATATACGTCACATGCTTTTCGCATGTCTTTCAACTATAGCTTGCTGCCCCACCGCGGATGAAAACATGTATTTTTACACCCACACACAAGCTTGAGCAGTTGAAGGCTGTTTCCCAGGGCTCTCTTGCGATTGAGTCGGCCACCACAGGGAATTAGAGTGATACGCAATTAATCCCTGCATCTAGCTGTATTCCACTTAGTAGCTCTATCGCTTGATGACAAATCGAGCGCGCGGCGCGACGCTATTGCGCACGACCATGCCTCACATAGTGGCGACATCAGCTGATTGCGCCGGCCGGCTTGCTTCGATTTGCTTCAGAGCAAAGAAATGTCATGCCTTGAAAGATTGCGTACTGCACTTTGTCAAAATGTTACTGCTTTGTAGCCATCCTATGATTCATTGAGAAATGATCACTCTGATATCACTACTGTAGAGCTTTGCGTCGGCGACACGCACCCAACGTGAAACCGCACAACGTCTGTCGTAGAAGCAGTAGGAGGCTGTCGTCTGCTAGAACAAAAACAAAACAAAGACCTGCGAAAATATTCATAAGTTGTAACTTGTTTTTTGAACAACCGTTTATCACCTTTAAAGTTATTTTGCCAGATAACATACATTTTTTTTCAGTTTATAGCAGCGACAGTTGTTTTTTTTCTCTCACACAGATATCCAAGTCAAATCCCTTCATAGGTAAAGCCACATCATAGAGAAAGAAGAAGACAAGAGAGGACACTCTGCAAAACCTGGCC
Organism: Rhipicephalus microplus; assembly: GCF_043290135.1. Lineage (NCBI taxonomy): Eukaryota > Metazoa > Arthropoda > Arachnida > Ixodida > Ixodidae > Rhipicephalus > Rhipicephalus microplus. The sequence continues at coordinate 32,186,215 of NW_027464588.1, read as the reverse complement.
TCAGGAAGTGCGTCACGATTACGTAACCAACCAGTTCTCTCATCAAACGTCAGAGGGCGCAAGCGCAAAAAAACAGTTATAATCAATGCAACAGAATTGTTTTCACAAAAGAATAATTGTACGCCCAAATTAGGTATGTTCTTTATACATAAAAACAATTGATTCAACACACCTTACGCGATTATTTTTCTTCAGATGTACTGCCATAAACACCATCCACCCAGCGACAAGCCCTTGCATGACTGACAGCGAGAAGCTTTCATCGCTTTCGTCAACGTCGGCTGCGTCGGCGTTTTCAAGCGTGAGATAACAGGTGAGGCACGTTTTCAAGCGAAGCTTGTTGAATGACATGTTGTTGGTCTTGTTCTGTCATTTTTTTGGGAAACGGTTACACCTGTGCGAATAAGACACCATGCAACAAACATAGAAAGATGCACACACACACGTTGCGCTTCGTGTGTGCGAGTTTGTTTCTTGCGTGGCGTCTCATTCGCGCAGTTGTAACTTTTTTCTGAAGCTTGTAAGGACTGGGAGGTTCGCTAAAAAAGTTTGTGGCTCTATGCGGCGGCTAGACGGGAACATTGTGCAACGTATGCAGTATAGCAAAGGCGGCACGGCGTCAAGCCGAGGCGACGCGTGCTGCGTCTGCCACGGACGCGAGCGTCTGTAGGCTGAGCATAGCTGGGCAGCTAGGTCATAGGCTCGGTGGCTCGGTGCAAAATATTGAGAAGCGTTCGCTGGGCCTCGCATGCTTCACGACACGTTTCCCGAAGGCTCGCAACACGAATAATTCTTGGTGTGCCGGAGGCAAATCTGGACTAGCCAAGTGGCCATCATCTTCGTTTCTTCGCTGGCCATGTGCCACTAGTGCAAGCTGCCAACAAAGTTTTTTGACGTTTCCAGTATACTTTTACCGCACAAATTTCAACTACGATTTTTGTTCCCAATGTACTGCTGATACTGTGTACGTACGAAAGTGTTTTAATGTTCCCAGGCCGCGATACCATTGCATTACAAGGAATAGCGGCCTGGAAACTTCTGAAGATCTTTGTACGTGGTCTTGACGTATATCTTTGTAAGTCAGAGTTTTATGGGTCAGAGATGTATCACTGGTGTTGTATTGTGCATAGATTAGCTAATCATTCAAAGGGGTTTGTTGGTACACTTATGACGTGCACATATTGTTTTCGCAATTTGACAGCGAAGCATCCACTTACTAACATTTTCAGACCGCGCTGATGCCATGCCGTCCGGCGGTCCAAGCTACGGCAGCTACTGCTGTGTATCGTGGTGCTTCAACAATGGCAGAACCTACAAGAAGCCTGGGACGAGTTTCTTCCGCATACCACGGGACGGCAGGTGTGTTAAAGCTTTTGTATGGTTTGCATGTCTTTAGGCTTACTGTTCGTACTTGCTCAGTGAGGGTAACAATAAAAAATCACTATTCAAGCACTTCCCCTTCCAGCTGGTAGTTCATTGCCAATGCAGGATGAAAGCATGGATGCAGTATGCTGGACACGATGATCTCCTTAGTAAGCCGGCCAGCCTAATGTACGCAACGTACAGGGTTTGTAGCGACCATTTTACTGCTCAAAGTTTCATGGACCCTGGGCACACAAGGCTTACAAGAATGTCTGTTCCCAGTGTGCAACCAGCTGCACCATGTAAGTGATTGACTGAAACTCAAATATGTGTAATAGCAGCCACTTGTATTAAATCAGTGGCGTCAGTTAACCGCGAATATCTTTGTAGCCGGTGGAAAAACCTCACTATAGAAGTAACACTTGGAAAGTCTTCAATTTTGTGAACTATGGGCTATTAATTTCCTAACCGCAGCCTTACATTTCTGTCGTTTTTTGATGCTCTTGACCAGCGCTACTTGTTTTGAAAGACTTTCAAGCGCTCTTTCACGTTATCTTAAAGCCTGAGTGCACATGTACACATACCTTTCTTCGGTGAAAGCTGGCACTGTTGATAATTCCAAAAATCACAAATTACTTGTTTCCTAGTTGGTGCCTTCTCTTTTCCTCCACGTTCACCCAATTTGCGCATTTGAAAGAGCTGTTTAAGTTTCCCCATGCTAAAAGCTTTGTAACTTGTACCAACTGCATGCACATATATGCACGTTCTCCGAGCGTTGCTTCAAATAGTGACTGTGACATGACTGCAGAAGCTGCACTGCAAGGTGCGGATGAGCTTCAGTTTGTGTTATTTTAAGCCTCTTACTGACACATTGTCGTAATTTCATTTCTTCAGGACCTGCGGTAGAGGCTTCAAAAAGCGGCTCCCACACATTGAGGTGCCCCGATGAACAGGGTGCGTTCAGTGTCGCGATTTCTTTTTTTTACCCAAATTGACTGTTGACCAAACCTCTGCAGGTGGCAGCTCCCTTGTAGCTGGTGAAAGAATTTCTGCTGACTTCGTCTTGCCGGAGAAAACCATAACCAGTCGTTCAGCTGTCACAAAAGGAACTTGTGTGACCGGTAAGTTGTATGTTCACTTCAACACCAGAGTGGATTGATATTGAGACTTCCGCAGGCCGCTCGCAAGATTGTTCCGACAGCACTGTCCGAGGAACTGAACAAGCTTCACAAGACCCTCCAGAAGATGTCTCCGCCAACAGCTCCACGTCTGAGTGCCCTAGAGAAAATGGTGACTATGCTTTTATTGCAGCTGTTTTTAATGTGCTATTTTATGTTTAGGACATTCTGAGAAAACTATCCTGAAAAGGACACTACGTGTGCACTTACAAAATGTAAGGTTGGGCTCTCAGTGATTTTCATTTTTTTGCGCATTGTCAACAATGTGAATGGTTTGTTTTTAGGTAGTGGAATCGAAAACTTTGCACCACAGAAAGTTGTGCACCTTGGGTCTGAAAGAGCGAGGAAAGTGCTCGTATGGGATTAGTTGTTCTTCGCTTTAAATCCATTTTTTGTTTATTGCAGTGCGTTCCTGTGTGCCAGCGACAATGTCTCCATCAATAAAGTACAAGCAAACCATTAAACATCTGCAAGCCAAAGTAGCAGCACAGCGGAAAACTATCAAAAGACTGCGGAGACAGCCTCACCAAACTAACCACTCATTCGTTGCATACATTGTTTTGGTTGCCCGCTATGAGGAGTAGGGACACTGTGTATTCGCTCGAAGTGATTTGCATAACCTTAAAAAGAATGTTGGGTATCCTGTCTGTATTTTTATAGCGAATGCGGGCGAACTGTACACTTTACTGTGGGTCGCTTGGTCACTGTGTATGCTTTATCTCTCCAGCTCAAGTAATATATCAATAACAAAACCGCTTGTTGAAATGTCTTCGAGCGGGTAAGGAACACAGTATGAAGTGGGCACAGTTCACGTTATCACGCTTTTTGTATTTTAGCTTCTCATCAACCTCCTCATTTCGCCCATCAAAATTTTCAAAAGAATACCCAAACTTGTAGCGTTTGATGGGGCTGCGGACGCTGCCATTTTATTTTTATATAGCTTGTGAGTGATAACGTACGATGTAGAGCCTTTGTGAAAAATATTGAGCCAAAGTGGTTTCCTTCTGCTATTTATTAGCCCTGTAATACCGCTCTCGTAACACCAATTAAGGTCCACAGTTCTGGATAAGTGATGACTACAATCTATTTTAGCTCGCAAGCGTCATAGCAACACCCAGACGCAAATCACTTGGGATCTTAAGTTTTTGATGATAAGAAGAGCCACAAGACCTGCCTGTGTTGTAGCATAAAGTTTGTCTTTCACGTAGTGAGCAAGCTGCAAACCCTACCTTTCTGAGGACAAGCAGGCATCAAGTCTGCTTTTTTCATTTTGGGCTAGCTGTTATTAAGCACAGCCAGCACACTGCAGCTCCGCCTTTCTGCTATATTGTGTCGTGTGGTTTCTGTGCACTCTTTTTTTCTATGCATTATTTTGGTTAACCCCAGGCGTGATTCGCGACTTCATTGCTGTGTATATGTCACTTCTTCCTTCTTCTTCAGCATTGTGCGCTGTGTTTTTGCCATAGATCCTTATTTACCCACGGGCCCGGTGTTTCATACTTCACCAGCTTCTCGGCTTCTGCCAACTCTAGCGATGTGTGCGTTGTCTGTGTTCTCTCTGTATTTGTTACAATATTTGTTACAATTTATTTGTAAGGCGAGATGCATTTGTTGTCTACCTTTGTCATATTGTGCTTTTTATATTCTCAGACTCTACCTTGCCTTTGAATAAAACATTGCGGATACTCTGTCTCTTTGACTGATACATACATTGATCACTTGTTCCAAAAAAACAAGTGAACAAAAGAACAAGAACAAGCGCGATGAATAAAATTGTAGTGAATTATCACTACCTGCATCTCTTTTTATTATAACTTAGGCGAAATAAAAAAAAATAAAAATTCAAAAATTGCGCCAGTGAAACCGAAACAGGAAGTGCGCGCGCCACTTGCTCTCACCAACCACCAGGTGTGCTAGGGTCGATTGGGCCGCTGGGGTCTACGGGAGTGTCCACTCTTCACCTTTTTTTATTTCTCTATGGCCACATGTTGTTTGTCTTCTCTGTTTCTGTGGGCATGCCGTTTCGGTGCGTGTCTCATGTGTTCGCGCTGCTACACGCGAGAGCACGAAATATTAAATTTACGCAAGGAAGCGCCGTTCCTCGTTCGTGTGATGTGTTAAGATTGCACCCTATTCCCGCGGTTGTTCGAGTGCGGATCAAGTGCGAGTCGTCCAAGGAATCGGCGGGTTGGGTGGGCGCTCGAAGGACTCCGAGGTGACGGCTGACGCCTGTGGTTGCTTCCCTCAGGACAGTGTGAAAGAAACTAAAGGTAAGGGGGACAGTTTTTTATGTAGACCAAGTGTGCCACTCAGTGCAAGTGTGTGTTGCTGCACTCGAACGAGGCGTCGTGAAACGGCAACCTTAGGCGCCTTTGCGAGTGCGGTTGCCGATTTGCTTTGACAACGCTAACGCCAGCTTTGATTTGCTTTGACAACGCCAGCAGAGCCATGGCGCATCGGCGCGGCCTTACTGGAGCCAATTCGAGACAACTGCGGCAATATGCATGTGTATGGTGATCGATTTTTCATATGTGCAATGTAGTGAGGAAGACGCACACGGCGCTTGCTACGTTGTTGATTGAACGAAGCCTGCAGTGCCATTTGATGCAAAGCAGCATTTTGTTTACGTTCGCTGGCGATACAAGTTGTAACTTGGCTCGATTCACATAGCCAACCGCCTAAGTGGGTTGATTAGCATACGTTCACGGTAGAGCGTTATTATGCCCCCAAACAGTGGCGTGTGCTTGTTGAAAGATATAATGTGTGTGCCTAGTTTAGAGAGAGAGAGGTGTTCGTGCAATCTGCATGTGTACCTGCAAGACGCCTTTGCTTGTAACTAATAATGTACCGGCCAGCACCTACATTGTACGCCTGATTTTGAAGAAAACTTGCATGCACAATGTGAGATTTTGTAATCTGCCAGAGTTGCTTTTTATAAAAGATTACACTGCCAGCATGTTCAAAATTTGTTTCGCTGCTGTGTGGCAGGGGTGCAGTTATCACGCTGTTGTGTAGTGGCTGATGCAAGCACTTATAGTTTTGATGCGTTACTATTTCTCATCTAACTCATCAGGTGTTTGGCTGTTTCAGCACAAACGAGGCAAATAGAGAAGGGAGACGAGTAATGACAGGACCAGTGCCGACTTTTGTTTGCAGGAGAACACCCATGTTGGTGTATTTATTGTGACAACCTTTCCGTGTTGCTTTTTCGCCCAATTTATGCAACAACACAATTGTCAGCTATATGAGAGAGAACACTGAAATTAGCTTTTAAAGATCATGGTGACTAAATGCCTAGTAACTCACAGCACAAAGTAACAACAGATGACATCAGTATGATCAATGTGGATGAGTACAGTCTTGCATCTAAAAAATATATTCTGCAAAATGTTACATAAGTAAGAAACCTCTCGATGTTTGCAAATAGTGTGACGTCACTTCGAGCACCGTGCCAGCCATTCTCTCCCTCTGTGCAAGGGCTGGTTGGCAAGGAAGTTGTTTGTGACGTTCCTGATAGACAACTGAGATGTATGCGATTTTAAACCTGTAGCCTAATATATACGTAATCTTTTGTGCAGTTACATCGCTGCATCTGACACTCACAACTTATTTGCATATTTACATTGCTCCCTTAGGACCTAACACTCAAACTTGTTGTTTGCATTGTCACTTCATAAATATCGAGCGGTAATGGTACCGAGTAAATGTGAAACAAGAATCTCTGCTTATTACATGAAGACATATGAGGCCTTCGATAAAACGAGTTATACCTTTACTGAGCTTGCGTACTCGTCGGGGCGATTCATACATGCAGCTTCAGCAAATGGTATCTTCCAGCCCGGTGACCTTGCAATTTTTTTCTGCACACAGCGCAAACACCGAGATGTACCCACTCGCAGATGGTCGCGTCAAGTGCATATTTACCTTGACTAAAATGTCGAATCAAGTTTTTTCATCGACCGCTCCCTGCCATGAGTGCTAACATCTTCGCAAAAAAGACACATTGTTATTGACACTGCACACACCACACACAGTATTCTCAGTTGAACCGATATTCTCAATACCTTTCAATGCACACCACATGCCGCAATCAACAGTGCACATTTTTGAAGACTATGCGCTGTTGCTCGCACAGGCCAGCACGTGTGTTCACTTCTTCAAGATAAACAGACAGCGTGGCAAATATTTTACCACACAGTTTACCACACAGCTGGATGTTTGCTGACACATACTACAGCTAATGTCGACATTGTAACGTGAAGTGTAAGCTTTGAAAAATTAAAACTAGCCCCAAACTCCGCACGACTGTACCGGGCTGAGCCACCAGCGGGAGTGTTTTTCCAGCTACACCTTTTACATGTGCCAGTGACATCATGCTGTGACGTACCTCGGTACCTATCGTACCTATCGACGTACCTATCGCTGCATACTTTATGTGAATGAGGGTCCTGTTAGTGAAAGCAGGCATTGTTGATTTCGTAACTTGTTCATGCGCAACTGGACCTTCATTTGCACAAGTTGTCTGACTGATATTCAGGCGAACTTTTGTGTAATAAATTATACAGTTGGCAGTCTGCGCTTGCCCCATACTGTTGTTACTGGTGTTTCTTGTTGTTACTTTGCACTGCTCATTACTGCTCACCTACGGAAACTAGCCTATCTTGCCGTTGTTTTGGACAAGATGCCGCTGGCAAGTGCGATAGTGTTCATAACTCTAAATTTTCGAGCAAAAATTATCCTTTCATATTCAGTTAGTTGCATTCATATAAGTACATTATAAGAAATCATTGATTAAATATGAATCCGTGTTCCTTTACATAATGCTCACAACTTTTATATCAAATTGAATGGTGTTTATAAAAAACATGGGTTTTAGCTAAACTTCATGCTCTTTTCTCGAACAGCTGACAAAACGCTATTGCATGCTTACTTGCCATGAATCGGACTGTGTTCGAAATACATTGCAATTCTTCACTGGACTGCCAGTACACTTCACATTGGGGGAACATTTATTAACCATGGATTGATTAATTAAGAACAGAAAGAAAGTAGTGGCAGGCCGGGATACTTGATATTGGCATCCGTTTTGCTACCCAGCGCATTATCATGCAAACTTCCTCTAGAGTGGTTATGCGTCTTGCATGTGTGTCTGTAAACGAGAACTTTGGGTAGAACTATATTTATCTTACAAATGGTTGCAGGACTGTGGAGGCTGTAGGGCTGCTTAGGAATGGTGGAATCCCTGGACATGTGTTCAACCTTGCTGCATCAGCTCTTTGGTGTTTTCACGACATCCTTACAGATGTGTTGGGTGAGTAAGGAAAGCAGGTTTCAACACAAGGAAAAGTATAATATGGCAGCACCTCTTGTGCGTGCCTTACATCCCAAGTATATCAAATATTTATCTTGCACCTTGTGGCCTGTAATTTTTAAAGAGACACTCCTTTTTGTTTTATATTTGAGTCTTGATGCTTCGACAGCAATGTATTTGTGTTTGACAGCAAGTGTTATTGAACAAACAACTGATCTCAATAATGACAAAACACCCTTCATACTTGGTTCTTAGCATAACTAGCACATATCTGTAGCAGAATCAATTATTCATTTTTTGCTGGGATGATAATGGGCAAGTAGCAAAGGCAAGTTCAGATTGGAGTGGTCGGTGACGTCTGTTTAGGCTCTGCCATATTGCTTTGCAACCAGAGTTACTTGTGGCCACACATACAATGAAGCCACATGATGTGCATTTTAAATGAGATTACCATATCACATTTCACTGCATCTTAATATGTGTCAAACAAGTGCAGATATCATTAGCTTGCCACTATAAAGGGATCCTAAACCAACACAAGGTTGAAATTTAGTCGTGGTGTTGCAGCTGTGTATGACTCTACAATGGATGCATAGCCGTGATAATTTGTCTATATGTTGTCGCAATAGTAATGTTACACACATTGTACGATACAAAAGAGGTCCCCGCTTATTTCGCTTTTTTTCGCTATGCTTCTTTCTTGTCTCTTCTTGCCGTGTGCTCCTCCTCACTGTACAAGGAGCAAGAGCAGTGGGCACAAAAACACGTATTTAAAAAAATGTTGTAAGGTGAGCACTGAGAAGCTGAACACTTCCAAAAGGCTCAAAGAGGTAAAGGTATTGTTTCTAGCTACTTTTCGGGCACCCATAGCTAGTTGTGCTGCTGCAGTTAAAAATAAGTTAAATGTTAAAAATTAATTTGAGATGGTTTGGCACCCATAATTGCAGTTACATACAGAACTAGGTTTCAATGCGTAAGCAAAGTCTGTTCACTCTAAATCAATCCTAATGATATCTGAAATTCAGGAAATATTCACAGAAAAGCTCAGAAAAAGGCTAAGTGGTTGCCCCTTGAACGTGAAGGAGATACCCTTCTTCTAAAAGGTCAATAGACAGTCTAGTAGTCTCGATATTACATGCACTATAAAATATTCTGGTGTGGTGCTTTTCATGCATGTTATAATGAGAGGGGTTTTTAATAGAACTGTTGTCACTTTGCCCTGCATTGCTGAAATTGTTCACATAGTTATAATACACGAATCACTTTATGCCTTTTGATCTTATGCAAATGATTTGCTTACCCAGTCGGTTTAACTTGATTTGGAAAAAATCATAAATGCTCTAAAAGTTTTTTACTATACAGCTGGTTTGTTTTTAATATACGCGACTATATATGTGAACGCAGTTGGTGGCGTGCTTGATTGTTCCTTCACTATCACCACTCTAACAACATATGCTACAGTGCATAGTGTGACAAAAGTAATGGTACTTAACATTACTGGCAGCATACACTTTTATGTCTCAAAATTGGTTAAAAAGCCGGGTAAAAAGTGTGTACGTTTTTTTTCGCTTCAACTAAATATTCTGGTCTACTCAAAGTAGCTTCCGCTCTTTTAAGGTCCTCAAACTTTTAGGTTTTCAAAAGAAGTATCAATGCCATATACTTTCTTTGTCAGCCTACTCACCACTCTAATAATGAAAATTACCCAACAACATTACCCAGTAAAATAAAGGGATGTTATAAAAAGTAATGTCAATTCAATTGTCAAAAAACGTTGCCAAGTTACGTTTTTGTTCACTTTTCTTTTCACAATTTTGCTAAAGTTACTTTTGATAAGTTTCCCTATAGTTTGTTTGGCATCATTTTCTGCTAGTTCTCATTATAATGTGTTCAACAAAGACAACAAACCCTTAAAGTTATAGTTCTTTTCTTTACTCATGAATCTGAAACAGTGAATTTCAGTAATCTTAGCGGCGTGTGACTTGTTTTTTTGATCAGTTGTGCATGTGTTCAAGTACATGCATTTAGGTGGGAGGGCGAACTATTGCCTCCTCCTGTGACTAGCAGATTTTCTGAGAACTGACAGATGCATAATGCTGCCAAAGAAGTATAGGGATATTGGAAGTAATCTTAACGTAATTGCAATCGTAATGTAATTGCCAGTAGGCAAAAAAAGGTGTCCCACACTCGCCATAATGGTAACAGGCAGCGCTGACTGACTCTTCCATGTATAAATGCACATACATACCGTACAAAATGGAAGAGGGATAGCCGCCATGGTAGCTCAGTTGATAGAGCATCGAGCATGTTATTCGAAGTTCGCAGGCTCGGTCCCTGTACAGGGCAGGTTATCTTTTTTTCTTCTACTTTTCTTTCTTCACAATTACAATACTTCTATTCTTCCTGAAGATTTTCTGGTGTAAAAAAGGTACCTTATAATCTGAAGAGGCAAACAGAATGTGCCAGTGTAGGAGTTAGCTTTTGTATTGGTTACAAGTAAGATATGTTTTGAAGAATAAATCATTCTGCCACTTGCCTAAAGAATGGCTACAGGACATGGCGCTGGATGCACTTTGTTTTTTTTTAATCAAGCTATCTTGTATTCTATTTTTATAAATTACATGGGATACACATGACGGTATCACACACTTTAACGCCACAAAGATTATGCAGCGAACAATGTTATAAATGCGAAATGTCATAAGGATAAGGTGAAAACTGCACCCTCAACGAGAATGTACAGGGAGCACAGGGTGCAGGCGTCATTCCTTCTGCCCGTGCTTTTCAAGTACGAGCTGTTTTCACCTCGTCCTGACAAACTAACTAGATTGAGAAGTGTCGTTATAGTGCAAGAGAATGCTCCACGGGAAACGAGGTTTGTCTCAAACACTGTGTGTGTCTTTCAACCTATATGGTGCCCGGTTCAAGAGTTCATGCAGACCAGATCGTGTAAAACAGGACCGTGTACAATAGACCGTGTAATTAAAATAAATTGGACCATGTAAATAAACAGGATCGTGTAAAATGTCGTTTTCGTGTGCAACTGTAGTTGTGGTTGTGCTGAATGACCTTTGTTTATATACACTACATAACAAACTTGCTCCTTTAGAGTCGAGTGCATCTTCGGATCGATTGTAAATGTTTGCATATGCGAGGCCTTAAGTTTTATAAGAAATTGCTCAGTGTGCCACGAGGAAATGTGTGTTCAGCGAAAATTTGTATATCATTATATACAACTCCTAAAGCCTCATCTACAACTTTGTGCAGGTTGACCTTGAGCAGAAAACGAGGAGCGGCAGCAGCCCCCAGAAAAGAGCAAGCACCCTCCAAGCTCCCGAAGCTCTCTTCGACAGGAACAGCAAGGTCACTGTGTGGCATTTAAAACCATTGCATAGAGTGCCTTATCAATACACTGTGCTGCTCTTTCATCGCAGAAGACGAAGTTGACCACTCCAGAGGAACTTCACGCTGTGTATTGTGAGTGCTTCAGTGGTTTTGTTTTTGTCCAGCCAGCAGTTAAAAATCATGTGTCAGATTCAGCCAGGATGGCTAGAGAGAGTTGGGCAGGCATGTTTGGACATTTGTCTAGCCAGGTAGTGCCAATTTTCGCACTGGTCTTGTTGGAGTTACTGCCACAATTACAGAAGCTACGTCACCTCTCTAAATGTACAGAAGTGTCGGGGAAGATTAGCTGCATTAGGTTTTTCTATAACTGATAGCTGCCAACATTCTTCATTATAGAGGAGTTTTGTTCCTCACTTATGGGTGTAAAGCCCTCGACAGAAAAAATGCAACACGTTTACTTCCAGCAGACTCCAAGGCCCTACTTGTAGGTTTTTTCGGCTTGTATCATAAGCACCTCGTTTGGGGTACATGAACATTTTATAAACATGTACAGCGAAAAATTTGGGTGGCTGGTCGTTTTGTCGTTATCTTGTTCCTCGCAGTATTCTTAAGCATGTTGTGCACTACGTTGTCAATCTGGTTCATGCGCATAGAAGACATGACGAAGTTTCAGGCTACAGTATAAAAAGCCTGGAAGCAAGCTATCAATAATTTTTTAACAGAGTTGCTTAATCTGATACATGATACATCACTAAACTTTCGTGCGTATTCAGCAATGTAAGCTCGTCTTAGTGTTATCCAAAATGAATTTGCGAGTTGACAAATGGAAACATCTAGTGGGGTAATCGGGGTGAACAGTAGAAGTGCTTCAGACAGGCTGGCCGATGTTGCGATAGGAGGACCTATTTTTTAGAAGTCACCTTGTCATCCTTGGCGTGTTAGTTTAAATGGGGTCAGTAATGACATCATCTTTTGGTGTAGGCGTGTGTGCCTGTTGGAAATGTTTGTCTGAAAAAAAAACTATAACGCAGAAGAGTGCAGCCCGTGCTTCTTTTCAAGTTAGGTTGCGCTGATACAAAGTGTTCTCCTGTCGGAGTTTGGGGGTAAGGGAAGCAAAAAAAGAGATAAATGATAGAAAAGAAGAAAAAAGAAGAAAGAAAAGGGGAATGCAAAGTAAAAGTAGTGCTACACTGCTCCTACTTTGCATGCCCCCTTTTCTTCTTTTTTTCCTTGTTTTCTTTTTCACCTTTTTTGTTACATTTGCATTGTCCCATCTAGTGCATGAATCAATGACACATGGCTTTGCTATAGCAAAGATACCTATGTGGTGTTGGATTGAACAGTGCATTGTACTTCATTCAGTTAATAACAGACTGATCAGTCTTGCAATAAGTGCTTCCTGTCTATCACCACACATGTTCAAATGAAAAGTTTGTGCTTGGCTCTTAGTATGCTGGTATATAGCTTGTGTCTTGGACTACTCAAAATGAATGTTATTTTGCTGCTGTTTATGGTAATGAATTTATCCAACATGAAAATATCTTGCCTTGTGAACTTTGTATGACCTGCCTTTTTTTGCTTTCCTATGCAGGCATTGTATGTGAGGGAGGCAGTAACAGAGAGGTGATAGCTTGAGCTTCGGAAGAATAAATGCTGGCAGTGAGGCAATTACGCATCAAACATCCCAGCCATTTTGCCAACCGTCCTAAATGTGTTTTGAAAAAAAAAATATTGTGCTCGTTTACTGTATTTTTCTGAAAACAGCAAATTGCTAAAGTATATCGCAGAGAACAAAATATTAGGCCACGTTGGTGCCTTCTGGACTTCCCAGGATGTCGTCTGGGTGTTGTTTGTAAAAAGTAAAAAGTGTTTCAAAAATACTGCCTCTTCTACACCTAATTCGGTCTAGGTATTAAGTAAAGGTGATTGTGTGTTGTGCATGAAGCTCAGTAATATTAGTGCAATTTTTTCGCCACGTCAAAAGCAAGGAAGCAGTTCTCTTTATATGGCAAGTTATATGATAACACTATGTCTTAAAGTAGAATTGAATTTTTGAAGTTTTCTTATGATGGCTGTTTTCTGCATTTGATATACGACAGCTTCTGTTCCGAAGTTCCCCATGGCCCTCAATAGGAGACTTCAAAATCATTTTCCTCATTTAAACAAAAATAGTAATGGTAACACTTGCCATGTAACAAGAACTGTATATTTGCTTTGAACTTACACATAAAAGTAATTTTCAATTAGACAAACACACAGCTCAAATTGCATCTGAATGTGGACAAAAACGATTATATAGTGATATTTGTAATCTGTACCTAACATTATTTTTTTTCGTGAAATATAACTTCTGTGCAGTGAGTATTTGTGGCTCAAATATTCATACAAAATGCAGTATTGCCCACAAGAAATGCAAACAATAAACAGTTTGGCTGAATTCTTCAAAGCTTATGTAGCGGAAAAATTGCACTAATGTTACTCGGCTTCAAATACTTTAACAAGAACCTTTACTTAATATGTAGATCAAATTTGATATGGGAAGAAAAAGCGATACTATGAAATTTTTATCACAAATAACACCCGCACGACATTCTGCGAAATTCTGAAGATACCCACGTGACCACTACTTTTCTCTTCAAAACATTTCTGCAAATAACTATTTTCAGAAGAGTAAATTACCATCATCGTTTAAACTATTCATCTGTGATGGTCGCCAGGCAGTATGGTTTGTTTGTTTGGTGTAGAATAGCCCAGTGCGAAAAACAACAAATGGCTGAGCATCCTTTGACGCTCGGGCAATTTCGAAAGCATTTGTTTGTTAGCAGCAATTCAGTTAAGCCCTTGTCTTTATGCTTAGGCCCAGAAACAAAACACAAGTAACCAATTAGTCCTAAGAGTCATGTAGTCTCGCTGTTCCAAGGCTTGTGGAGCCTAATTTAGGGCAAGCTTCACCATTTTTTAAAAATTCAGATTCAACCAACAGGTTTTGGAGTGAGGCAATTACGAAGTGCCTTCAAAACCAAGAGGTTTTGGAGGCACAGTGCATTTTCAGCTAACTTGTTTCACACCAGTAACTTAGATAAAAAGCGGAAAGTAGAGGTAAAAATGCCATTTTAAAGGCATTGTAGGTAACAACAAAAAGGACTGCTTACTTTTTTTGTGTGGCGCTTTGCCTGAATGCTGTGCTTTTTGTGGTATAATTCATTGTCTAGTGAACATAGGTCTTAAAAACTAACATTAGCCATGTTGAGGTCAATTTCTTGGTTATAGTCATAGTAGCCATATTAAAAATTATGACTTCAAACTTGATTGTTCTTTTGAAAATTTTTTCCTTGCATAATGATATTTGAGAGTCTTAGTCAATTTTGTTATAAGAAAACGTGATGTCATAAGAGGGTCACTTTTTGTAGAGTCGTTCAGTTCTACATTACCTTTTACATTCTTAATAGAGCAGTTATTTTCAATATCGGTATTTAAAATGGAATGAACATGCTGTATGTAGTAAGGTGTAAGCACTTACAGATAGCACATGCACCCAACTTTTCTGTTGGCAGTTTATTTCTGTTATTCTTGATTTATATGCGGGGTTTCACGTCTAAAAACCACTATATGATTATGAGAGACGCCGTAGTTGAGGGCACTGGAAACTTCGACCACTTGGGGTTCTTTAACGTACACCCAAATCTGAGCATACGTGCCTACAGCATTTCTGCCTCCATCGGAAATGGAGCCAGGGTTTGATACCGCGACATGCGGGTCAGCAGCCGAATTTCTGTTACTCTTGCTCCCCTATATGTGTGCAGTTCGGTTATAGTTATCTGGCTTGCACAGATTTTTAATGGCACCTGCCTGGTCCTGCTTGCTTTCATGGTGATTTTAACCTTCATGAGTTGCATAGGTTTAACTCTCAAAATTGTTCAAGATGCCAATTTTGTGCACAAACTGTATAGTATAAAGGCAGCAGATGTACATGCTACACTATTAAATGTACATTGAGAGCTTGCACTTGCAGTTTCTAAAGTTTTACTGTGCAGGAAGCATTTAAATCATAATTTCATAAGGACATATTAATCGATTATCTCTACCATTGAAAATCGTGACAACCTAGTCATTTTCCCTGTGATAAGCATGCTGTTTTTTTGATGTGGCAGAACTAATTTATACACTCATATCTTCTATTATTCACATATGCATAACATGAAGGATTGTGTGCATTACATTTTCAGTTTCATTCTGTGTTGTTATATTTTTTGTGCATGTGAACTATTGTGCTAACATGTGTCTCTGACATTATTTGTGCCAATTATTTACATTTCCAGGTGCCTACGAAGGCCACATAAGTTGTGTGGCAGTGACCTCCCAAATCTACAGTGGTGCCGGAGCCTCAAGCAGCATTTCGCCGATCTCTACAAGGCATTCATGAGATAAACACAGCGCCACACTTTCACAGTGCTGTGATTAATATTTATGTTTAAACGTTTCGTTCTAAAATTGCTGTTACATTGTGTTTTGTGCCACCATCCTGTGGCTTAGGTGGAGCTCGTGTAATTACCGTGCAGTCACCTCATTTGTGTACGATCAATACTGCTATGTCACTATTCACAGCTGGAGCATACAGACAAATAAAAAAATGTATTGATTGTAGCAGGGCTGATGTGTATACTAATGCTTCTCTATTGATAATAATAACTTTATAAGTTCTTTAAGTCTTGCATAGAACACTGCTTTAATGTGTTGCAATGTAACCACCATTTATAATCGCTAGCATGTTAATTTAGTAGTTTTGTAGTGTATTTTATTTAAAAGGTACTTTTGCTTCCGCATTACGGCAATTAGAAAGATGCCGATGATTCAATCCCTCATCATGCACATTTAAGAAATATTGTGATTTGTACACAGTATTGCATGTACTCAAGATGTGGACGTCTATTTAATTTACACATTATATTGATTTGCACTAGATTCAGACGCAACATGCACACATTTCAGTAATTTCCGCATGATACGTCTTTCCATATGATGCGGAGTCCGCATCATACGTCTTATGTGGAGTCCGCATCATACGTCTTCTATATTCCAATAATTCCGTACTTAAGGTCTCCGCATTTTATGGAACATTTCAGTAGGGAGTCGTGTAGCTCGCGGAGAAAGATGCGCGCCAGTCTCGGAGGTGATAAGGTGTAGTACGCAAAGCGACGGGCAGGTGCCACCACCGTGACGTCGTAGCAAAGCGTTGGAAACACCTTTCTGAGCATTGCGTTGCACTGTCAGCACAGCGCGATAAACGCTACATTCTTTAGAAATACTTGTTTGTGCCTCTTCTAGTAAAAAGGCAGACATACAAAACTTTGAAGTGTTGTTATGGCGCCTCAGATATGCGCAACAATTGCTTTTTACTTGACAATCGCACAAGTATAAACGCTAAACCTTGAACACTATTGTTGGGCGCTGCGGATGGCGTTAGCCGTTTGATGCTATTTGAGGTATTGTTAGGGCGGACGATCAGACAAATGTACAGACAGACTGACAGACAGACCAAAATTTTTCCGTCGAAGGTCCCCAAGAAAGACTATCATCTTGAGAAAACTGCCTCAATAAGCGCTTGACAAACTCTCATTGAACACGTAACACAGACGTTTTTCAGTAGCCTCCTGCCCAGATCTGCCGAATATGCGTAAGTAAAAGCCACGCATGCTTTACCCGACGCTACAAACGTCAAAGGTTAGGACAAGCGTCGCATTCATGCGGAGGTAAACAAAGTGTGTACAATGAACAGATCTAGCCATTATCTGTTTGATGATTGCAAAGTTTCTTTTATAAAAAAAAACGCGTCCAAAACCCGTCAGCTAGGTTAATGTCACCCATGTTGGAAGGTCAAGAAATACGTAATTTGTTTTTGTTGGAGAAAAAATATATGCATTGACGAAACGTGGAAATGGCTATCGTGGTTACGTGCTCATATGCTAAGCATTTCTCAGTGTACGACACGAGCAAGTGACTACGATAGTGGCTAGAATAGATTCAGGCCAATCTTTCAGCTTTCCTGCCACGATAAACATTTCTGTTTCCTCGTATCTTGAATGAATATCTTTTCTGACGAGGTGAAACAAAGTACGTCTTTCTAAACCTTCGAGCTTGACAACGGTAAGTTGGCTGACAGCCTGCGTGTCTTGCTTTTCACTGATAATAATTTGTTGCTCGATAGCATAAAATTCAGCTTGTAAATTGTATTGCAAAAAATTCTGCTGAACCATGCACCTTGGGAATCGATATTATGCTAAGCATCCGCATGGAGAGTGACTGTATAGGAGCAATTATTTTTGGTGACTGTGTTTGTAATTTTCTAATTGTGAGAAATGTTGTGAAGGGGCGCTGAAAAGGCGTGCTAACGCACGCAGAGACATAGGTTAAACAGCCATGTATGTTCTATATAACTAGTTGTTCACAGCTGCGTCTAGATGCCAAGAGCAACATGGGTATTAGCGACACCAGAAGCAGCAAGCCGATATGTAGCGCTTGCTCCTGCAATGATGGTTACCCTAGACACTGCTGGACAAATGAACTTTAGTGAATGGTGCTTCACTATACTATTGTAGTTAACCCGACGTAACGGCTGTATGGGCTCTGTTCCAATACACACGTAGACAGTCGACGCAGAAAGCTTAGAAGGCAGCACCGAGCCCATGCTGTCCGAAAAATTGAACACGTCTCAACGGCTACTTTTTCAACGCGACAAAGCGCCACCTTGCGTTGAGAAGAGAGAGCTAAAATAAACATACGTAACTGTTGTGTTTATTGGCTTATTTCGTGTTGAAATCTAAAGCAAATTGAACGATACTTACAATGAGCGCCTGGAGAAGCATCTGCTTGTGTGCAGACGACTATTCCGCCGAGATCCGATCTACCCGAGCAATTCGCTGAGCCGCCATCTTGTTTGGACAGCAAAGTAGCCTGCATCGTAATTGCCTATGATGTGGTCTTCTCGGAGCTGTCTATTTCCTCGGCTACGCGAATGGTGAGTATCTGAACACACGATTGATGGGAGGGCCTATGTCCTGTTTGTAAAATTGAAGAGCCAGTACAACAACCACAATTGAAGTTTCGTGAACGTTGCTGCCTACTTAAAAAAGCATTGGCAAGACCTGCCATGATTCTGTGGTAGCATACTTGTTCGTCCCACAAAACGCTGGGGTTCGATTTTCGCTGGGACAATAGTATTTATTGTATGCGTTTATGAAGTCAATGTGGCCGATGCAAGTTTTTAGGGGTGAAGCTCCCTAGAGCCGTGCTTTTTGGCGTCCATCATGCTCCAAAAATCTCAAACAGAAACAGATCATCTGCAAAAAAAAATGGAAAAACGTATGTGCAAACAACCCACTCTATGTGTAACGAACTATACGATCACATCATACGTGATCACTGCAGCGTTCCTCAGTCCCTGCATCTGTCCATCAGCTCATCTCTCCATCCAGCTGTATGTTAATGTACCCGTGTGCGCGTCCGGCCGTGCATACGTGCACTTGTCCATCCTTCGATTCGTCAGTCTGTACATCTGTCCATCTATTATACTAGTCAGTGACCAAAGCGTACAGCTTCACCCACTAGTCTTTATTGACTTTGTGGCGATGCATACATTGTTCATAACGCCATCGAATTAAGATGACCAATACCTGTTTGCAGCGTTGGTTAGTTCATATAAACTACCAATCACCTAGTGCATCGCACTTAACTGCTGTTGATATTAACTCGACGCTACAGCTGTATTGTAATTGATTGATAGGTGGGGTTTAACGTCTCGAATCACCGTAGTGAACGACTATTTTTCACGTAAGCTTTCAATTTGTTGCTATCACGTTCATTGGTTCACCTTTGTGATAAAGCTGTGACTTTTTTGTTCTATGCTTTCTTGTACTTTTCTTTGCCATCTGGTAGTGTATATTTTGATACGCCATTTACCTGACGGATGTACGTCAACAGAGCCACGGTAGACGCGAGCATGAAACATTATCGTGATAAAACAGGCGCTAGAACCCGGCCTGAAACTTTTCGGGTTAAAGTAAGCGCAATATTAGAAATGTTGAAGGCTGTTCCTGCTAATAAATTACGTGAATCTGACTAGTTAATCAAGTGTGAAGGCTTAGTATATTTGTTGATGCAACACTAGAACCTCGGAAATTTATTATCCGGCATATTTAATTGTTTTATCCTTTGTTACCAAAGTGCATTTCATTGTATGACTCTATACAGATGACATCAATGTTTAGTTAACAGCGACATAGTCATGGTCGCAAGCAGATTGAGTGAATGACGTGAGGGGTGAACAACAGGCTGAGTAAGCAGCTTTAAAATGCGCACAGAGTCTGTGTTTGTTTGTCTAAATTAACCCAAAGGCGAAATCTTGTGTAGTTGCTTTACGTACGTGTGTCTCGATCACATTCATCTCGCTTGCTGTGAGGTGTGTTTAAGAACGTCCTTCCGCTTGCAAGAACGCCTTAGGCATTTAGCTACTGGAAATATTCCATGGAGTTCTCCTGAAAATTTTCGGCTCAAGAGGTTTCACAATGTCTGCGCACCTAAAATGAATTTTCTACCATTCATATCGGTAGTAGCAACTTATAAAGAAAAGAGCTGATACAATACTAGAATGTCAGATCTGTAGATAATCTTCTCAATTAAGCGACAATCTTTCTCGCGTTTAGTAAAAAAAGAATTTCTGAACAAGCAGTTCCTTTGTTTTTTCACTTTAAAGGTTATGTGTTGCGAGGTTACTTATTAGATGCGAAGCAGCTTTTTGACTCACGTGCGTAACGCCGTATCTACGTGCGTGCGTAGAAACGCGCTGCAACGCGTTCCCCTCGCCGCAGATGTTGGGGTGGTGCCAAGTAGGTAACGCTGCAGCTGCGCGTTGGCGTCACACTCCCCTAAAACGCCTTTCTCGCAGGTGCGCGCTAATATCCGTCTTTCTCACCCGCAGAAGGTTTACCGCAGCGTTCGCAGCTGCCTGCTCCTTCACACGCTCTCAACACACTTCTCTATCGCATCACTCTCTCCACCACTCACAACGCTCGACCGCACACGGAGTGGAAACACTCTTTCGGCTCGTTTATCTGCAATAAAACTTACACGAAACGCTACCCGCTTCCCGTGCGTGTCCTTGCGTTTACAATAAACGTTTACTCGAGTAAACGCTACAGTGACTTTCGCTTGAAACTGTTCTTCTAGCACCCGCGTCGATGCCCGTTTCAACCAGGTCAACCCCGTGCGCAACCCCTGCTGCTTCATTTCCCATCAGCTTCCCTTCAGGGAGACGGTCTATAACTTTATTAAGAATTCTTATGACTCTGTGGCGTCATAAGGCTTTGTAGGTATTGTATTACACAAAAGTGTACTACGCCACATTCAGTTTGAATGGTCAGTGTTCCCTCAAGCAGCAACCATTAGAGCAGGTGCACTAAGCTGATTGATTTACATGTGGGGTTTAACGTCCTAAATGTACCATATAATTATGAGAGATGCTGTAAAGGAAAGCTCCGAAAATTTTTACCACCACGGGTTCTTTACCGTGCACCCAAATCTAAGCACACGAGCCTACAGCACTTGTTACGCCTGGGAGTCCACACCGAACGTCAATGCCTCTGTAAAGGCAATCTGTGTCAAGGCCAGTGATCAAGGCCGAGTCACGCGATCGACTCAACGACGTCATCACGCGGCGGCGCTGGACGCACAGTGAGCTCACTCAGCCCACGAGCCCGATGAAGCACTTGGCACCTTCCAGTCTGGCGAGTCTTACGCGATGCCTGGCAACATCACTCATCCTTGGATGGAACCAAGTGCAGCGGCTTCGGATTTGATGATCATGACGCAGCCCAGTGGTGGGTCCCCATTGGAAGATTCTGACATCACAGCAAGCGGCGCTTCTTGTTGGACGTTAATGACGCAAAAGGTCCTCTCGGTGCCTATAAAAAGCCATGCGGTGAGTCGCCAGCAGCAGACCTATGCGTCAGAAAGAAGCCGACCTATGCGTACGAGAGAGACATCTCGTTGCTTCGAGCCTTTTCGCTGCCGGCGCGGCCGTTGTCCTTGTAAGCGGCGAGTTTTGTGGCGCCCTTCGTAACCTCGTCGGCGGGGCGCCTTTTTAACAGTGGATGTCAGCTGCGAAATCGGCCGGCGTCAGCGACAACAATGTGGTGAGTGCCTGATGTTTTCCCCTCAGGTCACCAGATTACTCCAGCACAGGTTATAGGAGTTTAGAAAAGGGAAGTGTAAAGCAATAGAGAGACCGTTGATCGTTTCAAGCCAGGTCGGAGCGCTTTGAAATAAAAGGTAATGCGGAGGCTGTAAACACGACAGTGTTAGAAAAATTGCTTGCACGTCTTACTACTAGACTAATAGTGGGTACGGCAAGTAGATTCTTAACAGGGGCGAACAGCAAGAGGCTAGTGTGAACGATGGAGAACTTTAAAGTGAACGAACACATCGAAATTTGTGAGGAGTTTGGCCTTACTTTGAGCCGTGTGAAACGACAGCAAGCGATCCTTGTGATCATGAAGGATGAAGGAGTGTTGGCTGAGGAAGTCGATAAGGCCTGGGCGGGTATCAAATCACGCCTCAAGGAGCATGAAAGGCGAGAAGTTCGCGAACGTGAAGAAGCTAAAACGCGCGAACGTCGCGAGCATGAGGAGGCCGAGAGACAGGAGCGCCTCGAGTTGAAACGAATAAAATTGGTAATCTTACAGTGTTCGCAGGTGCCTAGCGTAGCTTCTGTGGCAGTTCAGGTCAGCGGTTATAGAATTCGGGACCAACTGCCACTGTTCGTAGTAGGCGAGGACATGGCGAAGTATCTCGTCAAGTTTGAAGACGTGTGTGAGCGAAATGCTTTTGAATGGTCTCTTTGGACGCAGAGCATGCTAGCTCTTCTTCCCGGCAAATTGTCTGACTTGATAACGTGCTTGTCGAGGGAAGCGTTCGAGAGCTATGATAAGGTTAAGGAAGTGCTCTTGAGACGTCATAAGTTGTTACACGAGGCTTTCCGGCAAAGGTTCAGGTATGCAAAAAGGGCAATAAATCACACGTTAACATCGCGTTTCGTTTTATAGCCGGTGTAATTGAATGACTCAAGGGCGAAGGTGTTTATGACGATCGCAATAAAGTGGTATAATGCATCGCGTTGGAGCAATTCTACCACTGCACCGAGGAGGATGTCAAGCTATGGCTGCAGGACAAACTTGGTGAAGTACAGCTAAACTAGGCAGCAGAGTTAGCTGAGGAGTATCATACTCGCTGAAAGTTGCATAGCAGGGCCGTGCGCGTTCGGAAAGATTAAAGGGAAGAGGGCTTTTCAAAAAAAAACCTGATCGACGGAACCCCGCTTCGCACCGTTTTTCATGAAGGATACGCCTCTTATGAAGGACACTGTCGGGGAAGGGCAAATGGAAGCGGAGAAATCGACTAAACAACAAACACACTGACACCACACGGGCATTTGAATCACGGAAGCCGCTAATCTGCTACAACTGCAAAAAGGAAAGGCACATCGCGATGAACTGTAAGCAAAAGTGTGCTTTCGCAATAATCCGAGAATCGGAAAAGAACGTGTGGTTGTTAGAGCCGTATCTACAAGAAATGAGCGTGAATGGAAAAACGTGTCGAGCACTTCGAGACTCAGCGGCAACTATGGACGTTGTACATCCTTCGTTGGTGTCTCTGAGCGATTTCACAGGAGAGTGCGCGTGGATCAGACAAGTCACCGAGTAGCAGAGTGCTTGCTTACTGACTGCTACAGTTGTCATTGAAGGCCCGTTCGGTAAGCTTCACACCGAAGCGGCTGTGTCTACCGCACTTCCCAATTGTTTTCCTTATCTTTTTTTCTAAGATTTCAGAGCAACTTCTAAAACAGCAAAGCAAATCTTTTTTCTCCAACTTTGCGTACATGACCCTCACGCGATCGCAACCGCGGAAGCTTTCGCAGGAAATTGATCTTGTTCAGCGTGCTGAAACACCACCTGCAAAAGCTGCTGATCTATGTGACTTTGGCGGTGAGTCGATGGAACCTCAGACAGGAAATTCTTGTGAGTCATTTGAGAAGTCACTCGAGCAGCTTGCTGCCGATGCGACTGGCGCGGTCTCTGTCGGCGGAGGAGACGACATGGCGCCATTGGGTCAAAGCGAGAGGGGTGCAACGCTCTTGCCTGTTGCGGAAACCTAGAGTGAGCTGTCCAGGATAGAGTGTGAAACGCTCATTCGAGAGCAGCGAGAGGACCTCTCGAATGGAGTGCTAATGGAAACCGTAAACTTGGGAACCAAGAAAAAGAATGTTTCTTTTTATGTGAAATCAGGACTCCTTTATTATAGTTACACAGATGTGCAACGTGGCAGGTATGAGCGGTTCTTGGTGCCGCATAGGTATCGTCGCCTAAAAGTGGCTGGATACTGAGGTGGAGCATGATACTCCAACAGCACAACTGAGACGTTTGCTACAATAAAGGAAAGCTAAACGCTAATGCATACTCATATAGCCGTGTATTTTAGTAAGTACCTGCTCCTCCTTTTGGTCTCTCGGTGGCGAGTTGGGGCGCAAAATTTTGTCCTCATCCCGGCCTTAGCTTAGCGCTCTCGCGCAGCTAAGGCCGTGATGATCTCAAGGGGCCAACTTTATTATAGCACTCGATTTCATTACGTTGTTGTGTGTGTAAAAATTTGAGTTCTCATTTTAAGAGTCTTTTGTCCATGTGTTTCTTGATGTAGCAGGAAACGAAATTCTGATAGACACGTAGCTAGGTATGTGTTGCACTATACTTTGTTTGGTGCTCTCTCGTGTAGCCAAGGGCACTTGCTTGCGTCGTGTGTTGTCTGTTGTCGAACCGTTCTGGACAAGTTGAAGAACCATCGACAAGTGCTGAGACCGAAAATCGTCGAAAGAGTCGAGCGAAGCTGGCCGACAAGTTGTGGCGAAGAGCCTGTAGAGCTTGGATCGGTCCTCAAGAATTGGATGTGTTCACGGAACGGGGTCTGGAGCTACCTTCTCCTCATGGCCCTGGAGGTGGGCCTGGAGGGACCTGGCGAACGAGCGCGCCAGACATCCGAGCCACGTGGAAGCAGCTCGTCTTTCCGGCTCGTCTTTCCGGGTGCTGTTACACCTGGGAACCCACACCGAACGTGAGTACTTCTAGAAAGACAATCTGTGTCAAGGCCAGCGATCGAGACTGCCTGACGCGATCAACTCAACGACGTCATCACGTGGCGGCGCCGGACGCACAGCGAGCTCTCTTAGCCCACGAGCCCGGTGAAGCAATCAGTGCCTTCCAGTCTGGCGAGCCTTACGCAATGCGTGGCAACATCCCAACCCCTTGGGCTGAACCAAGCGCAGTGGCTCCGGATTTGATGATCATGACGCAGCCCAGTAGCGGGTCCCCATTGGAGGATTCTGACATCATGGCCAGTGGCCCTTCTGGTTGGACGTTGGTGACGCAAAAGGTCATCCAGGTGCCTATAAAAAAGCCAAGCGGCGTCGCCAGCAGCTGACCTTTGTGTCAGAGAGAAGCCGGCGTGTGCGTGCGAAGAGACATCTCGGCTCTTCGAGGCCCTAAGCTGTCAGCCCCAGTGCCGAATTTGTAATGCCTTTATTTTTGTGCTGTACATAAACCTCGCCTTAAATCAATGTCGTCTTGTCCGCTCGTCCATCAGCTCTGCGCAGAAGCAGTCGCGAGCTGAGAAACACAAGCTACCTAACAGCCAGTACCTTGGCAGCGGTGCGTTTTGTAGCGGAGGCACCTTCAGGACAGTGTTGGCGTCGCTCTTCGTAACACATTTCCGCCTCCATCAGAAAAGCAGCCGCCGCACCCGACATTCAATCCCGTGACCTGCGGGTCAGCAGCCGAGTACCTTAGACACTAGACCACAGAATGAGGGCAGCAGCTCCTCTAACTTAATTTCATTTTTTCGCTCGACATGTCTCCTTATATTGAACCCTTCATGCGGGTTCTACGATCGCTTAAACAGAAGTTACACAAGCTTTACCTGGTATTTGGTTATTGAAAAGCACTAGGTAGTTTTCATAGACGACATTATGTATTTTAAACTAACAGCTTCAGCCCTCGATTTCGCCTGTGTGATGAATAAGGAGTAACCAACGTACGCGGGTTCGCTATTATGAAGGAAAAATTGGCAGATCCTACGTACAGTGGGAATAGAAGATATGGGGAGTACGATTGAGAAATGTTGATATGTCACTTTAATATCAGCACAACAATATGAGGAGGAGGTAAATGATGCCATACATACCTTCCATGTCATGATTATACTGTTTGGATGTGTCGTTTACCTTCGTTATTCATTCACGTCACGGGATACGTAATTTATATATGTGGAGCAAGCGAAACGGCCGCGAGCACGCTATGAGCGTGGTATGTTGTCATGTTCTTACATAGCACGCGTGTCAGAATTATCATGTACGCTCCCGTCATATATTTCGTCATCCAGTGACGACACGTAACACCAAAATTGGTCTATGTGGAGCTAGCAAAACGGCCACGAGCGCATCATGAAGGGCCCATTATACTCCTATGTAGCGTTCACGCACGCGCACGCTGGGCACAGCGACGCTACGTTAGCAAAACGTGAGCACTTTATAGTCTGACGCCAGGTGCGACCAGCGTCCGTCGGCGCGGCCCGACGGCAACCGGCGCGAAATGCTTTGATTGATTGATTGATGTATGGGGTTTAACGTCCCAAAACCACTATATGATTTTGAGAGACGCCGTAGTGGAGGGCTCCGGAAATAGTAGAGGAGGGCTCCGGGTTCTTTAACGTGCACCCAAATCTGAGCACAAGGGCCTACAACATTTCCGCCTCCACCAGAAATGCAGCTGCCACAGGCGGGATTGGAACCCGCGACCTGCGGATTCAATCCCGGCTGCTTAATTTTTATGCTTAATTTTTATTTCGTCTTCATTCTTTGTATTTATTGAAGAAGAAGCGTTGCCTTTAACCATGGTGGAACGCTGATGTGCGATCGAGTGCCCACATATACCGGGAGGCCAGTGAACGGTTGTGCAGCTCGAGCACTCGGTTTTTACTAGCAGACGCTGCATGCGTCAGCCATGAGAGGAGGGGGGGGGGGCGGGGGGAGAAAGCACGAGACGCAAAGATGTGGCACAATACGCGAGGCGCGAGCATGCACAGTGAGGGTGCGGACACCGCCGCCGACGCACGACGCGTGACAGCGTGAGACTAAACTAATGCTCCGCATTCGAAACCAAATCTCTTGTAGAGTGAGAGGCAAGTATTTTTAGAGGCGAAGCTCCTTATTTATAGCGGCACCCGTTTGTTCCTCGTAGTCATAGTAGTAGTCGTAGTGTGTAACCAGTCTTACATTTTGACCTCCAAAGTGGTGCCGGTGAGAGATATTTTCTGTGCGTTGTTGAACAATAAAAAATTTGCAGCGTGCGCGTTAACTAAAAGCCGAATTCTCCTGTCTCTCAATCCCCCTTAGCAGCCATTGACATGTACATTGAGCACTATCTGACAAGAAAGGGTTGCTGCGTTATACTCGCTGGGCATAACCTTCTTGGTTTTAGAAAGGTTTAGCGAGTGTTGGGCCGTAGTGCCATGAATACAGTGAACTAGTTATTATATACCATGCACTCGAGGTGGTTAAAGGTGGGAATGAGACACGAAGCGCAAGCCGTAAGAAAGTGTGCGTGTGCATTCTCTCGTTTATTTCTTGGAATGTCCGCTGGATGGCGGTCCATATGCGGTATATATAATAAAAAGACAAGATGGTGCTATTTAGAGTGTTTGAATAGATGGACAAACGGACACACAGACAGATGCATGGACGGAATCACGAATGGCTGCACCAACGGATGGACGCATGGACGGTCGCAGGGGTGGATGCATGGACGAACGCAGGGACGGACGCAGAGATGGACGGGCGGGCGCACAAACGGACGCACACACAAATGGGCGAATGGACGCACGGATGGTGACACAGACGAACGCATGGACGGACGGAAGCAAGAACGAATTGACGGACGGATGCTTCGCCCCACTCTCCATCATTCACTCTGTCGATATGATGCCATTTTTTAATAGTGTTCTCTGAAGAGCATCGTAAAATAAAAATGTGTCCCAGCAATTGATAATAAACTACTCTACAGACTCGATATTGCGGTGAAGTCAGCAGTCGGATACCAACAGTGAAAAATAGCTTCTTCGTTCTAGCAACGTTTTAACGGCCGCGTATTCATGGGTAGCTTGAAAAATAACGTTTTAACTATGACTGGTACGATCATTTTTTAAAGTATTTTCAGAACGTCGTCTCCTAGGTTTGCACTATAGAGAGAAGGATTCAAAGGAACAGGAGAAGCAGGTTCAATCAAATCTCTCCACAAACGCTTCCGAGTGACATTAGACAGATGCTCCTAACTAAACCCAGCACTACGAAATTAAGAAGCTGCAACAAATTCTCGAAGAAGCTACTGACCCTATGACTGAGTTCATCATTTCAGGTAACAATGAAGTTTGGCAAAGCAGATGCACTGCCTAATTTGAAGGAATGTCTGTAAAAACAGGTTTCGTTGATCCCGTAGAAAAAAAAGCCTTGATACAGCCTGCTTCATAAATAAGTGCGGCAAGGCCAACTCGCCTGTTTTTAGTTTAAGAAGAGGTTGTTGCAGCTTCTCCGTTCGTACTGGGACGGTCCCACGATAACAGCAATATGCCTATAAATCTTCTTAATATTGATGCTGGAGCACTACAGTATTTGCAACAAGTAAACCAGCCGCGATACCAAGAAGACGTTGCATATTGTCGCGTGAGTGAAGATGGACATATCCCGGCCTCGCCATTTCTGTGCTAGAACAGATATCTCTTTGGTTTTTCCGGCCCACAGATCTCTGTTCTTTTGATGTTGGTCTAACGTAAATATTACAAATGTTTACAATATCTTGTAAATACATTCTCTATATGTTTTGAGTTAGTAGTTAGCTGATCATTATATTCGATTTACGTGATGTCTTTAGCATGCGCATACATTTTTCAGTAGTAAGGCATCGCTGATCAGGCACTTCATCAATAAGTAACCTGTATGCTCGAGCCCACACAACCAAATCTTAGGATTTAGTGACATCAATGACCTTAGGTTTACTTTTAATATCTCTAATATCTTCGCCATAAGTTGCAGGGTTTCCTGTTTTGTCTTTGCTGTATTCCAGAAGTAAATTCAGTAAACTTTTATCTTCCACTAGATCCTCGTACCGTATTTCTGCAGATATGACGCATATGTTCACAGAAGATTTAAAAGACTTCAAATGTTCTGACCAGTTTCTGAATGTAGAGTCGTAAGTTTGTGAAATTCTTTTTTAATGTAAGTGAAAAACTTGTCATCGCTAAGTACATTGGCATTTACCTTCCAAAGGTTCCATATAGATATACGTTTACGAGCTTTTTTTTGGCTAAAAAGAACATAACAAGTGAGTGATCGCTGAATGAGGCTTGTTAATTACCATAACCACCACAAATATTTGCGAGCTCCAATACCACATAATACCTGTCCAATCTTGCGTGACTAGGTCCCTGAAAATGGGTATATTGACGGTGAAATCCAGTTTTAGCAAAGAAGGCATCATCCTGGACGGAATATCTCTCAATAATCTCTTTTACATGATTAGCGCAGTCATCGTTGAAATCTAAGCAGCTAGGTCAATTATCTACACTGAACACAGAGATAAATTTTCTATGAACAGGCAGTAGCCTATTAGTGTTAAAATAAGGAGAGTTCTAGGAAAAGGATGAGTGATCACGCGGGTTCGTTGCTGCGTGCACACAGAATAATCTGAACATTGCTTCTTCATACGTAAACTCGCAATAAGCAAACGTTCCATACAAATAGCTAGCCACTATTTCCTCAACAATGCCTGAACATTTTTTTAGTAAATATTGCATACCACAGAATAATCTGAACTTTGCTTCTTCATACGTAAACTCGCAATAAGCAAACGTTCCATACAAATAGCTAGCCACTATTTCCTCAACAATGCCTGAACATTTTTTTTAGTAAACATTGCATATCACAGAATAATCTGAACTTTGCCTCTTCATACGTCAAAATCACAGAAAACAGATCTTCCTCACAAAAGCCTAGCCACTGTTTCCTCAGCAATGCCCTGAACATTTCTTAGTAATTATTGCACACCTTTGTCCCTTGGACAGCAAGTATATCCGAGTTCTCTCAAGTGAGACACCTGACTTGACACGGTTTACGCCTTGCAGACAATCCACGCACGTTAAGTGGGGCAACACGAAGCGATGCAGCTAGGCACGCCATTTTCATCAAGAGTGAACAGACTCACACAATTAGCTCAACACCACCAGTGAGCGTCGAAGTTCAGGGCTAGAACGCTCACTGCACAGATGCGACGAGTACGCCGTTCCGGACATAGCAAATGTATTGGCCATTTAACTACAGGCCTTTAGCGATGGACGCTCGCGGCATGGCTGCTTGCAGTCGGATGCACTCTCGTTCAGCAGGATAACATCTGACCTCAGACGTTACGACGGCGCTATGCTCACCTACGACAGGTCACAGCATTTCTGTTTCTCCACCGCGTTCTGCTCTTGAGTCATCTTCTCGTTGGTGACCTTAGGCTCTGTCGTTCACCTCCCAGGGTACTCGGCTTAACCACTTATTTGTACCAACCATTATACAACCATTATTTGTACCCTAATCTCTGCCTCATCGGCGTCCGTAATGTTCTCATGCTGTCGTTCACAGCAGGAGACACACCAATGATGCTTGTGTACGTTCGAGCACAGTCCTCCCTGACGTGCCCAAAAGCACGACACCCCGTGGACGTGGCGTCTGACAATCACGTCTGATATACCCATGCCTTCGGCACCTCAGGCAGACTGGTCTAGGCACAGTGACAAGTACAGAATTGCTGTAAAAATCCAACAGATGTGGTGTAATCTTCACTGTCACGCCTTCTTTGAGAATTATTTGTAGAGCTCGCGCTGTCAATTCTGCAAACTGAAATTCAGAAACATGCCAATCGTCCACATGCACGTCCTTCACTTCACCAAAATCACGCAGAGCTTTTCGAAGAACCTCTCCAGGGATGTGGAAAGGCACCCAATGAATGTTCAGCGTAATTTCTTGCTTACAAGGATCAATGATTGCACAATATTCACCTTTAACACGTAAGCCACCTTTGCCAACCACAGTATCTTTCGCTGTGGCGTGCGAAGTTTGACAAGCCAGACGAGGCTCATTTTTGCCACACCTATACGATCACTTCGAGCACGCCGGCTTCTTGAAGGGGTTCTCAAAAATCTTCGATTATATAGAGATTATTCGAAGGGTCTCCGTGGAGGAAAACACAAAGATTCATGCCTTCACCAGTCGGCAAAGTCGGCACTAAAAAACCATAGCCCGGTGGAGGGCACGAAACACCTTCTTCCAGGCTAGCGGCGGCCGTTTGTTCAACTCGCAAGGAGCGAGTCATTCCGGGTTTGTTCTAGTTGAACGCCAGAAGTTGAATGACGCGGCCACACCTCTGCTTGTAAATGTAGTGAAAATAACTGCCTCCGCTTCGAAATGCAGTGAAAACAACACATGCTTCACAAACACAAGCGTCCTGTATACATGCGACACAGAAAAAAAATATTGCAGTAATATTGCGTGGCGCGAGCACCAATTGCCATCGAGTGTCAGAACATGTGATGACAACAATCATGTCATTATCACAATTACTTCGTGGTTTAAAGCCGGTAACCCTCTACCTACAGAAAGCGCCAAGCTTTTCGTTCGAAAAGATTTGATGCCGTAATTGTTTGAAGTATGCACTAGAAATAGAATTTTCTTATCGCGGCAAACTTTTAAAGGCGAAGCTTTAGGGTCCCCTCACTTTTCTGATTGACGTCTTGCCTGCATACATTCTCGACACATGTGTAAGTGTACGTGAACAATCCGCTTGGTGGCAGAACGCTGAGTGCTGAAAGGAACTCTACCAGTTCAAACTATATGTTTGTGGCTTGGCCATTCTCATTTTTTTCTACGTTAACATTTCAACACATTTTACCTAATAATACTTAATACTTTAGACCAGTCCTGTTCTTGTTGTTTAAAAGAGCACAGCGGTATTCACTGCAACAGGCCAGAAAACAAGGCAAGTGTCCTTGAACAAAGTGAAAAACTTTATTTTGTGTGAAACAGAAAACAAAGGTTTAAGTATTGAGCACGCTATCTTGATTCATGTTCACGCCTAGCTGCGACGAGAGAAAAATGACCGCATTATCTACTAAGTGGACTCGACCTCTTTGTCAAGTGGAGCTGCCTGGTATCCACCAGACTTCTCCATCTCTAACAATCAGAACAATTGTTCTTACGTGTAGGCGCTTCCGAACATGGTGATGGTCATAGCAGCACACCGCTGGGAAACATGACTAATAAAGAAACTAGTAGAAGTTTAGTGCCATCGGAAAGTTCTCTGTTGGCCACCGCCGCTAGCAGCAGGTCCCTGGGCCGCATCTGGCCCAGGTGGTGTGTGTTTCATGCCCCTGCAAAGGGACTGAACTACTTAAGTGTGAATGTTTTGAATTAGGTAGGATCTAAATATAAAAAAATCAACTTAAATCTAAATCAAGGGAGAATAAAGCAGCCTTTATGCTGATTAGGAGTGGTCTATTGACTACAGTATGAATAAATATTGCGTCGATAGATCTTGAACGTACAGTATGCTGAAAGAGTTGATACTGAATAAAGTGAATTAAGGAGATCTCACAGAGCAAGTGCATTGGCTTACGACCTTCTTAGCTTAGCTGCAAAGAACCCATTACTTTGTTTTTCTTCACCAACTTTTTCTTGTAGCCTACTGAATGTGCAAAGGGAATGTCCTGACAGATAATTAAAAAGTATTCGTAACCAACATATATCCATCACACTTAGCTCCAGCAATTGATGCAGCCACTGGAAAGATTAATGCCTTTTGATCCTCTGGGGTAAATGTCCTTTGACATTCACAGAAGAGCGTAAAAATGCTGGATTGCTTGCGTCTGAAAATACGTCAGTGGAAAGCTTGCATACCATAGTCGGAATACAACTCTTTCTCACCAGTGGCTTCATTGTCGTCGATGAATCACGTCTTGTAGATTGATAGGTTTTTAATATTCAACATTTCAGTTGAACAGCTTTGTTACGAGCTGTCGCTCCTTCGATTGATGTTCCATAAGCCATCGCTGTTGTCAAAAGCCGCCATTTTCATGATCAACCACGCATCTGCGTATTTGTGAAAACTTTATACTAATTTATCTGGGTTGTCGTGCATATGAATGTGAACTGTTTGTAGAGTTCATATCCTTAGGATGTTTTTGTATAGGTTATTTCATGTCTTGTACACATGACAAGGACTTCAGTGAAGCAAAAAGTACAAGGTAGGATGGAGGCTTGAGTGAAGGTGATATTGTGGGACAGGAAGTGATTGAACCAGCGCACCGTCCCAGTCACATTTAACTCGCCTTACAATAAACATTACTGCAGTGGATGAAGTGAGTTTGAAAATAAGCAGGCGGGTCGAAAAAAATTATGTTGGGAGGCTTTTGAGAAAGATTGGAGTGTTAAATAGGGTGAGAAAGGATCGAAACATAGCAACATAAAACCAAGGAGATGGCACACCTCAGGGACTGAAGTTTACTCAAAAGTGAAACACGTTTGTGGATTGACTATGGAGACATCTTACTGTGTGTAGGAAATTCGGAGGGGGGAAGGGGGCTCAAACTCGCCTCTACGAAAAAATTGGGCACTGTTAAATGCCACTGGGGACAGTTTTGACAATGTAGAACTTCGCCAGAGCGCGAACAGTGGTGAAGCAGATATACTCAAGCAGGTGCTGCTTCAGTACAGTGTTTCAAAGCTCCGTGAAGGTCTATTGTACGTCTACCAAGCGCACTGGCTGGCAGCGGAAACCATCGATATGCTTCGATAGCCTCACAGCATCTCTCACGGGGGATGTTGGTACACTCTTGACTGCACGTGTTCCTCTGTATTTCGATAAGTAGCTCCCAACTGTATCACACTTGGAGAAAACTAAGACACAATCCCGCTGTCTCTCTCTAAGCAGTCGACTCAAAGCACCGCTCATCACCGGCACCTTGCCCGTTGTTAGCGCGTACTTCTTACAAGGGGAGCACACCAAGAATTTTCTGTAGTTTCTGTCGCTGTTATTTCCCCCGAAGTCTTGTTGGATCAAGCCACGCGGATTGATCGCCACGCCACGCGGGGGCACGCGCATTCATCGCGTGTGTGCAGAATCTCATTCCCCGAAGCCATCACGTGATTGAGGAGAGAGCGTAAGAGTGGGGGGGGGGCACAGGGTCTTACCGAGCCCCTACACATTATTTACACAGGCCCGAACGCGCTACAATGTGAGCGCATTCTGGCAGTGGTTGAACCAGCCGTTAAGGGTAGTTACGCACACCGGATGGAACCTTGTCATAAGCTGCTTCACACCCAGAGACAGCTCTCACATGAAGAATTTATTATTCGCCTTAATTAAGAAAGTTAGTTGCCTCTCTATAGCGTGTTTTTTCTTCCATATTCGAATGTGTAACATCAAACTGTTCCTGTTTGCGCTGCTGCTATGCACCATCGCTATATATCAACGTGGTTTTGGCGGGCTTATGTCTTCTATTTTCTTTTCAAATGCGAAATAAAGATAGTCATTATACCGTCTCTAAAACAACTTCTTCGAGTAGTTCGACACCAGCTGCCTACTTCTCTTAGTGACGTAAGAGTGTTGTTGTGCGGCGCCGGGTCGCAACCTCTTTACGGAACGAGTAATTTACAGAACTATGAGACTATGTCATTTCATGGACGTATGTAGATAGCCGTTATCTTCCTCCTATTCTCTGTGCAGAGATGAATAAACCCTTCTATCCCCTTCCTGTTTGTTAATATTTAGGAGGAAAGGTCCTTGCGCTCAGGCAATGTCCGTTATCACCGTCATCGAAGGTCTTCGTTGTCCGACCATCAATACTATACATAGGACGTTCATAGCGCGCATAGACCGTACTCTGTCTGTGCATCTGTTCGTTTGACCAATTGTGCATATGTCTGTCTGTGCATCCTTCCATCCGTGCATTAGTCGTTTGGTCTGCCCGTGTATCTGTCCGTGTGGCCGTCTCTGCATCTGCCCCTTCTCCGTGTGTCCATCCGTCCGTGGATTTGTTCTGTACGTTAGTCAGTGACTTCAACGTTACCATTAAATATAGGCCTTAGGACCATTGGTTCAATCCACTATCAGCATCCAATTCATGTATCAACTGCCAATTTTCTGATTAACAGAAAATCACCGTTCATGGGTAAGTGGTTCAAGCTGCACAGTGACAGTGCATACATCATCGTTCGTCTCAAGCAGAGCTGCAATTGATTCACAGTTGTCGGTAACGTTGAAATTATAACATCAAAAAAAAAAACAGGCGCACGAGACCGCGAAGAAATATGAAATGCGAAGTTGCGCCCGTGCATGCGTACTTGTATGAACCACTTCGCAATAATTGCTTATGTTTTGATTATATGCTTGAGGACAATGTGTCATCTGTAACTGGCCAATTGAGTTGACTTGCATTTTGCCAGACATATTTATTGTGGCCTGTAGCAACAGAAGCGTTGCTCTGGAAGACGGTCCGAATGTCGGTATTGAGAAAGGATACAGCTTAGAAACAGACTCGCAAAACTCGTGATATAAACAAGTAGAAAAAAAACAAATGAAAAACGAAAGAAACAAAGAAAGAATGAGAGAAAGAGAAAGCAAGAAGACAAGAAAGTGTCTCGTCAGGCACGTTTACGGCAAGTTTTTCTTGCTTTCATTTTTCCAAGAATAAAAGTGACGCTGACATTTACTCTTTCCCTTGCACCATTCAGTATTCATTTCCGGAAACGAATACCTACTTACAAGTACTAAGTCACTGGGTGCATCAGTGCTCGTGGAAAGGGGGATGACAGCGACATTTTGTCACTACAAGAAAGCCTATGTGTCTTTTGCAAACGAACTCAATGCGAGTGATTTTTTTACTAGTGTATACTTTCCGAAATGACACGCGCTTCACTGATAGGGAAAGTTTCTGTGAAATGCGAAACGTAGCTCACGTTCTAACGATCCCAAGCATGAAGGGATGAAAAATTCATGAACAGAGAGTGTTAAGAAACGCAGTGTTTAGACAAGCGATCTTGTTTTTCGGAGAATATAGGTAACATTGCCGAAATGTTCACTCATTGGCCTTAGTCAGAATCCTCATTAACAAGTCCGCCCACTCAGACTCTGATTGAACCATCAGTGCCTGTGAGCGCGGGTGAAGAACAATTTAGTGAGGTTGGGTCCGACGCAGTCCTGGTGAAAAAAAAAGCATAAGAACTCTGCACAAACGGTTGACGAGCGAAAGTTGAAACGTGTTTCAGCGGTGGCTTCAGCTCCACGCTGCATTGAAGCGTTTCTAATTTACTGGTTACATGTTCGTGCTTCCTAATGAAGTTAGACGCACGTTTAACTTGGGATTATCACATCGTTTATTTCACATGCCACAGCCACACATTGTACCTTAGATAATCATAGTCATGGAGGTGTGTAATGAGCGGTTAATTGTGTTTCGCAATGCATGACAGACAGTGATTGTTACAGAAACAGAGGTGGTCACAGACGTCGCAGCGGAAGCCAAAGTGGCTCTGGACACCCTCCCGCCGAAAGCGGGCGTTCGCCCCGGCAAACAAGCTCCCACATTCGTCCCGTTGACGTTGTCATGCCCGCAACGATGCTTGTTCGGTTTGGCGTTGTTACATCCTGTGACATCACGAGCTGACTCAGTGGTGTGGTGTGCAGGATCTGCCTGCCACTGGTGCTTGAATTACAGTTCGTGATTTAGTGCGGGTTGGAAGACTGCAGGATCATAAGCACGTAGATACTGCCGGTACTCGGCCTCCGGGACTGGTTTTTGTGCTCTGACTGCACCATCGGCTTGGCGAATGCGAGCTCGCTCACGTTTCCACTGTCAGCGCAGTTATAAAGTCGTCCTGGCGGAACCACGTGCAAGGTCTCAGTTGAATCGACGCACGCAAGCTCGGCCCTTGGCAATGACGGGATGGACGACGTCCCTCAATATGCAGTGAATGGCGCGCGTGCTTCGGTAGGACAGAGACAACGACGTAATTGATAGTACAGCCAATAGAGACCACTCGTGACACCAATGTCGAACAGCTTTTTTTATGTTAGTCTTATACAGCGCTTGGTGTAAAAGCTTTAGTGAGTCATTGTCAGAGCGAGTCCGGTTGACGGAAAATTTGTTGTGTGAATGGTAGTGGGGAAAAACAGCTATTTACGGAAGTTATGAACAATAAAGGTGGGGAGTGGTGAGCCTTTACCGCAAGATACATTTCATAAGGAATTCAAACTAGCTCTGTATTTTTGCCAGCGTCTGGTCTTATTGGGGCTATCGCCACACTATGGCCAGTCCAATAAGTTGGATTACGGTTTTGCAGTTGTCTTTTCACAAATATTTCAACGCACACGGATTGACACGCCAGCTCAATCTTTATGGGTCAGGGTGCCAGTTACAAAGGGAGGAAGCAGAGATTCGTTGACCTCCATTCGCCCACGCTCTCGCCGGAAGTTGTTGATAAAAATATCTCGCGGCAGTGTTCTCTTTAAATACGCAATAATGGAGAGGTATACTTTAGGCGAATGCTGGAGATGTGCAGTGGACGTCCTGTACCTGTGTTTCTTTTTACGCTGCCTCTTAGTTGCGAAGCAGCTTATGTAGGAGTTCAATTCATTGGTGTGTGGCATGACCACGCTTACTGCGCATGTGCAACAGTTGAACCAAACATCGCGACAACGTGCTCACGAGCTAGAGCGTTCCCACCTGCGTAAAAGGCTGAGTAAGACGCTGGGGTTTCTCCCCCTTACTTTTTTTCAGCAATCATGTGATGGCGTCGGAGAACGAGATTTCTGCAGAACAAGAAGGTTCTGCAGACGCACGATGGTCCGACGGATTCCATCCTCGTCAAAACGGACTGGCACATGCTACCGCGCTACAGCCTGCGTAAGTGGCTGTGTAGCCCAGCCGTAGTGGTCTACTAGCTAAGGCACTCGGCTGCTGACCCGCAGGTTGTGGGACTGAATCCCGGCTGCGGCGGCTGCATTTTTGGTCAAGGCAAAAAGGCCGTAGACCGATGTGCTCAGATTTTGGTACATGTTAAAGGACACCAGGTAGTAAAAATTTCCGGAGTTCTCCACAACGGCGTCTCTCATAATCATATAGTGGCTTTCGGACAATAAACCCCACATATCTATCAAGTAGCTGTGTAAGAGGCTGTGGCCTTTCCCTTTTCACTCTCTCAGCAACACTATTACGGCATCGCGGAACGATATTTTGCAGATGCGTGATGAACCCACGTGCTCCTTCGTGGCGTAGGGTGCTGCAACCCGACCGGCCTGTTCCAACAAGAGTTCCGAAAGAGCAGCAGAAACATAAACTACAGTGAGTTCATGGTGTGGTCTACTTGCGAAGACGCCTTAATGTTGGTAAACGTGCTCGTGATAACCTATGCTGTGCTTCTGATGCTACTCATGGTTTCATTTATTAGAAGACAGTGTTTTCTTTTGATCTCGCACCTGGTGAATGGCTCTATGCCGATGCTTTTTTGTGTTTCTGGGGCTGTCACTTTGAAATTTTCCTGGCGTTATTGTCACTTAGCTTACTGTCCTAATTTCCCTTGGAAGCACTGACCAATCAGTGTAATAGTTCTTCCTTACCTTGCTTTGCCCTCAAGCCGGGCACTATAGGCTGATGGTGAGAGCAGTCCCAGCCACAAACCCTAAACAATTTGCCAACAATAAAATGGTGGCACCCTCTCCCAACCAAGCGGAGAAACTTGGTGGTTGCTTAGCTTCGGTCTGCATGACCATAGAAGGAAACCATTTAACCTCGGTCGGAGAGCACTCTATTTCCATTGTCGATACTGAGAAGAAAACGAACGTTTTCCAACGATGAACTGTTTTATCGATTGCTGATGCTCTCTTCGCCGCTATCATTGAATCTTGTGTTCTGCTGTTGTCTGATGAGTTTCCCTTTCCAGGCAACAAATAGGGCCCCATAAGGAGTATCATCCTGGGCAAGCCAGTTGCTGCCTTTGTCAACGTGATAGGCTGTTATGCCTGCGAGTCGACAGTGAACGTCCGTGCCTCAGAAAAAGGCAATCTGTGTCAAGGCCAGCCCGCCTGACACGACCGACTCAACAGCGTCAACAGGCGGACGGCGCCTTTCTGGTGCGCACGTGCAGTGAGTCAGCGCAGCTGCGAGCCCGTCGAGTAAACAAGCGGCGTCTTCATGTCTGGGGGTCTGACGCATTGCGCGGCGACCCCTTTGGAGGAGTCTGCCCTGACGACCAGCGGCGTTTCTGGTTGGACTTTTGAGTGTGACCCGGTGCATATAAAAGAAGCCCTGCGGCGTGTCGCGATCGGCGGTCCTAGGTGAAAGTTGACATGTGTGTCAGAGCGGACCCCTTTGAGAGCAGACCTATGTGTTAGAGAGGTGAGCTCGGCTCTTCGAGTCTCTGTCGGCCCCAGTGCCGAATTTGTAATGCCTCTGTATATATGCTGTACATAAACCTTGTTTAACTCACCGTCGTCTCGTCCGCTCGTCTTATCAGCTCTGCGCAGAAGCAGTCGCGAGCTGAGAAACATACGCTACCAAACGGCTGGTGACCTTCCCGGCGGAGTTGGAAGCAGTGGCGCCTTCGGGACCGAGTTGGCGTCGCCGTCGTTCGCAACAGTGGTTGGCAGCTGCGGGATCGGCCGGCGTCAGCGACATCGATGCGGTGAGTGCCTGATGTTTTCCCCTCAGTTCACCAGACTACTCTAGCTCAGGTTGTAGTAGTTTAGAGAAGGCCTGTGTGAAGCATTGAAGTGAGCTTTGATCGTTTCAAGCCAAGTCGAAGCGCTTTGAAACCAAAGTTAATGCGGAGGGGGTAAACACGGGAGTGTGAAAAATTGCTTGCGCGTCTTGCTAGTTGACTTATAGTGGGTGCGGCAAGTAAATTGTTAACAGGGGCAAACAGCAAGAGGCTAGTGTGAACGGTGGAGAACCTTAAAGTGAAGGAACTCATCGAAATTTGTGAGGAACTCGGCATTACTTTGGGCCGTGCGAAACGAAAACAAGCGATCCTTGAGATCATGAAGGATGAGGGAGTGTCGGTTGAGGAAGTCGATGAGGCCTGGGTGGATATCAAAGCACGCCGCGAGGAGGCCGAAAGGCATGAAGTTTGTGAACGTGAGGTAGTCGAGAGACAGGAGCGCCTCGAGTTGAAACGAATAGAATTGGCAATCCTACAGTGTTCGCAGGCGCCTAGCGTAGCTTCTCCGACGATTCAGGTCAGCGGTTTTAGAATTCGGGACCAACTGCCACCGTTCGTAGTAGGCGAGGACATGGCGAAGTATCTCGTCAAGTTTGAACACGTCTGTGAGCGAAACGCTTTGGAGCGGTCTGTTTGGGCGCAGAACCTGTTAGCTCTTCTTCCCGGCGAAGTGTCTGACGCGATAACTTGCTTGTCGAGGGAAGCGTTTGAGAGCTATGACGAGGTTAAGGAAGTGCTCTTAAGACGTTATAAGTTGTCACCTGAGGCTTTCAGGCAAAGGTTCCGGTATGCTGAAAAGGGGAATGAGTCACACGTTGACTTCGCGTTTCGTCTTAAAGCCGATTTAATTGAATGGCTCAAGGGCGAAGGTGTTTATGACGACCGCGATAAAGTGGTGGAATGCGTTGCATTGGAGCGATT
The DNA here is from genome assembly GCF_043290135.1 of Rhipicephalus microplus. Taxonomy (NCBI): domain Eukaryota; kingdom Metazoa; phylum Arthropoda; class Arachnida; order Ixodida; family Ixodidae; genus Rhipicephalus; species Rhipicephalus microplus. Next base: position 32,146,197 of record NW_027464588.1, on the reverse strand, counting down.
CTACCGCTGCATCGAGGATAATGTCCGACTTTGGCTGCAGGACAGACTTGGTGAAGTACAGCTAAACAAGGCAGCAGAGTTAGCTGAGTCGCCGAAAGTTGCACAGCAGGGCAGTGCGCGTTGAAAAGGATGAGAGAAAAGAGGGCTTTTCAAAGAAACCTGATCAACGGAAACCCGCTCCGCACCGTAATTTCAAGAAGGACCCGTCTCTTACGAAGGACAGTGTAGGGGAAGGGCAAACAGAAGCGGAGAAATCGAGTGAGGTTTCTACCACACAGGCATTTGAATCGGAAAACAAACGGAAGCCGCTAATCTGCTACAACTGCAAAAAGGAAGGACACATCGCGAGAAACTGTCAGGAAAAGTTTGCCTTCGCAACAATCCGAGAATCAGAAAAAACATGCGGTTGTTGGAGCCGTATCTCCAAGAAATTAGGGTGAATGGGAAAACGTGCCGAGCACTTAGAGACTCAGCGGCAACCATGGACGTTGTCCATCCTTCATTGGTGTCTCCGGATGAATTTACAGGAGAATGCGCGTGGATCAGGCAAGTCGCCTAGGAGCAGAGTGTTCGCTTACCAATCGCCACGGTTGTCATTGAAGGCCCGTTCGGTGAGCTTCGCACCGAAGCGGCTGTGTCTGCCGCGCTAAATTATCGTTTTCCTTATCTTTTCTCCAACAACTCAGAGCAGCTTCTCAAAGAGCAGGGCAAATCGTTCTTCCCTAACTTAGCGTGCATGGCCCTCACGCGATCGCAAGCGCGGAAGCTATCGCGGCAGCTTGATCTGGTTCAATGCGGTGAACTCTCAAGTGACCTTGTCGGCGGGTCGACGGAACCCCAGAAAAAAAATTTTCCTCATGAGTCATGTGAGCAGTCACGCGAGCGGCCCGTCGCGGAAGCGGCCGGCGCAGTATGCGTGGGGAGAGACGACATGGCGCCATTGAGTCAGAGCGAGAGGGTTGCAACGCTCTCGCCTGTAGCGGAAAGTTGGAGCGAGCTGCCGAGAGTTGATCGAGAGACGCTCATTCGAGAGCAGCGTGAGGATCTCTCGATTGAAGCGCTAGTGGAAAGCCACAAAAACGCGGCAAAAGTGCTGTCGAAGGAGCACTACGAGAAATCGGTGAAGAAGCGCGCTTTTGAAGTTGATAATCAGGTAATGCTGCTGCAGTCGTCCAAAAGGAACAAGCTTGAGGTTCATTGGGAAGGGCCCGCAAAAGTAATATCGAAGCCTTGCGATACAATTTATGGAGTGAAATTAGAAAGGCGGCCGGACAGAATTGACAACTTGATGAAACCATACGTTCAACATCAAGCGGTCGTGAATCAGCTGTTGAATGCTTCAGAGGAAGAGGAAGCAGAAATTTTTAGTTCTTGTGAGGTAATCGAAGGGGGATCGAAAGTAATCTGGGAGCAGATAAACCTAGAGCCTAGGTTAAGTGAAGTCCGGAAGGAGGACCTGAGAAGGATTGTTTCCAAGTTTGGAGACGTGTTTTTGGACCGCCCCGGAAACACGACGGTGATCGAACACGATATCGAGCTAAGCGGTGAGGAGTCGATCCGTAGCAAGCCGTATCGTTGTTTCCCTGTGCAACGTCGCAAGTGTGAGCCGCTCTTGGTACCGCGTAGGTATCGTCGCCTAAAAGTGGCCGGTTACTGAGGTGGAGCGTGATACTCCGACAGCGCAACTTTGACGTGCGCTAAAAAAAGGGGGGGGGGGAAAGCTATACGCTAATGCAGGTGCATTGAGCAGTGCGTTCTAGCCTGTACCTTCTCGACTTTTCGGTTTCTCGCTGGCGATTCGGGGCAAAATTTTGACCTCATCACGACCTGGGCTGAGCGCTCTCGTTCAATGTGATCTCAAGGGGCCAACTTTATGTTGTATTCTAATTCGTTACGTTGTTGCACGTGGGAAAAAATGAGTTCTCATTTAAGAGTCTTGTGTGCCACATGTGCCTCTTGATTTAGAGGGAACGAAATTGAGATAGACACGTAGCTAGGTATATGTTGAACTATACTTTGTCTGGTGTTCTGTCGGGTGACCGAGGGCACCTGCTCGTGTCGTGTGTTGTCTGTTGTCGAACTGTTCTTAGCAAGTTGCAGAACCATCGACAAGTGCTGAAACCGAAGATGGTCAGAAGAGACGAGTGAAGCTGGTCGACAAGTTGTGGTGACAAGCCAGTGGAGCTGGGATCCGTCGTCAAGAATGGGATGTGTTCCTGGAACAGAGTCTGTAGCTGCATTCTCCCCATGGCCCTGGAGGCGAACCTGGAGGGACCTGGCGAAAGAGTGCACCTGTCAGCCGAGCCCCGTGGAAGCAGCTCGTCTTTTCGGCGCATTGTCTGGCGGCGGGGGTGCTGTTATGTCTGCGAGTCGACAGCGAACGTCCGTGCCTCAGAAAAAGGCAATCTGTGTCAAGGCCAGCCCGCCTGACACGACCGACTCAACGGCGTCAACAGGCGGACGGCGCCTTTCTGGTGCGCACGTGCAGTGAGTCAGCGCAGCTGCGAGCCCGTCGAGTAAACAAGCGGCGTCTTCATGTCTGGGGGTCTGACGCATTGCGCGGCGACCCCTATGGAGGAGTCTGCCCTGACGACCAGCGGCGCTTCTGATTGGACATTTTGGTTGGACCCGGTGAATATAAAAGAAGCCCTGCGGCGCGTCGCGAGCGGCGGTCCTAGGTGAAAGCTGACATGTGTGTCAGAGTGGACCCGCTTGAGAGCAGACTTATGCGTTAGAGAGGAGAGCTCGGCTCTTCGAGTCTCTGTCGGCCCCAGTGCCGAATTTGTAACGCCTCTGTATATATGCTGTACATAAACCTTGTTTAACTCACCGTCGTCTCGTCCGCTCGTCTTATCAGCTCTGCGCAGAAGCAGTCGCGAGCTGAGAAACATACGCTACCAAACGGCTGGTGACCTTCCCGGCGGAGTTGGAAGCAGTGGCGCCTTCGGGACCGAGTTGGCGTCGCCGTCGTTCGCAACAAGGCCCATGACAATAGTGATAGTAAAGCGAATACTTGTACCATCATAGGTTTGAAAACCAGGTGTCGAACTTTCCGCGCGGGTGTTGAAAAAGGAGGAAGATTCTACGTACAGTGGTCATGGATGATATGCGAAGCCGAAATTAGAAAGGTCGTTATGACACTTTAAAATGAGCACAATGTTACGAGGCAGACGTAATTCATGCCATACATGACTTCCACATCATGATTATAAACTGTACACCTGACATTTGTGCTCTTTGTCCATTCACGTGACGTAATACCGAATTTTGTATATTTGTAGCTAGCCAAACAGGCATGAGTACGCCATGAGTGTAGCATGTGGTCATGTTTTCCATGACACGCATCTCGTGATAGTCATGTTTGGACTTCTCAGTTGCCTTCGTCGTCTATTCGCGTCATGTAATTCAAGTTTGGTATAGGTGGAGCTTGGGAAACGGCCGCAAGCACGCTGTGAGCGTAGCATGCATCCATGTTTTACATGGCACAAATATCTTGAATAAAATGTTTGCACCAGTAATTTACCTTCGTTGTTCATTCACGTCACGTAATACCAAATTTGGTATATCTTAAGCTAGCGAAACGGGGGTGAGTACACCATGAGCGTGGAATGTAGCCATTTTCTTACATAACACGCATTTCATGATTATCATATCTTTACCAGCCATCGACCATAGTCATTCATTCACGTTTCGTAAAACCCAATTCGGTATGTGCGAAGCAACACGACCGTGAGCGCACCATGAGCGTAACGTGTAGTTATGACTTATGTGGCATGAATGTCGTGATTTAAATGTTAGGATCTGTCACATATGTTCACCCTGCAGTCACGTCATACCATACCTGTTTAGCAATATGTCATGTTAAAGAAACCACCGCAAGAGCAGCAAGACCATTGAATGTGCATCATGACATTCATGACATACATCACATGATTTTCCTGTTGCGACAAATTTTTATGCTCGTAATACAGTCATGCTATACTGATTTCGGTACAGATACCATTATTGAAATGGTCAGAAGAGTTAAAAGAGTGATTGATATGTGAGGTTTAACGTCCGAAAACCACCATATAATTATGAGAAACGCTGTAGTGGTCGGTACCGACAATTTCGGCCACCTGGGGCTCTTTAACATACACTCAAACCTGAGAACACAGGCGTACAGCATTTTTTTCTCCAACGAAAATGCAGCCGCCGCAGCCAGGAGTCGATCCCGTGACCTGCGGATCAGCAGCCGAGTACAACAGCCACAAGACTACCGTGGTGAGGCAAGATATATATATATATATATATATATATATATATATATATATATATGTAGAGGCAGGCATGGTGGTTGAGTGGCAGTAGCATTGCATATAATCAAGTAGATCCTCCGTGAGCGGTCACACACAACGCGGCTTATTTCGACGTTTCGGCCTAAAGTCTGGCCTTCATCAGGATTGATAAAGGCCAGATTCTAGGCCAAAACGTCGAAATAAACTACGTTGTGACTGCTCAGAGAGGATGTACTTGAATATATATATATATATATATATATATATATATATATATATATATATATATATACGGAAGAATAACTTCGGTTGCCGCAAGGTTATAATATGCGCTAATAAGCGCAAGGTAGATGCGCTTTCACATAACAACTGTTTATTGTGCCGACGTTTCGACGGGAACCCCGTATTTTTCAAGGCATAATACTATTTACACATGTTCCGTGTCTTCTTATAGCCTGTCGAGACAGGAGAGAAAGGGTCAAAAGAAAAGTAAAAAGGGAAAAAAGAAAGAAAAGAGAGAGAGAGAAAAAAGAAGAAGAAACAGCGAAACGGGAGGACAACATTAAATAAAATATAGAAAATCTAGGAGAAGAAGCAAGACCGACACGGCGTAATTAGAAAGGGGCCGCATCTCAACAGAGTAGGGCAGAGGTAGATGATCAATGTCATCATTGTCAACAATACCTACCCCGCACCCACTCTTCCCCAAGTGGGCAGTGAGCCGCCGTTCTTGTATTTCACCCTTCCGTGTAGTCCGCTGGCGGCTCGTTCCTCTTTGCAGTTTAGGACAAGTTAATGGGGAGGGCTTAAGAGCTTCGTGTGCGTGCTGGTGGCGTCGGGAGAAATGAAAAAGCCGGTGATTGAGGCACTGCCGAACAGAATGTGCGTTAAAAATTAAAGAAGGAAAAAAAAGAAGATTAGGGGGGGGGGAGACTGTGCGACATCCGGGACAGTCACCACACAGTTGCGGCTCACTGGGAAGACATGCGCGCATGTATGAAAAAGTTAACGAAACCACCTAGCTGTCAGCTCCTTGTCAGTGAAGGAACAGAATGTGCATCAAAACTTAAAGAAGAAAAAAAAGAAAAGAAAAAGGGGGGTGATCGTACGACAACCGGGACCACTTATCTGTGCGTTCCGGCTGTGCTTGATGAGGCAAATAATTTCTATGTTGTCAGATGCATAGGCCAAAAGCTTTGTTAGTGGGTAATATTATTGTCGTAATGAAACCGGACTGATTAGAAAGAAGCGTTTGCGTCTTTTAGCGGTCGTAACGCTGACAGAGTGCCTGGGTGTTCATTTATTCCGGATTTTATCGTGTTAAGTTTGTAGATAAAATAAGATTCCCGTTGTTCCCGTTCTCTGATTGTTCGAAAGTTGTTTTCTAGTAGTGTCACCCTGATGTCATCAAAGCTGTGGTCATCAAAGCTGTGGACAGTCACCGCAACTGTGTGGTGTCTGTCCCGGATGTCGTACAGTCTCCTCCCCCCCCCCTGTCCTTCTTCTTTTTTTTCTTCTTTAAATTTTAACGCACATTCTGTTACTTCACTCACAAGGAGCCATTGCATATAATGAATATCGATGGCAGTGCCTCAATCACCGGCTTTTTCATTCCTCCCGACGCCACCAGCACGCACACGAAGCGCCCTCCCCATTAACTTGTCCTAAACTTCAAAGAGGAACGAGCCGCCAGCGGACTACACGGAAGGGTGAAATACAAAAACGGCGGCTCACTGCCCACTTGGGGAAGAGTGGGTGCGGGGGAGGTATTGTTGACAATGATGACATTGCTCATCTACCTCTGCCCTACTCTGTTGAGATGCGGCCCCTTTCTAATTACGCCGTGTCGGTCTTGCTTCTTCTCCTAGATTTTCTATATTTTATTTAATGTTGTCCTCCCGTTTCGCTGTTTCTTCTTCTTTTTTCTCTCTCTCTCTTTTCTTTCTTTTTTCCCTTTTTACTTTTCTTTTGAACCTTTCTCTCCTGTCTCGACAGGCTATAAGAAGACACGGAACATGTGTAAATAGTATTATGCCTTGAAAAAGACGGGGTTCCCGTCGAAACGTCGGCACAATATACAGTTGTTATGTGAAAGTGCATCTACTTTCACACACACACACACACACACACACACACACACACACACACACACACACACACACACACACACACACACACACACACACATATATATATATATATATATATATATATATATTGTCACGTTACAACGTATCTGTAACCTGCTGATCATGGCACACAAGGATGTCAAACTGATCGAACAACGGCAGTACGACTATTGTTTTTCTCTGCACGCGCATCTTTGTCCTCTTCTGAACAGCGGCACATACAAGCATGTCAGCATCTGTGGAAATAATAGTTTCTTGTACTAGTGGCATTACCCCCCTTTCCAAAGGACATCGTCCCGATGTCATAACACTATTGCCAGATGAAAACACGCACAATAAACAGTACACAAGGGGGTGTCCACAATCACTGTAAGTCTACTCAAGGGAGTGTGACGAATAGTCAGCGTTGGTAAAATGGTTTCATCCTCGAAACATGGACGACGTGTCGCTGTTGTGAACGGCGGGATTGACGAGCCATGTCCTCGTCAAGAACCTCGTAGTTCACTTCGCTGAGACGACGGAGAACTCTATAGGGACCAAAATAGCGGCGTAACAACTTTTCTGACCGGCCCCGTTGTCGAACGGGAGTCCACAACCATACTCGTTCTCCGGGTTGGTAAGAGACATCGCGACGACGAGCGTTGTACCGCAGCGAGTCGATGCATTGTTGCTTATGGATTCGTTCGACTGCAAGCTTACGAGCCGCGTCTGCCAGTCTGATAAATTCGTTCGTCTTGACACTAATATGGTGTCTGTCTGGTAGAAGCATGGCATCCAGCATTGTAGTGACCTCCCTGCCATGAAGCAACCGGAATGGTGTGAATCCAGTTGTTTCTTGCACAGCAGTGTTGTGAGCGAACGTGACGACGTAAGGGAGGCTGTCCTCCCAGTTTTTGTGGTCTTGGTCAACGTACATGGATAGCATGTCGGCGATCGTCTTGTTTAGTCGCTCTGTAAGGCCGTTGCTTTGTGGGTGGTATGCAGTAGTTTTTCGATGTGCTGTGCCGCTAAGCTGCATGACGTCTTGTATCATCCGGGCGGTAAAAGCTGTGCCACGATCAGTTATGACAACTGCTGGTGCTCCATGTCGGAGGACGATGTTTTTCATAAAAAACTGGGCGGTCTCAATGGCGGTGCCATGTTGTAGTGCCTTCGTTTCGCAGTAGCGCGTCATGTAATCAGTAGCGACTACAATCCAGCGGTTGCCGTCACGAGACTTGGGAAAAGGTCCGAGTAGATCCATGCCTATTTGTTGGAACGGTTGTGTCGGAGGAGCGATGGGCTTCAAAAAGCCGGCTGGGCGCTGATGTGGTGCTTTACGGCACTGGCACTCGTGACACGTCTTCACGTAATGATTCACGTCTCGACTGAGCTTAGGCCAGTCGTAGTGTTGGCGGATCCGGGCCAAGGTACGTGTATATCCCAAGTGGCCTGAGGAAGGCTCATCGTGACAGGCGGACAAGACATCGGCTCGTAACGCTGGCGGGACAACGAGCAGATACTCAGTCGCGTAAGGGTCGAAGTTTCTTTTATAGAGGATATTTCTGCGGACGCAGAACGATGATGAGGGGCGGGCGAATGCTGGTAGTGGATGCGACGTACGGCCTTCGAGATATTCGATGAATTGTCGAAGCTCGGAATTGTTCTTCTGCTGTTCAGCCAAGTCGGATACACTAACCGCGCCAAGAAAACGGCCGTCGAGATCGTGATCACCTGACGATGTTTTAAGAGGAGCTCGGGAAAGGCAGTCCGCGTCAGTATGCTTCCGGCCAGACTTGAACACGACTGTCAAATCGAACTCCTGGAGGCGTAAGCTGCACCTGGCCAGACGTCCGGAAGGGTCTTTAAGGTTCGCCAACAAGCAGAGCGCATGATGATCGGTAACAACTCTGAACGGGCGACCATACAGGTACGGTCTGAATTTAGCTATTGCCCAGACAACAGCTAGGCACTCCTTTTCAGTTGTTGTGTAATTCGCCTCCGCAGATGATAAAATCCGACTCGCATAAGCAATAGGGCGTTCGACGCCGCCTTGCCACTGGACGAGGACTGCACCAAGGCCGATGTTTCTGGCGTCTGTGTGTAGTTCAGTGTCGGCATATTTGTCGTAGTGTCCGAGTAAGGGCTCAGATTGGAGACGCCGCTGAAGCTCGGAGAAAGCGCGTGTTTGCTCATGGCCCCACACGAAGGGAACGTCGTCTTTTGTCAGACGAGTGAGGGGTTCGGCAATGTTTGCAAAATTCTGCACAAAGCGTCTGTAGTATGCGCAGAGGCCTAAAAATCGACGCACATCACGTTTGTTGGTAGGTGGTGGAAAATCTGCTACAGCCAATGTTTTGTCTGGGTCCGGCCGAATACCGTCAGGGCTAACAAGGTGACCGAGGAACTTTAATTTGTTATAACCAAAATGACATTTTTCTGGTTTCTGTGATAGGCCTGCCGTGCGAATTGCAGCAAACACAGATCTAAGTCGCTGCAAATGCTGCTCAAACGTTTGGGAGAAGACAACGACGTCGTCTAAGTAAACAAGGCATGCTTCCCACTTGAGACCGGAGAGCACTGTATCCATCATCCTCTGGAATGTCGCAGGGGCAGAACACAGACCGAAGGGCAGCACCTTGAATTCGTACAGACCATCAGGCGTTATGAATGCTGTTTTCTCTCGGTCGCGTTCATCAACTTCGATCTGCCAGTAGCCACTGCGTAAATCCATAGAGGAGAAGTATCGGGTGCGTCTGAGGCGGTCTAGTGAGTCGTCGATGCGCGGAAGCGGATAAACGTCTTTCTTCGTGACTTTGTTGAGTTTGCGGTAATCGACGCAAAATCGGAGAGTGCCATCCTTCTTTTTTACTAGTACGACGGGGGACGACCATGGACTGTTCGAGGGTTGGATTACGCCATCTTCGAGCACCTGCTTCACTTGAGAACGTATAGCCTCTTGTTCCTTTTGTGATACTCGGTAGGCGTGCTGACGTATGGGTCTCTCAGCATGGTCAGTGACAATGCGGTGCTTTACGGTTGGCGTTTGTTTTATCTTGAATGTAGACGCGAAACAGTCGCTAAACATGCGGAGGATACAGCGGATTTGCTCTTTCTGCGCACATGACAGCTTCGAATTGACATCGACTGTATCGGCTACCGCGGAGTCACTTTCAACGGCTGCAGAAATTGGGGTTATCGTCGTACACGCTTCATCGTCAATGGATTCGAAATGAGCGATAGTTGTTCGCTTGGCCAAATGTTGGTATGCTCAACTAAAATTGGTGACCAACAACTCAGTCATCCCACGTTTAAATTGAATTATGCCGCGGGCAACACAGATTTGCTGAGACAAGAGCATTGAAAGGCTGGCTTCAGCGATACCACGGCTGTCATGGTCTATGTCGCCCTGTACTGTAACGAACATACTGGTGCGTGGCGGTATTGTGACGGTGTCTTCGATAATGCGAAGCACAGTCTTCTGCGGATTGGTATCTCTAGACTTCGGGCCATAGTCGTCAGCAAACGTTACGAGGCAGTCTCGAAGATTTATAACAGCGCCGTGCTCACGAAGGAAATCCATGCCAAGGATAACTTTCCGGGAGCATTCGGGAAGCACAACGAAAGAAGCAACGAACGTCGACTCACAGATTTGCAGCCTTGCGGTGCATCTCCCGATTGGTGTCAAGAGATGACCACCGGCTGTCCGAAAGTTTGGTCCATGCCCCCAAGGAGTCGTGACTTTCCTGAGCTCAGCCACAAGTTCAGCGCTTATAACTGAGTAGTCGGCACCGGTGTCGACCAGAGCAGTCACTGGATGGTTGTCGACACGAATGGCAATGTCAGCAGAAACGGGTTCGTAAGCGATGTGAGGTGTCGGCTGAAAGGAATCGTCGAAGGGCAGTGGAAGGGTCGGAGGAGGCTGTTGGCTGTTTTGACGATAGCTTAACAGCGGTCCCACCCCCGGAGGCCGCTGATTCTAGTTTCCCCGGCGTGGACTTGGGGACCTAGCGGATCGTCCCGCAACAACATCGGCGAAAGTGGAGTATAGATTCGCGGACGTAGAGCGTCGATGAGACGGAGAGCGTGATTGGCGTCGCTGAAGATTCGGAGACTGTAGACTTGCCAAGTATTCTGCGATGGCACGGGGTCGTTCGCCGTCCCTGGGCCGACGAGCGTCTGGCCGAAATCCACGTAGGCCCATCTGTCTGTACGAGCAATCCCGGTACAAGTGACCTGGCTCACCACAGTGGTAGCATAGTGGCCGATTGTCGGAAGCGTGCCACACGCTAGATTTCCGCAAATTAGGTCGCGGATTCTCATAGTGTGGTGGGCCCGAGAAGTACTGCGGCATCTGCAGGCAAGTCGGTCGTTGGTTTTCATAGCGTGGCCAGCCCGAGAAGTGCTGTGGCGTCTGCAGGCTAGTCGGTCGGGGGAAATAGCTAGCTGCAGGTGCAGGAGTACGTACAGCTTCCGCATACGTTAGCAGAGGAGCTTCGGTTGGAGGTGGCGCTAATGGTCGTACCAGCTGCCGCACCTCTTCACGGACGACGTCTGTCAGAGCAGCCACTTGAGGCTGTGAAGGCACTGCGTGAAGCTTTTGCAGCTCGTCGCGTACAATGCTACGGACTAGCTCAGCAAGGTCTCTCACGCTCGTGACATCGCGTGTTACCAAGGGTGCTGACAGACATGCAAGGTTGTCGGACCGCTCATACTGCGAAGACCGCTGTCTTAGCATTCGCTCCATTGTCGTCGCTTCACGGAGGAATTCTGCCACGGTAGCTGGTGGGTTTCGTACAAGTCCTGCAAACAGTTGCTCCTTGACACCCCGCATCAGAATGCGCACCTTTTTGTCTTCCGTCATTGCAGAATCTGCTCGACGGAACAGACGAGACATCTCCTCAACGAACATGGCCACGCTTTCATTGGGTCGTCGATTGCGAGAATTGAGGAGACGTTCGGCTTGTTCTTTCCGGTCAGCGCTACCATACGTGTTCCGCAGCTGAGCGCAAAACACCGGCCAGGTTGTCAGGGCGGCCTCGTCATTCTCGAACCATATACGCGCCGAATCCTCCAGGTAGAAATAGACATACCGCAGTTTCCGGTGCTCGTCCCACTCGTTGGCGACGGCGACTCGATCGTATTGGTCCAGCCAGTCTTCAACGTCTTCGTAGGGCTCCCCATGGAAGGGCTTTGGCGTTCGAGAGGCTGGTAGCCATGGTGCTGGCGGAGTCGCGGTCTGTTCAGTCTGGCTTCCAGTTGTCGCATATGCCATGGTTCTGGAGCGTTCCGGAAGAGGGCTGAACTGGGGTGGTAGGCCTAGTTGCCACCGACTGCGTCGAAGGTTGGCTGTTTCTACTAAGGCGTCGATGTTGGGACCGAGATCTTCCTCGTGGTAACAGTGCATAGACTATTACCCAGCACCTCCACCAGTGTCACGTTACAACGTAACTGTAACCTGCTGATTTTGGCACACAAGGATGTCAAGCTGATCGAACAACGGCAGTACGACTATTGTTTTTCTCTGCACGCGCATCTTTGTCCTGAACAGCGGCACATACAAGCATGTCAGCATCTGTGGAAATAATAGTTTCTTGTACTAGTGGCAATATATATATATATATATATATATATGTTTAGACAGAGAGACAGAGAGAGAAAGAGAGTGAGATAGCATCGAGCGCGTTATTTGAAGGTCGTAGGTTCGATTCCTGCTCACGAGAACTTATTTTTTCACCCCCATTTTTTCTTCCTATTTATATTACATTGGTTCTGTTCCCCTATACATTCCTCGGCGTTATTGCCTATTAGATATCATTATTATTGTGTGACAACACTGAAAAACGAGGCCTAAGGTATACACTTCTTTTCCATATATATATATATATATATATATATATATATATATATACATATATATGGGAAATAAAATTAAGACAACCAGTAAGTTGTCTCTTCTGTTCCTAAGTACGTTTGGCCTATTCGAAAAACTTCAGTGTATATATATATATATATATATATATATATATATATATATATATATATATATATATATATATATATATATATATAGGAGAATAGAGAGATACATACGGTTAATGTCACCAATGACGTCCGCTAAGAAATGGTGATCACATTTAAAAGAAATTGTAGAATGTAGAGGTAGAAGTTCCCCAGGTTCTTGCCCTGGGAGCAACGAACTTTTTCCCGTTTATTGACCAAAGAATGCAGTCTTGTCAGGTAGGTACAAACAGCATTTCTATTCGTGCATAAATGGCAAGAGGGAAAGCGACAGTGGATGGCCTTGTGAACGCCGAGCTTTTTTACGAGGAGGCCACGTGCGATTTCTCTTCTCCACTAAGCTGCTCATGTCAAGAAGGGCATGCACATGTCACAACCTCATCAGCATGCCTTACGAAAGTTCTCTTACAAAATTTGCTCCATAGATGGGCACTCCCGAAATGTTCCTTTGGCAGTAAGGTGAGCCATAGCACCTCAGAAATGCCTAGTGTAGAGAAACCTTGGAAACCTAAATGCCCAAATGATGCCGTGACTTCTCTAGAGGTTAAGGACAGCTACGGGACAAAGCTGCTTCAGCCAAAATGCTTTCCACGTTTCATGTATAAGTCGCACATGGTCGCCTGTGGTCGGATAACCAGTTTAGTGTGAACGTGATGGTGATGTGCCTAATGTCTCGAGAAAACTTCAAGCTGTCTCAAGCTGATTCGTCCGTGTCATTTTGCCAAAACATTTAGAAAAAAATGTTATATGGATTGTGGGAGATTGTGGCACTCACAGGAGTTTGGTAAAAGCCTGTTTTTTTCCTTTTTCAGTACAAAACGTTTCCGATTACCGCATTCTGCCAAAATATTTAGAAGCGTGCGCGCGAAAGAAAGACAGAGGAGAGAGAGACCTTTTTATTGAAAACAAGATATATAAGTTGCCTAATGCAACTAAACTAACGCGCTTGCTACTCTGCGTGGGGAAGGATATTCGGGACTTACAGAAGGCGCGTCTTTCAAACAATCAAACGGATGCGCTAAAATGGAGCTGTGAATACGGCCATGACCTGATGCCATTTGTTTACCACTGAAGCGCGCTTCCTTCAAGTCTTGCTGTGGTAGAGGTCTACTGAAAAGTTCACTTAAGGTATTTGCAGCAGCTATTCATTCATTTTTTGATGAATGTGTTTACTGATGAAATCGCAACTATTCGTACAGCTAACACACAAGCTTACTGTAGATTTCAATAGCTTCCGCAAATATGTCAGTTTGATTTCGCACTTACTTCTCTCTGCCTGGCCTTGCATTTGATGGTAACAAAAGGGAAGCATTTCTTAGAGAACATCGACGACCTTGAGCGTATCTATCTATCTATCTATCTATCTATCTATCTATCTATCTATCTATCTATCTATCTATCTATCTATCTATCTATCTATCTATCTATCTATCTATCTATCTATCTATCTATCTATCTATCTATCTATCTATCTATCTATCTATCTATCTATCTATCTATCTATCTATCTATCTATCTATCTATCTATCTATCTATCTATCTATCTATCTATCTAGAGAGAATTAATTTACAGAAAGGTAGAGAGGTCGGCCTGAGCTATAGTTTGCTCTGGCCTGCTACTCTACACTGGGGAAGGTTGACTGGAGAGTGAAAGAGTGATGAATGACGATGGTAAGGTAGAGAGCTATGTTCTTATTAGGCTGGTAACTCTACAGACGTGCATCTAGTCTAGTGGCTTCTAAGAAAGCGATGACGGCTCGTATACCCACATGTGTGCTGCTGGCGTCAGGCCAAGGACCTAACACAACCTGATCGGTTAATGGTAGACTAATATATCGGCCAATCAAAGATACCAGTTGCTGACGTTCGCTTGCATGTGCTGGACAGTCGCAAAATATATGTTCGAGCATTTCTGGCAGCTGACAGTGGCCACAAATGTGACCTGTCTTACTGCAGCCAACCAAGTGGGTGTAACGTCTCGCGTAAGCCACACCGAGGCGAATGCGGTGGATGATGCATGAGATGCTTCGCTTGAACTTGCGAAGCATACGGAACTTCATTTCCGGGTCCCATTTGTGCAGCCGCTTGTGCTGGTGTTCTGGTTCCTGCCGGTGCTCTAAGATGGAGTTTCGCATTACGCGTCGAAGTACGATGTTAGTATCTTGTCGGGAAAATGCAATGCACACTTCCGGGGCACTATTTAAAGCTCTTTTAGCTTCAGCATCCGCCTCTTCATTGCCCAGTATGCCACAATGAGGAGGTATTCATTGAAATGTTACATGATGTCCATTTTTTGTAGCAATGTCAAGAAGCTCTAAAATTTAAATAGATAAAGCATTATATAGACCTTGTCTCATGAAGCCATCGATGGTTTGAAGAGCAGCTTTGGCATGGCACAGTATCGTCCATTTACGAGCAAATTCTGTCGACATGAAACGTATTGCCTTCAGAATAGCAACTAGTTCCGTGGCAATTGATGTGGTCTTGTGATCTATCTTGAAACGTCGAGCTATCTTCATCTGCAGGATGACAAAGGCTGCGGCGGATGTACGTGACGTGGTAGATCCCGCAGTATATACGTGTGCCACACCGTCGTACATAGTATAAATGTGCAGCAGTGTAAGTGTCTTTAGGCCGATCGATGATACAAGGGACGTCTTCATAATCACAGGATTCTGAAGTATGACAAGTGGTCTAGGAAGGAGCCACGGAGGTGTCTCAGGAACACATGGGGGAGAGAATCTTGGCGGTATCATGTTCTAGAGCCGTGATATAGCTCTTAAATAACTGCAGTCTCGGTGGCTGGCAGGGAGCGCTGATAGGGTATGTTGCCTGTGTCGAGTCGACAGGCGAAGGTAGACACGAAGAGGCTCGCAAAGCACCTATAATTTGATTGGACAAGCCCGAGCTTCGGCGAGAGTTCCCTTGGTTGATGTGTATTGAGGTAAGTCTAAACATGTGCGCAAGCCTTGAGCTTGGATGCTTGTAGCATGCTCGCACAACTGGGCTTCATGCTTAAAAGCACGGGCATGCTGTATCGTAAGTACCCTACAAATAAAGATTGGTACAGTTGCAGGAGACCTACCTCCGAAGGGCCCCATCTTGCTCCGGCCATGACCCGAAGAACGTGGACAAAACTCTTGAGCTTTGACTTCAAGGCTGTGACGTGTTTAGACCACGATAGATTTCGGTCAAGGATAACAACCAGGAATTTGTGTTGCGCAACAGCACGAATTTCTGTTCCATTCACAGTTAGTGGGTATCTTGTCATTTTTTTTCGTATAAATGCAAGCACTGCGCATTTTTCAGTTGACAGTGCGAGACCCTGACGACGTAGGTACCTTACTGTGATGGTCACTGCACGTTGCAGTCGAGCATGTAGTTGGGGGCGCGTAGCTCCAGAGGCCCAGATGCAGATGTCGTCCACATATGTGCTCAACTTCACCTGCCAGGAAGTTCAGTAGCAAGTCCAATCGTCTATCTATCTAGCCACCTACAACTTCAAGCTCTCCTGGCCGTTTCGATAATGGTATCAATACCAAACTTGGTATGGCATAAGATAACTGTATGAAGAACATATTCGACTAGCCATAACATGAAAATCATGACATGTATGTCATAAAAGTCAATATTTACATTTCATAGACCTGCAGCTCTTGCGTAGGATTTGTTCACATGCCATGTTGCAAAACTGGTATGGTATGACATCATTGCACGGCAAACACAAGCGACAGACTTTAACATGAAAATTATGACGTGCGTGTCATGTAACAACATGCCTACATACCACGTTAATGATCTGCTCAATCCTGTTTCACAAGCGTCACACATACCACATTTGGTATACGGTACGTCAATAAATGACGAACTTTTGCGACTAGTGCAAACATTATAATCTTGAGATGCGGTGTAATGCCACAACATGACTACATGCCAAGCTCATGATGCGCTGGCGGCTGTTTCGCTAGCTTCTTTATACCAAATTTAGTATTACGGGACTTCAATGAATGACGAAGGTATGATACTGGTGGAAGTATGATACACATGTGATGCGTGTCATGTCACAACATGACTACATGTTACGCTATGATGCACTCGCGGCCATTTCACTAGCTTCACATGTACCAAACTCGGTATTACACGATGCGAACAGATGACATAGGTAAATGACACATACAAACATAATAACCACGGCATACGTGACATGTAACAACATGACTACATGCCGCACTCATGATGCGCTCGCGGCCATTTTGCCAGCTTGACATATGGCAAATTCGGTATTACGTGACGTCAATAGATGACGAAGGTGTGTGATTGGTGCAAACATGATTATAATGAGTTGCGTGTCATGTGACAACATGACTACATGCCAAAGTCAAGGCGCCAATACATCTCAATGGGGCGCAGTGCGCGTGCTCTCCGGCGTTATATTCGTTGAGTCACGCTGGCGTTGCCACGCCAGGCGCCAGTCCTGCCATATACACGCAGGCACGCGCCGCGCTGCGTAGCTTTGAACTCACGCGCGTTGCAGCGTGTCCAGCGTCTCTCCATGACGAAATAAAGGGAGACGCAGTGTTGTCTGGGTAACGCATCGGTGCGAAATGCAGCATGTTATATTTCGCGCCGGTGACGCTGGTCACGCCGGTCGCGTCTGGCGTCAGACTATAGAGTGCTGGCGTTTTGCTAACGTAGCGTCGCTTTGTCCAGCTTGCGCGCGCGTCAACGCTACATTGTAGTATATTGGGCCCTTCATGATGCGCTTGCAGCCATTTTGCTAGCTCCACGTATACCGAATTCGGTTTAGGTGCAGTGGGAATCGTGCTTCGCATATCATCGATTCCTACGTACAGTCGGAATCGGTGATATGCGAAGACCGAATGAGAAAGGTTGATATGTCACTTGAAAATCGGCACAAATTTACGAGGTGGAGGGCAATGATGCGTACATGAGTTCCGTGTCATGATTATCATGTTTGGATATGTCGTTTACCTTCGTCATCTATTCACGTCACGTGATACCAAATTTAGTATATGCGGAGCTAGCGAAATGACCGTGAGCACGCTACGAGCATAGTATGTTGTCGTGTTTTTAGAGGACACCCGTGTCAGGATTATCATGTTTGCACCAGTTATATGCTTTCGCCATTCATTGACGTCAAATAACACTAAGTTTGGTACATGTGGAGCTATCTAAACAGCCGCGAGCACATCATGAAGGGCCCGATTTTCTCCAATGTAGCGTTGACGCGCGCGCACATGGGGCACAGCGACGCTACGCTAGCAATAACGTGAGCACATTATAATCTGATACCAGGCGCGTCTAGCGCGATGAGCGTCCGTCGGCGTGGTCCGACGGCAACCGGTGCGAAATGCGACATGCTGCCCTTCACGCTGATGCATTACCCAGACAACACTGCGTCTCCCTCTTTTCGAGATGGAGGGACGCCAGTTGCACTGAAACGTGCATGCCTCACGTCATAGAGTTTCAGAAAATATTACTTGGAGTGAAGTCTGGCAGTAGTGCCTACGCGGGCTTCTTCAGCGGCGCTTGTACCCTCATGGGAAATATGGGAAGTACAGGCTTCGGATCCGCTTTGAATGGATTACCTTCTTGAGATTCTCAACGCTTCTTTTTCGGGTGTAAAACAAAGTTAAATGAGTTTAAATTTATTTATTCTTGCTTTAATTATTTGTGCGCGAACTTTATTGCAAAAAGGTGTCGTGACCAGACGGCAAAAGTGAAACCTGGGTGAATTCTACCATCAGAGTTTGCATCGCTGTGCCATTGCGTTTCAGATTTGGCATCAATATTTAATGAATTGTTTTTCACAACACTTGAAAACAAACATGCTTGTTTCCCTCTAAAAAGCATGTATTATCTATTTATGGAAATAACAGTACAGTATTAAGTGTGAAACACTTAACGTTTTGTCTTCTGTGACTCTAGGTGCGTCTGTCCCAGTGGTCCCAGAGTATGCCCTCAACACACCTCTGATTTTGTTGTGAAGTCGAGTCAGCGGAACGTGACGGTGCATCTGTTCATCGCTTTTCAGTCAATTTCACATGACCTTAAGAAAGACGCGCTCCTAAAAAACATGAACTCGAGGCAATATTCTGCACTAGCACGAGACGTTACATCTATGTGCAGCGGTGAGTGGACCGTTTGAACTGTCAAATACAAGCCGTAAAGCTCCAACGGCACAGCAAATGAGGAGATCTAGTGATTGTCAGCCTCTTTGAACAACAAGAGTGCTGCTTCAGCCTCTTTAACCGCACCGCACTAATGAACGCGCTGCGCTAAGAACAAAACTGAAACTATACAAAAAAGTCTGTAGAGACTTCGCCAGTTAACCCTATCTAATCTGAAGCCTGTACTTCCCCTAATTCTCATGGAGGCACACAATAGCAGCAACAGATTCCTCTTTAGGTATTATTGTAAGAAACTCTACGCTTGATGTCAAAGCAACGCATCGCGGTGCGCGCCTGCGAGTATCTGGCAGGACTGGCGGCTGGCGTCGCAACACCGACGTGACGCGACGAAATGAATGTCGGCGAGCACGCGCACGGCGTCACGTCAAAATATATTGACGCCTTGAATGTGACAGGTAGTCATGTTCTCACATGACAAGGATCTCACGATTGTCATGTTTGCACCTGTCACATACCTTCTTCATTCATTGGCGTCAAGTAATACTAAATTTGGCATATGTGAAGCTAGCGAAACGGCCGCGAGCGCATCTTGAGTGTGGCAAATAGTCATGCTGTTACAAGACACCCATGTCGTAATTATCATAGTTGAATTTGTCATTTACCCATGTCATCCGTTCGCATCACGTAATACCGAGTTTGGCACATGTGAAACTAGCGAATCGGCTGCGAGCGCACTATGAGCGTAGCATGTAGTCATTTTGTTGCATGACACGCATCTCATGATTATCATGTTTCCACCAGTCACATAACTTCATCCATTCACGCACCGTAATACCAATACCAAGTTTTGTATATGTGACGCTAGCAAAACGGCCGTAAGCACATCATGAGCTTTGCATGTAGTCATGTTGTTGCATGACACGCCTGCCATGATTTTCTTGTAAGGGTCTGTTGTACAATGTGTTCGCCGTGAAAAATGTCATACCATACCAGTTTTGCAACATGACATGCGAACAAAACCACCGCAAGAACTGCAGGACCATGAAATGGTAATATTGACATTTACGACATCCAAGTTATGATTTTTAAGTTTTGATTAGTTAAATTTGTTCTTCCTACAGTTATTTTATGCCATACGAAGCTTGGTATTGATACCGTTATTCAAATGGCCAGGAGAGGTAAATGTCGTAGGTGGCTGATAGATAAATAGATAGATAGATAGATAATTAGATAGATAGATATACAGATGAATAGATAGATAGATAGGTCGATAGTAAGATAGATAAATAGATAGGTAGATAGATACGCTCAAAGTCGACGAAGTTCGCTAAGAAATGCTTTACATTTATAACATGGCTCAAGCTTGCACTGCAGAAGATCTAAAGCATCGGAATCGGCCGCTTCAGTGGAATACTCTAGTTGTTTCTACGTTGTTCTTGGCCTTAGTTAACCGATAAGGGTTGTTTTTAGGGTGCGTCTAGGCCCATGGTTTGTTCAGCGAGGTGATGCTAGCCTATCCTTATGTCGATTCCCAACGCAGAGAGGTTCAATATATTAATGTGTACTGATAGGCTAGTTTGCGGGCCATGATATACTGTTGAAGCATCGCCGCTTTCATCAACAGGTCAAGGTTCAAGTTCAACGGCACGCCGTCGCAGAGACGACAAGAACGTACAAACTCAAGAGACACAAGCTGGCGCTGAAACCATGCGTAGCGCTTCACATATCACTACGAATATGACATCGTTTGTGCAGTCCTTCCATCGCCCCAGAGCCTTCGCGTAGCTGCCGCTGCATTTCACGTTCCCTTGTGTAGGATCTTGTGTTAGACTTCTTTCTTTTTAGTGGACTAGTGGAGAGTAGTACGATTCAGGTGATTTCTGGGGCGCTTACCATCTCATGATAATGAAATTTTAGTGGTAGGCCGCAAAAGTTTATGTACCACGTGGTCTTTCTTTCGGCTAACTGTTGTATTCTTCACTTTTAGTAAACAAATGTAAATTGTAGAATTCACCGAAATTTTGTGACCCACGTGGTTAATATTTTGAGATGGGGTCGGCCATATTACGGTTAGCCTAGACAGTTTCGCTGTTAAAAGACTGCTTTCAGAAAGCCTGGCTGAAGGTTCCCACTGTTGGTGGCAAAGCCCCGCCTCACCAACGCATCGTGAGTTGTATTCCCTACCCAAGAGAGAGAGAGAGAGATAAAGATGCAAGAAAAGGCAGGGAGGTTAACCAGACGCACATCTGGTTTGCTACCCTGCACTGGGGAAGGGATGAAGGGGAGAAAAGAGGTTGCAGAGAGATGAGAAGGTACACACAATCACGAGCACACTCGGGGAGCACCCACAGTCTACAGGTGGTCGCTCAGGTTTGTTGACTTTAAGTAAAGTAGGTGTGCTTTAGTCGCTTTCTGCGCAACTGAGGCAGATGTCCAAGGTCCTAGTATCTTCTGCACAGAAATTGGTCCGGGGTCAAGTTGATTCAAAACCATCCGGAGCTGGCATCGCTGTGTGTCGTAGCAAGCGCAGCTGCACAGGACATGTTCGATTGTCTCGTGAGCTCCGCAGTAGTCGCATGTAGGAGTGTCTGCCATACCAATGCGAAAAAAGTACACCTTTGTGAATGCAACACCCAACCAAAGGCGGCATAACAGTGTCGCATCGGAACGGGAAAGTTTTGATGGTAGCTTTATCTTGAGCAAATGATCCAGTTCATAAAATTGACACCTTTAGAAGCTGGTAGACGACCAGAACGTGCGTGTGAGATCTCGAGCCAGCAGGTAAAGTTGTCGTGCTGCATCATTCCTTGATAGAGGA
The DNA here is from genome assembly GCF_043290135.1 of Rhipicephalus microplus. Taxonomy (NCBI): domain Eukaryota; kingdom Metazoa; phylum Arthropoda; class Arachnida; order Ixodida; family Ixodidae; genus Rhipicephalus; species Rhipicephalus microplus. The sequence goes on along the minus strand of NW_027464588.1, from coordinate 32,124,821 downwards.
ATCGGGACTACATGGGTTCCTTCATGGGCTGAGCGGGCTGTATCATCGGCTAATTGATTTCCGGTAATACCGATATGTCCAGGCAGGCATTGATATATAACATCATGCCCTCGTGCTAGAGCTTCATGATGGCAATGTCTTATTTCTTGTACCAATTGTTCATGACTCCTACGCATGGCAGACTGCAAACTCTGAAGCGCTGCCTTCGAATCACAGAATATGACCCATTTTCCTGGACGTTCTTGAACGAGATATTGTAAAGCAGGCCTTATAGCAGCAAGCTCTGATGCCTTAGATGTAGTCATATGCGAAAACTTAAATTTGATTGTTATTGCTGCAGCCGGAATTGCAGCGGCACCTGATGAGCTGCTGGAGGAGACGGACCCATCAGTGTATATCTGCGTTCGGTTCAACTACAACTCATGTAATATTAGCAGTGTTGCTTGCTTCAATGCTACTCTGCAGTGATTGCTTTTCTTTTTGATACCCGGAATTTCTAGGCGTACTTGCGGCTGGTCGAGGCACCACAAAGGAAATGCCATTCTCGTAGCTGGCGTATATCCTGATGGGATGCTGTGTAGGTGCTTGGCTATGACGTCTGAAGACGTAGCAAGTGGTCTTCCGGAGGGTAGAAGGGCCAAGTGGTGGTCGGGGACACGGCTAGCATGTCGAATGTGCGCTCTGAGGCAATCCAGAACTCTATATGTCCTGACCGGATGGTCTTTGGCAAGCATGATTGTGGCATAAGTAGAAGCGCGTCGGGGCAGTCCTAGGCAGATACGCAGTGCCGGACCCTGCAAACTCTTCAATGAATGAGTATTGGATTTGCAAGTGTTAGTCAGTACCGGCAAGCTGTAGCGCAATAGACCCAGAAATAGGGCCCTGTACAGCTGTAGCATGGAGGCCACAGAAGTTCCCCACGCTTTCCCGCACATGAATTTCATTATATGCACAATAGATAGCAGTCTCTTTTTCAAGTACGCACAATGCAGGCTCCACGAAAGACTTCTGTCGATTATTATGACCAAGAAACGATGCGTCCGCGCATATTTGGCACTCTGCCCATTGATGTAAACAGGGTATGGCGTCATAGGTTTGCGTGTAAATGCCATCAACGCGCAGTTCACAGCTGATATAGTTAGCCCTTGTTTCTGAAGGTAGGTTGTTGTGAGGGTTGCTGCCCGTTATATTTGTGCATGCACCTGAGGGCGAGTAACGGCAGCACTCCAGAGGCAAATATTATCAGCGTATATGGATAGGCACACCGACTTTGGCAGAACTTTCACCAGACCAATGAGGGCAACATTGAACAATGTAGGGCTTAACACACCTCCATGAGGTACTCCGCAGTAGGTGTAATGTTCAACAGTTGTACCCTCATCTGTTTGCACAAAGAAACCCCTGCATGTTATATAATCTTTTATCCATTGAAACATTCGTCCACCAATGCCCATTGCTGCGAGAGAAGTGAGGATGGCATCGTGAGCTACATTATCATATGCCCCTTTCACGTCAAGAAAGATTGCCACTGATATGCGCTTGCGACTTTTTTTGCTGAACAAATGTAGATACGTCAAGGACACAGTCGACGGAGGAGTGGCCCCGACGAGAGCCTGCCATGCAAGAAAGGTATTTGGTGTATCGTTCCAAGTACCACTGGAGACAAAATGGAACCATTCTTTCCATCCCTTTTCCGAAGCAGCTTGCGAGGGCAATAGGACGATACGCTGTCAAGTCCTATGGTGATTTTCCCGATTTCAAAAGTGGTAATAATCGACTTATTTTCCATTCTCGGGGAACACTGCCGCTGAGCCAGGAGTTGTTGGAGCATGTTAAAAGTTCTTTTCTGGCTTTTTGTCCTAAGCTTCTGGCTTTTTGTCGTCCCTACCCAAAATTGGTGGCGAGTGTACGTACTTCCAGTGGATAAGTCCCACATTTTTGCATGGACGCCCTTGTCTCGCTGGAACGAGTGGCGTCAGCACTACACGCGTAATGAATGCCTCGCGTCAACGCAGCCAAGCACTGAGAGTAGAATGGATCGAAAGACATGAAGTGTACAAAAGCTAAACTAGGGTAAAAACTGCATTCCAGCATTCCTGGGGTTTCTGCCTGTAGTAATGAGACTTTTTATGAGGCAGAAGACAGATTTAAAAGTACTTAGTCACTTAATTTATAACGAAGGAGATGTCCAGAAAATCCCTGAAGTACGCTAGTTAGAAAGAAGGCAATGTCCTTAATGTTTGTAATTAGGTACCAGTTGGATTTAAATAGATCTTTTTCAAGCACTACAGCGGTACCCATGGCCGTGCAAAGGGTTCTGGGAAGTGTATGTACACAACCAGGGACCCCGCCGACCCCGCCACCTCTCTTAGCGCGTCTCTCGCTAATCGGCAGCAACCGAATCGCAAAAAATTTCTTCATCACCATTTTTCGAGAAGAGATCGTGCAATCCTATGTCTAAGCGTCGTCTGGAACACTCAGAGGTAAGAGGTGGCTACGAATCGTTGCAGTTTCCCTCAGCATTGTAGGTGTTGTTGGGAATCGCGTAACCCGATCGCGCACAAGCGAGGAGACATGCAGTTTGGTGCGATGCGTAGGCAGCATTTCGCGACTCGACAACAGGTTCACTTGGTTAACCCAAGTGAGGGTGGCCTTGCGTGCACACACTCACTGATTTAGGACGGACGTGTTTTGTGCGATGAGAACGCCGTCTTACGAACGATCCGTAATGGCCGGTGGCCGATGGCCGATGGCTTGGAAGTAAAGAGTATTTGCAAGGACGCTCAATCTAGTATGCAGCCTTTCCACGTAGCGTTTGTTGATCATTGCAAAAGGAGTTTTGGACGGTAAAATAAAACTACGCTAATCAGCGTGAGACGTCCAGATACGCAGCCAACTTCCTTTTTTATTAAAGGGAGTGGGCTATGCGCTAGCTTAGCCGCGTCCGTATGTTGTACCGATTTGTTTTCTAGTTTCAATGTTCACACTTTCCTCAGAGCGTGAGTTATGCACTGCAAAACTGCCTCTAGACACGGCAGATAAAATACAACTATGCTGATGAGCGTGGAATGTCGACTAGAGTTGACATTTTATGGCGTTTCGCACTGATTCGTTTTCCAATTTTTTATGATTATTATCCAGTCGTAGCATCCATCACAGCTGCCGCTACGTTGGTCACTTGCTTCGCTGAGCTCGCCTCTGTCACGGTGTACCCACATTTTCCACAATGCACTGCTTGCCCGCAGTCGCTTCTGGGATAGCTTGAAAATGGTCTATTGCTCTGTGAACAAGCGAGACTGCTGTGAAAAATCGACTTATTCTGTACAAAAGCGTTTGACGTCCGGGTCCACCACAGCTCGCGGATGTATCACAGTCATGGATATGCCATTGTTAATTATATAATGGCAAAGTAAAAAGTAAAAAAAAAGTTAGAACATGAAGTTCCGTCGGCAGGCATAGAACATACAACCTCTTGCTCTGCAGCGCCCGACATGAAACCACTAAATACCTGATCATACATCGCCTAGCTTGATAACAGTGAGCTATTCATATACACCCTATATCAATGGCCGTGGGCATAACGGAGCGACTTCAATGCGTTTTTGTCATTAGTGTCGAAATGCCTCGAGGAGTGCTCGTTGGGTGGGCTCTACAGGTCATCGCCCGGCGCGTTGCGAAGGGCGCGCATCTCTGCAGAGCGTGGTCACTTGTGCGCGTGCAATTATCTCGTAATTTGGGCGCTTAGTACCACTTGTGCTTCTTCCTCAAGCTTCTTTTGAAGTTGTAGAGCCTAAAAAGAGCACAAAATCGACTTCGCTTGGTGCAGCGGCCCTGTTGGAGTGAAATGTTGACAAGCTAATAAGTAAGAACTGTGACAGTTGGTCGCGCTTCTCCAGTGTATACATGTGGGTTATTTTCGTGCGTGTTTCTTTCTGTGTGAGCAGCGCGCTTCAGGAGTGGAGCTGTGGTAGTTGTAAATCAGTACTCGCCTTGTGTATGCTCACTTTCTGCGTGCTTTAGTTTGAGGCCTGTGCTGCCAGTGTCGAGCTGCTTGCCGTTCTTCGCGTTAAACCACAATGTGTTGCTGCGGCATTCATTCCTTCATATATGTGCAAAATAACCCACAATAAAGCCTCAACGGCGTCTGTGAATATGAGGTTCACTTTCGCGTTACCCCGATTCCAAAACATAGGAATGAGGCAGGCTTTTGAAAAACTGTGAGCGTTTCCCGAGTTGGATGCAGAAGCGAAGGCCCCGACTGCCGATTTTGAGTGTATGAATATTTTTTATTTTTCTTCTCAAGGGGCGCAAGGACAACTCTACTTCACGAAATAGTAATACTGTTTCCTTCACAAAATGATAAAACATAGATACTCTCCGCTTGATTTCTTAAGGCAGATGTTTTATGCAGGTGTTGAGATCAGGAAAAGTAACGTCCCATTGTTTAGCATGCTCTATAAATAGAGGCCTATGCTGATGTTGTTTATTTGCGGTGACATGCTTTACAGTTCCACACTGAAAATCTATTTATTATTGTTGATTTCTTCTGAGTGCCGGCAAATGAGCACTTGAATGAGTTAGCACAACGGTTCAAATTTAAATATCCTCAGCAAATGTCTGCGCAAAAGGAGGAAGCCTGCGTGACACTGGCGAGCAGACGTTAATAATTGTAAATATTGGTTCTTTGGGCCTACTGTCTTTACCCCATAGCTTGCTGGAAGTGATGAAACCAGTGGCGCATAAGAATGGCTCCTATATTCATATGGTGGTTTTGGGACGTTAAACCCCACATATCAATCAAGAATGGCTCCTACAGTCGTCGAAGTAAGTCGTCTTGTTTCCGACAGTCTTGTGTTGAAGAGCCAGAAATATATTTAACAGCTGGAGATGGTTTGGTATGCTGTAATAGTAACAAACACTGCTTTAAGAAAGCTGCCACCGAAACTCGATTAACGAAGAATCGAGTCGTATAAATGATTTTTGTAAAATCGGAAAGCTCGTATACACTAGGCAATTTTTCTCTATTGTTAGAAACCTAACAATGTTACGTAGCATCCCTTGAACGTTACAGCGGGATCTTATTTGCCAACATTACATAGCAGCAGGTTTGAATAGTCCACCACGCCTGCCTAATCATGAATTCCTCATATGTACGGACTATACAAGGGAGGCAGGCAGTCAGGTAAATTTACCACAAACAGTTCACATTCAAGTGAACAGAGAAAAAATGCAGTTGTAAGCGAGGAGGCAAAAAGTTAATTATAGCGACGACCAATTAAATTTGTCACAAAAAGAAACCAAAGAAACCAAAAGCCAAAGAAACAAAGTGTTCGCGGGGCACTACTGCACGCCAATACAAACCACTGCTGCCCAGTGGCTTTAGAAATGTAAAAACACTGGTGATCTTTTGTGCACCACATTCAAATAAATGCGGTGTCGTAGCTAAGGTGGTGAAATCTTTTAATATGCGTGACCGAAGGGAAACTCTTGTTATTATAAAAAAGAGAACTCACAGCATTTTGACTGATTTAAGTTCAGAAAAACCCTGTTCAAATGAGGTAAATGCAATAGGAGCTGATGTCTAACCGATAGGCTAACCGACTAATGTCAGTCGGTTGGCCTGTCAACCGGTCGATGCTATGCAAGGTTCTTGAATACGCGTTCTTGTCTGTCACTCGTTTGGTGGGCCCATGAATTGTATTTACATACTGCCATGAGGAGCGGATTCCGCTCAATAGGTGAGGGGAACTATGGGCCACCCATAGATGTGGCCAGGAAGGGCAATCTCCTACGCCAGATTATAGCTTCCTAGGACAACCTGGATATGGACCTCCCAGTTCAAACTGGTGGTTGGCGTCCTTAGGCATTATCCCCGATGACGGGCTCGCCATCACGCAGCGCTGTACATTTCCACAACGTGTGGGTAACGGCCATTGTCTGTCGTCACGAAGAGGGCCATGGGGCTTCACGCTGTCATTACACTCACCATAACCTAATGTGTCGGCCAAGCTGGTGCCAACATTGAGCGCCCTCAGTACGTGCCGCAGAATAAAAATTTCTTTTCAGACTGGGTAATTCATACAACTGAGAGGAAAAACATGATATCTCGGCTAGTTTGTTTGTGATACGTGAAGAAGAGGGCGAGAGATAAAGATGCAAGGAAAGGCACGGAGGTTAACCAGACGCATATCCCATTTGCTACCCTGCACTGGGGTAGGGATGAAGGGGAGAAAAGAGGTTGCAGAGAGATAAGAAGGTACACACAAGCACGAGCACACTCGGGGGAGCACACACATTGATTTGATTGATATGTGGGGCTTAACGTCCCAAAACCACCATATGATCATGAGAGACGCCGTAGTGGAGGGCTCGAGAAATTTCGACCACCTGGGGTTCTTTAACGTGCACCCAAATCTGAACACACGGGCCTACACCATTTCCGCCTCCATCGAAAATGCAGCCGCCGCCGCCGGGATTCAATCCCGCGACCTGCGGGTCAGCAGCCGAGTACCTTAGCCACTAGACCACCATGGCGCGTGGCGGGGCGGGGAGCACACACAGTCTACAGGCGGTCGCTCAGGTTTGTTGAGTTCAAGTAAAGTAGGAGTGCTTTAGTCGCTTTCTGCGCAACTGAGGCAGATACCCAAGGTCCTAGAATCTTCTGCACACAGAATGGTCTAGAGTTAAGCTGATTCAAAACCATCCGGAGCAGGCATCGCTGTTTGTCGTAGCAAGTGCAGCTGCACAAGACGTGTTCAATGGTCTCTTCAGCTCCGCAGCAGTCGGATGTAAAGGAGTACACTTTTGTGAATGCAGCACTCAACCAAAGGCGGCGTAACAGCGTCGCATCGGAGCGGGAAAGTTGTGAGGATAGCTGTATTTTGAGCGAAGGATCCAGTTCATATAAGTTAAACCTTTGGAAGCTGGTAGACAACGAGAACGTGCTTCGTGTAAGTTGAAATTGTGGATTAGTACTACGTAAAGTTGAAATTGTGGATTAGTACTACGTAATCAATATTGTTGAAAGTTGCTAGTGTCAGTGAAGCTGCGCCATATGGCCTAATTTTGTGTAATGAGTAGCATGCTATAAGCCACGAGCAATTATGAGCGTGATATGTTTTCGAGGCCAACATGCACCCACTACGTGATCTTAAGCGAATGTGAGCAGTAACGTGTGTACTTTCGTAATGGTTGGCCGGGCTTTAAACCACGAATTTTTATGTTAACCACTAGCTGCGACTTTCATTGGCAATGTACCCTCCTACTACGCTATTTTACTGCCATGTTACAAGTGGCATTGTGAAGCTTGCATCTAGGACGTGCGTGTTTGTAAAGCACGAACATTATTTTTATTCCAGTTTCAAGCAGAGGAAGCTCTTTTGGCCGCATTTCTTAGCAGACGTGTGGCTTTGTGGTATAACACCTGCTTGTCATGTCAAGAGCGTGGGTTTAATCTTTATCCCAAACAGAATCTTTTTAATACTGATTTCATTTGCATTTGGCTCAATTTTTTTGTCATGAACAAGATGATAATTTTTGCATACCAGCAAGGACGCCCATGTGGATAGAGACACCAACGCAGAAGTCGTCATATCGGTGAACAAAAGAACCATTTACGATATCGTGTACGGATAAATCACCGCATTCTTACTCTTTCCGGCATGGGCGACAGTAAGTTGGCTGACCCTCTTCACGTTTTGCACGATGATAAAAAATAGTTCAATTGCCAAACGGATAACTGAAGCATGGTAGTTTGCACGTGATTTTTTAACCCTTGATGAATACGACACCCGTCCGATATTCTGGAATTCGTAGTTTCGGGTTCGGTATGCACGGCCGTACGTTAACCCTTGTATACACAGCTCTATCATTTTTCAGAAGTGGACAGAAAACGAGTAAAAGAAGTCAACGTCCAGTGCTTTCTAAGGCGTTTAGAATCTCGCAACCCTTTAAAGAGCATTCCACCGCGAGAGTTTAGAGAACAGTTTCACTTATTACACTGCTGATTCCATTCGAAGAAGAGTACTCTGAACAGGTGTTCCAAGTTGGTGAGATTGCTGAGCTTTTTCTTTTGTTAGTTGTGTTCCAGGTAAAAAATAGCTGCGGTCACTCTATGTCTTTGATCCTTCAAACAGCGAGTTTGTTCTTGGTTGAGCTCTTCACTCTCCGAATTAGTGGGAACGCTTAAGGGTATCACAAACGATTACGGGCCACATCCACCTACAATGGATCAGTGTGAATACTCAATACTGTTGAACTAAAAACCACGGTAACAGTTAGCCCAACAATGGGCCACAAAAATCTTTGTGGCCTATCAGAACACTGTCATAATTATGAATGCGAATGCGACACAAAATAGGGCAAACTCTAATCAAATAAACCTACACGAAGATACAGGATGCTACAGCTAGCCTTACAAATGGCGCGTGTGTTACTGTGGAGTCACACCAGTTTCACAGGATAGTTTATGCTTATTAAAATGGTGACTATACCATCTTCTCAAAGCTTAAAAATGGCGTTCAATAAAGAGTAGTGATAAGCCACAACATGTTAAAGAGTAGTGATAAGTATGTTAACAGAAGGATGCTTTGTAACCTCGTGTATATGAGTGGTACGGTCAAGATAGAGCAAAAATATAATGCCGCGTGCAAAATTAGCGGAGCACATCCAAGAAAAAGCAGTGATATATATATATAAAATACTTACAAAATATAAAATGTTGATACCTGACGAATGGAATGCCACCAGCTTGCTTGTTTCATCAGTGTTCTAGAAGTGGAGCTGGGTAAATGTTTTCGTAATTTTTCTATTCCTTCTGAGAGAGCTCTGGCCAACGACAGAGGTATATAATGAATGGAATCTGCATTTACTGAGAATCCCACGCTGCTCTCCCTGTCTTTGGTAGGTCACGTAATGGCCCCCTTGTTGGCTCATTCTGTCGAGCGACTGCCCTGTAAATAGGTTCGTCGCAGTTAATAACCCCGAAGGCAGATGATGTTTTCTTAACTGAGTAACCTTTGTTTCCACGAGAAATCCGCAAGCTATTCCTTGAACCACAGTACTACCAAGCCATGGATGGAATTTATTTTTGTCGAAGCAATTTCTTCGTCGTGCAGAGCTTTGCAGGGGTAAATCAGCATATAAACTGTTTTTGCCTGAAGCTTCCTTATGTCACAGTTTGCAACATATTTTACTTTAGCGAGTTATGGTACACGAGTGAAGTCGCATGTTGTGCACAGGTCAACCTGTATGACCTCTGCAGTATGACGATAGTTACATCGCAAGAACAAAACGACGAAACAGAGACAAGAAGAACACCAAAAACACGAGCGCTAACTTCCAACGTCTTTCGTGCCCTTTTTGTCTCTGTGTCGTCGTTTTGTTCTCGCGCTTTAACTATCGTCATGGCATACCAACTAGCCCAAGCTGCCACACCTCTGCAGTATGCCTTCTTTCTCAACTGAATAATCGCTTCACTTTCGCCAAAAGCAGGACAAATTTTTCGCACTGCCAGATGCTGGCGTCTTGAAGAATGTAACTTGATGTTTGCAGGCAAAGCGTGCCCCCAGCTTCAAGAGTTTGTTTAAGGAAATTGTGGACGGCGTTCTTTTCCACAGCGAAGCTGCACCTTCGACAGCAAGCTATCAAATGGTGTCTTTGCATGAACCGCTTTTATGGCTGAAGCTCTTTAGGGTAGGGGTCGTTCCCTCCTCTGTAGTATGTACGTAGCCGCTTTATTAGTTTTATGAATTGCTCACTAGAAGGCGTTGTGTGTGTATGTCCTTGGAAACAACATCACTAAACGCCGATTGTGTTTTTCGTTTATTTAGCGATACAGAGCATACGCATGGGAGAAATGATGATGATTGGGGCCAAGCGTTCATCCATCCATGCGATGAGGCTCCAGTGTGATAGGAGCAGACGAACGGGCGGGCGGACAGACAGACAGACAGACAGACAGACAGACAGACAGACACACAGACAGACAGACAGACAGAGATAAAAATGAACGAATGCTTCAGCTCCCTCATCATCGTTCACGTGGTGGATATGCTGTGAATAGTTCGGTATGACCACCAACATTCAAATAAGGAGCATCATCGTCTAATAATTTGAAGGAAGTCAGATGCACCCAATCCAATCATTCATTCTCCACATTGTCCTGTGGTTTTTCTTATTCTCGGCCATGTGCTAGATTTGGCTTCTGCTTATTTCGATATAGGAGAACACTATTTAAGTGGGGCCTTACTCACCATGGGGATGTCTTATAAAAATTTGTCATGCTGTTTCGTTCATGTCTATAGGTCATCGGCTTGCTTTCATATTGATCCCTATGTTGGCATTCACGTTAGGTTTTTAAAAGGCACGGTGTTTAAAGATGCGCTTCTCCATTCTTGACCCTGTAAGGGCTATCAACGAGAAGCGCTAGTGTAGCTCTGCCACATGCGCGAGCTCTTGGAGGCGGAGGCGGGACTGCATCGGGAAACAAAAGAAGCAGAAAAAAACAGAAATTACCTGCGGCACAGCTCTCTAAAAAAGGTTATGAAAGGTAGAACTTTTGTACTTTGTTATGCTTGTTTAAAATCGTATCCGGAGCACAGCGTTCTAACCGAATGTTATGGCCAATCGTACTGGCCAATCGTACGTACTGTGTGCATTCACAACCATCATTTAGACAGTTTCCAAAAGCGCAGCAGCAGTTGAGGCTGTAATTACCAGGCCTGTAGTGAACCAGAAAATACACATACATTGCTAAGCCCCTGAACCCACTACAGATGCTTGCGTGCTTCTCGGCTATTTATAGCCGATGCGCACTTTTTGTGTTTTCGCCTCGAATGTGGAAGATGCACATTCGGAGAGGTGGGCACATGAACCGACGAACCCGTTCTCGGCTCTCAATCCAAGTGGCAATCGAAGCCGTGCCGTTTGCGTGAAAAACGGGTGTTCTACCACACAGCCTCGTGTCTGCTTGTGAATACAGGGAAACGCACTTCCTCTGCTTGGTAACGCAGTGAAAGTAACTCATGCTTAACAAACACGTATGACCTGTATACATGCTTGTTAATGCAACATACAATATCGCAGTAATTATGCGTGGTACAAACACACATGACCTTCGAGCGTCAGAACATGTTGTTGTTGTTTCCCTGTGCAAATGGCTCGTACCCAAAGAAGGGGATTGGCCGATTATAAGGTGAATTTGCCCTAAACTTTCAGCATTGCGTCATTCCTACCAATTTTTTTGTAACTTAATTTTGATTCAAAATACCGGTATCAAATTTGCAGAAAAAAAAGAAGAAAAATAGTGAGACAGCAATTTAGCAAGAAAATCGTTTAGTCGCAGTGATGTATTCTTGAACGGCGAATAAAACATCCCTGTGGCTGAAACCCAGCGTAGAGGCTCCAAATGAAAGAAGATCAGGTTGTGATAGTTGCAAGCCCAGTCTTTGAAGAGGTGGTGTTAGTATGCTTTGCCAGAATAAATCGAAACGGCGACAATGTAATAAAAAATGACTGATCGTTTCCTCTTGATTACAGTAAATGCACATAGGGGAATTCAATATGCCTGATCTATGCAAGTAAAAATTGAGGGAGGCAACGCGGCAACAAAATTTCGTGATGACAACTTCCATCATCTTTGAATTAGTCAGTTCACTGCGCCAGGGAAATAACAAGTGTTTGTACTCTGGAGAAGCCGTCAGTGCAGGGTCAGATAAATTTTGCCTGATTTTGAGTGTGCGAAATCGCGCCACCGTAATGTATACTGTATGAGGGAAAATGGGAAAAATTGGTGTCGAAAGGGATGCCTTCGCAAGAGAATCAGCTATGATGAACATAATAATGCCATCGTTGAAAGCCGGTCGCCCACTACACAAGGCACACACATTACTGCACCTATTCCCTTAAGGCCACTGAGAGGGTGCATAAAAAGTTCACGAACTAAGTGTTTGAAGTACACACTAGAGACAGGATATCGCTATCGCGTTGAACGCGATCTTACAAACGAATTTTAAGAATCCGCCGCATTTTGCAAAGAAGTTTGTAGTAGTGGTATTACTCTGTGGTACAATACTTGACTGTCATGCTGAGCACGGATGGTCCATACCCGCTTCGATTGTTCTTTGCGATGATCGGGATCTTGCAGAGGAAGATGTTTTCATATCACAATAGCCAATTTTGGTGGCATAGGTGCTCGTCACTGCTTTCGCCTGTTATTCATGACCACAGCCACGTGACACGAGAAGAAAGTAAACGAGAAATACATTGCCAGGGCCGAATGGCATTTGAATACTGGTCCTCAATGCGGCAGTCGAGTATTGTACTACACAACATAATGTATCGCTTTTCGTGCTAGACATTGTTATGATTTTCAATGTCTAACGTTTGGTTCATTTCGCATAAACGTTTTTACAGGTGACACGATTGAACTGACGCCTACGACGTTGAAAAACTGTCAGCAGTGTGAGGAGGATTTGAAGAACTGTGGTAATGAAAGCTGAGTTGCGATTCTGCTGCCTAAGTATTGCTTTGATGTACGTACTTCTTCAATTGATATCACGAAAAAACATTTTTTATGCTTTCACAACTTTTCTTATTTATGTACCTAGCACAACATTTGGTCCCTGTATAAGATGTGTAAAATGTGCCACGTTCAAATTTAACGTAGTGACAAATATGGACACATCCATTATATAGATGGTGCCCCGTGTGTTTTCCTAGATGACTTCTGCGAATAAAAAAAAGGAAGCTTTTGCGAGAGCCGAAAGCTTTAGAGAGTATATGAAGGATGGCTACAGAGGGCGCTTCATCGCAGGAGAGTGGCACAAGAACAGAGCATAGAGGAAAGATAAGAGTATCCCGTATGCGACGAAGAATTCGCTTCTTTGCACCATTTTCCGACATCCCCACCTGTCTTACGCTACTTTCATTTGGACGCTTCAACCGAAATCTATACAGACGCTATAGGAGTCTGCCTCAGTGCTATTCACGCCTAGCGTAAATCTGTGTTTTTTGAATATGTCATATACTATGCTTGTTGCACTCTCCGTTAAGTGGAAAAGAACTACTCTATCACACAAAAAGAATGTCTTGCCATCGTTTGGGCATTCATAAAATCACGACCTTACGTATATGGCCACCCATTCGACATCGTGACCGATCACCTCACGTGTGTTGGCTGTTGTTAATTTTGACCACAGCTAACACACGTGAGGTGTTGTTTCCGCATGAGAACGGTGATTGAGATGGAAGTGGATAACATGCTATTGAACGACATCATCGAACCATCGTCAAGACCCTGGGCCTCCCCAGTGGTCTTGGTAAAGAAGAAAGATGGCTGAGGGCGTTTCTGTGTTGATTATCGGCGCCTCAACAAAATAACCAAGAAAAACGCGTATCCTTTTTCAGGTATTGACGACGCACTTGACTGTCTTCAAGGCGCCACCTTTTTTTCATCTCTCGACCTTCGATCTGGCTACTGGCAAATTGCTATGGACGAAATGAATCGTGAGAAAACAGCATTTGTTACCTCCGACTGCCTTTACCTATTCAAGGTCGTGCCGTTTGGTCTCTGCAACGCCCCAGCAACATTCGAGAGAATGATGGCCACGCTCCTTCAAGGATTTAAATGAGCGACATGCTTATGTTACTTAGATCACGTGATAATCTTTTCACCCACCTTCGCCAAACACCTTGAACGCCTTGCGATCATTCTACAAACATTCGGACATGCCGGCCTCCAGCTGAATTCCTGAAAGTGCCGCTTCGGTCTTCGTCATATTACTCTGTTGGGCCAACTTGTTGACGCTTCCAGTGTACGACCAGACCCGGCAAAAGTACGCACAGTAACAAACTTTCCCGTTCGGTGCTCTATTTATGATGTTCGTGGTTTCGTCGGCCTATGATCTTACTTTCGCCGGTTCGTAAAAGACTTCGCGGCATTCACATGCCCACTCACAGACCTTTTCAAACATGACGTCCCGTTTTGTTGGGGTTCTCTTCAAGCTAACGCTTCTCTCGACTAACCACCACTGTAACGATGCCACCGATACTTTTACAATTGGAGTCAGGTTCTCGTACAGAAGTGCGGACAAACGCTAGCGGTCACGGCATCGGTGCAGTTTTGGACCAAACTCAGCGGGGCACTGATCGTGTACTTGTATATGCAACTCGTCTCCTTTCAAAGTCTGAGCGCAACTACTCCATAACAGCAGGAGATTGCCTTGCCCTTGTCTGGGCGGTTTCGAAATTTTGTCCTTACTTGTATGACCCCCCGTTCCTTGTCGTCACAGATCATCACCTCTTTGTTGGCTTTCTTCACTGAAGGTCCCTTCTGGACGACTTGGTCGTTGGGCGTTGCGCCTTCAGGAGTATTCCTACTCAGTTGCCTACAAGTCTGGACGCCTCCATCTGGACGCTGATTGCTTGTCCTGCTACCCTGTCGACCAACCAGGTGAATCGAGCCTAGCCCCAGGGTCATGTCTATGTCTAGGTTTCTTCAGATAGGTGACGAACAGCGTCGCGATTCTTCCTTGCGGTCACTCAATGGCCGTCTGAAATATGACCCTAACAACGTGTCACTCCGCATGTTCGTTCACCTAAATGGCACGCTGTACCGTCATAGCGTCCAGCCAGACGGCCCTGAGCTACTTATAGTCGTGCCTAACCATGCCTGTTCAGCGGTCCTGCATGAGCTTCACGACGAACCAAATGCCAGCCACTCGGGCGTCTGTCGCACGTACGACCACGTCCGGTGCTGATTCTTTTGGCGTGGTCTCGCGCAGTCCGTTCAACGCTACGTGGCCTCCTGCGATAAATGCCAACGTCGAAAACAACCTGCCGCACTCCCTCCTTGTCTCCTTCACCCGAATTATATCCCTACCGAACCTTTCTTCCGTGTTTGTGTAAACCTCCTCGGACCATTCCCTGAATCAAACTCTGGGAACAAGTCGGTCGCCGTTGCTATAGACCATGCAACCAGGTTTGCAATCACTGGAGTGCTCCCAAGCAGCACTGCTACTGACGTTGCCGACTTTTTGCTCCACGATATAATTCTACACCATGGCGCTCCTCGGCAATTCCTCATCAATAATTTACGCGCATTTCGTCATGCGTACTCGACGACCTTTTTGCGCTCTTTCTCAACGCAACACAAACTGACCACTTCCTACCATCATCAAACAAATGGCCTTACCAAACGCCTAAATCGCACCCTCACGGACATGATCTCGATGCATGTCTCATCTGACCACCATGACTGAGATCTTGCGCTATCTCACGGTACGTTCGCCTATAATTCATCTCGTCATGATACAGCAGGTTATTCACCTTTTTATATGCTCTAAGGCCGTAATTAGACCTTACCACTGGACACCCTACTACGAACTACTACACCTCTGCCAAGCGAATACGCTCGTGATGCTATTTCTCGTGCCGACCACGCACGTCAGATTGCCTGCTCTAGGCTGTTGGCGTCACAAGCAACCCAGAAGGCTCTCTGCGACAGCAAGCATGTCGACGTTGACTTATCATCAGGTTCTCTAGTTCTTTGGAGCCCAGCTCGTTACGTTGGATTGAGAGAGAAGTTGCTATCTGTGTAAAAGGGACCTTACCGTAGCATACGACGGCTAACTGATTTTACCTATGAGGTCATTCCAGTCTCCAGGACTAACCTGTCTGCAAACACCCGCAGTGACGTAGTCCACATCAGTAGATTGAAACCATACCGCCCTCCTTCGGAAGAACCCGTATAAAGTGCACCGAGGTGGTGCTTTTACAACCGGGAGGTAATGCTACGTAGCTATAGCATAAAGGGTAAACCATTCTGTTGACAGAAGGCGACGAAGAGGACTGGTTTGCTTGCTTTGTAAGCTGCACTCTGATTATATATATATATATATATATATATATATATATATATATATATATATATATATATATATATATATATATATATATATATATATATATAATGAGGTATAACAGACAGTAATGCCAAGGAATGTACAGGGGAAGTTATTAAAACCAATTGAATGTAAATAAGAAGAAAGAAAATATATATATATATATATATATATATATATATATATATATATATGCTCGTGGTGTATGTGTTTGCATTTGAGCTGTGAGATCAGAAAGATGTGATAGAATAATGTTGTTTTATTATTTTGCTATTGAGACAGTTGTTGTTACACAATTTCACAATTTTAGGAAACACTGAAGATGCAGAGAAAATATAAAGGACTTTTTAGATGCGAAGCAGCTCCTTGAGTCACCTTTGTAACGCCATACGTACGTGTGTCCATACGAAAGCGCCGCTACGCGCTCTCCTCGTCACAGGTGTTAGAGTGTTGCCAAATAGGTCATGACACAGCTGCGCCTTCACGTCACGCTCCCTTCACACGCTTCCCTCGTGGGTGCGCGCTAATGTCACTCTCTGCTTCACCCACAGCACGCTCACCACAGCGCCCGCAGCTGCCGGCTCTCTACACACCCGTAACGCACCTCTCTCGCTTCACCCTCTCCACTTCCCGCGGCGCTCGACCAGACGTCGAGTAAAAACACTCTCTCGGCTCGTTTATCTGCGATTAATTTTACACAAAACCCAACCCACATCTCATGTGTATGCAATGCTACACCGAGTTTCGCTTCAAACCACTCTTCGAGCAACTGCGTCGACGTCCGTTTCAACCTGGTCGATGCCTGAGCACCACTGCTGCTTGCTTTGCATAGCAGCTGGGTTCTCTTCAGAGAAGATGGTCCATAATGTTTTCTTTGTTTGAATGTGCCTTACAGAAATTTATTGTTCTATGAAAACACATTGCATTAATCTATTCGATATGGGCTTTCGGATAGGGTCCAAAACAAATTGCCCGCAGCTTCCCTCGGGGGAACACTGAGGAGGATGCGGAGCATATAATTGGTTAACGGGGTGTTAAAGTGCGACTTACTTGGGTCGATGGCTAAATTGGTTAACGTGGTTGTGAAATGGGGTGTTAAATTGCGACTTACTTGGGTCGATGGCTAAATTGGTTAACGTGGTTGTAGGAGGGGGTGTTAAATGAGTGAACACGTACACACGTATGCGAAAGGGCGGCGCTGGTCGAAGGGACGTCGATCATTGTGTTTGTGGATTCGTTGGAATTCATTTCACCGCGACCTTGGACGTCGACGCGCCGTACAAGCCAACCGACGAGCGGCACCTGAGTGAGCGAGCGCCGACCTTGAGTATATATACAGCGCGACGGCGCATGCACTGTCAGCTGTCGAATGTTCGAGAAGGGGGAGAAGCGCAACGGCGCATGCGCGCGCGTCAGCTGCCGATGTTTTCGAAGCGCGACGGCGCATGCGCGCGCGTCACCTGCCGATGTTCTCGAAGCGTGACGGCGCATGCGCGCTACATTATACAGCTAGCGAATGTTCGTGAAGAGGAGAAGCGCACGCGGTGTGTAGAGGAGGAAGGGTGCACAGATGGTGGAGGAGTGAAGCGCGCGCGGTGTGTAGAGGAGGAAGGGATGCACAGATGGTGGAAGAAGGAGGAGGAAGCTTGCGGACGGCGCCGCACTACAAGCCTCGAGTATTAGATGCTCCGCATCTAAAAGTAGCGAACTGCTTCTGCGTTCGTAGAGGTAAGCGGCATTGTTTTGATGCAAGACTCGTCTTGCATGATCTTGTTTGGATAAAACAGAGCCCCAGACCAGGCAGAAATGAAAGTAGTTCTCTGACAATCAATTAATTAAAACTAAAGTGGCAAAGCATGCAGGTAAGGCTGTTTGAGCTCCCCTAACTCAAAAACTTGAGAGGGGTGAAGCGTGCACTGTACATGTGTTTTGCACAGGAAAGTTCAAGAAAATAGGTACTGAGAGATTATCCGAGAGTAAGAAGAGGCAGAACAAGTAGAGTCCGAATAAAAACAATGGCCTGAACCTGAAAATCTCCGCAATATTTGGAAAGATTTTCTTGACGAGTTAATAATGATACCAATCCTGAAACCGGGCATGCAGGAAAGGGTTTGTAAGAGACACAAACGTGCAACTTAGCTTATCCATAGATGCTCTTCTTAGTATTCATCTCATTATTTTCTATATGTCTAGTTGCAGTCCATTACGACATGGAGAAAATTGTGTTCTAGCTCCGCTATCAGAATCATTTTTATTACTTTATTCTTCTTCAGTTTTAGTGACAGGTGGCCAGTAAAGCACCGCGGCTTCGTACATACGGTTCAAAAAGGGGCGTTCTAAATAAATGCATCTTGGTAAGAAGCGCAGAAACTGTTATTCTCTTCCTACCATAGCAACTGGCCCGATACAACGGTTTATTGTAATAAATAAAAGACTTAACCTTAGTGATCCACGTTTGTGTCTCCGGTTTCAAATGAGAAATTTAGGAACCTTGGCCAATTTCACTGAAATTTTTGACACTATTGTCAAGGCAAACAGTGTTGAAAGAGTAACTACGAGCTTTTACTTCGCAATTTGCCTAGAAGAAACCTGTGGAGAGCAATGATATTTCGCCAAATAGCATTGCCAAATAGCCAAATAGCCAATGCTATTTAGCTAATGCTATTTCGGTGATTGACACATGGTAGCTTATCGTGGATTGTGACGACGACAGAATGCGCCGAGAAGGTGAGACCCTAAGATGTTCTGCCCATAAATAATGAACGAAAAAAGCCAAGATAAAGTCTGGCACTTGCTGACAACAAGCTGCTAAGACTATACGGAGGTACCGCAATGCACGAAGTCCCCAGGTAAAGTTGAACAAAAATAGCTTTGTCCCAATTGCGGAGGATTATGTCAATGAATGTGGTGGTGGGTTTGTGGGAACTGTTGGAGGGCCTGTCGAGCAAAGGTATAGACAAAATCAGCACTGAAGCTTGTAATCCGTGGCTTCCAGTCAGGGTAAGCAAGTGGCCTACAAACGAGAGCAAGGTGTCTCGTCTACACCAGTAGCATATAGCGTTTTTTTATCGGTGACTGAACTGGTTCCGTCACTTGTGGTGAATAGTGGACGCTCTGCGCGAAGCCCGACAGAAAACGGTGCTTTGGACAGAGTCATGAGGAAACAAAATTAGTGGCTGGTATTAGAGGAACAGCTAGAGTCCGGTTGCCGAGGTTTTGTTAACGGCTGAAATTAATTTAACGTTTTCAAAATCGTTTACTTTGAGATGAGGAAAGAGCAACTCGGCCACCGAGGTGCCCGAGGTTGGTGCACTGAGAAAAAAGGTTTCCTCTCAAGATCACTAGAACTTTTGCCACCTATTTTTTATTAGGTAAATGATCTTGTGCCATATGTAATTGTATTTTTCTTCACAGGTGTTTTCTTTGTATTCGAAATGACAATGGCGCAATATTTTACGCCAGTGGATGCGGGGTGAGTAGATGTAGATGTGGCCACTATATAACAGTGAAGATCCTTCCTAGTGAATTGTTTAGAGGTAATATTTTCGGTGCACAGATAATGCTACTAAGGCTCTTAAAAATCTAGCATTGGCTTAGCTCAGCTTCGCCAGCATATACGTAGTGTGAGCGAATGGGGCAGCGCTAAACCTTTTCATGCATGGAACAAAGTACTGGTGTCAAGTCTTTTATATGCTACAGTATTTCACACAGTCACGCATATATCCAAACAAATTGTTTACAAAGGGCATCTTGAAGGTAAGAGTCACACGGGCACTTTCGGTAAGCTTCACCATATAGTCAGTCAATCAGCGTCCTAGCAAAGCCGCTTTGCTGAAAGTTCTACCCATTTCTACGCGGCCTGCGCTTCACGTTTAGCATTCTTCGGTTCGTTCTTCTTATGCTGGACCGCTAATCGCGAAGCAACTACTTGGGAATCTGATCAATTAAGCTTATCTGGAATTTCGCATCGCTTGGCAATCATTTTACTCTTTCTCTCTATGGTTATATAACAAACTTGCAAACGCCCCGCTTATGTATAAAGCGCCGCGGCAGATGAGATCAAAAAGAGCAGCGTGGTTCGAAGTGCATTAGCCACGGGGTAGGATTAAAATGCGTCTGCCGTTTCTATGCTGTCACTCCTCTGGAATGCGCTGACCAAGAGGGTTTAGAAAGAGAGTGAAAAAACATTAATTGTGCAAAACTTGTGAAAAGAAGAGGAAGCGGTAAAAGAAAGCTTTGTTTTAAACCTCCTTGGCGCAGACGGGCGGGACACGTGCAGTCGACGCTCTTCGCGCATGCGCAACACAGCTGCTATACGTACACACGAAACCACTTTGTCTCGGCCAGTGTATCATACTACCATATGCAGAGACGTATATATATATATATATATATATATATATATATATATATATATATATATATATATATATATATATATATATATATATATATATATATAAGGGAAAGAAGTGTATACCTAAGGGCTCGTTTTTCCGTGTTTTTAACACAATAATAATGAGATATAACAGACAGTAGTGCCAAGGAATGTACAGGGGAAGTTATTAAAGACAATGGAATGTAAAATAAGAAGAATGAAAAGTGGATGAAAAAATTACCAACTGTGAGCAGGAATCGAACCTACGACTTTCGAATTACGCGTTCGATGCTCTGATGATATATATATATATATATATATATATATAATATATACGGCTGGTTATTTTGTCATCCACTTTTCTTTCTTCTTTCTTCTTATTTACATTCCATTGGTTCTAATAACTTCCCCTGTACATTCCTTGGCATTACTGTCTGTTAGATCTCATTAATATTGTGTTAAAACATGGAAAAACAAGCCCTTAGGTATACACTTCTTTCCCTTATTTCATTGAACGAGGGTCTCGTACTGGCAGACTTGGTGTGTTTAGGTTGTATAAGAGGGAGAATTAATCAGCTGCCCGCTCATAACAAGTTCACGTGCTACGTGACGCCAAACATGCGCATAAGAGTGTTTTCACACTCGTCGTTTGGCTTATAGATGGCGCTGACTGTCACTCCTACTTCTAAATTCACATATAAACCCAAAAAGTAGATGGAGGGAGGGCCGCTGTGATAGCTCAGTGGTTAGAGCATCGAGCGCGTTATTCGAAGGTCGTAGGTTCGTTTCCTGCTCACGGCTGGTTATTTTTTCATCCACTTTTCTTTCTTCTTTCTTCTTATTTACATTCCATTGGTTCTAATAACTTCCCCTGTACATTCCTTGGCATTACTGTCTGTTAGATCTCATTAATATTGTGTTAAAACACGGAAAAACGGAAAAACGAGCCCTTAGATATACACTTCTTTCCCTTATATATATATATATATATATATATATATATATATATATATATATATATATATATATATATATATATATATATATATATACATATAGGTGTTTATTGGCGTGTGTTGCGAATGCGGCTCTACGATAAAAAATTGGCAGCATATCCACGGAGTAAATGATGGAGAGTGGGGCGACAGTCCGGGCCGAGCGTCTCGTGCTTAGCACTGACAATGTGTTTGCCGAGATTTGCATGACCCACTACATTCATCATTACATGTTTCCCCCTCGCTGAAGATGGTGCCAAGTAAGTGTTCTAAGGTGTCGTGAGGACAAGTGGTTCGTGATATGGTTTGAGGCGATCCACATGTACGATTTCGCGGCCTCGGCGACGCAGGTCCACAGTGGCCGTGAGGGGTTCGATGAGGTAGTTAACAGCGGAAGTTTGTTCTATGACGCGATAAGGTCCATGGTACCTGCTGACAAACTTTGTAGAAGTACTAGGAGCAGCACTGGGGGGCACCCACAGCCAAACAAGAGAGTTGGGCGAAAACTGGTAGTTGGACCGTCCATCGTCTTCACGAAATTTCTGTAGCCCTTGTTATTGTGTTGTAAGGGTGCGAGCTAATTGCCGACATTATTCCGCATGCCGAGCGGCTTCGGAAACTGGTGTGCCTTCGGATGAGTCGGGTTGGTAGGGGAGTATGGTGTCGATTGGAGGTGATGGCTCTTGACCATAACGTAAAAAGAAGGGAGAAACGCTTGTCCTTGCTTGAGGTGCCGTGTTTTAAGCCTACGTTGCGTAGGGAATGATAAGATCCCAATTGGTGTTGTCGGAGGCGACACACATAGAAAGAATGTCGCCAAGAGTGCGGTTAAAACGTTCGGTCAAGCGGTTTGTTTGTGGGCGATATGCGGTAGTACAGTGGTGAATAACATAGCATTCAGCAAGAAGTTCTTGAATAACATGCGCGAGAAAGACGCGTGCTCGGTCGCTAAAAAGTTCACGTGGAGCGCCATGACGCAAAACAAAACGTTGTGGCAGGAAAGACGCAACATGACGTGCCGTCACGGCTGGTAGAGCGGCCGTTTCTGCATATCTCGTGTGATGGTCGATCACTACAATTATTCAGCGATTCCGAGCTGATATATATCGCAGAGAACTATAAAGGTACTTTCCAACCTGGTCGAATGGTCGCACTGGGCAGGGTAACGACTGCATTGGTGCAGTGGGACGGCTAGGATCGTGCTTGCGGCGTTGGCACTCTGTGCAAGATCGAATGTACTTTTGAACGAATGTGTACATGCCGCGACAATACAAACTAAAACGTAGCCTGGCGTAGGTTTTAAACAAACCGGCGTGTGCACACTGTGGATCGGCATAAATAGCAGCACATATGCTCGCACGGAGATGCCTTGGTATGACGAGTAGCCGTTTGCGGCCGTCAGGGTTGTAGTTGCGGCAATAAAAAATTCCATCACAGACGGCGATGTGAGATGCTTGTCGGTTTAGCGCTCGAGATGGCGGGCGGGAGAGTGTTACAGATAGATAATACATCAGAGACGCGATTCACGAATCTTCGCGTTGCTCCACAGCCATGTAGATGGATCCTGATAGTGGAAGTTGTCTTGGATGGAGACACTCGTAATATAAGTAGAAACAGGCGAACGCGAAAGAGCATCCGCATCGGCATGCTTCTGGCCTGAGCGATAAATGACACGGATGTCGTACTCTTGGCGCCGTAAAGCCTATCGTGCCAAGCGTCCTGAGAAATCAATGAGAGAGGATGACCGGCGGAGCACGTGGTGGTCGGTAACAACATAGAAAGGGCGGCCGTACAGATAAGGCCGAAAGTTTGTACTGGCCCAGATGATCGCTAGGCATTCTTCCTCAGTTACCGAAAAAATTGCTTCTGTTCTTGTAAGAGTGCGGCTCGCGCACGCAACAACATATTCTTGGTAACCAGGCTTTCGTTGAGCGAGTACAGCGCCAAGACCAGCACCACTGGCATCCGTGTGGATTTCTGTGGGAGCGCTTGAATCGAAATGACGCAGTATGGGCGGTGTTGTAAGCAGTTCACGGAGCTTTGCAAAGGCACTGTTGCACGCTGGAGACCACGCAGACAGATCACGGTCTACCTGAAGTAGGTCTGTCAGATGTGCCATGATCGAGGCGAAATCACGGATGAAGCGGCGGACGTATGAGCAAAGGCCAATGAAGCTACGCAGCTCCTTTATTTATTGATTTATTTACAAAATACTGCAGACCCATTTAAGGGCCCCAGCAGGAGAGCAAAGATCATAATATTGCACACAGGTGTGAAACAGCAAGAACAAAAAAGATACACCATTTACAAAAAATACAAAAACATAGGTCATGGTTAAATACGCTCAAGTGCCTCTACAGAGCTGGTTAACGATTGAGGTAGGCAGTTCCAGTCATTTATTGTTCGAGGAAAGAACGAGTATTTGAAAATGGTTGTTTTGGCGAAATACGGTGTTAATGAATGAGTTTTCGATGCCGGGTTTGTCTTGTCGTAAGCGGTTTCAGATACAAATCACGGTTTACTGACAGCTTGATGTTATTTAAAAGAAAAAGAAATTTGAGCCTGTGAGTTTTACAACGTTTTTCAAGTGTGGTTATACTGTTTTCTTTCATAAGGTTTGTGGGGGAATCAGTTCTTCGGTACTTAGAATAAATGAAACGTACCGCTTTGCATTGGATTAGTTCGAGAGCCTCAATGTTTCTTTTTGTGTATGGGTCCCAGACGATTGAGGCATATTCCGATGAGGGGCGTATAAAAGTCAAATAAGTTAGTTTTTTTTTACAGTAGAAGGAGCATGCTTTAGTTTGTGTCTCAAAAGACCAAGTTTACGGAAAGACGGTGCGCAAATATTACAGATGTGCTTATTCCAGCTGAGGTCGTTTGTTAGAGTGACACCAAGGTACTTATACTCTACAGCCTCCGCTAGTGTCTAGGTACCGGATTGATATGTAAATGTCAAAATATTTTTTTGTTGGTCACTCACATAAAGACGGTTTTGTCTGTGTTTAACCTCATCTCCCATTGCTCGCACCATGCAAAGATAATTTGGAGGTTAGTGTTTACCAAAACCTGGTCGTCATAGCAAGTTATTTCATTAAAGAGCACACAATCATCAGCAAACAGTCTGATCTGAATCGGCGAAGAAAAAGTATCATCAATGTCATTAATATAAATTAAAAATAATAAAGGCCCAAGTACACTCCCTTGGGGAACCCTAGAAGTTACAGGGAGCGGGTCAGAGCAATTACCGGCAGTACTTACAAACTGAACGCGGTCAAGGCCCACATCTCTCCTTGAGAGACGTGGGCCTCGGGAACTAGCGAACAGCCCGTAGCTTAGCGGGGTCAAAGAGAATGTCATCCTTCGGCATGACGTGTCCGAGAATGGTGATTGATACGTGGGGTTTAACGTCCCAAAACCACCATATGATTATGAGAGACGCCGTAGTGGAGGGCTCCGGAAATTTCGACCACCTGGGGTTCTTTAACGTCCGAGAATGGTGAGATTGCGTGCTCCAAAGTGACACTTCTTCAAATTTAGTTGAAGCCCTGCTGCAGAGAGACAGCATCGAACCTGTTCCAAGTGACGAAGGTGCGTGGAACAATCAGGCGAAAACACCCCCACATCATCTAAGTAGCACAAACACGTGTTCCATTTGAGGCCTCGTAGGATAGATTCCACAATGCGCTGAAATGTTGCCGGTACATTGCATAGGCCGAATGGCATCACGTTAAATTCGTATAAGCCACCTGGTGTTACGAAGGCAGTTTTTTGGCCTATCATCCGAATTCACGGGCATTTGCCAATACCCAGAGCGTAGATCAAGGGAGGAAAAGAACTCTGCGCCTTGTAAAGAGTCGAGGAAGTCATCCATCTGAGGCAAAGGATAAACAACCTTTCGTGTTATTTTGTTTAGATGACAACAATCTACGCAAAAGCGTATCGCGACATCCTTCTTTTTAAATAAAACAACCGCCAACGCCCAAGTACTGTCTCATAGTTGAACGACGCCACGCTTTAGCATGTAATCTACTTGTTCATCGATGACACGGCGTTTAGTCCGTGAAACATGCTACGGTCGCTGCCGTAATGGCGGAAGATTACCTGTGTCAATATAATGGCACACAGTAGATGTTCGATCTAAAGTAGCGCTGTAACTGTCAGAAGGTGGCCGAAACATGTCAACGAGGCTCAAAAGCTCACACCTCTGTTGTGGGTTCAGGCCTTCGTCAACTACACGGTTGAAAATGTCGGAAGTAGAAGGGCCCTTCACGGAACTACAGGAGAGGGCGCTGACTTCCGATAATTCATCAGGAACGTCAAGTGTAGCGATGATTTCGAATGTTTCTATTTAGCCGATACGTTCGCCCCGAAGCAGCGTAATCGTGAATGGGAACAAATTCTCTCCAGGCACTTCAGTCGGATCACCGTGAAGAGTAACGAGCGTGGTTGGGAGCGGTGAGAGGTGGCGATGAACGAAAGCGGCGGAAGTTGTGTAGAATGCGGTTGCGTCAACAATGGCGGAACACGACACAGGTGCGAAAACAGTAGCGCATGGAGGGCTCTAGGTGTCGTCACTAATAACCAACTTCACGTATGAAGGGTGATCGTCCACAGGTAGAGCGTCAAGGGGACAAAAGACGACTTCGGCATGGGTGTAAATAATGACGGCTTGCGGATGGAGGAAAAAATCCTAACCTAAAAAAATGTCGTGAGAACAGTGCGGGAGTACTACGATCTGTACTGGGTAGGGCACTCTTTGAATTGAAAGTCTGGCAGTACACTCGGCCACAGGTGGCACACGCTGTGCAGTGGCAGTATGAAGACACAAACTCAAATAAAGAGTTGTCGTTTTTAGAATTGAACGGCAAACTTTTTCGGCGATGACGAAAATGGCGGCACCAGAATCAATAAAGACAAGTACAGGTACACCTTCAAGAACGCCATTAATTACATTCGGTGGCGAATGAAGAGGGCTTGTGCTTTGTGATGAGAACGCAGTTCTTGCCTCGGGAACTGCGTCATTTAGTTTTCGGCGTCGATTGTAGGGGGACGTCGGAGCATCGGCGAGGGAAAGCGAAGACGTTGAGAAGGAGATCGGCGATTAGAAGCTGGTTGGTGGCTTGCTCGACGAGGGTGCAATGCGGGGTCTGGTGAGTAGGGTGTGTAAGTGTGGTCGTACTGATATGGACGTGGGTTTTCACTTGAGTGGAGTGGGTGGCGGTGGCACAGACGTGCGATGTGCCCGGATCTAAGGCAACTGCCATTCAGTGGAACGACCAATCCACACAAGCATTCCGGATGATAAAGGAAGCTCTTGCAAATGCTACCATGCTCACGTACCCACAGCTGGGTGTTCCTCAGTGCTTCATGGTGGACGCCTCCGATGCAGCGATTGGAGCCATGTTGCAGCAGAGGGTGAGCGGAGTGTGGCGACCAATTTCCTTCTTTTCCAGAAAACTGAGCCCGTCCGAACGAAGGTACAGCACCTTCGGTAGGGAACTCCTGGCCATATACGCGGCTATCTGGCATTTCCGACATTATGTGGAAGGACAAGAATTTTTTGTGCTCACAGATCACAAACCACTCACCTACGCATTGCGCGCGAACTCCGATTCTGCTGCGCACGTGGCACGGGAGCTCCGCCAAATGTCGTACATCGCAGAATTCACGACAGATATACGCCGTGTTAGTGGCACGGATAATGCCGCTGCCGACGCTCTTTCGCGCGGTCCAGTGAATACCATCAGCCTGCCGAGCGGCGTAGACTTTACCACACTCACGACGGCTCAACGCAGTGATGGAGAATTGAAGCGTCTACTGACGTCTTCAACCAGCGCCTTGAAGCTGCAATGGTTGGCAGAACCCACAGTATCCGTATGCTGCGACATGTCTACAGGCAAGGCCCAACCGTTCGTCCCCTCGAACCTCCGTCGCAGCATTTTTGACATGCTGCACAGCCTGGCGCATCCCGGGATTCGAGCCCCGCAACGGCTATGCACAGTGAGGTTCGTGTGGCCAGGATTAAACCGGGATGTCCAATACTGGACACGAGAGTGCATCGCATGCCAGCGCTCCAAAGTTCAGCGACATACTGTGACCCCCTTGGGATCCTTCCCTCTGCCGGACTGTCGATTTGCCCATGTGCATGTTGACATTGTGGGACCACTGCCGTTTTGCCAGGGGCAAAGCTACTTGCTAACCTGCATCGATCGCTTCACGCGATGGCCGGAGGCCGTGCCCATTCCAGACAATACTGCTGATACCGTCGCCCGCGCATTTATCTTCCACTGGGTGGCTCGCTTCGGAGTGCCGGCAACCGTGACTACGGATCGCGGAACACAGTTTGAGTCCACCCTGTTCGCAAGCGTCACCCGGTTTTTGGGTACTCACCGCATCAGATCAACTGCCTACCATCCGATAAGCAACGGTATAGTGGAAATGTTCCATCGCCATCTGAAGACGAGCCTGACGGCTACTGCGAGTCACAGTTGGGTAGAGGCACTGCCGTTTGTTCTGTTGGGCGTTAGGACGGCTCTGAAAGCAGATATTGAATGCTCCTCCGCTGAACTGGTGTACGGAACAACGCTTCGCCTCCCAGGAGAGTTTTTCACTACCAGTAAGGACGAAAACGTGTACGCGAACGCGGACTACGCCGTGCGACTGCGAGACATTATGAGCAAGCTACGCGCTGTTCCTCCGCGTCCGCCCGCAGCCCGGCCAGTCTACGTGGACCGGGAACTCTCCTCTTGCTTTCACGTGTTTATGAGGCACGACGCCGTACAGCCTCCACTCCGGCCCCCGTACGACGGGCCTTTCAAGGTGCTGCGACGGGCAGACAAGCACATTACAATCGACAGAGGTGGTCGTCACGACGTGGTTTCTCTAGACCGCGTAAAATCAGCACACGTGGACTCCGACAGCGAAGCACCTGAACCACCTCGAGCTCCATCTTCGCAGGCACCCCCGGCAGACCACGTAGCGCAGCCCCAGCAAGTCCTCAAACGCTTTACGTTGAGTGGACGGTGTACTAGACCCCCGGTGCGCATGAACTTATGAACCGCAGTGGGTCGTCCGAGTGCGGCCGTTGTGCGCGCACTCACTAGGGGGGGGGGAGTACTGGGGCGACGCAAAGCGGTGCTTCTGTGTGCGGTGCAGAGAGCGCATGCGCCTGCACGAGAAAGTTATCTTCGAAAGGAAGGGTGATAATAAAAGTCAGTTGTTGTTCGGGACGTGAGTTGTTCACTTGCGCAGCTCTGCCGAGCGACGCGTCTCAACACTACTAAGGTAAATGCCAGCAGTGGCCAGTATCGTGGCTTCATCCATATTGTTCAAGACACTCATGAGTTCGTAGGTAGCCAGCCAGTCGTCGACGTCATGATCGACAAGGCCACTGAATATGGGAGGGTCCTGCTGATTGACCGTGCCTGAGCACGCGATGGCCTGGGGAGCCATAGGTGGAGGGCTTGTGGCAGATGCAGTGTTCATGGCGGCAGGTAAAGTCCGTCCTCGTAACTCCACGATTGCAAGGAGACCCAGGAAACTCAACCAATTATAATAAAGAACTGAGACAGCCGGAAATGTTATTTGAGACCAGGTAGAAGCGTAGGCCTAGCCAGCGATAGCAGCGGCAATGTCTGGGGCGAGGGTCTCGTGCTTAGCAATGACGACGTGATTGCCGAGCGTTGCATGACCCACTACTTCTTCATTACAATATACTTATATCTATTTCTAGCGCCTTCTAGTGGGTCGCCTTGTTCGCAAGAATAACAGCTCGTGCAGAGTGTTGGTCCCCGCATCGAATGCCGCCTTCGTGTATCATTACCAAGTGTCCGCCAATAATCGTCTTAACAACTTGGTGGAGAGTGATGTGCCCTTCAGACACCTTCGGTCTGCATTCGATGCCTTTAGAGCTTCGATCCCGTACCATGTCATCTATCATGCCCCAAGACGCCACTCAGCAAACACTTGCTCCTGCACCGACGCATGGCCTGGTGTCTCCACATCCGCGACCCTCCTGTCTTCACCAACGTGGACGACTGGCTCGCCATGTACGTACACCTGAGCGTCCCCAATCATTAGGACGAGTCAGGTAAACTCGGCAACCTGGTTTTATACCTCGCGGGTGTGGCCGGCACGTGGTACAACAACCACACATCTAATTTTCCGACTTGGTCCGCTTTTAAAACCGCCGTCGTCGACGTGTCCGGTCATCATGCTGTTCATAAGCTGCAAGCCGAAGAGCGTTTACGTGAACGAGTACAGCAGACTGGCGAGTCCTTCACAGGTTACATGGAGGTCATCCTTGACTTGTGCAATAAAGTGGACGTGAGCATGTCGGAGGCCGACAGAATCAAGAAAGTTCTGAGAAGAATCGCTGACGATGCCTTCACCATGCTGCTGGCCAAGAACCCTCGCACTGTGGTGGAAGTCATTACACTATGCCAAAGTTACGAGGAGCTGCGGCGGTAGCGCTTGATAACCCGTCGACCACCATCCCCTGACGCTGATCTCTCGGCCTTGTCAGCAGTTCCTGACCACACAACCTAGCTCACCGAAATGAAGTCGTTCATGCGTTTGAAAGTTGCCCATCAGGTCTCTTTACTAACTCTTGCTCCCCGCAATATGCTTATTAGCCGACAACTGCCAATTCGCCTCCCCTCCGCCGAGCCAATCAGCAGAAAATCGCGGAGGTCGTTCCTGACTACCACCAGCTGTCTCCTGTATCTGCGCCACTAAGCTATGCCCGAGTTGTCGCCAGGCCGCCCCCACCAATTTTGGTGGCTGGCCCCCTTAGTTACACTGAAACCATCGCCAGGCCCCAGGCCTTTGAAAAAACTGTGCCGCATACATACGCTAACGTCATCCGAGTGCCGACCATCATGCAGTGATATCAGCAGCCGGCTCCCCCATCACGTTCTGCAACAAGAACGGGTCGCACAACGTGATGGCCAACCAATGACAACCAATGACACACTTATGACAATCACCCCATATGCTTTGCTTGTGGTTGTGTCCGTCACGTAGCACGCTGTTTCAATCGCGTGCGGCAACGGCAGGTCACCTCCAACCTTCCGAGCCAATCCAGCAATCCTTTTAGATGCGGAGCATCTAATACTCGAGGCTTGTAGTGCGGCGCCGTCCGCAAGCTTCCTCCTCCTTCTTCCACCATCTGTGCATGCCTTCCTCCTATACACACCGCGCGCGCTTCACTCCTCCACCATCTGTGCACCCTTCCTCCTCTACACACCGCGTGCGCTTCTCCTCTTCACGAACATTCGCTAGCTGTATAATGTAGCGCGCATGCGCCGTCACGCTTCGAGAACATCGGCAGCTGACGCGCGCGCATGCGCCGTCGCGCTTCGAGAACATCGGCAGCTGACGCGCGCGCATGCGCCGTTGCGCTTCTCCCCCTTCTTGAACATTCGACAGCTGACGCGCGCATGCACCGTCACTCACCATCTGTGCCGCGCGCGCTTCTCCCCTTCGAGAACATTCTACAATTCTCCTGATTCTCCAGTAGACGCGCATGCGCCGTCGCGCTTCGAGAACATTCAACAGCTGACAGTGCATGCGCCGTCGCGCTGTATATATACTCAAGGTCGGCGCTCGCTCGCTCAGTTGCCGCTCGTCGGTTGGTTTGTACGGCGCGTCGACGTCCAAGGTCACGGTGAAATGAATTCCAACGAATCCACAAACACAACGATTGACGTCCCTTCGACCAGCGCCGCCCTTTCGCATACGTGTGTACGTGTTCACTCATTTAACACCCCCTCCTACAACCACGTTAACCAATTTAGCCATCGACCCAAGTAAGTCGCAATTTAACACCCCATTTCACAACCACGTTAACCAATTTAGCCATCGACCCAAGTAAGTCGCACTTTAACACCCCGTTAACCAATTATACGCTCCGCATCCTCCTCAGTGTTCCCCCGAGGAAAGCTGCGGGCAATTTTTATGAACAACCACCATCTATGTCACCGTCGTCCCCCCCCCCCACTCCGTCTAACCGCCATTCACCATCTCCGCGACGTCGCGCACTGTCGCCGATGCGGTCACGTCCACTCGAATGCGACGAGGAAAACTGGTCGTCGCAGTCCACGAGGCAAGGGCTGTGACAATGTCAAACTGCGGAAGCCCTCAGCAAAGCCCATCGAACGCGATAGACGTGCTTGTGCATGTTGTTCGTGCATCTGCCCTTGTGTACACAATGGAGCTGCCATATCCGTCATGAACGCAGAACTAAGCTGATTACTGCGCAAAGTGACGACGGCATTTTCCGGGCTCTCCCTCCGTACAGATAGCACCCAAATCATTAACACTACTTTGATGTATATAGCCCGTCTTGTGATTCAGGACGTGATGTATTAAGCTGAATTCATCATAATTTCAGCATGCTCTCGCAACGTCATCCTAGGATGTGATTTTCTCTCCCGTCATGACGCTGTCTTTTATTGTGCACCAGCTGACATAGAGCTCACACAACTATCTTCTTTGACGCCAGCCAACAGTTCATCGGTTGCAAGCAAGTTACATATTCAATTGCCTGCAAACTCGTCCACGGCAGTGTCGGTCTACTGCGCAAGCCTTTCCGACACACTTTTCTCGCCATCTCACCGTGTTTTCATGAGGAAAGGCTTGCCGGTTCCTTTTGCAACCGTGCAAATTACGCACAGCAGCGTGATTTATTACATTTGTTCTAAACTCATCCCCATACAGTGTTACATTGGTGTGAGGGGAATGTCTCGGCAGCGTGGAACCCATCAAAGACGCACAAGTTATTTATCAACCCGATAACACGCACTGCCCAAGTTATAGTACGCCAAGTGCTGTTTCAACTTCTGCTTCATCATCCGCTGATGTATTCGGTTCCTCCATTCCCGACAACCTTACACCAGGCCAGTATTCCCAGCTTCCAGTTGGAAGAACTCCGCTCTTCTTTGGATGTCACTCAAACTTCGCTCGGGCACACATCTACCGTTACGCATCGCATCGACACAAGCCCACAACCTTTGCTGCGGCAAAGTTCATATCGCATATCTCTCACAGAACGCCATGTATTAGCAAGTCGACGACATGCTTCGCCTCGATGCCATTCGACCCCATATGAGCTCCAAGGCGTCTCCCGTTGTTCTCGTCACGAAGAAGCACGGTTCTGTACGGTTCTGTGTGGACTACTGATGTCTCGAGATCACTCGCAAGGACGTGTACTCACTACCGCGGGTAGAGAACGCGATTGACAGCCTGCAAGGAGCAGAATTGTTTTGATCCCTCGATATGCGTTCAGGGTACTAGGAAATACCTATGGCTGAGGACACTCGACCAAAGACCGCTTTTGTCACCGTCGACAGCTTGTACGAATTCAACGTCATGCCGTTTGGGCTGTGCAATGCACCCGCCACCTTTGAGCGCATGATGGATACCGTTCAGCGTGACCTGTAATGGCGCACGTGCCTGTGCTTCCTCGATAACGTCGTCGTTTTAGCTCCACACATTTCCACGCATCTGCAACGCTTGCGGCATGTTTGACGCGTCTGAACTGAGTGACGCCAGTCTGCAACTGAACCTAAAAAAGAGGCGATTTGCAGCTCGGCAGCTGAAAATACTCGGCTACGTCGTGCCCAAGGACGCAATACTCCCTGATCCAGCCAAGCTTTGTGCCGTGACCAAGTTTGCCAAGCCGACATCCGCCAAGGAAGAGCGCAGTTTCGTAGGACTGTGTTCCTACTTTCAGAACTTCATCCTGAACTTCGCGACTATCATGTTATCATGTCGCCGTTGATGAAGCTCCTCGGAAGTTACGTGCCTCTCCCTTCGTGGTAATCGCAGTGCGACGACTCTTTCACAAGGCTTTGTCGTTTGTTGACGTCACCTCCCATACTCCGCCACTACGACCCTACGGCCCCTACTGAGGTACACATGGACGTCGGTGGTGTTTGCCTCGGCAATGTCCTTGCGCAGCGTAAACCAGGGTTCCTGGAATATGTCGTGGCGTGTGCATGCCGTACGCTTGCAAAAGCCGAGACTCATTAGACTGTCATTTTTTGACAAAAAAAGGCTGGCAATCGTCTGGGTCCTTATGAAGTTCCGACCTTCCTTGAATGGTCGCCCATTTGATGTCGTGACCGACATTAACGCGCCATGCTGGTTGTTGTTATAGAAAGATACCTCATGCCATATCGCCCGGTGGGCACTTCCCCTGCAAGATTATGACATCTGCGTGTTGTACCGTAACGGAAGGCAACACGCTGACGCTGACGCCCTGCCACGCTCTCCCTTGCCTGACGACAATGCCCACAACTCAGCGTCTCGCCTTGGCGTTTCTTCCATCAACATTCATACCAGCGCTACTGAACAGCGCAAAGATCAATGGGTTGCCTCACTAATAGACTTGCTGACTGATCCATCCACTCCATCCATTCGCGCGTTTTCTCGTCAAGCGCATCATTTCGGCGTTCGCGATGACCTTCTTGACCTACGCAGCTACAACGGTGACGGCCTCCAGTGGCCACCGGTCATACCCCGCCGCCTGTGCTCTGACATATGCGAGTTCTTTCATTCTGATCCGCAATGTGCGCACTCCGGGGTATTGAAGACTTACCACCGCATTCGCCAACGGTACTTTTGGCGCGGCATGTATCACCACGTGCCGAAACTCGTTCGCTTCTGCATAGATTGTCAGCGCTACTAAATTTCAACGCACTTGTCGCCAGTAGGCCTTCAATTTCTACCTTGCCCTGACAGGCCATTTGGGTGCGTTGGCATCGGTTTGTATGGGCCACTTCCACTAACGTCGGCTGGTAACTATTGGGACATCGTCGCTGTAGACCACCTCAAGCAACTCGCCAAAACTGCTCTTCTCCCCGCGGCTACCGCGAGTGACGTGGCCTCCTTCCTGCTCCAGCAATTCATGCTGCGACACGGTACACCCCAGGAACTGCTCAATGATCGAGGCCGTGTCTTGCTGTCCGAAGGCGTCGACGCCATTCTCAAAGAGAGCAGCGTTGTCCACCACAAAACTGCTATTTACCATCCGCAAACGAATGGCCTTACTGAACGGTTCAACCATACGCTTGCCGATATGCTCTCCAAATACGTCGTCGGCGATCACACAAATTGGGATACCATTCTACTGTTTGTAACCTACGCATATAATACCACCCCTCCGAGCACTACTGGCTTTTCACCTTTGTCTTTATTATATGAAAGGAATTCGTCGCACCCTATTGACACGATACTTCCATACAAGCAAGATCCGTCTGAGTGTGTGCCTATTTCTGCTACAGCCAAGCTTGCTGAAGAGTGTCGAGAGCTTGCAAAGACCTTTCCTGTGCATTATCAAGAGTGGCAGAAGAGCATTCGCGCTGACGTCAGCAATACTGCGCCCACGTTCCTCCCTGGAGCGCTCATCTGGCTCTCAATCCCTACCACTGCAACTGGCCTAATTTCAAAACTATTGCCCTAATGCGAAGGCCCCTACTGTGTCGTTGAACGCAGTTCCCCTGTAAAGTTCATGATCTTACCCATCGACCCGTTTTCGGACATGCGCCGGCGAGGGCGTGACATTGTCAACGTGGAGCGCCTCAATGTAACCAGCTGTTAGGCCTCCAGGTGGCTTCCTTTTCGTATCCGGGGAAGTTGTCGGGAAGCCTTCGCATAGAGGGTCGTCCTCTCCAGCGCCTTCTAGTGGGTCGCCCTCTTCGTAAGAAGAAGAGCAGTTTGTGCAGTTAATCGGTCCCTACACACACACACACACACACACACACACACACACACACACACACACACACACACACACACACACACACACACACACACACACACACACACACACACACACACATATATATATATATATATATATATATATATATATATATATATATATATATATATATATATATATATTGCAACGAAGATGCGTGAGCGTATGGGGCGCGGAAGAAAAAGAGCAGCGGAGCCGCGCTTGGACTGTGTGGTGGGGTGATTATGAGTAGGCCTGTTTCAGAAGTTCGCTGCTCTTTCCCAATACCATTTCACCTCATCGGTAAATAAACACAATCACTTGTAACAGTTTGGTGGAAGGTGCCACGTACACCAATCTGGACGACCCAGCTCTACCAATTTCGCGACGGAACAGAGGCTTGCCAGGCTTGCCACCGCAGCTATCAGACCTGGAGGACGCGGGAGCCGGCCATAACAACCTCACCGCTGATGAGCAACACGCTCACCCACCAGGACAAGCTCACTGCGGCACGTCGGAACGTCAACCAAGGACCTTTTTGTAGTAGCCGGATGACGATGTGGTGGTTTGGCTCAAGCACTACTAAAGAGTGAGTCGCAGCAACCGCTGGAGCACTGCTAAGCAGCTCGAGAACGTGGTGTGTTTTCTCGTCGGCACCATGGCTCCTTGGCTCGACAACCACGAGTGTGCATTGACCGCATCGAACATTTTTTTGTGGATGAGCTGTAGAGTTATTTTGGTGACTCCACTGCTAAGATCAAGCAGGCGGAGCAAACGCTTTCACGCACAGCTAAGTTACCTGGCGAAACATGCACCACCTACATCGAGGCTGTCTTGAAGCTTTGCGGAATCGTGAGCTCGACCATGTCTGACGATGATAAGGTAGGTAATCTGCTAAAAGGAATCGCAGAAGATGTATACAATTTTCTTGTCACTAAGGAAGACTTACGCACACCTTTCGACCTAAGGTAACACTGCCGAGTGTTCGAAGCGCTAAAGAGGAGGAAAATCCGACCAAAATTTTGACGTCTTGACAATGTGCCCTTCATTGCAAGTGTCGACCTTCCATCGCAGGACGACATCTCTTCGATTATAAGACGAGTGATTAAGGAAGAACTTGCTCAACTGCAAGCTGTGCACACCACCGGTGTCTGCCATCAGTGTGAATTCGACCAACGGCCCCGTGAACCACCGGTACCTCGGATGCGTCAGAGCTACTTTAAGCCTCACCCGAATTACACCAATCGGTTCGAACGAAAAAGTGAACGGCCACTCAAAAACCAGGAACGCAGGCAAGCTGCATCACGGCGATTTACTCCTCAGCCGCCATTGCCCGGGACGACTAGACGCAACACCCGTATTTGCTACAACTGTGGGCTATCTGGGCACATCGCTAGGTACTGCTGCCATCGCTAGCTGCGAGCTTCATGAATAAACGTCTACACGCCTTATGTGCCTGCTGGCTAGTCTCGGTCATTTCAGGGCTCTTTGCAAAGGCAACACGCAGCACGTCCTGACACGCCTTGCTCCGACTGCAATGTTACCCCACCACTCGCTCGCCAACAGCGATTCCCGTCCCCACGTCACCGCTCGGGGACACCACCACCATAAGGAAACTAACTGGTGCGAACGATGGGGACGAGGCCGCAAAATCATCTTCCGCAAGACCCCCTTGTGTTGTGATGGTTAAGAACAAAGTGAAAGTTTTTGTAGACAATGTGAGTGCTGTTGCATTAGTTGATACCGGTGCTGTTGTTTCCATAATCAGCATCTCTTTTAAATTTGCTTTGGGACAAAAGTAAGGTTTGCTTGGTATCGGAGTGCTAAATTCCGTGGCGTAGGGGGAGAAACGTTGAGCCCGGTTGGTGTTTGTTCTGTTTTACTTTCTGTAGAAAATCAAACGTTTAGAGCCTAAATAACGATGCTTGCACATGTGACCCATGACGTCATTCTAGGTATAGCTTTTGGCGTGAATGTGGTGCCACTCTGGGTTGCGGTATTGGTGGGATTATTTTCGTACCGTGTTGCCCTCTCCATTGACGGAAGATACCGTTGATGATAGTTCGGACGTTTTTTCCGTGTCTGAAGACGTCTGCTTGGCCACACATACCACAATTTTTGTGAGCGTAAACTCTTCACGGTCTGTTGCGGGTTTTACTACGCTTTAGTTAAGCCGAACTTCCGTAACGCGCTTAAGAAAAACGTTATTGTGCCTCGTTTCCTCGTGCTCACCGTCGATAGTTGTGACGATTTGTGGACTGTGAACGTTTCTGCACCGCCCATATCTCTGCCTGTAGGACTTAAATTGGCAAGCTTTCAAGAGCAAAGTACCCTTACCATACGGTCACTTCAGCTGTCGGTGGATGTAAAGAAACCCCACGCCAATTCGTACCCTGACTATTCTGAGAGCATTGACCGTATGATCAACAAGTCACTTTCTTCAACTGAATGGTCGCTGCTGCAGGAGGCGATCGTAGGCTACGCCTCTGTCTTTTGAATTTGCCCAAGACGAGGCGTCTACCATTACGCCACTGTGTACAAGTACGCAACATCGCATCTATACAGGCCAAGCACCACCAATACGCCAGAAGTCATATCGCGTATCACCTTCCGAAAGAAAAGTTATCGCTGAGCAAGCTGAAGACAAGCTAGAGAAAGGGCATCCTACAAGAACTGTGTAGTCCTTGGGCAGCTCCTGTCATTTTAGTCAGGAAGAAGGATAATTCATGGAGATCCTGCATAGACTATCGTCGCCTAAATGCCTTCACAAAAAAGACGTCTGCCTTTTGCCACGTATAGATGACGCCTTCTACTGCCTGCATTCTGCCTCCTATTTTTCTCCTGTTGACTTGCGTTCAGGGTATTGTCGAATTCCTATGCATCCCTCATATAAAGAGAAGGCAGCCTTCGTAACACCAGATGATCTTTTTGAGTTCAACGTTACGCCCTTTGGTTTGTGCATTGCTGCAGCGACATTCGAGAGATTTATGAATACAGTACTGTGTGGACTACAACGAGAAATTTCCATGTGCTTTTTAGATTACGTGATTATCTAAGGAAAGATTTTTCAAGAGCATAACCACCGTTGTCACTTGTGTTTGAATGTTTAGGCCAAGATGGCCTTATTTTGAACTCAAAGAAGTGCCATTTTGAAGAAATTCAAGTCCTCGTATTAGGCTTTCTCGTGGATAAATAAGGCGTATGACCAGACCCACAGAAAACCGCAGTGGTTCGCAACTTTAAACAACCACGAACAGTGAAGGACCGGCGAAGTTTTCTGGTTGTGTGCTCATAATTCCGCCGATTTATTAAGACCTTCTCCCAACCTGCCTCCCCACTGACATCCCTTCTTCATAAAGACACGCCGTACTTGTGGGATCATAAATGTAAGGCTGCCTTTCAACAGCTGAAGTTTTTATCACTTCAGGATCTATCCTGAAGCATTTTGATCCTGCCGTTTTGATGGAACTTCATAGTGATACTAGTGGGCTAGGTGTTGGTTCTGTGCTGGTCCAACTGTGCAACAGCCGCCAGCACGTCCTAGCATATGCCAGTCGGACACTTACCAGAGCAGAGAACTACACCGTCACCGAGCTCGAGTGCTTAGCAGTCGTTTTCGCCATTCCGAAGTTCTGACCGTATCTACGTGGCTGCGAGTTCACAAAGATGACCGATCATCACTCACTATTGGATATTGGCACTTGGCGAACCGTCTGGCTGGCTGGGTTGTTGGGCGTTGCGCCTCCAAGAGTTGAGCTTTTCTGTGACCTATAAGAGCGAACGATGTCACACGGTTGCCGAGTGCTTATCCCGCCTCCATTCAGTACACACCATTGCTGACGACGATGTCATTGATGAGTATTTAGTTTCTCTCTCGTCCAACTTTCCACATACCAGTAGCTTCAAACGTGAGCAACAGCGCGACCCTATCCTGAAACCCTTGCTCGAAGCTGCGCATAACTCCTCTGACAAGCACTTTACAGTTTCAAATGGCTTGCTGTATAAGAGAACCTATTCAGCCGACGGCCTCCCTTTGCTTCCAGTGGTGCCAGAAAGCCTGCACCAGGTCACCCTTCGTTCTATGCAGGATGACATAACATCCGGTCATCTCGGCTTCACACGTACGCTACATCGATTACGTGAGAGGTTCTACTGGCCAAAAATGTAGACCACAAGACAGTACGTTGCCAGCTGCGCTATATGTCAGCGCCACAGGCGATCCACCACTGTCCCGGCAGGCTATTGATAGCCTAGCCCTCCACCGACAACCCCTTTTGAAAAAGTCGGCATCGACTTGCTAGGAACCCTTCCTAACACTTCATACGGCCACCGATATGTTGTAGCATGTGTGGATTATTTAACTGGTTATACGGAAATGGACGCACTGACATCGGCCACAGCAGCCGCTGTTTCTTCTTTTCTGTTAGAACGGATCATACTGCGTCACGATGCTCCTCGAGTTTTCACCAGTGACCGTGGACGGCCATTTATCGCCGATGTGCTTGAAAAAATTTTGTGCCTCTGTGGCTCCTCTTATCGCCACTCTACCCCTTACCATCCGGAAACAAACGGCCTGACCAAAAGAACGAGTCGAAGTCTTACGAAAATGCTATCGATGTACGTTGATGCTGATCACAGGCACTGGGACGTCGTCTTACCGTTTGTTACTTACGCATATAACACCACCAAGCATGAAGTTACTAAACATTCGCCCTTCTTTCTGCTTTGCGCACGAAACCCACGGAGTTTTCTGGACACTCTCTTACCTTTCTTGCATCAGGAAGATCTGTCCACCGCTTAGACGCTGTGTCGTGCCGATGAAGCACGTGAACTAGCGCGCCTTCAAACATTGTCATCTCAAGAACACAGCAAGAGTCGCTACGCTGCGAAACATATCCAGGTAGGGTTTTCTCCTGGTGACTACATTGGGCTGTGGACTCCTGTTCGTAAAAAAAGATTGTACTAGAAGTTTCTAGCAAACTATTCCGGCCCATTAGTGAGAGTCATTCGTCTCAGTGACGTGAAATACGTTGTCGCCCGAGTCACAGCCAATAACCGACGTTCGCGCGTTACGCAGATTCTTCACGTAGCCTGCCTCAACAGTACCATCATAGGCTTATTTACCTCGCTCGGCGAGCTTCGTCTGCCGCCGGAGGAAATGCAACGAAGATGCGTGAGCGTATGGGGCGCGGAAGAAGAGTAGTAGTTAGTAGTATAGCGGCGCCTGGACAGCGGTCTGTCTAAGAAGTACGCTGCTCCTTCCCACCGCCATTTCACCTCAACAGTAAATAAACACAATGACTTGCAACAGTGTATATATATATATATATATATATATATATATATATATATATATATATATATATATATATATATATATATATATATATATATATATATATATATATATATATATATATAGATAGATAGATAGATAGATAGATAGAGAGAGAGAGACAAAGAGAGAGAGAGAGAGAGAGCAGTTGACAAACCATGTTCTACCTGGTTTGCTACCATACACGTGGGAAGGGGAAAAAAACAATGGAAAAGATAAGAAGATTGATTGATATGTGGGGTTTAACGCCCCAAAACCACCATATGATTATGAGAGACGCCAAAAGATAAGGAGGAGAGATAGTAGAAGCAAGACATTTGCAAGCACAACAGCGTGTTCCGCCCATGTCCTGAAGGTCGTCAAACTGTGAACTGTCGCATGTATAAATGTAAAGAAAGTAAAATGAAAAAAATTGCTGGCCGATGGCAAGGGCGTATACCGTAATCTTCAAATTACGTGCCCGATGATATACCAGATGTGAAAAAGAAGGAGGGAAAAAAAGCTTTATTTGGAGAATACGGAGACATTGCTGCGGCGAATTCCCCGCCTAGGTGTGAACCAGGGGCCCCTGGGGCGTCCTCGGCATGTAAAATCGTCCACAGTTATTCCTCTGGTTGTGAGCTGAGCAGCACGGTCTCCCACTGCTCATCATTACTAAATGTGTGGTCCTGTCGGACTGCCTTTGGACAGGCCCACAGGGTGTGAGGTAGGTCCGCCCTTTCCGTACATATTTTGCACCTGTCTGTGTATTGCCCTGGGTAATAGTGGCTATAGGCCACCAGGTCAGGTGTGTGTCTACATGAAGGAGGCGCCAAGCCACCATTTGCTGCTTACTGTGTGGGGTACGGGAGGATACCGGGCCCTTAGCATCAGTAATTGTTTGTGATTTCATCGTAAATGATCTTGTGATCACCCATCGAACCAAGTGGTTATGTTTTAGTGGCTAGGCATATGAGTCCTGCAGCCGCGGTGCGCAGACGCTCAAACAATTTCTTACTTTTGTGGGAGCCCGGCAGTTGACTAATATTCTGTGTGCTTCCGCTGAAGTTCTCCCTCTGGAAAATATTCTGAGTGCGGCCTTGGAGTAGCTGATTACACTTTTAGCCTGCGGAAAAGCTAAGACCAATACGATATCCGATTTTGCCACAGCTTCCACGCTGCCCCTTTAAATAGAGCCACTAGTCTTAAGGGCACCGTCGTTGCATACGACCGCAATGACCATGTCACACACGTGCGCATACTCCACTGCGTTGACGTAGAGAGTAGCTGTAGAGCTTGAGATTCTATTTTTAATCGGTTTCGAGCGTTTTAATCTGCTTTATTTGTTATAATCGGGGGGCATGTTTTTCGGCAGTGGTGGTACGTGAAGATGTTGCCTGTTTTCGTGCGTTATGTAAGTCTGAACACCTTTTTGAACGGCGTATTTCTTTCCAAGATTACTATTTGCCTTCCCGTAGAGCTCTGCGCTAGTCTTTCATATTACGCTATTCTTTGAGCCTCTACGAGTTCGTCAAGTGTATTATGGACTCCCAATGCTAAGAGTTTGTCATTAGCTGTTCGCATGGGCAGCCCTCAAGCTTATTTTTAGGCTCGGCTGATTATCACACCAAGTTTGGCTTTTTCGAGGTTCCCATAGGGTTTAGGTAAGGGGATAAGTATCTTATCCTGCTAAGATTGAAAGCCTGCACGAGATAGATCAAGTTCGCTTCCTTCATGCCATAGTGGCGGTTCGCTATGCGTGATCTGAGCCTTATGATTTTGTGGAAACCATTTTCCAGTGTTCTTAATGTCTCGCCGTTCTACCGGTTCAAATGAGCGCTTATCTTTAAAATTCAAGTGTAGGTTGCCTCCTGTATTGGATTTCCAACCGTGACGAGTTTGACATTTG
Source organism: Rhipicephalus microplus (assembly GCF_043290135.1). Lineage (NCBI taxonomy): Eukaryota > Metazoa > Arthropoda > Arachnida > Ixodida > Ixodidae > Rhipicephalus > Rhipicephalus microplus. The sequence continues at coordinate 32,082,576 of NW_027464588.1, read as the reverse complement.
GGTCACAGTGGAACTACACCGGTGGTCACAGCGGAGTAATCATTGCTATCTGGTAGCGTGTGTAAAATATTATAGGTGGTAGTTTTTTAGGACATTTCAACGCTGAAGTTCTGATCTCTCTGTCAGTCTGTCTGTGTATCTGTAGCCACTTGGCGAAAGTGTAACTTCTTGTTTAACGTCCACCCAACTTGATCTTGTGGCTGCGTTCATACGAGAGAACACTGTGATTTGAAAGGCAAATATTCCACATATTTGGGGCGCAACATCAATACGTCAGCAATAAGTTGTGTGTGTTTTTATTACGAAAATGCATAGATACAACATTCTAAAGACTGCTACACTGACAACGCCAGGCTGTGAACGAAAAAGTGGTTCTTTCCTAAGCTTCGCTAAAACGACTTGGTGCTGTCATCTACAAGTTTGTCTGTGTTTTAGAAAAGTTTCGTTTCCTTACATTACTGCCAGATGGTATCCATATCTCACGCAGTGCCTCCAGAGATAAATAAGACGTCGTTTACAGTGAAGCATGCATTTAGGCAAGCAATATTGTTCAGCTGCCTGCTCAGTAAAAGTGATATAATCCATGATGCAAGCAGGTAAAAAAGAGTGCTCCACATTCACCGTCATCACTGAGATCGCCACGCTGACTCCTCTGTGATCATCGTTACTCGCCGCGGGATTAAGCTAGTGGTCACACCATCGCACCGTTAATGAAAAGAGGCTTTCGGTGGCCCGCACGCAATGGTACACAAGGACGCTTCGTTGTGAGCGGTTTTATTCGGTTGTTGGTGAATAAAAATAATGAATTGCCTCAAGGGCGAAGCAATGAATGCAATAGCAACAAAGAGGAATGTCAAGCGAAGATCGACCACCAGTTATAAACGTGCAATGCGCTGCTCAAAAAGAAAGAACGCACGAACAGAACCAAACACGAGCGAGAGGAAATAAACCTTGGCAGCTCAACACTAACTTTGTTGCTCAAACGCAACGAATGACGACACTTATACGCACAGGTATACACGGGATGAGTGCGAAATACTCAGTTTGAAAGCTGTTATTTCACTCTGTTTGAGAAGCGCGCAAACAGGAACTTTGCAGAGAGCAAAGGGACCATCGTAACCGCCACCACTAGATAGGCGCGCGCGTGCACGGGCAACAATACCATAAGGCAGAGTAGACGCTTACAGGAGCGGGGCCCTGAATGCGCCCTTCACACCATCTCGCCGTCGGCCTGGAATTGCCGAAAACACCTTGATGTTCCTCCCAAGATTGCTCTAGCGCCAGTGGGAAACGGTGTACATAAACCACTCTCGATTACTATGACCACGGCCTCCAAGATAGCCCACCAACGGGTTTCTCTCCAGCTGTCACAATCAAAGGGAGAGAGTCTAATTTAAGAAGTGAGCTTGCTGCGCTCCTCCTGCACACCGCGGGCACTCACCGCTCACAGGAAGAGGCTGCGGCGCTGTTGGCGTGGCCTGCATGAAGTGAGGAAAAAATAGTTTTGCGCTTTTATATAACCTGCTAGTAATTTTGAAAGTGCCAGGTAAAGGTGTATGAGAGGCCAATTGCATGCTACAACTATAGTTGTACAAAAATGCGTTACGTTTTCTTGTAGACATGCGCCTCCTGCATTAGAGCACTTGGAAGTGTGATACCTGCGCAAACAATCCACATATATTCAAAACGCTGGCTGTATAGTAACTTGCTGCGTTCGAACTTTGCTGGATGTATAGTATGGCTAAACTGGTGAGTGAGAATAAAGAAGAGAATGATTATTGAGCTTGGCGCCATGAAGCTTGGGGCTCGAGATCTTCCTGCTGCTGAAGACGGGCCAGGGGTAGCCACCGAAGTAAAGTAAAGGTTTTTGCTCGTCACCTGCATGTTCCTAGAGGAAACTTAGCATGAGAAGTCACCTCTATAGTACAACAAATTGCTATATCGGAATCCAGAAATCCCCGATGATCCCACGATCGGGAAGCACCTGTTACAGGAAAGAGGCGCGTACAAATACACATATGACCAGCGCACTTTGAAATGCACACTTTGGCATGTTTTGGTGGTTTTGACATTGATATACGGTAAACTCGAGTAAATAAGTGATACTCCGCCCATAACTTAGAGCTATCCGCGCTTGTTGGTGTCCCTATTTTGTCCCGTCTGGGTGCTGTGCGTGCATGCACTATTAGCAATAATTTCCGGAATATTTTTCGCTGTACTCTCTCTCTCTCTCTCTCTCTCTCTCTCTCTCTCTCTCTATATATATATATATATATATATATATATATATATATATATATATATATAAATGACAAAGGACAGTGGTGCACGGGCATCTAGGGGCACCTAGAACGAGCCAGAGGAAGACCAGAGCAGGAAAAAATTTGACAGCATAACCACGGAGTGAATTATTGAGATCGGGCGATCCTCGTACTGCAGGGTCCTCGTGGCGCAGCTTCTGCCTCCTGCGCCTGCACGGCGGAATGGCTTTTTTGAGCGTGAGTCGCCGCCGCCCTGCGCGCACGCTGCTCGGTAGCCTTGTCCATTCTCCGCCGACGAGCCTCTGTTGGCACGCGTGCCAAAACGATGCTGCCGAAGAACACGCGATTGTCGTGCTGTGATCATCCCTCTCTGTCTATGGGTACAAGTGACTTAAATCCTGTTTTCATATAACTCACCTTTTATTAATAACTTTTGCTACAAAACGCTTTCTAGTGTAAGACGATTTTGCATTTCTCAGCGTATATGCATTTGTTTCTTAGTACAGGGAGCGCCTTCTAAGGCCGGATTTGAGACTCAACGAGCAGTGGTTACTACGCTAACTGAACAATCGGGTGACGCCATAAGAAAGTTTGACCCTAAAAAACAAGTGTGCTTTCACCTTTTTTCACTGCCTTGGTGCAGCGTACGACGAAAACGAAACCTTGAAACGGAGCCCTTTTGTTTTCGTGAGTCATCAGCGTTGCTAATCTTTCCACCAAAGGTGTGCTGTCTATGCTTCCTAGGCTATCCAAGTTCCTTGCTAAGTGGCTGGGAGCTTAGTGAGTGCATTGGTAATCTCGTGTCCATTAGGCGTGACCACTGCCTCCACGCTTGGATCACCTGTAAATTCTGCCGAGCTTCCACGTATCATCACGTGACTTCACGTCGGGGTCAACACCGTGATGGCGTCAAGCTCTCGGCTGTTGCATGAAAGCGTCAGCTTGTACGCTGATGCCGCCGGGTGGCACCACTGCTACTCTTCATGCCAGAACAAGGGTGACAGAAAAACTTCAACAATGAAGTTCTCTATGCACCACAATAGACAAGGATGAATCAAGTGGTGCAATGGCTCCCCTTTCACAACGAGAGTGGGAAAGGGGTGACAAGAGGGTTCCTAGTAGTACGTGAACAGGCCCAGTTGGCATTCCAATTATTCTGATACAGACATTGGGTCCGAAGCCCAAGCAGATTATGAGAGAGGAAACGAGTAAAATAATAATCGATGGTGAAGTCCCCGTTTGACGGAAACTTAGCAAGATCAGCATGATCTATGAAGGAAAGGGGGACAAAGCTGACATAAACAACTACCATCATCTAACAGTGACATCAGTGGTCTACAGGCTGGCGATGCAGATTATAAAGGAAATACTGCAGGCAAGGATAGAGGATGAGAGGGTGCTGGGGGAACTGCAGAATGGGTTTCGGAAACACAGGAGGTTGGAAGACAATCTGTTCTCACTGACGCAGTGCATCGAAGGAGCAAAAAAGGAACACACGCCCCTGTGGTTTGCATTTTTGTATATCAAGGGACATACGATAGCGTGGTTCAAGAGAACTTGTGGGGAATACTGGAAACACTATGTGTGAAAGATGCAGTCACTAATCTTTTAAAAGATATATATAAAGGTAACAATGTAGTTATAAAAAGGGAAAACAGTTATCAAAGCCTACAGAAGTGAAATGAAGACTTAGGCAGGGGTGTCCTCTGTCACCCTTGTTATTCATGATGTACCTATAAGAGGCCAAATTAGAGACAAGTGGACTGGGCTACAACCTCTCTTTCGTCAAACAAGGGAAACGCATTGAACAGGCACTACCAGCATTGATGTACGCAGATGATATAGTTCTAATGGCCGACGATATGGAAGATTTGCAAAGATTGATGGACATCTGTGGTAATGAGGGAGATAGATTAGATTTCAGATTCAGTAAGGAAAAAGCAGCCGTCATAATGTTTATTCATAATGAAGGTAGTGAGCTTAAAATACAAGAGGTCACGCTATAGATAGATAAATACAAATATCTAGGCGTACGAATAAGCAGTGAGACCGAGTGCCTAAGAAAACGCGAAATATACGCGACGACTAAAGGTAACAGGAATGCAGCAGTGTTTAAAAATACGGAACTGTGGAATTACACTAGGTATGATATTGTGAGAGGAATACAGAAAGGGTTCATGGTTCTTGGTCTGACGTTCGGCAATGCGGTCTTGTGCATGCGATCAAAGTTCAAGCAAATTTATAAATTAAGCAACGTTGACTATGCAGGGTTGCCTTAGGAGCTCTCGGGAATACTCCAAATCAGGGAATACAAGGCGATATGGGATGGGCATCATTTGAGGGCAGAAAGCTAGTAACATGGTAAAATTTGAGAAGTGATTGAGAGAATTGGGGGAGAAGCGTTGGGCTAGGAAGGTTTTGAGCTACTTGTACATGAAGAATGTCGATACAAAATGGAGGAAGCGAACCAGAAAATTGACTGGTAAATACTAAGAAAATAGAAGGGGGTCAAAACAAAAAGAATTATCAAATAAGAAGAACATGAATGAAGCTGAGCCCTATATGTGGAGTTGGCATGATTAGGAAATCTGCACTACAGATCGATCAAACGTTTAAGCAGGAAATCGCCCAGGAAAGGATCTTTGATACTATTCGGGTAGTGCTCTACTTTTGAGGCGAGGGCGCCAGTATTGCGAACCAAGACATATCGGGCCAAATACGAAGGGGTAGACAAGGTATGCAGTGACTGTGGAGAGGAGGAGGAAATTGCCGAACACTTGATAATGTTCTGTAAAGGGCTTCACCCTATAGTTCACGATGATGGCGTGGAGTTTTTCAAAGCACTGGGGTTCAGGGACAGGGAGGGCAAAATAGATTTTAAGCGGGTAGAATTAACTAGAAGGAGGTTATCTAATTGGCTAAATTCAAGGCACGACTAAATATTAAACCCTTCACTGCAAGTCCTGAACCTCACCATTTAAAGAAAAAAATAAATACAGATTTTGGTTCACTAAGTATAACGGGTTGGTGGCGTGAGCCACCGCCCGATTTATAGGGTCACGGGAGATCAATGCATCTATCCATCCATGCCAGCTTCGGCTGCGTTGTCGGGTCGTCGCGGACTCCTGCAGAGCTGCGGATGTGGTTACGTCTAACGCTCGTTTGCTTTCTGGTTCGTGCAAACGTAATATCACTAGGGTTAGTTATTTTCTAGACAACCTGGCAAAAGTGATGGCAGGCATCAGGAACGAATGACGGCTTTTCTTGGGAAATGCGCATTTCACTGCCGTTCATCACGTGTGAATATTCGCGCAGGATGCATCTTGGCTCGATATGATGTTCGCACATCGCTGAAGTTTTGGTCAGAGGCTTGTGAGCTCTACGGAGGTTGCGCTCCCACTTTCTGCGGAGATCGTCATACCTGGGAGCTGCAAACAGCGGTGCCTTCGAAGCGCCCCGGTTAACGATCGGGCAACTCAGAGCAAAGCAATGAGAATCCGTTCTCCGCTTCGAGAAGTCGTGAGCTTCAAGTTTGTTGGTGCGGGATATCTCACAAAGTACAGACTTCACCCCAGTATTGGCGAGAGAATGCAGCAGATTGCACTGGTACACGTGCAGTATAGAAGCTCGTTAGAACTGGAAATGCAATAATCCTGCCTGTAAGAGACACTCATCGGCGTCGCTCTCTTAGGGCCGGTTCAAGCTAGCGGCAAACCTGCCTCGCCATTTGACGTTCTCTGGCAGCTGTGCACGGCTGTTTCCTTCGCGCACGTCTGCCGTTCTTTGCCGTTGAAAAAATGTGTCCAAACTCCATTTTTTTTCGTTGGTTGTCGTTTGCTGAAAAGTGACGTAGCAGCTCAGCGACTGAGGAGCGGCATGGCTGGGCCGCGTCATCTGCTTTTGCCTCTCCGCATCGTCTGCGTCTGCCGCGGTACACTCCAAGCTGCTTGCTTCTTGTTACGCGGTTTTCACGCTATGTCGTACGTGTTGTTCCCAGCCTACGTTCCAGCACTGAATATAGTGTTTTATCTTGTCCGGTATTTAAAAAAAGCGCACAGCAATTCAAAACGACACCCGGAAAGCAGGCGTTTGGACAAGTGGCACCAGCTATCCTGCGTTAGCAACAACAAACAAACATGTAATATATATCCTCCGAGATACGGAAAGGCTTGCTTAGGCAAAGAACATTGATTATTCGAGTATGGTTATCAAAACGGTGCCGATTCGATTCGAGTACTGTGTTGTGGAAGATAAAGTACTTGAGTCGATAGCAAATGGTAGCATCAGTTTGGAGCTTACGAGCTACAGAGCACGTGTCAGCCGATTGATAAATTCGAGGCGGGCGACAACTGAGTTTAGGAGGGCACCATATTAGTCGAAGGAGCTTGCCGTGCAATTTGAACACGTCTCCTGCGGGTGGCGCCAGCCGCTGGTCTACGGCATGGCGCCATCAGGGCAGGCTTGCCACTAGCGTGAACCGGCCCTTACGTGGCCCGTGGCCTACAAAAGCGTGGTATGCGTCCAGCAAAAACATTTGTTGAGAAGCACGCACATGGACCGGAAGAATAGAAAGCGCGTCTCATGTGTACTAGGATTTCCTTCTGGCCGTTGTTGGCCCTTTCGTGTATATCACTTAGGCTAAAAACTATTTTGAACATTCGCGAATGACGAAAAAAGCGACAGCATTATCCTTCCCCTTTAAGGTATTGGATTAACGCGTACTTCGAAACGCGCGCATAGGATAAATCTGGCACTGTAGAACGCGGAACTAGATGCAACACAATACATGTAAAAAATATAGCATATTTATTTTTCATGTTTTGTTGGGCTGACACTGTCTTTAAGAATAGCCCGTAGCTATGACTTCAACGTGCCTTCGTCAGTCGGAAATGCAAATACATACACTTGCGGCCCAGATTCACAGTTGCCACTGAAATGTGTACACAATTTCTTAGCAGGGCAGATGCTCGCAATCTTGTTACTCACCAGCGAACACGAGCACAACCACAAGCAGCACACATAACAACTCCGAAGAGCCCGACGGCACACAGAGAACGAGGCAGCATTCGCTGTTTCTCGTCGAAGCGCAGTAATGCTGCAGGGACTGCAACGCCAATGCGAATGCACCGCTGAATGATGGCGTCGGTTGCGTTGTGTGACGGCGGTGGTGGTGGTGGTAGTCGTTAGAAGATGAGAAAGGCACCTGATTTTTGCAGCCCAGTCGGGAGCATGACACTGTGCCTTGTGTGCCGCTACAGCGCACAACGCAACCAGCGTCGTCAGTCCATTGACATATGCGGCAGAGCTTCCAGGCCTTGACGAAGTTTCTTCAGGTGGCGACAGCTCAACGCGCTAGACTCACACACTTGCACACCTATACTCAAGCACACGCACTAATTGACTCCCGCGCTGCCCACGCTAACTAGAGAAGACGCTACCGGCGCACCCTCACCTCACGCACATGACATGAAAAAGCGCAGTGGCGCCGCGACGAATTCTAGCGGCCGTTCGTGTCGTTTTGAACCACCGAGACAACAGCCACGGCTTGCCGGTCACGCCACTAAATTATATTTTAGTTCTCTATACTTCGAGGAGATGGTACATGTTTTTTGCGTTGCCCTGTGTTGCAATTGTTGACTCTTAGGAAGACCCAAACTTGGTCATTCTAAATAGAAGCACCCCCCCCCCCCAATACACAGACTTTTTTGTGTGTGAGTGAGAATTTATTAGAAGGCAGAGAGGTCGGCTTGAGCTAGTTAACTCTAGCCTGCTACTCTACACAAGAGATTAGGGAAGGGGGAAGGAAAGAGAGATGAAGAATGATGATGGGGACAAGAAGAGGTGATGCGTATGTACAGCAGTAACTTAGCATAGTATCCTATAGTCTAGTATCTAGTCCAGTGCTTTTGCTAAAGTCTAAAACAGCCTTTGTAGCAGTTATTTACACTGTTTGGTCGTTGATTGCTGACAATATGCGGCTTTCATTGAATGGCGTTTGTCTGATGTTCGCCAACGTTGAAGTTTGCGTTTTTCTTTGCGCCACGTGTTATAGGCGGTCACAAAATATGTGAGTTCAAGTTTTGCGCACTTGGAAGCGCTCACGATTCGGGCTGTCCGCACGGCCGATTAGATGGGTGTAGTGAGTGGAGGTGCTGCCCAGGCGAATCCGTTGCAGTATACTAGCTTGTCTTTGGCTATTTTAGCTGGAAGACGAAAAGTCATACCGGGGTCTGTTTCCCGCAGACGCTTGTTCCAATGATCTGGTAGCGACCAGTAAGTGGCGGCGCAATCGCGCCGCATGAGCGATCTCAACAATGTGTTGACTTCACTTAGTGGATACGGTACTTTGAGGTACATACGAGCGTTGTATACTGCCGCTTTTGTTTCGCTATCGGCTATTTCGTTGCCAACGAGGCCACAGTGTCTCGGAATGCTTTGGAGTGTAATCAAGTGACCACTCCTGTGTGTTAGGTCAAATGCTCGGACGATTCTTAACGCTAACGCGTTGAATTGGCCTTTTTGTGAGCAAGAATGAATAGCTTGAAGCGCTGATTTTGCATCGGACAGAATCGTTCATTTACGCAGTGCTTGGTCGTTCACAAATTTTGTGGCTTCCTGTATAGCAACAAGTTCTGAAGCTGTCGAAGATGACCTGGGATCTAATTTGTACTTTAGGGAAATACCGAGTTGAGGGATCACGAAAGCTGCAGCTGAGGCGAACGAAGTCATGGATCCATCGGTTTAGATGTGCACAGAGTAGCTGTATTGGTCATCCAAATGTGTCAAGCTGAGTTGCTTGAGGGCAATATAGAAAACATACGACTTATACGAAATTCCGCGTATGTGAAGCCACATCAGTGACTTAGTCAATGTCCATGGAGGCACTCCGGGGATTATGGCAGGTGCCAAGCCTGATGGGATCATGTGCTTATGCGTATCGAGGCATTGTGAATAGGTACTGCTTGGTCGGTCCGCTTGTAGCGAAGACAACGGGTTCTGCGCATGTTGAGTCAGCAGACGAAGGTTCACTCGAAGAGACTCGAAGGACGTGTAAACCTGTATAGGGTAGGTGCGGGACTCCTCTATAGTGCCAGAGGTTGACGTGCACTGTGGCATGCTTAAGCATGTTCTCACTGCTCGTGCCTGAAGGCTCTTTAAAGTACGAAGGCACGTTGCACGCATGCCGGAAAGTACAGGTGAGCTGTACCGTATATAGCCCACATACAATGCCTTGTACAACTGCAGAAGAATTTTCTCTGAAGGGTCCCATCTCAGTCCACACGAAGAACATACACAAAACAGATTAGTTCGTTCCGCAGCGCAGTCAGATGCTTCGACCAGGACGGGTTGCGATCAATGACTACCCCTAAATAGCGGTGGTGCTTGACCGCTGGAATCACTACTCTGTCAGCGAAGGTTGGGCACCGCGCCATTAATTTCTTCGTAAATGCCAGTGCAGCACGTTTTGCTATTGAAAGTTCCAGGCGCTGAAGACGCAAGTACTTAGATATTACTGACGTGTCTTGTTGTAGCCTTGCTCGCAGTTGTGGTCGCGTTGCTGCAGATGCCAATATGCATTTGTCCTCCACATACGCACTGATTCTGACAACGTCGGGAAGCTCAGACTCAAGGCCAATGAGGAGGATAGAAAGAGGAAAAATAGGGAGGTTAGACCAATGAGTGTTATGTTAAAAAGCATGAGGCTCAGGACGGCGCCTTGTGGAACTCCACGGCTTACGAGGTGCCTGGCCGTGTCGCCGTCAGATGTCGACATATAAATGGTACGTCCTTTGAGATAGCTAACTATCCATGCGTGGAGTAAGCCACCTACGCTGATATCTTCAAATGCATCAAGAATGGCCTCACGATGGACGCTATCGTTCGCACCCTTTGTATCCAAGAGAATGGCACCCTACCAATCTCTAATGTTGTTTTTCCTTTTCAACAGAAGGAACTAGGTGTACAACACCATATATAGATGATAGACCCCTACGGAAGCTACTTAAAAATTTGGTAAGCTGACATTATTCTCCAGCAGCCATTCCAATCTTGTGAGCGCCATGCCTTCCATCTTCTTACCCGTACAACTGGCTAGGGCAATGGGTCTATAAGAAAACAATTCGTGGGAACACTTGCCTGGTTTCAGTAAGGCCACTATGCGGCTGCACTTCCAACTCTGTCACTATCACCGTTTCGCACGTAGAGTTATAGAATGATAAGAGAGCTTGCCTTGCTTCCTGGCCGAGGTGATATAGAGCCGAATAAGTAATTCCATCAGGCCCTGGTGCGTACGAGCGTCGGGACGCAGAAATCACAGCGTTGGGTTCGTGCATTGTAAATGGTAAGTCGAGGCGATCGTCACTAGATGGCGTTGAGGCTAAACACGAAGGTGATATCGGTGAAGAGGGCCTACCTACGAGTTTTGGCATTAATCTTCTGCATCCTCTACTTTAAATCTACCTTGCTTTAGAACCAAAGATTGAAAAAAGAAAAACTGTTGTGTGGGCGTCTGAAGGCTCCGGACAATTTGCTATATTCGAGATAGGCGTTTTCTGAGATCAAGAGAACCACAAAATACCCTCTACTGTTGCCTGTCGAGCTTATCGAGGTGTCGCAAAACATGTCGTTGTGCTTGGTGGGCTGTAGATAGGTCAGATGGTGATTCCGTTCTCTTGTATTTCCTCTCTGCCCGGCGATGAACGGCACGAAAGAATTCATATTGTGTGCCAAGCTGTGATCTTGGTAGTGATACATTGACAAGTTTTGTAGGCGTTGTTAGGGCTGATGCAATGAGGCTTTCTATTTCAGATATAGGTTGAATATTCCTGCAATGAGCGTTTACACAAGCTTGGAATCCTGGCCAGTCTACGCTTTCACCGGCAGGGGAGCAAAACAACGGAATACTTTTAGCTCAATATATGTAGGGAGATGGTGTCTTGCATGAGTTTCAACGTCTGCGAACCAACAGTTGCTAGGCAAGGGACTTTTGCTCACAAAACTTACGTCCGGACAGCTTCTGTAATATGCGCCACAGAGGTAAGTAGGTGAGCCATCGTTGATGGGCCTCAGATCCTAATTGAGCGTAAAATCGGCAATGTCCCTACAGCATGTGTTCATTCAGGCAGAATGCCACATGGGATGGTGTGCTTTAAAATCCCCAACTAATACATGTGTTCCAGGGCACGCTTGGAGCATAGACAAGAGGTGGTAACAGTCTACGTGGCTTCTAAGAGGGAGATATTTACCTACGACTGATAATGAACGTCACTTGTGCTTTAGAGATAAGAAAATACAGTCATTAATAGCATGAGGAGCCACGGCATGCCTCACGTATGTTAAATCTCGGCGTAGGCATATAATTACTTTGCTCGCATTTCAATGATCGTGTGACCACAAAGTGACGTATCCGAAAATCCGAAACGATGACGTCATGTTCGCCTCACAAATAACAACCAACGTAAACTTGTATTTAAACATCCGTTGTCGACAGTCAGACAATCGGCTTCGCATACTGTGGTGCGTACAACATGGGTGTAGGGGCCTCATAATGCACACGCGCATGTTCATCTGTTGCTGATGGTGATGTATCCGTCCTATGCGCACTGTGGTTTCGCTGGTACCTACGTTTTGAACGACGTCTGTGTCGGCGGATGGACATGACAGCCTTTCTGTGTGTCGAGTTGTCTCTGACCATCTTCCGCAGGACGCGAATTTCTTCTTCCATCTTCGGGAACTCTTTCGATTTTGCTTCACGTGCCCCAGAGCAGTTTGGACATTTCCATGGAACAACAGTATCGCAGTTTTCCACCTTTGAGATACGCCGCACCGCTGGCAAGTTGTTTCATTTTTGCACACTGCACTGACGCGTCCCACCTTGCAGCACTTGCAACACTGCAAAGGGCGTGGAACGTAAGGGCGCATGGGATGTCTCACGTATCCAACCTTCACGCTAGGAGGCAGAGTCTCAGTATCAAATACTAGCTTGATGCAGCGAGACTGCTCGAAGCGGCGTATGTTCACGATTCTCACTGTCGACGTCACAAGATTCTGGAGGTCAGCGTCTGTGATATCAGCGTTGACGTCATTTATCATGCCAGTCGTTGTTACTTTCCCATGAGGAAGGAACGTGCGAACTCATATACTTCCCAGCTGCGTGACGGCCTTCAGTCTGTCGAAAATGGTCTTGTTTGTCAGATCATCTGACGATGTTTTTCCTGCTATTTATGTGAATTTCGTTCACTTGAGTGGGTGCAACTTACTCAAAAAAGTCAATCAATGACTGCTTGTTGAGTGAGTTCAGGTTGTCTGACGTAGAGATAGGTACATACGAGATCGTGAAACACCACTTACCTTTGTCCAGCGCTGGTTGTGGCTCTGCTGTTGATGGCGACCTGCAAAGCTTCCTTTTCAACCGTTCGGTAATGAATGTCGTGAAGTCGGCTGCCGATTCCATCTCTTCCACCGACGAGCTGTCGGTGTTATCCTCACAAGGAGCAGATGCGCCAACGTGGTCACCAACCTTCGGTCCATGAATATGCAAACGACTGGGGCCCGCGGTCTCGTTGAATGGATGGTACACCATACCGGGGGGGGGGGTAATGTCCTCCGTTCCGCTTGTTCGGAAAAAGTCAGGAATTCTGAGAGTTTAAGAAAAAAATGAGAGTTGTTGAAGGCAGAATTATGCCCGAAAGCTAACACTTTATTGCTTTAAATAGAAAGCATTTCTTAGCAACCTTCGGCGACTTCGGGGGTATTTATCTATCTAACCACTTAGGTTTGGGTGCTCTCGTGGGCGCCTCCTAAACTTGGCGCGAAAGAAAATTAGCATGAGAGTGAAAGATGGTTTGACAAATATGACGTGCTGGTCAAGACATGAATAATGTAACAATCTCTTCGCGTACGTCGTTTCCAGCCACTTCCAGCCAGACACTTCCAGCCAGACAGTGGCACTTACCCACGGGCGGGTATGTGGCGCTGGTATTTGGGTATGTGGTGCAGATTATTGACACTTAGTATTGACTCTGGAACGAAGACAAAACACATGGGCAATTTCGTCACGGAGCGTTACGAAATACCTGACATCAGTAGCGTTGACCCCACGAAAGCAAAAAATAATTGTCAGGGTCTCAGCTGAAGTCTAACCCAGGAATTTGGCGTGGCATGCTAACCTAACCTAACCTAACCTAACCTAACCTAACCTAGCCGCTGAACTTGTAACATGAAGCATTTCAACACAGAGTTGCGCTAGGTTTCGGAGCTACTTTTGAAATAGAGCTAATCTTCTTGAAACGCCAATAGTGGTTGCAGCGTTGCCCACCCAATTTTATAAACATTACATTTGTACTCCTTTGATACAGCTGTCATGTTGGGTTAACGTCATTTGTGGTTAGATGCCACGCGCTGAAGTTGATTTCTGCAGCAGTGTAAAGGGCCAGCATCCTCGCGAGCATGGCCGCTTCATCTTCTGGTGTTGCTGATACACATGTTCCAGTTGTCATCGTTACGCAAGTGCAAACAAGTGGTTATGTAACCATCCGCAGTTCTTCAACCTATATATGTGCTTGAAACATTTGTACATATATTTAGCGTCATTTGATGACGTGTCGCTCATTGGAGAAATTGCAACATGGTCATCTTCCCTGCGAATGCTTCGCATAACGTCGAATCTCAGGTACGTGAAATCTGCTTAATTTTTTAAGCGAAACCTTTTAGATGCGGAGCATCTTATACTCGCGCCTTGTAGTGCGCCGTCCGCGCCGTCCGCGCCGTCCGCGCCGTCCACACCGCTTCTCGAACATTCGACAGCCGACGCGCGCGCATGCGCCGTCGCGCCGTCGCCCACTCTTCCACCATCTGTGCATCCCTTCCTCCTCTACACACCGCGCGCGCTTCACTCCTCCACCATCTGTGCACCCTTCCTCCTCTACACACCGCGTTCGACATCTACAATTCTCCTGATTCTCCAGTGGACGCGCATGTGGCGTCGCGCTTCGAGAACATTCAACAGCTGACAGTGCATGCGCCGTCGTGCTGTATATATACTCAAGGTCGGCGCTCGCTCGCTCAGTTGCCGCTCGTCGGTTGGTTTGTACGGCGCGTCGACGTCCAAGGTCGCGGTGAAATGAATTCCAACGAATCCACAAACACAATGATCGACGTCCCTTCGACCAGCGCCGCCCTTTCGCATACGTGTGTACGTGTTCACTCATTTAACACCCCCTCCTACAACCACGTTAACCAATTTAGCCATCGACCCAAGTAAGTCGCAATTTAACACCCCATTTCACAACCACGTTAACCAATTTAGCCATCGACCCAAGTAAGTCGCACTTTAACACCCCGTTAACCAATTATATGCTCCGCATCCTCCTCAGTGTTCCCCCGAGGGAAGCTGCGGGCAATTTTTTTTTCTGTTTTCCTCAGTAGTTTTTCGACCGGAAGCAGCTAATGCCATCTAACCGTTTTCGGTTTTGCTTTAGAATCGGGCGCTCCTCATTAGACAAACGAGAAGGCTCAGCTAGTGAGCCAGTAGATAGAACTCTCTGCATTGCCCGAAAAGACAATACGCCGCGGTAACAGAGCTAGCTTACCAACGCCCACTTTCTGAAGCCAGGTCTCCAGCTGCGTCCACTCTCCCCCCCCCCTTTTTTTTAGGGGCGAAGCTCCTTAAGCGGTGTGTCATGCGTCTGCGATATATATATGTATGTGTAGTAGTAGTGTGTCGTAGTAGTTAGTAGTCACCTCCACGGCTGAAGTAGAGGAGCGGCCCGCACACACTCAATTGAATTGAGAGGGAAACCCGCGCACTTAAATCAAGAATAAAAAGATGATAACCTACAGAGACGAGCATCGGTAACTCAGTCTCCAATAACATTTGACTTGGATTTTATGCGTACCAAAAAATGGCAGCATATCCACGGAGTGAATGATGGAGAGTGGGGCGAAGCATTCGTCCGTCCATGCGTCCGTCTGTGTGACCGTCCATGCGTCTGTTTTTGCGCCCGTCCCTGCGTTCTTTCATGCATCCGCCCGTGCGTCCGTTCATGCGTCCATCCATGCATCTGTTTGTGTGTCCGTTCGTTCATCTATTCAACACTCCAAGTCCCACCATCTCGCATCTTTTTATCATATATTCCCCATATAGAAGCACCGCCATCCAGCGGACATTCCAAGGACTAAATGAGAGGTGGCACACGCACACTTTCTTACGGCCTGCGCTTTGGGTCCACTTCCCCCCTTTAACCACCTCGAGTTCATGGTATATTCTAGTTCACTCTATTCATGGCACTGCGACCAAACGCTCGCTAAACCTTTCGAAAATCAAGGAGGTTACACCCAGCGAGTATAACGTAGCAACCTTTCACTGTCAGATAGGGCTCAATTTACATGCCAATGGCTGCTAATGAGAAATGAGAGACAGGAGAATTCGGCTTTTACTTTCTTACGGCTTGCGCTTCGTATCTACTTCTCATTTTTAACCACCTTGAGTTCATTCATGGTATATACAAGTTCATCGTATTCATTGCACTGCGGCTCAACGCTCGCTAAACCTTTCTAAAGCTAAGAAGGTTACACCCAGCGAGTATAATGTAGCATCCCTTTCTTGTCCGATAGTGCTCAATGTACATGCCAATGGCTGCTAATGGGGATCGCAGCGTGCGCGTTGACTAAAAACAGAATGCTCATGTCTCTCATTCCCATTGAGCACTATTTTTATTGGCATGTACATTGAGCACTATTTTTATTGTTAAACAACGCACAGAAGAAATCTCTCACTGGCACCACCTTGGAGGTCAAGTGTTATACCTATTTCGGGTATGTGCCACTGGTGGTTACATACGAGGGACGCCCAAGCCACGCCATAAGGAGCTTCGCCCCTAAAAGCTAGTATTACAAGGGCGCACTTTGAGCGCTCTCTGTCCACAAAGGGTTGCAACGTTTAAATCGGTGGGCGTAAGCTTATTGTATTTAGCAAGGTTTAGCGAGTGTTTGGCGACAGTGCCGTGAACTAGCGGTTGTGAAAGGTGGGAACTAGACACGGAGTGCAGGCTGTAAGAAAGTGCGCGTGCCACTCCTTTAGTCTCGTTGTGCCAGCTCTCCTTTAGTACTTGGAATTGCGGCTGGATGGCGGCACCTATATGTGACGAATATGTGATGAAAAGATGCGAAATTGAAGTCTTGGAGTGTTCACTAGAGGGACGAATGGAATGACAGAGGCACGGACAGCTGGACGGATGGACAGACAGACAGATGCACCGATGGATGGACGGATGAATAGACGGATGGCCAGACGAACGGACGCATGAGTGGGCGAATGCACGGATGGACACACGGACGAATGCAGGGACGGATGGACGGACGCTTGTATGAACGCACGGACGGATGGATGGATGCACAAAGCGACGGACACACAGACAGGGGGATGGACGGATGGACAGACGCAGGGACGGATGGAAGCAAGAAAGAACAAACGGAGACACGGACGGGCTCACGAACGCTTCCCCCGTAGAGTTTCATAAAATGATAACTAGAGAGGAATCTGGCGCTGTGATCATGTATTTCTATGGAAATAATGGGAAGTATATACAGTCTTCGAATTGAATAGAGTTAACTGGCGAACTGTTTACGGACTTATTTCCACAGTTTCAGTTTCGTTCTTTGCGAAGTGCGGGTAGCGGGGAGTGGTGAAAAAGGCTTAAGCAGTGCCTTTGTGGTTTCGAGAGGTAGACGACAACTAGATATCCTAAGTTGCTGCAATGTCCGAAGTTTACGAGTCATATTTGACAGTTTAAATGAAGCGTCGTGCGCTCACCTCTGCACATGGATGTAGCCATAAAGTTTTTAAAACTTAACTAGAGGGTACTCGGGCACTGCGATCGTTCAGTGACCATGAAAATGATAGGTAGTACGCACATTAGCCCTGTCTACGTACTTGTGGGTGGCTAATCGTACTTGCGGCTTCGTTTTTTGCTGGTTTCGGTTGCGTTTTGAGGCAAACAACAAACCCTTTTTAGTTTCGGGACCCGATTTCAAATGTGAAGCCTAAAAGAATAATGTGGGAAAGTGCAACCGCGGAACATTTGGCGATTTTTGTTTCGTAAGAAAACAGCACCAAACCGCACTAATACACACGGAGCCAGAAGCAGGCCAGAAGTACGAAGATTACACAAATATGTGTACTACCCATCATTACTATACTCGCTGAGGCGCCGTGCGTTTGAGCCGCCACAGACACTAGCGCCAGAGTTTCCTCTAGTGTGTATGTTGGGGAACTGTATGGATGTAGCGTCTCATGCAAGTGCAGTTGCCTCGAGTTTCTGTTTTCACGAGCACGTCTTGACTAGAGAGAGAGAGAGAGAATTTACAGAAAAGTAGAGAGGTCGGCCTGAGCTATAGTTTGCTCTGGCCTGCTACTCTACACTGGGGAAGGGTGGCTGAGGAGTGAAAGAGTGGTGAATGACGATGGTAAGGTAGAGAGACGATATGATCTCATTAGGCTGGGTAACTCTACAGACGTTCGTCCAGTCCAGTGGCTTCTAAGAAAGCGATGACGGCTCGTAAAACCACATGTGTGCTGCTGGCGTCAGGCCAAGGACCTAACACAACATCGTCGGTCAATGGTCGACTAATATATCGGCCAATCAGATATATCTGTTGCTGACATTGGCTTGCATATGCTGGACAGTCGTAAAATATATGTTCGAGCGTTTTTGGCGACCGACAGTGACCACAATTGGGGCCTGTGTCATTACAGCCAATCAAGTGATTGTAACGTCTCGTGTAAGCCACACCGAGGCGAATGCGGTGGATAATGCATGAGATGCTTCGCTTTAACTTGTGAGGCATACGGAACTTCATGTCCGGGTCCCATTTGTGCTGCCGCTTGTGCTGGTGTTCTGGTTTCTGCCAGTGCTCTAAGATGGAGTTGCGCATTGCGCGTCGAAGTAGGATGTTAGTATCTTGTCGAGAAAATGTGATGCACACTTCTGGGGCACTATTTAAAGCTCTCTTAGCTTCAGCATCCGCCTCTTCATTGACCATTATGACACAATGAGCAGGTATCCCTTGAAATGTTACATGATGTTCATTTTTTGTAGCAATGCCAAGAAGCTCTGCAATTTAAATCGATAAAGTGTGATATGGACCTTGTCTTATGAAGCCATCGATGGCATAAGAGCAGCTTTGACATCGCACAGTATCGTCCATTTACAGCGGGTTCTGTCGACATAAAACGCAGTGCCTCCCGAATAGCAACAAGTTCCACGGCTGTTGATGTGGTCTTGTGATCTATCTTGAAACTTCGAGCTATCTTCATCTGCGGGATGACAAAGGCTGCGGCGGAGGCACGCGACGTGGTAGATCCATCAGTATGTACGTGCGCCACACCGTCGTACATAGTATAAATGTGTAGCAGTGTAAGTTGCTCTAGGCCGAGCCATGATACAAGAGACTTCTCCACAATCCCAGGAATCTGGAGTATGTCAAGTGGTCTAGGTAAGTGCCATGGAGGTGTCTCGGGAACACGTGGGGGAGAGAATCTTGGTGGTATAATGTTTTCGAGCCGCGATATAACGCTTGAATAACTGCAGTCTCGGTGGCTGGCAGGGAGCGCTGATAGAGGATGTTGCCTAAGGCCCCTGTATTTTTCAAAGGTAGCGCAAACTCCCTTCCCCGCGCCGTTTCCTCCTCGCCCGCCACTCTCAGCCGCCATGAAGAAGCGACTCACGCGAAGCGAGCCGCCGGACGGTTTCGTTTTGTCGCGCGGCGCGTTGAAGGAAGGCCCCTAGGAGCCTTACGTTGAAGTGCTTGCTTAATACGCGCCAATTCTTGGCGTAAATGCACAACGGTTCTCGCAAATACTGTGTAAGAACAACAGTGTGCGATCAGCCAGTGCCTAAGCTATCATCTCGCGTTTTGAGGGGAACCAAATGTACCAAATGCCGCCCTATCGCAATCTGCCTTTACAGTACTCATCGTCAATTTAATCTGGGGCCTGCTTCACAAGATAGAAAAATCTGGGCTTTGTGTAATTTTATCTTGGGTTTATAATCTGCCTTTGCAGTACTCATGGTCGATTTATTCTGTTGCCTGCTTCATAAGATAGAAAAATCTGGTCATCGTGTAATTTTTCTTGGGTTTATAAGTGTGGAACAGCCCCTCAAAAGTTAATAGGAGTGCTCTTAGAGCTCGAGTTTCTACAGGAACAACAAAGCCCTACTGAAATTTGGGACATGCATGCCTGCTTCTATAATAAGACGTGTGTAAATGATTCATCCTTAAAATACCACAAACGTTTAGTGGGATGAAGGTAGATTTTATTGAGTGCGCAAATAAAACGCGGGAAGCATCGAATGATCACGAACGCTGCAAAACATTTCAGTAGAGCGACGACAGGGCGAAACAATTTCGCTATCAAATCAAATAGCCTTTACAGCTTGCGAAGGAAAAAGAAAAAAAAACTTAATCCGGAGCCCTCCACTACGGCGTGCCTCATCGCCCTGCTTTGCGTCGGCTCGTTAAACCTTGCACCCACTGAATCAGAGAAGAAAACACCCTCTTTGAACGTAAGTGACGTTCAAAAACTCCTTCCGTCCAGACTCTAGATTCTTCATTTCAAGAGCTGCCTGGTTTTCTTACGGTTAGCAAGTAACCGCTGCTGCTCCTTCGCTTGTAGCTGCAGCTCCAGTTCTTTTATTCGCATCCTTAGTGCTTCTTCCACTGAAGGCTCAAGTGGTGCTTCTAAGTGTTGGCTTGCCTCCATTCTGTTTTTGTCATCCGATGCGGCAGCTGTAAACATGGTTTGTGTAAGTACAGAGTGTAAGTAGAGACTCTAGAGGTGACGACAGTTGTCGTCGTAGTGGTATCAACTTACAAAATGAGCCGCCCAATGGTTGAGGGGTCATCTTTGTGGACGTTCCTGGCTGGTCCCAGGACGCAGCTGTAAGCATGAATTGTGTAAATACAGAGGGTAAGTAGAGACTCTAGAGGGGACAAAGTTGTCATCGTAGTGGTATCAACTCACAAAATGAGCCGCCCACTGGTTGAGGGGTCATCCTTGTGGACGTTCCTGGCTGGTCCCAGGACGCAGCTGTAAGCACGAATTGTGTATATACAGAGTGTAAGTAGAGACTCTAGAGGTGACAACAGTTGTCATCGTAGTGGTATCAACTCACAAAACGAGCCGCCCACTGGTTGAGGGGTCATCCTTGTGGACGTTCCTGGCTGGTCCTAGGAGGTAGCTGTAAGCATGAATTGTAAATAAAGAGGCTAGAGGCGTGAACATTTGCCATCACAGTACAGTTAACTCACAAAATGGGCAGTTCACTGGTTCAGGGTCACGGTCTATTGACGTTGCTGTGTTGTCCGAGGAGGCAGCTGTAAGCATGAATTGTGTAAGTACACAGTCTAAAGGCGCAAACATTTGTCATCACAGCGCAGTCAACTCACAAAATAAACTGCCCACTGGTTCAACGTCCGGGGCCCTCCCAACTGTCATTTATGGCTCGTCCAAGGATACAGCTGTAAGCAAGAGTTGAGCAAGTACAGAGTAGGGGTGGGGATGTTTGCTGCCACAGTAAGACAGAATTGGATGCCAAAATAATCATGTTCACAGGTCATAAAGATAAATGCAGCAACTATGCTATCTGCCAGCGATTTAAACACACTGTATTGTCATATAAACTCCAGAACATAATCGCATTCACAGCACAAGAGAGGAATAGAAACTACAAAGAGGCCTCACCAGGAACCGTTTCATTCCCCCTTTTGCGGGGTGGCTTGCGATCTTTCAGAAGAGGCCGATGCCCAAATATAGAAGGAACCGCATTTGGCTTGAGTTTCTTGATCCCAGTTTGTGCCAGAATTGCTGGCTCATACTGATCCATCGTGAAGTGTTTCTGTAAAATCTTCTATTGCATTCTCTATCGACATCCTCTATCGCATTTTTGCAGTTTGGCTGATGTGATATTGCCGAAGCAAAATATTTTGCTTCTTACGTTAAAAATGCAAACAACCACAAAAGCCAGATGATTTTCTTGCATTTAGTAGGTGCCTTTCTCTGTGTTAATTGAAAGTGTACGACTTCACAAGTATGTTCGAAATTTGAACGAAATTATCTATGCATTTCACAAATAAACAACTATACAAAATTTTATTTACCATACACTCTCTTATATTAGCTGTACACGCATGCACGAAATTCGGTCATGGAAGTGCGCAAAAGTGAGATAAATATGAAAGAACACAAACTGAGAACCAATAAACCACAATAAAACAATAAACGCCGAAATTTTGCCTACAGGTAATCAAAGTTCAAGCGAAAAAATGGAAAAACGATCAAAGACGTGGTTGATCTCTGGAGAAGCATAATTGCTTCCGCTGCAAATGGATCCATTTAGAAAGCAAATCGCGAACGCCAAACATTCAACAGTAATTATGTTGCTGCCGTATTCGAATATTAGAGCAAGCTAAAAACGATCGAGCTGTCATCGTGGTTGAAATCGTGCGAGAAAGCGTCGACGGAAACTTCAAGCTGCTTTTGTTTAACATGAACCTGAACCAAGGATGAGCTTTATCTGAAAGCCTTCCGGAAGCATGTCTACGCGAAGAAGTTCTGTAGTGAGTGCTTACCTCGCAAAGCCTCCCTCGGTGACAATCGAAGTTTTTCCTGCCGATGCGATGCAGCCATACCGCTCTCCGCTCCTCATTATTTTTCCCTCGTGGAACCACAAAAAGCTTGTCGCCTTTTGCAATGCTGCTGGAGCAGCCAACGGCACAGCAGGTCGGCATTGCGCTGCACCCGAGGCCGCCTTGCTAAAGGCAACACACGTGGGAGCGAGATGCAGTGCGCTCACTCATGGCGTCGCTGCCCGGCGGAGCCGAGGGGTCAACAAGTTTCATTGGTCACGTGTCGCGCCTAGTCCAATAGGGTAGCAGAAACGCGCGCCGGAGTGGGGAGAGACGTAGAGGGCGGGGAGGAAACTCTCCTCCAATTTTTGTACATCGGTTTGCGCTAACTTTGAAAAATACAGGGGCCTTAATGTTGCCTGCGTCGAGTCAACAGGCGAAAGTGGACTCGAAGAGGCTCGCAGAGCACATACACTTTGATTGGACAAGCCCGAGCTTCGGCGAGAGTTCCCTTGGTTGATGTGCATTGAGGTAAGCTCAAACAAGTGCGCAACCCTTGAGCTTGGATGCTTTCTAGCATGCTCGCACAACTGGGCTTCATGCTTAAAAGCACGGGCATGCTGTATCGTAAGTACCCTACGAATAAAGATTGGTACAGTTGCAGGACAGCCACCTCCGAAGGGCCCAATTTTGCTCCGGCCATGACCCGAAGAACGTCTTGACTAAATTCTTTGTAAATCGACTGCGAAGTGATGACGAAGGTAAGTAGACGCATCGTCGAGCTCCGCTGACTCGACTTTACAACATAACTAGAGGTGCGTGGGGGGCATATAACTGGAACCACTGAGACAGACGCAACTAGAGTCGCAGAAGACGAAAAAGTAAGGGTTTCTTGCTTAAAGGGTCCCTTACAAGGTTTGACAGTTTTGACCTGACAAGTGCAATGCGTAGATGATGCGTTGACGATCGCGTCTGCCAAAATTTGCAATGCTACGCATCGCGGAAATGGGTCAAATTTCAAGATTAACGCTGCTCCCCTTTCCTTTTGCGGGCGCACGCCCAGAGACCCAACCCTACCAGGGAGGAGTGGGAGGCAACCCTGCTTGGCTGCTTAATATTCAGGCCCAAAAGACCTTGGTTCGACGAGCTGAGGCAGCTGCCGACGCCAATGGGGTCCCGTATAGGGATCCCCTCAAACTCGTTGTGAGTGCCGTCCTCTTATATGGTGGTCGCTGCATACATCCCATTTTTGTTATTTTTAAATGCGAAGCATTTCCGTGTGAACTTCAGCGACTTTGAGCCTGCCTGCCTGCCTGCCTGCCTGCCTGCCTGCCTGCCTATCTATCTATCTATCTATCTATCTATCTATCTATCTATCTATCTATCTATCTATCTATCTATCTATCTATCTATCTATCTATCTATCTATCTATCTATCTATCTATCTATCTATCTATCTATCTATCTATCTATCTATCTATCTATCTAATCTTGTCTATCTATCTATCTATCTATCTATCTATCAATCATATATATATTTATATATATATATCTATCTACCTAATCTTGTCTATCTATCTATCTATCTATCTATCTATCTTATTTAATCTATCTATCTATCTATCTATCTATCTATCTATCTTATTTAATCTATCTATCTATCTATCTATTTAATCGATTTATCTATCGATCTAATCTAATCTATCTATCTATCTGTCTATCTATTTATCTATCTATCTATCTATCTAAATATCCGCCTATGACTTTTTGCTTTCCTGGCTATTTGGATAATAATATTGATACCAAACCTGGTATGGCATAACATGACAGTACGACAAGCATATTTGACTAGTCATAACATGAAAATCATGTTATGTATGTCATGACAATCATAATTTACATTTGATGGTTCTGCAGCTCTTGTGGTGGTTTAGTTCACATGACATGCTGCAAAACTGGTATGTCATGACATGATTGCATGGAGAACACAAGCGACAGAGCCCAACATGAAAATCATGACATGCTTGTCATGTAACAACATGACTACATGCCACGCTCATGATGCGCTGGCAGCCGTTTCACTAGGTTCACTTGTAACAAATTTGGTACGGGATGTCAATGAATGACGAAGGTATGAGACTGGTGCAAACATGATTATCATGACATGCGTGTCGTGTAACAACATGACTACATGCTACGCTCATGATGCTCTCACGGCCATTTCGTGAGCGTCACATACACGAAATTTAGTACTACGGTACGTGAATGGATGACATAAGATAAATGACACATTCAAACATGATAATTACAACATGCGTGTCATGTGACATGACTACATGTCACACTCATGTTGCGATCGTGGCTGTTTTGCTACCGTCATATATGCCAAATCTGGTAATAAGTGACATCAATGGATGACGAAGGTATGTGACTGGTACAAACATGATGATCATAAGATGCGTGTCATGTGACAACATGACCACATGCCACAGCCAAGGTGCCAATAACTTCGACGTGACACGGCGTGCGTACGCGCCGGTGTAACCACGATAGTTACCGGTCCTGTAGTATACTCGCAGGCGCGCGCCGCGCTGCGTTGCTTTGAAGCATGCGTGTTTCAGCGCGTCCGGTGTCCTCCCATCACGAAAAGAGGCAGACGCAGTGCTGTTTGGGTAACGTACTAGGTGTGAAATGCAGCATATCGCATTTCGCGCCGGTTGGCGTCCAGCCGCGCCGGTGACGCGTGGCGTCACATAGAGTTTTCATGTTTTGCTAACGTATAATGTCGCTGTGCCCAGTGTGGGCGCGCGTCAACGTAACGTTAGAGTATATTGGGCCCTTCATGATGCACTGGCGGCCGTTTCGCTAGCTCCAGATATACCGAATTTTGTGTTACGTGACGTCAATGGATGATGAAGGTATAGGACTGGTGTAAACATGATAATTATGAAACATGTGTCATGTAAGAACATGACAACATACCACGTTCATAGAGTGCTCGCGGCCGTTTCGCTATAGGTTCACGTATACTAAATTTTGCATCACGTGTCGTGAATAGATGATGAAGGTAAACGACACATCCAAAGATGAGAATCATGACGCTGAAGTTGTGTACGGCATAATTTAACTCCACCTCGTAACGTTGTGGTGATTTTAAAGTGACATATCAACCTTCCTTATTCGTGCTTCGCATATCATCGATTCACACTGTACGCGGGATCTGCCCATGCATGTTTTTGTTAAATAAATGTTTTTACAACCACCCATAGAATTAGGCAATGACCTGCGTCTATGAATGGCGCTAGTAAGACGGCAATGCAGTGCCGTTGGTTGTCTACGTAGACGACTGTGCTTTGTTGTTGCCAACAGTGGCATGTAACATGGCGAAAATTATTTAACATGACATGCGTAGTTTATGTATTTGTTGCTTGAGGAGATTAATAAATTTCTAGATAAATAATGAGACGCAATAAGGAAATGTGATCGTCCAGTTTTTTTCATTTTCCCCCATGAATCGAAACCAGATTTGGGGTAATGTGCCAGTGTTTTTACGCGTTCATGTCCCCGCGGTCAGCGCATCGAGCAGACAACAGCCGTACAACGCTCCTGCTCGTTCGCGCACTCATTGTGCTCACCTATCCTACTGCCTCTAAGCCAGCGTTTCCAAACTATCCCGCAGAAACAGGCAATGGACCATAAAGTAACGCTGGTGAACAAAACAACGCCACTCGCAAGCGTGGGGGTTGAGCTTGTCCGGGCACGTCATGCACGCGTAACCTCTTGGTCGACTGCAGGAAAGGGTGGGAAAGAGATTTGGCTTGCGAAGGCTACGCGGAGGAGCGGCAAGGGTTTCGAACTTTCCTCCGTTCATCCTCGTTTCGCGCCGCTTCAAAAAAAAAAAAGTTTTCTCCGCTCGTGATGAACCGATTCGAAAATTTTTGTGACAAAATGTTCCTCATCGGACACCCAACAACTTCCACGGTCTAACTGAAATTTCGTATTGGGCCTGGTGAGTGGCCCTTTAGTAATGTAGCATTGTTTTCATAAATGATAATAGATACTTCCAAGAGAAAAACAAGTACGTTTGTTTTCAGGTGTTGTAAAAATATTTGAATAAATTTTGATTCTGAATCTAGAACGCAATGGCAGAGCGATGAACAGCCTAATGGTTGATTTTGCCCAGATTTCACTTTTAGCGCCGGATCCCAAAAACGTTTTGCAATGAAGTTTGCGTAAAAATAATTGAAGCAAGTTTCAATTAAGTGTAAGTTCATATCGCTTTGTTTTACACTCATAAAAGAAACTTCGCGGATCTCAAAAACGTAGTCCATCCGATTCGAATCCGAAGACTTGATTGATTTGTGGGGTTTAACGTCCCAAAACCACCATTTGATTATGAGAGACGCCATAGTGGAGGGCTCCGGAAATTTTGACCACCTGGGGTTCTTTAACCTGAACCCAAATCTGAGTACACGGGCCTACAACATTTCCGCCTCCATCGGAAATGCAGCCGCCACAGCCGGGATTTGATTCCGCGATCTGCGGGTCAGCAGCCGAGTACCTTAGCCACTAGACCTCCGTGGCGGGGCACGGATCCGAAGTCTGTATTTTCTATAATTTCCTAGGGGGGTGCAAGCGCCACTGAAGGAGCCTGCGTAAACACTAATTCCAGATTCCCCTCATGGTATTTTGTGTGGAACTGTATGGCTTCGCCCCACTTATCATCATTCACTCCGTGGATATGCTGTGATTTTTTGAATGAGCCAGTCTGAATCACGCACCAGCAGTTTCTGACTTGCGCCAGCTTTTCCTCTCGCTCTCCGCGACAGAATACAGTGATGATATTTAAGAAAATGTACTCGCTGTTGCAGAAGTAAGCTCCCTCACGAAGCACTTCGAGGTCGACGGCACTGTGTTAATCCTACAGTCCTTTCTTCTGATAACCAACGGTGCTCCTGCAGCTGCTAATCCAGCGGGCACGTGGTGTGGCGCCAGCCAATCTTACTGTAAACTGAGGACTCCACTCAAGGAGCGCGATCTTTTATACGTACATAAATAATATTTTCTTTGTCTCTCTGTCCGTTTGCTTCATGATTCAGAACACATCTCACTTGGGAACTGTTATATGGCAATACAACAATTCTCGGTTACGAATCGTATAGGTTGCCGTTTTGTTGTAGTAGCAGATCTACAAAGATAACTGGATCCTTTAATTACGACCGTAGATACACAGAGTTAAAAAATTGGGCTAAAGCATTGTTGTTGGGTATGCAATGTCGTCGTTATTCCTTATTGGGGAAATGAAGATTGTTGCTATGAGGAGCCCATGAACGCTGTGCTAATAAGAATCTAAATAGATAAGAGCATGCTGCATGGCTTTTCTGGAGTAATAAAATTCGCCTGGTCTTATCAAAACAACCGAAATGAAAACTATGAGCTATTACCCCTTTTCCAGACGCGTGGAACGACGAAGTTCTCTCCGAAAGCCATTGGAGTGATGACATTTTTTTTTAATTTGTAAAAAAATGCCTCACGCTATGTAGGCAAGCCAATTGCTTACAAGCGCGAAGCTAACTATCATAATTCGATTCGTGCTTTTTACGGTAAAATGTTATCGAAAGACGGACGGTTATTTTAAATGTCAAGGAAGTGTAGCGAAGTGGGGATGTGGGCACTCTGGCTTCAGCTTTGTTGGCAATATTGATGATATTTTCTTATCTTACAGAAATTAGTGGCAGCTGCCTTTTGGCAATCTCAGAGCGGTCACGCTCTGTACAACGAAGGGACTTCTTTCCATTGGACGCAGCCACCTCTTTTACTAGAATAAAAAGCTAAACATTTTGCCTTGTATAATTATTCCTGTGCTTCTAGCTGAAGTACTTATGTAGCTTAAGTTTAAAGGATTGCTTCCCCTTCTTAATGAGATGTCTACTTCAAAGAAACACCGATCCAGATTCTAGTGAACAATTTGCTGTTTCCTAACTTGATGAGTTTTAAGACACATTTTTCGGATGGCAGATCACGTTCTTTTTTGAAATGATCATCTATATTTTACAGGAAGAAAAGAGACTTGTAAAAACACTGGTTGCGCGCCACAATGAATCATTGAGGTGAGCCTTCTTTTTATTGTATTATCATTGCATTCTTATAAGGAATTATTCCATCGTTTTTGTATCTTATTGTCACAAGAGTTCAGAAGTACTGAGGTGTTTTAAACTAGCTCCTGGACAATGCATTCCTTGCAGCTGGCTCTCCAGCGGATGAGAAGTGTGAGATCATCTTTTGTCAGAACAACTTCTGCTCTTGCGCTCGACCCAATACGTGCGGCTGGCTTTATCTCCTTTTTTCCGAAAAAAATGACACAAAAAATAGAAAAATAAAAATAAACAAAGTACACACCTCCTCCGATGCTATACCATAGGCACGTAAAAAGGACACTAAAAATTAAGAGAAAGGGAAACAAAAATTAAAGAGTGTGACAATATAGGACAAGTCCATGAGCGAAGAAGGAAGTTTACAAAATTGAATAATAAGCACGAAGACCGATGAATCTTAAAAAGGGTACGAACAGCGCACAATGAATGGTTTCGTACGCAAAACATGAATGACGTCCGGCCACAGTTATGTTCTGTTCCGTGCCTGTGGTGTTAATCATTTCAGTCATGGCGTTCACATCTGTGGACGCGAACTTAAAAGTGGCGTCACACGCCACCTGTTTCTTCAAATGGTTTGAAACTCAATGCGCACATTCGGGCAGGCACCCTGAGTGGATAAATTGCTGTCATTTATTTAATTGTCTTTGATATTTTTCCCGAGAATCACTTCGCTAGACACACTTTCGTGCTTGACGTTCGTTTGACGTCCCGAGGTTTAACACCAACGTGAGAAGTATTTTATTCTCCACCTGAAACGAATACATCAAAAAATTGTGCATGCATGTAGGGGCTAGTAGCTAATTGTAATTATGCAAGTAGTGAAGATGGCTGGTAGCATAATAATTAGATAATAAGTTGCACACTCATTACCATAATTATTGAAACTTGCAGAAAACAACATATTCATTCTTTTTCTTTCTAAGAATAGAGCACTGTGCCTTGAAACTTCATACGTGGATTTGACCCGCTTCTGACAATTACAATATAACTGGTGTCTCAAGGGGATAAATCCAGAAACACTTCTTAGTTCACGTCACTGACGCGGCGTAGCACTTTATATCGGCTGAAATACCGGTTAAGTAACTTTTCACTAAAGCCACGGCTGTAAACACACTCAAACGTGGTCTACAGAATTGTAGAACACTTCTCTGTGGTGGGTATTATAGCGTCGTGCGTCTACCTGCTGCTGCTGGCCGATGTGCAGTCGTACGAGCTGTTGACCTTCCTCGGCACGCTCAACATATTCCATGGCATCAGTTGCCATGTTGTCGACTTGACAAGATAGGAAAGAGTCCAGCATGGTCTGCACTCGTGGCAGTACAGAAGCAGTAATGAGTATATCATGTGGTCTTGCATGAAGGTGTTACACACGAAGTTCGCATAAGACAAGATCCAGTCTCAAGTTTTGTGCATTACGTCAATTTATATTGCGATCATGTGTGCGAGTGTCTTATTCAGTCGCTCAGTAAGTCTGTTGGTTTGCGGGCTGTACGCAGTCGTTTTTCGGTGTCTGGTGTTCATTAGTTCAGAAAGTTCGTCCATAAGCTGCGCAGTGAATATTGTCCCTTTGTCCGTCACGATACTGAAAGTAGCACGGCTACGTTACACGACGTGGTGCATAAAAATTTGCGCTACCTGAGGAGCCGTGGCTCGTGAGATCACCGGCGTCTCAGCGTAGTGTGTCGAATAAGCGGCAGCAAAGATCACCCATATGTGGCCGTTCGCAGACGACAAAAATGCCCTAGAATGTTCTTGCCTACTAGGTTCGAACGATGTGGCAGGCGCTTCATTTGCTCCCCCTGACGTACTGTTTGACGCTTGCCGAAAGTCAGGGCCAATAGTACCTCTTCCTTACTCTGGCATGTGTTCGCGAGTAGCTCAGGGGACCAGATGTGGTATGTGCTTTATGGCAAGCGAAGAGGACATCGTATCGCATGTTTCGAGGAACCACCAGAACGTAAGCATGGACGTTCGAACGGCCATTGTTTTGTACAGCACGCTATCTCGCAAGCAGAACGACGTCTTCGAGTGGGACAGGTGATGTGGTGTGATTGCGTCCTGGTCCTCTAAACGACTGATGATTGGTTGAATCTCTGCGCCCTCTCACTGCCATCTGCTAGAGTATGATAAGATAATGAAATATAATGAGGGCAAGCAAAGCTTCGTCTTTCTCTGCTTCTTGACTGACGAGACGAAGGGGTGTGCGTGACAGTGTGTTATCGCTTTCATGCTTAAGGCTGGAGTTATAAATGATGTTCACGTCAAATTCCTTCAACCGCAAGCTGGACCATGCTAGTCATCCTGAAGGGTACTGCATGCTTACCAGCGAACGAAGGGCATGGTGTTTCGTCACTACTTTCAAGGAGCGACCACCAACGTAGGGGCGAAACTTCATGATCGCCCATACGACTGCCAGGCACTCTTTTTCCGTAGTCGAATAATTCACCTCGGCAAGGTATAGTGAGTGGCTCGCGTAGGTAATAAGTCTTTTCACTCCATTATAACGCTGAAAAAGGACTTTGCCGAGACTAATGGTGCTGGAATCGGTATGCACCTTCGTGTCAGCATCATCGCCGAAATGAGCGGCAATGGGGTTTGATTGCATGCGCTGTCCTAGCTTCGCATAAGCCGCCTGTTGCTCCTCCTCCCAGACAAATGGCGTGTCATGCCTTTTGAGTCGAGTCAGGTGTTCTGATATCTGCAAAAAGCTGTGAATAAATCTTTGATAATAGGCACACAAAGCAAGGAAGTGCTAGACGGCTTTCATATTGACAGGAGATGGTATTTCGGCATCTGCCATAGAATTTCCTAATATACACTAGTGAGATGTCTGGCGCTAGTGTCTGTGGGAGCTGCAACTCACGGTCCTTCAGCGAGCATGGGAATGAGGAGTAGTACACAGATTTGTCTAATTTTTGTACTTCTGGCCTGTTTCTAGCTCCGTGTGTGTTCCTGTGGCTTGGAGTTGTTTTCTGACTACAAAAATCAGCAAATGTTCAGTGGTTGTGCTTCATCACCTTATTTTATAGGATTACGATTTCGAATCAGGTCACGAAGTTCAAAATGGCTTATTCTTTCATGTGAAACAAAACTGAAACATCGCAACAAACGAAGCCAAAAGTGCGATTCGTCACCCGAACGTACGAATTCTAGGCAACTGTGTGTATTACCCATCATTCCCATGGTCGCTGAATGATCGCAGCGCCAGGGTCTCCTCTAGTTAACTTTTGGATACTCTATGGCTACCGCGGCAAACTTGTCTGGCTCAGTCCGGAGCCAGTGGCACTAACAACATACCCAAAAAACTTGAGCTCTTTATAATCGAATGGGCAAATCTCTGCCTTGAGCATGATGAGAGCGAATCGAATAGCTCCCAGCACACTCCGCAGGCGGTGAAGGTGTTGCTCGAACGTCGCAGAAAAGACCACCACATCGTAAATATACACAAGTCTGCCACTTCAGTGCTGTGAGGGCAGTGTCCATCATTCACTGGAAAGTGGCCCACGCTGAACACAAACCAAGAGGAAGCCCCCTAAATTGATACAGGTCAACTGGAGTGACAAAGGCTGCTTTCTCGCGGTCTGGCTCATCGAGTTCAATTTGCCAGTACCAGCTTTTCAGATCGAGTGAGGCGAAAATAGTGGTAATGACGAAGTCTGTCTAAAAAGTCGTTTGATACGTGGCAACGGCTAGACATCGTTTTTAGTCACGTTGTTAAGCTTCCGTTAGCCGACACAGAAGTGTAGTGTACCGTATTTTCTTTGACAAGAACGAACGAAGATGACCACGGGCTGTTGGAGGGTTCGATGATGTCATCGTCAAGCATTTCTCCAAGTTCTGTACGTATTCCTTCGCGTTCTTTTGTCGAGACGCGTTACGAGTGGTACTGCTGAGAGAGGTAGTTTTCAATATTCTGGGGTCACTGTTAATATCTGGGTAGCGGTGAATACGCAAAAAACCGCGAAGCCCAAGGCAGTGGTATGGGCATCGGTGGTATACGCGATCACTTATCAGCTTTACCGCAGTGAAAGCACAGGGGCTGGCTGTTGCGTGCAACATCTGACTTCCGAGTGCATGTGCGTCTATCATCTATGTAGGGAGCTGGCGGCTCCAATAAATGGGTGACAGGAGTGCACGGACAAAGGGCGGTGGCGGATACCCATCAGCGTAGTACGGTATATGTGGCGCGTTTGAAGCGACGTGATAGGAGGAGCTCGAGCGAACGTCGGCGGACAGGCTGCACAGCACTTTAGGACTTCCGGGTATATCGTCTCACGGCGGTATCTAGTAGGAGCTGGCGCAGCGTTATCAGGAGTAAACGGGTCTCGAAGGATCTTGTGGAGCTCATCTGTTTTAGGCGTCACTCAGATATTTTGCAACTTCTCACGCTACGTTACTAGCTACAGAGTGGATGAGGCGTCTCAGGCAATCACTTTTAGTTGCGATTCAGATGAAAATGTCCGCCGAAGACATGCCATTGAGTTGCCTCTCATACCACTTGGATCACAGCTTTAGCAACGTTTCCATCATTACGGCGTCGGACAGGAACTCCACGGCCACCTTTGGCAGGCTCTGCCCGAGGCTGCAAAGAGCTGCTCTTTGACACCACGCGGTGACGCAACTTCTTGTCTTCCGCCATTCTTGTGGCGGCTCGTCGAAAGAAGCGCGTCATGTCTTCCACGTGCGTGGTCACAGTTTTGCTTGGCAACTGGATGCAGGCCAAAATAGCTAGTTCAGCGATTTTTTTTGACGATCAGCGGTGGCGTAGACTTCCACACGTCTACAAAAGAATTCGTGCCATGACGTCAGATGCTCCGCTCGATTCTGATACCACGTACGTACCCCATTCTCGAAGCTAAATTAGACAAGACCCCGTGTTGCCGCGTCGTACAACTTGTTGAAGGTGGCTCGGAATGTACCGACCAGGCTTCAACGTCTTCACGCTTTATTCCTTGGATGCCGCTAAGTATACAATTCGCCGGCTAGTTTTTCGTTCCCTCCTTCAATCGCGTGGCTTCTCTTATCAACGCTGCGTCACTTAGAGACTCTTGACTTTTTGAATGATTGTAGGTCGTAAGATTCCAAGAACCCAAGATCAGTGGTCAGGGATCTTGCGTCTAGTTTCTCTGCGCCGAAGCTCGGAAACAACTTGAAAATATTATTACCTGATTTCCTGCACATCTTTAACACCTGCTGGACCCCTTCGTAAACCTGAATGACACCACTTTCACCCGAGCGAATGCTGTAACCCTCCGTGCTGGAGAGGACGCAGGTTCACAGGTTGCCAGTGGCGTGTTTAGTGATGCTTCACGCACATTCAATGAAGCGGTTAAACACTACCAGTTGAGTAGACAGCCATTTCGCCCTTCCGCACAGCAAGTGTTCAAGACATCAGGCCAACGCGTTTAGAATGCTGGAAACTGGGTCTTATCTAAGTCTATCTTTCCTCAGTATCATTTCATCAGAGGCTTTCGCGTCTGCTAGCCCTGAGTACGGGGAGGTTATAGTAATATTGAACAACTGCTGTGGCAGTTCCCCTCGTTACCAGACGCAATAGGCTCATGAAACAGCATTTGAACACCGCCTTATGAATTTTAGAGTTGCTATTGTCCTTGCACGCTAGTGTCCGAAGCATCCAGGTAAGCCACTCCGCAGAGCGCCGGCCGCACGGTGTGCTTTTAGTTTCAGTGTCAGTTTATTGAGCGTAATTGGGTGGGGGGTTACATAAAGGGAAAGGTATACAGAAAGAGGTCCCTTAGTTTAAACACTGCAATTGGACCTCATGTCATACCACACACAAAAAAACAGAAGAAGTAAAACAGGAAAAAACAGTAAAAACAGTAAAAGGAGCGCCAATATGCGTACAAAATAATAAAAGGGGCATTATGGTATGCAATAACATAGAGAATATTTGACACTTAAATACACAAAAAAGGGAAAACAAAATCGACGCTAATACAGCGCAAACAAAGCAATCACTAGGAATAAACACTGATATATACTTCAGAACAAAAAGAAAGTATTAAAATAGATAAAAAAGACATGAAAACGTATGACATAAAAGCAACGACAGTAACTACACATAAGTCAGAAGTTTAAAGAAGGATTCAGGTAAAGTCGAACTGAATGTTTAAAGGCATTTATTGAGGGATTGGCTTTAGTCTCTAAAGGCAGAGTGTTCCATACCTCGATGGCGGAGAAGCTTACTGTTTTTAATCCGTAATTCGTGCGCGCCTTGGGCAATAAGATAATGTTTTGAAAGGAGAAACATATATTACTAGAGGAAGTTGTAATTGTATTGCCTATAATACAAAAAAGATCTGAATTATGTTAGGCGGTAGGCAATTACAGCTAAGTTAAAGATGATCATATTTGCAATACGAATAACATTTATAGTGAAGAAAATAGTGAATATGAATGGGCATGATGATCACTGTGCGTTATTATGCGGAGCGCCTGTTTTTGAATATGCGCTAGTGGGCTTACGTAGGTTTTGTACGTGAGTCCCCTAGATTCAATACTGTTGTTGAAGTGACTATGAAGGAAGGCAAAATAGAGAGCAGATAGTGTAGGAAGTGTAAAAAATTGGCGTCTCTGGGCAGAACACGAATTTCATAGGCGGTTTTTTTATTAACTCAATATAATGGTTGAAGTTCAAAAATCAATCAACTTCTACACCGAGAATTTGGCATTTTTCAGATGGAAATATTTCATAGTTATTAGCATAGACCGGGAATGCATCATCTCGCTTTTTTGAACTAGAACTGAAAATACCAAACTTTGTCTTATTCGAATTAATAACAAGCTTGTTGTTGAGGCACCAATAATTGACGCTTCGAACACCGCTGTTTAGCTGGGAGGTTAGGGCAGGAATGGAGTCGTGAGCAATTAATATGGTGGTGTCATCTGCGTAAAGCAAGGATTCTGTGTGAGGGGATAAAGTCTGTCAGGTCATTTATGTAAAGGAGAAATAGAAGACGACCTTATATTGACACTTGTGGGACCACTATATTGGTAGTTTTGGAGCCCGACAGTACGCCTGGAATGGATACAACTTGTGTACGACTCAGTATATAACTAGAAAAGAAATCTCGTGGTGGACCAGTGATACTATAGGAAGACCGCTTGTTCAAAAGAATAACATGATCGATAGAATCAAAGGCTTGACTGAAGTCAATGAAGGCTGATCCAAAGAATTTTGCGTCATAAATTGTGTTTCTGATAATTTCAGTAAGAGCAATTAGTGCTAGATTTATGGAAAGTCCTTGACGAAACCCGAATGGATGGGGCGATGAGAGCTGAAACTTGTCGAGGTATTTTGTAAGGTGGACGGAATATAATTTTTTGACAACCTTACTGAAAAAAGGAATAATAGCTATAGGCCTATAAGTGCTTATGAGTGACTTAACTCCTTTCGTATGAACAAGCACTATCTTGCTTTACTTTAGTTCGGAAGGAAAGATAGAGAGCCTAAAGAATAATTTAACGATATGGGCAAACATAGGGGCGATGACATCAACAATGCCCTTCATGTATTCTGCAGATATGTTGTCAAGTCTAGCGCTAGTTGTTTTCAAGCTTAAAACTGTGTTGCTAAGTTACGCTGGCCGGGTTGGAAAAAGATAAAAGATTGCAATGGACGCCGTTTGTCGTTCTAGGTAGTGAGAGGGTGGCTCTGTGCATGTGAGGATTTCTCAATATGCAAATATATTGAACCCCATCACTGTCGGGCGACGATAGTGGTGACATTGCTGTCAACTTTCAACATCAAAATAAAATTATCAATCTTTTTATGACACTAAAGCATGCTCGTTGCCGCTTACGTGTTGAACTATCATCTATTTTCGCCACAATCAGAAATTTTTTGCAGAGCGATAGACAGTCACTTTATTATTTACTAAAACCCGGAACAGCAATGAGTAGAAAAGATATCAGGTCAAAAGTGCGACACTGAAATAATAAAAAAAGGCTGTTTCATTTCAACGGGCCCCATTTAGGTGCAAGAAGAGACAAAGCTGTTCAGATGGTCTACGTGTATGAGCATGTTCTTTAACACAGCTTGTTGCTGTGACCCTGAAGTCTCAAGGCTTTCTGATATGTCCTACAGCCTCAGCTGAAGATTGCATTTTGAGCCTGTCACAACCGTTACAACTTTTCCACCGCTGTCTTCTGCTTTCGCTCCCGAATGAGTACATGAAACGATTCAAAAGTATGACACTTCTACGCATATACTGATGCGCATGAACCTTGTTTTAATTTCCAGCATGACCACTTTGCTTCATCGGGGCTGCACACGCAAGCGATGTTGCACCACAGCTGACCTATGGTCAATTCCTGCGTAGCACGCAACAGCTACGCCGCGGCTCTAGATGGCAATACATCATTGAATAGACCTACAAAATGAGCCAGGGTCCGCAGATGAAGTTCGCTCAGCTGAGATATTCAGTATATGTAAATTTATCTGACTGAAAAATTTTCGCATAGAATTCAGAACTAAACTGCCAGAGATATTTAAAATGTTCATAAATTTTTGAATATTCCTTAAAGCGACGTTTGAAGAAATGAGAGGTCACAGTGTTTCTTAATGTCCCCGTTTGAAGCAAGATTTTCACTTCTTCTTTAGAGATGCCCGGAAGAGAATAGGGGGAATTGGCCCTATATACTTTGCTGAGGTTTGTCCCGGTGAGGTAAGTAATATTTTCACGTTGTTCATTGAGCGTTACACTATGACAGCTTTATGGCAAACACGGGGAACAGAGGAACCTCTGATCAATTTTCGACCTCATTGCCCCCGTAGTTATGGTGTTCAGAAATATCTACCGAGTATTGCAAAAGACTTAGTGTTACAGTGTCACTTGGTATAATGAGTTCCAAGGAAAAACCATAGTGATCTTTAAATAATCATTGAGTTGCGATATTTACAACATCAGATGATAGTCTCTTCCCTTCACGACATTAATAAAATACCGAACAGCACCAGTAGGTGCGCATAATGTTGTAATCTTTACTGACCGTACCCATTCAGGAGGCCACCTGTTAAATTGCGTGTAACGTGTGGCGTAAGTGATAGGTAGGCTGCATATGTTGGGTTTGCTGTAATATGCATTTGATGGGCCCATAGGCAGGATGCGGCAAGGTTCTTTAGAGATAATCACGTGAAACCATGTTAAAATATTGACAATAATAAACTAGTCGACTTTAGGAATGCGGGAAGGATTAGATGTGAAAGCTCCTTCATAAACGTGACGATTTAGAAGTATTCTGAGAACAGGAATCATACTGACATAGCCTTAATTAAGTGCAAAATAATCAATTTCACAACGTTGCCTGCCAGGTTGGGTGCGAGAACTAAAATGAACCAGCAGATATCACTAGCGAAATTGATTTCACGTTTAAAAGTAGACATTTAGGTGCTCGCTGGGCTTTCTTTTAGCGAAGTTTACTTTATATAGTTTCGTAGAGACTTTAGACGAAAATGAGACGGAATAAGAACTAATTGTAAGAACGTGTAAATCCAAGGAGTCATTATGGCAAATTTCAAACCCGTAGACGGTGAACTTCATCGCTCAAGACTCAAGAATATCTAGGCATTCTACTCATCGGCAGACTCATTGCACAGAAAGACGTCCAGATGCTCTTTGGCTAGCTGGCGCTATACCATATTGACTTGAGGACGGGAGTGCGAGATCGTGGCACATTCTCTGACCGAGAGCCATTAAGTATTACGGAGTGTTTGGTAATATTATGCGCTTTTTAGTAATACGCACTGAGAGCGCTAGCACAGGAGAACTTACCTTCACAAAAGGCGATGCAAATTGAATACCTTCGTTCATTCTTGCACGTGCTTGAGTGGCTGGTAATACTATCGTTGTAGCACAATCACTGCAATGACAACGCCTCTGCGACTCAAGCTTCTAGTGCAAGAGCCCCATGAAGAGCGTTTCTGCTAAACTTTGTGAAACTCGACCATTGGCTAAACACCTTGTCACGGAAGGCTCCCTGGGTGACGTCATAAGCCCATCCGAGCTGTTTTTAATATGTGTTACCCCCCCTCCCCCTAAAATGCAGGGTAAGAGCTGTGACATCGGATTTCGTACTCCCGTGCAACAACTCAGAAGGGGAAGATCCTCCTCTCTATTGAAAAGGTTTCTACTCACGGACAACTTTGCTTGTCAAGGAAGGGAGTGATATTGGAGAGGAGCATCTGCACATGCATTCGTACGCGAAAGAGCCTGTTTCGGATGCGTTTCCCACCACCATAGGAGGTGGTCGGTGTGCGGCATCTGTAGCAGAGCATTTGATTTGTCTGCAGCCATTCGAAGATTCAGTTTGTGACAACGCTATGAAAATGGAAGAACCAGATTGAGACGAACGTTCAGCCGCAAACGCAGGCGCCTTTCAGCGCATAAGGTACGCGTGAAAAGCATGACGTTCTAAGAGTTAAAAGATACGATGTGAAGATGTTTAAGCTGAATGATGTGTAATGGACACTTGGCAATATTCTGCAAGGAGGCTTTTCTGTAAAGCTTGTTTTTCATCCAAAAACTCTTGTGCACAGACTGCTTGTCTCGCTCATAGTTTTGAACTCGCGTGCTCGCGTGCCTTCACTGGAATTCGGAGAGGTAGCGTTTTGTTGTACTCGGGTGCTCACGTGACTTTGCTGGAATTCATAGACGTGAAATCACAATGAGCGAGAAAAGCAGTCTGTGAACGAGAGTTCTTGGTTGGGAAACAAGCCTTAGAGGAAAGCCATCTTGCAGATTATTTCAAACTGTTCATTATTTCAAACTGGTGAGTGCAGATTATTTTAAACTGGTGAGTGCGGTGTCTTCCGTGAACGAGCCAAAAGAGTTTCTCGTAGAAATTAAAGCAGTTATCTTTTAATTGTTACGTAGGAGGCGTGGGCAAAATTGTGGGACTTCATCCAGTTGGGGCAGCATTCTCGAAGGTCGGCTTCGTAGTCGCGATTTCACGGCCAAGGAAAGTCCGCGAGTGTAGAGCGGCCTTAACGGGGTAAGAAGGGAAAGAGTGTGGTGAAGTGAAGGGCTGGAGAGGGTGGGAGGGACGAAATAATTGACCACGTACCTCCGTGCTTTGACGAGAAGGACGTCGAAAGGCAATAGTACTCTGTTTGAATGCTCTGCGTGAGATATGACGCTATTTGGCAGTGACGTAAGAAAAAAAACAAAGTTCTGTTAGAACGCATAGCTACTGGTAGGTGGCAGCAGTACGTTGTTTTAGTTAAAGTTCATCAGTGTTTTAACGAAGCGTAGGAAACACCCGTTTTTTCGTTCATATCCTAGCATTGTCGGGGTGGCGTAATAAACACTTAATTTCACCATTTGAATTACGTATTTATGCTTTTCAAATAAAAATTTGGCAGATCCCACGTACAGTTGGAATCGATCATATGCGAAGCACGAAGCAGAAATGTTTATATGCCACTTTGAAATCGGCACAATGTTACGAGGTGATGGTAAATGATGCCATACATGACTTCAAAGTCAAGATTATCATGTTTGGATGTGTTGTTTACCTTTGTCATCTATTCACGTCACGTGATACGAAATTTAGTATATGTCAAGCTAGCGAAACGGCCGCGAGCACGCTATGCGCGTGGTACGCTGACACATGTGTCAGAATTTTTCTGTTTGCACCAGTCATATATTTTGGTATCCATTGGCGTCACGTAACACCAAATTTAGTATATGTGGAGCTAGCAAAACGGCCGCAAGAGCATATTGAAGGACCCAATATACTCAAATGTAGCATTGACGCACGCGCACGCTGGGCACAGCAACGCTACTTTTAGCAAAACGCGAGCACTCCATAGTCTGATGCCTGGCGTGACCAGCGTCCACCGGCGCGGTTCAACGGCACTAAGCACGAAATGTGACATACTGCATTTAGTGCCGATGCGTTGCCCAGACAACACTGCGTCTCCCTCTTTACGTGACGGAGGGACGCCGGACGAGCTGAAACACGCATGTGTCAAAGCAACACAGCGCGGCGCGCTCCTGCGAGTATATGGCAGAACCCGCGCCTGGCGTGGCAACGCCAACGCGACGCGGCTTAATGAACACCGGCGAGCACGCGCACCGCGTCACGTTGAAATGTATTGGCGCCTTGACTGTGGCATGTAGTCACGTTCTCACATGACACGCGTCTCATGATTGTTATATTTGCACCAGTCACATACCTTTGTCATACGTTGGTGGCACGTAATACCATATTTGACATACGTGAAGCCAGAGATCTGGCCGCGAGCGCATCACGAGTGTGACATGTAGTCATGTTACATGACACGCATGTCGTGATTATGATGTTTGGATGCGTCATTTACCTGTCATTCGTTGGCGTCACATAATACCGAGTTTAGTACATGTGAAGCTAGCGAAATGGCCGCGAGCGCATCATGAGCGTAGCATGTAGTCATGTTGTTACATGACACGCATGTCATGATAATCATGTTTGCACCAGTCTCATGCCTTCGTTATTCATTGACATCCCGTACCAAATTTGTTATAAGTGAAGCTAGCGAAATGGCTGCCAGCCCATCATGAGCGTGGCATGTAGTAATGTTGTTACATGACAGGCATGTC
The DNA here is from genome assembly GCF_043290135.1 of Rhipicephalus microplus. Classification (NCBI taxonomy): domain Eukaryota; kingdom Metazoa; phylum Arthropoda; class Arachnida; order Ixodida; family Ixodidae; genus Rhipicephalus; species Rhipicephalus microplus. The sequence goes on along the minus strand of NW_027464588.1, from coordinate 32,041,932 downwards.
AAGATTTTTATTGTAGGGTCTGTCGCTTGTGTTCGCCATGCAACCAAGCCGTACCCTACCAGTTTTGCAACATGCCACGTTAACAAAACCACTGAAAGAGCTGCAGGACCATGAACAGTAAATCATGACATTGATGACATACATGTCATATTCTTCATGTTCTGATTAGTCAAGTATGATCTTTTTATAGTCGTAGTATCCCATACCAGGTTTTGTATCGATACAGTTACCGAAACGGCCAGGCGTGCTAAAGTAGTAGGCAGATAGATAGATCATCATCATCATAATCATCATCATCATCATCATCATCATCATCATCATCATCAGCCTGACTACGACCACTGCAGGACAAAGACCTCTCCCATGTTCCGCCAGTTAACCCGGTCCTGTGCTTGCTGCTGCCAATTTATACCCGCAAACTTCTTAATCTCATCTGCCCACTTAACCTTCTGTCTCCCCCTAACCCGCTTCCCTTCTCTGGGAATCCAGTCAGTTACCCTTAATGACCAGCGGTTATCCTGTCTGCGAGCTACATGCCCTGCCCATGTCCATTTCTTCGTCTTGGTTTCAGCTATGATATCTTTAACCCCCGTTTGTTCCCTAATCCACTCTGCTTTCTTCTTGTCTCTTAAGGTTACACCTACCATTTTTCTTTCCATTGCTCGCTGCGTCGTCCTCAATTTAGGTTGAACCCTCTTTGTAAGTCTCCAGGTTTCTGCTCCGTAGCTAAGTACCGGCAAGATACAGCTGTTATATACCTTCCTCTTGAGAGATAGTGGCAATCTACCTGTCATAATTTGAGAGTGCTTGCCGAATGTGCTCCACCCCATTCTTATTCTTCTAGTTACTTCAATCTCGTGGTTCGGCACTGCGGTTATTACCTGCCCTAAGTAGACATAGTCTTTTACAACTTCAAGTGCACTATTACCTATCTCGACAGAAACTGATAAGCAAGAAGCCAATGAATGAGCTAGAACTGAGAGGGAAAGTACATGAATTCAGAGTCTCGCTTCAGAACAGGTACTCGGCTCTTATTGAGGAAACCAACCTGAGCGTAGATATAATGAATGATAATCTGACGAGTATCATTACGGAGTGTGAAGTGGAAGTTGGAGGCAGGGTAGTTAGACAGGACACTGGCAAGCTTTCCCAGGAAACGAAGAACCTAATTAAGAAGCGTCAAATCATGAAAGTGTCAAGTACAACAGACAAAATAGAACTGGCAGAGCTTTCGAAGTTGATAAATAGACGTGAAGTATGCGATGTAAGAAGGTATAACATGGAGAGAGTTGAACACGCTCTGAAAAACGGAGGAAGTGTCAAAGCATTGAAGAGGAAACTTGGCATAGGCAAATGTCGGATGTATGCACTAAGGGACAAAGAAGGCAAAATAACTACTAATATGGATAGGATAGTTAAAATAGCGGAGGAGTTTTACAGAGATCTGTACAGTAGCCGAGACAACCACGACCTTAATACTATAAGAACTAGCAGTAACCCAGATTACACCCCACCAGTAATGATAGAAGAAGTCAGAAAAGCTTTGGAGAGCATGCAAAGGGGCAAAGCTGCTGGTGAGGATCAGGTAACATCAGATCTGCTGAAAGATGGAGGACAGATTGTGTTAGAAAAACTAGCCACCCTGTTTACGAGGTGTTTCCTGACGGGAAGAGTACCAGAGTCTTGGATAGATAGATAGATACGGTCAAAGTCACCGAAGTTCGCTAAGAAATGCTTCGCATTTAAAAGACGCACTGCCTAACAATCACTTATTGATGTTGCCCCTATATATCCGTAATATTTGCTTTTTACTTGACAATGTTCACAAGTATGAACGCAGCCACCAGATCAAAATAGGTCGACTTTGAGCATGGGCTCAAACTTTCCCTGAACGGCTGCATCATTCGAGAGACCCTAACAGGCAGACCAAAATCTTCGCTTGACAATGGTCTTTAAATAAAAAAAGGGCCGTGTTAAGAACCGCGCTCTGTGAGGAGAGAAAGGGGGAGCGGACACGGTTCCACTCTTTCAGAAATGAACAGTTACTTTCCAGCCTTAGACGCCGAACAGGTAGCACGTTTGAAGCACCAGCACGCACTTGCAGGTTAACACCAGTATACCGCCAGAAGGCCGGCGAAAACTCCATGGTACATTCTACACCTTTCACGTTGATGGCAACTGCGTTCACTTTCTTTTCATTGTGACGGCAATTATATAGACACTCTCGGTTGGATTGCGCCGCCGACAGCGGCGTGCGCGTCGGCGTTAACGTAGGCGTCAATATAATGCACCGACTATGTGTACGTATCTATAGGAAAACGCAAGAATGAAGAAAAATCCACAAAGAAGACTCCGGGGCGCGGAATCGAACGTGGGACCTCAGCGTCGTGAACGCTAAGCTTCAACCACTGAGCCACCGACGGGTACGTCCTTCTGCGTTCCAACAGTAGGCTAATAATATCTACCACTTACAGCTATTGGCGGGCATCTCGAGGTAAGGGGGGGAAGGAGGGAGCTATGTGTTCTCAGCATTATCAGCAAGATGACGCAATGCGCACGCGGTGGCTCTTATCTCTCACGCGTACTTTGGCTTGCGGAAAGAAGAGGAGTGAGTGCTCTTTTGCATGCCCTTATCTCCTTGTGGAGAAAATTATACGTCGGGCCTAGCGTTGGGATTGCACTGGAGCGGTTTTCTTGTAGTTTCGGGGCGCAAACAGATCAGTGAAATCGTTGCACCGCTTCAGTTTACGAAAAGGGTGCGCTCTTCCGACACAACGAAGTAACAACTGAGGCGCTTATTCGCGTTCGCCTGTACCTGTGAGTACGTTTCGCGCGTCATTTGTGTGCAAAAAAAAACGCAGGGCATGTTTTAATCTGCGTGCCATTCTGCGCGTGACTTTCCTATTTGTTGCTATCGCGTTAATGACTTCGCCTTTGTTGCAAAGCTGTGACTTTTTTTATTTTGAAGATCGTCGCAATCGTTGCGGAAGCATAAAATTTTATCAGGAAACGGTAGGTTGCTGAAATTGTTTGAATTCCCTTTTTTTCCTGTTTTTTTTCCAGTGGAAGCGTTGGGGCACTGCTAAAGGCTCACAAGAAACATTAACGGAAAAAGCCATATCTCTAGAACTGGGCACATTATCAACTGCAGTTGCATTTAACACGAAAATTTTAATGCGAGGATCTACCAAGACTTTAGGGACTCATTTCCGTCAAGAATATCACTTTGAAAAAGTTCAAGCTGATAAATGATAAGGAAATCTACGAAAAAGTTCAGCTGCCAGCTGCCAAGAATCGAACCTACAATTTCTTCTCAGTGACAATGGGCGTCCTGTATTTTACCGTCAAAATTTGGAGGCACCTGCGCTAGACTTCACAAAAGCACCTTACATACGTAATGCATTTTCCCTCACACGTCAATCTATGCTAGCGGGGCTAGGTGTGGCTAAGCGAGGCTAGGTGGTGACGCCGTCTGTCCCATTGGGATGTCTCATGTCTGTCACCATTACTGGTAATTGGTAGTCTGACAGACCTGCAGCGTCGTTTGAGAGAGATATGAGGTTCGTAACGTAAATTGCTAACAGCAGTCCTATCAAGAATAAAGCCAAGCTTCTTGGCTGGAGAAACCTTAACATATTAAAATAAAACTTCAATGGTTGCTTAACTGTTATTGCAACAATAAAATTTTCTAAGCTATCATAACTGCTAACGAGCAGTACAGTTAGCGATATTCGAAAGAGTAGTCATTGCAAATGATACGGCACAAGAAAAATAATGGTATTACCAAAACAGCTAAAACAGACTCTTTATTTGAAAGACTGTACTGCATGCCGTAAACGATCTGCAGGAGAATGTTCGCAGCATTTATGAACAACAATGAGAAGATGGTTGAAGGTTTCGCCCAATAATGTAATGCTCCAGTAATAATTGCCGACAAACACAAGAAAACAGGGCCGATTGTAAAACCGAAGTTAAAACAATAAGCATGGATGAGGTTATAAAGTCCCTATTGGGCGTGTCCACAGTAAACTGCAGGCTGTAGAAGACAGAGTAGCAACCTATTTGCTTAAAAATTCATACGTACGAAGTTTATGTCCGCATAAATATCATGTCTTGCAATTTCAATAAATTACAGATGTGAAGTAGCGTCATTGCCTTACTTGTACGTGATAACCAAAGACGGGTAATTTTTCCAGTGTTTTGGAAAGCAATAATTTAGACAAATAGTTATAGCGTATCTGTCTCGTACTATGCTGGAAAACGTTCGTTGTGCTCTTCTTCATTCATTTTTTTCAGTGCAACAAATACAGACTGGGAAAAACCTGCTCGCCAGGCTGCATCTGTGGTGTGCTAAACTTAGTTGATCCCCACATATATTTGTGCTTCGAGGCAGGCAAACCACTCCCACTGGGATTCACGTTCAGCGAGTGATGACACTTCGTGTACATGTGCTCGCTTAGCTACAATTTCTGCGTCATTTCTTCGCACAGCAATGGACTGAAATGACCTTCCCCGTGATATCGAAGCCATAAATTCATAAACTGTTGAAGAACTTTCAGAAATAACATAGCTGCTATTGATCATTATGACGGCCTCTTTCTGTCATCTCGATTGTTAACCGATCTCTTATGCTGGGCACCCCAACAGGGGTATTTAGTGTAATAAAATTAAGTGAAGGAAGTGAAATGTGCTAACAGTCCTTGATAAACTACTGGTCCTAAAAAGTGATGTTTAATAGCCTGAAATGAAATGTTTTGTTGCTAAGGGTAACGTTCCGTATGAGCGAGAGCTTCAAAAGGTTGTGATTGTCTTCTCTTACGCTAGAATTGAGGTTTGAAATGAGTTCATTATGAACATGGAGGACAGGCAATGTATAACATATACAACAATATACGTTTCAGTAGCTAGTGTATACCATACGATGCCTGTTCATCATGTTTGCCATGCACGCATTTTATGTCATACCTTTCACACTCATGTTGTAAATAAAGCAATCGTGTGAGCCCCGATGCTGTGACATGTTCGTATGTTCATATGTTGGTTTTGGCACGTAAGACCCCAATAATAATAATAATAATAATAATAATAATAATAATAATAATAATAATAATAATAATAATAATAATAATAATAATAATAATAATAATAATAATAATAATAATAATAATAATAATAATAATAATAATAATAATAATAATAATAATAATAATAATAATAATAATAATATTTTACCATTAATATTATAATAACATATTTTATGATAATTCAATATTTTTCATGTTACAACCTGTCGATAATATTCATCACATAGTCGTGTCACTCAGACGGATTTTAGTCTGTTTATTTGAACAGCCGTGGGTACTCAAGACCCTGCTATGGATATCATGCTTACATGAAAGGCACTTTGTTATTTTTATTTTACAAGTAATTTACGATCGTCATAGAGTAGGATAGGGTTGTAATAATGTTGGCTTACATCATGCAGCAAAAGTCACTATGAGCGCTCCTAGACATTGCCAAGTGCCATGCCGTAAGACATGCATGTGATGATTTTAATTCATCTCCTGTTGTTTATGTTCGGAGTAAGCTCATGTCGCATGATTACTATTTTTATACGTATCACGAAGTGACTCCCAGTGTGGTATCACAAGTGGACCCCGATAGCACCATGAGTAAGAAATGTGGGTCATGCCATACATGGCAAGAATTTCACAATTTTTGCGTTACCCCTGGTCATATTAATCCTAAATATGTCTCACCGCACTTGTTCTGGCATAAGTCAAGCTTGCGAAACGGCCAATAATACTTCGTAAGCGCGTCATTCAAATATGCCACGAACAAAATGAATATCATCACAATAATCTTAACACCTGTAAGTTTTGTAGCTCTAAAGAAATGTCGTGCTGTATGAATTTTTTCACGTATCAAGCAAGGCAAGCCGCAAGGAACACACCATGAAATTGATCTGTAGACACTTTTCTATATGTCGTGCATCCTAAAAATGTCGTGTTGAAAGAGCAGTAATGTTCGCCACATAGTTATATCGCGCCATCTAAACTGTGGTGTATAGCAAGCCAGCCAAAGGTCTGCTAGCGGATCACGAGCGTTGCTTACAAATCTAGTAGTACACAATATGCATATCACACTTTTCCTATTACTACCTGTAATAAATGTGGTTCATATAATCGTCTCATGCCATATAAATGTTCGTGAATGCGAGCTAGCGAAATGGTCAATAATACATTGTAGCGTGACATGTAAATCACGCTGCACGTCAAATCTCTACATTTATACTTATGTCACCAACTCCTATGTTTGTGCCACATACAAAGATGCCATGACTCACCAATTTGGGTTTTTTTCAAGCTATCAAAATGACCACAAGGGCACGATGACCATGGTGTGTAAAACACGCCACGTATGGAATGCATATGATCATTTGATGTTACAATCTCCATGTTACAATCCCCCAGGCACGTGATACCATATCAAATTTAGCATATATATGAAGCCACGAAATTGGCCGCAAGCAAATCAGTAGCATAACAAGGAAGTAATGCTGAACATTACCTTCATGTCCTAATATCATGCAATGACCTGCTGTATATGTTAATCATCCACTCAGCTCACATCATGCCAATTTCGGTACTCCTCTATAAGTTGAAGCACATGAGAGCACAATGCCGACGGATGCTAGAGAAACTACTATTTTTAAGGCCTTCTGGTTTGTTTCGTCATCTTTCTAATCTCTCTATTAGCTAAATACTGTCAATTGTGCTCGATCTCACACAGACGTATGACAGCGTTGCGACCCGGTTACAAGCGAAGACGCTTTTTTTCAAAGTGTTTAAAGTTTCAGAGATGGGAGTTCTCAGGGTTTTCATTTCATCAAACACAATTCATTGTGTTTACTACGAGTACCTCAGTTCCATCATACTCTCTGCTTGAGCAAATAGTCATAATTGTGATATCAAAACAAACTTACCGTAGTCATTGTTATTACATGTAACATTTTGTCTTTGCAGCAATGCAGGATCAGAAAACGGCTTCCTTGCTCGAGTGCTCGTACAGTAGTCCGTAATCTTGTTTAAGTTAGTAGACAAAGCATGTCAACTGAAACTTTTGCTGCTGTATGTCTAAACAGCTTATTTGGTTTTACAACAAAAGAATATCTCATGCCACCACGACAAAACCAACAAAGGTACAACTTAACTAAATGGTATAAACGCATACAACCGCATCGCTATCTTCTTGCGGTTCATAAAAAAACATAAATTCGCAGGTAAGTTGTGTGGCGCTTAGAGATAGTATCTTTGTTTTCCCAGTACTAATTTTTGTTGTCTGCCTCAGTATTCTGCCGCCGATTGTGTAACCATCTCTCGTTTATTACTATCATGGCATGAGCCGTTTTTTTTTGTTGTCCCTTAAACTTGAGGCTTCATGTAGGCTTGTGAACAAACGTACATTTCAGTGAATATCTCCCCAGTGAACCAAAACATGGTCCATCATTTCCTCGTCGTACCCACAGCATGTGCATTGTTGTTCTTGTTTACTGAACCTCGCTTTGTAGCTAAACGTTCCAAGACAACCCGTACTTACTGCCATCAAAAAATACCTCTTCCTTAAATTATCATAGAATACCGCCCCCCTCATTTACTTTTTGCTCTTTGGGTAATTACTCAGAGCCTGTTGTTTCTTTTTGGCTTCACTGCCACCCAGGAAATCTTTCATTTCATCCCACATTTCGCTTAAAGGGCGTTCTTACCATATCGTCTACCCTGGCACCGTATCTCCTATATTCCTTATACCAATATCCTATTTGTTTCTTGGCGTATACCTTAATGCCGTGTGCACCGACATGCACCAATCATGAATGATGATGACCGAAGCATGCTTCCTCGGGCATCTTCTTAAAGCATGAATTCCCGAGCACCTCCTCGTTGCTGCTTGGGAGTGCCGTTCATGAAATCGGTGTTCTGCAAGGGTCGATAGAAGCTAAAATGATTCATGACGTCACGAATTACGGCAATTCCAAGGTCCAGACTGTCGTATTCAACCCTAGTCGACACTTTGTACGGCGACGACGGCAATGCAGGTGACAAGGAATTACTGAATGTGTGCGTCTAGCAGACGAATTGTTCGCGGATCAGCCTGAAATCACTCGTTTTTGGGGAGAAGTGTTCAGCTCGAATGAGCCATTAGCCCCGAGAATGAACACTGGCGTCGCTGCAGCAGCGGCGAAGTGAGGTACAGAGAGTGATATGCACGATACCGGAAGTATCGGTGCGTGATAGCAACCTGCAAAGAGCGGTTGTCAACGCAAACCAAGAGATATGGCGGATGAGTCGAGAGAAAGGCTTTGAGGTGGTGGAAATAAACAGAGAGGTGCATAGGTGAGGTGGTTTTCAACGAGACAGAATTCACGTCGATGGGCGGCTAGGTCATGAGGTGGGCTGGCGGCTTGCAGGACGCGCACTAGCTTTTTTGGGGGGCAAGCGGGCCCTTTGAGGTGCAGGATAGCTAGTAACGAGGAAAACAACCAGGGAGACTCTTAAACAGGTGGTATGGACAGATACGATTCCAAAGTGGCACCAGTATCTAAGATAGGTAGAGTCCGGGGCAGAAATAGACGTAGCCACGAGTGCCGAGCCAATTCAGACATAGGGTATATTAACATGCAGGGTGGTAGGAACAGACTGAAGTGGGAAGAGATAGAAGAACAGCTAAGGGAAGAGAGGCCGATGGTATAGGGGTTTCTAGAAACACATCTCAGGGACATGGAACAACCTCCGAACAATCCGGACTACGCGTGGGAATATTGTATTAGAACAGAAGGCAGCAGAAAGGGGGGTGGTATTGGGGCATTCATTCATAAAAGTACAGACTGGCAAAGGGTCCAACAGGAGTGCAAGGAACATTTATGGCTAAAAGGGAAAGTGGCAGGTCAAATGACACTCCTTGGTTTCGTGTACTTGTGGATGGGAGCAAAAGCCAGAGAGGAAAACCAGGCAATGGTAGAGTGTATATCAAAGGACATTCAGGAATTAGGAAGAGAGTGCGAGATAATTATACTAGGAGACATGAATGTGCACTTAGAAGGTATAGATGGGTATACCGACCGAACAGGCAAAAGAGAAGTGTGAAGGGCAAACAACATGGGAGGTAAGAAGGCTGCAGTCGACGATAGCTTATGCACTGATGTCACTTAGGATGTATGATAAGCTCAGGGGAATGCACATAGATGAAGGTGGCTCCTGTAGTCTGGGTAGTGATCACAAACGTATCAAGGTAAGTTTTGCAAAAGCAGTGAAAGTGGGAAGGAGACAAGATGAGCAACTACAGAAAATTTTTTATCCAGAAAGGCAAATTGCAATAGCCACTAAACAAATTGAGAAAGTAATTACGGAGTATAATAAAACAGTGTGGACATACGCGAATCTGATTAGACTGTTTGAGCTCGCGCTTGCTAAGGCGCGTGACATGTCACCCCAGAAAAGAAGACACAAACCCAAAAGTTGGTGGGATGAGCAAGTTAAGAGAGCCATAACAAAACGTCAGGAAGCCTTTAGGGAACACAGACGTGCTAAGCAGCGGGGTGAACCGACAGATGATGTTGAAAGAAAATGGGAAACCTTTCGAAGCTGTAGAAGGATGCATCTCTTCTGATCAATGAAAAGATTAGTAGAAAGGGAGCTCAGTGGCTGGCAGAAGTACATAAGAAAGATAGAAAGGCAGCTGCGAAATATTGGAACCATCCAAACTCCCCAAGAAATGAGACGAGCCCAGAGAAGAGGTTTATAACTACTGCCCAAGGTGCTAGGCTAGAAGGGGACGAAGCTATTGAATATATAAGAACAAGGGTGGCAAAAATTTCAACAGTGAAGTTCCCTATGCACCACAATAGAGTAGGATGAATCAAGTGGCGCAATGGCTTCATTTTCACAACGAGCGTGGGTAAGGGCTCACAAAGGGGTCCTAGTAGTACATCAACAGGCCCAGATGGCATTCCAATTATGCTGATAAAGACATTAGGTCCGAAGTGTAAGCAGGCTTTGAGAGAGGCCGTGAGAAAACTAATAATCGATGGTAAAGTTCCCGTCAGATGGAAACTTAGTAGGATGAGCATTATCTATAAAGGAAAGGGGGACAAAGCTGACATCCTACCATCCTATACCAGTGAAACAACTACCGTCTTATACCAGTGACATCAGCGGTCTACAGGCTGGCGATGCAGTTTATAAAGAAAAGACTGCAGGCATGGATACAGGTTGAGGGGGTGCTGGGGGAACTGCAGAATGGGTTTCAGAAACACAGGAGGCTGGAAGACAATCTGTTCTCACTGACGCAGTGCATCAAAATACCCAAAAAGGTACACTGGCCCCTGTGGCTAGCATTTTTGGATATCAAGGGAGCGTACGATAGCGTAGTTCAGGAGGAATCGTGGGGAATACTGCACACACTATGCGTGGAACATGTAGTCACTAATCTTTTAAAGGTTATCTATAAAGTTAACAAGGTGGTTATAAAGTGGTAAAAACAGGAATCCAAGCCTGCATAGGTCAAACGGAGGCTTAGGCAGGGGTGTCCCCTGTCACCCTTATTATTCATGATGTACCTAGAAGGAATAGAGGCCAAATTAGAGGGAAGTGGACTGGGCTTCAACCTTTCTTTTGTGAAACAAGAGAAACACATTGAACAGGTACTACCTGCACTGATGTACGCAGGTGATATAGTGCTAATGGCCGACAACAAGGAAGATTTGCAGAGATTGGTGGACATCTGCCGTAATGAGGGAGATAGGTTAGATTTCAGATTCAGTAAGAAAAATCAGCAGTCACAATTGTTAATGACAATGAAGATAGTGAGCTTAGAATACAGGAGGTAACACTAGAGATAACAGATAAATGAAAACATCTGGGCGTGTCGATAAGCAATAGGGCCATGTACCTAAGGGAACACGAAATATACGTGACGACTAAAGGTAACAGGAATGCAGTGGTAATGAAAAACAGGGCACTGTAGAATTACAATAGGTATTATGTTGTAGGAGGAATATGGAAAGGGGTTATGGTTCCTTGTCTTACGTTCGGCAATGCGGTCTTGTGCATGAGATCAGAAGTTCAAGCAAGATTAGAAATTAAGCAATGTGGAATAGGTAGGCTTGCCATAGGAGCTCACGGGAATACACCAAATCAGGGAGTACAAGGTGATATGGCATGGAAATTATTTGAGGACAAGGAAGCTAGCAGTAAGTTAAAATTTGAGAAGCGATTGAGAGAAATGGGGGAGAAGCGTTGGGCTAGGAAGGTATTCAGCTACTTGTACATAGAGAATGTCGATACAAAATGGAGGAAGCGAACCAGAAAATTGACTGGTAAATACTTGGAAAACAGCACGGGGCCAAACCAAAAAGAAATATCGGTTAAGAAAAGGTGAAGGAAGCTGAGACCGATATGTGGAGAATCGGCATGATTAAGAAGTCCACACTAGAGATATATCAAACATTTAAGCAGAAAATAGCCAAGGAAAGGATCTATGATGATACTCGGGGTAGTTCTCTACTTTTTGAGGCCAGGACAGGAGTATTGCGAACAAAGACATATCGGGCCAAATACGAAGGGGTAGACACGGTATGCAGTGCGTGTGGAGACGAAGAAAAAACTGCCGAACACTCTGTAAAGGGATTCACCCTGTAGTTCAGGTTGATGGCGCAGAGTTTTTCAAAGCAGTTGGGTTTAGGAACAGGGAGGGCAAAATAGACTTTAAGCGGGTAGAATTAACTAGAACGAGGTTATATGATTGGTCGCTAAAGTCAAGGCACGAGTGAAAATTAAACGCTTCACTGCAAAGTACCAATCATCAACCTCACTTTTTGAAAGAAAAAAAAATCTAGTTTTGGGTTCATTAAGTATTATGGCTTGGTGGCGCTAGCCACCGCCTGATATGAAGAGTACAGCCATATCCATCCATCCATCCATCCATCCATCCATCCATCCATCCATCCATCCATCCATCCATCCATCCATCCATCCATCCATCCATCCATCCATCTACCTATCCATCATCATCATCATCATCATCATCATCATTCATCCATCCATCCATCCATCCAGTGACGTCACGGCAAAAACTCGCCTGCTCCATCCCTGACGCATGCCAACGGTCGCTTCCTTCTAAGTCCTCCGTGCGCCTTCTCTTCCACGACAAGGTGTTGATTTCTTCTCCATTTCGTGGTTTAGATCTCGCAAGGTAAAAAGTGAAGGTATTTATTACCATAAAAAGTTAACTAAGCAGCAGAAAGTATGGGTAATATAGCTTAGGATGGAGAACTCCTCTCCGAAAAGATGATACACTTTGAAAATGGGGATGCAGGACAGCGAGACATTAGCTGTTTTCACCGTGCACGTAATCAATGAAATCAGTGGTAAGAAAATATTTGTGCTATATGGATCTATATTCACTACAACTTGACATAGACCAAGCAAATAAACATGCGTGTCAAGAGAGAGAAACGAGAAATAAGGAAGGCAGGGAGGTTCAAAGTAATACAAATGAAATTAGGCCGTTTTTAATTCACTTACTGCATTACAAACTACCATGGAAGTCATGTGTGCTTTTTTAAATAATGTAGGTCATTTTAAAGAAGTTGTTTCTGATTCAGAAGACTGTATGATTGTGACACTCATACACAACCACTTATAACATTCAGATAATAAAGTAATATGCTGCAACCCACACAATGGTTTCTGGTAGTAGGAGATATAGTTATACTCGGGTCTGATTGACACACTTATTGTCAACAGTCGTTCGTGATTATGTAGTCACATATCTTGATATGCACAAAGAGCTGACTCAATCTACCGCCACGTCATTAACTATAATGTTCATTCACATGGGAACAGGTTTGGATAGCGCACTCAACTTCGCGCTCTACGTGATATTGAAAAGTACTTAACCTCAATCATCTCCGAGCAGGCGTTACGTATCTTGCGGAGAACGGACCCGCGTGCCCTGAAACACCACACTGTCATCTGGTTCTCCGCCCAGCTCGGTCAGGAGCCGGGTGCCCTATCCAACCTCAAGGAGATCGCCCATGATGCAGTGCGCGCACACACCGACCGCACCACCACAGTGCAACCCGATCTTGCTGAATTAGAGACCAATCGGGATGCACCTATCACGCACATTGACACAGCAAAGCACATTTACCTTGAACGCCACGATTTTCCACCCCCAAATCCAAAACTTAACAGACCGCTGGCATTAACCCTGCGCCTGTTACAGACATACACGTACCCAAACTTTGCCACGCTTCACATTTAGTATCCTTATGCATACCCGCGTGACGCATGCTCATCATGTGGACACATGGGGACACTCGCACACATGCTCCGGGAGTGTAGAATAACTCCTACCGACTAGGCACGTCCAGCAGAACTGAAATAAAGTTTTTTTTCATTCCATTCCATTACCTCAATGAAGCAACATTTGGTCTTGTACGGCATGCCCATATAAAGATTGATGATGCTCAGGGGTAATCTGCTGTGGGGAAAAACTATCTAAACTGGTACTTGCGAGCGTGACAGCACAGTTTTATACAATGTCGCAGGAAGACGCTATCTGACAGCAGTAGCAGTTTCTGCAGGTAACCAAAAGTGGTTTTGTAGTGAAATTTTTCACCAAAAATACTAACAAAAACGAACAGCAAAATGACGTGATCAATAAGCAACTACACGCCAAAAAATTGCCGAATTAGCTGCAGCGGTATTCTTGGGCGAGCGCAGCCGAAATATTTTGCGATGGTTGATAATAAGCACGCGCACGGGACTTCGCACACAGGTGAAAGCGCTGCCAGTCGTAACAAGAATGCATCCGGTACAAATACCACAATAAAAATGCAGCGAAACGTTCGCATCCTTTTTCTCCCGTGAACAACGCGACCTGAGATACAAATACGCTGTCGTATTCGTTACTTACGTGATTGCAAGATACGCTGTAGAGTAATTGTGGCCACCTAGCATTGCTAACTTTTGGTTGGTTGGTTGTTTGGACCCAAGAATAATGGCTCAACCCACCACGGGGCATCGACCATGAGTCGCGCGGCAGTGAAATTTTGGGAAAGAAATAGCGGGGGGGGGGGAGGGAGGAGAATGCCTCAAAAGTTTTTAGATAAACGAAAAGCTCAGTTGTGCTGACAGATTATTGTGAATTATTGTAGAAAAAATATAACAAGTAAATGAAAATAATTAAAATATTACAAATTACAGTAAATTATACGAAATAGAGCGATGACGAAAAAAGGTAGTGAGTAAGTACTTGTTAGATTCGCATGGAAACCGTCTTAATCCTTTTATATAGTTATATATCGCTTAATATATATTCCTGTTGCCATTAACTAGTGCTAATGCCCGTAGGGAAAGTAGTCCTGTTTCAGACAGTTCAATCCAATGTTTCGAAAAGCTGGCGTTAAAAACTCTTGGCTTAAATTTCGATACCAAGTTCATTCCTTGAAAAATTGCTCTGCAGTTTCTGTTTGTGTACAATAGTGACAATGAGGGGAAGGAAAAAACAGCTCTGTATAAACAAAGGTTTAAAGGTAAAATCTTGCAGCGCGATTCAGTAATCATTACTTCAGATTCTCTTGTTGCACACCATGAGCTGTACCACTGATCTTAAGGTGCTGAAAATCTGCGCCATTTAGAACAGTAAAGTTGGCGCATTCCTACCGAATACAGCCAATTCAAAATCGTGCAATTGTATATAGGCAGGAAGGTCTTAGAATACTAAGGACGGGGCCCTGAATTGATTCTCCCGCCAGTGTGTCCGCTGCTTCATTGCTTCATGTAGTGTTAGTCCAGGGTGACCTCGTACCCGAACTAAACGAACAACTTGAACGTGATTGCGTATGTATGTATGAAATTCTAAAAAACAAGGCGATGTCTCCGGTACTGTCAGAGCAGTGCAAATGGTCAAAGAATCGGTCAGTATAACAACGGAAGATATATATGTTGGGAGCTTTCGTATATATTTCCAGAATAACTGCCTTGAGTTTTAGGGGCGAAGCTTAAAGCGGCACTCGTTCGTCTCTCGTAGTCGTAGTCGTAGTCATAGTGCGTAACCAGTCTTACCTTTTGACCTGGAAGGTGGTGTCGGTGGGACATTCTCCTGTGCGTTGTTGAAAAATAAAAAAACTCTCAGCATGCACGTTAACTAAAAGCCGAATTCTCCTGTCTCTCATTACCAAGTAGACGCCATTGGCATGTGCAGTGAGCACTATCTGGCAAGAAAGGGTTGCTACGTTATACTCGCTAGGCATAATCTTCTTGGTTTTAGAAAGGTTTAGCGAGCGTTGGGCCACAGTGCCATGAATACAGTGAACTAGTATATACCATGAAGTCGAGGTGGTTAACAGTGGGAAGTAGACACGAAGCGCAAGCCATAAGAAAGTGTGCGTGTGCCACCTCTCGTTTAGTCTTTGGAATGACCGCTGGATGGCGGTGCTTCTATATCGGGAATATACGATGAAAAGAGGCGAGATGGTAGTACTTGGAGTGTTGACTAGATGGACGAACGGACACACAGACAGACGCATGGATGGACGCATGGATGGCTGCACGGACGGATGAAAGCATGGACGGACACAGGAGCGGATGCATGGATGAACGCAGGGACGGAGCACATATGGACATGTGGACGCAAGAACGGATGCACGCACGGTCGAGCGAATGAACGCACAGATGGTCACACAGACGGACGCATGGATGGACGGAAGCAAGAATGATTGGACGGATGGATGCTTCGCCCCACTCTCCGTCATTCGCACCGTGGATATGCAGCCATTTTTTCCCTTGAATATCGGTGTAAAGTCCGGCAGTCGCAGTGTCCAGAATCACTTCCATGAATTCTTTCTAGAATATTGGTGTAAAATCGGGTTGTCGCAGTGAACTAGACCCATCTAACGCTGTTAATTTAATTCCCACCTCTGCTTTCTCCACATTAACGGACGCATCTGTGGCTATAACTGAACGTATCTTTAGGCTATTGAGGCAGTCTTCAAGGAACCCATACAAATATTTGATTGTTTAAAGTTTAGCATTTATTGCAAATATATTGTCAGACTCTATTCAAACTGTATTCAACCTCACATCGAGGATTTTTAGCCCTAATGGCTCTAAGAGCTTTTGCACATAAACTATTTCAAGTCGATGTAGTCGAGACCATTCACAATCAAGAAGTATGGATGGCTTGCTTATAAATACATATTCGAAGCGTCTCTGTGAGGAGGAATAGATGTTTAGAATTGTTCGAACAGTCAATATGCGAAACCTGGTTTGTAGAGAAGGCAGATATGCTTCATAATAATGAAAAACATTATTATCTACAAACATAAAGAGGCCTAAACATAAACACAATCCCTCACGCTCCATAGAATGAAGAGCCACGTAATTTATGAGTGGGTTCCCCACAGAACAAGATACATCTACACTTTAATATTGGGTGGACATACATGCAATATATCATCAGCAAAGCTCCTCTACGCATTCCAAATCGGCCATTGTTGATGCACTTTGCGGTTGTATCTAAGCCCTTGTCTTTAACCTTCTCTTCATCTTTTGTGGGGTTTAACGTCCCGAAACCACCATACAGATATGCGAGACGCCGTAGAAGAAAGGCTCCAGAAATTTCGACCACCTAGGGTTCTTTAGTGAGCACCCAAATCTGAGCCCACGGGCCTACACCATTTTTGCCTACGTCGAAAACGCAGCCGCTGCAGCCAGGATTCGATTCCGTGACCTGCCGGTCAGCAACCGAGTAGCATAGCCACTACCAACACGGTGGGGCTATCTAAGTGCTTTAATGGTCTTGCTTTTCACGCCCGTCCAAATGCAGTTGTGGCTGCCGTGGCCGAGAATTGAACCATCCATCCTCGATTTAAGCAGCGCGATACCACACGCAAAGCGCGGCCACCATGGGACATTCTACTGGGGAAAAATGTTTAGTTTTTCTTTGTTTTACCAGGAACATTGTTGATGCTGATTTCGTCACTTATTCAACGAGCGGGACGCACAAAGGTGCCCCACCTGCCCGAAGGGAATCGTGAGAAAATGCGAATGCATTGCAGTGCGTCTATAATGATGCTTTGAGGGTGATGAAAAAATGGCAGATCCCACGTATAGTAGGAATCGATAATAAGCGAAGCAGGAATGGGAAAGGTTGATATGTCACTTTAATATCAGCACAACGTTACGAGGTGAAGGTAAAAATTGCCGTATATGGCTTCCGTGTCATGATTATCATGTTTGAATGTGTCGATTACCTTCGTCATTTGTTCACATTGCGTGATACCAAATTTAGTATATGTGGAGCTAGCGAAACGACCGCAAGCTTGCTATGAGCGTAATATGTTGTCTTGTTCTCACATGACGTGCGTGTCAAGATCATCATGTTTGCACTAGTCATATAT
Organism: Rhipicephalus microplus; assembly: GCF_043290135.1. Taxonomy (NCBI): domain Eukaryota; kingdom Metazoa; phylum Arthropoda; class Arachnida; order Ixodida; family Ixodidae; genus Rhipicephalus; species Rhipicephalus microplus. The sequence continues at coordinate 32,024,468 of NW_027464588.1, read as the reverse complement.
TTTGTCATCCATTGACGTGAGTAGCACAAAATTTGGTATATGTGGAGTAGCAAAATGACCGCGAGCGCATCATAACAGGCCCATTATACTCAAATGTAGCGTTGACGCGCGCGTACTCTGGGAACAGCAAAGCTACGTTAGCAAAACCCGAGCACTCTAAAGACGAGAGCATGCTTACCTCGCACCCAGGCGCCTTTGGCGGTATGCTCTTGCTCCCACAGATGCCATGATTTGTTTGCATCTGCCAAGGCGTGCCTCGCTAGGATGGCATGCTGTGGCTCTGGGAGTTTAAAATGCGAAAAAGCGCTTGTTCACGCTGCTCCCGCTTATAAAATATAATCTGGGTACCAATGCGCTGTCTTCTGATGCCACAAAAAACAGCGCAAGAGGAAGAGATGGCTGAGCACTGCCTGTGAAGTTCACAGCGCATCGCGGGAATTGTGCAGGTGTGGTGTTTTGCGATTACCCAGATTTCCTTCCACAGCGAAAATGCTCAGCTTGACCGCGCTATGAGATATAAATGCAATCAGCAAGAAAAATTCCAGCCCAGAGAAGTGTATGAGTAAGTATATTTATTGCGGTTATTCAAGCGCGAGTCTAGATGTTCCACTTTACAGCAGCGATTTGCGTGCAGTACGCCTGTAGTATGTGGCACAAAACTAATTCCGTACTTTTCGTAGGCCTCATGTCAATAATAGTATATAAATATTACGACTCACGCGTGAACGCATGTGCCTCGCATGTTTAGTACAGCTGTAACGGCCTACTATCGCGATGAAAAGAGATGTGAGCAGCACGGGAAACATGACCTTCGACTCCGCCGAACTGCGTAATGCCTTGACTGTCACTAGGCGAATCTACGTGCGCTTTCAGCCGGCGTCCCCGTAGCATTTTAAAATCTTGTTCTGGTTGGCACTTTTGCACCCCGTGCGTGTTCCGAGTGCTCGGCAGGACTGGCAATCGATTCACATGCGGTGCATAGGCTCAAGTAGTAACCTGATTCTAGAGCCACGTTTACGCCGACTTACAGCACCAATTCTGCCTTGTCACAGCTAAGGCACGCTGCAGTAACGCTGTTCGCGTTTTTTTCAGTCGGATAGTACGTACCTAAAGAAGTTGCTTCCGTAGTCTGCAATGCGCGTGCTGCAGACATTCCGGACTGCCGAGAAAGGTCTCCTCGACGTTTTTAATGAAGTTAGCATAAAATTCCAGCTCATTACCTGTGCGAAACATAATTACAGCCGCACTCGAATTGTGATGTTTCGCGTTTGATTTGCAGAGCGTCTGCTCACGTGGCAGTTGAGAGTGTTACTTTGCCTGTTAAGTTTGGCCTGGAAAATCTTCTGGGTGACGCCAATGTGCGTAAGCCGATCTACTAGGGAGGCTCTCAATCCCTTCGGTGCCCAGTCTGCCAGACGCTGTCGAAGATTTGAGTAATTACCCAGACAATGCGGCAAGCAAAAGCGAATTCCCGTCTTTCAAATGCGGACCCTTTTGTCGTCCCTTCAAGCAGCAGCGGTGCCTGATGACCTCGGTGATTTATCTGGCGACGAGGAAGCTGTTGTGACCGGAGCCAGAGCTGACAGGAGAGCGGCGCTCCTTTTAATCCCCAATCAAGTAGATGACCAGCCGGCTGTCTATGCCCGCCAGGCATTGTCCCTGCTAACCGGAGGATGAGACGTCTCGTCGCCGCAATGCCACGACGAGAGAGGACAACAAAGACAGCATCTTCCTGGAAGAGACCGCGGCGGCCACCGCAAATCACCCCGCCAATTAGGCGAGCTGTGCGGCAGACCCTTTGATGTACGCTGTCAGGATCGTGGGAACTCTCGACTAGCGGCACACACACGACGAGGAAGAGCCCTGCTGGCGCCACCTTGCAGTGCAGTGTTCCCGACTCAATACTGGACGTTCACGTGGACCGTGCATGCTCGTCCTCCTCACCTGTTGTGTGTGTGTGTGATTGGTGTTCCACTCGGAGAGAAGGAGCCCGACAGGGCTTAAAATGACGCCGCTGAGTGCTGGGCGTCGCTCTGAACCCTGTAACGGTTCAACCACCACGCTCGTGGGTTGTAAAACCTCTAACGTTTCTTTTCTGTAAGTATGTGTAAATAGTGCCATAAACCTGTGTTTGTTTTCGTATCCTCTTCGTGTCAGCGTTCAGTTTCTCCAGTAACCTTCCTTCCGAACCCATAACAACTGGTGGCAGTGGTGGGATGCCATCAGAAACTTCCTCATTCCGAACCTTAACAACTGGTTGGCAGCGGTGAGATGAACTTCGCGACATAATGCTGTGCTGTGGTGAGTGCTTGGTCTTTGCTTTGACTTTCCAGGCTTCAATTCTGTGAGTTTATTAGAAGCTGGATTGTGTGTGAATTAGGGAGATAACCTTTTGTGAGTTTTGAATTGTAGGGATCACCTAATTTTGTGTGATATGCAGGACCAAAGTACAACGGCATTCATGGCGTGGAAGGCCATGCTAAGAGAAGAACTTTTGGCTGTGAGTAAGCATCTAGGCATTGAAGTAGGGGAAGGAATGGGCAGGACAGCGATTGTGAGGCTGATCACGCAAAAAGCCAGTGAGGAGGAGATTAAAAACACGGTAGAAATTTTAGAAAAACAGGAAATAGAGGAACGTGAAAGAGAGGAACGGGAGCGAGAGGAACGGAAACGAGAGGAACGCGAAAGAGAGGCACAGAGAAGATATAGAAAAGAAAAAGAAGAAAAAGAAAGATTGGAATGGCATAAAGAGAGAGAGCAGTGGAAGGAAAGTCTAAAAGTAAAACAGGAAGAGACAAGAAGATCAATACAGTGCCTTAGAGCGTCTCATGTGAATTCGAGGATCCATGCATTCGGAGAGGGTGAGGATTTAGAGAGTTATATAACGTCTTACGAGAAAGTTTGCAGAGAACTAGAGCTCCACGAAGGCTATTGGTTTATCACCCTATTGAGTGTCCTTCCGTACAACTTGATGGGTAGGATACTCTACCTTTCCGAGGAACAGTTCAATAGGTACAATGCAGCTAAGGCAGCTTTACTGCGGTCCTTCGGCATCAGAGTTGACAGGAAGCGAATTGAGTACAAGCTCACGAACGCTCCCGTGAAGAACGCGCGACGTTGTGCTGGTAGTAAAACCTAGCATGAGAGAGGTCCGCGTGTCTCTTATAGCACCAAGGTAGATAGTGAGCGAAAATGAGAGGTAGAAAAACGGGAGCGAGGTGAAGAGCGTGAGCGAGCACTGAGCCTAGTGTTTGAACTGTCGGAAGAAAAAGTCGAGGCAAGGCGGCGGAAGATTCAGCCATCCGCAAGTGTAGCGCACGAGAAGTGCGATGACCAAATAAGTGAGGTGCGGCCCAGAGCTTTAGAGAAGGCTAGCACGTTTAATGACAGCAGCAGGTTCGACGATGAACCAAATCTGAGTGCTGCGAAAGAAGCTGCGTTGAGTAGAGAGGCCGACGAAGGCCAGAGCAAATGCGACGAGGGGCTGTGCCAGTTTAATACTAGCGAGATAGCTAGAATAGCGGTAGACAGGCTGGTACAGATCTCAACTGTGTTAGTCGCGACGGTGGATCTTGCAGAAAATGTGGAAGTAGTCAAGGACACCGGCGAGAGCTCAAGAGAAGCAGCGAAGGTAGTGGATGAGAACAGCGTGGCTGTAGGCAGCGCCCAGCAAGACGAGCGAGATTTTTTTGCAGGAAAGCAGCTGCACTGTTTCTGAAAGCGTCAAGCTGTCCACCGATCTGGAGTGTGAAATAGGTGATTTTTTCGAAAATCATTTAGACGGCGTGGGTTTGACAGCGGACGAATACTGTGTGAGAGTTGACGAGCTTGCGATGAAATCGGAAGGCTTGGCAACGAGCCGCAAAGAGCGGCGCAGACGAAAGAGACGTCGCAAAGCCGCGAGTGAGACAAGCAGCTCTGCGCATGTTGAGAAAGGTTCGAAGCCTATTAGCGTAGCAAGCAGAACTAGGCATTTTGCGTCGGCGTCAAAGTTCATTTGTAGGCGTCTGAACTGCCGAATAAAGAGAAGGAAACAGCGGGTCCTTCGCAAATGAAATCAAATGGGAGGCACCAGGTTAGTTGGGCGCGTGAGTACAAAGTTAACACAGGTGAATCGGCGCGACATGGCAACAGTGCTAGGAAATCGAACTGCCAAAGTAGTGTGGCAGGTGGTGCAGAAGCACCATTGAGCTGTAGAATAACCGATGACGCAACCCGAGGCGAACTTCCTAGTAGTGGGGGAAATGTTGGCCGCAAACGTTGACGCAAGAAAGCAGAGCGACTAAGGAATATGAAAGGCGGCAATCGGCCGGACGAACGAGACAAGGGTAGGTCATCGGCCAGTTCAACAACAAGGTTTTTGTGTCGTGCAGTAAGGCACAAGCGGTGAAATAGTAGTGTACAGCGCGAGTCCTCGCGACGAAATGCGCGGTGGAGATTTAGAGCTTTTCGTGGACAAGAGTGTCAACGTGGTCCTAGAAGAAAAGCCACAATTGCTAAACACCCCACAGGAGCGAGCCCAAAAAGGGCATGGCCACTCTTTTCCACGCATTGCTCGGGCCCACTCCGTGAACCTGACAGAGGCAGGCTAAAATCGCGAATGATGCGTGACTGCGCCGTTCAGCTGGTAGCACATACGCGTCGTTGCCTCGGGCGTTCTGAAAATCCGCCTTGACCGCGACCACCGCGGGTCCGATTGAAAAGGGAGGGACAGCTGTAACCTGGAGAGTCGGACAAAGAAATTTTCTTGAAAGCGTGTTTGTTTGCTTATTTTCTGTTTTTGAAGTAATCTTTTTGTCACCTCCATGGCTAGTTTGTTTAGACGCAGTTTTATCCCCTCTAGAGTTTTTTAAATGCATTGCAAGTGTTTTTAGTTGAGTTACAGGGAAATGGCCTACGGTTAGGTGTGTGATCGGTGTGCTACCGTTCTTTGAATGAGAGTATGATGTGCTAGGGCGCACATCATAGTTCTGTGTGTTCTTTAAAGACAGGGGCTGACATGAGGCTACATTCAGTTAACGAGCGTGCTAGTATGTGAAGGTAATTTCGTTTTGTTGTTTTAGTGATTGCTTATAGGGCTCATTTGATCACTTGAGATGAGAGCATTGCGTTCACCGAACTTTGAGGCTAGGCATACATTTATAAGAGTTATAGGACGCAGTTTGATCTGCTGTGAGTTAGTTTTCATGGGCGTCAGGGTGTCCTACAAGTAGGCACTCACGACTACGTTAAGTGTCGTGAGAGAATGAAGAATGTACACAGATACCTTGTGTATAGGGTCTGGCAGCATTCGTCTAAAAACCATGTAGTTGGTTGTGTTTCATTTAATTAGTGATAAGTCAGCGAATGTTAGTTACAACATAGTATTGCAGATGGCAGGAAAAAGCTAGTTTTGAAGAACGGGATTACGGTTATATGGGGCCAAATTGTGTTTGCCTTTGTGTGCTTTTCTCACACGGCAATTTGTTCCATCTTTGGTAAGCATCTCCACATCCATCTTTGTTGTAACTTTGGCGGAACCAAATTGTCTCAAAATTTTAGCGTACAGGTTTCTCTTTTGTTTGTGTTTTTTGGGAAGCCTGGAGGGTTTTAAGCGGGTCCAATGTGCCTGACTTCAGCATTGTATTGTGTTGTGTGGTTCGCCTTGCTGTTGTCGATCATTGTGAGCTGGTTTGGAAGTTGCTTACGAGTTCGCAGCCGGAGGGTCAAAGCCAGGCCATCGTCCTCGTCACCAACCATTCTCTTCGTGCCCAGCGGTTGGGAGCGCTGGCCAGCCGAGATTTTCCGGGCCGCGGAGCAGCTGTAAAGTTTGGCCTGGAAATTTTTCTGGGCAGACGCCATTGCGCGTAAGCCGGTCTACTGGGGAGGCTCTCAATTATTTCGGCGCCAAGTCTGCCAGACACCGTCGAAGATTTGAGTAATTACCCAGACAATGCGGCAAGCAAAGGCGAGTTCCCGTATTTCAAATGCGGACCCTTTTGTCGTCCCTTCAAGCAGCAGCGGTGCCTGATGACCTCGGTGATTCATCTGGCAACGGGGAAGCTGTTGTGACCGGCGCCAGAGCTGACAGGAGAGCGGCGCTCCTTTCAATCCCCAATCAAGTAGACGACCAGCCTGCTGCCTATGCCCGCCAGGCATTGTCCCTGCTAGCCGGAGGATGAGACGTCGTGTCGCCACGATGCCACGACGAGAGAGAACAACAAAGACAGCATCTTCCTGGAAGAGACCGCGGCGGCCACCGCAAATCACCCCACCAATTAGGCGAGCTGTGCGGCAGACCCTTTGATGTACGCTGTCAGGATCGTGGGAACTCTCGACTAGCGGCACACACACGACGAGGAAGAGCCCTGCTGGCACCACCTTGCAGTGCAGTGTTCACGACTCAATATTGGACGTTCACGTGGACCGTGCATGCTCGTCCCCCTCACCTGTTGTGTGTGTGTGTGATTGGTGTTCCAATCGGAGAGGAGGAGCCCGACAGGGCTTAAAACGACGCCGCAGAGTGCTGGACGTCGCTCTAAACCATGTAACGGTTCAACCACCACGCTCGTGGGTTGTAAAACCCCGAACGTTTCTTTTCTGTAAATATGTGTAAATAGTGCCATAAACCTGTGTTTGTTTTTGTATCCTCTTCGTATCAGCGTTCAGTTTCTTCAGCGACCTTCCTTCCGAACCCATACCAACTGGTGGCAGTGGTGGGATGCCATCAGCAACTTCCTCATTCCGAACCTTAACACGCCACGCTTGCAACAGATCCCGCCACGCGCTTTTCAATATTAGAGTTACTGTATATGCTGCTTTAGGTTACTGTATATGCTACTTTAGGCAGCAGAGTTGCGCCACTGTTTTCCAGGCGCCGCTCACTCCACGTGTAAGAGTTCAGTGCCTCTATTCGCCGAGCGCCATCACGTGGTTATAAGTGGTTCAATTGCACACCGGAGAAGCCAACGCTACGATGATTCCGGGCAGACAAAGCGAGGTTGACATCGGCTGTTGTTAATCTTGGCGCACTTCTTCGCTATTGTATTCATGTCAGAAGAAATGTGGTAGTAAGTGCATTCTGTGGTAAATTGTGCGACTTAGAGTTTATGTGATTATATGCGTGTGCAGCGGTGTCACTAGAGAAAGATTAGTGTTCAGTAAGGAAGGAATAAATGTTTGACTTGTTTTTATCAATTCATGGCGCTGCAAACTTGCTAAATTTGTATTACCCACAGATGAAGTGAATACACTTTACATGCAGAGTTGTTCAGCGTGTGTCGACTGCATAGGTCCCAATTGGTCTGACTGGTATAACACATCGAAGAAAGGGAGAATGAGTTAAACTATACCTATTCAAATCGGGAAGCTGCTGCAGCTAGCGCATGAACTACGTGAATTCAATGCAGCTTTCAAACCTTACGCGGAAAGAATATTGGGCGCGACAGGGCTGTTCAACAACGATTCACATCAGCTGTCGTGAGCCGCGATTGTAACACAATCGAGCATAATAGAGAGCCGCGCCTAACGTAGGCGTCGCACGGGTACTCGATTGCTACTCAGCTCGATTCAGTTGAAGGCCATGAATCTACACCTGGCTCCCTAACACAGTTAACGTATGACTCTAACACGTTGAAAAAAATTCATTCCTAACTGGTTCGATTGTGATCAAAAGGGCGAAACTTTGAATGGAAAAGCAGCGGAAAAGAAGACGAAGCTAGTGCAACTAACCATAAATATATATCTCACTGGTTCAATGAGCCGACGTACTTTGTTTTATTATTACATACTAAGAACGTAAGCATCAATTCAAGGCTTCTAGGCATGATAAGAGCAACTGAGTTTTACTTATAGCTTTAAAAAAATAGAAACAAAGCGAAAAAAATAAAGCCATGCCCTCAAACCATAGTCCCTAAATATTGAGGAACTATGTAGCACTCTGAAGGGCGGGCGTTGCTCCTACGCGGGTGGTGAGTGACTTTCCCGCAAGGCTTTTGAACGCAAGATGGCGTACCTCGGTGCAAATCTGCTACCGAAAGGTAGCGTACACAGTGACTCTATTCAATATGGCAGCAAGCCCTGAACTCGCTTTGTTCTGGTGTATAGTCTGATGCCAGGCGCGACCGGCGCGTTCATCGACGCGGCGCGAAGACAACCACTGTGAAATGTGACGTGCTGCATTTGGCGCCGGTGCGTCACCCAGACAGTACTGCTTCTCCTTCTTTTCGTGACGAAGGAACGCCGGACGCGCATGCGTGAAAGCAACGCAGCGCAGCGCGCACCTGCGAGTATATGGCAAGACGGGCGCCTGGCGTGGCAACGCCGGCGTGACGCGAAGAAATGAACGCCGGTGAGCACGCGCACCACGTCACGTCGAAATGTATTGGCGCCTTAACTGTAGTGTGTAGTCATGTTCTCAGGAGACACGCATCTCAGGATTATCATGTTTGCACCAGTCACATACCTTCGTCATACATTGACGTCACGTTATACAAAATTTGGCATATGTGAAGTTAGCGAAACCACCGCGAGTGGATCATGAGTGTGGAATGTAGTCATTTTATTACATGACACGCATGCTATGATTGTCACGTTTATATGTGTCATTTATCTATGTCGTTCATTCGCGTCACGTAATACCGAGTTTAGTACACGTGAAGCTAGCGAGACAGCTGCTAGCGCATCACTAGCATAGCTTATAGTCATAATGTTACATGACACGCATCTCATGTTTATCATGTTTGCACCAGTCACATACCTTAGTCATCCATTCACGTACCGTAATGACGAATTTGCTATGTGGGACGCTAGCGAAACTGCCGCCAGCGCATCATGAACGTGGCATGATGCGCTGTCATGAAACAACATGACATGCGTGTCATGTTGTTACATGACATGCATGTCTTGATTTTCATGTAAGGGTTGATTGCTTGTGTTTGGCACGCAATCATGCCATACCATACAAGTTTTGCAACATGCAATGTGAACGAAACCACCGCGAAAGCTACAGGACCATCAAATGAAAGTCATGACATTCATGACATACATGTCACAATTTTCACGTTATGACTAGTCAAATATGTTCTTCGTACAGTCATGCTATGCCATTCCAAGTTTGGTATTGATACCATTATCGAAACGGCTAGGAGAGCTAAAAGTCGTAGGCGGTTAGATAGATAGATAGATAGATAGATAGATAGATAGATAGATAGATAGATAGATAGATAGATAGATAGATACTCTCAAAGTCACCGAAGTTCGCTAAGAATTGCTTCACATTTAAAAGCTTGGTGAATCGAAGGAACCCGACGATTCTACATGCACGAAGTATCAGACTTACCGACTCAGTGGTCCTTTTTTTAGGAGGGTCTTTGTGCCATACTTTGTATACTACAATGGTGCCGAGCCAAATATAGGTGCTTCCTTTATAAAAAGGAATATGAAACATGCACTACTTGTTGACGAGTTGGATCTCGAGCGGATGTTTGCCGACAGCTGGATAGAATGAAATGTCGCGATTGTGGGGTGCTCAATCCAACTGAAAAACACTATTGCGACCCAATGTGTGTTGCCTTTGTGGGAAAGGTCATCTTACCGGAGACTGAAAATGCCATGAATGGCTTAGGACCCCATATCTTTGGATGAAAAGATGGTGGGAGAAACAACACCGACAAGCCGATGAACGACAAGAAATGAAGACTTTGTCGAATGCTAATGCAACAGGCATCTCGAGGGAACAGCACACATCGTAAAATCCAACGGAGGAAAGTGGCACTTCCACCCAGAACAGAGAAAGGCGACGCAGAGATCATCCAAGCTCCTTCCAGCGACACGTCGAAGGGGAAAAAGAAAGAACCCAAGACAGACCCAGATCGACATCAAGATCAAGGTCCACATGTCAACACAGATCCAGGTCACGGGCCAAATCTAAGACAAGGGCAACGACGTCACCTCATTTCAGTGCCACGAGTGTCCTGACGGTGGTCGGGGCAGCCGAGAAATGGTGAGCTGGGCGGGCAAGCTAATTTGGGAGCCTTTTTTGTTTGGGAGTTTGCTTGAGGCAGAAGGGTATGCCCTCAAGAGGTAAGCTATATTACTAAAATGCTAGAACAACTCACCCGCGAAAACACAAAACAGAGGGACTTAATAGAACAACTGAAGGAAGAGAACGCTAAGTTAAGGCGAAATCAGCTGCTCTAGTCAACTAGCCCCATAGCATCGTCCAGTCGAATTTTAACTCCTGTGCCTGCACAGGAGTCAGGAGCGCATGCACCGAAACGATTAGCAGAGGAATTGTCTCCTGTAGAAACAAATCTGTAGAATATGAATACCTCTTAAAACTCATAGAAAAGAAATTCAAGAATATGCTCGAAGAAATTACTAAGGTCATGCAACAACAATGCGCAGTATTGCAGTTGCCGCTCGGAGAAATAAAACAAAGAATAGATAGCATAGAAAATCGACAAATGGTTGTTGACAACACGCAATAAGATTTGAGGTCTATAGGAGCAGACCCGCTTAAAACTAATACTATATCCTACAACCGGCCGACTATGGCCGAAGTAATCAAAGTAGCAGGTGAAGGGACCGTTGAAAAACATAGCATGCTGTAATCAGTATAAAATTAGGCAGTGGAACTGTCGTCGGCATCGCCCGATGTGGGGTAACTTACAACAGTTTCTCAACGGAAAGGAGGTGCTAGACGTCATCGCCTTGCAGAAACCTAGAGGAATCGCTAAATTGTGAAATTACAAATCTTATTCTACCACTGACGAAAGAACGTCTGTAACAATTCTCGTGTAAAAAATTCTAATGGTGATAGAGCATGATACTGTAAAGAGAAGCAAGTACTCTGGCGCAGAGGCAGCAGCATCGCGTGTGCCGCAGAGGCTCGAGCTCGTGAACTGCGGCTGATGCATCGTCTTACTAGCAACAACCTTTCCGCTCAATAAATCTCCTTGGTAGAGCCGTGCAGGGTACCGCCCTCTCTACCTTCCCACTACTTGTGCATGCGTGTCATGTTGTTACATGACATGCATGTCTTGATTTTCATGTAAGGGTTGATTGCTTGTGTTTGGCACGCAATCATGCCATACCATACAAGTTTTGCAACATGCAATGTGAACGAAACCACCGCGAAAGCTACAGGACCATCAAATGAAAGTCATGACATTCATGACATACATGTCACAATTTTCACGTTATGACTAGTCAAATATGTTCTTCGTACAGTCATGCTATGCCATTCCAAGTTTGGTATTGATACCATTATCGAAACGGCTAGGAGAGCTAAAAGTCGTAGGCGGTTAGATAGATAGATAGATAGATAGATAGATAGATAGATAGATAGATAGATAGATAGATAGATACTCTCAAAGTCACCGAAGTTCGCTAAGAATTGCTTCACATTTAAAAGCTTGGTGAATCGAAGGAACCCGACGATTCTACATGCACGAAGTATCAGACTTACCGACTCAGTGGTCCTTTTTTTAGGAGGGTCTTTGTGCCATACTTTGTATACTACAATGGTGCCGAGCCAAATATAGGTGCTTCCTTTATAAAAAGGAATATGAAACATGCACTACTTGTTGACGAGTTGGATCTCGAGCGGATGTTTGCCGACAGCTGGATAGAATGAAATGTCGCGATTGTGGGGTGCTCAATCCAACTGAAAAACACTATTGCGACCCAATGTGTGTTGCCTTTGTGGGAAAGGTCATCTTACCGGAGACTGAAAATGCCATGAATGGCTTAGGACCCCATATCTTTGGATGAAAAGATGGTGGGAGAAACAACACCGACAAGCCGATGAACGACAAGAAATGAAGACTTTGTCGAATGCTAATGCAACAGGCATCTCGAGGGAACAGCACACATCGTAAAATCCAACGGAGGAAAGTGGCACTTCCACCCAGAACAGAGAAAGGCGACGCAGAGATCATCCAAGCTCCTTCCAGCGACACGTCGAAGGGGAAAAAGAAAGAACCCAAGACAGACCCAGATCGACATCAAGATCAAGGTCCACATGTCAACACAGATCCAGGTCACGGGCCAAATCTAAGACAAGGGCAACGACGTCACCTCATTTCAGTGCCACGAGTGTCCTGACGGTGGTCGGGGCAGCCGAGAAATGGTGAGCTGGGCGGGCAAGCTAATTTGGGAGCCTTTTTTGTTTGGGAGTTTGCTTGAGGCAGAAGGGTATGCCCTCAAGAGGTAAGCTATATTACTAAAATGCTAGAACAACTCACCCGCGAAAACACAAAACAGAGGGACTTAATAGAACAACTGAAGGAAGAGAACGCTAAGTTAAGGCGAAATCAGCTGCTCTAGTCAACTAGCCCCATAGCATCGTCCAGTCGAATTTTAACTCCTGTGCCTGCACAGGAGTCAGGAGCGCATGCACCGAAACGATTAGCAGAGGAATTGTCTCCTGTAGAAACAAATCTGTAGAATATGAATACCTCTTAAAACTCATAGAAAAGAAATTCAAGAATATGCTCGAAGAAATTACTAAGGTCATGCAACAACAATGCGCAGTATTGCAGTTGCCGCTCGGAGAAATAAAACAAAGAATAGATAGCATAGAAAATCGACAAATGGTTGTTGACAACACGCAATAAGATTTGAGGTCTATAGGAGCAGACCCGCTTAAAACTAATACTATATCCTACAACCGGCCGACTATGGCCGAAGTAATCAAAGTAGCAGGTGAAGGGACCGTTGAAAAACATAGCATGCTGTAATCAGTATAAAATTAGGCAGTGGAACTGTCGTCGGCATCGCCCGATGTGGGGTAACTTACAACAGTTTCTCAACGGAAAGGAGGTGCTAGACGTCATCGCCTTGCAGAAACCTAGAGGAATCGCTAAATTGTGAAATTACAAATCTTATTCTACCACTGACGAAAGAACGTCTGTAACAATTCTCGTGTAAAAAATTCTAATGGTGATAGAGCATGATACTGTAAAGAGAAGCAAGTACTCTGGCGCAGAGGCAGCAGCATCGCGTGTGCCGCAGAGGCTCGAGCTCGTGAACTGCGGCTGATGCATCGTCTTACTAGCAACAACCTTTCCGCTCAATAAATCTCCTTGGTAGAGCCGTGCAGGGTACCGCCCTCTCTACCTTCCCACTACCATCCTAGAACTCAGTTCTCGAAGGCCACTTTCTTCTATGCCAGACGCCGATCAGCAGACGCTTCCATCCCCTTCGGCCACCATTCCAGGCAGTATTACTCAACGGGAGCCTCCAATCTTCAGCGAAACAGATGACAACGACGTTGAAGATTGGCTGTCGACTTTCGGACGGGCGAGCGCTGGGAACAGATAGATTGCGCTGTGCAGTTCCACAACTAAATTATTACCTTAATAAAGCTCGGCTCAAGGCGTCACCGCTATGCATTTGGTGCAACGAAATTGAAACAATTGAACATTTCTTTTTATTCTGTCATCGTTATTCTTATCAGAGAAAAAGATTTTTAGTAGCCCCATTACAAAAGCTAGGAATACAAGGAAATCTACCAGTAATTTTATCACTCGGCGGAACTTCATTTGGTTGCTGCCACAGGGATGTATGCTCCGCTGTGTTTGATTACATCAACGCAACTAAAAGATTACCATGCTAATGAACCCCTACCTTTTCAGATCTTTAGTTTATAATTCGTAGTTATGTCTTTCAAAAACAAAAAGATGGTTTGACCGCTTGCTCAGCAAACATTTTTGTTTTTTGGTAGTATTATTTTAAGCTACTTTTTCAGATTGGCTTCAATATACTTTTAGTTTTATTTAGGTATCCTGCCGCCCGGTTCTTGGTCCATCCCCCTTTGTGGGTAAGCGCCATCCATCAGAGGTCATCAGCATCAGCATTAGATGGATGCACGCGGACAAGTTGACACGCGTATATCACTGGTGTTGCCAGCCTTTGACTTAGAAACCACAAAAGGGACGTCCAAACGTGGTCGAAATTCAAGACATCGATTGTAGCAGTCTCCGATTGACCTGCCGTCCGAAAACTTTGTGCCGCGCAGCGTTTACTCACACGCGCACAAGAAAGGGATGCAACCTTCACTAGTTACATAGAATACGTCATAGATTTGTGCAGACGCGTGAACGCCGCGATGACGGAAGCGGAAAAAGTGTGAGCACATTCTCTAAGGAATTGACGACGACTCTTTTCAAATGCTCTTGACGAAAAGCCCGACCACGGTTAACGACGTAATTATTAGCCTGTGCCAAAGCTACGATGAATTGCGGAAGCAGCGAGCTCTCACAAGACGTCCTCCAGCGCACGATTTGGCATCACTGTCTAGTGTGACCAATGGTCATGACCAAGCGTCGCTGATAGCTCCAATAAAAGTATTCGTCCGCGAAGAATTCGCACAACAGCTTTCCTTGGTGCTCTTCACACCAGAACCTACCGCAACTTTACCGTCATCTGTCCATGGCCTCATTCAAGAAGAACTCGCCGAGGCCCTACCAGCTGCCCGCGAGCATAATGATGCGGCTGCTTCATTGCCTACGCCGCCGCTGCAGCCATGCCAACTTGCAAGGCTCCTGTTCCACCGTTCCAGCCTAGAGCGAGCTATCTGCCACCTCCAGTCCACTGGACCAGCACTAACACCGCCAACCCGTTGTACATCCTCGACAATCACCCGATATGCTACGTATGCCGATACCCCAGACACGTCACAAAGTATGGCCGCTGCCGGATGCATATCACCGATAAAAAACACCATGAGCCATTCTTCCCGCTCGACTACAACACGCATTATGGTTCCTTCACTCCAATGCCAGCCCGCTACCAGGACGACCACCACCCTCGGTCGGGACGTCTTAGCTCGCCCTCTACACGCCGCCGCTCGCCTTTTCCGTTGCGTCGACGGCCCGCGGCTAACGAGAAGGAATACTAGACGACGCAGTCGCTGAGGCAAGAACTGTGCAAGTTTCGGTTTGCCCAAGTCCTCATTCGTCACCTACTGTGTTATTGATGTGTTCGTGGAAAATATCCCTACTGTCACTCTTGTAGATACCGGTTCAGCTGTTTCTATTATTGATGCTGAATTTTGACGCTCAATTTGTGAGGTTACGACGCCTTTCTCCGGATTATCACTTCGCACGGCCAGTGCTCAACCTGTTCAACCGATCGTAGTATGTACAGCCCGTGTAACAACTCAGGACGTACTGTATACAGTTGGGTTCGTCGTTCTTTCATCGTGCTCCCATACCTTAGGATTAAATTTTCTGTCACGTCATTTTTTTTCTTTATTACCTGATCTTGGTCCCAAACACATAATACAAGCGACACTGGTAAGATGCCGTAATCGACTGTGCTCGGGCCGAGGTTGAATTTCACTCACTGGATGACCGAGCGTCTGTCGACACCCAGTCTGCCGCTAACCTTGTCGTTAACGACGACCCCTGCATGCCTCCATGATCTTTTGCGTTCGTACAAGTTTCATGCAGCGCCGTATCCGACGACACGGTCTTCTTCACACTATTTCCAATATTTGTCGCCCGAACAGCCCTCACCCTGGCTTATGCTGCTCTCTAGATTGTAGAAAGCTCAATTACAATGCCAATTTACAATCACGAGTCATCGCCTTTATCCATACTCTGTGACGAGTGCCTTGGCCACGTCGAGACGATCTGTTCTACCATGATTATATCCGTGCCCAATAAGGTGCCTTCTACGTCCGTCTGTGAAGTGGCTGTCGTCTCCGCGGCTGACCCAATGTCAGCAAACATACTTCAACCATTCATAACTGGAGATCTGATATCTTCGCAGCGCTCAGAGCTCCTCACCATCCTTGAGTGCTACTGCCATTTTTTCGACCATGCACAAGTATCTCCCGGCCGTGCCTTAGCAGTAGAACACCACATCGACAGTGGGTCCCACTCACCGCTGCGAGACCGACAATATCGCGTGTCCGCTACAGAACGCCACGTCATGGCTGACCAAGTAGACGAAATGCTTCGCAGAGGTGTTATTCGACCTTAACAGAGCCCATGCGCGTCTCCGGTGGTCGTCGTCAAAAAGAAAGGCTGTTCTATTGATTTCTGTGTCGATTTCCGGCGACTGAACAAGGTCACGCTGAAGGATGTTTACCCACTGCCACGCATTGATGATGCTTTGAACTGTTTACAGGGTGCCGAGTTCTTTTCCTTTTTAGACTTGTGGTCAGGCTAGTGGCAGGTGCCGATGGCTGAGGCCGATCGCCGCAAACCGTTTTTGTCGTGCCAGGCGGCTTATAAGAATTCGCTGTCATGCCTTTCGGACTTTGCAACGCGCCTGCAATGTTCGAACGAATGATGGACAATATCCTGCGTGGACTAAAATGGAAGATCTCCTTGTGTTACCTCGATAATATCGTGGTCTCCACTCCTAACTTTGACACACACTTACGTCGCCTTCAGAACATCCTTACTTGCTTGACCAACGCCAGTTTGCAATTACACCTTAAAAAAAGTCGATTAGTCATGCGTCCACTAAATATTTTGGGCACATTGTTTCCAAGGAAGGCGTCCTCCCGGATAGCGAGAAACTGTGCTCTGTTACAGCGTTTCTTAAACCTGCCACCATTAAAGAACTTCGAAGTTTCATCGGCTTGTGTTCGTAATTCCGGCGATTCGTCCGAAACTTCGCGTCTATTTTATCACCTCTCACGCAACTTCTGAGCAGCTGTAAAGACCTCTTATCGTGGTCCCCTGCCTGCGACGAGGCTTTCACCACCTTTCGATGGCTTCTCGCGACGCCACCCATTCTACGCCATTTCGATCCTGAAGCTCCAACTGAAATCCACACCGATGCCTGTGGTGTAGGCCTGCGTGCTGTGACAGCGTAAACCGGAGCACACAGGATACGTCGTGGCATACGCTAGTCGCACACTCACCAATACAGAGAGCACCTGCAGCTTCACAGAAAAGGAGCGTTTGGCCATTGTGTGGGCCCTTGGAAAGTTTCGCCGATATCCAACTGGCCCTTTTTTTTACGTCTTGACCGACCACCATGCGTTGTGCTGGCTTTCAACGTTAAAACACCCACCTGGCCGCCTCGATCGCTGGGTGTTGAAAACCAAGCTTACGGCATCATCATCATCATCATCATCATCATCATAATCATCATCAGCCTGACTACGTCCTCTGCAAGACAAAGGCCTCTCTCATGTTCCGCCAGTTAAGCCGGTCTCGTGCTTGCTGCTGCAAATTTATACGCGCAAACATCTTAATCTCATCTGCCCACCTAACCTTATGTCTCCCCCTAACCCGCTTGCCTTCTCTGGGAATCCAGTTAGTTACCCTTAACGACCAGCGGTTATCCTGTCTACGCGCTACATGCCCTGCCCATGTCCAGTCTTCTTCTTGATTTCAGCTATGATATCCTTAACCGCCGTTTGTTCCCTAATCCACTCTGCTCTCTTCTTGTCTCTTAAGGTTACACCTACCATTTTTCTTTCCATTGCTCGCTGCGTCGTCCTCAATTCAAGCTGAACCCTCTTAAATTGAGGATGACGCAGCGAGCAATGGAAAGAAAAATGGTGGGTGTAACCTTAAAAGCCTTAAGCTTAAGCTTAACCTTAAGCTTATGTGTAACCTTAAGCTTATGACATACGCGTGGTTTATCGGTCTGAACGGAAGCATGCTCACACCGCTCTTTCTCGTTCTCCCCTTTCTCAGAACGCCACAGCTGACTCCGCTTGCGATCTCACATTGTCATCTCTTGACTTTGACACAATTTCTATCGAACAACGCAATGACCTGTGGACTGCGTCTTCTCTCGATCATCCCTCCGACACTTCTGAACTCACTAAGATGCGAACGCTCCGGCGCCAAGTTCGACACTTCACGATACGTGACACGCTTCTCTATCAACGCAACTACGCACGAGATGTACGCAAGTGGCTGCTCGTCGTTCCACGAACCCTGAGATTGCATATCTGTTCCTCTTTCCATGCCGACCCACAATGTAATTACGCAAGAGTCTTCAAGTCCTACGAAAGGATTCGTCATCGTTTCTACTGGAGTGGTATGTATACTTCATCCGCAACTTCGTCCGCTCTTGCGCTGAATGTGAGCGCCAAAAATCTCCACCACACGTTTCCGACGATGAACTGCAGCCTTTGCCGTGCCCATCCCAACCCTTGGAACGGGTCTAAATAGATCTTTCTGGACCCCTTGTATTGTCTCTGACTGGAACCAGGTGGATTATAGTTGCTATTGACCACCTAACGCGCTATGCTGAGACCCCTGCTCTTCTAACGGCTACAAGAAGTTGCCACTTTCCTACTGCGTAATTTTGTGCTGCGTCATAGAGTCCCTAAAGAACTCCTCAACGACCGTGGTTGTGCCTTCTTTTCCGGGGTCATTGAACGATTGCTCGCGGAGTGTGCTATTGCACATCGCACATGTGCCGCTTACCACCCTCAAACCGAAGGGGCTATCGAGTGCTTTAATCGTACTCTTGGTGATATGCTCTCTATGTACGTGACACCTGATCACTCTAACTGGGACTGAGTACTCCCATTCATTGCATACGCCTATATTACGACAATGCAAGCAAGAACAGATTTCTCCTCTTTTTACCTCCAACACCATTGACACCATTTTGCCCTATGGACCAGACACCTCCAAGTGCCTGCCACCACCAGCAGACACGCAGAAGAATGTCGCCAGTTAGGTTGTCGCTTTACCAAAACCAAAACCGGCAAAAAGCAATTCATGATGCCCAGACCTCAACTACCACTTTTATTCCGGGGGCCCTCGTGTGTCAGTGCCGCATCGCACACCTGGGCTCTCTTCCAAACTCCTGCCCAAATACGATAGGCCATATCGTTTTTTCGAACAAACTTCTGCAGTAAATTACCTCATTGAACCTTTTACGCCACCATCAGACTTGCGACATCGCAACTGCGAGGTTGTACACGTCCAGAGACTCAAGCAGTACCATGGTTCTACACCACCTGCACATGACTGAGTCGGCAGGATGGCTCCTTTTTTCCCCATAGAGCCATTGTAAAGAAGAGGAAGTACTCCAGTGCTGAGGCAGCAGCATCGAGTGTACCGCACAGGCTCGAGCTCGTGAACTGCGGCTGGTTCGTCGCCTTATTAACAACAACCTTTCCGCTCACTAAATGTCCTTCATAATACAAAAATCTGCGATGTCCATTATGTTCTTGTTGAGTTAGTTCCATCGCCAAAGAGTGGTGACAGTTTATTCATAGTTAACGTCAATAGCAGCCCTATACAAAAAGAGCAAGTTTAGGTCGATTTTCGGGGAAATGATCAGCATTGCAAACAAACAAGCACTTCTTATAGTAGGAGACTTCAATGCATCGCATGCGGCGTGAGTTTACGACAAGGAAAATATGAAAGGTAGAAATGTCTGGATTGACGCCCAACAGGAAAGGCTTACTTTAATAAGCGACCTTTATTCCCAACTAGGATTAAAAAAAGCGTATCAAAAGACACTGCTCCTGACCTCACATTTACTAAGAACATAATCAAACCTTCTTGGCTCAGCACACAAGGAATGATGGGCTGTGACCACTATATCTCACTATATCTCTAATTTATCTTGGTCATCCCACGTAAAACATATTTGTTCTGCTGTATTTACTAAGTTGTGTTTCTTGAGACGAAAGTAAAGGCATTCTCCAAGTCACGTTAAGCTTTTAGCCTATGAAACTTTTGTTAGAGCTAAACTTGAATATGCTTACGTGATATGGGATCCGCACTTGAAAAAAGATATCCACATGCTTGAGCTCGTTCAGAGAAAAGCGGTGTGTTTTATTTTTAACAAATATGGGCGTTACGATTCTCCGTCGAAGCTCATGACTGATAATGACATTCAAACCCTAGCATTTCGTAGACGCTTGGTTCGTTTACTCTTCCTCAACAATATTACTACTTCTAAGGTTAAAATAACTCCGTCAACTATGATTAAACTGCTAAGCACAAGAAGGACCCGTCACACGCATGCTCATTCCTTTCAGCCTATCTTCACTAAAACTAATCAGTTTAAGCACAGCTTCTTCCCACGTACAATTTCCGAATGGAATGCACTCCTGGAAGCAGTGATACAAGCCAAAAAATTTTCCCAATCGCTCCAGGAAAGCATCTGTCGCTAAGTATATGCATTGTATGGTGTGCTATGCCTTGACCAATCTGCATTGTACTCCTTTTTATTGTTATCATTTTTATTCTTTGTATGTATGTGTAACAGTGTTATGTGTATTGCCAATTGCCCCTCCTGCTTGGGCCACAAGCTGGCCTGCAGTATTCGTAATAAATAAATATAGTTAAGACCACGTTCAAAGCGGGTCCACGTAAAATAGGAGGCAAGAATTAAAGTAGTTGAACGAGATTGTTTTAGAACGATCAGAGAAAAGGAGGCATGTATTGTCATCTAAGACTTAGATGAATAGCAAGGAAACCTTAGGCAAAAATATCAAATGTCAACTAAGACCTTACAAAAAACTGAATGACTAGAAATCACAGGCAGTAAGCTTCCCACACCAGTGGAAGGCAAAAAAGAGCCTAGCAAATAGGTGGAAAACTCAAAAACACAACAAATGCAAAAAAATGGCCCTGTATCTGCATGTTACACTGAAAATCTCGTCGAAAGACGAGAGTCTTGCGTCTGGAGAGAGTGAAGAAAACTTTTATTTGATGTTCTGCGCAAGAAAATTGGTGAATGGTATTCTGGAGGCGGTGCGCTAGAGTGCCTCGAGCGTGCAATGGTGGTGAACGTGCACATCAAGTCACGTCACACGTGAGACATGACCGCAATCTGGCAGTTATCTTAAAAAAGTGCGCACGCGGCGTGCGCGCTCATCTCGGAGGTGATAAGGTGTAGAACGGAAGGCGACGGGTAGGTACCACCACCGTGTCGTCCTATCAAAGCGTTGGAAACAATTCTTTTTTGTTCAAGCGTTGCATGGTCAGCATAGCGTTATAAATGCCTTGTCTAGTAAAAAATATACATGAAAAATATTGAAGTGTTGTTAAGGTGCCTCAGATATGTGCAATAATTGCTTTTAATTGACGATCGCACAAGTATGAATGCTGAACCTTGAACAATATTGGTGGGCGCTGCGGGTGGGGACGGACGTTTGGGATATCGGCCGGTCACTCTGATGCCTTTTATGGGGCTGTTAAGGGTGTACAAAAATACAAATGTACGGACAGACAGACAGACCAGTTTTTTTTGCGTCGAAAGTCCCCAAAAAACACTTTCATCTTTAAAAGATAGCCACCCTCTGAAAGGATATTGAGATATACGTGGAGAAATTATGCGGACAACAATTGGAGAAAAAAATGTGATGGGATGGAAAAACAAATAAGTTTCTCCTAAACATGAAGCCTGTTAAAATGTTTGAAAGACTCGGAAGCGGGTAAGACAGCATTACTACCAAACTTCATTACGCGTTTACATAAATGATAAGGTACAGAAAACGAACTGAATAAAGAAATCAGGAAAATACACATTAGAAATACAACTAAATAGCAATTAAGCTTATGAAATGGTAAAGGAGATCTTTCACTAAAGAAACCCTTAACAAAGGTTGAGGTACGTTTGGAAATAGTGAAACTACAGAATATCCGCACCGGGCTCAGATGGGATCACAAATATAACGCTCAAGAATTCAGACAACAAATTCATAACAGCCTTCACTGAATATATGAACAAGTGTTGGGAAAAAGGTCAGATACCCAAACAATGAAAAATGGTAACAAATATTATGATTTCTAATCCAGGCAAGAAATCAGATCTACATAACCTTGGGCTTATTTCCCTGCCATCATGTATAGGAAAGTTATTAGAGCATGTCATCCTCGCTCGTCTGCCAAATTAAATTGAAGACAATGAGCTCTTTCCTCATACGATGGTAGGCTGCACGGCGAAACTGTCCACACAGGACATTATGCTTAAGACTGAACATCACATAATTGATTCGGGTCTCATTAGTCATTACACACGATACAAAGGTGATTGTTGGGTTAGATCTTAAACAGGTCTTTGATAATACATCACAGTGGGACGAAGCGTCCGCCCATTCATTTGTTTGTGTGTCCGTCTGTCCATGCATGCGTACATGCATCCGATCGCGTTCAAGAATGCAGACGGCACGCGGGTAATACGGATGACACGCGAGTCAAGGTAGCCGATTGCAAGCGTCTTCCACGCACCCGCCACTCTGCTTCGTCAATCATGCTCCACCAATAATCCACCACGTACCGCGGCTATCCCGGAGACTAGGAGATGCACTCCCTAAAGCAAGCGCAGCAGCCAATCGGAGAGTAGCGACAAAGTAACGCCATCTAGAAAAAGAGACACGAAATTATCATCCATTTCTTTGGCCCTCTCTTTTTTCTCGTCTTTTCTTCTCTCAGTTACGCATGACTAGTCACAAGTTTACACTATAAAGAGCTTCACCCCTAAAAGAGTGTAGGATTATATAAAATATTTTTTACCTGACCGAACTGCAAGAGTTAGACTGGGTGAAGCGGAATCCCAAGAGTTTAGTCTGGGCAGCAGAGGAACGGCGCAAGGTTTAGTCATACCCCCTTCTTTTTAACGTGGCCATGATAGGGCTGCCTACCAGACTGAAGGCAATTGCCGGACTCCACCATAGCCTCTATGCAGATGACTTTATATTTATGCATTGCAGAAGGCAGTGACGGATACAAAGAAGGAACTTTACAAACGTCAGTGAATATTGTAAAAGAGTATGCCACCCACACAGGATTACAATGCTCACCGGTAAAATCGGAACTCCTTTTATACAACCCGACATGTAGGGTTCGAAAAAGTATCTAGGAAAAAACTAACACTAAAGTCTTTGTTGGGATAACGCAAATACCTACAATCGAAAGCATAAGAATTCCGGGACTCCGAATCAGCTCGAACGGGCACAACAAAAACTCGATTAGATTACTTGAAACCAGTGCGCAGCAAATTATGCGTCCACTCAAACGAATTTCAAAATGGCACTATAGTATAAAGGAAAATAAAATAAGACTGGTACAGGCTTTTGTCGTATGCCGTATATGTGATTCTGTACCGCAAACTGCAGGTTGTCGAGAGAGAAAGCATTGACAGAATTACTAGACGATTTTTTAAACAGGTTACTGGACTTCTGATAACTGCGCCAATTGTGAACTTACTTCAGTTAGGGT
The DNA here is from genome assembly GCF_043290135.1 of Rhipicephalus microplus. Lineage (NCBI taxonomy): Eukaryota > Metazoa > Arthropoda > Arachnida > Ixodida > Ixodidae > Rhipicephalus > Rhipicephalus microplus. The sequence continues at coordinate 32,001,318 of NW_027464588.1, read as the reverse complement.
TTCGCAAAACATCGAAAGAGCCTATAGAAAGCCAGAATATTCCACAGTATGAACGACTGACGCATAGTAAAACAGGCAGAGCCATACTAGAGGAACTGTTTATATTCTACGCAAACCAATTGGGCGCCAAAAACAATGTCTCGTATGAAATCCGAAAGTGTTTATTATTCTTACCGATACCAAACAACATGTGGTCCAACCATTATCAGGCAAGAAGAGGAAAAAAAGCGGTACAACTATACATAATAACGTAAAATATTTACTGAAAACAACATACGCAGACGCGGCCAAATACGAAGGAAATGAAAACATTACCACAGCAGTAGTAGACTACAAAGGAGCTCATCATGTCTGCGGCTCGGTGAGAACGAGCTTCTCTTAAGAGGCGTAGGAAGCAGCTTTTTCACTGGCCATAGCGAATTCCCAGAGCGGAGTGGATGGAATACCGCGCTGCTCAGCTCTGACTCTCAATTACAAGCCCGCATATTACCGCAAGACGAAGATGCCACCAAGGCCCACAAGATCATGGCCGTTATCTAAATATGCCCCCCCCCCCCGCGGGCCTGAAAAAACGTTAATAAATAACGTTTGTTCATCATCATCAGTATTCTTTTGCCTCAGGTCAGAGCAAAGTTTGTGCGGCACAATACGAAGGCAAAAAGGTCTAGCTGCTCATAACATGTATTATTTGAAAATTCTGTCTCGTAGGTAATCGAATCCTTTTTTCCGGACTCTTTTGACATGTGCCGATGTACCACAGCCCACGGTAAACGGGTATGTGCAAAAGGTGATTGACAGGTAATATATAACCACCAATTACGAGAATGGACATTGGTTATTTAAAGGAAGAACCATAAAAAAATCGGCAGATCCCACGTACCTTGGGAATCATTGTTAAGCAAGGCATGCGGATGGAAGGTGAATGTGTTTTATTTTTAATGCGAAGCATCTCTTAGCGAACTTCGGTGATATTGAGCGTATCTATCTATCTATCTATCTATCTATCTATCTATCTATCTATCTATCTATCTATCTATCTATCTATCTATCTATCTATCTATCTATCTATCTATCTATCTATCTATCTATCTATCTATCTATCTATCTATCTATCTATCTATCTATCTATCTATCTATCTATCTATCTATCTATCTATCTATCTATCTATCTAACCGCTTGCGTTTGGGTGCTCTCGTGGTCACCCCCTTAACTTAGCGTGAACCAAAGTTAGCATGGGAGGGTAAGATGGTTTGACACATGACGTGCTGCTTAAGACATAAATAATGCCCGAATCCCGTCGCGTACATCGTCAAACACTTTCCGCCAGACATTGGCACATACCCACGGGTGGGTATATGGCGATGGTATGCGGGTATGTGCCACAGGTGTTGACAGTCAGTATCTACACAGGAACAACTAGAAAACACATGGGCAATTTTAACGCGCGAGCATTAAGTAATGCCCGACATAGGTAGCGTCGAGCCGACGAATTGAAATAATAAATGTCCGTGTTCTAGCTGAAATTCAACCCAAGAATTCTGCGTGGTAATGAAGCATTCTACCACACAGCTACGACAGGCCTCGGAACTACCTAAAAAATAGACACTTTTCTTCGTGAAAAGTCAATAGTGGTTGCAATGCAGCCTATCCAATTTTATAAACACTACATATGTACTCCTTTGATACAGCCGTCACGTCAGACTAACGCCAATTGAGGGTAATTGTCATGCGATGAAGTTGATTTATAGAGCAGTGTCCAGGGCCAGCATCCTCGCGAGTATCAGCGCTTTGTATCGGCTTCTGGTGTTGCTATTACGCATGTTCTTTTTGGCATCGTTGCACAAGGGCAAACATCTGGTTATATAAACATCTGCAACTCTTCAACACACGTCTGTGCGTACAAAATTTACATAAGTTTAGTGCCATTTCCTGACGTGATTGGTTGATCCATTATTAGAGCGTAGTGGCGCAATGGCCATTGCTGGCCAAAGAGCGCCTTACAAGACATAATGAGCAGTTAATTGGAGGATGATGTTCTGGTGGTCGATGTCGAGTGGCTGTGAAGCGGCCTTAAAAGCTTCATTACAATACAATAAGATCATGGTGAAACATATAAAACATATAAAAATGGACGACAATGTGATAAAAACGCTAGTGTCGGGTTATAAGAAGCAGTCTGTCTCCGGCACCTTGGGGTTCAATGGTCCGGAAGCGTCTGCTGTACAACTTCTAGATCACAGCACCAGTCTCTGAAAAGAGACAGTGCTACGAATCCGATCGCCGGATAATTTGCAACAGTCCAGTGTCACGAATATACTCAAATACTTGTTTGGTATTGAAAAAGGCTTCTATGCGAAGGAACATTTCTGGTTGAAGGAAAATGTGTTGTGTGAGAAGCACAGGGAAGCGTTTCTTTCTTAGAGCTTCCAGTTCATGGCATTCTATCAAGACATGCCATACTGTTAGGGGCTTGTCGAATGTGTCGTAAATAGGCGCTTCACTGCCGGTCAAGAAAAAAAAATAGTGTGTGCCGTGCGTACGAACTATTCTAAGGCGACAAAACATGACCTCAGTACGCCGTACATTGCTTAATGGCGGCCAGTTTTTGAGCTGGGGCTCTATGGCATGGAGCTTATTTAACGTTTTACTTTCTCACAGGCGTTGCCAGTAGCCTGTAAATTTTTGGCGAGGAAATATTTGTCTAAGGCTGGTAGATTTGTAGATTTGTGATCTGTAGATTTTGTTGCCCCGATACTGCGGTTTGGTCTGTAGCCATGTTTCTCTTGATTCCTCTATGGCCGGGTACCCAGAACAATGTTGCATGCTGCTTAGAGTTAAGCACCGAACATAAGAAAGAATACAGCTCGTTGAAGACCGGATTTTTGCTTTTGAAAAAGTGCAAAAGAGATTTTACAACACTTCAACAATCGGTAAATATAACGGCATTTTGTAAATTTGCGTATTTTATATGTTTGTTGGCCGAAAGTACAGCGTATGCCTCAGCCGTAAATATACTCGTTTCGGTGGGGATAACATCCAAATCAGAAAAGCACGGTCCAAGTGCTGCATAAGCTACTCCAGTATATGACTTAGATGCATCCGTGTAGTATTCTGCACATGAGTATTTAGCCTGAAGTTCTCTAAAGTACATTTGAATGTGTACCTCTGGATAATGCTTCGAGATTTCCATCAACGATGTGTTACAGTCGACTAGTTGCCACGGCCTAGGTGGTAGAAGCCTTGTTGGTGGCAATAAACGATGTTCAATAAGTCGGATATTCATTTCTTTAGGAAGGCCTCTCACTCGCAGTGAGAACGGCTCCCTAACTGTGGGTTTCTTGTGGAAAAGTGGAAGCATTGATGTGTCATTGATGATAGTGTAAATGGGGTGTTCTGACAAGGAGCTGACTATCAGGAAGTATGTGAAACTGGTGTATGCCCTTTGTAGCTGGAGTGGTCACTTATTTGATTCTGCATATAAGCTCTATACTGGACTTGTTCTAAAAGCACCGGTTGCTAGGTGGATACCCAGAGGGTTAACAAATCTAACATCTTGAGGGCAATAGGTGTGGCAGAATTGTAAATAATAGCACCGTAATCTAAACGTGACAAAGTAAGGCTTTTAAACAGGTTCATCAGACATTTTCTGTCACTTCTCTACGTTGCGTGTGCAAGAAGCTTTAGTATGTTCATCATCTTCAGGCACTTCGCTTTTATGTGTTTCAAGTGAGGAATGAACGTGAGTTTTCTGTCAAGAGTGATGCCGAGAAGTTTGTGCTCAGAGACTACTGGTATTGTACTTCCGCAGACATTAATTGTAGGGTACGGTACTAACACTCTCTTATTTGTGAAGAGAACGCACGTGATTTTCTGTGGGCTCAGTCCAAATCCATTTCGGTCCGCCCATTTAGCAACTCTATTCAGGCAAAGTTTAACATATCGTTCGCAGATAGCAAGATTGCATGACTTGAAACATATCCACACGTCATCTACAGATACAGAACAGAATATGGCGGGCAGAAGGACTGCGTTGAGAGAGTTCATCTTCAAAATAAACAACGTACAACTAAGCACACCACCTTGTGGAACATCAGTCTCCTGGGCAAACGTCCTGAACAAGGCTGGACCAACCCTCACACAAAAGGTGTGGTTAGTGAGGTAGCTTTCGATTGTGTTCAGCATGTTGCCACGAGTACCCATTGCAGGTAGGTACTGAAGAATACCATAACGCCATGTCGTGTCATACGCTTTGTCTAGATCTAAAATACCGACAAAGGATTTTTATGTACGAAGGTATCTCATCTGTTTTCCTCCATTCGAACAAGGTTGTCAATAGTTGACTTGCTATCCCTAAAGGCCGACTGAAGGGAGTCTCGTAATTTGTTACATTCTAAAAAAAACCTATTATACGCTGCTAAACCATTTTTTCATACAACTTGCAGAGGCAGCTTGTTAAAGCGATTGGCCTATAACTAGCGTCTTGTTATGGATCTTTTTTTGTTTAGGTATGGTAAAAAGAACGAATTCTTTCCATGAGGATGGTATCTTACCAGCCACCCACATGGTGCTATAAATAAACAAGAGTGTTTTAGCGTTTCGGGGTGCAAATGCTTCGTTATTTCGTTCATGATGCGATCACCACCTGGTGTCGACTTGTTACATGCGCTGAGGGACGCCTTTAGTTCAGCTAAGGTAAATGGAAAATTTTACGTTTCCTGTCGTACGCACTTTCTCTTAAGTTGCTGCCGTTCGGCACGTTCTTTATACCTCAGAAAGGTTTCGGTGTAGTGTGCGTACTGGATATGTGTTCAAAGTTTTTGCCCAGGAAATCGGCCTGATCTTCCAGGCTCTCACTTTGGTCATTTACTAAGGATAGGGGATGTGACTGTCGTCCTTTGTTTACTCTGTGCCACACATTTGCCTCATCTGCAGAGGAGTTTATATTGCAGATGTACCTTTCCCAACTCTCCCTTTTAGCAAGTCTTCATGTTCTTCTTCCTTGCGACTTCACTTTTTGAAAGTTTTCTAGGGTTTCTACCGTTGGGTACTGATGTAGCAGTCCCCAAGATTTTGTTTGGTTTTTGCGTGCCTTCTGACATTTTTTATTCCACCATGAAATTTGGCGTTTATCACTTATTCCGTTACTTTGGGGAGTACATCTAATAGTAGCATCAATAATGAAAGCTGTAAAATATGCCGCAGCATCGTCTATGTTGAATGAAGCAACATCTTCGTTCATTAAATTTGCTGTGTTTTGAAATAGCTCCCAGTTGCATAATTCAATCTTCCATCGCGGAATATGATGCAGGCATTAGTGCTGTGTCGTTAGATTCAATCTTTGGAATTCTGCTTTATGGAGTTGATAGGTAGGAGGGGTGTATAATGAAGTGATAGTGACAAGCTTATCAAATACCACTGCCTGAACGACAACTGCTTCCAAAGGCGTTTAGATATGTAACTGCGCACAGGCGATACCCTTATCAACTACTATAGCTGCTCCCCGGGATGACGCAACAGTGTTGTCACGGTGTTTACGGAAAATTGCATATTGCTTGAGGAAGTTGGTCTGTGTGCTTTTTAGGTGAGTTTCTTGAACACCCAGCTCTTACGGCTTAAATTAGTGAAGTAGTTCTTTCACATCATCAAGATTACGTAGAAGACCTTTCACGTTTCATTGTATAACCTGTGTACATCTGAAGCGAGATGTTTATGCTGTGTGTTTTAGAAAGCAACTTATCACACCGAGCTTTTCCCAGGCCCTGTGATTACAGCTATTTCTTTTTTAGAGAGGCTGACAGAGACGTGCCGCTGGATGGATGGATGGATGCTATGAGCGTCCCCTTTATAACGGGGTGGTGACAAGTATGCCACCAGGCTCGACAAAAAAAAAACCTTTTTTTCTTTTTTGATGTTGGCCTAATGCCTCTACCTCGATAAATTCTATCTTAATGGAAAAAAAAAGGTAAATTTTCAGCTTAAGTTCTCTGCCGTTTACGGCACACTGTCCATATTTTATTTTTCCAATATTTATTTTTGTCCTTTCTCTCTAATTTTCTGCCACCAATACTCTAACCGTCTCTTACTTATTTCAATCGCGGGTGTGTTCAGCTTTCCATTGTTGTCCCTAAAACCCAAGGCTTCCTGTAGGCTCGTGCCCAAACGTACACCTGGGTGGATATCTCCACATTCAATCAGAACATGCTCCGCCGTTTCCTTATCTTTCCCGCAGCATGTGCATTGTTCTTCTTCTTTACTGAACCTTGCTTTATAACTACGCGTTCTAAGGCAACCCGATCTCGCTTCAAACAGTAAAGCGCTTCCCCTTGAATTATCGTAAAATGCCTCCCTCCTTATTTCATTTTTGCCCTTTCGGTAGTTACTCAAAGCCGGTTTTTTCTCCATAGCTGCCATCCAGTAAATCCTCTCCGCCTCCCTGACTTTTCCCTTAACGCTCTTTGTTGACATATGGCTTACAGTACCAGCCGTATATTTACTAGTGAGTCTTCTAGTTCTTTTTCTCCACTGTGTGTCCACGCTCTTCCTATACAAATAACGGAACACCTTCTGTGCCCATCTACTCTCCTTCATATTTCTTAGCCTTTCTTCGAACCTTATTTTGCTCTGCGCTTCCCTCGCCTCAAAACCTGCCCACCCCATATCGCCCTTTACAGCCTCGTTTGTCGTCTTCCCGTGAGCACCCAACGCGAGGCGTCCCACAGTCCTTTGATTTACATCCATTCCCGATTGCACCTCTGCCCTCATGCACACCACTGAGTTCGAAAAAGTAAGCCCTGGAACCACTACACCCTTCCACAGACCTCGAAGCACCTCATACCTATTGTATCCCCACAACGCTCTGTGCTTCATTATTGCCGCATTCCTCTTTCCTTTTGCTGCCGAGGCTTTTTACTGTACCTCCATGTATCTATCACTCTCATTTACCCATACTCCAAGGTACTTGTATTCGCTTACCCTCGGTATTTCTTGGCCTTGTATGGACACCGTCTGATCACAGGGATCATTGAATACCATCAATCCACACTTCGTTACACTGAATCCTAGTCCAAGAGCTTCACCTTCCCTTCCGCATATATTCGCCAGCTGCTGTATATCATCTCGAGTGTCCGCAAATAAGACGATATCGTCCGCATAAAATAAACCTGGAAGCTTCTGCTCAATCATCATGCCGCCCTGTTTGTGTGACAGATTAAAACCAATGTTGCTACCTTCTAGCGCTTTTTCCATACTCACCATGTAAAGCATGAATAACAGCGGGGACAAAGGACATCCCTGTCTCAGACCCTTGCTAACCTCAACGTTCTCTTTGCTACGCATTCCTTCCCACTCTATGCAAACTGTATTTTCTCGGTATATCTCCCTCAAAAGCTGTATACAGTCGTCGCCCATGCCCATTCCTTTCAATATATCCCACAAAATTTCCTGATTAACGTTGTCGTATGCCCCAGTGATGTCTAGAAAAGCCACGTACAAGGGCCTATTCTCTATTTTAGATATTTCTATACACTGAGTGAGAACAAACAGGTTATCGTCTAACCGCCTGTCGACTCGAAATCCGTTCTGAAGTTCTCCCAAAATATCGTTATGTTCGGCCCATGTTTCTATTTTCATTTTTACTGCTTGCATCGCCAACCTGTATAGTACCGATGTAATGGTTAGTGGTCTATACGAGCGCCTTTGGCGCTCGTATAGACCATGGTATAGACCAGTGGTCTATACGAGCTCCTTTGGCGCAGACAGCGCCACCTGTCTAGGAGTTGTGTCCATCATCTCAGCGGAGGCACTGGACACGCTCTCTAGGGAGTGGTGTGTTCGGCGGGGGAGCCTCGTCTTCAGAGACGAGGCCTCTGGGTTCTTCTGCCCGGGACCGGAGGTTCCTTATGGGATGGCGTACAGCACTTACTGCGGCTGCCGCCGTGGGTGCAAGCGGCAGTGCCACCGGCTCACTACTCGTGAGCGCAGCGCTTGCCGCAGGCCATTGGGACGGTGCCCCTGACGCGTCGCATCGGCATAGGAGTTATTTGGCATGTAAGTAACACGCTTCCATGCCTTTTTAAAGGGCAAGTTAACTTTAACTTTGATAGTTCTAATTTCTTTTTTTTTCCAGGAGGAACAAGACCGCAAGTACGTGGCAAGTTCCCCGTTGCAGTTTACACAATGTGGCCTATTCGACCAAGTCTCAGAGGAATGTTCGGTGTCACTACGTTTGGCACTAGTCATTCAATCTCGACAGCTCTGTGAGCTGTGACCAAACCTCTGACATTTGTAGCATCGAAGGAGACTGGGGATGTATGGTCGCACTCGCATCTTTACATACCCCGTCTCGACGGACTCCAGCAGGACATTTGAGTTATAGGTCAGAATTACATGTTTCGATCTCTTTGCCGTTGCGCCTCATTCTAGTACGCTTTACATTGATCGCATTCTGGTCACTTTAGCCATCTAGCAAGTTTTTCTCAGTGAGCTCTTTCAGATCATCATCGGAAACAACACCCCGAGAAGTGTTCATGGTATGGTGTGAGGTCACTGTGACCGGAAAGTCCGCAATAGAAGGAAGACTCTTTAATTTCTCATGTTGTTTCCTGTCTCGGAGTTACAAAAGAATATCTTCGTTAGCCAGCTTTGTAGCTTCGTACCCAGGCCCTATGGTCTCTTTTAGGCATTTCGCGACAAGGAAGTGTGACAATCCTCGAGCTTCCTTGCCCACTTTCACAGAATGAATTACATGATAGCGTGGAAAGTTATCTGTCCGGTGGCCATGAAATATGAAGAGGTCTTCGGTGCAACCCCTTTTATTCTGGAAGCGATCGTGCAGTGAAAGAGAAGAACTGTTCCTATAAGTATTTCTGTTTTTGGTAGCAACGCCAGCCACTCCCCATGCAGCCCAACAAGGGGATGCAGTGGGATATGTAAAACAAGTACCACTGACGCCAACTGTACAATGCCACTATAACCGTATATGAAATAACCTTGGTTGGTTATGTCACGCAAGGTTAACCCTTGCCGCCAGGAAAAGTGAAGTAAGTGGAAGAGAGGACAAGACAGAAAGGATTTAAAGTCAGAGAGAAAGACGAAGAAGAGAGAAGAGAGAGATAGGAAAAGGCCACTGCCGATTTTCCCTGGGTGGGTCAGCCCAGAGGTGCTGCCTACGTGAAGCCGGGGCCAAAGGGGTGTGTTGCCTCTGCCGGGGGCTTTAAAGGTACGATCACCCGTTGTCAGCTCAAGCCCCCGGATTCCCTTTTCTCCGGACACGGCTCAGCCATGCACGGCTAGGCGTGGGAGGAGTTCGAGACCCCCTCATTAGCTCGGGTCCGTGGTGTCGTTACATACCAAACGCCTGCTTGCGCAGACGCCCCTGCAGAGATTTCCTGACGTGCCGCTCAATAACGAAAATGTAACATTGTCACTGTCCCTCCGCATGTTGCACATAACGTCGATTCCCAAGTACGTGAAATCTGCAGAATTTTTTTATTTAGCTACATGTCAAACAGTGGCGCCCGATATTCGTACGAATTCACACATACAACCTGGTATGTTTTATTTTAGAAGTTGTTTACAGTTTCCAAAGGGTTGATATGAAGAGCTGATATGAAGTGCTTGTGTTTGCGCGGGTGCGCACGAGGGTGGTAGCCCTCAACACTGTAACACAAATAAACTTCCTGAATGGCCCTTCACTACGAACGCGGTTATCTCGACGTTATGGTTGTATAATAGAAGCACGATGTAGTGTTTCAAAATCGGAGAGCCAACACTGCAACCACAAATGACGTTACACGGTTATTAGGGTCTATTGAATATTATATCTCAGGCCTGGAGTGACTCTGTGGGAATATGCTCCATGACCGCGCAGAATGCTAAGGTTCACTTCCTGCTGGGACACTGGCATTCAGTGTTTGCACTCATCCGGTCAAGGCTGCCTATGGCGGCTTTTGCTTGACGCTCAAGCGTTGAAGTTACACATGTGTGTTCTCGGCGTTCCTCGGTGGAAATAAAATGTCAATTAGCTGTGGCACATACCTGCCCCCGGGTATGCGCCACTGTTTTTTTTGGGAAGCGTTTGACGGAGCACGCGACCAGGTTGTGAGAAGTTTTATGTCATGGCCAGCGTATTGTATTCGACAAATCATCTAGCCCTCCCGTACTATAATTGGTGTACTACAAGTTAGGAGGGCGTGCATGAGAGTACGCAGACGTAGATAGATAGATCGATAGATAGATAGATAGATAGATTGATAGATAGATAGATACGCGCGAAAAATGGTTGCAGTACGCAAAAATGCTCCACATTTTAAACATACAACAGCCGCACAATGGCAGCAGCTCAGAGCAATGACAGTGTTGACCCACCGAATGCAAATAACAATATTAGGGCCACAGCAAGAATCAGACCCAAGCATTCTGCGTGGCAATCAGGTGTGCTGTCATACAGCTACGCCAGGTCTCAAAAGTGTTTTGGAAATAGATGTCATGCAAGCGTAAGTAATGATTGCAGTGCTGATTGTCTAACTTTATAAACATTACTTATTTCCTTCTAAGATAAAGGCGTCACGCCGACGTAATGTCAGCAGTATGCTTAGGCACAATCTACTGAAGTTGGCCTACATAGCACAAGCGAGTGCAACCATCCAAGCAAGTAGAAGCACATCATATCAACTTAGTGGTTCTGTTGTTGGTAATTCTTACGTTGCTCTTGGCATCCTTACGCAACTGCGAAAGGTTGTATGAAAATATGCGACTACTCAGCATAAGGCCAATTTGTACAACATTAATTTCTTTAGCGCCATTTTGTAACATTTCAATCAGTAAACAAAAAAATCATCACAATAACTTTCCCTCTGCAAGCTTCGAATAGCATCGTTTCCCTTGGAACGTGGTATCAACAGAATTTGTCTTGATTATAAGTACGACCAATTGTTAACGAGCAGGCACATTATTACTGTTTCTAATTTCATCACTCAATGACCATTGAAATTGCAGTTGAGGTTCGCAGTGCTCCGTTTCAACAAAATGCTGACTCGGTAGACTCTTGGCTTGATGGCCTTTGAAGCCACCGTGCAATTGCTTGAGTTGACCACTCAGTCAATAAATTATTGCTGGATGCCATTCTCCACGCCCTTGTGACACGGCTATTAGTGTGTGGGTAGAGGGGGTGCATGGCTGCCCCAGTACCAAGAAAGAGTAACGCAGAAAAGCGAGGAGAACCATCTTTCTGAGATGATGATGACGAACGGAACCTGCGACCTTCGAATAACATTATAGTTATTCAAAGGTCACAGGTATGGTTCCTGCCCGCGGCAAGTTATCTTTTAGCCCACTGTCTTTCTTTGAATATACATTACAATTTGGTCTAATAACTTCTTTTATCCTCTCTTTGGCATTATTGTCTGGTAGATTTCATTTCTATTTTGTCAAAACACAGAAAAAATGAGCCCTTAAATTTGCACTTCTCCCTAGTTCATTACGAAGGTCTCGTAGTGGCAGACTTGGTGTCTTTAGCTTGTATACGAGGGACTGTTGGGCAGCTACCAGCTTTTGATACGTTCACGTGCTTCGTGATGCGAAACAGGCTTATAAAAAGTGTACCATACTCGCTGCCATGGCAACTATTGGCGCTCACTGACATTCCCTCGTTTTAATTCACGTATACACTCAATATAGTGGCGGGGCTACAGCAACCGTGGTAGCTCAGTTGGTAGAGCGTTGAACGCCTCATTTAAAGATCGCCGGTTTGGTTCCTGCCCAGGGCATGTAATTTTGTCACCCACTTTTTTCCTCACTTTTACATTACCATTCAGTCTAATAACTCCTCTTATACATTCTTTGGCATTTGGCATTATCGTCTGCTACACCTTATATATAGCCTAAAATATTGCTTTCGTTACAGAGATATATACAATTACGACGCCATTCGTAAGGCGCATAACAACCTGCCCAGAGCTGTAGCAACCTTTCATTAGGGTGTATGTTGGTTTGTTAAGGGTGCACTGCTTGTTGGTATGTTTTGTTTCACTCCCAAAGCGCTGATATTTTACGTCAATGACGGTGGACTTTTTAACTTTTATCACCTTTGTGAATTGAATTTTGGCATAAAAACAGACAAGAAAGAAGAGAGCACAGACAGGCGAAGGCTACTAACTTAACTCTTTTTTATGAGAGACTCACGTATAAAGAAAAGGTAAAGGAACGTGGTCATGATTACAGGCTGGCGGTTGTATATTATGTCTCGACTTCATCAAAAAGGCCTCAAAGATCTCTCGCGCTGTCTTATCTTTGAGCCTCGACAAGAATTCTCTTTCACTTAGTGAAAGATGGCATCCAATTCCTCTCAATGAAGGCAGAGATTTGAAAAAGGCCTTTCTTTCAGATATTTCAAGAGGTCCATTATTTCAAATCAATTCGCTTCAGTTTATTCAAAATCTGGAAGATGTTTGGTGCACAGGCAGAAAGCCTGAAAAGGCTTGACTAGATCTGTTTATGGTTTATTTAAACAGAGCCTGGTTTTACCGACGTAAGACTACCCACATTATAGTGGAATATAATAGATTACCCCCTTTTAACACTTATTCAATCTTTCCCGATGTTTGACTTGCCACTCTTTTCATTTTTTGTCTTGCCACTCTCAACCTTCTTTTATGTGCTGCACAGATACGACTTAGCTTGGTTTTAGTGGAAAATACAACGTCCATCCTAAAACGACTGCCCACTTTTTCCATGCCGTGAGAAGACGCATGCACGTATGGAATTCTAAAGTCGAGTTCACCCTTCCGGTGAGTCAACCTCATAGCGTCACGCTTTCGTTCCCCTTTAGATTTTCTCAATAATTGTTCACTGAGGAAAACCCAAGTTTTGCAAAGATATTTGCACTGTTATGCCCAATTGACCTGTTTGAAAAACAAATGTTTCATTTCATGTAATCAAGACTTACGCAAAGTGGGCACTTGCCAAGCCGTTGCAATCTCTTCTTCAACTAACTTGGAGGTTGGGACCTGAAGTCCGGAATAGTGTTCACGTACCTCGGGAATTACATCCAGCATATATGTTCTCGCTTAGTCATTATCCTCAAGTCGAGAAACTGGATGCAATCCTCCTTAGGAACTCATGAAGTAAAGCTGAAACCTCGACCTTTTTTCTTGAAGACATTGAGCACCCTGTTCCTAGTTATGACGCTATCACTTTCCTCAATGAAGACAAGATGATCATTCACATACCGCATTACCTTCAACACAAGGCCATCCAGAGACACTGCAAAGTCACGGTCTGTCTTGCTCAGGAAAATTTGGTTAAGTATGTGAGCAACCCAACAACACATGTAGGCAGTGTTACATCGGTGAAACATAGACGCTGTATCTATAACTGATAAAGAAACCACAGGAATTTTCTGAAAGGGCAGCCCGCATTTAACTATTGCCTTCATCGCAAAGAATGCACATGCCACTTTTTAATAAATGAAACGGAACTGTTGTCGAGCTTCAAATATAGGGCCTTGCGAGAGATCATTGAACCCTTTGTCATACATAAGTCTGGTGACGTATGTGTAGTGAGGCCACCGATGAACCTACATAAATTCGAGATATGGTAACCAACCACCAACATGTAATCATAACCCTTTCTATTTTCCTTTTCTTTATGTGTGTGTTTTTCTGAAAATAAACTTCAGTTCTTTCTCTGCGCCTGTCTGTGATCTCTTATTTATTATGTATTTTGTTTCGCGCAAAATGACATTCAGAATGAAATACTAACTGGCCCAACACTCGCTGTTTTTTATAACCCATTGCGACTTTTTACAGCACCTATTACTTTATTGCCCCGTGAGGAGCGACGTTTGTGCATCATATTTATAATTTTGGTGTGTATCTCTTGTAGGCTGGTTTGGTGATGTCGAGCTCCATCCCATGAATGAGAAACGTTTGTTCTTGTGTCCATTTTGCTACACTGGACCAGGTCTATAAGAATATAATTGAGCACAGCATTGTATACCCACTCTGAGCATCTTTTTTTCAGCCCAGAAAAAACAGTATGCATTTTCAGCCGCTTCTCTAAATGACTTTTCTTTTTGAGTGCCGGAACGATAGTGGAGTGTATTCTTGTGCCCAGGTTCTAAAATTATATTGGAGAGGCAGCGATAGTGTTACCTTGTTAAATAGCTCAAGGCTGAAATGCAGGTATCGAGAATTTAGGGAAGTTGCTAAAAGAATTTAGTGGAGTCGCTAAGAGCTGAGGTTTCAACGGATACACATTTTGGCGCTAGGTCAGATATGAGAAATGTGATTACTCAGGACGTCTCGAAATAGGACATCTACCTTCGAGTGAAAATCACAGATTATTTTGCAGCGATAGAAGATACTCGGGTGCAAACAGCAGTGGGGACGGCCTTCTTGCACAATGACTTCGACCTTTGAAGGCAAACTGGGAATTAAGAAGGGTGTCAAGACACTAGGCAAAAGTAGATGTACTCCTTTGTGGGGGCCCCATGTTAGTAGGCTGGCCAACACGGCTGATGTCTCCAGTTATGAGTGAGAATAACAGCATATTGCACTTCGAGACGATCAGGTATTAGAACTGTTAGAGCCTATCTTTAAAAAAGAGCCGTTCTATAGCTGTTGCTCAGATCGAGATCTTCAGGACAGCAGATTATCTTATTGCAAGTGTTACTGGTAGATGTAGTTTTTTTTGTTGGGCCCTCGTAAACGAAGTAGCCGTGCGCAGGTAAGTCTGCAATCTGGCTCCCATCAAGCACAGTTTTATCAAGTAACACCTGAAAGTGGGCTGGTGCAATATTGAATACCCTTTTTGCGAAGTTATTATGAGCAGCGAGCTGATAACTGGCGCTTTCATTCTCATTATGTAGAGTTCGTATAGAGGGTGACAGAATGGCTTCCTTTCAGTTTTGGCCAAGGCGGTTTCAATTCCACGCATGGCGAGGGCTTCCTTTATCTTATGGCCGGAGATATTATTGCCCTATATCCAAAGTGAAGTTACGCACACACACCACGCGAGAGGGCGAGAACCTCCGGCAGGTCACCGCGCATCTTGGCCTCAGATTAATTGCAAATTCGCACTTTGCCATCACTATTGGTAAATGCGTGTCAAAGAATTTAACTCCAGACCTCACAATTGAGGGGTTGGCAGCCGAACTTTTCTCGGTGAACTGGAAGAGTAGCATTTCAAAATGATCATTATATTGTTAGCACAGTGCTGCAGGTAGGCAGAAATCCTCCAAGAATATTCAAATGCAGAGAATACAACCATTTCCACAAGATGAGGGAGGAAAGAGGCGGCGAATGTCCAGAGAATTTCGAGATCGGCTAGCTAGAATAAAACGCAGGCATAGAAAAAGCGATCAAGTCTATGCACACAGAACTAGAGGTCACTAAATTGAATGAAAAACTAGCACATTTATTAGAAGCCAAGTAATAATTGCTCTGTTTTAATGAAAAGCGCTGTAGGTCCTCTGTATACTTGGAAAAAAACTTGCCGAGGGAAATAAAGAAAATGAGTGAAACAGAAAAAAACAAACAGGCGTGCTATATCGTGTGATCATTCCTCCGTCGTTTAAGTACATTGAAGACGAGAGCCTTTTTCAAAACGAAAAAGGCTTCAGCCAACACCTCCCCGCGTGGAACATCATCATCATCATCATCATCAGCCTGTCTACGTCCACTGCAGGACAAAGGCCTCTCCCATGTTCCGCCAGTTAACCCGGTCCTGTGCTTGCTGTTGCCAATTTATACCCGCAAACTTCTTAATCTCATCTGCCCACCTAACCTTCCGTCTCCACCTACCCCGCTTCCCTTCTCTGGGAATCCAGTTGGTGACCCTTAATGACCAGCGGTTATCCTGTCTACGTGCTACATGCCCGGCCCATGTCCATTTCCTCTTCCTTATTGCAGCTATGATATCCTTAACTCCCGTTTGTCCCCTAATCCACTCTGCTCTCTTCTTGTCTCTTAAGGTTACACCTACCATTTTTCTTTCCATTGCTCGCTGCGTCGTCCTCAATTTAAGTTGAACCCTCTTTGTGAGTCTCCAGGTTTCTGGTCCGTAGCTAAGTACCGGCAAGATACAGCTGTTATATACCTTCCTCTTGAGGGACAGTGGCAATCTACTTGTCATAATTTTAGAGTGCCTGCCGAATGTGCTCCACCCCATTCTTATTCTTCTAGTTACTTCAATCTCGTGGTTAGGCTCTGCGGTTATTACCTGCCCTAAGTAGACATAGTCTTTTACAACTTCAAGTGCACTATTACCTATCGCAAAGCGCTGCTCCTTTCCGAGGTTGTTGTACATTACTTTCGTTTTCTGCAGATTAATTTTAAGACCCACCTTTCTGCTCTCCTTGTCCAACTCCGTAATCATGAGTTGCAATTCGTCCCCTGAGTTACTCAGCAATGCAATGTCATCGGCGAAGCGCAGGTTACTGAGGTACTCTCCATTAACTCTTATCCCTAACTGTTCCCATTCTAGGCTTCTGAAAACGTCCTGTAAGCACGCAGTGAATAGCATTGGGGAGATTGTGTCCCCCTGCCTTACACCCTTCTTTATTGGTATTCTGTTGCTTTTTATGAAGCACTATGGTAGCAGTTGATCCCCTGTAGATTTCTTCCAGAATGTTTATATATATTTCATCTACGCCCTGATTCCGCAGTGTCTGCATGACGGCTGATATTTCTACTGAATCAAACGCCTTCTCGTAATCTATGAAGGCTATGTATAGTGGTTGGTTATACTCTGAGCATTTCTCTATTACCTGATTGATAGTATGAATGTGGTCAATTGTTGAGTAGCCTGTTCTAAATCCTGCTTGTTCCTTTGGTTGATTGAATTCTAATGTTTTCTTTACTCTGCTAGCAATTACCTTTGTAAATAGCCTGTATACTACAGAGAGCAAGCTGATCGGCCTGTAATTCTTCAAGTCCTTGTCATCTCCTTTCTTATGCATTAAGATGATGTTAGCGTTCTTCCAAGACTCTGGTACTTTTCCCGTCAGGAGACACCTCGTAAATAGAGTGGCTAGTTTTTCTAACACAATCTGTCCTCCATCTTTCAGCAGATCTGATGTTACTTGATCCTCACCAGCAGCTTTGCCTCTGTGCATGCTCTCCAAAGCTTTTCTGACTTCTTCTATCATTACCGGTGGGATGTCGTCTGGGTTACTGCTAGTTCTTATAGTATTAAGGTCGTGGTTGTCTCGGCTACTGTACAGATCTCTGTAAAACTCCTCCGCTATTTTAACTATCCTATCCATATTGGTAGTTAATTTGCCTTCTTTGTCCCTTAGTGCATACATCCGCCTTTTGCCTATCCCAAGTTTCCTCTTCACTGCTTTGACGCTTCCTCCGTTTTTCAGAGCGTGCTCAATTCTCTCCATGTTATACGTCTATTAATCAGCTTCGAAAGCTCTGCCAGTTCTATTTGGTCTGTTGTACTTGACACTTTCATGATTTGACGCTTCTTAATTAGGTTCTTCGTTTCCTGGGAAAGCTTGCCGGTGTCCTGTCTAGCTACCCTGCCTCCAACTTCCACTGCACACTCCGTGATGATACTCGTCAGATTATCATTCATTGTATCTACGCTAAGGTTGGTTTCCTCGCTAAGAGCAGAGTACCTGTTCTGCAGTGACACTCTGAATTCCTGTACTTTCCCTCTCAGTGCTAGCTCATTGATTGGCTTCTTGCGTATCAGTTTCTGTCGTTCCTTCTTCAAGTCTAGGCGGATTCGAGCCCGTACCATTCTATGGTCACTGCATATTACCTTGCCAACCACTTCCACATCCTGCACGACTCCTGGGTGTGCAGTCATTATAAAGTGTATTTCGTTCTTATTTACGCCATTATAGCTCCTCCATGTCCACTTGCGGTTTTCTCGTTTTCGGTAAAAGGTATTCAAAATACGCAGATTATTGCGTTCTGCGAATTCTACTAGTAGCTCTCCTCTGGCGTTTCTAGTGCCGATGCCATAATTTCGTACTGCCTGGTCTCCAGCCTGCTTCTTCCCTACCTTTGCATTAAAGTCGCCCATTACTATAGTATACTGTGTTTTCACCTTACTCATTGCATCATAGAAGCTTTCAACTGAAGCGTCATCATGGCTAGATGTAGGCGCGTGAGCCTGTACTACCTTCATTTTGTATCTTTTATTCAGTTTAATTACAATGCCTACCACCCTTTCATTAATGCTATAGTAATCCTCTATGTTGCCAGCTATGTTTCTGTGAATTAGGAACCCTACACCCAGTTCTCTTCTGTCTGCCAAGCCCCGATAGCAAATGGCGTGCCCATTCTGTAGCACAGTATAGGCCTCATCTGTCCTCCTAACCTCACTCAGCCCTATTATATCCCATTTAATGCCTTCTAGCTCCTCGAATAATACAGCTAGACTTCCCTCACTAGATAACGTTCTAACGTTAAACGTTGCTAAGTTCAAGTTCCAATGGTGGCCTGTCCGTATCCAGAGATTCCTAGCACCCTCTGCTGCTTTGCAGATCTGACCGCCGCCATGGTCAGTTGCTCCGCAGCTGGTGGGGACTGAGGACCGTGAGTTAATTGACGAATGCCTACGGGAGGGGGTGGCCAGATACTGCACCAGGGTGGCCAATCCTTCTCTGGTGAGATCATCGGTGCGTACCGGCTTTAAGCCGGTACGATCAGACAGTAGTGGGAATGCTCCATGCATGTCTTCCTCATTGTTGTTCAGCAGCGTTGGCGGCCACCCACCACGGAGCCCAACGAGGGGACGCTACAAGGTTACAAATGCTGAAACCTGCAGACGCCAGCCGTACAACGCCACTATAACCCAATGCGCCTAGACCAAGGTAGGCTATTTGCACAGGGTTAACCCTAGCCGCCAGGAAGTTTTGAAGTAAACGGAAGAGAGTAGAAGACAGGACAGATAAATAGTAAGAGATAAAGACGAAGATGTAGGGAGAGAGAGATAGGAAAAGGCGACTGCCGAGTAAACGGAAGAGAGTAGAAGACAGGACAGATAAATAGTAAGAGATAAAGACGAAGATGTAGGGAGAGAGAGATAGGAAAAGGCGACTGCCGATTCCCCTGGGTGGGTCAGCTCAGGGGTGCCGTCTCGTGAAGCCGGGGCCAAAGGGGTGTGTTGCCTCTGCCGGGGGGCCTTAACGGTCCAATCACCCAGCGTCGGCTCAACCCCCAGGATCCCCTTTTCATCGGACACGGCAAAGCCACGCACGGCTAGGCGTGGGAGGGAGTCGAAACTCCCCCGTTAGCTCGGGTTCGTGGTGTCGCTACACACCAAACGCCTACTTGCGCAGGCGCCCCTGCGGTAGAGCAAAAACAAACACCCAAAATTCAATCAGGGTGCCATCCCTGCGGAAAATCTCGATGCAAGGTATGCCCACAGATGGTCACAACACGTGAATCCAAAGCGAACTTCTCAGATTTCAAATTCTGCATAACTGAAAGCCTTAATTGTGACTCCAGTAACGTAATATACATGCTACATTGTAACATCTGCGGACAAGAATATATCGGCCAACCAGACACGCCATTTCGGCTGCGGTTCAATAATCACCGGTACCAGGCCACTTCACTGCCGAAGCTACCTTTATCTATACATTTGCGCCTGCCAAACCACAGTTTTGAAAATATCAGCGTAACTCTTTTGCAGTCCGGTTTTTGAAACAGACGCGAGCGCGAACAGCGTGAGGCATATTTTATTTTCAAATTTCGTACATTAGTAGCCGGCATCAACGAGGACCCCGGAAAACTCAACTGCCTCCGAGAAGAAAGCCAGGAGAAAATTGGTGACAAAGATTGATAGCTGGAGACCATGCTTTTTTCTGACTGACTCGTACGTGTACACTGTCCTTTCTTGTGTGTGTGTGTGTGTTGTTGTTTTTTTTCCCACATGCACATACAAAGTGCTTACGTTCGCCTACCACTTCACGACCTGAAGGGAAACAGACGAAGATTAAAGGTAAATAGCCGACCGACCCATTAACGAGAAACCTTTCCTTTACGCACACCGCCCGCCGCCCGCCGAACGACCAATTACGGGGAAACCCCTTTCTTTAGGCACGCCATCCCAGACCCTCCCGGCACCGCGGCGACAATCTTGGGTGGCCCGACACACGTCAAGAACTGAACAGCACGTGATATGAACCGTATGGGGATGTAGACGGACAGTTGGTTTCGTTCTCAGTGTTGACAGTGGTTCTTCCTTTTTTTTACTTTCTTTCTTTTCTTTCTTTTTTCGTCTTTTTTCTCCCCTTTTTTGTTTTTTTTCCTTTTTCTAGTTCCCTCTCACTCTCGCAAACGTCTTTCAAGGCGAGAGGGACGCGGCAGCAACGAAGTTTGGAAGCTCGTGTCAGTATAACTCATCCCCTGATGAAGGGAGGACTCCTCCCGAAACTGTTGGGAAAGAAATATATTTATCCTGGCTTGGTTAGGCCACCCCTAACTCTTCAACGGTGTATTGATTGTTGTGCGAGCCCCATATGTTCTGCCTCTAAGCGGAGGAGCTGTAGACCACCCAGGAACTGCTGTGACAGGTTGCGGCAAGTCTAGACAGCCTCACTCGATTCTTCCGATATTGACGGCTACTCCCCGAGCCTCTTCATTGACAGCCTCAGAACCGGGAGGTTCTACTGCTTCCGTTGTGGTAGCGATGCTCGTTTCTCATGTCTTCACAGCTCTGCGCCCTAGCAACTAGTGTCGGCTCGTCCTCTAGGATTTTCTTCTCGGCTTGGGTTGCGTGCCACGCGCATTTGTCCAACTAATCTCCGGCGTCTACATGTCTGGTGCGCCTGCCCTCGGGCGACTCTTTTCCGCTCGTGCACCGTCGCTGCGCTTCCAAGTATGGCACGCGCCTCATGCCCCTCCTTTACTCATCACATCATGCAATACCAATTTAGTACATCACGCTATCAAAAGGGCCATGAGCTAACCCTGAGAATGCACGTAAATCATGCCCTACATGACATGCATTAAATTAATTTGATGATAACACCTGTAATTTATGTTCATCATACGGTGATGTCCTCCAACAGTAAGGCACCTGTTGTTTTCATACACAGACTCCCCATGAATGAACTCGAGGTGGTTAAAGGTGGGAAGTACGAAGCGCAAGCCGTAAGAAAGTGTGCGTGCGCCAGCTCTCGTTTAGTCCTTGGAATGTCCGCCGGATGGCGGTGCTTCTTTCTATATGGGGAACGTAACCCTCCAAATCAAGCATGATATATTAGAGTCACTGTATACACGAGGGCCGGTCTTGTCGGTTTGAAAAGGTCTTCAACAGTGTATGACGTAGGTATACCTTCTATACTCGATCTCGCACCTTCAATTAGGTAAAACGTTTATAGATTCGTACATTCCTTTCTCTAAGGGAGGAGGCCCACAATCAGACTGGATGACCTTAGCTCGGAGTCTTACGAAATCGGGCAACGGGGTACGCCACAGGGGTCTGTTATATCGCTGCTTTCGTTTGATGTAGTGACAGAGGACTTGGCCGTCGAAATTGAGCAAATGAAGGGCATTGGCTTCGCCACACATGAGTAAGACATCACCGTATAGTGCTGTGGTGGGTCCGACGTGCATTTGGAAGAAACAATGCAAGACACTGCATTGCGTAGATAAACACGTCAGTAACATGGGTATGTGGATGGCTCTCGCCTTCTAAATCAGATGTGCTACTATAACGTTACACTAAAGCAGACCCAAGCCTAGTAGGTGAAAAATACTGCACGTGTACAACTATTCCACTGCACTAATATGCCAGAACGTGAAAGTATGATTGGTGCCTATATCAGGCCGCGGTTTTACTGCTCTCGCCATGACGTGATTTTCACTCACAGTAACGCATAAGGTTCAACAAGATTGGCTTCATCAAGTAGAAAACCTTCTACAAATGAAAGACGTTGAAATAGCTTGTGAACTTTGCGCTTGTTTACCTTTTCTGTTTCGTTTATGTTGGCTCTTTGTATAGTGTATATTTGATTGTCATTGTTGTATGTACATCGGCAATAAAGAAAGAAAAATACCTGATGCGATGAAGTGGCTAGCGTATGCGCTCACTGATTCAATGCTCGCCAGTTCGAATCTACGTGTGTTTGGTGCGAATTTTCTGTAGTTTATTTGTATTCCATTATGTGAGTATAGCTTAAGTGTGTCAAGGGTCATGTATCTAAACCTCCAATGCATCAGTTAGAGACCTTTAGGGTGCACGTTAGATAACCCAGGTGATCGAAATTACCAGATTCCTCCCCTATGGCATCTCACATAATCATATCGTGCTTGTGGGACGTTGAAGCTCACATATAACTTGGTTAGAGCCCTGCAATGAGTTCAAAAACCAGCTGCACCAGTGATGTTATCTTCGGTCTGGACTTTTTGTCCGCCCATTGGGCCCTTATTGACTGTTCAGGTAGCACGGTACAACTTGACCTGCCCTGAACGACTGATACGCCCAGTTCACCCAATTTTGTCTCTGCTCTGCTGAACATGTTCATTTGTTACCGCAAACAGTTACTTGCATTGCCGTAACAGCCTCGTCACCTGTACCTGATGGAGACTACGTGCTAAGGCACATTACATCCACCCTTCTGACTCGCAGTGTTACTTTTCCACACACTATTATTACGTTACGGAAAAACCGTGCTTGCATCCCTTTGCTGAACTCTGCTCTGTGTCCGCAAGTGCTTCCATGTGGAATGGCCCTCCCCACGCAGACACCCTCTGAGGATTGTGTCATGTCAACTTTGTACCTCAATGATATGCATCGCCCCAACTGCACGCAAGCCTGTTCTTGGACAGATAGTTCATCTTCTAATGTGGAAAAAATGATCGCAGTGGACCTTTTGCCGCATCAAACTGACGCGCTTCGTCACGTCCTGGAGTTGTACTTGGATGTATTCGACTTCCGTGAACATCCGCTAGGTAAAACCAGCATTGTGAAGCAGCGCATTAACACCAGTTATGCATCTCCTGTACATCGACGGCTGTACCGTGTTTCTCCCGCGGAGTGTCAGATCATTCAAAAGGATGTCAAGAAGATGCTCGCCAAAGACATAGTTGAACCATATTCCAGTCCATGGGCTTCCCCTGTTGTTCTTGTGTCGAAAAAGGACAACAGTTGGCCATTCTGTGTCGACTGACGATATCTGAACCGGATCACTAAAAAAGACGTCTACCCGCTACCGCACATTGACAAATCCCTGAGCTGCCTTCATGACGCTATGTATTTTTTCTCCATCGACCTTCGCCCAGGATACTGGTGAATCGCTGTCGACGTCATGGACCGTGAGAAGACTGCTTTTGTGACCCCTGATGGCCTTTACCAGTTTAAAGTCATGCCATTCGGAATATGCAATGCTCCAGCCACCTTCGAACAAGTGATGATCCCTCTTTTGCGTGGGATCAAGTGGTCAATTTGCTTATGTTACCGCGACGACGTCATTGCATTTTCCCAACCTTCGAAACCCACCTCGACCGCCTTTCTTTTATTCTTTTTGTTTTTCGTAACGCAGGCCTGCAACTGAACTTATCGAAGTGCCACTTAGGACGCCAGCAAATAATCATGTTGGGCCATCTTGTGAACTCCTCTGGCCTACACCCTGGTCCTGATAAAGTTCAAGCTGTGCAAAACTTCCCGGTTCCGACCAGCACTAAGGAAGTCCGCAGCTTTTTAGGTATGTGTTCTTACTTCCGACGTTTTCTAAACAATTTCGCGGACGTGGCGGAACCACTTGCGGACTTGCTGAAGAAGGATGCTCTATCTCTTGATTGCTGCGCAGGCTTCGGCGTCCTCCAATCTCATATCGTTGCTCACAACACCTAATCTGGCCCATTTTGATATGTCTGCCGTAACAGAAGTCCGCACTGATACCAGCGGCCATGCAATTGGTGCTATTTGGTTCAGCATCAAAGCAGCTGCGCCCGCGTTATCGCAAATGCCAGCCGTCTGCTCTCTGTGGCCGAGTCAAACTACTCGATCACCGAACGGCGATTCCTCGCTCTATTTTGAGCGGTTGGCAAATTCTTGCCCTACTTACATGGTCACCGTTTCACCGTCACAACTGATCACCACGCCCTCTGCTGGCTCTCGTCATTAAAGGATTCCACTGGGTGTCTTCGTTGCTGGGAACTACGGCTCCAAGAATAAGACTACTCAGTGTCATACAAATCTGGCCATTTACACCATGACGCTGACTGCTTGTCCTGCCATCCAGTGGACCCCCTTGAGACCCCAGATGAAGCGCCACTATGTGTGCTCTCTCTCTGCTTTGAACAACATCTGTGATGAACAGCGCTGAGATCCCGTCTCGCGTGACATTATTGAGAAGCTGAACTATCCGACGCCCCATCCGACGACTCGACTGCTTGTACTTTAATAAGGCACCTTGTACCGCTGCAATGTCAATACAAATGGGCGCAAACTGCTTGCTGTGGTGCCTTCCCACCTACGTTCGAGTGTAATCGCCCACCTCCACGACGCCCCCACCGCTGGTCACCTTGGTCTCTCTCGAACTTACGACCACGTTCATCGTCGATTTTACTGGCCCAGGCTTTATCGCTCCATCCAACGCTACGTCATCACATGCGACCAGAGCCAACGTCGAAAAAAGCCTTATGAGTCTTGCCCGACTCCTCCAGATACTTGATCTTCCTATTGACCTATTCTTTTGTGTTGGTCTTGAGCTCCGATGCCGTTTCCCTCAGTCTACCTTCGAAAACAAATGAATAGCTGTCGCAAAAGTTCAAACAACTCAGTACGCTATCACGAGGGCTTTGCCAACCAGCTGTGTCACAGATCTTGCCTATTTCCTTCTGTATGATGTCATCCTCCATGGTGGGGCTCCATGCCAACTCCTCATGGATCGTGGACGCTGTTTTCTCTCCCGAGTTGTTGACGACCTGCTTCGCTCTTGCGAAACCAAACATAAATTTACGACGGACTACCATCCACAAACTAATGGACTTATCGAATGATTCAACCAAATTTTAACTGACATGCTATCCATTTACGTGTCTTTCAACCACCTAGACTGGGACGTTGCATTGTCAATTGTCACATTTGCATACAAGTTTTCACACCATGATACCGCTGCGTTTTCACTATTCTATCTCATATTTGGCCGCGACCCAACTCTACCTTTCGACGCCATCTTTCCGACGGCTGTCGATTTGCCGACTAAATGCGCCTGTGACACTATCACCAGAGCTCGCAAAGCACGAGAAGTCGCTCGGAAGTGCCTCTTAGCATCGCAAAAGCAACATAAGCAACTTTACAAGGCACATCATCTTGACTTCTTCTTTGTGCCGGCTTTCATTGTGTTGTTGTGGACCCTGACTTGGCATGTTGGTCTCTCTGAGAAGCTGCTTTTCCGGTACTCAGGACCCCACCGCGCCTTGCGCCAGGTGATCGACGTTACCTACGAGATAGCCCCGCTGAAGTCAGCATCTCCCTCTACTTTATATTCTACAGACATTGTTCATGTCTCCCGACTTAAGCTCAACCCCTCCGCCATACCATAGAAATCACCGAGACTGTGTTTCTGCACCCGGCGGTCATGTTACAAGACTACATCCCGCTGAAGAAGCAAGACAGACAGCGAGAAAGACGACGTGATTCTGGGATGTGGGGCACGCTCTCGCTTGCCATCTCGGCTTATGCTTGGCATCGTGCAAATATATCTTAGCTGTAACCTCGTTTCTTTGTTTGCCCTAGCTTAACGATATATATATATATATATATATATATATATATATATATATATATATATATATATATATATATATATATATATATATATTATATATATATTCTAAGTGATCAGACATCACCCTTGCCGAGGGCCTGCTGTTCTTTCCACCTCGCTATGTTAGCGTGCGCGTCTGTGCCAGAGTGCCAGTGTCGGTCTTCGTCATGACACTCGGCCATGCCTGCAAGCATTGTCTATGGGCTACACGACAATGTTTGGGTGGGTGAGGCTATCTGCAGCAGTTGACACTGCTTCAGGTGGGCGGGCTTAGCTGCATTGTGGGGGTTGGCTCCGAACACACTGAAAAATCGTCGAAATTGACTCTGGCAGCTGACACTGGCTATGCCACCTGGGTCGTTCGACATGTTGTGGTAGAGAATGGGTCCTGGTTGGTCCCTTTACTGTTTTGTCAGAAATCGTTGAAGCTACGCTGCGGAAAGGTGGGAGATCATCGTCGAATGCCAATGCAACAGAGAACTGGGACTGCACATGGTGGTGTCCGATAAAGTTGATGTAAGATTTCTCACAGGTCTTCGTGTCTTTGGAAAAAACATTTCTCAGCAAGTCACTAGAGCTCTTACGTTCGGCCAATGAATGCGTCACACGCAGATGCACATTCTTTTAGTCAGAGAAGATGTTGGTGGAATCCGTCGAGACGCGCGTACTATTTTAATGGATCGTTCACTGTGACATGGGCTTGTGCATCCAAGTGCTCAAATGATGGCGAGTATGGGTACATATTTCCCGATCGATATAGATGCGAAAAGCTCTCGGTCATTGACATGAGCGTTATGACGCCGGATACTGAGGCAGAGCCAGAGCATGGCATTAGTCCTGTATCGTTACCAGGCTCAGCTGCGTAGCTTTCTGCAGGCGAGCTTCAGCACGCAGTTGCAGCCTCGAGCGGAGCGCTACCTGAGCTCCGTCAGAAGATCAAGTTAGACTGGCTGGAGTAGCAGGAAATCCGGCCGAAAGAGGAAATTAAGGCTGTGTTACATTCTGCCCAGGACTTCTGCCTGACGCCTTCGTATCTGTGCCATGCCGCGGCACCATCTCTAAGGCGGTCCACAGCCACACTCGACTTTTGCTGCTCGGTCTACGCATTGCAAGCAGGGACACTTTTCACGGTCACCAACCAGTCGTCGGCGATGTACTCGACTTCGTAGAATTTCGGGAGGTCGCAGAGTACCAGCTATGGTTGGGCGGCAGGTGAAAATCTAAAGTGTGCCAACAACAAACCACTAATTTGTTGTGACAGCTGTGCGAAAGCACACCTGAGCTCTGTGCAGTTCTCGTCTGAACTGGATTCAATGTATTGTTAGGCAGCCGCAGCTAGCAGGGCATTCATCGCAGAGAATGTCGGTACAGAGGCAGGACATCTTGTGGAACTCCATGCTATCCAGACCGCAAGCTCAAAGCGGAGTCACGCGAGGGTATGTCTTGCTGCGGGGCGCTATCCGATGACCAGCACGTGGGGCCAGTGGCAATGTTGGGCAAGTGGGAGGTGATGGTTGTGGTTACGGTAGCTTGTTGCTTGTCCGAAAGAGCTTGTACAGCATACGAAAGCTGCTGAGGGATCCATAGAGCATTGAAGGAGAGGGTGTCATGTCGGTAAGCATGAACAGCGTACGTTGCCGGGCAACGGGAGACTACGCGCTGTCTTGGCGACGCCGGAGAACGCCCAAGAAGCCCGACCGATTCCCCTTAGATGCTCACCCGTTAGGAGAGTCTTTGGCAAGGGTTTCATATCACAGGAAGTGTACGTGACGTTTTGGAATGAGAGGAGCGCGTGTGCCTTCTCTGATGAAGGTGGTCCTGAGGTTCCTGTCAGGTGGTGTCCTGGAACCACCCAAGAGGCATTGACGCCGTCCGCGGATGATTTTTCGGGTATCTGCAGCATCGCTCGGGTTGTGTGGTCTATAACTGAGGAAGCGTGGATGGCGTTCATGGATTGAGAGACCCATGGCGCCTGCGACCCGCGAGGCACAGGTGGCTTCAGCCACAAGGTTCAGTTGTCGAACTGAACCATTGTAAGCAATCAGACCAGAGACAGCACCCTTGGTGCTGAAGGAAGGAATGAAGGGCCTGGAAACTGGCACACACCCACGCTTGGTGGTTGGCCAAAAATTGGTAATTATGACGAAATACTGTTAGTTTGTTAGGTCACATTTTTTATACTATTGAAATAAGGGCAAAAATAAATGATAAATGGACAGTTTGCCTTAACGGCTATGTCATTTAGGACTAATAATAGGTTTTACAGTCCGAATCTTTTTGAAGCTTCAATAAACTCCTGCAAGGCATCGGCAACTTTCCAGTCAGTGAACCCTAGGGACAAAGTTCCCAAAGAAAGTACATTTGAAATGTTTGACTCCAATCTTGCGAAATGGAAGATGGCATCTAGCGTAATTTTGCGTGTTGCAGTGTATTTTTTACAATATATCAGATAATCTTTTGATGTCACAGGAACTACAGAAAATCAAAAATTAGGGGAAGCAGCCACACCAGCTCTGTGTAAATAAAGATTGAGATATAGAGTATGACACCTTAGCCTTGTGATTGTGACACCAACTGCACGCCTGTCACATAATTTACAGTTCCAACAATAATTTAGGTGTTGAAATTTTAATGTATTTATCATGGACGGCAAAGAACATTTTCTAACATCATTTTCCTCCTAAATCTAGCCTCTCTAAGGAATTTATCTGCTGCAAATATGGGAATAACTGAGCCACTTTATAATAACTTAGCTAACGCGTCTGCCATTTATTTGAGGAAAATTACCTTATGCCCTGGTACCCAAAACAATTTAACCAACTGTATATGCCGCGGAAATAATTATTTGAAAGTAATCAGCATGTGGAAGCTCTCATTTGAAGTGAGAGAAGAACACACCAACAGCAAATCAGTTAAAAGTATCGCCCAACAAGTTGGCGCTGTTATTTTCCGGAGAAGCAAAATTATCAAAAAAAAACTCTGCAACAAAAATGCGTACAAAATCTGGAGTTCGTAGAGAAATGGCCGATCTAGTATAGTGACGGATATCCCCACTCCACATTTTCTTAATTTTGCGAAGTATCTGTCACAATGACGGTCTTTTGCTGAATGAACCAGATTTTTAGGTTATTAGCAGACTATCCTCTGCTAATAACCTGAAAATTCTGTTATAGTAGAGGACAGTATGCTATAACCCGTACACGCCAATATTTAGGTTATTAGCTAATAACCTAAATATTGGAGTGTACGGGTTTCGAAACGTAGTTTTGAAACTGGTAAGATTCAATAACTGGCTCGCACTCTTCAACCAAGGTATAACAGAGTGAAACTAAACAAATTTCAACTATATTTCGCTGCTTCTAGTTCATTTGTAGGCTGAAGCTAGGGATTATAAGTTGTTTCCTGGCCAATTCTAACACAGAGAATTGAACTAAACTTCTGGCAGTCACAGACACGACATTGATGTGCAGACTGCCGAGGCAGCACCCCACGCGGCAACCAAGCATTCATATTTCTCATAGATTTACGGGCTTGTTGTCGTCGGCGAAGGACTTCCATCCTTTCCGGGTCTTCACGCAGCATCCGTTGCCTTTCTTGTTTCTCTATATTTCCTCACTTTACGTAATCAGTGTCTTCGGCTCACCTTCCCTCTTCACAGCCATTTGCAGGGATAACTTGGTTTCTTCAATTTTGTCAACAAGTGAGGAGTTCTGAAAATTACCGGATATCTCTAGCACAAAGCAGTTTATGATGACAATAGTTTTTTGTTCAATGGCTCAGCATCAATTTGCCAAAGAACTTCGCTGTCAAATTAATGAAGTGGACTTCATTCGCCGCACACTTTTTACTACAAAGTCAAGCACATTACAGCCATTGTCTTGACTACATCTACAACAATATAGGTATTCTATGACATCAGTGCAAGGCGAAAATAAATGAAAGGTCACATGTATATGTCCAAGAATATACGTGGATGCAAGCATGACACACACGTGATAGTGAACGGCATGTCATGACATTAGTGACGTGATGAGCATCAGTGTAAAACCATGCGTGCTCTTTATTAACAACTTCAGATTACTTCAGACTATCGACTCCAAAAGCGCATGTGATTTACCGCAATATAATGCTGAGCTTTTAGTCCCTAGGTTTTGCGTTGAGCGGCTTCGGCGTCAATTTGATCAGCTAAGTTAGTACGAAAAGCAGCAAATACTCCGCAAGTATCACGAACGAGTGGCCTTTGACCTGGCTTTATTTTGCCGTCACTCATGCTTACCTCTCCATCAGGGTGCGTGGACAGGTGGGGCGAGCACGTGCAATGCTGCTGGCTTAACTTGTTCACTGCCTCTCCATATGTATGCGTATGCATGAGTCTTTTCCTCCTGTACGGGATACCGGCGTTTCATTCGGGTCGCTACGTAGAGTGGAGTGCGTAGTACTCGAACCCTGGCAGTTCCTACAGCAACACATGACGATGGTTACATTGCTTCAACAGTGGCTATCTGAAATATTGAACACTGTTGGTGTTCACAATATGACACGTGAACGTATTTTTGTAGAGGCCGTCTCGGAGACACCAAAGGGAAATTATAAGTTGATGTTCATAGCCAAAACACGGTCAATAAACCTGTTTGTGCTACTTTTGTGCTAAAATAAGTGCATATTTTGAAATAAAATATCGTTTTGGGGTCTTGTTGCGTTTAACCGACTTCAAACTGACTGCCTTAAATTGGAGACTTTCACGCCACGGTTGCCGTGCACACAAAGTTGTCCGGCTTTTTTGCAACACCACAGACAATCATAGAAGAAAATTTACAGTAGTGGGAGCCACAGCAGTCACAACGGTCAATGAACCGTTTAGTGCCATGGCTTCTGAGAAGGCAGGCGTTGGTTCAACTGCACCCTGCAAGATGGCATAACCTGTTCAGTCTAACCAGGCAAAAATGAAATTTTGGAACCACTCGCGCCAGTTTTTATAGTAATTACCGGCGGTCTGTTTTTCTACAAATCAAAAGGAAATGACATTTATTTGCGTGTCTGATGCACGAAAGTTTTTTTATTGCAACTAGATTGATTACTAGTAAACAATTGTAGTAAGATGCCCTCATGTCATCAGGCTCATTTCAAAAATATCGCATAATCTTTTTGTGTGGCAAATTTAGCTCAACTTCTTAGTAAGCAGGCCACTGCCGTTGATAATAATGTTGTTTTAGACGTTGTATTACAGTCAGCATTGACTCTCGCAGAAATTGTCATTTGCCTTCAGTGTCTCTTTGAGCACGCGTTTCTGCTTCAAGCAGCATCAGTGTCTGCTTTGCCAGCATAGCAATAAGAATGAAAAAGAGTGAACGTCAAGTACAATGGTGAATGAATGATGGCAATAGCGAGAAGTTGCCATGTGGAGATAGTGATACTGGCGATGTCACAGGTTCCGCTGTGGTCACACGTGGTGCCCCATGAGTGTGCGTGGTCACATGGTCGCCGATTAAGTCTTCAATAAAATATGCTGTGACAACATCCATTGAGTTCATATATAGAAGTTAGGTGCTACAAAAATAAAGGCCTCTCTGTGGCGCCTGTTCTGGAACACGTCAACGCACTACCTTCCACGGGTTCCCATTTACGACGGTGGTTATTTGAGAAAAGCTCCACGAAATTCCCCCTGCTAGTTGTTCCACTCGCGGTGTGGTATGAAACGACAGAAATTGTAATCAGCGGAAAAAAGAGAGAGAATTCGTTCTTCGGCCAACTTTTCACTCGACTTCGTCCTTCTCAACGCAACTCTGGCTGGCTCCGCGCTGAAACCCCGGTGTCATCCTTCGTATAATACCCTGGGCCATGACTACGCATGTTCTGGTTGCCAACAGTGTCTTCGGTTAGTGGCTCTGCCTGTATGCAAGTCAACGGGAATGGCCACGCTGTGAATTGGTCTGGCAATCTCGCCGCGGTCAGTCGCGTGTCACTGTAGACGCTGGGCATTGGCTTGTATTTATGTGAAAGATCTTTTTTGCGGATGACCATTCACTGTGCCACGGTAGTCTGCAACCTCGGCCACGCTGTGACTTTATGGGCAATGCGGTTTTTACTTCGTCTCATCGACAGTATTGGGAGTGTAAGGGTAGTTGAAGTTGACTGGAACAAAGCGTCATATCGGGAAATTTCCTCGGTGGTCTGTCTTTACGGTGCTACAACTCTGAAGATCGGCAGAAACTTTCTCTGATGGGTGACTTTAAGTGTGATACAGTGGTCGTCGGGCGCCTACTGGACACTTATGCTGATCTGGAAAAAGATTGCGCCACACATAATGTGCTTGAGTGTGGCTTTACGTGCCTTGCTCTCATGGCCCTGCCTTCTTTTTTAGGCTTTACTGAATCTTTACGCGTGAACTGAACCATTCTCGGTTAACACGCCGACGTCGTTCGAGTTGTTCGACACAACTTCGTTGCTTTGGCCGATGGCCATTTCTACGTTGAAAATGGCTTCGTGGTGATCCGTGCAGTTATCATGCTGTTCACCGGAAGGCATTGTCGTGCGCGTCGTCATGCGAAGCTCGCGTATTGTAGCGTACCACATACACTGCAGAACCAATGTTACGTTTCTCTGCCTGGGGTACATCGATAGAGCTCGCACACTCGGTCAATGACGGCAGTGACGTCCCCAGATGTAGCCGCGACTGGTGTGAGAGGCTCTCTCTGCAACCAGAGGGCAGGTGTGGTTGTAGTACAGCTATGTTTATCTCATTGTAGAAATTCACTCGCTCTTTGGTATTAAACAATGGTGGGGACGTAGTCATGTCGAACACCGACAAGTTTGAAACCTTATGTGGTGAACTGCAGTGCGAAACTGCAGCACTAAAGTGAAATCCCCACTGCGCTCCATCCTCGGTAGTGATCAGGCTGGAATGGGTGGCAGCAGAGACATCGGAGGGTGCTCGGCTTAAAGTAGCATTGGGCTTGAAGCTCTACTCCGCCCAGAGCTGCTGCGTCTCGCCTTCATTTCGGTGCCACGCCACTGCACTTGCTCGTACGCTGTCTACGTCCACAGACCATTTCTAGGCCTCACGCGTCTAGGCCTCACGCAATGCTAGCTCAGTGATGGTTGCCACCCAGCTGTAGGTGTCATTCTGAAAACTGTGGAATCTTGGTAGTTCACAGACGGCTGGTGATGATATGGCAGCCTGCAAAAATGGAAAGATCACCAAGGCGAATAGTCAAGCTGCATGAGGGCACACCTGAGCTCTCTGCGTTGCTCGGGTGAGCACGCCTTAAGGTGCCGTCAGGTAGCTGCATTCATCACGACGCTGCTGGTGCTCAGTGCCGACAGGATGGCAGGAAACAGTACATAGCTCGTAGCTGTCGTTGCGATGATCATGACGTAGAGTAGCACGATAGTCCGCCGCAGCTGCACTGTGCTGCCTGACGATCCGACTGTGCAGCCAGTTGCGTTTGGGAAAAAGGGATGTGGCAGCGCCGGGGTACAACAAAGAAGCCTGAACGGCGAATTTGGATGTGCATAGGCTCCTGGTAAATAGTAGCCAGGAGCCATCAAAGAAGCTTTAATGCCACCCGCTGATGATTCAGTGGATAGTGGCAGCGGTGGTCATGTCGTGATGTTCACGAATGAAGTAGCGTGGACGGCATGCCTATGATGGAGAGACCCACGCTGCCAACGACCTGCAAGGACACGCAAAGTGGCTTCAGCTGCAAGGTTCAGTTGTCGGGCTGCACTATTGCAATGAGCGAGACAGAGAGACAGCATCCGTTGGCTTGTTTTTTTGCGTGTTCCTCTCTTTGGGCTACTAAACACTAAGGGCGATTGGCCAAAAAGCCGGCGGTTAATGTAATAAAAAAATTAGGGTCTTTGCAGGAAAAAATAAAAAGTGATTACTTTATTTTTACAAACATCTTGGGCCGGCTTGCTTCCATCATTCTATATGCCTTGGCTTGTACCCACTATGAGGTATTAGCCATTAAACCAGTGATTGATTGATATGTTGGGTTTAACGTCCCAAAACCACTCTATGATTATGAGAGACGCCGTAGTGGAGGGCTCCGGAAATATAGACCACCTGGGGTTCATTAACGTGCACCCAAATCTGAGCACACGGGCCTACAACATTTCCGCATCCATCGGAAATGCAGCCGCCGCAGCCGGGATTTGAACCCGCGACCTGCGGGACAGCAGCCGAGTACCTTAGCCACTAGACCACCGCGGCGGGGCAATAAACCAGTGGTTATTGTAATGAAAGGAACGAATTGTTATAGTTTGAAGAAAAAATAATGTTGAGTCATTTAGAGAATATAAAAGCGGATAATCATAAAGTGAATTACGAATAAAGTAGGGAAATGCCTACTTATTGAAAGGTATAATTGAATGGTACGTTTTAAGAACTGGAATTTATTTATGTGAAAAAAAGAAAAAAGAAAATTTAACAAGCAAACCTTTTTGTGTCGTTGATAAATTCAGAAAGTGTTACGCAGATGCTCCTGTTACTGTGGCCCAGAGAAGAAGCCACAAGAAAAAGGATGTTTTCAGAATTAGGAGTAAAGTTGAATTTTTGAATTATTGTTTCTCAATTTTCTTCCTGTGGCTTGTGAAACGTCGACAAAAAATAAAAAAAGGATCAATGTTTTCGGGCTCTGGACAGTAAAGCCGTGTTCACACTGAGCATTCCGGCCGCCGAAAGTGCTCCGAACCCGGTTCGGCGGCGGCGAGATCTGCCGAAAGGGTCCTCTCCGCGCCGATCGCTCTCGGACCGATTTTTGCGGCATCTGCCGCTGAATCGGTCACCGCGGACCAATAGGAGTGCTAGTCAAGGAATTTTGAAAAATGGTGGCCAAGCCCTACTCACTTGTTATGCCGCAGTGCACGTAACTGAATGTTGAAACCAACGGGAGCTTAACCTACTCTGTGCCTACTTCGCGTCCGTATTTCGTGGAAGAGGTGACCGAGCTTGCTGTTAGTATGACCGAGCTTGTTGCGGTCTTGCAGAGCAAAACGAACCGACCAACGTCGCTGGCGTCGGTGGTTTTTCTGCTCTTCGTGCATTACAAGACAGCCACTTGCCAGCAAAGTAAGCTGTACTCTCTTTTCTTGCTTCTTGCGTACGAGAATTGTCGAAGTATACACCACCGGATTGCGTAGTAGCGTTTGCGAGCCGCGACAACAACCGGGTTACAGCGCATTCATTCCGCGTTCTCCCCGTAGTAGATGGCATATTCGGCGGCGCTGGGCACGTCCAGTATGAACGACGCTGCGTTTCGGCAGCAGGGGAATTTCGGTGTCTGTAGAAAGCGGATGTTTCAGTGTGAACTAGGCTTAAAAGCAAGGGAGGTGGCACCTGACCAGACCTGTGTAACTAGAAATTAGGAAGCGGTGTGCGGAATCGAAATTTTGTGATGCACACTTCCAATTCGCGAAAGGGGCGCCATTTATATTCCAAGCAAAAGAAAGACGGCCGTATTCTCGAAGTGGTAATTTACTTTTCATGGAATCCTCGAGAAAATGTTATTCATGAAATCGGGATTCAGTGACATAACTTGGGTCAGGCACAATGGACATACAGGACCATCCAGATTCCACCGCGCGAGAATGTCAGTCATTAAAGGTAAATATATGCCGCGGTGACCTGGCACCCACACATATCGCACTGTACTTAAACGTTTTGGGATTAAAGAAGTGAAAGCATTCGAAGGGGAATACTCGAATGAAGAAGCTGAGGCTATCGATCTCCATACAGAAAGTGACTCGGTAACAAAAAAGAAACTGCTGAATCATTGATTGAATGTTTTTTAAGGGCCAAAAAATTAAATTGCTAAAAGCCCTGCTTCAAGTATGGGAGAGTAATCTGGGAGACGTACTGAGAATGACCAAGACAATGTCTCTGAGAAGATGCCTACACCCACTTTTTCTTCACACATGAATGCATCCGTAGCAATAACATCAACAATTCCCAAACGAAGTGGATAATCTTCTCATAAGCCTTTTAGATATCTGTTAGGAAGGAGTTTGGCATTAGAAGGAAATTATCATGAAATTGAATATTGGGCTCTTGCCAATGAGTCATTTGAAACAATGCTGCGTACGTTAACCTTTAAAGGTTCTAGCAGTTCTTTAACAAACCAAATTTGAGGTCTGTGAACTCTAAACCTTGGCTCATTCAGAAATGTTCTCTGTTTGGAAATGAATACGAACTGTACACTTCTAATGAAAGAAGCGTAAGCTTTTAAATATAATTTATTGGTAGGCATTCGGAATCTACAAGCTAGGGTGGGATTCCGGTTTCTTTATATAACACACTGTTCGCAGTAAATTTCGGAACCCCCCGACAACTTTGAAGGGCCTCTCGTTCTAAAATAACAAGGGAATTAATCTTATATGCTGACCTCTTAGAATATTGAACGCAATCAAATTCTAGAATTCTAGAACATACATACGGTAAATCATAATTACACTGTCCTCACATAGGCCACTGGAGTGCTGACCAAATTTCCAAATTGTTCTAATAGCACGAGTTACCTTTGACCTAAT
The DNA here is from genome assembly GCF_043290135.1 of Rhipicephalus microplus. NCBI lineage: Eukaryota > Metazoa > Arthropoda > Arachnida > Ixodida > Ixodidae > Rhipicephalus > Rhipicephalus microplus. The sequence goes on along the minus strand of NW_027464588.1, from coordinate 31,965,046 downwards.
ACGTTCATTGTGTTTTCGCCAAGTCACTTTTTAGCATAAAACGCTCCTAAATATTTAACACAATCGTTTTATGCTATCACCTCGTTGCGATATTGAAGAGAAAAGATACATGGAGAATAAAAAAACAGTCACTGAACTTTCGCTAACATGTATATTCATTTGAGTCTGTTGGAAGCAACCTTCTTATATTGCTAAACCTGATTGTAATGTAGAGTTAAAAGCCTCCATATCACATGCATCAGCGAAAAACAGCGATGTCTTCTACATATACATATACTTGAGCGTTATTGTGCAGGGGAGATGAACCTAATAAGATAATAAAAAAACGGGAGAGAGGACAAAACCTCGACAAACCCCTCCGCGCTGACTATATTTTTTAGAAGATAAATATCATTGTAAACAATAAATTTTGCTATCATTTTAAAATTCGTACACACAAATATTAATATACCACGGGAAGTTCAAGCTTTCTAGTGTGCTGAGTAGGGTGGCACGTTCTACATGCCGTAGGCCTTAGCCAAATCCAGAGATACTAATGCTGAAAAGTGACGCCTATGACGAGAGAGCTTAACGGGTCCCTCTAAATCAATATGATCTCAAATGACACTTCTTGCTCAAATATTATCTTAGAAGAACTTAGTACCTAGTTTTCTGTTATCAATTTATTGATTATAAGGCGTACAATTTTCGCAAATAATTTTATTACATGTGAAGTCAATTTGATAGGTACTATGTTATCAGTTCGAGCACCTACACCTTGGTTTTTAAGCAAGGGGGTTATTTTTTCGATTTTCCTGTGTGAAGGAGTCCCGCCATCCCTAAGTGAATGGTTAATAAAATTAAGGAGATGCTGAGGAGACGTTTAGACTAGCGTTTTTAACATACATGTCGTAATGCCGTGTGGACCTGGAGCTGAATTCAGGAGAGACCAGACAACATGATAAAGTTTTTCACTGATACTCCTGCGAAATTATTCACACAGAAAGGTTTGGGAAAGAGTACTAGTGTTTGAGATGTAAAGTGGCTTTATAAACACACTGCAATACCATTTAATAAATCAGCCAACTCTTCATAGGTCAGGACAATGAACTCTATGATGATAAGCGAAAGAATAACTCTAGTGGATCTAAAAATCTATAGAGAGATTTTTGTTTTTACTTTTAGAAAGAAATGCATTCCAGTTTTTCTGATGTTGAGATTTCCTCATAGAAACAGTTCTTTTACAGATGGCTTTGGGGTACTTATAATTGCCCCAGTAGGGCACCGGTTGATAAGAAGTTTTTTTCTTGCAGCTTATCTTCGCCTGTTCTCTCGTTAACAATCTGAATCCCACAAAACGCTTATGGATTTCCCTCTCACCTTGTATATGGTGAGATGCGAGTTTTCATAGAGTGTTTTAGTATTGGTCACAGACTCATGGCTTTATTGTAGGTTGCAAAGTTACTACAAGAGGCGAAAGCTGAATATACACTTTTGTAAGTTTTTAGTAGTTTATAAAAGATTAAGCCTGATGATCCTACGTGACTAAGGAGTATTTGACATCAATCATGATTGGGCAGTGATCACTTTTAGTGGCGGTATCAACCACCACCGTGAAGAAATTGGTAGGCTAGAGCTAGGAAATGACAAGTCTAACACAGATCTGGTATTAGCTCGAATAAATATGGGTTCCTTAGAATTTAAACATATATAGCCATTTTTACTAGTCCAGTTCCACAGAATAACGCCTGACGAGTCCATACGGAATCCTCATGTTACATGATGTGAACTAAAATAACCGTAAATAAAGTGGCAAGTCTGCAGAAACGTTTAACGGAGTCCAGAATACTGTCCTGTTTTACTCCAATCTGAAAGTATCTGTTCACGAAAGTAAGCGGGGCGCAGTAGCAAGTACAAGGTGCCCTGCTAGAACTTCGTAATCGGATGATACTGCTCGAAGAGAACATTCTCTCTATGATAATATTTTGACAATAAACAAAATGCTACTCCATGCCTATGTCACTACAAAGAATTGGCAGATCTCACGTGCAAAGGGAATCGATGATATGCGAAGCACAACTGAGAAATGGTAATATGCCACTTTAGAATCAGCTTAACGTTACAAGGTGGAGAAAAATGATGCCGTGCATGACTTCCGTGTCATGATTATCATGTTTGGATGTGTCTTTTACATTCGGTATCTATTCTCGTCATGGGATACCAAATTTAGAATATTTGGAGCTAGCGAAACGGCCGCGAGCACGCTGTGAGTGTGGTATGTTCTCTTGTTTTTTTATGGACACGCGTGTCAGGATTATAACGTTTGCACCAGTCGTATATCTTGTCATCCATTGATGTCACGTAACACCAAATTCGGTAAATAAGGAGCCAGCAAAACGGCCACGAGCGCATCCAGAAGGGCCCAATATACCCTCATGTAGCGTTGACGCGCGTGCACGCTTGGTACAGTTGCACTACGTTAGCAAAACGTGAGCACTCAATAGTCCGACGCCAGGCGCGACCAGCGTCCGTCGGCGTGGCCCGACGGCCACCGGCGCGAAATGCAACATGACGCATTTCACACCAATCCGTTACCCAGACAACACTGCGTCTCCCTCTTTTCGTGACGGAGGGACGCCGGACGGGCTGAAACGCGAATGCGTCAAAGCAACACTGCGTGGCGCGTGCCTGCGAGTATATGGCAGGACCGCCGCCTGCCATGGCAACGCTGGCGTGACGCGACGAAATGATCGCAAGCGACCACGCGCACCACGTCACGTCAAAATGTATTGGCGCATTGACTGTGGCATGTAGTCATCACATGACATGCATCTCATGATTATCAAGTTTCCACTAGTCACATATCTTCGTCATTTAGTGGCGTCACGCGTTACCAAATTTGGCAAATGTGAAGCTAGCAAAACGACCATGAGCGCACTATTAGTGTGGCATGTAGTCATGTTGGTACATGTCACGAATGCCGTGATTATCATGTTTGGTTGTCTCATTTACCTCTGCCACACCATTTCCGTCACGTAATACCGAGTTTGCCACATGTGAAGCTAGTGAAACGGCCGCGAGCACATCATGAGCGTAGCATGTCGTCATGTTAACACATGACATGCATCTCATATCTATCATGTTTTCATCAGTATCATACCTTCGTCATCCATTCGCGACCCTTAATACTAAATTTGGTATAAGTGAAGCTAGCAAAACAGCAGCCGGCCCATAATGAGCGTGGCATGTTGTCATGTTCTTACACAACACGCATATCATGATTATCTTGTTTGCACCAGTCACATACCTTCGTCATCCATTCACGTACTGTAATATCAAATTTGGTATATATGACGCTAGCGAAACGGCCGCGAGCGCATCATGAGCGTGGCATGTAGTCATGCTGTTACATTATACGCATGTCATGATTTTCATGTTAGGGTCTGTGACTTGTGTTCACCATGCAATCATGCCATACCATATCAGTTTCGCAACAATTCTTGTGAACGAAATCACTGCAAGAGCTGCAGGACTATGAAATGTAAAGCATGAAATTCATGACGTACATATGATGTTTTTCATGTTATGACTAGTCAATTCTGGTTGTCCTACAGTCATGTTCGGCCATACCAAGTTTGGTATCGATACCATTATCGAAACGGCCAGGAGAAATGGGAGTCGCAGGCGGCTAGATGGAGAGATAGATAGATAGAAAGATAGGTAAATAGATAGATAGATAGATAGATAGATAGATAGATAGATGGATGGATAGAGAGATAGAGATAGATAGATAGATAGATAGATAGATAGATAGATAGATATATAGATAGATAGATACGCTCAAAGTCGGCGAAGTTCGCTAAGAAATGCTTTGCATTTAAAAAATTTCCAATTTAGTAAATGAAACCTTTCTTCAGATGATAACGAAGTTTCTTGTAATATTATAACATCCGGAGATTTTTGAGAAGTAAGGAATGATTGATCTGTTATCACGGCAAGTAACGAACGGCTGTTCCACTGAAGGACTCTGAGGTGCCTATTTTGATGATAGGCAAGCAGCCGCCACTGATCGATTCAAAATACGATTCTTTAGGAAAATTTTCTTTGTCAAAGTCTCTTTCATACTTTTTTTGGTTTTTGGATTAGAATTCTGATTCTCTCGTTCGGGAATCTGGTGCGTTTAAGGACTCGAGCATCCATCTCTATATCCTGAATATCTTGTGATCCGGAATCAGACAGATAGTCCTGCTCAGTTCTCTGTGAGTTAGTAGATCGAATCTCCTTTATCACTATGAGCATCCGACTGAGATACAGGTGATGAATTATTTAGATAGGTAGGGTTTTGCAAGCTTTAGGATAGTCGCTCCGATATACCAGATAGCTGTTAAGAAATAACTTGAGCCATGGTTTCAGATATGTTAAGAAGCAATGTTTCAAGGGACGTTTCTACCACTTTCTTCACGAGTGAAGAAATTGACTGAGCTATAGGCGCATCTATTGCGACAGGCAGTCGGGATGTAACTCCCGCATATCTTTGAGTCCGGCTCTGTACTTCTGCTAGAACGCCTTCTTTAAGTTATGTCAATAACTTGTAGTTTCTTAGATTCAGCAGGACAGTCAGGGTGGTCAGCTTTGCAATTGCCTTCACATAAGCAGCACGACTCGCTTTTTTATATGCAGTCGTTAGCACTATGATCAGCTTCACAGATGCGACATCGGACAGAGCAACAACCGTTCAAGCTATGTTCATACATCCAGCATTTTCCGCATTGAAGAAGGCGTGGGGCGAGCGGTTCAACATAGCTGATTAAAGGCCAGGCCTCTATCTCGGAAAAACGCGATGTCCCGGCAAACGTGGCGATAACCACCTAGGAAGGAAGCCTCACGTTACTGACAAGGCTGGTGCAATGATAGACGGATAAAACACCTGCCTCTGAGAAAATATCTCAAAAATTCCCACTGGAGTCAAGCACCCGCCTACTCCACAAACTAAGCCTTCAGAAAAAGCATGGTGAGGGGGAATGAAACGGCTCACCAAAGATGTAGTAAAGCTGCTACACTTCAGAAGGTCCTTTATACAGGCCTGGTCGCGAAAGCAGCATAGGATGCCACCACGTCCGAACTGAAGCATTTAAGTTATCTGTAGATACTGAGGAGTCACCATGCGTAGCTCAGACTGGATGGCCTTGGGGTTGTTCATCCAAATAACTCTTCTATTCATTGACACCACACCCACAGGAACACTGTTGATTCCGTTCAGCAGATTGAAATCCAGAGTAATATTCTCTGAAGAAGTGGAAGTAGACCAGAAGGAAAGCTTGTGGCCCGGAGATGACACAGACATCAAGAAAGTTATACGTTATACCTTAAACGAAATAAGCTCAAACTGGAAAAGTAACAAAGATACAAGTTACAACACTGCCAGTAAACAACACTGCCCGCCAGTTACAACACTGCAACCCCCTTGAAGTGTACCACAGCTTCGTCGAACAATGAAGCCTTGGACGCGGTTGACTTCTTCTCCTTCCGGCCTCACGCGAATATCGGCATTGCACGAGTTTCTTCTTCGTCCACTGTGGCTTTTACCCACTGCTGTTCTCTATGCCATGGTGTCGCACTTCTTCATCCCAATTCATACATGTCACTATCAACTTGTTTGCCTTATATATTGCCACGTTCCATTCCTCAAGTTTTGTTATCGCCCTAATACACTACACAATTCTCAGCGCAAACCCCTCCTGCAGTTTTCGAGAAGCTTCTGGGCTGTAGTAGATCATTTCGATAAGATTACGCCCACTCCACGAACTGTACAGTTTATGCTGGAACCTACGCCACCGCCAGCGATAACGCGAGAACATTCATTGGCAGAAGTATAAATGCCGACGCTCTTCACCGCTTATCAGTTGTTGATCGACGGCCGACACTCCGTTCGCCGCTATCAGTCCGAGACTACTACTGTAGTCCGACTTTCCAATTACTGGGCACAGGTTCGCCCAAATAAACAATTTATTATTTGACTCGCAGTGTGCTCTATCAGTCCACGTCACGACCCCGTGACAATATCCTAAAATAAAAGTAAATACTTAGTAGCTTTGAGAATTCGGATTATGCCAATTTGTAAACGTGTGCGGACGTTTGCCGCATAAAAGTGAACATAGCTACATAAAAAGTGCATTTTAACACACGCCGTCAAAAATTTCGTCATTATGCTATTCGATATATACGAGGCCGCTTAGGAGAAAAAAAAGTTTGTTCTATGCGTATAAAGATAGGGTGTGATGCATACATTATCGTGCGAGCATGCCAGTGGCGCTGTCCCATCAAGTGTCCGCCATTCTCGCATGTGAAAAAAACAAGAGAAAAGCACCGGAGGGTATGATATGTGGGTCCAATTTGTTTCGTTGGCCCATATAACGAAAAGCCCGTATATTGCACAGGCCTTAGGAGGGAAATAGCGTGGAGGACACTCCAAGGTACTGAGAGGCGCCTGGTGTGGTAACATGCAGTTTCAAACGAACCTTGGATGGGCCTATAGCGCTTCACTGCTTCAAGAGCGCAGCTTCCAAGAGCGCGATTATCCCTTATCAAGCAGCAGGCTTGGTTGGCAAAAAAGGGCCAGGCCCTGAAAAAAATCCTGCAGCAGCTCGAGATGCCACTAGTGAAACCTCCATTAACCGGAAGTGGCTATGGCTGAAGAGGCCTTGAATTTTTCACACGAACCACATACAACCATTATGCGAATCGGTTTTTGAGAATGTAGAACGAATGGACAGATATGCCCATTTCCGAAGAACATATCAGCAGACAGTTCAGAAAATAGTTGAACCACTGACAAAAGGAGGGTCCAACAGAATTTCACCCTAAAACCCGTAGAATGTTCTAAGCACCCTCCGTAATATTTATCTTTTGAGACCGTCTTGAAAACTCGTATTACTGGTCTATCTGCTATTAGAGTGTTGCTCAGTTAGGTTTGAGTTTATTCGGTACTGTTGGTCAAGCTAGGGTGGCGTGACATTGTGAATATATACTGGCGGCACACAGGCTCAATAATTGCCTGGATCGAAATGACTAATACCTGGGTAACACCAATGGTGGCGTTTCAGAGCAGAATTGATAGAAAATGTAACGTTCACCGACAGGCTTTTCTTCTGAAGGCACGCTGTGATGTAGTAGCTTGGAAAATGCGACCATAGCAGACGACAGCGCCATATCACCTGGAAGATGACAAAAATGAAGGGGCATTGAAACGCGCTCATTGAAGAAAGAAGAGAAGGCTCTCACGCAGAACGAGTGCCATTTTGAGCTGGTATTTAAATTTTTTCGACATTTCATTAGGTGAAAGTTTGTATTCAAAATTATTCCCGTCAGGTTATTACGGCAGTCCAGAATACGCGCTCAAAAGCATATTACTTGTAGTTAAATTGAATATTTTTTGTACATTTTTCATTTCAGTTCTTTATTTTTGGTTTTAAATTTCATAGCTTACCTAGAATAACATTTACCAGTCTGTATGTTGCATTCTTGGCCAATTCCCAAAGTGAGCACGTGCCATGTATCTGGGACAGCAAAGCAAAGCAAAACAAAGCAGAACGGAGCTGTTCGGACGCCGACAAGACGACCAACCGGGGCCTCAATCAGTGACTGGTACTGTTCTACTGATCCTGTTCTGCACTACTTCTCACGGGTTGGAACTGCTGGAACGATGAGTGGCAGGATTGCACTTGAGTTTAACGTTTGCTTCTTTGTAGTTTTTAGTGCTATTTTGGCAGTTCTTCGTGGTTTGTGCTGTTTGATTTTCTGAGTTCAAGCGACTAAGGCTATCTTGATGTCGGTTTCTTCGCCTGTCCAAGGGCCTTCCTCTTGGATAGCATCTATACCGCCCAAGAATTGGCCGATTGATTCTTTTCTTTGCTGTGGGGTTATCAACGTCCCCATGGCTCTGGTACCTAATAATGGAGGTACGATACCTGTGAAGAATCCGAAGGTTAATGAAATAGAGCTTAGGAAAACCACATCCCACTTTCAAAAGATCACCGAGGTCTGGCATTTTGGTCGTGGAGGTATTTTGTGCTGCTCTGCCGATCAGGAGTGTGTCCGAAAGCTTCTCAATTGTTCCAAACTAGCAGACCAGCCGGTGAGCCTGTTTATTTCAGCGCATCTTGCATGTTTGAAAGGCATATTCCGCGGTGCAGATACGAGCCTGACTCCTGGAGAAATTCTGGTATTATTTTTGGTGGATTGTGCAGTGTCAGTATACAGGTGCACGCATCTGGTTGACAAGAAAAAATCACCTACTGAATCGGTGATAGTAACCCTTGCGGGAACGATAAGGCCATCGGAAATAAGGGCTTGGCCTCTTATCTATATGGTAGAGCCTCTTTACTCCAAGCCACTGCAGTGCTTGAATTGTTGGAGATATGACCACAGCGCAAAAAAGTGCAGTTCAACTGCCAGATGCCAAATATGCAGAGAAAATTATGACAGCTATAAGTGCAACGTGGCGCAAGCGAAGTGCTGTTTATGTCATGAAGCGCATTCTGCAGACTCTTTAGATTGTGAGGCAAAAGAACGAAAAACTAGACTGCTGGAAATTGTGGAACGCAGGCGTAGCTCCCGGAGTATATCTGAGCAGTGATCGATGCAGGTTATCAGATGTGATTTGAGACAAAAGTAATGGTGGGCCTAAAATGAATGATATACATATAAAAAGGCTCTTTAAGATGGCAATTGCTGTGTTTCAAACATGTAGCGAAATACCGCAGAGTAGACATCCGTGTGGCTATAACAAATTTAATGCTGCCAAACAATAAAATTGCTGCCACCTTCAACTCTAATCCTAATTTTTCAAGTGGAGCTACCAGCTATCTTTTCCGCCGATAAGAATATCAGCGACAGAGCAAAAAGAAAAGATCCGTCGTTTCCATTTCTCCGCAAACCTAACTTAAGCTGACGCCTTTAGACCCACTTTATGTAAATATTATTTAGCTGTGGAATTCTACAGCGCACCGCAATCTGGTATAAGTAATTTCCAATTGCGGTGTTGTGCACCATATTTATTCCAGCAGCATCTAGGATGTGCGAAATCTCGAAATTTATCCAATGAGTGGAGTTGAATTCATGCAAACGCAGGTCTCTACACCTTATTGCTGTCGCGTAAGCCGTATCACGTAAAATCAAAATAAGGAGAACGCTAAGAAATACTGTGGCTAGTGCATTCGCCATCACATTGAGATATATGTCACGAGAGCCTGGTACACATAACAGCTAAAGTTATTGCAAGTTTGTCGGAATGAGTTGATTGATTTGATTGATTGATTTGTGGGGTTTAACGTCCCAAAACCACTTCTGATTATGAGAGACGCCGTAGTGGAGGGCTCCGGAAATTTTGACCACCTGGGGTTCTTTAACGTGCACCCAAATCTGAGTACACGGGCCTACAACATTTCCGCCTCCATCGGAAATGCAGCCGCCGCTGTCGGAATGAGTTGTCGAAACATATGCGTAAGCGTTAAGTTGGCTCCCGAAGACAGAGCAGCACATACTGAAAAAAGAATTTCTAATCACGACTCCTTCTAATTCGCCTAAATAAAGTTTATGTAGTGCCAGTACAATGGTTAATAATTCTGCAATGACTATTGGTGTGTAATCCGGAAGTCTGAGCAAAAAGCACCAGTCAAGGGAACGTGTGAAGATACCTGCCCCAGCCTTTTCAATTTATACGGATTCATCAGTCGCAATTATGTTGTTTATATTCACGTGTGCCAAGTAGTCCTGAAGCCGACCATTTAAATATTGAAATGGCATTTGCTTCTCGTTAAAGGGTTAATATTCTCAAATTTTATCCGAAGATCTCAATTAAAGTTACTTGTTAAGAAATTGTTTGATTTTGACGTTCAGTGGTTCTAGCAGCACTTGAACGAACATAGTCTGTTCGTAGTTGAATCACGACCACTGAGTTTCAAAAGAAAAGTTTGACTCTTTATTAAAAGCATGAAACGATTCTCTCTAGGACAAAGTATATAGTTTCAAAAAATGTTTGGGTAGTAAGTATTTTGATCTTACTTAAAAAAGAAGGTAGACGCGCCTCGATGTATAGCACATAGTTAGCAATAAATTTGGCAGTCCAAGGCACAATCGTAAAGCTTCCCTTTTCATTAGTATTAGCGGTCTCATTTTATAAGTCGTGTTGCCTGAAAATAACGCACAGCCAAATTGCATGATAGGACGCATGAACATTTTATAGATCATTACCAATAAATTTCTTCGCAAAGCCGTTTTTCTGTTGCTGAGCTTGCATAACCACCCCATGGCTCGTGTTTCCTTGGACCCAATGCGATAAACGTGACTTTTTTCAATTTAACCAGCTGTTATATATGATGCCTGAATATTTGAGTGGATCCACTTGGAGAATCTTCCCTGTGCCATACATCAGGGAGTTGTTGACAAGATGCCTGAACGAGAACTCTAGAAGCGCGCTTTTGTTTACTTTTAGAGACGTTCGAATGTTTTTCAAGCCATCCCTCTATCATATTTAGGTAACTCTGTAATGTCTGATAAAGTAATTGCAGATCACTGTTTGTCGCAAGGAAAGCATTGTTATGTGCATACACACATAAATGAATATCGCTATGTGTTGGAATTAAACTGAAGAAGATGTTAAACAACACTGGTGAGAGCACTGCCCCCTGTGGTGCACCACGGTATTGCCGATATCTGTTAGAAAAACAACCCCCTTGAAAAAATAAAACTCTCTGCTTTTGAAAACTCTGCTACCCATGCTGTCATGTAGTTTGGTAAGTCATACACTTCCATCTGCTGTACTAGTATTTTATGCTCCACTTTGTCGCACGCCTTGGCCATATCCAGAGTATCTAATGCACAACACTCTTTTCTACGCCTAGCCAACTGTATACGACTCTCTAAATTCACGGGCGCACACCATATGAAACATCCCCTTTAAAAGCCAATTTGACTATGGTTCAGTATTGTTTCTCTTCGATGTATTTTAATACACGTGTATTCAAAACTCTTTCAATTAGTTGAACCAAATTAAATATAGTAAAAATTAGTCCTACATTGTCAAGTGTATACCCGAGTTTCTGTTTTCTAAGTATCGGAGTTATTTTGGCAAGTTTCCAATCTGCAGGCATCCAAGAATTTTTCAAAGAGTAATTAAGAATATTACAGAGTTCATGTAGGGAAATGTCGTATAATACTTTTATCATTGCTGAGAAAACATCATCTGGTCCAGGTGCTGTAGGAGGTAAATGCCTCACTACATCCGCTAGTTCCGCTAATGTCACTTCATTGAACTCCCCCCCGGCAAATGACAGTACTATGTGTTTTGGCATTATAAAGCGGAATCGATCTTCTATTCCTTTAGCAACGTTTTACAATATTTCACTGAATTCGCGTGGCGATAGAATGGAAGAATGAATATTGTCTGATGGCGGTATCATTTTCTGGAACGCTAAAATCTAAAAAGTGCTTTTGTGTTGTTTGATTTTGAAAGATAGCTGAATTTTTTGTGTTATAGTCATCTTTTGGTTTGCGTACTGTGCGTTTAAAATTGGCTGCCACGTATTTATAGTCACATCAGTTTTTAGGGCAATGGTTGTGAATAGGTTGCTTCCACGCCGCTTTTCATTTGCCTGAGGTTATTGTTAACCTTTGCCGGAGGTTATTGTAAAGGTTGACTTTTTTTGCTCTTCTCAATACCGCACACAGACTCATAGCCCGGGTGTCTTCCTGCATGTCCTTGCGAAGAATCAAAACAGACTTTAGCACTTTTTGTAATCACTCATAATTTACAAATGAGCCAATTCTATCAGTTAAAAATATCTTGGAAAAGTTAACATAGAAGCTAATAAGAAGGTGGTCACTGTTTGTTGCACAATCTAAAGTTTTCCACAACGAAATGCTTAGTGAGGAGCTGGAGAAGGTCAAATCTTTAGCCGGTTTTTATTGTCTGCTAACAAACGTAACAGTGGGAAAATCGACACAAGATAATTGAATATCAACAGTCCCTTCACACAAGCACCTTCCATTTACATCAGTCTTGAAACCCCAGGGCACGTGGTGTGAAATAAAGTCACCAGTCATATTACATCCTTCCTGCAGGAAGCTAACAACGCATATAAGCATCTTCTATTGTGTACTCCTGCTGGAAAGTATACGTTAAAAGAAAAAAATTGCCCGCAGCTTCCCTCGGGGGAACACTGAGGAGGATGCGGAGCATATAATTGGTTAACGGGGTGTTAAAGTGCGACTTACTTGGGTCGATGGCTAAATTGGTTAACGTGGTTGTGAAATGGGGTGTTAAATTGCGACTTACTTGGGTCGATGGCTAAATTGGTTAACGTGGTTGTAGGAGGGGGTGTTAAATGAGTGAACACGTACACACGTATGCGAAAGGGCGGCGCTGGTCGAAGGGACGTCGATCATTGTGTTTGTGGATTCGTTGGAATTCATTTCACCGCGACCTTGGACGTCGACGCACCGTACAAACCAACCGACGAGCGGCAACTGAGCGAGCGAGCGCCGACCTTGAGTATATATACAGCACGACGGCGCATGCACTGTCAGCTGTTGAATGTTCTCGAAGCGCGACGCCACATGCGCGTCCACTGGAGAATCAGGAGAATTGTAGATGTCGAACGCGGTGTGTAGAGGAGGAAGGGTGCACAGATGGTGGAGGAGTGAAGCGCGCGGTGTGTAGAGGAGGAAGGGATGCACAGATGGTGGAAGAGTGGGCGACGGCGCGACGGCGCATGCGCGCGCGTCAGCTGTCGAATGTTCGAGAAGCGGTGCGGACGGTGCGGACGGCGCGGACGGCGCACTATAAGGCGCGAGTATAAGATGCTCCGCATCTAAAAAGGAAATAGCCTGACAGAGTGATGTCTAATACCATAAGTTCATAGTTAGTATCCATGCACAGGTAGTTAATTTTCGCTCTATGACTAAACTTGGTTGATATAAAAATGCAAAGTACGCCAATTTTGTTCGGTTCATTTAAAGAAAATAAACGATAATTTTTTATGCAAAATTTTTGTCGATTTGTGAGCAAGGTTTCTTGTAAAGTGATGATATGTGGAGAAATTGGGGATTAAATATACGAGAAATCTGTAGTAGCCGACCCTATTGATCGACAATTCTACTGTAATACTTTTAGGAAGCCTATTTTTACAGTATATATCTGCCGCAGAGACTTCTTGATCCAAAAGATCTTTCTTCAAAAAGTCTGTTTGAAAAGATTCTCAAAAAGTCTTTTTTTGACAGGTACATTTTAGATTTTGATTTCTGTGAAGACCAATGTGGTGGCGGACGCGGGTCGCGTCGCCACCACATTGGTCATCGTGGTCCTGCGCCTGCGCTTGGAGTTTTACGTGACCTGGACGTGAGTGGACCACGCAGTTTGGCGGCAGTGTACGAACCGGACGCAACACGAACGCGGGTCGCGTCGCCACCACTTTGGTCATCGTGGTTCTGCGCCTGCGTTTGGAGTTTCACGTGACCAGGACGTTTCACGTGACCTGGACCTGGAAAGCGCTTAAAAAGAGGCATCGCCGAGTGGACCACGCAGTTCGGCGGCAGTGCACGAACCGGACGCAACGTAACAAATCTTCTGCTTTCGCAGGTGAGAAACGGTGTTACTCACGTCTAAGTTTGCTCCTGTGCCTGTGCACTGCTGCCGAACACAGCGTGAAGTGTATTTGCTTTGAGTGAAGTGTTCTTGCTTTGTTATGGGAAAGGATTCCGCAAAAAGTGCGGGGAAAGACGCGGAAAAGGACGCAGCAGATGTGAAGGATTTAAAAGAGCTGTCGAAGGCATTTGAAAATTTCAAACGCAATTTCAGAAGTGAGATTCGGGAAATTGAAGACTGCATAGCCTTTTGCTCTGACACCTGCAGTGAGGTGAAAGATGTAGCCACTGATATTAAGAATATGAGAGCTGAAATGCAAGAGCTCATAAGACAAAACAGGGAATTGAAAGCGGAAAATAAGAGATTGTCACAAAAATGCGATGAGCTCGAACAATATCAGCGCCTAAACAATCTTGAGATAAAGGGTGCACCAGTCGGGAATGATCCAGTGGATGTTGTAAGAAAGATAAGCGAAGCTGTAGGCACGGCAGTTGATCTGTCTGATATAGACGCATGCCACTGGATTCCCACTCCTAAGCCTGGTGTGAAGAAAATAATCGTTCGTTTTGTAAAAAGAACAAAACGTGACGACATATTGGCGAAATGTAGAAAGAAGAGGCTCGATAGTTCTATGCTTGGGGACGACAAAAAAACGCCCATTTTTGTAAATGAGCATTTGACGCAGAAGGGCAAGGCATTGCTTGCAGCCGCAATACAAAAAAAGAAAGAAGCTGCATGGAAATTTGTCTGGACATCCGGTGGCAAAATCCTTGCACGCAAAGATGAAGGATCGCGAGCAATACACATTGCGGATGAGACAAGCCTGGCTAAAATTAGAAATTAGATGTGACATATGTCATAACAAATTGAAAAACATTTCACTATGACTGAACTTGTAAATAACCAAAAGTATTACAGTGTTGAAGACTTTAATAGGGCATTTCAATCTGGAAAAGGCTTGTTTAAAGCATTGCATATAAATTGTAGAAGCATAAAAAGAAAGGTCGACGACATTGCTAATTTTATATGGTCTATAGCTATCGGATTTGATGTGCTAGTTTTCTCCGAAACATGGATTACTTATAAAGAAGATGCGCCGTTCTTTCCAGGCTATAGTCATGAACTTCTCTGTCGTAACCAGCAAAAAGGTGGAGGTCTTGCTATTTATTTTAAGCATACACTTTCGAGTGAACTGCTTGATAAGTATACTGTTATGAACGATGATGTTGAATGCATTACAATGTGTGTTGGCCCATTCATAGTAATGGGTGTATATAGGCCACCACATGGCCACAAAAAGAAATTTATTGAGTTTCTTAATGTTGTGTTATCCACTGTTCGTGGGAATACTCCTTGCATAGTTATGGGTGACATAAACATTGACCTCTGTTCCAATGATCCTTATGCGAAAGATTTTGAAACGCTCTTACTTACATATGGAAGTACAAATTTTATACGTTCACCTACTAGGATTACATCTACAAGTGCTACACTCCTTGATATATGCGCCTCAAATTTAAGTTCACAGAATATAAAATCCGGGGTATTTGCGTATGACATAAGTGATCATATGCCCATCTTCTTTCTTGCACGAGTTACTTCTCAAATTGGTCAGAAAACAGAGACATCTTTCCACCGAATTAAAAACAACAAAACTCGGGAACATTTTTTTAAGCTAGTTCAGAACATAGATTGGACCACTGTTTATAGACAAGAAAATCCTGATGATGCTTATAACACATTCATGACATTGTTGAGTACTAGCTATGATGCGGCATTTCCACTTCAGGAGCGCTCACGTGGCAGAAATAAGAAATGCAGAAAGCCCTGGATAAATCGTGATCTTTACCGGCGCATAAAAATAAAGAATAAATTGTATCATGATTTCATCCGTTTGCGGAACACAGACGTCTTAGCTGAGTACAAGAAATACAGAAACGTTTTAAATTCAAAAATACGGAAGGCTAAACAGAACTACCATGAAAAATTGTTTGAAAACATTTACAATGACCAGAGAAAGCTATGGGAGGTCATAAATGGGCTTACGAACAGAAAAAAGGGTTGTAATAGGACACAGAACCTAACAATTAATGGTCAGATTTTCAGTGGTGAAAGGTTGGCCAATGTCATGAATGAACATTTCATAAATGCGGGTTCCTTTATTTTAACGGATGAAAAGCGAGATAATGCTCCAACTCCTGATAAATCTCCTTTGCCGTATTCTATTTTTCTCGCACCCACAGATCCGGTTGAAGTAGACGATTAATCAGAAAACTTAAAAATAATGTTGCATCAGGGATTGATGAGATAGGTTCTGTTGAGTTAAAAATGGTGTCACCATTGATATCTAATGTCTTGGCCTATATTATCAACCTCACGCTCACTACCGGTGTATTTCCAGAGCAGCTAAAAGTAGCAAAAGTCACTGCAGTACATAAAGGTGGTGATATCAATACTTTAGCGAACTATCGACCCATATCCGTGCTTCCAACAATATCGAAAATATTTGAAGGGGTTATTTATGATAGACTTGCATCCTTTTTTGATAAGCACCAAATAATAACAAAAAGTCAGTATGGTTTTCAAAAAAATAAATCAACAGAACAAGCTCTACTGTATATTAAAGATAAGATAATCGAAAATATGGAAAAAAAAATATACTCTTGGGCTCTTCCTCGATCTTCAAAAGGCATTTGACTCCATACAATTCAAATCATTGATTCATAAATTATCAAGCTATGGGGTGCGTGGAGTTGCACTACAACTGTTTAAAAGTTACCTAGAAGATCGTTATCAATATGTAAAACTGAATAACACTATTTCTGCAAAGATAAAGTTGAACCAAGGAGTCCCCCAAGGGTCTATACTGGGGCCATTATTGTTCCTTGTCTATATAAATGATATTGTCGATATACCTCATTCTCCTGAACTTATAATGTACGCTGACGATACGAATGTTTTCTTTTCATCAGACAATCTAATATCACTTGAGGTCAGTGTAAATAATTATCTAAGCAATCTTTCAAATTGGTTAAGGCAAAATGGACTGCGCTTGAATGCAAAAAAAACAACCTATATGATATTCCGACCTATAAACAAACCTATTAGTAACATAGCTGTAAAATTCGAAGGAAATTGCATCGCACATGTTAGGGAACAAAAGTTTCTTGGTGTATGGTTTCAAGAGGAATTAAACTGGAATACACATGTAAATCATCTGATCACCGCATTAGCGCGAATAGTTGGTTGTTTTTTTAGAACAATGCACTTAATACCATTGAGGTTAAAAATAGGTATGTACTATGCACTCTTCCATTCTAAAGTAAGTTATGGGATGTTAGTCTGGGGAACGACATCACAAGGGAATTACCATAAGTTAATAACTATACAAAAGAAAATATTGCGCTGCTTTGAAAATTACAGGGGGAATCTACAAGACTTGCGCACTGCTCCACTCACTATTCGTTAAACATTCAATACTCAGAATTGATCAATTATATCATTTTAAATTACTTCAGTTAATACAAAAGACTAAGCTATATGAAGAAAGTTTCACCGAAAGACCACACTACAGTATGCGAGAACAAAGGAAGCGAGCTCCCAGAACAAGAACCCAGTATGGAAAACAAAGTATTGCTTACCAGGTACCTCAGGTTTTAAATACCCTTGCAGATCAATTGAATTTTAGGGCTAGTAGTGCGACTTTCAAGAAACAAATAAAGAACTTATTCATAACCACCGGTCTACACTATCAAAACTATGTAATGGAGTCTCATGCCTCTGCAAGTGCTTAAATTGTTTATAAACTGATATGTCAATTATACGAGTGCATACCGCGGAATTCATTGTATCCGCATGCTTCTTATGTCTGTTTTTGAGTTGTTTCATTGATATTGTTTAGTTGTAAATTATAACGAGAGCGACCTCAAATTCTTAAAATGTGTCATGTAAACTTCTTATGTTATTTATGTTTGAATTTTGTGTTTACAATTTCAGGTTGCTTGAATGTATTGAATATATATATTGTTTAAGCTTTGCACTGTCACGGACTGCGGAGGGACAAGGGCCTTTGTCAGGCTGTTCGCCTTTAGCCCTTTGCCCCTGCAGTGAGCTCTGTATCTGGCTTACTGTAAATAAAAAATACTACTACTACTACTACTACTACTACTACTTTTTCGATCGGGGAGATTCAGCACAATTCAAGGAATTTCGAGATTCCGAATCCATATCTGTGAATTCATCGGAGTCATCTGATATAGGTTGTGGATCTGCCCACAGTACCTTATTGAAGGGTCCTGCTTAAGAGATGCGCATCGTGCAGGAGCTATCGGGCTTTCTGTCCATACACACTTTGAAACCTGCAAATCCTGGGAAGTCTGATTTTTCATAGGCACTGAAGCAAGGATTTGGGTTAACTAGGATGTTAACAATTCAGCCACGACTCCAATGCTATTGCTGACAAGATGCTCCATCGCCTGTTCTGTTGCCTTGTCTATGGTCTCTGCTGTAAATTTTTCTAGTGATGCATCCGTAGCATAGGTATGTCGTGCTGTTAGGCTTGCGTGGCCCGTCAAACGTTCTTGTAAATCAGTCACAGCTTCCCTTCGGGAGCTACACCTGCCTTCCACAATTTCCAGTAGCCTAGTTTCTCGTTCTTTCGCCTCACAATCTAAAAAGTCGGCAGGATGCGCTTCATGACATAAACGGCACTTCGCTTCCACCGAGTCACACTTACGGCTGTCATGACTTTCTCCGCATATTTGACATATGGCAGTTTATCTGCACCCTTTTGCGCTGTGGCTGTATATCCAACAATTCAAGCACTGCAGTGGCTTAGTGGATAGAGGCTCGACCTTATAGATTAGAGGCCAAGCCTTAATTTGAGATGGCCTTATCGTTCCCGCAAAGGTATTATCACCGATTCGGCATGTATTTTTTTCCTGTTAACCAGGTGCATGCACCTGTATACTGACACTGCAGCTGCTACTGAAAATATTTCCAGAATTTCTGCATGGGTCAGGCTCGTACCAACGTCGCGAACTATTCCTTTTGAAAATGCAAGATGCGCTACAATGAATGGGCTCACCAACTGCTCTGTACATTCGGAACAATTGAGAAGCTCTCGGATCAGCAGAACAGCACAAATTACCACCACAACCGAAATTCCGGACCTCTGTGATCTTTTGAAAGTGTGATGTGGCTTTCCGAAGCTTCATTTGAATCACCTGTGGATTCTTCTTAGGTATAGTACCTTCGTTGGTCGGTACCAGAGCCATGGAAAAGTTGATACTCCCCCCCCCCTTTGCAAAGAAAAGAATCAACCGGCCAATCCTTGGCCGGTATAGATGCTAGCAAAGGGGAAGGCCCTTGGCCAGGCGAAGAAACAAACATCAATATAGCCTGAGTCGCTTGAACTCAGAAAATCAAATGGCACAAACAACAAACAACTGCCAAAATAGGACACCACAAATAGCTAGAGCCAAAGAACGAAACGGTAAACTCATGTGCGATCCTGCCGCCCGTCTTTACAGCTGTTCGTTCCAACCAGTGAGAAGCATCGCAGAACAGAAACCTTCGAACAAACGGACAAATCTTCTCCTAGGGCTGAATGGAAGTGTTGTTGAAATCAATCGTCACTGACAAAAAGAAAATGAACGTCACACTACATTGCGGTATATTGAAGATCATCGAGGGTCAAACTGAAGGTAAGTGAGCGTTGTTGCAGACGTAACGAACAAGATTGAGATAAGGCGTGAGACGAGAAGTCGCAATATTTTGATAAAATCTACTTTTAATATGTGTCCAGAACGGCATCAGATAATCAATCTTGCCAGGTTGTAATAAAACTGTGCATAGCTTCAGGACCTCTTTTATAAAAAACATGAGTACACTTTGAATGTACTTTCATACGCATAACTGGCGTCATCCGTCGGTAGAAAGGCCACGCACATAAGAGGCATGCAAGTTCATACAGTGATCGCAAAAAAGATGTAGACATCTTATCATTAGTGATGCCTGACGTTAAAGAAAGAGCAAAGCTCGGCCACATTCATTGTTTCTCTCAAGTTTTCTGTTCCTATTCCTCTTTGTCTCTCTTGCCCATGTTCGGGGGGCGAAGCTCCTGAAGGCGTGGGTTTGTCGTTCTCTTGTATGTATGTACGTGACCACCTATAATTCCAACAGCCCACTAATTCGTCCTTACGAAATCTCACTACGCCCCATCACCGTTCCACTGTTTCACCGACAATGAAGCAAATACTGCTGAGAAGTAGCCAATATAAAATGCAAGATGGTCATGTACTTGTATCCAGCAGCGAGTTAAAGAACGATAGATTGTCCCGCTTTGCTCATGCCTTGCTTGTACGTGAGCGCCTATAGTTTCACCTCTGCAAACTACCCATTACTTTGTCTTTGCAAACATCCCACTATGCCCGATGACCGATCCACCACTTCACCGACCATAAAGCCGTTATAATGAAGGGGTACGGAAAAAACGTATAGCCACCACTTCCTAATGTTAAACTTTTGTATAAATATATACAGTGTTTCTCACCACTTCCTAATGTTAAACTTTTGTATAAATATATACAGTGTTTCTCACATCTTTGATAGTAGCGGGCGATATTCATTGATGGCTAACGGTTCACGCAGCAACTCGTGGGACGGGCAGAGGAAGAGCACGGTAGCTGGTGCTGTTGTGGCTAGATCCTTCGCAAGACTGTGCTAGTCTCGCCTTCAAGCTTGCCCGTGCTCAACCTGCTGGGGTGTTCTTGGCTGAGGATTGAGTGGTTTTACCTTTCTGTCTTAGAGTACGATTCTATATTTTATCTGTTTCTGAGTCTAACCATATTTCTAGTGCTCATGTCGACTACTTCTCCTGGCCAGGCGCGATCCGCCTGGTCAGCGTCCCTGCCGTCTAATGAATTACCGCTAGACTCCTTTTTCCGCAGTGGTATTGACAGCATTCCCGTGGCACTGGTATCTACAAATGTAGGCTTCATCAGACTTACAAACCCTCAGGCGGTTCAAAAGGAACTTAAGACAACTTCAAAACATTTCCAGACCATCACAAGTGTGCGCTCATTTGGGCGAGGGGGTATCGTGGGTAGGTTGACGGATCAGACCTGCGTGCAGGATCTTCTCAAATGCACCTCCTTTGCTGCTACCCCGGTGAGTGATTCTATGCCGCCTCACCTTGCATGTACCAAAGGCCTTGTACGGGGAGTCAACTCCAGGCTGAGTCCAGCTGAAACCCTAGACAGGCTCTCTGGAGCAGGCGTAATTTCATTTTACCGGTGTAATCGCCTAGTCGACAAAGAGAGGGTACCAACCGAATCTGACATCGCGACATTTGTGGACACAAAATGCCCGTCGGAAATAAAATTATGGCCTCTGATCATCCGAGTAGAACCCCTCGCTTCTCGTCTGGTTCAGTACAAGAACTGCTGGAGATTCGGCCACAGTGCGGGAGGATGTAAATATAAAGTTCGTTGTAGCACCTGCGGAGAGAGCCATCCTTCAAGCAAGTGTACTGCAACAGCGGAAAAGTGTTGTCTCTGTGGGGGTGGTTACTGTGCCGAGAACTCTGGCTGTTCCGCTCATTCCCAGGAGGTCCAAATCCTAGAAATTATTGAACGCCTCTGCTGTTCTCGAAGGGAAGCCATTGACATAGTTAGAGAAAGGGCTTTTGGATACTCTGGTATTACAGCGCACTGCACTTCCAGTATGGACTCAAACCTATCGCCGGCTATTAAAACTGCTGTGGAAAAGGCAGTGAGTAAGGCAATGAATAAACTCATGTCTAACCTTTCCGACTGTTTGGTGAAAATTCTTTCAAGTCAAATTGGACAAACAGTACCGACTAGTACAGAACTTGGAGTATTAGACATTACCAGCGATGCCACACAGCTACGCAATGTAGTGTTGGACGAACTTTCTGCATCTGCAGGCAAGGCTAAGCAGTCTGGAACACAGATGCACTTCGACCGACATTCGCCTCAGCTGAGCACAAGTACTGCTACAGATATGGAACTCAATATACGAACTAATAAATGTACCATATCCCCTATCTTCACCGATATCAAGTCCAAATCTAAACGAAATGAATCAGCTATTTCGCGTGAAGATGCTAACAAGGGCACGACATGCGCCTCTGCGGTGCGCTCAACACCATAGGTCAGTTGAGGGTACTACAGTGGAACTGCCGTTCTATATTCTCAGCCTCAACCGACTTACATTACCTTTGCAATAATTTTAACCTTGATATTATAATTCTCCAAGAAACTTGGCTCACACCAGATAAAAATTTCCATTTTGCAGGTTTTCGTTCTTTTCGATTAGATCACCCATGATGTGGTGGTGCTTTAATGATCCTTGTATCAAGTATGTTATGCCATAGGGCGAAAATTTCTTTCAGATTGTTAGACTTGGATTGTGAAATATTAGCATTAGACTTGTGTCTCCCCGGATACCACCCTTTTTCAATTGTAAATTGTTACTTCCCCTCCGGTGTACAAAGCACGCATTATCTTGACAGCGTTTTGTTAGCATGTAGAAAGGAAATTGTACTCACAGGAGACTTTAATTCACATCATTTGTCTTGGGGTATAAGGACAGATTCTTGTGGTAAGTGACTGTGGGAATGGACTATGGATTACAACCTCTCCTGTCTGAATAAAAGTCATGTAACATTTGTCCAAGGTCAAACTAGCTCAGTATGGAATTTAACGTTTTGCTTCAATGCAATCAATGTTTTGTCAAGAGCTGTTCTGGATTCGGCAACTAACAGCGACCATCTTCATGTAGTTTTTGACATTACATGTCCAACAATAACTTTAGATCAGCCGAAACGCACATACATCAACCATATCAAATTTCAAGCCTGCCTCCGTTCTGCCATTTCCAAGCTAGGAAATACCAGTACTAAAGAGATTGCATCTACAATTGGTTCAATGCTGGAGGGATCTAGAAAAAATTCTGAATTTTCTATTCCATCCAAAAAACGATCCTCCTCTCGTTGGTGGAACGATGAGTGTACGCGCGATTATAGAAGACGAAAACCCGCTTGGAAAAAACTTCTTCCTAATCAGAGCTCAACAAACTGGAAGGACTATCAATTCCTTGCTGGCGTATTTAAGCGTACAGTGATCCGCCCGAAAGAAGAATACGACAGTAGACATTTTGATTATCTTTCTAAATAAAAAAAATAAGCGTGCTTTGTTCGCCTATCTTCGGACAAAAAAAGTACTGCCAGCACCTTTAACGTTGCAGTCATGTGTCTTGACGCCGGAAGAAATGAACACCTCTCTAGAAGACATAGCGCAAGGTTTAGAACGCCGCTTCATTGCTAATTTTTTGACTATTCAGTCCGTTCTGGTAAACTTGCATGAATTTCCAGAAGTTTCTTTAGCTGAATTGAGTCAGACAATATTATGCTTACCGAGGATGGCTCCCGGACCAGATGGGATTACGAACTCTATGTTGAATTGTTTACTCCAGGAATCACCTAATCTTTTGCTAGAACTAGTGAATTATTCGTTAGAGAACGCATGGATACCTCCAGAATGGAAACTAGCCAAAATTGTATTGTTGCAAAAAATGAAAATGATGCACACACGTTAAATAACATAAGGCCGATCGCACTGACATGAAACTTAGTGAAATTGGTTGCGAGAATCATCAATATATGAAATAATGAACTTATTACCATGAGGTCAATTCTAAGTCCCGGTCAAATTGGGTTCAGGGCTGGTTCAATTTGGGATGCCCACGTTGACTTAGAAAGTCGGCTTCAATTAGCACGGCTACATAAAATATATACAGTTTTAGTTACCTTAGACGTCGCTAAAACATATGACACCGTGAAGCACTGTATTTTGATAGATCGATTAGAATACCTTAATTTTTTATCATACATATCAGCGTGGGTTGACAATTTTCTTGCGGACAGGAAATTTTATTGTTTTAAAGATGGGTTTTCATCACCTACTCATACCAAACGAGGGGAGTACCACAAGGCTCAGTGCTTTCCCTGGTGCTATTTAATTTACTAATGAGCACCATTCCACGTAAACCGGATATAACAGCTTATCTTTATGCAGACGATATCGCATTTTTTGCAATGGCAGATAACATTCAGACTTTGTATGAACGGCTGCAGACTTACCTTAATATATAGAAGAGCTGGCTCGATGGCAACACCTTTTTACTTAACCCGAGTATATGTGCCTTCTTTGTTTTCCCGCTGCAATACCTTGTGAACATCTCTCTGTCTTACCATCATGAGGATATATCACAGATGGAATCTGTTAAATACCTTGGAGTAATTTATCCCACATCGCTTAACTGGCGACCTCATATCGAATATATCGCCGGAAAAGGTGTGTGGGCCATTTGCATATTACGTAGGCTAAGCAACTACCAGATAGGTATAAGAAGAGACACATTATTAATGATATATCGCATGTACGTTCGCCCCATTTTAGAATTTGGTTGTGTACTTTTCTCTGGAGTTCCAGCTTACAAGTTGCGGCCTTTAATTCTTCTGGAAAGAGAAGCTTTGCTCTTATGCCTTGGCCTTCCCAAAACAGTTGCCAACAATGTGTTGTATCTTGAATCGAGGGTCCCTCCGCTTTCTTGTAGAATTCACCTTCTGACTGTTCAGACATTCTTAAGAATTTATGAATCACCATTACGACATTCAGAAACAGACTTTATTTCCACCCCGGAATCATTTTTTGCTGCTAGGTTGCCGTGATTTTACACGTCACAAATTATATTTGTGCAAAATTTACTGGAGCCTCTAAACGTACGTATATGCGACATCATGCCAAGTCGTGATAATTCAGCCCCGATGGAAATTCAATTCAACGAAATTTTTTCCTAATGATGACAAATTACTTCCCCATAATATTTTGGATCGTTTACTACAAGATCACCTGCGCCGTAATACAACGAACGTTATTATTGCTACAGACGCATCACAATACGACAAAAAGTCAGGGGTTGGTATTTTCAGCGCGATTTTAAATTGGATTTATTTTCTTCTACATCCCGATTTCATACCTGTTTTGTGGCTGAGTTTCTGGCAGTAGTGCTCGCCTTACGCAAGTTAGATACAGCAATTACATCAGCTGTCATAATAATATATTCCCTATCTCTATGTGCGGCACTTTCTGTGAGTGCTGATGATCACGTAACAAAGCCGTTCTGTGCACTAGTACCTGCGCATTTGAGAAAAGTGCCATTAGTTTGGGTGCCTGGACATAAAGGTTTGTTTCTAAATGAAATAGCCGATTCCTTAGCTAAGTCGTCAATCAGCGAACCAATTCTACCGCGCTCTGTCCATCATCCGCTTATGTGACTGCTGCTCGATTCCGCAGATGTACGCTTCTGCAAGTCTTTAAAGGTTCAGCACTACCAAATTCTACAGATTATTGCCATTTATTATATCCCTGGCGAAGAGACTTTTGCTGCACTCGAAAACAAGAAGTAGCTATCACAACGCGGCATTGCCGGATACCAAATATAAATTTCTATAAACACCGGTCTGCTCAGGCACCTTCGCCACTGTGCGCATTCAGTGATGAACTGGAAACAATAGACCATTTCTTTTTGACCTGCAGGCGGTTTAACCCATTACGAAAAACCACATTAAAAATACCTTTACGTGGTATTGGTATGGACTTATCTCTGCCTGTCATTTTGTCTTTTGGAGCTTCCATTTCTGGTTTCTCTAATGCGACAGTATGCGCGGCCATCCGGGACTATATTGATGAAACTAAAAGGTTGACTAAATTACCGGTTTCATTATCCTAACATGTCCACATAAATATAGACGTATAAAATCAAAATATTGCTCTATTCCAAGAATAAATTCGTTTATGTAAATATTTGTATGCATTACATAAAGCACCACACTTTCCTAGCTTATCGGTAATCTTTCTGTTATACCTCCATCATTCGAAATCTGAACAGTACATTTTAAAACCACGCGATTCTTGGCCAATCCCCCCAGTGGGTATGCGCCACTAACAACAGGAGGACAACAACCCTCCAGTGCTTCAGCCACTCATCAACATTCACATCGTGAGTATGCTGTCAATTTTTTGTTTTTTTCGTGTCTCTTCCGTCAGTTGTTTTTCATTTCTTTATTACCTCTGTCTCAGTGTTCCTCGCATGCTGCCCATTCCTGTCTATCTTTTCTAAGAGAACTATTTAAAATGTCCATGAAATGTCCGGAAAACCACAAGTTGCGCATGTTCCACAGGCAGTGGGCAAGCTCAACTTGGCAGCACAGCAGGTAGAAGTGTTGTAGAAAACGAAAAGGTGAAATAGAGCCAGCAAAATCAGGAAACTAGAGCGAAATGAAGAAAACGTTACAAAGAAAGCACAAAAGCAGTCATTCTTTACTGTCTCTCATCACGAAGCAAAATTGGTTGTAACCACCTGGTAAATCTACAAAATGCATCAGTAAAGTAAGTTGCCGTTCAGTTGTTATTCGTGTTGAATTTGACTATTCTATTAGCCAAGTAAAAATAATTTTGGTCCATCCATCCATCCATCCATCCATCCATCCATCCATCCATCCATCCATCCATCCATCCATCCATCCATCCGTCCATCCGTCCGTCCGTCCGTCCGTCCGTCCGTCCGTCCATCCATCCATCCATCCATCCATCCATCCATCCATCCATCCATCCATCCATCCATCCATCCATCCATCCATCCATCCATCCATCCATCCAACCATCCTTTCATCCATCCATCCATCCGTCTATTCATTCATTCATCCATTATTAAATAATAAATAATAATTATTAATAATAATGTATAATAAATAATTAATTCTTTTTCGACTTCGTGTCATGGGGCCACTTTGTGTGCTTGTGTCATTAGGGCCACTTGGAACAGCGTCGCTTGAATGCACGAAAAACCGCATGAATAGAAGTTTAATAAACAACTTCAATATAAATATTGAACTACCGCTATCTCTGTTTGCACTCATAGTCAAAGTCAGTGTCAATTGTTCTTCTTACTGAGAAAATGGGGTGACTGAAAAATGCACAGACGAGCGTCCCATCGCCGATGATTGCGGTGGGATCTGTGGTCAATAATGGTTAACAAGAAGTCTAAAACAGGTGGTTAATTACTATTTTAGAGGTCGACTTAACACGAATGTGAAACGTGCATATACAGAGGCAGTTGAGCATTTTTTTGTGAATTTTTTGCCACAAGGGCGATAAAATGATTGCTAAAGCATCAAATTGCAAAATCATCTGAAGAACGACAACAAGCTCGAAAGTTGCAGCACACACGCCAAGCAGAATACACGAATGACTAATGGCGTATGCGGACTCGTAAATGTTAGGCTGGACACTCTAAGCCGAACAGAAAGACTGACGAAAGAAAAGCCACAGGAAAAGCGCAAGCCACCTGCCTCATTTCTATTTTTGCTTGGCAGCGGCGTGCTCCTTTTGTAGACGCAGCCGTACACAGCATGTGTTATGTACACTGCACAAGTAGTCCCAGTTACCTCTGGTAAAGTACTTGTTTTCGTTATGCATTGCTTTGAAAGAGGAAGAGAAGAGAAGGTGTTGGCATTTGTCAGGTTGTTGCATTACTTGGCTATCCTCCTCTTTTTTGTTCCTATTGTAGAAGACGCTAACACCAAATTTGAAAACTCAAAATGGATGTGCATCTCGAGAGTCCAGCATGCGAGGCCATTCTGCTCAATTAAAAGTGATGAAGGTCGCCTATGAGGTATCCTAATTTGATGTTTCAGGTTCAGGGTTTATCATTTTATTTTCTGCACATAGCAAAAAAATTGCGCGCAGCTTCCCTCGGGGGAACACTGAGGAGGATGCGGAGCATATAATTGGTTAACGGGGTGTTAAAGTGCGACTTACTTGGGTCGATGGCTAAATTGGTTAACGTGGTTGTGAAATGGGGTGTTAAATTGCGACTTACTTGGGTCGATGGCTAAATTGGTTAACGTGGTTGTAGGAGGGGGTGTTAAATGAGTGAACACGTACACACGTATGCGAAAGGGCGGCGCTGGTCGAAGGGACGTCGATGATTGTGTTTGTGGATTCGTTGGAATTCATTTCACCGCGACCTTGGACGTCGACGCGCCGTACAAACCAACCGACGAGCGGCAACTGAGCGAGCGAGCGCCGACCTTGAGTATATATACAGCACGACGGCGCATGCACTGTCAGCTGTTGAATGTTCTTGAAGCGCGACGGCGCATGCGCGTCCACTGGAGAATCAGGAGAATTGTAGATGTCGAACGCGGTGTGTAGAGGAGGAAGGGTGCACAGATGGTGGAGGAGTGAAGCGCGCGCGGTATGTAGAGGAGGAAGGGATGCACAGATGGTGGAAGAAGGAGGAGGAAGCTTGCGGACGGCGCCGCACTACAAGCCTCGAGTATTAGATGCTCCGCATCTAAAAATGACAACATATCTACGGTGTGAATGATGGAGAGGGGAGTGAAGCTAGGTCTGCATGCCGCACCTGCTCCGCTTTGCCCTTCCGTTCTTATGCGCCGGGATCTTGTCGGTGCCGATGAACAGCTTCAAGAGACGCTTTTGCCTCGCGCGCTTGCACATCAGCGTTCCGTCTTCAAACGCGAGCTGCCGCCCCCTTGCGCGCACGCCACTCGCAGCCCTATTTGTCCACCGACCTTCTGAACACACGCGTGCGCCGAAATGGCTTTTGTTTTATTACACCGTGTCCCCTAGCATACGGCGACGCCGATAAACACGCGATCACCAACGTCTTCAAGGGACGTCATTTCTATTTTCTCGCACGCTCACAGATCGGGGTTATGTCCTCGAGCGGGAGCCGCTGCCGCCTTGCGTGTATCATACTTTATATGGGCAAACCGCGAATCATCCGTACGACAAGTCTGTCCGTCTGTCTGTCTGTCTGTCTGTCTGTCTGTCTGTCTGTCTGTCTGTCTGTCTGCCTGCCTGCCTGTCTGTCTGTCTGTCTGTCTGTCTGTCTGTTTGTGTCATTCTGTCTATCTATCTGTTTAACGCATGCATGAATAGAAGACGAATGGAAAGACAAGTGCAGGGACGGACGCATGGACGGACCTACGAAGGAACGCATGAATAGACGTATGAGAGAACGGAAGAACGGATGCACGGACGAATGCGAGAATAGACAGATGAACGCACTGATGAACGGATTACCACACAGATGGACGGATGGGCGCATGCACGCACGCAGAGACAGGCGGACGCAAAGATAAACAAGAGAATGAATGCACGAGAGGATAGACGGATGGATGCATGGATGGTTGCATGAATGAACGGACGCATGGGTGGACGTACGGATGCACAGATGAACGGATGGAAGCACGAACGGACGGACGGAAGCATACACGATTGCAGGGACGGACGCATGGACGGACGGATGGACGCAGAGATGGACGCACGAGAAGACGGACGGATGGACGAACACATGGACGGAACGATGAATGGACAGATGCATGAACGAATGAATGTACGGACGGATGGATGGATGAGCACACGGAGGGACAGAAGCTAGAACGAACGGATGACCGGAAGCATGGACGAAATGATAAATGCTTCGCCCCACTCATCATCATTCACTCCATGGTTATGCTGTCATTTTTAATATTTTTATACTAAAAGTAACGTCTTCTAGTATCGTACCATTTGCATTTTTCAGCGTATATGCATTTCGGTATATGTACAAATATCACCTTCTACGGATGGTTGAAAAACTAACGAGAGGCTGCCACACACGATTACATTGAGACGCTCAGCATATGCCTTAAGGACCTTCGCTTCTAAAAAACAATGCAAAAGCAAAATGCTATGAAGACAGACGAACGATTTTGCTCCGAAATACAGTCCGGTACACAAAAAAGGTGTCTAACAACTTAGAGGCAGATAAAATAACCTTTTATACAAAGGCTAACCATCAGAAAATTATATTTGGAAAAATAAAGTCTACAAATGTGAAAAAAGGAACAGGTTGATGTTGCCTGAGATGTCTTGAATTTAATTGTCGTGGCCAACCTTCGTATCACTACTGCTCCTGTATAGCTGTCCGGCTGAACCGATCCGTCAGTGTATATATGTGTAGAGTCTTGATATTTCTCAAACAAGAGAAGTAGTATGAGCTGTTTAAGAGCCGGTGACGACAAATTGGCCTTTTTCTGGACGCTAGGTATGTTAATATTAATCATTGGTTGAGCGAGGCAACATGGCGGAGTCACAGCTCTAGCGGCAGGAGAGAACGAAGTTGGGATCGACTCGCCATGTATGGTCACTGTTTTGCAGTAAGATGTGCATGGTCGGTCCACTGGTAGAGAGGTTAGGTGTCACACCGGTCCCGTTAATTAGGGAGGCGATCGCCGGGCTAATTCCAAGGGCCGAAGTATCGGCCCCCCGAACCGCACCATGAAAGCGTGGACAATTTAGAAGTGGTCCTTTTTGGCGCGCCAGCGGACGCCGGCCGTGGCCCAAAGAACAAGTCAGAGCCGAGAGTTGATAACAAACAAAATTATATTCTCAATAACGGCAGATCGAAAACAATATACAAGAATGCGCACTCCACAATAGTTGCATACAATATGTCACCAATTAAACCAAACAAACAACGTACTACACAGTACAATCAGCCACTCTCGAAACAACGGACACAGACAACAATACGCACTACAATGCAGTCGCATGCATTTAACAACCAAGACACTTAAAGACTAAAGAGATAGGAAACCTTTTCAGTCCAAAGTCCTTGGAACAAAAGTCTGAATGATACTCTTCCGAGAATCACTCACTCAAAGTCCAGCGTTGTTGTCGTTCCGCTGCCCCCTGAAGTTTCTCTTCCAGGAAACCTCCCGTCTTCAATTGGCCACTCTTCAAACTTCAACTTCTTCGCCGGAACACGTCGGCTTCACACCCGCAGCTGTTGCCACGGGTCTTCGCTCGATAGCGGTAAACACACACTCTTGCCTGTAGCCCGAGCCTTCACCCCTCAGGTGGAAATCCTCTTCCTCTCCGGCTTCGTCCCTACGGACCAAAAACTTCGCCGACTACACGGTGGAATCTCTACGCGCTCTGGCGCTCACTTCCGTCTCCTCCTGATCTCTCATCTCGACTGCTCGGTTAAATACCTTGCGCGCCACCTTCCAGAAATTTCTCGTCATTTCGTCGGCGCGATACGCGGCGAAAGCTGGGAAGAGGGCGAGACGGTTGGAATGCCCTCTCCGGCCGGTGAGTCAACTCGGTATGGCCCCGCCCCCTTCATTCTAGAAAAATCGCGGGCTTGCTGGGCCGCCGCTGTGGGGTGAGGAGGTTCGTCTGCGAAGCCATGCTTCTGCGGGGAGAGCGCGCGCCCGGGAGCCTTGGATGTTTGTTTTCTTTTTTTTCTTCTGACCTCGCGGCGTTTCTCCCGCCCGTTGTCGCAAGAATTTGGCGGCGCGCTCATTTTTAGCGCTCGTTCTGTGACACTGCCCCCCGCTTTAAGAATATTATCTCATAATATTCAAATCCCCACAGACGAGCGCGAACAGTCACCACACACTCTCACAGACTGTAATACCATCAGTCGCTCATGACACTTCACATTCACAATAGATCACTTAATACAATTGTACATTGTAATTCAATTACACAACACGTGAAAACACAACCACAAGCACATGAGTACAACACTCCACCACACATTCCCAATAATACAAATGTACAAAGTTCTCTCATTACAACAATGGTACAATACTATACATCACATCACAGCACAACACTTCGACACTTGTGACACAGAATAACACAACATTAACACATCACATGTCACTCAGCCCTGCCCAACACATTCTGATTCGTCTTAAACACTTATCCTGTGTACTTCGAGCAGCGCTTGCGCCCCTTTTTGCGGTGCTCGCTCGATCTCTTCTTGTGTTTCCACGTTCCTTTTCGGCGAGCCCTTTCCAACGATGATATCTAAGGCGTCGTCTCAGCCCTCGCTGTCTCTTCCGACACCGTTAACGCGTCATTACATTCGACGGGTCCTGTCTGTTTATTTACCCGCTTGATCATACCTCTACATTTTGCCAAACTGGCCAACTCCGTCTCCTTTACACTGTCGGTCGGTTGAGGTCGTGCCGACGTAAGTCCAGTTGCTCAGCCCGTGAACTTATTCGACACGATCGTCTTCTCCTTCGCTGTCTCTTGCGCCGCAGCTTCACCTTGGGCTCTAGTGAGATCCGTCACTGGATGCTCCTCCACTGTATCTCGCGGCCGCTGTGTTGGCGAGGGCTCTATCTTCGGGTCTTCTCCCAAACATTCTGGATCACTTGGCCCTCGCGCCCCATCGATGTTTCCGAAGACAAGGTCATACAGGGGGGTCGTCATGCATAAAGCAGTAACCTTCCCGCTGAAGTACGGGGTCTCAACCTCAATTTCTGCTTCGGGAAGCATCCGAACCGTACGGTCAATTAGGCAAACCGGTTTCGTTCTGCCTGTCAACTCACTTTCTCGTACCAAATTTCTCCACACGATAACAGTGGAACTGCCGGTATCTCTTAACACCGTAATCTTTTTGTCCGCAACTTTTCCAGGCAGCGCTGGCATTCCCTTCATGACACCTGTTGGCTGTTTTGACATTACGGCCCCCACAATAGGAATTTTCTCCCCATTTTTCAACTCTACGAATCTATCGGTGACGGCATTATCACCGGATTTCGGTGCCGCTTGCACACAGGGTACCTGGTGAGATTGACTCGCTCCGTTCCGACATGCATCTGCTTTGTGCCTAGTCTGACCACACTTAAAACATTTTACTGTCGTAGGGCTCGTAAAGATCGTTCGACAGTTTTTTTAAAAACATCGTGGAATGCTCTCTGGTGCACGCTTCTTTTCTTCGGGAGCCAATTTCTTCGAATCATCGGGACACTCCTTCTTGACCTTGGCCAAATTAGTTCCACCTTGCGCTTCCAAGAATTGATCAGCCAATTCAAGCATGTTTTCAAGTGAGTCAGCCTTCCTCTCTTTCAAGTACAGTGACAGACTTGGGTGGCAACTAGTAAGAAATTGTTCTCTAATTAGCAGCTCTCTAAGCTCATCGTACTCCTCTGCTGTCCCTGAAAGTTCAATCCATCTGTCGAAATAATGGCAAAGTCGCGCGGCATACTGCGTAGCTGTCTCACCGTCAGCTGGCTTTCCTGTCCGAAATCTGTCCCGGAATCCTTCTACGGTAAATCTAAATCACTTCAACAAAGCAGCTTTCACCTTTGCATAGTTGGCTGCATCGGTCGGCGTCAGCCTACCGTACACACTGAGCGCTTCACCACTCAAGCAAGTACTCAAAGCAGTTGCCCATTGATGTTCCGGCCAATTCAGGCTCTTCGCAATCGTCTCAAATCGGTGGAGGTACGCGTCTAGGTCGTCCTTCCTTTCATCAAACGCTACGAGCAGCTTGCTTGGGTTCAAGCGGAAGCCGTGATCTTCCCGTTCGCTGCTTTCAACTCTAGCTTGGATGGGAGTTCCACTTCGCTGTTGCAAACGGAGCCGCTCGAGTTCCATCTCGTGCTGTCGCTGCCGTTCCCTTTCCTCTCTTTTTTCTTTCGCCCTCTCAGCTGCCAGTCTTTCTTTCTCCAGCTCCAACTTCAATTGCAGCTCTCTTTCTTCTTTCAGCTGCCGCTCCCTTGCCTCTCTTTCTTCTCTCGCCCTTTCAGCTGCCAACTTTTCTCTCTCCAACTCAGCTGCTTTCTCTTCCTTGGCCCTCTCTCTTTCTTCTTTTTCCTTCTCGGTAACCCACTTCCGTAGTTCGGCGCCAGAAAGACCCATCTTTTCAGCAAGAGCAACTAACTTTTCGAGATCCATGGTGTCTCGCAAATAAAACCTTGCCGCGTGCAAAAAGTATCTGCCTAGATCAGTCTATCGGAGCACTCCCCTGCACTCGTTAACGAGAACACTGAACAACACACAAAATCGTTCCGATAGCAGTATCACCAACTCGAGGCTCTTTCTTACTACTTTGGACACACTGTGCACCAAAAGGTCCTGTCTCGCGGACGCCAGATTAATTGTCACACATGTCCCGTTTATTAGGGAGGCGATCGCCGGGCTAATTCCAAGGGCCGAAGTATCGGCCCCCCGAACCGCACCACGAAAGCGTGGACAATTTAGAAGTGGTCTTTTTTGGCGCGCCAGCGGACGCCGGCCGTGGCCCAAAGAACAAGTCAGAGCCGAGAGTTGATAACAAACAAAATTATATTCTCAATAACGGCAGATCGAAAACAATATACAAGAATGCGCACTCCACAATAGTTGCATACAATATGTCACCAATTAAACCAAACAAACAACGTACTACACAGTACAATCAGCCACTCTCGAAACAACGGACACAGACAACAATACGCACTACAATGCAGTCGCATGCATTTAACAACCAAGACACTTAAAGACTAAAGAGATAGGAAACCTTTTCAGTCCAAAGTCCTTGGAACAAAAGTCTGAATGATACTCTTCCGAGAATCACTCACTCAAAGTCCAGCGTTGTTGACGTTTCGCTGCCCCCTGAAGTTTCTCTTCCAGGAAACCTCCTGTCTTCAATTGGCCACTCTTCAAACTTCAACTTCTTCGCCAGAACACGTCGGCTTCACACCCGCAGCTGTTGCCACGGGTCTTCGCTCGATAGCGGTAAACACACACTCTTGCCTGTAGCCCGAGCCTTCACCCCTCAGGTGGAAATCCTCTTCCTCTCCGGCTTCGTCCCTACGGACCAAAAACTTCGCCGACTACACGGTGGAATCCCTACGCGCTCTGGCGCTCACTTCCGTCTCCTCCTGATCTCTCATCTCGGCTTCTCGGTTAAATACCTTGCGCGCCACCTTCCAGAAATTTCTCGTCATTTCGTCGGTGCGATACGCGGCGAAAGCTGGGAAGAGGGCGAGACGGTTGGAATGCCCTCTCCGGCCGGTGAGTCAACTCGGTATGGCCCCGCCCCCTTCGTTCTAGAAAAATCGCGGGCTTGCTGGGCCGCCGCTGTGGGGTGAGGAGGTTCGTCTGCGAAGCCATGCTTCTGCGGGGAGAGCGCGCACCCTGGAGCCTTGGATGTTTGTTTTCTTTTTTTTTCTTTTGACCTCGCAGCGTTTCTCCCGCCCGTTGTCGCAAGAATTTGGCGGCGCGCTCATTTTTAGCGCTCGTTCTGTGACATTAGGTGATGTCGAGGAGTTCGAGCAAGGTGTTGTATATTTGTCCTCAGCACTTCAACATTATTGTCGGTCTTGATGAGGTCTTCCCTCGTGATGGCGATAGTTGCCGCTTTTGATGCACTTTGGGGAAAGCATGCGAAAAAGCATAAACCAGGTACTAGGCCTCCCTATGAGCACCGGCACAGACAGGCTCATAAGTATCGGCATGTGCAACACCCTTTCGCAGGTGACCAAGGCACAAACGCCAGCTCGTGCGTGGGGCTTTCCTTCACGAAAACTTCGCAGCGTCTCCTACAGTCCCTGGGAAAACATCACACGGGTGGGGAGGAACAGGAAATTTTAACACAATGAAGGGCACGTGCGAGGTGGCACTCCTCCCGCGTAACGTGCATTCGCAGTACAATGTTGGCCGGGAGAATGCACGAGCCAAGTCTCTCCTTGATTTGGTTGCTAAGTCCACGGGCAGTGTAGCATTCGTCGATGCGATACAGTATGACCGCTGCAATCGTTTTGCAGGGGTCATACTGTATGAGAAGCATAAAGCACTGTATCCTTGGTATGACCGCTGCAATCGTCGTTGATCCTCGTGATCGCGTACTTAACTC
Source organism: Rhipicephalus microplus (assembly GCF_043290135.1). NCBI lineage: Eukaryota > Metazoa > Arthropoda > Arachnida > Ixodida > Ixodidae > Rhipicephalus > Rhipicephalus microplus. Next base: position 31,929,624 of record NW_027464588.1, on the reverse strand, counting down.
AGCTTCGGCTAGGAAAAAGTCGGCCTCCACTTCAGGGCAGGCAGCGATAGCCTAGCTGATGACTGACTCTTTGCGTTCGGGGATATTCACGGACTTCAGAGAGGCCGTCCGGGCCCTCGCCTCAAGGGTAATCTCCAGAAAAGCTGCGCCTATTTTAAATTCCAGTGGTGTAGTAGGCCACCACACAAGCACCTTGTTTTCGGCCCGCCTGATGTGGGAGGTACATCTGACTATTCCCAACGCCAACGAACTTGCCCATAATTGTGCGCGAGAAATGACATGTCACGGCGGTCCGGGGGAGGAGGGAGGTACGGAAGCGGGTTCACGGATAGCTTCGAAGATCCAAAAGGTACTTTTCATGTTATAATTTGTCTAGGTGGACGTGCCCGCTTAAGCATTGCATGCCTACTCGGCGGCAGTCGTTGATTCTTTGGATGCCACGAGCAGGTCCATTCCCGTCTTGTTGCACATTCATCCTATCTGCTGATGGCATAACTCCAGAATTCCCTGGTTGTGGGGCACATAACTGCACGCTCACTCAAATGCTCGGGCAGCGCCCGGTGTTACATGGTGTGAAGTTCAGCATATAAGACGAGGAGAGGGCCCTTGTAAGGTCAGCGCTCTCAGTCCAATGCTCGGCAGTCCAGAAGCCCTGTGAATGGACGGAGAGCCACAGTTTTCGAGTCCGGTCATGGGCGCGGCCAGCAATTGCGGAGGACCTCTCTTAGGAGTGCGTCTTTCCAGTTTTCAGTACCAAATTCAGTTCACTTACCCCACTCACACAATTGATTAGTGTACATCAATGCATTTTCGAGCGTTATTTTTTGTGGTATATTGGCGTGCTGAAAGTACGAAGCTGCTTGTCGTTCTTCGTGTGGTATAAATTCTCGCTATCGCATTCATTGCTTTGCTGCAGTGGTGAAACTGTGGCTTTTTTATTCGAAGCATCTTATGGTGGAGCTCAATCCAGTTTTCGGCGAGGGCGCCTTTACTGCGCATTCCCGTCCCCTTCCTTACCTCTCCTACGCTCAGCCTTTCTTTTTTAGATGCGGAACATCTTATACTCGCGCCTTGTAGTGCGCCGTCCGCGCCGTCCGCGCCGTCCGCGCCATCCACACCGCTTCTCGAACATTCGACAGCTGACGCGCGCGCATGCGCCGTCGCGCCGTCGCCCACTCTTCCACCATCTGTGCATCCCTTCCTCCTCTACACACCGCGCGCGCTTCACTCCTCCACCATCTGTGCACCCTTCCTCCTCTACACACCGCGTTCGACATCTACAATTCTCCTGATTCTCCAGTGGACGCGCATGTGGCGTCGCGCTTCGAGAACATTCAACAGCTGACAGTGCATGCGCCGTCGTGCTGTATATATACTCAAGGTCGGCGCTCGCTCGCTCAGTTGCCGCTCGTCGGTTGGTTTGTACGGCGCGTCGACGTCCAAGGTCGCGGTGAAATGAATTCCAACGAATCCACAAACACAATGATCGACGTCCCTTCGACCAGCGCCGCCCTTTCGCATACGTGTGTACGTGTTCACTCATTTAACACCCCCTCCTACAACCACGTTAACCAATTTAGCCATCGACTCAAGTAAGTCGCAATTTAACACCCCATTTCACAACCACGTTAACCAATTTAGCCATCGACCCAAGTAAGTCGCACTTTAACACCCCGTTAACCAATTATATGCTCCGCATCCTCCTCAGTGTTCCCCCGAGGGAAGCTGCGGGCAATTTTTTTCCATGCTGACGCCTGCAGCGTCTGCTAGCGAGTTTTGTGATTTAAAAAAAAAACTCTTAGCTGTGTGGAAAGGCAAAGCAATGTACGTGATAGCCACAAAGTAGAAGGTCATGCGCAGAATGGCAAGCTGATCTAAACATTCCACGCGTTCCTACAACACGCACAAATGACGCACAAAACGTGGTCACAGGCACAGATAAACGAGTGTCTCAGTTGTTACTTCGGTGTGTATGAAAAGTGCCCCCTTTTCGCAAATGGAGACAATGTAATGATTGCAGTGATCATTTCGCACCCGGCAACAACAACGTCGTTCTGGTGAAAGCCCAAGGCCAGCCAAGATGTATGATTATCTCCACTGCGAGGTAAACGCACGCGTTAAGTCCGACCTGTCCCCTCACCACGGGGCAAAGTACACGTAGGAGAATAAAGCGCGCGCCACCGCATCGTGATGATGTGGCGACGCATGCTAATTGCACCAAATTGCTGGTAACGATAGTTTTCTGTGAGATGCCCGTCACCAGCGGTAAGTGATGGATATAAATTGCTTGCCGCTTGAACGCTGAAGCAGATGCGTCTTCATGGCTCAGTGATTAACGCCTCGAACTCGCGTTTCAGATCTCCCAAGTTCGATTCCGCGCGCCATTCATTTCCTGATTGAATCTCTTTTTTTGCGTTTTTATATATATAGTTACGCCTACATATACGGTGAGTGACGGTGACGTCAACGTTGACGCCGGCGGGGAAATCCAACCGAGAGTGTCCATAAAATAGCAATCGAAATAATTAAAAAAACGATGGCTTTCACTGTCCAACCTTTCACTGGCCACCCCGGCTATACAGGCACTGGTTGTTGACTTCTAAGGTGGTGCCAGTGGGAGATTTCTTCTGCGCATCGTGAACTAATAAAAATTTGCAGAGGAGTGTGTAAACTAAAAGCAAACTGCGGGTATGTGTGTCCAATCGGAGTTTTCTGTCTCATTGCGCATTAGAAGCGCTCGACATGTTACAGCAAGGAACACCAGTCCGCCACCGTGTGCTTTGCGTCTCCCCAAGTTTCCATCCTGTGCAACGCGTCGATGAGCGACAGTGTAAGTGTAAGCGCCAGCTGCTCCGTATCTACGCGTGGTTCTTTTTAGCAGGATGGTGCAATTTGTTTGTGTTACCACTTTCGTTCTACAATATGGTTGGTGTAGTACTGCTATATCGGTTTTCGTATCAAAATGATTTATCTAACTGCAAAGCTTTTAAACGTGTCCGTATAATTTGAATCTCACTTATTGCGTTTCTATTTTCGGCGCAAGAAAGTTTCAGTTTTAAACCCAAGTGTTATTAGTTTATTTCAAGTATCGAACAAAAAATGGCTGTTTCTTTGATGCTCACTTTGAATCTCGTTGCAGTAAAAAGGAGGATGTTACTGTTGAAACAATATTTGTACTACATGCTTATTTAGATAAACAGAGCAAAACTTATTTCTGGAACATCGTGTGAAGCCAAGTACCTGTTGCGAATAAGAATAAAAACCATAGTAAGAAATCAGTTGGACATGCTACATCTTTTTTCATATGTGTTGTCTAAGCGCCCTTGGGCTTCTTCGATTCGGGAAAGCGCGGCACACTACGAAAAATTCAGAACATGGAATCACCCAAAGTGGCTTTATGGGCAACCACTTGTAATGTTTGCTTCCGAGCTCTCTTCATCAGTTTTGCTTACTTAAGGCCACTCTAGGTGTTCCTATTTGTGGGGCAGATATATTCATGTAAATTGCTTCCTGGCAATATAAATGTACTAAATAAGAATCTTACGCTGAGCATGCACATAAAATACAGGAAACACGTTTTCGAAGCTTACAAACTGAACCACGCCCTCCTTGTACCTCATAAACGGTACAAACTTAGCTTCTATCTCGCGAGTTATTCCTAGATGATAGTCACTTGTGAGGTAAGAACAAGAACCTTAGGTGGAAATCAAAAATAGTTTGTTTATATGAAAAGTTTAAAATGTATCGAAATTTTTTCGTATTATGCTGATTCTTTTGAATGAAAGCGAAGTTTCTGCATGAAGTACTAGTGGAAACTCTTTACCAGTACACCACACTATGTGCGCAGTGGTTCTTACTGCAATAGTGACAAGTTACAAGAGCATATGTCTCTTTGAGAAATATTTGAACAACTTCGTTTCAGCATATGAAGGTTGAGATGAAGGATTAACGTCGCGTTCAGGTTATCAACACAACCTGATGTATTTTAGATTGCTGATTTCACACTAGGAAATACACCCAAAGAGAGAGTCTTTGTTACAACTATTTATCAAATCGGCCTATGCTCTATTCTTCAAAGTAACAATTAAGTCTTTTTATATATTACAACAAGCAGTGCTACACTTAACTATAGTGGTGAATATCCACATTTTCTTTCTTTAGTGAGCCGCCGTAAACCTAAGAACAATGTCGGCCTCCAGTGCTGGTATAATAGCGTACTATACACCACCAGTATTAGCTTGATTGACCCTGTATAGAAACCTAATTAAAACCATAAACAGGATATCTCTCGGGGCAAGTTACATTCCACTCCTAAAATAATCGTGATACTCACTAGTCCGTGCTGAACACACGGACTAAGAACAAACTGCTGGTAAAATCACAGCTTACACCCTTTGAGCGTTGCCACGGCGAATAAAACTGACAGTAGATGATTCCAGCAGTCAAACAACAAAGGTACAAAGGCATCAAGGTTCTGATTGCGGTGCAGCTTCTATTTCTACACTGCCCCTCCCACTTTTTGTATACATGATTTAGTCATGTTTTTATGCAAAAAGAGCAGTGATGATGTGAATTCTGTTCTGTTATACAAAACATCAACAAAATATGAATGCAAGAGCGTTGTAGCGGTGCCAGTGTTCAGCGTCACAACACTAGATTGCAAGAAATACGAACCGAGTACATACCCAGAAAATAACACTTATCTAGCCTGCATGTGTATAGGTATTTGACAGCTATAACTGCAAACCTTTATCCCGATGACTTACGCTCAATATGGATGAATAAACGAAACACTGTTGTACTTGTAGTAGTTAGCGGTGGCAGAGTAACCAGTGAAAGCGGTATGATAGCCGCTGATTGGACCAAAAAGTTGGGCTAAAGTTTTCATCCAGAAGGCATGTTATATACTTACTCAACATCGTGGTGAGACTGGAGGTAAACGCGGAGCATGGCGTATGTCGTCGGTAACTCGGCTGCGGTTTGGCCCTCGCCAAGCGTAAGTAGGGAACACGGTGTTACAGCCAGGTCGACAGTTCTGGTAGACGGACGTCCCTGCACTAGTGTCAGTAACCATGGATGCATGACCGGGGTCTATGGTAAGTGAAAAATCACTAGCTCGTGGTATCGTAGGCATTGCCAAATTTTCACTTCTATTTAAAATGCGCTGAACGGGACCGCAAAGCGTCATGCTTCAGAATCTCATCGTGAAGACCAAGGCCTCAACGCAATATTTTACCGTACGTCACCCAAAAGGCGACACAACCCTGCGTACGTATAATATCATGAGAGCAAAGTGAGACATATGAAATGCGCTCGTCTTTGTTTGTCTCCGTGTTCTTTTCAGTTTGCGTTAAAACATTTTTTATGAAGGAGGAGTTTGTAGAGTCACCAGAAGCACCGTGGCAGGCGCAGTGGCTAGAGCACCCGGAATCTGTTGTCTATGAGTGAGACATAGTGAATTCGATGTCTTTTGAGGGAAAAAAAAATTCTGCACCTTAATTTATACGTTTCACGCGCCATTTCAATCACGAGAATACGTCACTGGAGTTCTGGGGGTATTAAATATTTTTATGTAATAAAAGCTTATCGAAGTGTCATGCTAGAATAATGGGAGTTCTAGTTGCAAGGTTCAATATAAAGCTTGCATCAATGTAGTAAGCACGCTATAGTAAACCTAGGACTTCACAATTTTGGGTGCAGCTTTGTACGAATGCACCTACTACAGCTAATTATCTAACACAGGCTAATGCTCACTGAATTTTTCGCACAAAATTGATTCCCGCAATGCGTGTGATTCACCAAATTCTAATTCGTATATATAGCCAAGAATTTTATAGGCGAAGTTATTAAATCCAATTGTAATGTAAATGTGAAGAAAGAAATGTAAGTAAAAAGGTAACGTGCCGTTAGCAGGTATATATGTATATATATATATATATATATATATATGTACGTTATTTTTTACCTACTTTTCTTTGTTTACACTTACATTACAATTAGATTTAATAACTTCCCCTATACAATTCTTCGCTATATTTTCTTTTAGCTCTCATAATTATTGTGTGAAAACAGGAACAAAACGAGCACCTTGGTATACACTTCTTTGCTCCCATATATATATATATATATATATATATATATATATATATATATATATATATATGCAAGGAAAAAAACAATAAATGCATCAGGAAATACACTGTCAAACTGCTTATCGTTCGCTAAAAGAAACTTCGCATCTAAAGAAGTTACAATATTAGTCGCCGTCTCAATTCATAAAAAAATCTCTTTCTCAGGGAAAATACTGAGCGAAAAGGGGGGAGAATAGGGCCTCGTTTTTCTTTGTTAGACGACATATGAGAACAGACAATGGCGCCTTCTTTAGCTTCGTTATCTGTCAGTTATGGGTATTACAATAAAGATTGGGTGTTTTGGTGTGAGAATTGAGAATTTATTTACGAACTTTCCACATTGCGGATGGAGAAGTACGAGTAAAGTTTTTATACAGATAATTGTCGGCGTTCCTTAAGCACGTCCGTTTTTCTATAAATCAATGTCATGCAGCTGAGAACCTGTGTGATTTCTGACCGAATCTGCGACATTCGAATGGCATTATAGCGTTATTCGAAAGTGGCGAGTTCGTTTCCTGCCCAGGGCAAGTCACTTTTCACTCACTTTTCTTTCTTCTCATTTACATTACCATTCGGTTCAATGACTTGTCCTATACTTCTTTTGGTATTATTATCCGAGAGATCTCAATAATATTGGGTCAAAACGCGGAAAAACGAGACTTTATGTATATATTTCTATCCCTTGTTCATTAACCACAGTCTTGTACTGGCAGACTTGGTACCGTAAGGTTGTATACGAGAAGCTATTGGTCAGCTTACTTCACTCTCCTGTTGCTAACAGCGCATGTTCCCCGCCAAATCGTTTCTCGAAGATGATAGCACGTGACCTCAATCCTGAGCAATCCAACGACATCCATCGGCTTCCCGCGTCGTATACCGATATTTTTGATTTCGACGACAGACCTCTAGGACAAACATCCGCCATTCAGCACTGTATAAACACTGGTGACGCCAGTACTTTTTTCGCCATCGCTCCTATGGTGTCTTTCACACAGAGCGCAGAGTTATCCAAGCGGAAGTTGGCAAAATGGTCAACAAAGGTGCCATAGAACCATCAAGTAGTCCTTGGGCCTCCGCTGTCGTCCTGGCGAAGAAAAAGGACGGTACCTGGCACATCTGCGTTGACCATCCGCACCTCAACAAGATCACGCAAAAGGCGTATACCCACTACCGCGCACCGAAGATGTGTTGGACTGCCTGCACGGCGCTGCATACTTCTCGTCTATTGATCTTCGCTCTGGCTACTGGCTAATTTCTGTCGATGAGATTGGCCGCGAGAAGGCGACTTTCATTACTCTGGATGGTTTATACCAGTTTAAGGTCATGGTTTTGTACTATGTAAAGCTCCTGCCACATTCAAACGAATGATGGACTCTCGGCTTCGTTGGTATAAGTGGTTTACTTGTCTTTGTTTTCTAGACGTTGGGATAGACTTTTCATATACTTTCAATAGCCACCTGACCCATCTCGCTGCAATTCTCACAGTCTTCAGAACAGCTAGGCTACAACTCAATTCGAAGAAATGTGAATTTGGCTGGCATCACGTTTCCATTCCGGGCCATCTTGTAAACGCCGGTGGCCTCCATTCAGATCCGGAAAATATCAGCGCTGTCCGTAGCTTTCCGGTGCCCCGTTCTACATGCGACGCCTGGAGCTTCATCAGCTTATGATCGTACTTTTGTCGTTTTGTAAACTTTGCCGACGTTGCCAGGCCACTCACAGATTTGCTGAAGAAGGATACCACATTCTCATGAGGCCCTGAGCAGGCTCAAGCGTTCACCGATCTCATCGGCTACTGACCTACGCTCCCCATACTTGCCCACTCTAATTTTTCTGCTGCCACAGAAGTTCGCACCAACACCAGTGGCCACGGTATCGGTGCAGTTCTCGCTCAGCGGCACTAAGACATACAGTGCGTGATAGCTCACGGCAGTCGCCTGCCTTCTCCTTCTGAAGGGAACGATTTCATCACCAAGAGAGAGAGAGAGTGTTTTGCTTTAGTTTGGGCTGTCGCCAAGTTCTGGCCATATTTATATGGTCGCATATTATCCACTGTTACGGACCACCACGCCCTCTGCTAGCTGACTTCTCTGAAGGACCAGATTGGACGCCTGGGTCGCAAGGTTTTGAGGCTCCAGGAATTTTTGTTTAGCATCAGCTACAAATTTGGCCGTTTGCGCAAGGACGCAGACTGTCTTTCTCATGATCGGGTGGATCCTCATGATCCCGTTGCGCCTGACCTGGAGAGCAGCGTAATGGCGTTTACTGACATCGGCGGTATGCTTATTGAACAACGACGAAATCAGTCAGTGTGCACTATCATCGACGCTATCCAGTCTGATAGCCATGACGCTGAATTCCGCATGTTCATGCAGCATGACGGCATCCTTTGTCGCTGCAACGTCAGCACTGTAGGCCCTGAGCTTCTGCTTGTCGTTCCTCTTCATCTACGGCCTGCCATACTTGAGCAACTTCACGACGCACCAACAGCGGCACACATCGGTGTTGCTCGCACATACGACCGCATGCGACGTCGGTTCTTCTGGTAAGGACTGTACCGCAGCGTGCGTAGATAGGTTGCCACTTGCGACCTTTGCCAGTGCCAGAAAAGACATTCTTTGCTGCCAGCTGGTATCTTCACTTAAGTGAAGTCCCCTCTTAACCATTTCATTTCGTGGGACTTGGCCTACTTTGCCATTTTTTCGACGATGACACAGGGAAATAAATGAATCTCCGTCACCACAAAATATACGACCCGTTACGCGATAACAAAGGCCATGCCAACCAGTTGCGCCGCTGACATTGCGAATTTTCTTCTTCATGACGTCATCTTACACTACGGCGCACCCCGACAGCTACTTACGGACCACCGCCATACTTTTTTGTCCAAAGTTGTCGACGACCTTCGTCGATTGTGTGCGTCAGCTCATAAGCTTTCTACCCCCTACCACCTACAAACTAATGACCTAACTGAACGTCTCAACCGCACGCTCACAGAGATGCTTTCGATGTACGTCTCCGAAGATCATCGGGACTGGGACACCACGCTGGCCTATGCGACTTTCGCATATAATTCCTTTCGACATAACACCGCGGGATTCTCACCTTTTTATCTTTTGTATTGTCGCGACCTCATATTGTCCTTTGAAACCACCTTGCTTCTCAAGGCATCTGCTTCCGTGCACGCTCGCGAAGCCATTGATCGGGCTGACATGGCTCATCAAGTTGCCCAGTCTCGTCTAACCAGGTCACAGGATATGCAAAAGGCCCACTACGACCACGAGCATCGCAATATAACGTTAGCCCCAGGAGACCGCGTGCTTCTCTGGTCACCGTGTCACCATTTAGGTCTCTCCGAAAAACTTTTGTCACGATTCGCAGGACCCTACCCAGTTCTACGTCAAGTTAGCGACGTAAACTACGATATAGTGCCCTTGCATTTTAATACGTCACCAAGTTCGTCACTTGCTGACATTCTCCATGTTTCGCGCATGAATCCCTACTTCTGTCGCACTTCTCCATACTCGCGCCGAGACGGCCCTCCTGTAAATGCATTTTGTACAGAAATCACCAACCCCGAAACAATATTGTGTAAAAACACAGAAACAATGAGCACTTATGTATACACCTCTCTCTCTCTCTCTCTCTCTCTATATATATATATATATATATACATTCATTGACAAGGAAAAAACAAAAAAAACGAATAAAGGCAGCAGGAAATAAACAGTTGAACTGCTTATCGTTATTAGTCGCTGTCTCAATTCATAAATATCATTCGTTCCTAGAAAAAAAGATTTGGCGAAAAATAATGCCTGTTTTTTTGTTAGAGGACTTTTGAGAACAGATAATGGAGTCTTTTAGGTTCGTTATGTGTTACCTTTCAGTCAACATCATCATCATCATCATCATCATCATCAGCCTGTCTACGTCCACTGCAGGACAAAGGCCTCTCCCATGTTCCGCCAGTTCACCCGGTCCTGTGCTTGCTGTTGCCAATTTATACCCGCAAACTTCTTAATCTCATCTGCCCACCTAACCTTCTGTCTCCCCCTACCCCGCTTCCCTTCTCTGGGAATCCAGTTGGTGATCCTTAATGACCAGCGGTTATCCTGTCTACGTGCTACATGCCCGGCCCATGTCCATTTCCTCTTCTTTATTGCACCTATGATATCCTTAACTCCCGTTTGTCCCCTAATCCACTCTGCTCTCTTCTTGTCTCTTAAGGTTACACCTACCATTTTTCTTTCCATTGCTCGCTGCGTCGTCCTCAATTTAAGTTGAACCCTCTTTGTGAGTCTCCAGGTTTCTGCTCCGTAGCTAAGTACCGGCAAGATACAGCTGTTATATATCTCCCTCTTGAGGGACAGTGGCAATCTACTTGACATAATTTGAGAGTGCCTGCCGAATGTGCTCCACCCCATTCTTATTCTAGTTACTTCAATCTTGTGGTTAGGCTCTGGAGTTATTACCTGCCCTAAGTAGACATAGTCTTTTACAACTTCAAGTGCACTATTACCTATCGCAAAGCGCTGCTCCTTTCCGAGGTTGTTGTACATTACTTTCGTTTTCTGCAGATTAATTTTAAGACCCACCTTTCTGCTCTCCTTGTATAACTCCGTAATCATGAGTTGCAATGCGTCCCCTGAGTTACTCAGCAATGCAATGTCATCAGCGAAGCGCAGGTTACTGAGGTACTCTCCATTAACACTTATCGCTAACTGTTCCCATTCTAGGCTTCTGAAAACGTCCTGTAAACACGCAGTGAATAGCATTGGGGAGATAGTGTCCCCCTGCCTTACACCCTTCTTTATTGGTATTCTGTTGCTTTCTTTATGAAGCACTAGTATGGCAGTTGATACCCTGTAGATTTCTTCCGGAAGTTTTATATATATTTCATCTACGCCCTGATTCCGCAGTGTCTGCATGACGGCTGATATTTCTACTGAATCAAACGACTTCTCGTAATCTATGAAGGCTATGTATAGAGCTTGGTTATACTCTGAGCATTTCTCTATTACCTGATTGATAGTATGAATGTGGTCAATTGTTGAGTAGCCTGTTCTAAATCCTGCTTGTTCCTTTGGTTGATTGAATTCTAATGTTTTCTTTACTCTGCTAGCAATTACCTTTGTAAATAGCTTGTATACTACAGAGAGCAAGCTGATCGGCCTGTAATTTTTCAAGTCCTTGTCATATCCTTTCTTATGTATTAAGATGATGTTAGCGTTCTTCGAAAAATCTGGTACTTTTCCCGTCAGGAGACACCTCGTAAATAGAGTGGCTAGTTTTTCTAACACAATCTGTCCTCCATCTTTCAGCAGATCTGATGTTACCCGATCCTCACCAGCAGCTTTGCCTCTGTGCATGCTCTCCAAAGCTTTTCTGACTTCTTCTATCATTACCGGTGGGGTGTCGTCTGGGTTACTGCTAGTTCTTATAGTATTAAGGTCGTGGTTGTCTCGGCTACTGTACAGATCTCTGTAAAACTCCTCCGCTATTTTAACTATCCTATCCATATTGGTATTTATTTTGCCTTCTTTGTTCCTTAGTGCATACATCCGCCTTTTGCCTATCCCAAGTTTCCTCTTCACTGCTTTGACGCTTTCCCTGTTTTTCAGAGCGTGCTCAATTCTCTCCATGTTATACCTTCTTACATCGCATACTTTACGTCTATTAATCAACTTCGAAAGCTCTGCCAGTTCTATTTTGTCTGTTGTACTTGACACTTTTGTGATTTGACGCTTCTTAATTAGGTTCTTCGTTTCCTGGGAAAGCTTTCCGGTGTCCTGTCTAGCTACCCTGACTCCAACTTCCACAGCACACTCCATGATGATACTCGTCAAATTATCATTCATTGTATCTACGCTAAGGTTGGTTTCCTCGCTAAGAGCAGAGTACCTGTTCTGCAGTGATACTCTGAATTCCTGTACTTTCCCTCTCAGTGCTAGCTCATTGATTGGCTTCTTGCGTATCAGTTTCTGTCGTTCCTTCTTCAAGTCTAGGCGGATTCGAGCCCGTACCATTCTATGGTCACTGCATCTTACCTTGCCAAACACTTCCACATCCTGCACGACTCCTGGGTGTGCAGTCATTATAAAGTCTATTTCGTTCCTATTTACGCCATTAGGGCTCCTCCATGTCCACTTGCGGTTTTCTCGTTTTCGGTAGAAGGTATTCAAAATACGCAGATTATTGGTTTCTGCGAATTCTACTAGTAGCTCTCCTCTGGCGTTTCTAGTGCCGATGCCATAATCTCCTACTGCCTGGTCTCCAGCATGCTTCTTCCCTACCTTTGCATTAAAGTCGCCCATTACTATAGTATACTGTGTTTTCACCTTACTCATTGCCGATTCCACGTCTTCATAGAAGCTTTCAACGGAAGCGTCATCTTGGCTGGATGTAGGCGCGTAAGCCTGTACTACCTTCATTTTGTATCTTTTATTCAGTTTAATTACAATGCATACAACCCTTTCAATAATGCTATAGTAATCCTCTATGTTGCCAGCTATATTTCTGTGAATTAGGAACCCTACTGCCAGTTCTCTTCTGTCTGCCAAGCCCCGATAGCAAATGACGGGCCCATTCTGTAGCACAGTATAGGCCTCATCTGTCCTCCTAACCTCACTCAGCCTTATTATATCCCATTTAATGCCTTCTAGCTCCTCGAATAATACAGCTAGACTTCCCTCACTAGATAACGTTCTAACGTTAAACGTTGCTAAGTTCAAGTTCCAATGCTGGCCTGTCCGTATCCAGAGATTCCTAGCACCCTCTGCTGCTTTGCAGATCTGACCACCGCCGTGGTCAGTTGCTCCGCAGCTGGTGGACACTGAGGGCCGTGAGTTAATTGACGAATGCCTACGGGAGGGGGTGGCCAGATACTGCACCAGGGTGGCCAATCCTTCTCTGGTGAGATCATCGGTGCGTACCGGCTTTAAGCCGGTACGATCAGACAGTAGTGGGAATGCTCCATGCATGTCTTCCTTATTGTTGTTCAGCAGCGTTGGTGGCCACCCACCACGGAGCCCAACGAGAGGACGCTACAAGTTTACAAATGCTGAAACCTGCAGACGCCAGCCGTACAACGCCACTATAACCCAATGCGCCTAGACCAAGGTAGGCTATTTGCACAGGGTTAACCCTAGCCGCCAGGAAGTTTGGAAGTAAACGGAAGAGAGTAGAAGACAGGACAGATAAATAGTAAGAGATAAAGACGAAGATGTAGGGAGAGAGAGATAGGAAAAGGCGACTGCCGATTCCCCTGGGTGGGTCAGCTCAGGGGTGCCGTATACGTGAAGCCGGGGCCAAAGGGGTGTGTTGCCTCTGCCGGGGGGCCTTAACGGTCCAATCACCCAGCGTTGGCTCAACCCCCAGGATTCCGTTTTCCTCGGACACGGCAAAGCGACGCACGGCTAGGCGTGGGAGGGAGTCGAAACTCCCCCGTTACGCTTATAAAAGAAGGCACAAAATCTTTTAGCGTAGCAGGCAATACTAGGTACTTTGCATCGACGTCTAAGTCGGTTTGTATGCGTCCGAGCCACCAGACAAGAAAAAGAAAAGTGGGTTCTTCGCGAATACATTCCCGTGTACGTCGTCGGTACTTCAGCTCTATCGACTGCACGTTTCAGGGCGCGCGCGAATGCAGGTCCAGTACAGGTGAATCGACCCGACGTGACAACAGTGCTAAGAGACCGACGGGCCGAGGTAAGGTGACAGGTGGTGCAGAAGTACCCTTGAGGAGTGAAGCCAGCAATAACGCAACCCGAGATCAATTTCCCAGTTGTGAGAAAAGGGTCGGTAGCAAACGTTGCCGTAGGAAAGTGAAGCGATGGAGAAATGCTAAAGATGGCCATCAGCCGGGTGAACGAGAAAGGGGTAGGTTACTGGCCAGTTCAGCGAAGAGGCCTTTGTGGCGGGAAGGAAGGCGCCAGCGGCGAAAGGGCAGGCCACGGCGCGCATCCTTGCGACCGAATTCGCGGCGGAGGTTTAAAGCTTTCCGCGGAAAAGAGTGTCGACGTGGTCCTAGAGGAAAACCCACTATAGCTAAACACCGCTCGGCTGGACCAAAGAAGACACCGTCACTCTTTCCCTTGCATTGCTTGGGTTCCCTCCGCCAGATTGACAAAGGCCCGCAGAAATCGCAAATGAGGCGTAACGCTGCCGTTCAGCTTGTAGGACGTGCACGTTGTGGTGCCGGGCGTTCTGAAATTACGCCAAGACCGCGACCCCCGCGTGTACGACTGAAGAGGGAGCGACAGCTGTAGGGTGGAGAGTCGGACACAGGAGTTTTTTTTGGAAACATATTTGTTTGTTTATATTCCGTTTTAAAGTCGTGTTCCTGTGTCATCTCCACAGCTAGTTTGCTTGGATACATTTTTCCTCTAAATTTTGTTTGTGTGTAAGCTTTGTCAAAATTTTGAGTAAAGTTTTTAAGCGGTATGCGGAAGCAATTACCCGCCTCAGTCAACCGACTGCGTGAAAGGAGTTTTGAAGATAAGAGCACGCATGTCGCAGATGAAGTTTTGGTACGCCCGCTAAATTTGAAGGAGTGGTGGCTATAGGTTAGAGCGATATGACCTATGATAAGGTGTGCGATTGGTGTGCTAACGCTCTTCGGGTGAGAGTATGATGTCGTGCTAGGGCGCACAGCAATGTTTGTTCTTTAAAAACATGGGCTGGCATAAAACTACATCCAGCAAAGGAGCATGTTAGTACACAAGGTTTTGTTTAGTGATTGTTTATAAGGATCATATGATCACTTGAGCTGAGAGCATTGCGTTCACTAAATTTCGAGGCTAGAGATACATTTCTAAGATTTATAAAACGCAGTTCGATCTGATGTGTGAGAGAGATTTGTAGGCGTCAGAGGGACATAAAAGTAGGCCCTCACGACAACGTTTTGAGTTTGTAATGAGAGAATAGAAAATGCGCCCAGATACCTTTTGTAGGTTCAGGCTGCATTTGTGTGAGATTTAGGTATTTGGTTGTATTTCATGAAATGAGTCATGAAGTTAAATGTAAGTTACAACTTAGTAGTGCGGATGGTAGGAGAAAGCTAGTTTTGTAAAAATAGGATTACTGTTACTTGGGGCCAAATTGTGTTTGCCTTTGTGTGCTTTTCTCACACGGCAATTTGTTCCATCTTTGGTAAGAATCTCCACATCCATGATTGTTGTAACTTTGGCGACACAAAATTATCTCAAAATTTTAGCGTTCAGGTTTCTCTTTTGTTTGTGTTGAGAAGCCTGGAGGGTTTTAAGCGAGTCCAATGTGCTTGACTTCAGCATGGTATTGTGTGGTGTGGTTGACCTTGCTGTTGTCTACCATTGTGAGCTGGTTCGGGAGTTGGTTTCGAGTTCGCAGCTGGAGAGAGAAAAGCCAGGCCATCGTCCACGTCACCAACCATTCTCTTCGTGCCCAGCGGTTGGAAGCGCTGGCCAGCCGAGATTTTCTGGGCGGCGGAGGAGCTGTTAAGTTTGGCCTGGAGATTCGTCTCTCAATCCCTTCGGCGCCCAGTCTGACGGACGCTGTCAGCAGCGTGACTGATGGCCTCGTCGACTCGTCGGGCGACAGGAGGGCGGGTGTGGTCGGCGCCCAAGTTGACAGAGGAGCGGCGCTCCTTTTTGATCCCCAATCACCAAGCCGACCGGCCGACTGCCTATGCTCGTCAGGCATTGTACGTGCTAGCCGGAGGACGAGACGTCGTGTCGCCAAGACGCCGTTAACTATTCGAGAGAGGCCAACAAAGACAGCATCTTCCTGGAAGAGACCGACGGCCACCGAAAATCACCCCGCTAACTGAGCGAACAAAATCGGCGGACTCTTTGAGGTATGCTGCCAGGATCGTGGGAACTCTCGAGTAGCGGCACACACACGACGAGGAAGAGCCCTGCTGGCGCCACCACAGTGCAGTGTTCACGTGGACCGTGCATGCTCGCCCCCCTCACCTGTGTGTGCGTGATTAGTGTTCGACTCGGAGAGGAGGAGCCCGACAGGGCATAAAACGACGCGGCAGAAGGCTGGACGTCACTCTGAACCTTGCTCTGAACTATGTAACGTTCAACCACCACGCTCGTGGTTTGTGAAACCACTAATCCTGTTCCTTTCTGTAAATATGTGTAAATAATGTCATAAACCCTGTTTTGTTTCCCGTATCCTCCAGCGTCCTTCCTTCCGATCCTTAACAAGGTCATGAATTTATAGAGGAGATTGTGCACTGCCGATGATGCCTTCCTCCGGAGGCCACCAGACGGCGACACCCTTAGGGACCATACTATCTGAGCGGCAAGGCGCACAGAGAGCGCGCGTCGCTCGCGCGGATCTTGCTCTTTGCATGTACTTCGAATTAGCAAAGAAACCCAGTCAGTTGCTGTGCAGTTGCAGGGCATCTTGGAAGTTGAACAGGTAGCACATGCCTTCGCATGTCATAGCGGTGTTTTTTTTCTGTGCACGTTGTTCACCCTTGTGTCTCTTTACGAAACCGGGAAGTCGTCACAGAAAAGGAGGCGTAAAGACAGCACCTGTTTTTTTTCCACCCCTACAACGAGCGGGTCAGATTATCCAGCGCCGCTGCAGACCCAGAACACTTAGCCGCGTGGGAGAAAACCATAGATCTATAGAGTCGTAACTCCAGCGGCTGTGTTTGTGAGAAACATTTTTTAATTGCTACCTTGAGCGCTCCTTCGAAATTACAGTCAATTGTGTCACCAGTGAAATTACCCATGAAAAACTCAAACTAAAATTTGTATCCTTCATTTTATTTGCAACTCTCTCTATTTCTTTTCACGGCCAAGATGATTTCTCGCTTAAACCGGCATCGCCGACATCGGCATTTCTACGAAATGAGCTCTTTATATCTGTTGCATTATTATTCATTATTTTTCTTGCACCACTCGACAATGGCCGCATCCGCACTGGGTGTTTCAATTATGTGTCCAAAATCCTCAAAAATGAAAAAATGTAAAAGTGTTAGCTGTAGCACACGGAACATACTAGTTATGAAATTAAAATATTTATGTTTAATGAGTTCAGCTAGCGTCAACATCATTAGAAAATTGAAGCTGTTGCGAAGGACTCATCCTACCTTTGAGCAATGAAAAAATTGGCTTATAGTAAATGTTGTGGCATAATTAAATCAACCAAATGCTGCGAGTTTAACTGCTGAATTTTGTTGAGCATTATTACAGTTGACTTTTTCCTCAGAAACCACGCGTATTCATTTATTTATTAATATTATTTATCAAACACTAGATAATGTGTACCGTATTAATGATAGCAGGGTGTACGTACATTTGTAAGTGCAACGAAAAAAACGTTGCTTTGATTACGCATCGCCTCCCAACCAGCATTCTACAGTCCTAAGTGGGCTGGGAGAGCCCACCGGTCCTTGTCGCCCGCGCGCGTTGGCTGGAGTGTTGTAGAGACACGGCCGTTGGATATATCCAGCCACCATGGTAGAGACCCCGCTGACACCACTCCACTCAGGCTTTGGCTTGGGCTGCTCGACCATTGGCTCGGCATAGCATGGTCTCTGGGGCTATAGCCGTCTGGTGGCCGCCGGTGGAAGGCATCATTTTTCGTGCCACTGCGACGGTCGCGGTCAGCACACTAGTAAGTATATTCTAGGCACTATGTCTTTGTGTAGTCCAAGCGTGTTGTTTGGTTGATGATAAACCTCAACTAAATTTGGCATTGCACACGCAAATTACCACTTAGGTGCCGCTTGGCGCAGCAGGTCAGATTGGCGCAGAATGGCGCAAATGGCGCAGCACTTCCACCCCTGCTTAAGTTATCTCAGGTACAAGATGAGTTAAAGGATAAGTGGTTACATATTTGAAAATAGCAGGAAAATTGCATAAGCATTGGCAGTGTCATAAAGTCATAAAGATCACAGAAGAAATAAACAAAAAGATGCCCAAGATGAGTCTGCCCCCTTAAGGAAATATGCACAGTAACGTGTGAGCCTTTTGTAATGGGTGGCCGGCTTTTAACATGATTGTAAAAGCAAATCCACGACCCCGGCCGGACGGTACAGAAGAGAGGTCACAGAGTGCTGATTCTGTGTCCTTTCTTCCGCCCCCCTCCTGTCAGTAGCGCTGATTTGCACTCATAATCATAATGTACCAACATACCCAATCTTAAAGTCGGCTTTTAACCCCGAAGTCGTGATAAGAAGTTATTTTCACTGTATTCACAAGAAGACAAGTGGCTGTCAGTACTACAGTACTATCAGTACTACAATAAAAATAGGATGTTTTGGTGTGAGAGGTAATAGTTGATTGAAAAGCTTTCCAAATTGGGGATGGAGAAATATGATTGAAATTTTTATACGGATAATTGTCGGCGTTGTTCTTTACACAGGTTCGTTTTTCAATATGTCAATGTCAAGCAGCTGAGAACCCGTGAGGTTTCTGACCGAACCTGTGACATTCGAATAGCATTATAGCGTTATTCGAAAGTCGCGGGTTGGATCCTGCCCAGGGCAAGGTATCTTTTCACCCCCTTTTCATTCTTCACGTTTACATTGCCATTTGGTTCAATGATTTGCCCTATAGTTTCTTGGGTATTATTGTCCGCAAGATCTCAATAGTATTGTGTCAAAACACGAAGAAAACGAGCCTTTAAACGCACTTCTCTTCCCTTAATTCATTACGAGGGTCTTGTCCTGGTAGAGTTTCGGCCTTTAGGTTGTATACGAACAACTATTGGTCTGCTACCAGCTTGTAATAAGTTCACGAGCAACGTGACTCCAAAGAGGCTCATAAAGAGTGTGTCACACTTGCGGCAATGGCTGCTGGTGGCACTGACTGAAACTCCCACGTTCAATTCGCATATAGCAAATAATGCGGCAGAGGGGACAGCTGCCGTGGTAGCTAATTTGGTAGAGCCCCAAATGCGCTAATAAAAGGTTTCAGGATTCATTCCTGGCCACGGCCAGTTTTTTTCACCGACTTTTCTTTCCTCATATTTTTGCGAATAATTTTCATTTCACCTGGTTTTTTTTTTCTGGGACGCTCGGAGCAGTAGGACGCACTGTACATCGTCTCCCGAGCCTTTCGGCATTTTCGCTGCGACGCGTGCTTACTGACCAATAATTTATGTATGAGTGGGTGCATGAGGTTATTGGGAACGCGTGGATATCACTCTCTGCACTGGATTTATCAAGATTCTCCCAGGAGCATCTGCTGACCCGACCAACGCCGCTCGCCGCCCTGAGCCTAGCTGGCTCAGCGCGCGTCCGGCTCCTTGCCTAAGCCTGGTGCAGCGTCTCACGCTACTCACATCGTCGTGCCCAGCCGCCCACCGGAATGGAGTGCGTCGTAGAAGGTCATACCATCTCTGAAGAGGAGTGGTCCGACGATTCCTGGCAATCGCCCGGCTATCGTGCCCAGGAACGACGCCGACGGGAACTTCAAAACCAAGGCAAGCCCGTTCTTCAACCGTGTACGTCGGAGAATGCCCGCGCCGCTGTGCCGGAACGCCAACCCCAGGTCAAGTCACGTCCGCCTCGGTTACGTCGGCGGGCACCACTCCCCCGATTGCCGCAAGACTCCATTCATATAGTAGGACGTCCAAGAACGCCCATCGACTTGACGAAAGTGCCGCCGTGGCAATTGCACGACGCCCTGCTCAAGGCAGCTTCACTGCCAGATCAGCCACCAGCAAGTCGGGATCGCCTTCGGACGCACCCCACCAATAATACCTTTACCTTGAGCGTGATCGACTCGCAACGCGCCCAAGCCTACCTTCGAGTGAAGTCGATTACCATCGGCGCTGCTACTATCGAGCTCCATGTCTACGCCCCCCCTCCAGACGACGCCATACGAGGCATCATGTTCCATGCATACGATGACTTCTCAGACGAAGAGATATTGGCAGACCTACAAGCCAGCAACCCCAACATTCCTATCGTGAGTGGAAGACGCTTGGGCCAAACTAGGCACGTCGTGGTTGCACTAATGACGCCGAACCTTCCAAAGTGGATATTCTACCACGGAACCGACATCAGGCTGTACCCGTTCTACAACAGGGTGGAATCGTGTTTTAACTGCCGCAAGGTTGGTCACCGCACGGATGTTTGCCCGATGCCACGTAAGCAGCGGTGCCGCCGTTGCGGAGAGGAACACCCCACACCAGGACAGGGCGAAACACCCGCATGCACGCCACGCTGCATCGTCTGCAATGGTGCACACAACACCGGCAGCTCAAACTGCAAGTATCGCTTTATCAAGAAGGCGCCACCCACCCCGCAATCGAAGCAAGAAGCGCAAGAACCTTCGTCGAACATCCATCGCAACCCATCTCACAGTGGCTCCTCCAGCAGACGCTCACCATCACCTCGAGACCATTCTGCATCTTTCCCACCACTCGGGAACAGCAGCAACCAGCAGCAGCGCCGAGAGAGCAGGTCCCCATCCCACACCCGGCGCTCAGGGTCTCGTTCAGCTAAACGACGTGGCAGCAGGTGTCGATCCCACAGCAGGCGCCCGAGGTCACGCTCAGCCCAACGACGAGACAGCAGGCCCTCATCTCACTCAAGGTCCAAATCAGCCAGGCGCAGCCCATCGGTGTCTCGTTCATCCAGTCGAGGTCCCGGAGAAGCGTCCAAGTCGGTGGCCTGGCAGCGGGGCGCCCCGGCATCACTACTATTTTCCGATTCACAGGTGAGGGAGTTGGCAAAGGAGAATTCTGCCCTTAAGGCTCAAATCTCGGCCCAGCAGTCCCAGATAGCTAAATTGACTAGCTACATCCAGTCTCTAGAAGCCAAAATAGATAGAGCACTCAGTATCGACAAACAAACTACACCCACATCATCCGAAACACAAGACGCACATCCGAACCCCCTGGCACCAAACCCGGCGTTATCGCCAGTTCCTCAACTTCAGAACGCTAATAAACGCAAGGCAGCTACACCCACAGCTTCACTCCACGCAGACGCCGACATCACTACAAAAGTAACGACGGCAGTCACGGCAGCCATCTCAACGCTGAAATCCGATCTGAAAGCTGAAATAGAAACGCGCTTTAATGCGATCCACCAAACCATCAGGGAAACAACCACCTCATTCGCCGTGTTAAAGAGCTCGACCGAAGCTGCACTGGCCGACTTCAGTGTGCAGTTGGCCATCCACCGCACACCATCCAATAGCCGGCAAACACCGGCCCCTACGCCAATAACATAGTCATGGCGGCTCTCCACACGCTCACCGTCTGGCAGTGGAACTGCAGGAGCTTCCGCAATAAGAAGGGCCATCTGCAGCAACATATCCAGCATATTCAAAACCATGCACCAAATGGGGAATGTTCGCCGGACATCATAGTTTTGCAAGAAACGAACACTGCCGCTCAACTGCCCGGATACGCATCATATAATCAGAAAATAGACATGTCCGCGAGCGCACAATGCCACACTGCCATCTTAGTACACAAGAATGTCACAGCCATTCAACATGAAATTGAGGGTACGAGTATTCATCACACACTGGTGGAAATTATACCAAAAAGACGAGGAGACAAGCCACTCTTCATTTTAAATATATACAGCCCTCCAAGAGATACAGCTGCGGATCTACCTTACATCTTTCGGAAAGCAACAAATCTGGCGAAGGATGCAAAGCTGCTCGTACTAGGCGATTTTAACGCAAAACATCCCGAATGGGGATACCCGAAATCCAACCCCAAGGGTCGCCGATTATGGAGCATCATACACGACCTAGGTTTCAGTATCCTCAATGATCCGGAGCAATCGACGCGAATCGGGAACAGCGTATGTCGAGATACTACCCCAGACCTCTCCCTTTGCAAAAACACGGAGGGTGCCCGTTGGCAAAACACAGGTCACACCGTAGGAAGTGACCATTTCATTCTAGCGGTAACCATTGAGTTAACCACAAGTAATGTAAAAAAACGAGCCACAGCTCGCATTACAGATTGGGATAAATTCCGCCAACTGCGCAAAGAAACGGCACCCGATTCGGTATTGGACTTGAACGAATGGATACTTTCTTTGAGTCGAGATGTGGACGCTACAACATACCAAGCAGACGTAACTCCGGAACAGCCATCAACAGATTCACGCCTTCTACATATGTGGGAGGCGCATGAAAGCCTCATGCGTAGGTGGCGGCGCCAACGTCACAACACAAGGCTCCGCCGCCGCATCTCGAGGCTCGAACGTGAATTAGAAGCCCACACCGCTGTGCTAACACGCCAACAGTGGGGCCAACTTTGCGGCAGCCTCAATGGCCAGATGGGCTGCAAGAAAACGTGGCATCTTCTGCGACACCTGCTGGACCCTGGTAGCTCCAAGTCGGCCGCACGCAAACAGCTCGCGCGAATTGTCCATCAATACCCGGGCACCAACGAAGAGCTGCTGGAGGAGCTCATCACCCGCTACATCAACACATCTCAGAAACAGAACAGCACAGAGCAGTTGCCTGAATACACTGGAACAGCCAACGAACAGTTGGACGCCGACATTTCGGAAAGTGAGGTTTGCATAGCGCTACATAAACTGCGTACAACATCGGCACCCGGTCCTGACGGGGTGACAAATAAGACGCTGCGCAACCTCGATCCAAAGTCGGTAGGGGCCATTACTGAATATATGAATGAGTGCTGGAGGTCCGGCCATTTGCCATCAGAATGGAAACACGCAAGGGTCGCGTTTATACCGAAACCGGGCAAGAAACTCGACCTGGAGAATCTTCGTCCAATCTCGTTGACCTCCTGCCTGGGCAAACTAATGGAGCATGTTGTCCTCTGTCGCTTGCAAAATTTCGCGGAAGAGCACCGCCTACTTCCCCCCACAATGCTGGGCTTCAGGGCCCATCTATCCACTCAGGATGCGCTCATCCAGTTGCATCACGATCTCCTACGACCTGAGAGTGGCACTAGTACCAAGGCTTTGCTCGGTCTGGACCTTCACAAAGCATTTGACAACGTGAAGCATAGTGCCATTTTAGGCAGTCTGTCCGAACTACGATCCGGGGAACGCATATTTAACTACGTCCGTGCTTTCTTATCTAATCGAACGGTTGAACTCTCAGTGGGTGACCTTCGTTCTAAGCTCATCACACTCGGTGATCGCGGCACCCCGCAGGGAGCTGTTTTGTCCCCTTTCCTTTTCAACCTCGCTATGAGGTCACTACCTCCCAAACTTGACACGATACCCGGCCTGCGATACACCCTCTACGCAGATGACATCACGCTCTGGACGACGGTGGGATCCGATGGTCAAATCGAGGAGACTCTTCAAAGAGCAACCGACGTAGTCGTTCAGCACGTGTCAGAAGCGGGTTTGGAGTGTTCCCAGAGCAAATCGGAGCTACTTTTACTGCGACCTCCAGATCGCCGCAAAATTAAGACTCCACTTCCTAGTATTAACGTGTATGTCAATGACACGCCAATTAAGCAGGTGGCCCACATGAGAGTACTCGGACTCATTGTGCAAACAAACCACCACAACAACATTACGCTAGACCGTCTCACCGTAACCGTGAACCAGACGGCCCATCTTATATCTCGAGTGAGCGCTCGCAATCGAGGCATGAAGGAGAAAGAACTGCTACAGATAATTCAAGCCTTCGTTTTGTCGCGCTTCACGTACGCCCTTCCTTATTTGCACCTCCTTCAATCTGAGCGAGCCCAACTAAATCGGCTCATACGCAAAGCGTATAAGGTGGCATTGGGTCTCCCCCGAAACACATCGACAGAGCACCTCCTCAGTCTTGGGCTGCATAACACCTTAGAAGAACTTCTTGAAGCGCATCTTACGGCGCAAATTCACCGATTACAGGGAAGCAGGACGGGGCGTTGGATCCTTGCTAAAATTGACCATGTGGTATCTCCTACGGGTAACGATCCGGCTGTCATCCCCCCCAACATCAGAAAGAAATTCCTCATAAAACCACTGCCAAAGAACATGTTGGCCAGCCATCACGACGGTAGAAGGAAAGCGAGGGCCAAATTCTTGCAAAAAACTTACGCGTCCAACCCAACCGTTGCGTACGTTGACGCCGCCCAATACCGAGAGTTTACTAAAGCATATGCAATAAGCGTAATCACTCTCCCCGGCAACAACGCCAATTCACCTCAAATTAAAGCGGCTGCTTCTGTCCGTGTGCTTAATACGACAGAAGCTGAGGAAGCGGCGATAGCGCTAGCAGCAGCATCCGGATTCACCACTATACTCAGTGACTCAAAGGCTGCTATATCCAACTTCGCACGTGGCATTGTGGCCCCCACAACTCTGCGTTTACTCTTGCCCAGTCTCCTTACAGATGCTGAGGAAGACGCACTATCCTCCATTGCGCTGGTATGGGTGCCGGCTCACGCGGGGAACCCAGGGAACGAGGCGGCCCACCTATATGCTCGAGGATTCGTCAGCCGAGCGGTGGTACCCGCCTCTGATCTGGAAAACCCTGGTGAAGCCTTGACATCCTACCATGACATCACACAATATTACCGTCTTTCGAGGCAGACAAAACCACCCCCGCACCATAAGCTAACTAAGCGCCAGGAGGTTATCTGGCGCCGCTTGCAAACACATTCATTTCCGTGCCCATACATTTATGCACGTATATACCCCGACTCGATTGATCCGCATTGCTCGCATTGTGGCTCAATAGCCACACTTAATCACATTCTCTGGGCCTGCAGGGAAGATCCCCCCTCTCTCGATCTCCTAGCCGCTCCCTCGCCAGAGGGGTGGGAGGCAGTTCTGACCTCCACCAGCCTGGCCGTTCAGCTCCAGGCCGTACAAAGGGCAGAGGAGGTGGCCATCAAGTTCAGCCTGGCGGGTCACCTACCTCCTTAAGTCTGACGACAATAAAGTTGTGTTCTCTCTCTCTCATTTCACCTGTCAAGCGCTGCCTCCTGCTATTGTGAGATAGAAGTAGAGCTCAAAGCAAGACTTACGGACACCGAAATGACCACGGATGTTGCTTCAAAAAAGCGCTACAGCTCTGGGAGCGGCACTGAAAGCGATGACACTGTACCCGGCCACGTAAGCACTGAAGAATCAGGGGAGGACGCCTTCAGACAAGTTAGGAACCAGAAGAGAAAGACATAAGTTTTCAGAACGTCACTTAATTTCTGTGAGCCCACCATGCGATCTTCGCGGAATGCCAAGGTATTAACCCTTCCCTTCATGCCAGTTCTCACTATAGTGACAATACGAGACGCCTTAACCAGCAAGCCGTGTCGGTACCAAGGAGGATTAAAAAAAAATGCTGGAGTGCAAATGATTGCGCAGAAGTGAAGCCGTTCCTCTGGCAAGATGGCGATTAAAAACGAAGCGTTTCCTTCGAACGCCCAACGAGTTTAATGTGGAAACTTTTCTGGGTCACATAAAGCTCCAAGTGCGTCTTACAGTTGCTAGTTTTCCTTAGTAAGCCTCTAATTGGAGGCAAAGTTCTTTAAAGATTGAGTCATCCATACTCGTTTCTGTGTGTACTTTTGTCGGAAACAACCATCTTTTAATATAGAACTGACGTAGCATATACATAACATATCAAAACCACTTGATCTTTAAGTAAGCACTATGACAAAAAAGCATGTTTCCGCCATCTTGGCAGAGGCAAAAGCTGGCTTCACTTCTGCCGGCAAGGCGTTGCGGGAGCTTCCACTCCAGCAATTTTTTCTTTAATCCTCCTTGGTCGGTACAGCTAGTGGCGCTGGTGCCGAATAAAATAAAAGAAGTCAAAGTCAAAGCCGCAAGAACATTCTAGCGTTTGACGACGATCATGCGACTGCGCTTGACAGATTGCGTGAAGTTTCGGAACTAAATGGGATGAAATTTCGCTCTCATATACCACTGGTAAAAGAAGTGAGCACTGGAGTAATATACACTGAAAACGGAAATCGGCCCCGTATCTGCATGTTAATCTGCAAATGTCGTCGATAGACAATAGTCTCGCGTCTGGAGAGATTGAGCAAAACGTTTCTTTGATGTTCTGTGCAAGAAAATTGGTGAATGGTATTCTGGAGGCGCCACGTTAGAGTGCCTCAAGCGTGCAGCGGAGGCGAATGAGCGCACCAAGTCACGTCACACGTCTGAAATGCGTGCTATCTGGCAGTTATTTTGAAAAATGAAAAGCGCGGCTCTGAGACGGGCGTGCGCACCTGTTTCAGAGGTGATAAGGTGCAGAATGCAAGGCAAAGGGTAGGTGCCACCACCGTGTCCGCCTAGTGAAGCGTTGGAAACACTTCTCTTTTCATGCAAACGTTGCATGGTCAGTGCCATGTGATAAATGATATGTCCTTAGAATACCTTATGTATGTCTTTTCTAGTAAACGACACACATACAGAATATATACGTGTTGTTATGGTGCCTCGGATATGTGCGATAATTGATTTTCAATTGACTATCGCACAAGTATGAATGCATGAATGCTGAATCTTGAGCAACATTGGTGGGCGCTGCGGATGGAGTTGGTCGTTTGGGGTATCTGCTGGTGCCGTTCAATGTGCCCGGTACCGTTAAGGACCGACAAATATACAAATGGACAGACAGAGACACCAGACTTTTTGCGTCGAAGGTCTTCGAGAAAAACTATTGTATTCAAAATATATCCAGCTGGGAGGAACTGGGGAAGGATGCGCCTGCTCTGCTCCGGTGAACTCACTGAAACCGGATTCTACCGGAACAAATACATTCGTTTTTCACCGTTCTCCTCCGGTAATCACCAGAAGGAGGAAAAGGGGGCCAATCTCCTGATTACGTTCCCGTGGTTTCTCTGGAAATGCTCCCGTGCATCACTTTTGCCTCGATGGATGCTCCCCAATCACTCCGCGTCATCGCTCACTGGCATTCATTGGCTGTTCGAGGAATGACGTAGGTAGCCTCGCCGCCGGGAGGCCATTCCCCACAAACCAACATGGCGCAGACCAAGCCGGTGCAGTGAGGATTGTGCAAAGCATTCACCCATGTTGAGAAAAAGAAATCGTTCTGAGCACCCTCTGGATATCACAAGCGACAAGCGGAAACAAAGGTTATCAAATACAGAAAGGAGCTGTGCTGATTGATGATATAATGGTTGATGATATAATGGTTGGTGATGGTTGATGAGATGTGATGGTTGATGATATGTGTGGTTTAACGCCCCAAAACCATCATACGATTATGAGAGACGCCGTAGTGGAGGGCTCCGGATATTTCGACAACCTGGGGTTCTTTAACGTGCACCCAAATCTCAGCACACAGGCCTACAACATTTCTGCCTCCATCGGAAATGCAGCCGCAGCAGCCGGGATTCAAACCCGCGACCTGCGGGTCAGCAGCCGAGTACCTTGGCCACTCGACCACCGCGGCAGGGCAATCGTGTGATTGTTCTTCTAGCGAACGACACATTGTGATCTCGCAAGTGTTGTGGGTTTTGGCGGTTGTTGGTGCGGCGAAAAATAGTGAGCTCTCTTTGAATTACCTGTGTTATTCCTGTCAGGTAGTGCTAAGATTGAATAGTGTTGGGTTTATAGAACTGTAGTGGAGCATACGCACCAACGCGTATGCGCCTTCGGAAGACAACAAAAAGCCCGTGCTCTGCTTGCGCGAGAGTTTGTGCCGCCTTTGCTAGACTGGCCGTACGCCCACTTTCCGTTGCGACCTCGTTGCGACTTCTCGGCTCGAATAAACGTCATCACATTTGGTGGAGGCTGCTGAGATCCCCAAGAAGACCTGGAGCTCCGCTCTCGCAAGTTGCCTGAAAGACTACCGCGAAACATGACTGACGCAGTCGCCAACCAGCCAGTCCCAGCGCAGCCAGCACCATCAGCTGCCCCGTCTACCTGCCCCGGCGCTACTCGCCAGCGGGACCCACTAATCTTCAGCGGAAATGGTGAGCAAGACGTCGAAGACTGGCTGTCCTTGTACGAACGCGTAAGCGTCAGCAACAAATGGGACGACGGCTCTAAACTCGCTTACGTTATCTTTTACTTGGCAGACGTAGCTAAGCTTTGGTTTACCAACCGCGAAACCGCCATCGCCAACTGGTCCTCCTTTAAGACCCTCGTAACAGAAGCGTTCGGCCGACCAGAGGTCCGCAAGCTCCGCGCTGACCAGCGTCTGCGCCACAGAGCCCAGCAGCCTGGCGAAACGTTTACGAGTTACATTGAGGATGTGCTCGACCTCTGCAGGCGTGTTAACCCATCTATGCCCGAAGAAGAGAAAATTCAGCAAATTCTCAAGGGTATTGAGGATGGCGCATTCCAGATGTTGCTAGCGAAAAGCCCGACCTCGGTGGCGATCCTCGTAAGCCTGTGCCAGAGCTTCGATGAATTACGCCGTCAGCGTTCCATCGCCCGACAGAGTGTCTCACCACCAGATTCGATCTCGGCTGTCGCACTCGCAAATGTCAACGTTCGCCAAGAAAGTCTGTCCAACCAGATCAAAGACTTTATCAGGGAGGAAGTCGCCCGACAGCTTTCCCTGCTGCCGCATAGCGACGCGCCCACCGCAAGTCTGCCTTCGACACTGCAGCAGGCCATACGCACTCAAATTTGCGATGTCCTACCTACAGTGCAGGCCCCTTACGCATGCACTTCTGCAGCATCTAATCTCTCAGCTGTCAGCTACGCACCACCTGCACCATCTTCACCTCTCAGCTACGCAGCTGTGGTCACGCGACCCCCACCGCATCCAGTATCCTTATCGGCTCCACCTCCTCCGGCAGCGCCTCCGGTTTACAGGCCCTCACCTCGCTTCTTCCGTCCATCTAATGAGTGGCGCACCCATGACAACCGTCCTATCTGCTTCGCGTGTGGCATCGCTGGCCACATTGCACGCTACTGCCGCCGCCGTCTCACACCTGCGTACGCCTCCTTTGGAACTCCTACCTATGCGTCGCAGCAGGCCACCACGTCTGCATACGAACAGAGGCACTCTCACTCGGATCGTCGCCCATCGACTTCTCGTTTCCCATTTCCTCGTCGCCGATCGCCATCTCCTATGCGTCGTAGACCACCTCCTGAGGAGGGAAACTAATCAGTGCAGTTCCAGAGGCAAGAACTGCAACTTCTGCGCAATTATCAAGGCCTCCATCTTCACCGCGAAATGTTGTTGATGTCAATGTTGAGGGAGTCGCCACACAAGCGTTAATTGATACTGGGGCCGCCGTTTCTGTGATGAACGCAAAATTTTGTCGCAAACTGAAGAAAGTGACCACATCTCTCTGTGGCATCGTACTGTCCACGGCTAGCGCGCAACGCATTCAGCCCTCGTCTGTGTGTACGGCGCGCGTCGTCATCCAAGACGATTTGTACATCGTCCAATTTTTTGTACTACCATCTTGCTCTCATGACCTCATCCTGGGTTGGGATTTCTTATCAGGTCATGAAGCTATCATCGATTGTTGCCGTGCGGAAGTGTCCCTAGTGCCAAGTTGTGAATTTCCACCACCCGACCATTCACTACTGCTCTGCAAACTCATCGCTGACGACGACATCACCTTGCCTCCGGAAGCTTCAGTCCCTATTAGCCTTTCATGTGTGGCGCAACCTGACGCCACGGTGGTGTTTATGCCATCCCCTGTTTTTACTGAACGCAAGGGCATTGTGCTCCCATTTGCCGTTCTTACGATTGCGTCTGGTTTAACCGTAATGCTGATTACCAACCACTGCAACTACCCCATTGGCTTGCTTCGTGGTGAAACGTTAGGATATGTGCAACCTGTCGACCATATCAATGATATTATTCTTCCCGACGAAACACCATGTCAGATTGCCGCAATCACTCAGGCGTCTGAGCCATCAAGCTCACCAGCCTTCGACAATGCTATTGACGCAGACCTCCCCCCCTCGCATCGCAGCCAACTTGTTGCTCTCCTTAACAAGTTTCGCTCTTCTTTCGACTTTCAGAAACCTGCTTTGGGCCGCACCACGACTGTCACTCATACTATTGACACCGGCTCACATTCGCCTCTGCGACAGCGTCCTTACTGCGTTTCTGCCGAAGAGCGCCGCGTCATTACGGAGCAAGTAGGTGACATGCTTAAACGTGGAGTCATACAGCCTTCTCAAAGCGCTTGGTCGTCACCCGTGGTTCTGGTAAAGAAAAAAGATGGCACCGTTCGATTTTGCGTGGACTATCGCCGCTTAAACAAGATTACAAAGAAAAACGTCTACCCGCTACCACGAATAGACGATGCTCTTGACTGTTTACAAGGCGCCGAGTACTTCACATCCTTGGATCTGCGTTCTGGGTATTGGCAGGTGCCAATGGCTGAATGTGATCGCCCTAAAACAGCCTTTGTAACGCCGGATGGCCTGTATGAGTTCAAAGTCATGCCATTTGGGCTCTGCAACGCGCCTGCAACGTTTGAACGCATGATAGATACCATATTGCGGGCCCACAAGTGGAAAACTTGCTTGTGTTACCTAGATGACATCGTAGTCTTTTCAGCTGATTTCCCGACACATCTTCGTCGTCTCCACGAGATTCTGACGTGTCTAGCTTCTGCAGGCCTACAACTTAACACCAAGAAGTGCCACTTCGCAGCCCGAAAACTAACCATCTTGGGACACGTCATCACAAGAGACGGTGTTCTTCCGGACCCCGATAAGCTTCGAGCTGTCGCTGACTTTCCAATGCCCACATCACTGAAAGCCCTAAGAAGTTTCGTTGGTCTTTGCTCTTACTTTCGCCGCTTCGTGCGCAACTTCGCGTCCATCATTGCACCTCTGACTAGTCTGCTTTCCAACAGCAAATGTATATCTGCATGGTCACCTGCATGTGACGACGCATTTCACCAGCTGCGCCGCCTGCTGACCTCGCCACCTATTCTTCGCCACTACGACCCCACTGCTGCCACAGAAGTTCACACTGATGCAAGCGGCGTTGGTCTTGGCGCAGTTTTGGCACAACGGAAAGGCACCCAAACCGAATACGTAGTCGCTTATGCAAGTCGCGCTCTTAAGAAGGCTGAATTGAATTACTCCGTGACAGAGAAGGAGTGTTTGGCCATAATCTGGGCGCTTATGAAGTTTCGCCCGTACCTTTACGGCCGTCCTTTCGACGTGGTCACAGACCACCACGCTCTATGTTGGCTGTCCTCCTTGAAAGACCCGTCCGGACGTCTGGGCCGTTGGGCACTTCGATTGCAGGAATACGACATCCGTGTCGTATATCGTTCCGGTCGCAAGCATGCGGACGCCGATGCACTTTCCCGATCGCCATTAACACCAGATGTGGCTTCTCTGTCACCCCCTTTTACCACCTTGTCACCACTCGACAGCACTGACATGCTTTCGGAGCAGCGTAAAGACCCATACCTTGCCTTGTTAGTCGACTACCTTACCGATCCGTCTTCTGTCCCTTCCACGAGAGCGCTGCGCCAGCAAGCGGCCCACTTTGCCTTACGTGACAACATTCTGTACCGCCGCAACTACACGCCTGGTGGTCGGAAGTGGCTCCTTGCTGTCCCAACTCATATGCGCTCTGACATCTGCATGAATTTCCATGCAGATCCCCAAAGTGCTCACGCAGGTGTCCTGAAAACCTACGAAAGGCTGCGCCAACGCTATTACTGGCGAGGAATGTATCGTTTTGTGCACAAATACGTTCAAGCTTGCACCACTTGCCAACAGAACAAAACACCTCCGCGGCACCTTACTGGCATGTCACAGCCGCTCCCGTGCCCGGCTCGCCCATTCGACCGCGTGGGTATAGACCTCTATGGCCCCCTCCCATACATTAGCTCTGGAAACCGGTGGATTATTGTCGAAGTCGACCATCTGACACGCTACGCTGAGACTGCAGCTCTACCGGCAGCGACCGCCCACGAAGTTGCACTCTTCATTCTCCGCAGCTTCATTCTACGCCATGATGCTCCGCGGGAATTACTCAGTGATAGGGGTCGAGTGTTCCTGTCGGAGGTCATCCAAGCTATCCTCGCTGAATGCAACATTATCCACCGTAAATCTACCGCATACCATCCACAGACAAATGGTCTTACTGAGCGGTTCAACCGCACACTTGGCGACATGCTGAGGATGTACACCTCCTCCGACCACACTAACTGGGACGCTGTATTGCCCTTTGTTACCTTCGCTTATAACACCACGACGCAAGCGACTACCGGTTTTTCTCCGTTCTTTCTATTGTACGGCCGCGAACCTTCCCACCCACTCGACACTATACTACCGTACCGCCCTGATGCATCTGAGTGCTCCCCACTTTTGGAAGTCGCCAGATACGCTGAAGACTGCCGTCAGTTGGCTCGGTCTCTGACAAGTGAGGCTCAAGGTCTACAAAAGACTCGACACGACGACGCTCACCGCATAGCTCCTACATTTCGTGCTGGCTCCCTTGTGTGGCTTTGGGTGCCCCCGCACGTTCCTGGCCTGTCTTCTAAACTTCTGGCCCGGTACCATGGTCCGTACCGTGTCATTGACGCGACCTCCCCGGTGAATTACATCATTGAGCCGTTAACACAATCACCAGATTTGCGCCGTCGAGGACGCGAGACCGTACACGTCGACCATCTCAAGCCCTACTACGACCCCCTCATTGTACCTACTCCCTGAGTCGCCAGGATGGCTACCCTTCATCCCGGGGGTATTGTAGTGGAGCATACGCACCAACGCGTATGCGCCTTCGGAAGACAACAAAAAGCCCGTGCTCTGCTTGCGCGAGAGTTTGTGCCGCCTTTGCTAGACTGGCCGTACGCCCACTTTCCGTTGCGACCTCGTTGCGACTTCTCGGCTCGAATAAACGTCATCACAGAACAAACAAGTGATCAATATTTGGCTAGTTTCACAGCACGTCAGTGAAAATTTAGTGGAATTCTGATAATGCGTTGTTTGGACTAAGTGTTTTTCTTTAACATAACTTCGGTAAAGCAAAACGGAGAGGTTGAACGAGTTGGTACTAATTCATTAGGGCGTATATGTAGCGCAATAAAAGTGAACTTCACAAGCGCTTGTGGTTGTTCACTTTCTCGTACTCATCCTGTTTTGCGCAGCATTAACGCCATAATAACTTCGGCAAATTGAATCAAGTCGCTGTGTAGTGGAGCATACGCACTAACGTGTATGCGCCTTCCAAAGAGAAGGAAAAACCCCGTGCTCTGATTGCACGAGAACCTGGGCCGCTTTTTGCCAGACTTGTCGTACGGCCATTTTTCGTTGCGACATCGTTGCGACTTCTCCGGTTCAATAAACGTCATCACATTTGGTGGAGGCTGCTGAGATCCCCAAGCAGACCTGGAGCTCCGCTCTCGCAAGTTGCCCGAGAGACCACTGCAAAACATGACTGACGCAGTCACCAACCAGCCCAGCCCAGCCCAGCCAGCACCACCGGCTGTCCCGTATACCTGCCCCGGCGCTACTCACCAAAGCGACCCACCAATCTTCAGCGGCAGTGGTGAGCAAGACGTCGAAGACTGGCTCTCCTTGTACGAACGCGTAAGCGCCAGCAACAAGTGGGACAACGACTCTAAGCTCGCCTACGTTATTTTTTACTTGGAAGACGTAGCTAAACTTTGGTTTACGAACCACGAAACCGCCATCGCCAACTGGTCCTCCTTTAAGACACTCGTCACTGAAGCGTTCGGCCGACCAGAGGTCCGCAAGCTCCGCGCTGACCAGCGCCTGCGCCACCGAGCCCAGCAGCCTGGCGAGACATTTACTAGTTACATAGAGGACGTGCTCGACCTCTGCAGGCGTGTGAATCCATCTATGCCCGAAGAAGAAAAAATTCGGCAGATTCTCAAGGGCATCGAGGATGGCGCATTTCAGATGTTGCTAGCGAAAAGCCCGAACACGGTGGCAGTCCTCGTAAGCCTCTGCCAGAGCTTTGATGAATTGCGCCGTCAGCGTTCCATCGCCCGACAGAGTGTCCCACCGCCGGATTCGATCTCGGCCGTCGCACTCACAAATGCAAGGTTTGCCAAGAAAGTCTGTCCAACCAGATCAAAGACTTCATCAGGGAGGAAGTCGCCCGACAGCTCTCCCTGCTGCCGCATAGCGACGCGCCCACCGCAAGCCTGCCTACGACACTGCAGCAGGCCATACGCACGAAAATTTGTGATGTCCTCCCTACATTGCAGGCCCCTTACCCATGCACTTCAGTAGCACCTAATCTCTCAGCTGTCGGCTACGCACCACCTTCACGTCTCAGCTACGAAGCTGTGGTCGCGCGGCCCCCACCGCATCCAGTCGCCTTATCAGCTCCACCTCCTCCGTCCTCGCCTCCAGTTTACAGGCCTTCACCTCGCTTTTTCCGTCGTCCTAATGAGTGGCGCACCCAAGACAATCGTCCTATCTGCTTCGCCTGTGGCATCGCTGGCCACATTGCACGCTTCTGCCGCCGTCGCCCCACACCTCCAAACGCATACTTCGGAACTCCTACCTACGCGCCGCAGCAGGCCACCGCATCTGCATATGAACAGAGGCACTCAGACTCGGATCGCCGCCCATCGACTGCTCGTTTCCCATCCCCTCGTCACCAGTCGCCATCGCCTATGCGTCGTCGACCACCTCCTGAGGAGGGAAACTAATCAGCGCAGTTCCGGAGGCAAGAACTGCAACTCGTGCGCAATTCCCAAGGCCTCCGTTTTCGCCGAAAAATGTCGTTGATGTCGATGTTGAGGGAGTCGCCAGATTAGCGTTAATTGATACCGGGGCCACCGTTTCTGTGATGGACGCCAAATTTTGTCGGAAACTGAAGAAAGTGACCACATCTCTCTGTGGCATGGTGCTGTCCACGGCTAGCGCGCAACGCATTCATCCCTCGGCTCTGTGTACGGCGCGCGTCGTCATCCAAGACGTTTTGTACGTCGTACAGTTTTTTGAACTGCCATCTTGCTCTCATGACCTTATCCTCGGTTGGGATTTCTTATCAGGTCATGAAGCTATCATCGATTGTTCCCGTGCCGAAGTGTCCCTTGTGCCAACAAATGAATTTTTACCACCCAACCGATCTCCTCGGCTCTGCAAACTCATCGCTGACGACGACATCACCTTGCCCCCGGAAGCTTCGGTCCCTGTAAGCCTTTCATGTGTGGCGCAACCTGACGCCACGGTGGTGTTTACGACATCTCCTGTTTTTACTGAACGCAAGGGCATCGTTCTCCCATTTGCCGTTCTTACCACTGCATCTGGTTTAACCGTAATGCTGGTTACCAACCACTGCAACTACCCCATTAGCTTACTTCGTGGTGAAACGTTGGGATATGTGCAACCTGTCGACCATATCGATGATATTATTCTTCCCGACGAAACGCCATGTCACATTGCCACAATAACTCATGCGCCTGAGCCATCAAGTTTGTCAGCCTTCGACAATGCTATTGACGCAGACCTTCCTCTCTCGCATCGCCGCCAACTTGTTGCTCTTCTTAACAAGTTTCGCTCTTGTTTCGGCTTTCAAGAACCTGCTTTGGGCCGCACCACGACTATCACTCATACTATTGACACCGGCTCACATTTGCCTCTGCGACAGCGTCCTTACCGCGTTTCCGCCGAAGAGCGCCGCGTCATTACAGAGCAAGTAGACGACATGCTTAAACGTGGAGTGATACAGCCTTCTCAAAGCGCTTGGTCATCACCTGTCGTTCTGGTAAAGAAAAAAGATGGCACCGTTCGATTTCGCGTGGACTATCGCCGCTTTAAACAAGATTACGAAGAAAGATGTCTACCCGCTACCATGAATAGACGATGCTCTTGACTGTTTACAAGGCGCCGAGTACTTTACATCCTTGGATCTGCGTTCTGGGTATTGACAGGTGCCAATGGCTGAATGTGATCGCCCTAAAACAGCCTTTGTAACGACAGATGGCCTATATGAGTTCAAAGTGATGCCATTTGGGCTCTGCAACGCACCTGCCACATTTGAGCGCATGATCAATACCATCTTGCGTGCCCATAAGTGGAAAACGTGCTTGTGTTACCTGGACGACATCGTAGTCTTTTCGTCTGATTTTCCGACACATCTTGTTCGCCTCCACGAGATTCTGACGTGTCTAACTTCTGCGGGCCTACAACTTAACTCCAAGAAGTGCCACTTCGCAGCAAGAAAACTAACCATCTTGGGACATGTCATCACAAGAGACGGTGTTCTTCCGGATCCCGATAAGCTTCGGGCAGTCGCTGACTTCCCGTTGCCCACATCACTGAAAGCCCTAAGAAGTTTCGTCGGTCTCTGCTCCTACTTTCGTCGCTTCGTGCGCAACTTCGCGTTCATCATCGCACCTCTCACGAGTCTGCTTTCCAACAGCAAAGGTATATCTGCATGGTCACCTGCATGTGACGACGCATTTCGCAAGCTGCGCCGCCTGCTGACCTCACCACCCATTCTTCGTCACTACGACCCCGCTGCTGCCACAGAAATTCACACCAATGCAAGTGGCATCGGTCTTGGTGCAGTTTTGGCACAACGGAAAGGCACCCAAGCCGAATACGTAGTCGCCTATGCAAGTCGCGCTTTCAAGAAGGCTGAATTGAATTACTCCGTGACAGAGAAGGAGTGTTTGGCCATAATCTAGGCCTTGACGAAGTTTCGCCAGTACCTTTACGGCCGCCCTTTCGACGTGGTCACAAACCACCACGCTCTATGTTGGCTGTCCACATTGAAAGACCCGTCCGGACGCCTAGGACGTTGGGCACTTCGATTGCAAGAATACGACATCCGTGTAGTATATCGTTCCGGTCGCAAGCATGCGGATGCCGATGCACTTTCGCGATCGACATTAACACCAGATGTGGCTTCTATGTCACCACTTTTTACCACCTTGTCACCAATAGACACCACTGACATGCTTTCGGAGCAGTGTAAAGATCCATACCTTGCATTGTTACTCGACTACCTTACCGATACGTCTGCTGTCCCTTCCACGAGAGCGCTACGCCGACAAGCAGCCCACTTTTCCGTGCGAGACGGCATTCTGTACCGCCGCAACTACATGCCTGGTAGTCGGAAGTGGCTCCTTCCTGTCCCAACTCATATGCGCTCTGAAATCTGCATGAATTTCCATGCAGACCCTCAAAGTGCTCATGCAGGTGTCCTGAAAACCTACGAAAGGCTGCGCCAACGATATTACTGGCGAGAAATGTATCGCTTTGTGCAGAAATACGTTCAGTCTTTCACCACTTGCCAACAGAACAAGACACCTCCGCGGCACCTTACTGGCATGTTACAGCCGCTCCCATGCCCGGCTCGCCCGTTCGACCGCGTCGGTATCGATCTCTATGGCCCCCTTCCATATAGTCGCTCAGGAAACCGGTGGATTATTGTCGGCGTCGATCATCTGACACGCTACGCTGAGACTGCAGCTCTTCCAGCAGCGACCGCCCACGAAGTTGCACTCTTCATTCTCCGTAGCTTCATTCTCCGCCATGGGGCTCCACGGGAATTACTCAGTGATAGGGGTCGAGTGTTCCTCTCGGAGGTCATCCAAGCTATTCACGCTGAATGCAACATCGTCCACCGGAAATCTACCGCATACCATCCACATACGAATGGTCTCACTGAACGGTTCAACCGCACACTTGGCGACATGCTGAGGATGTACACCTCCTCCGACCACACTAACTGGGACGCCGTCTTGCCTTTTGTTACCTTCGCTTACAACACCGCGACG
Organism: Rhipicephalus microplus; assembly: GCF_043290135.1. Taxonomy (NCBI): domain Eukaryota; kingdom Metazoa; phylum Arthropoda; class Arachnida; order Ixodida; family Ixodidae; genus Rhipicephalus; species Rhipicephalus microplus. The sequence continues at coordinate 31,891,915 of NW_027464588.1, read as the reverse complement.
CAAGCAACTACCGGTTTTTCCCTGTTCTTTCTGTTGTACGGCCGCGAACCATCCCACCCTCTCGACACCATACTCCCGTACCGCCCTGATGCATCGGAGTGCACCCCGCTTTCGGAAGTCGCCAAATACGCTGAAGACTGCCGTTAGTTGGCTCGGTCTATGACAAGTGAGGCTCAAGGTCTACAAAAAACCCGACATGATGACGCTCATCACATAGCGCCTAAGTTTCGTACTGGCTCCCTCGTCTGGCTTTGGGTGCCCCCGCACGTTCCTGGCCTGTCTTCTAAACTTCTGGCCCGGTACCATGGTCCATACCGTGTCATTGACGCAACCTCACCGGTGAATTACATCATCGAGCCCCTAACACAATCGCCAGATTTGCGCCGTCGAGGACGCGAGACCGTACACGTCGACCGTCTCAAGCCCTACTACGACCCCCTCATTGTGCCTACTCCCTGAGTCGCCAGGATGGCTACTCTTCAACCCGAGGGGTATTGTAGTGGAGCATACGCACTAACGTGTATGCGCCTTCCAAAGAGAAGGAAAAACCCCGTGCTCTGATTGCACGAGAACCTGGGCCGCCTTCTGCCAGACTTGTCGTACGGCCATTTTTCGTTGCGACATCGTTGCGACTTCTCCGGTTCAATAAACGTCATCACAGCTGTAATATTTAGAGCACTGATTAGATAAGCAAAAATAGAAAAGCATAGCTTTAGGTTGATTTGATCAATCGTTCATAACTGTTCAAGGTAAAGTTGACTGGTTAGAAGATATTATTGGTCTTGTCAATACACAGACACGGTAACGCTTGTCCGCTTTCCATATCAATAAACGCTAGGTCGAGGTCTACCACTGCTTAAAAATATTTTAATAGAATAAGTAAGCTGAACTAATAAAGCTTGAGTAACTAAAATCGGTGTTGATTTTTTATAAATGTAGTGAATCGAGGTAGGGCAATGTAAGTAGTACGGACTTTTAGAACGCATACACGCACTCATACGTGTGAAAACGTTATTTTGGTTGAGATAGTAATGTTCATAATAATTGAGATAATAATCTAGAAGTATACTAGGTTTTTCGCGGGACGTGGTGCTTTCAGGAAAAAAAAGAGCGGGGTGAAACAAGCTGACAACACTAGAGAGGAAAAATGCAAAAAAGAAAGAAGAGAGGCTGCTTGGCAGAACGAGTCGTACAGCGCTCGTCGTTTCTGTGAAAAGGGGAAGGTAGTAAAGTTAACCCATATGACAGCCTGGCTCAACAATCTAAGACGGAGGGGACATTATAGTGAAAGAAAGAGAAAGGAAGAGGCACCCTTTTGAAAAAAATAGCCGTACTTGCTTTGTCGGTGATGGAAAAGATGACTATCCTTGCTGCTGCAATTTTTTCTCCTTTCAGTCGTGCTGCTATGGCTGTGGCTGCAGTTTTTTTGACAGTGCTGAGGCGTATATTTCACCTGAAAATGTCACTGGTTTGGGAAGAGAAGAGTGGAAAAAAAAATTTATACGTCTGGGGCGCTCGTCGTGACACTTCTGTGGCCCGCAAACGTGTGCCCGGATCTTTCAGTTTGGTAAACTGGTAGGCCTTCCTTTATTTCTGAGGAAATGCAGTTGGCTTAGGGGGCGTTATGTCTGTGCATCTTATTGCTTATTTTTTTACGTTGTAGTGAACTTTCTCTTGTTTTGTGCTACAAGCTGTTTGTCTTGAAGAAATACATGCTCATACAAGAACCACTTTCGAAAATGTTCGCAACGACAAGCATCAAAACTCAGCAAGCAGGACAAATTAAATAATAAAACAATGCCAACTTATCGCGAAAATTACTTCAGAAAAAAATGAAGCGAGGCTTCACTTAAAGACAGGACACAAGCATACAAACTGTAAGGACCCACTTTGCTGGCAGTATGACGATAAGCACGCACTAAAATACAACTGTAATAACCAAAATTATCGTTTGATAAAATAAGGAAATTACAGGGAGGTACATTGCTGCTGCCATCTACAAGAGTACCGAGATAAGATTATTTTAGCCAGAACTCGCTTTTGATTGTTTAATCAAAGGTAGAGCTATTGATTTCGAAATATATAGAGAACTTTGGTCAGTTTTGAACTTTGTTCGTGCCAGGGAAGTGTGTCTTTAACATGTTGCGGCTGTCACCCCGGATTACATTGGATGCGCTCCTTGATATTGAACGCTCATTCTGTCTTTGTATGTGCGTGCGTGCATATGCGTGCGCGCGCGTGTGTGTGTGTATGTGTGTTTTTGTGTGTGTGTGTGTGTGTGTGTGTGCATGCGTAGTCATATTTGAAAGTTGCCTCTGCTCAGAGACTCACAGACTGTATAGTGTCCGTGGCTTGAGTTTGGTATGAAATATGGTATCGATACGAAACTTGGTATGGCATAACATGACTGTATGATGAACATTCCTAACATGAAAATCAAGAAATGGATCCCATGAATGTCATGATTTACATTTCATGGCCCTGCAGCTATTGCGGTGGCTTCGTTCACATCGCATGTTGCAAAACTGGTATGGTATGACATGATTGCATGCTGAACAAAATCGACAGACCCTAGCATGAAAATCATGACATGCGTGTCATGTAACAACATGACTACATGCCAAGCTTCTGATGCGCTCACGGGCGTTCCGCTAGCGTCACGTATACCAAATTTGGTATTAGGGCACGTAAATGAATGACGATGGTGTGTGACTTGTGCAAACATGATAATCATGAGATGCGTGTCATGTAACAACATGACTACAAGCCACGTTCATGACGCGCTGGCGGCCGTTTCACTAACTTCAACTGTACCAAATTTTGTATTACGGAACGTGAATGATTGAGGAAGGTATGATACTGGTGCAAACATGATAAACATGAGATGCGTGTCATGTAACAACATGACTACGTGCTATGTTCAGGATGCGCTCACTGTCGTTTTGATAGCTTCACATGTACCAAACTCGGTATCACACGACGCGAACGGACGGCATAGATAAATGACACATACAAACATAAGAATCACGACATGCTTGTCATGTAACAACATGACTACATGCCACACTCATGATGCGCTCGCCACCCTTTCGTTAGCATTCCATATGCCAAATTTGGTGTTGTGTGACGTCAATGGATGACAAAGGTATGTGACTGGTGCAAACATGAGATGCGTCTCATGTGAGAACATGACTCCATGCCACAGAAACGGCGTTAATACGTTCCGACGTGACGTGGTGCGCGTGCTCACCGGCGCTCATTTCGTCGGGTCACGCCGGCGTTGCTACGCCAGGCACTGGTCCTGCCATATACTCGCAGGCACGCGCTGCACTGCGTTGTTTTGACTCAAGCGCATTTCAGTGCGTCCGGCATCGCTCCATCACGAAAAGAGGGAGACGCAGTGTTGTCTGGGTAACGCATCGGTGCGAAGTGCAGCATGTCGCATTTCGCGCCGGTTGCCGTCGGGCCGCGTCGACAGACGCTGATCGCACCGGTCGCACCTGGACTCAGACTATAGAGTGCTCGCGTTTCGCTCACACAGCATCGCTGTGCCATGCGTGCGTGCGCGTCAACGCTACATTGGAGCAAATTGGGCCCTTTATGATGCGCTCGCGGCCGTTTTAGGGGCGAAGCTCCTTATGGCGTGGCTTGTGCGTCCCTCGTAGTGCGTAATCACCAGTGGCACATACCCGAAATAGCGGTCTTGACGATTTTGACCTCCAAGTTGGTTCCGGTGAGAGATTTCTTCTGTGCGTTGTTGAACAATGAAAGATAGCGCTCAATGCACATGTTATTGGCTGCTAAGGCGGAATGAGAGATAGGAGCATTCGGCCTTTAGGTAACGCACACGCTGCGATCCCCATAGCACCTATTGGCATGTACGTTGAGCACGATCTGACTAGAAAGGCTTGCTACGTTATACTCGCTGGGTGTAACCTCCTTGGTTTTAGAAAGGTTTAGCGAGCATTTGGCCGCATAGCCATGAATACAGTGAACTAGTATACACCATGAACTCGAGGTGGTTAAAGGTGGGAAGTAAACCCGAAGCGCAAGCCGTAAGAAAGTGTGCATGTGGCACCTCCCGTTTAGTCCTTGAAATGTCCGCTTGATGGCGGTGCTTCTATATGGATAATTTATGATAAAAAGATGCGACATGGCGGTACTTGGAGTGCTGATTAGATGGACGAACGGACACACAGAAAGATCCATGGATGAACGCATGATCGGACGCAGGTGCGGATGCATGGATGCACGCAGGGACGGACGCACGAACAGACGCATGCACGGATGGGTGGATGGAATCATGGACGGTTACACAGACGTACGCAGGAACGGACGGAAGCAAGAACGAAGGGACGGACGAATGCTTCACCCCATTCCCCATCATTCACTCCGTGGATATGCTGCCATTTTTTTCTAGCTCCACATATAACAAACTAGAAGTTACGTGACGTCACTAGATGACAAAAGTATATGACTGGTGCAAACATGATAATACTGAAACGCGTGTCATGCAAGAACATGACAACATACCAAGTTCATAGTGTGTTCGCAGCCGTTACGCTAGCTTCACATATACTAAATTTGGCATCACATGACGTGAATAGATGAAGAAAGTAAACGACACAACGAAAATTTATAATCCTGACACGGAAATCATGTACGGCATCGTTTACCTCCACCTCGTAACGTTGTGCTGATTTTGAAGTCACATATCAAACTTTCTCATTCGTGCTTCGCTTAGATCGATTCCCACTGTACGTGGGATCTGCCAATTTTTAGGGGCGAAGCTCCTTAGGGCGTGGGCATTGCGTCCCCTGTATGTAGCCACCTCTAGTTTAGTTCTTGCAGTGTTCACTAGATGGCGGTACCGTCTCCTGTATGTAGCCACCTCTAGTTTAGTTCTTGCAGTGTTCACTAGATGGCGGTACCGTCTCCTGTATGTAGCCACCTCTCGTTTAGTTCTTGTAGTGTTTACTAGATGGTGGTACTTGTAGCTGATGATGAAAAAATGCAAGATGTTATAAACTAGAAAGCGGTACTTGTAGTTGATGAAAGACGCGAGATCTTATAAATTAGGAATGATGTCACATATGGCGCGTGTCATTGGTTGAAGGCAATCGTTCGATTTAGTGCGGCGACGTACGCTAGGGGGAGCGATGTAATAAAATCGAGTGGGCAAAATGTACAGAAGATTCATGGTTTCCCAGGTTTACCTCCGGAGCTTCGCCCACTCATCATCATTCACTTCGTGGATATGGCGGAATTTGTTTCACTCTGTGGCCCTTAGCGACGTCCTTTCTGTGCTGCCTCAGACGTCTCCAGTAATTCCCACTCTTGCCAATAATGTACGACGATTCACAGTCGGCGCACGAAAACTTGTAGGCCACGCAAGGAGAGTGTTGCCGAAGAAGGGGATCCTTCACATTTAGCAAGTCAGCGTTAAGCTTGCTTGCTGTAATATGCGCGATCTGCGCACCATGTTTTGTGAGTCGAAGGGCTAGGGCTTGACATACATTTCATATCTAAGGTATCAATGGAGGATTTGGCATAGACAATATCGTATGCACGTCTTCACTTTGACTACTGTTTATGCACGACAGATATATTTGTTTTCTTTACAAAATTCTTGAGGTATGTAATGGTCATTAGGCCATCTTCAATGGTCCACAGCTCTTCCTGCAGGCTTCTTTATTCGGAACAGGTGCGAATCACTCGTTCAATCAAAGACCTAATAACTGAGCGTTTGTGGGCTAGAGGACGCACTGACTCATAGTCGAGGTATCTCCGCAGTGCGTTGACTTTCGGTACACAGCGAAGGCGAGGTCTGTGTGAGCACGCTTTACAACATCATTCAAGAAAAGGAAGCAACTATATTTCGCTTTTTCCACAGTAAACTTGATGGAAGTCTCGATGGCATTTAGGCAATCAAGGAAGGCTTGATCGTATACTTGGGGGCGAAGCTCCTAGTGGCATGGGTCTGTTCATCCGTTGTGTGTATGCACGTGCCCCCTATTGTTCCACCTTTGCCAACTGCTCACTGCTACGTCCTTGCAAACATCCCACTACGGCCATCACGAATCCACCATTTCACCAACCATAAAGCCGTTATGATGAAGGGGGAACTGAAGCGACGTATAGCTACCACTTACGAAACATAACATTTCTTGTATAAAAAAATCGGCATATCCCACGTTCAGTGGGAATCGATGATATGCGAAGCCAGAATGAGAAATGTTGATATGTCACTTTAAAATCAGCACAACGTTGCACGGCGGAGGTAAATGATGCCGTACATGACTTCCGTGTCAGGAATAGCATGTTTGGATGTGTCGTGTATCTTCGTAATCTATACACGTCATGTGATACCGAATTTACTATATTTGGAGCTAGCGAAACGGCAACGATAACGCTATGAGCGTGGCTGTTGTCATGCTCTTACATGCCACGCATATGAGGATTATCATGTCCACCAGTTGTATATTTCGTCATCCATTGACGTCACGTAACACAAAATTTGGTATATGTGGAGAAAGCAAAATGGCCACAAGCGCATCATGAAGGGCTCAATATACTCTGATGTAGCGTTGACGCGCACGCACGCTGGTCACAGCGACGCTACGTTAGCAAAACGCTAGCACTCTATTTTGACGCCAGGCGCGACCAGCGTCCGCCAGCGTGGCCCGACGGCACCGGCGCGAAATGTGACATGCTGCATTTCGCTCCGACGCGTTACCCAGACAACACTGCGTCTTTCTCTTTTCGTGACAGAGGGACACCGGATGCACTAAAACGCGCATGCGTAAAGCAACGCAGCTCAGCGCGCACCTGCGTGTATATGGCAAAACCGGCGCCTGTCGGAGCAACACCCACGGGCCGCGAGCAAATAAACGCTGGTGAGCATGCGCACCCGTTCACGTCGAAAGGTATTGGCGCCTTGACTGTTGCATGTAGTCATGTTCTCACATGAGACGCATCTCATTATTATCATGTGTACACCAGTCACATACCTTCGTCACTTATTGGCGTCACGTAATGCCAGATTTGGCATATGTGAAGCTAGCGAAACGGCCACGAGCGCATCATCAGGGTGGTATGTAGTCATGTTGTTACATAACACGCATATCGTGATTATCAAGTTGGGATGTGTCATTTACCTATGTCGTTCGTTCGCATCGCGTAATACAGAGTTTGGGAAATGTGAAGCTAGCGAAATGGCCGCCAGCACATCATGAGTGTGGCATGTAGTAATGTTGTTACATGACACGCATCTCATGATTATGATGTTTGCACCAGTCACATATCTTCGTCATCTATTCACGTACTGTAATGCCAAATTTGGTTTTGGTGAAGTTAGCGGAACGGCCGCGAGTATGAGCATGGCATGTAGTCGTGTTGTTTCATAAAACGCATGCCTTGATTTTCATGCTAGGGTCTGTCGCTTGTGTTCGTCTTGCAATCATGCCATACCATACCAGTTTTGCAACATGCCATGCGAACGAAACCACTGCAAAAGCTGCAGGACCCTGAAATGTAAATCATGACATTCATGACGTAAATGTCATGAATTTTATGTTATGACAAGTCAGGTAATTTCTTTATACAGTCATGTTATGCCATACCAAGTTTGGTATCTATACCGCTATCGAAATGGCCGGGGGAGCTAAAATCGTAGGCGGCTAGATATACTGATAGATACGCCCAATGTCACCGAAGTTCACTAAAAATGCTTCACATTGAATATATACTACGGCTGTTACGTCTTTGAGATTGTAGTGGGTGATATTGGCGCATGGCTCTCAGTTTATCAATGAAACCTTTCAGTGCTTCACCCCACTCATCATCATTCACTCGGTACATATCCTGTGATTTTCGGCCATGGTCTCGGCTGAAATGATTCCAGTGCATTCTGTTCAATTGTTTCCGTTTTGATAATCCCAGCTGTAACTTCAATCGATGCTCCCATTGCGGTACCAAAAATTTGCCAGTAGACTTAACCTTTGTACTAGTAGTAAGCGTTGGACAATGAAAACCGTAACAAGGTGCACAGCTGTGTGACGTGCACCCTGTTATGGTTTTGCCTTTCCAACACTAGTGCAAGGACCGCTTGCACAGGTCTGCTACATGCGGTGTGTCCCAGCTACGGCTTGTCCTAGCCATAGGCGATCTAAGAACTGGTAAAGAAGTTTTTTAGAATTATTTTCAGTGCTGTAACAGAGGTATGTGAGGTTTAAATACTTATATGACACACAGAAGCTATACACACATAGTTCAATCAGAAATGAATCACAGAAAATTCACACCAAATACGTTGATTCAAACTCGTGAATATTGAAGCAGTGAGTGCATACGCGAATAAGTTCATCACATCACGCTCTTTTCAATATTTATTGCTTTTGTACATACTACATTCACAAACAAATATACACCAAAGGACAAACACAAACAAAAAAGAAAAGGTGAACAAGCGTCAAAGTTCCCAAGCTGTTTAACATTCCTTCGTTTGTAGAAGGCTTTCTGCTAAATGAAGACAGTCGGGCACATCTTGTTTATCCTCTCGCGTTTCCGCGAATGAACATCTCGTCACGGCGAGAGCTTCTAAACCATAGGTCATAGATGCACAAATGAGTACTTAACCTTCTGAAGCATAAGTGCAGTTGAATCATTTTTACACACGCAGCGTTCTCCACATGCTAGGCTTGGGTCTTCTTCGAGCTGGACGACGTAGTAGCAAGTCCGTAATAGAAGGCGAGAGCCGCAGACTCACGTTACTTACTTGATTATTTAAACAATGCACTGCGTCGTTAACCGCTTCTTCAAAATGGCCGTCCGCCCCCCCCCCCCGCCACAGTTCTAGAGGGCGATGTCGTACGCATATGACGCAGTCAATGCCGTTCACTTGCTCAATCTCGACAGCCAAACCTTGTATCAACACGTCAAACAAAAGCGGTGAGACAACAAGCTCGAGCGGCATACCCCGTTGCCCGATATCCTAAGACTCTGAGCTACACGTCAAACAAAAGCGGTGAGACAACAAGCTCGAGCGGCATACCCCGTTGCCCGATATCCTAAGACTCTGAGCTAGGGTCACACAAAATCATTGTGGCCTCCCTCTCTCAGAGAAAGGGCTGTGCGAATTCTATAAAATTTACAACTAAGTCGAGGCGAGAGGTAAAGTTTACAATTTACCTATTTGATAAACTGTTGAAGGTATTTTCAGACCGAGACCAAAGCTGGCCTTCGTGTATCCAGTGGCTCTATCTAATATATCATGCTTGATGTGAAGCTTTACGTTACACGCGGAGAGGCGTGGGCTGAAGCCTATCATATTGTTTTGAAAAAAAAAGGCTGTCGTCCTCAATGTGCTTAGAGAACTGAGAAATGACCACATGCTGTAGCATGTTTTTCTTCTTGTTTTACTTGTTTTCTTGTTTTACTTGGCTGGTGCCTTCATATGTATATATTGGAGCTTGAGTGCTCTTCATGAAAATGGCAGTGATTATTTAGCTTCTAAAAATTGTGCTAATTTGCCGATATTTTATTGACCTCTAGTTTTGTGTGCGTATACTTGGTCGCTTCTGCTGCGCTCCTGCTGGAGTCTAATCAGCCAATTCGGTGACTCACCTCCTCATTCTTTCCTAACTTTGTGAGCATAGCCGTCTTTTCTGTATATGAATATTTTCGTAATATTTACGCCTAGCGGCAGCACTGCGCTAATGATATATATATATGTGTATATATATATATATATATATATATATATATATATATATATATATATATATATATATATATAATTTTACTCCTCCACCATTAGTCGTGAAAAAAATCGCCTTCCAACCCCATGAATATGAGGTCCTGAGTAACATCCTTTGACATAGAGTTAGCAATACTGGTAGCAAAGTGGAAACCGGTAAGTAACCTGAGGCGAAGATCCGCGACCATCTGCGAAAGGTTCTCGCTCTTGCGTGTGGCATGTGTGCGTAACTTCACGTTGTATGTAGGACAAAAAAACCGTGGCCACAAAAAAGGGAGGCCCTGGCCAGGCGTGGTATAGAAACCGCCTTGATCAACAATGAAGGGAAGCACTTCTGCCATTCTCTAGGAGAATAGTACAGACTGAGAATGAATACACCAGTTCTAGCTCATTGCTCATATTGTCTTCGCCAAAAAGGTGTTCAATATTGCATCTGACCATTTTTAAGTCATACTCGATCAAATTTTGCTTGTTGAAAGCCAGGTTGCACACCTAGCTACCCTCTACTCTTTTGTTTATTTACAATATATAGCCCTACAAAGAAAATCTATCTATCGATACCTCTTGCGATAGGATGATCAGCAGTCGTAAATCTCACGATTTTTCTGATAGAAGCCCAACAATTATATTTCCAGATCGTAATTATGTGCAATCTACTCTTACTAAAAGCCATTATTGAAGTGATGGGCTGACTCGGCCAAGCTTCTATCATGGGGTCCGCGTAAAGAAGTACGCCTACATTTATTTAGTGTCTTGTCGTCCTTCTTGTCCCCCAGTGTGCCTACGTTCTATTCAAAGTTTAAAGTTTCTGTGCAAAAGAGGCCATCGCCTCTGTTGTTTGTATGAGAATCTTCTTAATCTCTGAAAACAAATCTGTGATTCGCACCCTAATATCAGAGCTTCAGTTCGAGAATGGTGTCACCCCACCTCTCTCAATTTCTGAAGTTCAGCCTTCAGCTATTTAATATAGCCCCTATGAGTATCAGTCTCCTTTTGGTTATACTTAACTTATTCAAAGCTAGCATAATCTGAATCAGCATCCCACCCCCTCTTTACCTTTAGCCTTGGTATGAACAGCCCTTGGTCAGCCCCTTGGGTCGTAATGCGAACAAGAGGAGTCCTGGTGCGTCCTCTCACTTATGAGTCAGATTTCTTTTTTATCAGCATCAGCTGCCCTTCGAGTGGGATGGGCCACTCTGGGTAACACATTTACCTTTGGCTTGACCACGGCAGAGGTGGGAAACCTTCCATTGAATAGCCTCGCAAGGGCGATTGAACCTTTGCCTCTGTCTTGATATGCCTGCGAGTTCAAACGAAACGTCCATGCCTCTGAAAAAGGCAATCTCTGTCAAGGCCAGCACGCGAGCCCGCCTGATGCGAACAACTCAACGGCATCAGCACGTGGCAGTGCCTTTCTGTCGCGCACGCACAACGAGCCCGTCGAAGCAATCGGCGCCTTCCTGCCTGGCGAGTCTGACGCAATGCGTGGCGGCGTCACTCGTCCTTGGGTGCAGCCACGTGCAGAGCAGCGGCTCCGGATTCGATGAGAATGACGCGGCCCAGTGGCGGCCCCATTGGAAGATTCTGACCTCCCGGCCAGCGGCGCTTCTGTTTGGACATTTGGTTACTTAAAGAATCCTCCCAGTGCATATAAAAAAAAGCCCTGCAGCGCGTCGCGAGCAGTAGACCTATGTGTCAGAGAAGAGAGCTTGGCTCTTCGAGTCGCTAAACTGTCGGCCCCAGTGCCAAATTTGTAACATTTCTGTATATATGCTGTACATAAACCTTGTTTAACTCACCGTCGTCTCGTCTGCTTGTATATCCGCTCTGCGCAGAAGGAGTCGTGAGCTGAGAAACCTACGCTACCAAACGGCTGGTGACCTTCACGGCGGAGTTCGAAGCAGTGGCGCCTTCGGGACTGTGTTGGCGTCGTCATCTTTCGAAACAGTGGTGGCAGCAGCGAGATTCGTGGTGCCCCTCGTAACGTCGTCGGAGGTGTGCTTCGTAACAGTCTCTACTTTCTTCTGTGATGCATAATATAAATGACCTGGATGCAATGCTTGTAAGTTTTGCTTGGTGTGACATGTGCGGCTCTGTGGCTTGAAATTGTGCTCCTCTGATGGGGATTGTTGGCCGCATCTCCTAAATATGACATCATCTAACGAGGGGGCATACGTCAGCGCGATGTCCAATCTTGCCGCAAAAGCATCAAACACCTGTCTGGCTTCTTAACAGTGTGCAGCGGAGCATGGTCATGCCGCAAATAACGTGATTGTGAAGTTTGATTCTGCCGAAGACAATTACAGCCACGCTCGGGTTCTTCACTCCTTTTCCTTGAACAGCTGTAGGGTTCATGTGACGAAACATCAGTGCCAAAACTCTCACTGTTTTAATGCCGAGGTCTGAACTTTATATGACTCACTTGCATGTGTTGTCTCAAGCCTCCACATATGCGTTCACTCCATATGACGTTGATAGCAGCACTGGATATATTGTTAACGCCGTCTTGTTCACTGTCCAAGTGTTCACAGCCACAAAGTGCTCCTTAAATTTGGGACAAACTACGTCGTCGCTTATTTCATCTTTTCCCAGTTCCGCCGATTTGGACAAGGCATATGCAAAGCTCGTTGGGCGAAGAAGCCGCGCCTATGTCGAAACCATTGCATGGATTGGCAATCACTCACAAAAAATATTTAGGAATTAGTGGTATTTTTGACGAACCGATGCATGTGTTGCTTTTAAATGCGAAACATTTCTTAGCGAACTTCGGCGACCGTGATCGTATCTATCTATCTATCTATCTATCTATCTATCTATCTATCAATCTATCTATCTATCTATCTATCTATCTATCTATCTATCTATCTATCTATCTATCTATCTATCTATCTATCTATCTATCTATCTATCTATCTATCTATCTATCTATCTATCTATCTATCTATCTATCTATCTATCTATCTATCTATCTATCTATCTATCTATCGATCTATCTATCTATCTATCTATCTATCTATCTATCTATCTATCTATCTATCTATCTATCTATCTGATTGATTGATTTGTGGGGTTTAACGTCCCAAAACCACTATTTGATTATGAGAGACGCCGTAGTGGAGGGCTCCGGAAATTTTGACCACCTGGGGTTCTTTAACGTGCACCCAAATCTGAGTACACGGGCCTACAACATTTCCGCCTCTATCTATCTATCTATCTATCTATCTATCTATCTATCTATCTATCTATCTATCTATCTATCTATCTATCTATCTATCTATCTATCTATCTATCTATCTATCTATGCGCTTACGTTTGGGTGCTCTCGTGGCCACCCCGTTAACTTGGCGTGATCAAAAATCAGCATGGGAGGCTAAAGTAGTTTGACGAATACAACGCGCTGGTCAATACATAAATAATGTCGCAGTCCCGTCGCGTACGTCGTCAAACACTTCCCGTCAGACAGTGGCACATACCCACGGGCGGGTATGAGCCACTGTTATGCGGGTATGTGCCAAAAGCGATTGACAGTATCTACCAAGGAACAACGAGACGACAGACGGAATATTTTAACGCGTGAATGTTAAGCAATACCCAACATCGCCTGCATCGACCCAATGAAGGCATAGTATAAATGACGTTGTTAAGAAACACCTCACATGGGCAGCGTTGGCCCCTTGACGAATGAAAATAATAAGTTTCAGGGTCCCAGCAGGAATCGAAACCCATCATTCTGCGTTGTATTCTACCGCAGAGCTACGCCAGGTCTCGAAACTACTTCTCAAATAGATGCTAGTCTTTGTTAAACGTCAATAGTGGTAGCAGTGCTGCCTACCAAATTTTATAAAAATTACATATATACTCCTTTGATACAGCCATCACGTCGATTAACGTAAATTGTGGTGTTGATTTATGCACGAGTCTCAAGGTCCAGCCTCTCCGCGAGCTTGAGCGCTTCATATAAAATTCTGGTGTTGCTAATACGCATGTTCCAATTTAGATCGTAGCACAAGTGCAAAGAACTGGTTATATAAACATCTGCAACTCTTCCACTTTTCGTCCGTGCCACTCTGCAATGCTGTGTCTAAGCGTGGAACATTTGTTGATATATTTAGCGTCATTTCATTACGCGTGTCGCTCAATAAAATAATTTCAACTCGGTCACCTTTCCTGCGCATGCTTCGCATAAAGTTGATTCCCAAATACGTGATATCCGCCGAATTTTTTTTCAAGTTCCTAAGCCACAGGCGAGACTTGACAGCGTCGCCTGGTTGCACACTCAGCCCAGCGCCTGTTCCGCCGGGCATAATTTTGACTTCCCGTCTATTAATATCTGTGGTTCGACTGGAGATTCAAACTTCTCAAAAGAAACATTCTTCTTATCTACAGCAAATATTTAGACATAGGACAAGAGGCTACACGGCAGTAAATTGCAAGGCCACACCATTCGCTCCGCAGCTGTCAAGAGCAACCGCGCTCAGTTTGCGCAAGCGCCTAGGCTTCGCTCGTAGACTGCTCGACGCTAGTAGAAAAGTTATTCGAATACGAACGAAAAAAGTGGTCATTCAAGAACTTTGTGTCTAGGCCTGTGAAGTGGTGATAAAAGTTCAGTAGTTGGTGTCTCGAAAACATTGCACAATATGCCAAAGGAAGGAGCGAATATGAGCCCTTTCGCATACCTCGGGGACGGCAGCGCCTTCTAACGGCAGCTGAAGAACAATTTCGTTACAACTATGGCTTCAGCGACCCCATAGATATTTGTGACGTGCTCTACGATGATTCATTGATATTGGACAAGTTGTCTCACACTGCCTTACAACCTTTCTTGTCAGCAATCGGGTGCCACTGCTTCTTTTTTTTGAGCTCTTTCGTTTATTTATTGCTGACACAAATCTTAAGCAAATGCATTGGCGTTTTCGAATCTGTTCATTCATGGCCGTTGTCTTTGTGTTCTGGGCAACTTGCCACGATCTTTCATTGACAAATTTATAAACACAAGTTTCACCACTTCAAGTTTGCTGGTGCAAAGGCAAGTGGCCTAGGAGGAGAAGCACGTAGTATCATGCAAAACCAAAGATACAAGCATAAAAGTAGTCATATTGGCCTGACTTTCGCCTATGAGCAAGAATTCACAGCGATTTATAATGGGCGTGCCAGAAGACAAGTGATCCCAACAACCAGCCGCTGAGAAGTCGCGTAAAAACGCATTAACAGTAAAATGAAAATGAAACCCTTATTGCGCAGCCTTATTTGGTGACCGAAGTTTTTGCGCCATATTGTTTCTGACGCGAATACCGCGTCATCGTTTGAGATAAGTAAAAAAGACTCGAAGTAAATTATTGACTTTAGGGTGTCCCACGCCGCATCCTCTGCATATTTTTTCGTCTGGGTTGGGGCAAACGTCCGCCCTGTGTCCCAGCCTCCCACATTCGTAGCAAATGTCAATGTGTTTTCTGTATAGCGAGCACCGGACGATGAGCGCTCCGTATTTCACGTATCTCGGCACGTGAAGTCCGTCGAAGAGCACGATTACATTGTCTGTGTTGCCCATCCTCTTCGCGTGTAATATGCTAAGAGTAATATGCCGCAAGAACACCAGTGTGAAGCAAGATGTCAGCTATGCGAGCAAGCTCACTTTACGGGAGACAGACGCTGCAAGGCAAAGTACAAGATGCCGTATTTGGTCCGGCGAAGACGCTGGGAGCGACGAAGAAGAGAAGAAGCGGAGGCCGAAACACCATACGGCATCAACGACTACAACAAACGAGCTGGCAAAGCAACGAGCGAGAACACCCAGGGATCAGAAGGCCATCGCACAGAAGGCTCACCCCCGGGACCATACGAGGGGGACAGTCGGGAGCAGCCCGGTCGCAGACCAAGGTCGAGGACCCGGTCCAGAACCCGTTCGAGAACCCGATCGAGAACCCGATCGAGATCCAGGGCAACGTCAAGATTGCAATCCAGCCGAGGAGCGGTAGAAACTCAGGCACAGGTGAGCTTTGCAGACGCGGTCTCTGGCACTGCTGTTACACCTACACGCGCGGGGTCCGCCTTAGAACAGGAAATAACACAGATCAGACAGCTGTTAGAGCAAATAACGCGAGAAAACGCGACGCTAAGGGAAGAGGTAAAAATGCTTAATGTAGAAAACGCTAAGCTTAAGAACCCAAAACACTCAGAGATGACCCATACCACGCCAACACCCATTAGGGCGTCGACACCTCTTCGAGCTCCGGCGACGCCCGTTCCCGCGTCGATGAGTGGAGAAACGCCACCGCATAAACGAAGGGCAAAGGAAAACGCCGATGAGCAAAGCGACTCTACACTCGGAGAAGTAAAAGGCATGTTTCAGGAAATGTTCGTAGGTTTACAGCAGCAATTCATGCAGATGCGCGCGGACCTACAACAGCAGATAACGCAGATGCGAGTTGAAATGTCTCAGAGGTTCGACACCCTCGAGGGTAGGGTAGGGCAGCTGGAAAACGTCTCGAAAGACGACCGACCCGCAGGAGCGAGACCGGTCAAGAGCAAGCCGTACAGCAGACCACCTGCGGCTGAGAACAGCTGCATAGAAAGCTCGAGTAGCCAACATGGCGCCGCCTAATGAATACACGATTTGGCAGTGGAATTGTCGTGGGTTTCGTCGTAAGCGGGGTAACCTGCAGCAATTCGTAAAAACCAAGCAAGCACCAGATGTAATCGCCCTCCAGAAAACTGGGGGGACCGCAAAATTATCAGGATACAAATCATATAGCACTTTAGCTGAAAAAGCAACAGTAACCACACTGATACATCGTAATATAACGGCTGTAGAACACGATACTGGCGTACGCAACATAGACCACGTCCTTCTAGAAATTCTCCCGTCTCGAAAAAAGGAGGGAAGCTTGTTTGTGCTGAACGTGTACAGTCCACCACGACAAAAGGTAAAGTTTGGCTCGCTTTTCCGCAAAGTGCTAAACGTAGCGGGCAGACAAGCACTGATCGTCGTGGGCGACTTTAACGCACCACACGCCGCCTGGGGTTAGACCATCGAAAACGTTAAAGGCCGCAACCTGTAGAACGACGCGCAGCACGAGGAGCTCACGCTAATAACTAACCCACAAGACCCTACCAGAATGGGGAACAGCGTCAGTAGAGACACCACGCCGGACCTTACATTCATAAAGAATATATCCAACCCTCATTGGACCAACACTAACGTAAATCTAGGCAGCGATCACTACATTGTATGCACAATTCTACAAGCAGGTCCGCGTAAAAAGAAAGGTAGAAAAATAATGTTAACCGAGTGGGACACCTTTCGTAAGATAAGAGAGGACGATGCTACAGAGACCATCGAAGATATACAGAAGTGGACAGACACACTCCAGCGTAGCGTGCAGAAAGCCACCAAACATGTTCCCGAAGAGGCAGGAATGGAAGAAATGGACAGCAAGCTCTTACACATGTGGGAGGCAAAACGCAGCCTGCAAGAGCGCTGGAAAGGTCAAAAGCACAACCGGCGTCTAAGAAAGAGAATCGTCGCGCTCGACAGAGACATAGAAGACTACGCAAATAGGCTGTCCCAGCAGCAGTGGGCAGGCATGTGCACTTTAATGAACAGGCAGTTCGGAATGTCCAAAACTTGGAACATTCTCCGAGGCCTCCTTGATCCAGAAGGCACGAAAACAACACAAAGACAAAACCTGCAACGGATACTACACAGCTACGCAGGTACAGAAGCAGAGCTCTTAAGCGATCTACGCCAGACATACGTAGGAGATGCCACAAAGGCACGACTCCCAGAGTACGAAGGGAAGGATAACGTCGACCTCGACGCCTCCATAACAGAGGTAGAGATTCGATACGAACTCGGACGACTCAATCCCAAGTCCGCCCCGGGTCCCGACGGTATAACAAATAAAACACTTCGCAACTTAGATGACGAATCCGTCACTGCTCTCACAAAGTACATAAACGAATGCTGGAAGAAGGGCGCCATACCCCAGCAATGGAAAACCGCCAAAATCATATTAATACCCAAGCCGGGCAAAAAGCCGCTCATCGGAAATCTCAGGCCCATTTCATTGACGTCCTGCATTGGAAAGCTCATGGAAAAAGTAATTTTAACGCGTCTCGTCAGATACATGGACGACAACGAGCTATACCCACACACCATGATCGGCTTTCGACCAAGACTCTCGACGCAAGACGTCATGTTGCAGCTAAAGAATCAAATCATAGACGCCGAAACGCACACCCTGGATACAAAAGCCATTCTGGGCCTTGACCTGCAGAAGGCATTTGATAACGTCACCCACGAGGCCATATTGCGCAACTTGCAAAACCTACACGTAGGTCGGAGAGTGTACGATTACATAAAAGATTTTCTCACCAACCGTAAAGCTACAATCATGGCCGGGGAAGCGGAATCCGAAGAATTCGTTCTAGGCAACAAGGGAACACCACAAGGTTCGGTGCTTTCCACTTTCCTATTCAACGTGGCGATGCTTGGTTTACCCTCAGAGCTGGAACGCGTCGAAGGGCTTCAGCACAGTATCTATGCGGATGACATCACCCTATGGGTGACGGGCGGGAGCGACGGTCACATAGAAGAGATTTTACAACAAGCAGTAAATACGGTAGAGCGATACGTGGAGAACAATGGCCTAAAATGCTCTCCTCGAAAATCGGAGTTATTACTCTACAGACCTACAAGCAGAGGTCGCAAGCGCATTCACGAACGACACAACCTCACAATTTTAGCAGGAGGTTACCCAATACCTCAGGTACAACACATAAGAGTTCTGGGACTCCGAATATCCGAGAACGGACATAACGGGGAAGCAATAAAGCTCCTGGATAACAACACCCAACAAACCATTCGAATGATTCGAAGAATCGCCAACAAAAACTACGGCGTGAAAGAACACAACTTAGTGCAGCTCATCCAAGCCTTCGTCGTCAGCCGCATAGTGTATGTGACCCCATACCTCAAGTTGCAAGTGGCGGAAAAACAAAAGATAGAATGCATAATTAAAAAAGCATATAGGCAAGCCCTCGGATTACCGATCACCACGTCTAACGAAAAGTTCGAAGCGTTAGGAATGCATAACACGCTAGACGAACTTATTGAGGCTCATATGATAGCGCAATATGAACGACTCGCGCAAAGCAACACGGGAAGACACATCCTGCACAAACTTGCAATAACGTACGCTGGCCAAAGCGGCAATAAATACGATATCCCAAAAGAAACCAGAGAGCGCATCATAATACCTCCGTTACCCAGAAACATGCACCCCGAACATCACCGGGAGCGGAGGAATGCAAGAGCGAGAGCACTGCACAAGAAGTTTCAACATGACGCGGACGTGGTATATGTAGATGCAGCCGAATATACAGACGGTCGACACATGGTAATAGTCGCTTCAAATCAAGCGGGCCACCTGCTTGCTAGCGGCACCATTAAAACAGGAAATTCGGAAATCGCTGAAGAAACGGCCATAGCGCTGACGCTTGCGTCCACAAGGGCCAGCGTCGTAATCAGTGATTCTAAAACCGCGATTCATAACTTCGCTAACAGAAGGGTCTCGAAAGAGGCGTTAAGAATCTTAAATAACTTTCGCGGAGAGCGCGACGTTTATGTTATATGGACGCCCGCCCACTCCTCCCTCCCGGGCAATGAAACCGCACACACCCTAGCTCGAGAGTTAGCGAGCCGAGCAGGGGCAGGAATGACGCGGAGCCCGCGTGCGGAGAGAGACCGCATGTTCAGTTACAACGAAATTACCAAGCACTACAGATTAGGGAGGCAGCATTACCCGCCACCACACTCCTCATTAAATAAGCAGCAGGCGACAGCGTGGCGCCTATTACAAACAAACACGTTCCCAAACCCAATCGCTTATAATCATTGTTACCCGGACCTCTACTCAGACAGATGTAAACACTGCAATCAGCGGGCGGACCTCAAACACATTATCTGGGCTTGCCCCAACATCGTGAAGGGGCCAAACACATACATGAATACGGAGCAGTGGGAGACCGCGCTGCTAAGCTCAAGCATCGAGGACCAACTACAGGTCATCAGGCAAGCCGAAGATGCCGCTAGGGCCCAAGGACTCCTAGCTGCCATCTAAGGGAGGGGAGTCAACTCCTCTAACACTTGCCGTTTCAATAAAACTTGTTTCTCTCTCTCTTTAGGGTGTCCCAGCTTGAAATTCCAAGTGGCAGAAATAAAATACGGGCAAAAAAAACCTATTGTTTAGGCAGGGAGGATATAATACTTGACTGAAAGAATTGTAATACTCACGTGAATGCAGCTCCTATCAGCCAGAACTTCGACTCATTTTTTATCTACGTTCACTAGCAAAGTTAATTTAGCTTGTGAAGTGATTTTTCCTCAGAAGCTGTTAAGAAACCTTATATTTCTTTGCAGGAACAAAGAGGCTTGACTGTGCAGTCGTCTCTCAAGTTACTACTTGTTGTTAAAACCAGGAAGCGTTGCCGCAGTGGAGAACGTCTTCTTTATTAGACGCTAGGCTAAAAACTAAAAACTAAGTTTAATATGAGCGTGCACTCCTGGGACGCTCTGGTCCTCGTCTTTGTCCTCATCGCTTTTCCGAAATGATATTTACCCAGGGCATAACATTGCCCAGGTGATCGGAATAGTGGTCATTGCACCAAAGGTCAAGAAGGATGTTGATCGTACATTACTCAAATCCTCAATTACTGGCTGATAAAAGAAGACGGGAGAGCATTGTGCCAACCAAGCGTCCGTGTCCTTCTATGAAAAATGCCTAGCGTGTCTCAGCAGCTCATAAAAAAAAACACACGTTTCTCCTTCATCTTATCTCTGGACACACGATCACGTATGCTCAAAAGTTGTTCATAAATGGTCCTTTCGTATTATGATGCTTATTACAAATTCAAGCGAAAGTGAGCGCTTGTTTTCTATGTTTATTGCGCCTTGAATTTGCTTCACTTCCATGCAGTCTCTTCATAAGCAGAACAAACACCAACTCACCCGAATGGACAGCGTTGTAGTTGCACGGCTCGCGACATGCTTTTATAGGGCTTAGAAAGGCGCGGTAGAATCTACAGCAAAGGAAGTACAATAGGATTATAGCACCTCCTATCTAGTCTTGCATGATTAACCTTCAAAGTAAGAGTGAGGTAATTTTTGAATAAGTTACCGCCCTAGCAAAGGCCCTTTCGTGGTATCATTTCTTAAGCTTATATTTCTGAAAAACGTGACATTAACTTTTAAAATAAAAGGAGCCATTGCAATTTAGATATGATGACTCCAATCACACACAAAAGAAGTTCAGGAATTTAAGTATCTTGGTGTTGTATTCTCTCCAATCTTGAAGTGGCGCAAACACATCGACTTTATTTCTGCAAAATTGCTTAAGAAATTAGGTTACTTAAGAAGAACGCTAAAGGGGGCTACAAAAGACTGCAAGCTTATAGCCTACAAATCACTGTTCAGGCCTCTTTTTGAATATGCGTCTGTTGTGCGGTCATCACATCTTGCAATTGACATAAATAAACTTGCGGCCATCTAGCGAAAAGCGATTAGATTCGTTTTTAACCGTTATGACCGTAATTTCTCCCCTTCAGAGCACTACCATGCTTTATTGCTAAACCATTTCGAACACAGACTCTTATGTGGTCGGCTTACCACGCTACATAACATCGTGCAAAATTTCGTCCGCATAGCCACGCCCGTTTCGTTCACCAATCAACCTACCCATGTCACTCGCCGATACAATCTGTTGAACAAGGTGGCTTTCAGATTTTTTATTGATTGTTATAAATACCCTTTTTTGCGTGTACAATCGACACTTTAAATAATCTGGTCACTACTTTGAAATGACTACCGCATGCGCTGTTTGTTAAACAAGTGCCCAATTATTTAGTTTCATGTTTTCTAACTTCGCTGTTGTTCCTTTTGTTTTATCATTTATTGTTTGTTCATTAGGTGTCTAGTTACGTAATTTTATGTTGTTTATTTCTGATGTTTTTGTTCGTTTATTGTAACCACTCCTGCAATGTCTCAAACATGAGACAGCAGTATCTGTAAATAAATATTGTTTTGATTGATATGTGGGGTTTAACGTCCCAAAACCACTATATGATTATGAGAGACGCCGTAGTGGAGGGCTCCGGAAATTTAGACCACCTGGGGTTCTTTAACGTTAACCCAAATCTGAGCACACGGGCCTACAACATTTCCGCCTCCATCGGAAAGGCAGCCGCCGCAGCCGGGATTCGAACCCGCGCCCTGCGGGTCAGCAGCCGAGTACCTTAGCCACTAGACCACCGCGGCGGGGATAAATAAATATTGTTCTGTCGCTGTATCCGCACGTGGAGGATCATATCATGAGAAGTCAAAACGACCCTACCTATCCTCCTCTCAGGCAAAGGGTGTCGGTAATATTTTTTTGCAAAATGCTTCAAACAAAAGAAAAGTGTGTAGTTCAAATATTTCAACATGGGCACAGCCCTGTATTTGTTCAACTATTCTTAATCATGAGTGTAAAAAAATTATTCAGAATCCAGAAAAAAAACAATGCAGCGAAACTCTTATTTCAAGTAGTGAGAAGAAAAGACGCACAAACGTTGACAAAAAATGTGGTACTGACGTGCTATTGACGTAAAATACTCGTGAAAACATCGTGGTCTTCCTACTACACTGCAGTTCGGGCACGCTAAAGGTGATCACATGCCAACACTTACTTCACCTGAGTTGATTCATATGTCAGATGCTTTGACTCGTGGCGATGTCACGCATAGATAGTTACAAAGTGGAAGTTCTGAACCTCGATCATTCACTGCCCAGGCACAATGCTCATGCTTACTCTACGAGCTTGTACAGGCAGTCACCCACCTTACAAAAAAAATTTATTAGCCGTCGTTACAAGAAAAATAAAACGGTAGTTGCTGTAAAACTAAAAAAAACGATCATTTCTCCTACAAAGAGGAGCAAGAGAACGGTGACCCAGTTTGCGCAGAATTGAATGACACCATGTATATTATTGCGTTTTAGACGTCTAGGTAGAATAGGCTCAATGATCACGTACGAGCTCTTGTATTGTGCATTGAAATGGCTGGGACTCTTCGATTATTGCCAAGAATTGGCATGCAGAATTAGTGTCGCAGAGTGCACTTTTATAATAAGCACACGAAGCTAGCAGGGGTAAGTCCACCTTAAAAGTGAAGGCGGCAAAAAGGGTGCTGCTGTGAACTTCCCTCTGTGAATAGTTTATTCGGCTAC
The DNA here is from genome assembly GCF_043290135.1 of Rhipicephalus microplus. Lineage (NCBI taxonomy): Eukaryota > Metazoa > Arthropoda > Arachnida > Ixodida > Ixodidae > Rhipicephalus > Rhipicephalus microplus. Next base: position 31,868,897 of record NW_027464588.1, on the reverse strand, counting down.
AACCATCAACCTCTCCCTTATATAAATTCTCAACCTGCGCATATGCAATTACTCGGCTTACATTACAGGGACTCGGAATAGAGGAGCCATTTAGAGGAGCAGCTGCACATAATTAGTGACTTGTCTGGTCTAAAAAGATGTTCATAATGTGTACTTGATGCTGTGACGAATCTTCTTCTGTTAGACCTGGTTGAGTGTAGCGAAATGGATACATCGACAAAATTATCTGTTTCGTAGGGTGGACAAGACATCACTCCTTCCTCCACAAAATACTCGCCAAATTATAATTAGAATCTAAAGCAGTTTGTCCTTACATTGCACTATAGTAATGTAAGGTGTACAAAATCTCAGTAGGTTATGAAACACAGAGGGTGTGGCAAATTGGTATTCCATTGCGGATGGCATTTTGCACAAAACAAAGACAAGAACGAAAGGAGCACAGAAGGACTCAAACTAACTGAAGTTTATTTTATGAAGAAAAATGCATATCAGGCGAAGGCAAGGACACATGGTTATGATTGCAGCTTGGCAGTTAGTTCTTGTATATTGAGTTTACGTAGGTTCACCGTTGGCCTCACCGAGATTTCGTCACGGGACCTGAGTATGACAAAGAACTCACCAGTCTCTCACGCAGCCCTATACTTGAACGTCGACAACAATTCTGTATAAATGAGTAAAGGGTAGCATATACATTCTTTACAATGAAAACAAAGATTCCACGAAAGCTGCCTATTCAGAGAATTTCTGTGGACCATTAATCAGTTATTTAAACAGCGCCCGGCTTCACGATGCAACACTGCCCACATGATAGTGGAAACTGATTGACTACCTCCTTTCACACTAAACCAAACTGTCCCGGTGTTTGATTTCACACTCATTCCATTTTTTCGTTTGCCATCCTCCCCTTTCCTTTCAACTGCTGTGCAGATAAAACCTAGCTTGTTCATGGCACAAAATACAGCATCAATTCCAGAACGACTGCCCACGTTTTTCATGCGCTGAGAAATACCATGCATATAAAGAATACAAACTACGGTTAGTGTCTGAGAGGGTTCCTGAAGGTGAAAGGTCAAGGTGTGTCGCCGAGGAAGCAGAGGTCGCCACCACGTTCAAGAGGAAACCCGGCATGAAATGTAAGCTGAAATTTTTCGTTGATTTTATGGCGACTGGTAAAATCAGGCCTTTGATCTCGAATAAGTTACGCTCTTCTGTCATGATACAACAAGGCATGTTTCGGAATAGGGGATGCAAGCCGTTTACAAGAACTTGGCGCGAGTCTCAGACAAGCCAGCCATAATGAAGAAAAGGGATGGCAGTATACAGCGCGAAAAGAAGCCAGAAGGATTATGCGGTAGTATCAACAGTGAGAAAAGGGGTGTTTAAAAGTGGTCCTTCACAATTAAAACACACAAGAAGGAAACCCTTCGGTGTGATCGTTTCCCAACACAGCTACTGACAATACTTGAGTGCGGTTATTTGCAGAGGCATCTTTCGTCTCTAAGCACCAAAAACCCCTTTCGTGTGCAGAGCTCTGATGAGGTGATCCAGTTCCTGGTGTCCAGAACTTCCTCCTAGCTTGTCTGTGTTTAGTGTTGTTGTAGAGATTCTAATTTATTCTCGGCAACACGGTAGTCTTCTGAAATTTGAGCGTGCATGTATAATGACGATAATGACGAGAAATTCTTCCAAAACAAGTGTGGAATATCGGCGGGGCCTTTATAAAAATATAATCATGTACTTCCACACGACTGTGGTTATTTAGAAGGGTTGGGTTTACAACAAGAAATTGGGTTGCACCCATACTTAGGGAGATTTCCCTGGGCAAGACAAACCGTGACCTTGCCGTATCTGTGGATGATCTTGTGTTGAAGGTTATGCGGTATGTGTATGATCATCTTGTTTTGTTGAGAAAAGTGGTAGCGCCCTTACTATAGGAACAAGATGCTCAATGCTTTCAAGAAAAAATGTCGCGGTTAGGCTTCACTTCCGAAGTTTATAGAGAAAAATGCAACCAGGTTTCCGACATGAGGATTATGACTGAGCGTAAAATTATATGCTGGATGCATATTCCGAGGTCTGTGAGACCTATGCTGGACTTCAGGTAAAACCGCTCTCAATTGGTAAACAGGGTGTCACCGTGTTCTTGTCTCATGTGCGCCTTGCGTAAGTCTTGGCGACATAGAATGAAATATGCGTATTTAAACAAGTGAATTGAGAAACCTTTGACTGTCCTATGTAAATGAGTGTTCAGAAAGGTACAAAGTCAAGGAAAGGGTGACGCTATAAAGGAGGCTCACGGTAAGGATAGACTGGTCGTTAGTGTACCATAAAGGAAAGCTTTGTCTCACCGCATGAAAAAAGATCAGAGTTGTAGTGGAATTAACTTTACATTTTCCACCGAGAACAGGCTAGGTCGTATCCGCGCAACGGTTGAAAGGAAGTTTGAGGGTGGAAAGACAAGAAATGAAATGAGTGTGAAGTCATACACCGGGACGGATTGATCGAGTGTGAGAGGGAGGTAGTCTATCGTATTCCACTATCTTGTGGGAAGTGTTCCATCGCTCAATTCAGACGCTGCTCAAATAAGCCATGAATAGAGCACAGAAATTATCTGAAAAAAAGCGCCTTCGTCTAATCTCTGCATCCATTGAGAGGAATGTAGATACCATCCTTTACTAAGTGAAAAAGAATTGTTGTCGAGGCTCAAAGATGGCACCGCGCGAGAGGTTGTTAAGGCCTTTTTCATACATGTCCGGTGAAGTATCTATGGTGAGAACATCGGTGAACCTGCATAAAGTCCAGATAGAATATACAACCGTAAACCTGTATTCATGACCACGTGTCTTTGCCTTTTATTTACACGTGTTTTCTCAGAAAATAGAGTTTAGTCGGTAGTCTGCGACTGTCTTTGCACTCTTCCTTCTTTTTTTCACAAAATACCATCTACAAAGGTTATGAAAGTTGACGAAATGTCCACCGTCGTCATTGTTAAGATTTTAGCGTTCTTTAAAGTAAAACAAAGCTCACTAAGAAACAATACATTCTTCACCCACAAACATACAATGCAAACAGCCTCACTGAAAGGTTACCTGATGCGACTTAAGTGTCGAGAGCCAGCACAAGGCGTGACGGTCCGTAACCACGGATGTGGCGGCCGTGGAGATAAGGTCAAAGCGTTTGTATTTACCAGACGACCTCTAGGCACTCCTGTTCGGTGATGGCATAATTCTCTCCGGAAGGGGTCACTACACAGGTTGCCTATGCGACGACCTTCTCGCGTGTATATTTGTCTCACTATAGGAGAATACCACCAATGCCATGACCACTAGCATCTGTATGCAGGGGCGTAGGTGCGGTTTCGTCGAAAAGACAGAGGACTAGTTCGGAAGTGAGTGCACATTTCAGTTGAGCCAACGCCGACTCACATTCAGGAGGCCATACAAACGCGGCGCCTGACCCGAGCAACATGTGTGATGGCGAAGCTATTGAGGTGAAGTCTCGAATAAATAGGCGATATTAGAAAGGGAGGCCAAAGACGCTGCACAAATCTCTGGCTTTTTCAGGACGCAGGAACTGTTGGACAGCGGTAAGCTTGTCTGGATCGGGATGAATACCGTCCCGGCTTACGATTGGGCCTAACACTTTAAATGTTTGGCTTGCGAAACGGCACTTCTTTGGGCTCAGCTAAATGCCTGCTTTTGCAAGGCACGTGAGAATTTCGTCCAGTCGTTCCAACTGCTGAGGAGACGTGGACAAGAAATACCGATATCATCTCATAGCACAAGCAAGTCTTTCATTTCAAACCCCATTAAACTGGGTCGATTATTTACTCGAATGTTGCTGGAGCATTGCAAAGGCCGAATGGCATGACGTTGAACTTGTACAGCCCATCTGATGCGTAAATGCTGCCATTGCTTTGTCGTCCTCGTATTTAGGTATTTTTCAATAACCCAAACGCAGGTCTAGGCTTGAGAAGTACCCAGCACCCCACATCGAATACAAAGCATTGTCTACGCGCGGTATGGAGTAAACATTCTTGAAGCTAATCTTATTAGGTGCCCTGTAGTCTACGCGAAATCACACGGAGCCATCTCTTAAAGACGATAGTGTTTCTTGGGGACCTTCGACGGAAAAATTTTGGTCTGTCTGTCTGTCTGTCTGTCTGTCTGTACATTTGTCTGTTTATTCGCCCTAACAGTACCTCAAACGGCACTAAATTGGCAAGTCCATCCGCAGCGCCCACCGATATTGCCCAGGGTTTAGCGTTCATAGTTGTGCGATTGTCCTTAAAAATGCAAATATTGCGCATATTTGAGGCGCCATAACAACATGTCTATATTTTGTATGTCCTCCTTTATACTAGAAGAGGCACACACAAGTAACTCCAAGGTCTGTAGCGTTTAACGCGCTGCGCTGACAGTGCAATGCGATGCACAAAAAGGTGTTTCCAACGCTTTGCTACGCTAGCACAGTGGTGCCACCTGCCCGTCGCTTTGCATTCTACACCTTATCCCTTCCGTGACTGGCGCGCATCTTTCTCCGTGGTCGCGCACGCCTTCGTTTTAGAAGATAACTGCCAGATGGCGCTCGTGTATAACGCGCCTAGAAGCGCTTTTTTGCCTCCGTTACACGTTCGAGGCTTTCTAACGCAACGCCTTCAGAATACCATTCACCAATGTTCTTGCGCAGAACATCGAATAAACGTTTTGTTCCCTTTCTCCAGACGCAAGACTATCGTCTTTTGACGACTTTTACAGTGTAACATGTAGATTTGGGCCGATTTTTTTCGTCCAGGGTACGCTTTCATAAGCGGGACGAGAGAGACAGGCTGCGATTAGGTAACGCAAGCCATTGTGGTGCCTTTTTGAGTGATAATTATTTCAGACGTCTGCTTTGTAACGCAGAGAAATCCGTAGCCAGTGTGGAAAAGCTTTAGACCTGAGGCAAGGGCTATACCTCTTGCCACGCAGCGTGCAGATGGTTGAAAAAACACGTCACCACAGGCTATCACGTTAGAAGTGGTATCTATTTGCTTATGACTAGGTGGTAGTTCGGTATCTTCCGCAGTGAGCTAGCGAAAGGGCTTGTGATTTGCATAAAGGGCACAGTCAGTTTCTATCACATGAAAAACTTTTCTCGACAACAGACGGAAACGATCACCGTATACAAAAAATCCCAGCCCAATATAAGCTGGTGGGCACACGAACTCAACATGGCAAATTGTACAAAATGAAGAACACCATCAATGAAAACACGAGGGGTGTACATAGCGGCAGGTCTAACGGCGGGCTCTTTAGCAGTGAGCAGTGTAGCTCCATCATAAGTGGTGGTGACTTTCCGCTGACGTGAGCACAAAGAACCATCACTACCAGACCAACTAGCACCAGTGTCTATGAAAGCGTCCACATACACACTTTCTATTAAAAAATATATCTTAATATTTGAACGCACTGGAGGAATTTCTGTCTTTTTCTTCAAAGCGGCTTTTTCTTCAAAAGCTGCAGCGGTCAGTTTTCCGGGCGTTCGTTCGTGAATTGCTTGACAGGTCACAATGGAGATGTAGAGCAGCGGAGGGGTGATGGTGGGCGGCGTCTAGTGGAGCGGTAAGAAAGGGTTGTCTTGGATGTCGCAGTTGGAGACAGGGAGCAACGTAGCGGTGGATCATAAGGATGGCGTTCGATACTGGCCTTGCCCTTCCCATCATCCTGTTCGTAGAGGTCGAAATCACGACGCTCGTTTTACTGACGTTTTCGACAGAAGCGTGCAATGTGGCGCCGATAGCCGCAGTATTGACAGATCTGACAACGTGGCTACCACGGTGAGGGAAAGGGCTGGCTAGGCGCACTCGGAGTAATCGAAGCCACGGAGACAGGCGTCGAGTGTGCAGGCATCGGTCGTACGATGGGTGGTGAAACAGCGAGGACTTGTGTGTACCTTGGCCGGAGTCGACGTACCGTAGAGCCTACATACGGTGGCCCGGTCATGGACGTGGCTTCTGTTTGATAAAGTCGCTCAAAAGTTTGAGGGGGAGGTGGAGTTGGAGTCACTGAGAGGCGAAAAGATTTCAGCTCTTCACGTATAATCGCCCGGATCATAAGTGATCAGCAGTGGTGGTGTTTTCAGGGCTGTCCTGCGGTAACTTTTGAGGCTCAAGTTCTTCCAGCTGTTGGCACATGGCAACAACGTCGGCGACTGTGGTCGGGTTTTGTATGGCCAAGGCATTGAACGCGACCACAGCGATACCTTTCAACAGATGGTGAACCCTCTGTGATTTAGACATGGGCGTGCTGAAAGGGTGAGAGAGAGCAAGCACATCCTATATGTACGAGGTATACGACTCAACGCGTCGTTGCTTGCGAGCTTCTAGGGTTTTCTTTGTGAGGGCTGAACGAACCGCCTGAGTGCCGAAAACTTGGCGAAGTTCTTGCTTGAAATGCGTCCCGTTCGTCATATCTGTTTCATGATTGCAAAACCACGTTGTTGCTCCACCTATAAGACAGAAAGAAATAGGGTGATGCTTGGCAGGATCATCCCAGTTGTTAGTGGAAGTCGCTCGATTCAACTGGTCCAACCAATCTCCCACATCTTCACCTCCAAGTCCGGCGAACGCTGGTGCCCACTGCTAATCCACGATAAATAGGCCGCGGTAGCCAAAGTCGTGGAGTTAGATAGAAAAGCTCCTGTTGGCTCGTTCTGAGACATGTTACCAGGCACATGGCACACACGGCAATCTGAGCGGAACTTTAGGAGGTAGAGTGGAAAAAAGTGTATACCTAAGGGCTTGTTTTTTTCGTGTTTTGACATAATAATAATGACATCTAACAGACAATGATGCAAAGGAATGTATAGGGGAAGTTATTAGGACAAATTGTAATGGAAATTTGAAGAAAGAAAAGTCGGTGAAAAGATAGCTTGCTGTGAGCAGAACTGAAACTTCGACCTTCAAATAACACGCTCGATGCTCTACCACTGAGCTACCACGGCAGCTATCCCCCCAGCCACTTTATTGAATTTATATGTGAATTTAAACGTGGGAGTGTCAGCGTCACCTGTAGCCATGGCGGCGAGTCTGGCACACTCTTTATAATCCTGTTTGGCGTCACGTAGCACGTGATCTTGTAATGAAGTGGCAGCTGACCAATAGCCTCTCGTATACAACCTAACGGCAACAATTCTGCAAGAACGAGACCCTCGTTATTTAATAGGAGAAATAAGTGTATAATTTAAGGCTCGTTTTTGCGGGTTTTCGCACATTAATAATAATATCTAAGAATCAATATAGCTAAGGAATGTATCGGGGAAGTTTTAGACGAAATTGTACTGTAAATGTGAAGAAAAAAGTGGGTGAAAAGATAACTTGCCGTGAGCAGGAACCAAACCTGCGACCTTCGAATAACGCGATCGATGCTCTACCACTGAGCTACAATGGCGGCTACCCCCCCCCAGCCACATTATCGGGTGTATATGTGAATTAAAACGTGGGAGTGTCAGTCAGCGTCGCCTGTAGCCATGGCGGCGAGTCAGGCAGGCAGGCAAAGAAGTTTATTATTATCCGGATGCGGCGCTCAATCCCCCTTGGAGGGCGACATCGGTGGGCCACTCCCACGATGGGACGGGGGAGTTAAACTCCACGGCTACGTCGTGGGCCCTCTGGATTGTCCTATGCTGGTCTCCTTTGTCGTGGCTTGTGAGGACACAGATCCAGTTCGCCTCCCTAGAGAAAGACTCGCTACTCTCACGAAACGCAGTGCATTGCCACAGCATGTAATGGAGAGTACATTTTGGATGACCACAGCGCCAGCACCCCGGAGCAATGCCACATATGTATTTAGAGCAAGTTAGAGGCGATGCATACGCGTCCGTCTGTAAGAGTCGTAGAGTTACGGACTGAGGTCTTGTTAAGTGTGGGTGCGGGAGTGGGTGTTTCTGCTGCTCCAACTGGTATGTTTGGAAATTTCATTAAAAGTCAGCAACGTGCTCAGCCTTCGTGTGGTTCTCCGCGGCGCGGAATGTGAGACCGTGCGTCCGGGAGTGAGCCAACTCGTTGGCATTAAGGATGGTTCCATGTACGTGTCGGGCAACGTGTGCCGGGAACCACATTATGTGTTTTTGTCTGACCAATTGGCAGCAGACAGAACGCGCGCGGCTTCCCAACAAACTGAGCCCGTCATGAAGACCCGTGCGGCTGCGCGCGAATCCGTGTAAATGGCGGTGCGATTGGTGGCAGCGAGAGGAAGTGCCATAGTTACCTGCTCAGCGTGATAAGCATTTGAATTCAATAAAGTCATAGACGACAAGTGCTCACCTTTACGTGTTGTAAACACCGAGACAAAGTGGTCCGTAGAGCCGTTTTGTGCTGTTTCTACGAAGGCCACGTTATCCTCCAAAGCGGCTGCAGTACTGAGTAGGGCTCACGCCCCTGCCTGACTTCTCCCAACGTTATGTGTGGGATGCATGTTACGAGGTATCGGGGATGCTGTTAATTTTGCGCGCCGGTCTTCGGGGAGCTGCCGCGGACATTTTTGGGATTCGGGAGACTTGAGCCCGAGGTGCGCTAGTAACCGTCGCCCAACTGCAATGGAAGACAGCCTTACAATTTGAGATACTTTTTGAGCTTCTACGATTACGTTGAATGTGTTAAGGATGCCTCGCTTATTCAGTTTGCCCATACGGGTGCTGCCAGTTAACCAGAGCACCTGTTTAGCTGACCAGCGGATGATCACGTCGAGACGGCCTATGTCTCCTTGTTGTCAGAGGTGGGTGGGAGGCACATAGTTGATGTGGCTCATGAGGAAACGTGGACCAGTCTGCGGACATTCTCCTCAGAAAGTGTGCCACGCCTGTTAGTTACTATGGTAAATAATTTGGCCATTGCTTCAGCCTTCGTGGAAATATGAGAAATAGTAACGTCATTATGGCCATTGGCCTAAATGACCATGCCTAATATGCGAACTTGGTCCAACGTGAGGATGGGTGCACCATCAGCCGTCAGGACATTGATCCCCACGTATGCGTCTTTGTGAGCCTTGTATTTCGGGTGGTATAGAAGTAATTCTGATTTCTCTGCTGATAGCTAAAGACCGGCTGGCCATAAGAATACTTGTATCATGTTTACCGCATCTTGCAGTCACTCCTCGATATAGCCGTCACTGCCGCTCGTACATCACACGGTGATGTCGTGTGCGCAAGAGGCGTGACGAATCTGGGAGAGTGTTCGCGACAGAGCGCGCATGGAGAGGTTGAGCAGAAATGGAGAGATCACGGCCCCTTGGCGTGTGCTGATCGGTCCCAGGTTGAAATTCTTCGAGCCCATCGAGTCGAGTTGGACTATAGCCGTCCTGTAGCGCAAGAACGAGCTAACATAATTGTACAAACGCGTACGTCATCCTGCTTTGCGAATCGAGTCGAGGATATCAGAGTGCTTGACGCGGTCAAATGCTTTTCGAGGTCTAGTGCAAGAATAGCTCTAGTGTCTCTAGTGATTTTATCCATGAGCATATAGTTGAGCATCAGCAAAACATTCTGCGTAGAGAAGGACGAAAGAAAGCCAATTTGGCTGATCGGTAGAATCTGGGGCTCCTCAACGAATTTTGTGACTCGATAAATTATTACGTGTTCAGCCACCTTCCCCAAGCAGGACGTGAGCGAGATGGGACGAAGTGAACCTAGCGCTAACGGTTTACGTGGCTTAGGGATAAGTATTATGGTTGCCTCGCGCCATTCAGGCGGAACGGTGACAGTCTCCCACATTCTGTTAATGTTTTCGGTGGGAACTTTTGTGTCCTCCTTGGCAAAATATTTGAGAAGCTTATTCCTCACGAAATCCAGGTCAGGGGCTGAGCGGCATTTAAGTTCGGAGATTACAGCGCAAACCTCGGCGCAAGTGAAAGGGGATGCAAAGGGATCCTCTTCCGTAACATCCGGGGCAGGCGGGTAATCGCATGGGGAGCTCGGTTCGGTACATAGGTAACGCGTACATAGCTCGTCGGTGATCTGAGTGTCGGTCTTACCCAAGACTGAGTTTGTGTATTAGTCTGGTTGATTGATCGATATGTGGTATTTAACGTCTCAAAACTACCATATGCTTATGAGAGACGCCGTAGTGCAAGGCTCCGGAAATTTCGACCACCTGGGTGTGTATTAGTCTGTAGTGAATTGTTGAGACGCTTTCGCCGGTTTGTCGCCGCCTAGTAGGTGTCTCAACAGGTTCCATTTGGGCCCGTTTCGCATTTGACCATTAGCCGAGTTACGCACTTCGTCCCATTGCTGATGCTCTAGGTTACGGCATTGTTTCTCAATTTGATGATTGATCTCAGCTATCTTTTTACGAAGGTGGCGATTGAGCTTTTGCTTGCGTCATTTCGCGTGCAATGATTTCTTAGATTCGAGTAGGTGAGCTAGCCGGCTATCCATGCGCTCGACCTCCATTTCTGTTTCATCGTCCTTAGTCGAATTTGAAACGTCCTCTTTTATTTGTGCAAGAAGTTCTGATACGGTTTCGTACTGAGCGTCGTCGCGTTTCCTAAGCTGTCGAAAGCGATCCCAGTCTGTTTTGCGAAACTGCCGCAGTTTGTGTGTAGACACGTTTACGATCGTTTGTATAATATAATGGTCACTTCCCAGATTCTTAACCAGGTTAGTCCACGTGGGTTGTCCCGCGTACCTAACCATAGTGAGGTCCGGGGTGCTATCATGTGTAACCGAGTTACCTACCCATGTAGCGGAAATGGGATCGGTTAAGAGCGTGTCTATGTGTGTGCATTTGCGCTACCAGGGTATTGCCCTTACGGGAAGAGCCGGGGTACCTAAAGTCGGGATGCGTGGCAATAAAGTCTCCAGTGATTATCAACATAAGGTCTCCTGCAATTTTGCTCGCTTGCTGCAAGAGGCCCTGAAATGTAGTTTGTTTGTTTTGAATGCGAAGCACTTCTTTGCGAACTTCGGTGACATTTAGCGTATCTATCTCTAAACCTTGCCGCTTACGTTTGGGTGCTCTCGTGGTGACCGCCTTATCATGGCGTGAACCAAAATTTGCATGGAAGGGTAATATAGTTTGACGAATATGACGCGCTGGTCAATACATGAGTAATGTAAAATCTCGTCGCGTACGTCGTCAAACACTTCCCGCCTGACAGTGGCACATACCCACGGGCGGGTATGTGCCGCTAATATGTGAGTATTTGCCACTGGTGATTTGCACGTGGTATCTATACCCGGGAAAGACGAAAACAGACATGGGCAATTCAAACACGTGAGCGTTTAGGTATACCCAATATCAGTGTTGTGGACCCGACGAATGCAAAGAATGAATATCAGGGTCGCAGCTGGAATCGAACCCAAGCATTCTGCGTGTCGATAGAGCATTTTCCCACAGAGCTACGGTAGGTTTCGGAACTACTTCTGAAAGAGATGCTACTTTTTGTAAAACACTAATAGTGTTGTCTGCGATGCCTACCCAACTTCATAAACATCACACATTTACTCCTTTGATACAGTTGTCACGTCGGGTTAACGTCGATTGTGTTTAGTTGTGACGCGCTGAAGTTTATATATGTAGCAGTGTCCAGAGCCAGCGTCCTCACGAGCATAAGCGCTTTATATCAGCTCCTGGTGTTGCTAATACGCATGCTGCCGTTGGCATCGTTGCCCAAGCGCAAACAACTGCTTATATAAACGTCTGCAACTCTTCAACATATGTCTGTGCATGCAACATTTGTACATATATTTAGCGTCAATTTATGACGTGTTGCTCAATAAAAAATTGCAACACGGTCACCTTCCCTTCACATACTTCGCATAACATTGATTCCCAGGTACTTGGAATCTGCCGTATTTTTTTCGTGCACTATATACGTTGAGAATAAAGACTGACTGTTCAAGCATTGAGTTTGGGATTATTTCTATCACAATGTGTTCGTCTTATAGATCAGGGTGGTCTTCATGGCGAACATATGCGTACTTTTGGAGATGAGCGTCGGTATTCCTCGTGTCCCCGCTCGATGGTTCGCTTCGGTGTGATAGGTACGCAAAACGGGCTCGGCGGTCAGCGTTTCCTTTATTAGAATTACGGCAGGCCGATTGGCAATGGATTTAATGAATTGTTGCAAGGCGGCCTTCCTCTTGGGAAAGCTAAAGCAATTTCACTGCCAAATTACAAGATTGCTTGTGTTAGCCATGATTATTCCATAGGGGTTGTAGCAAGTACCACCGCGTGCCGTTCTTCTAGTATTTGTAACCACACGTGAAGTTTGGTGAGCTGGAGGGTCAGTGGGGTCATATAGACAACGCGGTCTGCTGCAATATCTGCGCGTAGGCGGGCAAGTGCCTTCATGAAATTAGACATAGGAATAGGCTCGTCCGGGGGTCCTAGGCTGCGCGACGCTTCGCAGCGTGATTAGCGTTCGACGAGTTAGTGGAAGCGGGTTCAACGGCCGGAGCGGAGGGCGTCAGCGTACCGGCAGCGCGTTCACTCGGCTGCTGCAAGTTTCTATAGAATGCTTCGAATTTATCGTTTTCTTTGCGCAGCCACGCTACCTCGCGTTTGAGCTCACGAATCTCATCATTTTCATGCTGTGGCAAGTTACCCGACGGCGCGTAACCGATAGTCTCACCTGTACCGGTAACTCGATCGGTCCAAGTAGGCGTTGCAGTTTTTGGTGGTGGTCAGTGAAGTCGGGGCTGGTTGCTTGGGCGTCGGCTGTTCCGTGGCCGAGTCTTCTTGGGTATGTTGGTTGTTGTTACGCCAGCGTCTGCGGCGGCGTCGATGTCGAACGACGTAAGGGGCTTGATAGCGATTTGGGCATGAGCGGTCACCCGTAATGTGGGCCTGTCCGCACAACGCGCACTCGGGTGTCTCACACTCATGGTCAGGTCCGGTGGTTTTGATACCGCAGTGTTCACAGACTTTCTCAGATGGGGTAGGGCAAAAGTCTTGTCGACGCCCGCGTGGCCGCAGTTGTGCCAGGTGCAGATATGTCGCTTGTAGAGCGTGCAACGCAGCAGGAGCATGCCGCAGTGCACATAGTTGGGGCTCTTAAGCCCATCGGAGAGAAGGATGATAGTGGTTGTATCCTTGATTCGTTGTACCCCCATTAACGTGGGGTTATGTGATGAGACGGATAGGCATTGTAGCTCTGAGTCTGGAAGGTCAGCGTCGACCCGTCGGACTACGCCTCGGCTGGTGGTGCCAAACGCGGCTACGTAAGCGGATACTGGATCTTCTTGCTTCAAGAGAAGAATTCCTCGTACTTTGGCGTACGCTTCAGCCGTTTGTAGGTTCGGCGTGCTGATCACAAAGATATTGTGTGGGTCGTTAGTGCAGACGATATCTTCCTCTGCTGCCGTTGGCGGGAGTCGTGCAGCGAGTAGTAGAGCTTGCAAGAACTTTACCTTGTTGCACCTACGTACATCGAGGCCGCCTTCGGGGTGGACGATGACATCACGGTGATCCTTTGGGAGCGAGGGGAGTCGGCTGGGAGCTGCAACCCTCGTCACAGCTCCGGTTCGCAGGGCGCCAATGTGGGCGCCGGCTGGCTTGCCGGTGATAGTAGTTGAAGACTTTGCTCGACGTCGAATTGCGTCGATCCAGCCAGGCACGCTGGCTTCCTTTTCAGAGATCGTTTCTTCATCCACCATGGCTTCTGGCATGATGACTGCGCAGGGGTGAGACGAGCAGGCGCAGGTGTCCGTAGTCGTGTTGAGCCCGCTCGAGGCTTAGCGAGTCAAGGTGAAACGTTGGCTGGAAAGGGAGAAAAGTGGGGTGGCCCGGGCCAAATTCAGTATCCGGGTGTTCCCCGAAACTTAGCGAAAAGGTTGGTAAAAAATTAGAAGTATATCAGAAGGTGGAGCCGATGCGTTGGCGTCAGCTCATCTCGACGCCCTTCATGGCGGAGAGTGTGCACAGTACTTATGGGCCTGTTTGGCGTCACGTTGCACGTGAATCGGTTACGAGCTGGCTGCTGATCAATAGTGGTTCGTATACAACCTAAGGGCAAGCCTGCCAGTGCGAGACCCTCGGTAATGAATAAAGGAAAGCAGTGTATACTTAAGGGCTCGTTTTTTCCGTGTTTTGACACAATATAACGAGATATTGTAACGATGTTGAAGGACTCGGGGTGTAATAAAACGTATTTATTAAAAAGCAAACCTGTGCCCACAACTCAAAGGAACTAAGGTCGTAGAGCATTACAGCAGAACACCAAAGATCTCGGCCTTCTACTTCTTCAAGAGCAGTCTCGAGCGCGTGGTACACATCAGCCGGAGCCGGCTGGGTTCTCCTGCTATCACCATCGTCTCTGTGCAACACTATACAGCGCGCATGTATGTCCCTGTGCGCGCGGTGATGGGCGCGTTGTTTGAATGCAGACATTATGTCGCGGCATAATCCCCCTCTTCATACGCATCGTCGCGATGCGTCAGGCAATGAATAGATTCGTGGTATGCGTCACTTGTTTTCGTAGTAAGGCTTCATCTGGACTACATGTACAACCTCTGTAGGGTTGCAGCGTTTTGAGCTCCCGTGTATAGCGGATCTGACTTGGTACGTTACATCGCTTACACGATGGAGTACTTCGTAAGGCCCGAAGTAGCGGCTAAAAAGTTTTTCAGAAAGTCCACGGCGACGCACTGGGTTCCATATTCATACTTTGTCACCTGGTTGAAAATGCGTTTCGGTACGACGCTGATTGTACCGATATGATTCGATACGCTGTTTTGGCGTATTCTGTATCTCGCCATCTGTCGTGCTTCCTCAGCTCTTTGCAAGAAGTCGTCCAGGCCAGGTAGATTGTCGCTTTCATCATTCAGTTGCAACATGGCATCCAGTGGAGTGGTGACTGTTCGGGCGAATACAAATTCAAATGGTGTCACTCGCGTTGTTTCTTGAACGGTCGTATTATATGCGAACGTGATGTAGGGCAATATTTCATCCCACAGTTTATGTTCGACGTCGACATACATTGAAAGCATAACAGTCAGAGTTCTGTTCAGGCGCTCCGTTAGGCCATTTGTTTGAGGATGGTATGCTGTAGTTTTTCTCTAGTCTGTATGAGTCATTAGCATCAGACATTTCATTTGGTCTGCAGTAAAAGCTGGGCCACGATCTGTAATTACGACGCTGGGTGCACCATGTCTGAGGACTATGTTGTTGATGAAGAACTTGGCAACTTCAAGAGCTGTTGCACTGTACAGCGAGTAACTCTCAGCGTAACGAGTGAGATAGTCCGTGGCTATGACCATCCACTTCTTGCGTGCAGTCGATGTCGGAAACGGGCCTAGGAGATCCATACCGACTTGTTGGAATGGGGCATGCGGCAGTTCTATTGGCTGGAGAAGGCCTGCAGGTTTCACGGATGGAGTTTTGCGTCTTTAACACTCACGAAAAATTTTCACATAGCGCGGAACTGAAGATTTCGATTTTGAACTGAAGTTTTGGCCAGTAGTATTTTAGATGAGTTCTGGCGAATGTATGGCTGACACCCATGTGTCTCGATGTTGGCTGATCATGACATGGGTGCAGAATCTCGTTTCTTAAAGGTGCAGGTACAACGAGCAAAAACTTGTCACCATGAGGTTTGAAGTTCCTCTTTAAAGGACCCTTCTCGAAGACAGAACGAATGGATCCCTCTGGATAAAATGCGCGGGACTTTAACGTTGAGTCCTTGGAGGCGCTGTATAGGCGGCAGCAAATTGGGGTCACTTTGTTATTGTTGTTGAGCGATTTATGATGCCTGGACAACCACTAGAAACGGGAAGTCTTTTTCCTCGGGCTCACTCGTCTCCACTGGTGCGCGTGACAGGCAGTCGGCATCGCTGTGCTTTTTCCCTGATTTGTATACCACAGTACATCGTACTCTTGTAGTCTAAGGCTCCATCTTGCTAGTAGGCCGGAGGGATCCTTAACATTTGCCAGCCAACACAAGCAATGGTGGTCACTGAGTGCTCGGAATGGTCTACCGTAGAGGTACGGCCGAAATTTACTTATGGCCCAGATGACCACGAGACACTCTTTTCCGGTTGCAGAGTAATTTGTCTCAGCTTTCGAAAACTTGCGGCTGGCATACGCTAGCACTTTTTCTTGGCCGTTTTGCCGCTGGACTAGAATGGCTCCGAGGCCAACGTTACTCGCATCAGTGTGAACTTCAGTTTCAGCAGTCTCATCGAAGTGGGCGAGGATTGGAGAGGCTTACAGGCGTGTTTTTAACTCATTAAATGCTTCCTGTTCACTTTCCCACATAAAGGGCACCTCGTCTTTTGTTAGATTAGTAAGTGGTAGAGCTATGTTCGAAAAATTTTCCACGAATCGCTGATAGTACGTGCATAAATCCAGGAAGCGACGTACTGGCTTCTTGACTTTGGGTGTCGGGAACTTCTTATGGCAGCTTGTCTTTTCGGGATCTGGCCGAACGCCTTCGGAGCTGATGACGTGTCCGAGTAATCGAAGCTCTTCAAAACCGAAGTGGCATTTTACTGGCTTGATGACCTCATCTGCTGAATGAATGCCTTCTAATACTGTGCAGAGTCGCTCTAGATGTTGGTCGAATGTAGCGGAAAATACGACAACGTCATCTAAGTACACCAAGCAGAACTGCCATTTCAGTCCCGCGAGGACAGCGTCCATCATTCTCCGAAACGTCGCTGGCGCTGTGCACAGGCCGAATGGAAGCGCTTTAAATTCGTAGAGGCCGTCTTGGGTTATGAATTTCGTCTTTTCACGGTCGGGCTTATTCACCTCAATTCGCCAATATCTGCTCTTGAGATCAAGGGAGAAGTATTTCGCACTCCGTAGTCGATCGAGTGTATCATCGATACGCGGCAGAGGGTATACATCCCGTTTCGCTACGCTGTTCAGTTTCCGATAGTCAACGTAGAATCGAAGGCTGTTATCTTTCTTCTTAACAAGCACTACGGGAGACGCCCATGGACTGCTGGAAGGCTGGATCACGTCATCTGAAAGCATCTCCTCCACTTGTTTCTTGATGACGTCTCTTTCCTTTTTCAATACTTGATATGGGTGTTGGTAAATCGGTCTCGTGGCTTCTTCTGGTATAATCCCGTGTTTTGCAATAGCCGTGCGTCGCACCTTAGAGGACGTTAAAAAGCAGTTCGAAAATTCTTTTATAAGGGCAAACAATCGTTTTTTTGATATTCTGGGAGCCTATGGTTGACGTTAACTGATGCGTCGACGTTGCAGGTCTCTTTTGGAGTGGTTACTTCAGTCGCATGCATACTTCAGTCGCCATGCAGAACTCGTGCATATAGGCGATAGCCATACCTTGCACGATGTGCTGATATTCATTCCCAAAATTCGTAAGAAGGACAACTGAGTGGCCATTCCTAAGTGAACAACACCCCTCTTCACGCACATTCCTTTGTTTAAAAAGAGCCCTACGTTTCTATCCGCGATTCCTTTGTGGTCACAAAATGCCTTATTTTCAACAAGCACCATTACACTACAGCGTGGTTGCACTGTGACGTCATCATCAACAACGCGCAGAACAGTAAGATGTCGCTTTTCCGATTCCTCCACCGACATAGCTTGTTCGGTCGAAAACGTTACACTGGACCTGCGCAGATTAATTATGGCTCCATTGGCTTGCTGAAAATTCATTCCTAGTATAAGCTCCCTTAACAAGTCCGGCATTACAATGAAGTCAGAAACGTAAGTAAAGCCTCTTCTTTCAAGCCTTGAGGTGCATCTGCCAAGTGCCGTAAAAGTGGGGCCACCTGCCGTGCATATCTGTGCCCCACTCCATTTCGTCACAACCTTTTCACTTTCTTTGACAACTTGTGACTCATTACCGAATAATCAGCGCCGGTGTCAACTAAAGCATTTAGCTCGTATCCGTCCATTTTCAACCGCAAATCTAAAGTATTCTTCGCACTGCTGCGTTGATTCTCTGTAAACATAGCATCGTCACCTTGAAACCGTGATGGAGGATTTTCGCAACTTTAGTTATCAGCGACCTCACCTCCACAGGTCGCTTGCTTCAGTATGCCGGGTGTGGGCTTGTAGAATGGTGCCCAGACCGTGCGGAAGAAGCACGTGGGCAGGGTGATCGGTAACGCCTGGGCGACGGCGATCTTGGCTGATGTTGGCGTGGAGTGAGTGAGCTATGGCGCGTGGACAAGTACTGATCGATCTCCGTTAGCCCTTCACCGTTTCTAGGGCAAGGTGCGTACAACGGAAAGCCCCTTAATACTGCATGTCGGTAAGGGCAGAACCTATACAGGTTACCTTCTTCCCCGCAATAGAAACACAAAGGCCTGCGCTCATGGTCACGCCAGATGTCACTTTTCTGGGGTCTTTGATCCACGTAGCGAGCTACACCACGGGCTCGTGGCAGGTAGGTAGCCGTCGGTTCCAGTGGACGAGGTGCGCTGCGTTTGTGGGCATGGAGAGGTCATCGCAACTGCTGCATTGGTGTGCGTCGCGGGTTGTCTGAGTATTTCAGAGTACGTTGGGATGCGTTGAATCGGCTGTGGCACACGCTGCGGCTCACGCATTATCTGCCTCAGTTCATCTCGTACTACGTCGATGACAGACAGTGTTGCTGTAGTGTGAGGTGCTTGCAACATGGTGAGCTCTTCCCTGATCACCGACCTGATGAGTTCTCGCAGGGTGCTCATGTCACTTCGCTGGCCTCCAGAGAAGACATTGGCAGGTGCGTAGTTTATGTCTCGATTGTACAGTCGAGCCCGCTGTTCTAGCGTTTTCTCGATGGCTGTCTCTTCCGTATGAAACTCCGCAACTGTTCTTGGTGGCTTGCGGACAAAAACAGCGAATAGCTCTTGCTTCACCCCACGCATGAGGAGGCATAGCTTCTTATCTTCAGTCATATGGAAATCTGCGTGCTTGAACAGGCGGATCATGTCCTGGATATACATTGCGACACTTTCGTTGCTGAGCTGGTTTCTGGATTCGAGCGCAGCATGCGCCTTTTCTTTGGAATCCGCGCTGGCATCAGTCGCCAGAGCTCGTCGCCGAAGTTCATCTCAGGTCGTAAAGGAGGTTTCATGGTTCTCATAACACGTATTTGCGAAGTTCTCCAAAGCAAAGTATACGTGGCGGAGCTTCTCTCTGTCGTCCCAACCGTTCGATGGAGGCGGAAATGTCGTAGGCCCATGTGCTCAGATTTGGGTTCACGTTAAAGAACTCCAGGTGGTCTAAATTTCCGGAGCCCTCCACTACGGCGTGTCTCATAATTATATAGTGGTTTTGGGACGTTAAACCCCAGATATCAATCAATCGTCCCAACCGTTCAAACTTGCCACTCTCTCAAAGAGGTTCAGCCAATCTTCTACGTCTTCATACCAGTCGCCATGAAAAAGTGGTGGTTGGTGAGGCTGATTTATCACCACTTGGGCTGGTGTTACGTGACCCCTCATGGTGGTGGCGTCCATTGACTGAATACCCCTTGGCGTGAAGTGGAGTGGACTTAATTCTAGTGAATCACCTCGAAGACGGCGACTGGCCCTGTGATGCACAGGTGTCAGCTCCCCAGGATCGACTCGCTGGTGGTCGGGGCTACGACGTCTTGCGTTCGTAGGGCTTTTATTCATTACCCAGCACCTCCACCAGAATTGTAACAATGTTGAAGCACTAAGGGTGTAATAAAACGTATATATATATATATATATATATATATATATATATATATATAAATTGTTACACAAGGCAAGGTAACTTAATGGGGGTTTTAAATGGGCGCTGAGTCCGCGATCACAGTATGATGATGATGATCTCCACCGCCATGGCTCGTACCCACTCAGGGGGATCGCAGTGGAGGCAACGTCGTCTTCCTTCTGTGCCCACGCTTCCCTTGTTTTCCCTGGTAGTGATAATTGTATCATTCCTCCTCTCTCAGACGAAGCCCTCTGGGCGAGTCATTTTTGCATCCTTCGTGTAAACGGCTTCAGGCGGGCAACATGCGTCACCTCTGCCTTGCATGAACGTCGGCCACTAGTGGTGACACGTGCAATTTCATAGTTAACCTTGCTGACACGACGGAGTATCACAAAAGAACCGGCATAATGTGCCAGTAGCTTTTGGCTCAAGCCACGTCTGCGTATTGGCACACCCACACTAGATCACCGGGGGCATAGGTTACATGCCTGTGTTGACTATCGTAGCGAGTTTTGGAGGACTCTTGCGCTGCCAGTGTACGTAAGCAGGCAAGTCGACGGGTCTCTTCCGCACGACACAAGGTTTCCGCAATTGTTAAATCGTCATGGATGACAAAAGGAAAGATAGTGTCCAGCGTATGTCGAGGTGAGCGAACGTTGAGCAGATAGAAAGGGCTGTAGCCTGTCGTTTCGTGTTTCGACGTGTTGAAGGCGTACGTGACGAATGGTAACACTTCATCCCAGTTTTTGTGGTCAGAGGCGACGTACATTGACAACATGTTGATCAGCGTTCGGTTTGTGCGCTCGGTGAGACCGTGAGTTTGCGGATGATATGCAGTTGAGTGTCGGAACTTGGAGGCACACAAACGAAGTAATGATTCGACAATATCAGCGGTAAATTGTCGTCCACGGTCACTTATTATCACGCGAGGAGGTACGTGTCGGAGGATGACTGAATGCAACAGGAACTCCGAAACCTGGACTGCCGCGGCGGAGCATAAGGCAGCCGTCTCGCAGTACCGCGTCAGGTAGTCGGCGCACACAATTATCCACCGGTTACCTTTTGAGGAGCGTGGAATTGGTCCCATCAGGTCAATGCCTACCTTTTCAAAAGGGGAACCGGGAGGCTTTACCGGTTGCAGGTGACCAACTGGATCCGAGGAGGGCCGCTTGTGGCTCTGGCACTGCGTACAGCTGGCGATGTAGTTCTGAATTGTTTTGCTCATTTTCGGCCAATAGAACCGCTCTTTCGTGCGACTAAGTGTTCGTGCGGTGCCTAGATGGCCAGAGGTGGGGTCATCATGCGTGAGACGCAGAACAGACGTTTGGAGGGACGCAGGAAGAACCAGCAGAAAGCGGGCGCCCGTCGTGGACAAGTTTCTCTGGTAAAGAAGACCATTTCGGACGCAGAATCGGCCTTCACCTAATTAATTTCTCGCTTCAGGGAAGAGAGCTTTTAAGCTTGGGTCATTACGCTGCTCAGCGGCGAAAGTCACGGCATCGGGAAAGCCAGACGACAGAGAAGCGATAAGGTGGTCCAAGTTATCGGCATTCTGGAGAGGCAATCCGCATCAGCGTGTAGACGACCAGTCTTGCATGAGATGGTGAAGGCATGTTCTTGCAAACGAATGGCCCATCTTGCGAGGCGGCCGGATGGGTCACGAAGGTTGATCAGCCAACACAGGGAATGGTGATCTGTGACGATAGTGAACGGGCGACCATTGATGTATGAGCGAAATCGTTGCACGGCAAAGACTACCGCTAGGCATTCCTGTTCGGTCACTGTGTAGTTGCGTTCTGGCTTGCTTAAAGAGCGACTTGCATACGCCACAACGTGTTCCTTCTTGCCAGAACGCTGAACGAGAACGGCACCGATACCGATGCCACTTGCGTCTGTGTGAATTTCCATGGGCGACGAAGGATTGAAGTGCCGAAGTATTGGCTGCGAAGTTAACAAATGCTTCAGCTTGTGAAAAGCGGCTTCGCACTCGGAGGTCCACTGAAACTGGCTGTTCTTGCGTAGAAGGCTCGCCAGTTGTTTCACAGATTTAGGACGCTCGAACGATTCAACGGCCGCTATCTTTTGTGGGTCAGATCTAATGCCATCTTTGTCGACGAGATGTCCTAACACCAATGTCTGTCGCTCACCAAAGTGGCACTTTTTTTAATTCAATGCAAGGCCAGCTTTTTCAATGCAGCTGAGCACGAGGTCTAGGCGAGTGTTGTGCTCCTCAAACGTACGTCCAAAAATTACGACATCGTCAAGGTAACACATACATATATGCCATCTTAAACCCCACAATATAGAGTCCATAAATCTTTCGAATGTCGCAGGAGCATGATACAAAGTATCAATATATATATATATATATATATATATATATATATATATATATATATATATATATATATATATATATATATATATATATATATATATATATTGGTCTCCTGGACTAGCCTGTCTGCAAACACCTCCAGTGGCATAGTCCACGTCAGTAGGTTGAAACCATACTGCCCCCCTTCTGAAGAACATGAATAAAGTGCATTGAGCCGGTGCTTATTCTTCCGGGGTAATGCTACGTAGCTATCGCATGAAGGGTGAAACATTCTGAGGACAGAAGACGACGAAGAAGACTGATTTCTACACCACGCATCAAGGCCCCTAGCAGCATGAATAAAATGTTTCTTTGGTTTTCAGGCAGAACTGACAAACTGATCCGAGACAGTCGCGGCCAGCTTTTGGCCATCCCCATCCGAACCACCGGCAAGATAAGTGCACTGACGTAGCTGCGCCGTAAATAATGTTATTTTTCTCTCTTTCTAACCACAAAATGGTTCTAAGAACCCCCGTTCAATCGTTGAGCAGATGCTTTGCCAACTTCTTTCGCACAACATCAATGTGGGAGTCAACTTCAGTCAATGCAGTGACCAAATTTGTTAAACGTGAAGACAGAAAACACTGTACCCTCTTCTCTCTTTTCACTATAAATAAGTGTTTCAAGCCACCGGTAGAGGCTGAGGGAGAGCAATGTCCTTCGGCTCTATCATGCCTTCTTCTTAAGCCACAATAATTAGGTGGTAATATCGCTAAATTGGTGTACATGTGAATATAAACTCGGCATTTGAATGCGTAAAAGCATCGAACGGGCACTAGGCCTTCCCATAGACACCGGCAAACACAGGCTCATAAGTATGGGCATGTGCAACATGCTCTCGAAGGTGACCAAGGCACAAACACTAGCTCAGTGCGCGGGGCTCTCCTCCTCAAAAACCGGGCAGCGTCTCCTACTGTCGCTGGGATAACATCAAACGGGTTGGGAGGAACAGAAGATCCCATAAAAATGAAGGGTACGTACGAGGTGGCACCCTTCCCGCGTAACGTGCACCCACAGTACAATGTTGGCTGGCAAAAGGCATGGGCGAAGTCTCTCCTTGATTTGGTTGCTAAGTCCGTGGGCCATGTAGCTTTCGTCGATGCGGTGCAGTATGACCACTCCAATCGTTTCGTGGCAGTGGTCGTTGATCATCGTGGTCGCGTACTCAACTTCCGCTAGGAAAGTCTCGTCCTCCGCAGCAGAGCAGGCAGCGATAGCCCAGCTGATGGTAGACCCTTTGCGTCTGAGGATATTTGCGCACTCCAGGGAGGCCGATAGAGCGATCGCCTCAAGGGTAATCTCCAAGAAAGCTACCGCTATTCTAAATTCCAGGAGTGTAGTAGGCTACCACACAAGCACCTTGTTTTCGACCCACCTGGTGTCAGAGGTACATCCGGCTATTCCCGACGCCAATGAACTTGCCCGTAATCGTACGTGAGAAATCACGTGCTGAGGTGGTCCGGGGAGGGGGGGGTAAGGAAGCGGGTTTATAGATAGCTTCAAAGGTCCAAAATGTACTTTTCATGTTATCAATCGACTAGGTCTACGCATTCTAAGCTCACTCGGCCGCAGTCGTCGGTTCGTCAGATGCCCCAAACAGGTTCATTTCCATCTTGTGGCACATTCAGCCACTTTGCTGATGGCATAACTCCCGGGTGTCCTATTTGTGGGCCACATAACTGCACGCTCGCTCAAATGCTCGGGCGGTGCCCAGCGTTACGCGGCCTGAAGTTCAGCACATAAAACTAAGAGAGGGCCCTTAAAAGCTCAGAAGTCCTGCGAAAGGACGGAGAGACACGGTCTTTCAGTCCCCGCATGTTCGTGGCCAGCAACTGTGGGGGAACCCTCTTTATGCGTCTGTCCACTTTTATAGGACCCAAATTAAGTGCACTTTACCGACTCACTCACTTGTTCAGTGCACATCGATGCATTTTCCAGCGTTCTCTTTTTGGTGATGTAGTGGCGTGCTGAAAGTACAGAGCCGCTTGTCGTTCTTCGCTTAATAGAATTTCTCGCTACCACATCAATTGCTTTGATGCAGTGGCGAAACTGTGGCTATTTAGGGGCGAAGCTCCTTAAAGCGGCACCCGTTCTTCCCTCATCATAGTACGTAACAAGTCTTACGCTTTGAGTTGCAAGGTTGTGCTGGCGGGAGATTTCTCCTGTGCGTTGTTGAATAATAAAAAAGTCGCAGCGTGCACGTTAACTAAAAGCCGAATTCTCCTGTCTTTCTTTCCCCATTAGGAAGCATTTGCATGTACACTGAGCACTATTTGACAAGAAATAATTGCTACGTTATACTCGCTTGGCGTAACCTTTTAGGGGCGAAACAAAGGGAAGTTTATTGCACTTCTGACAAGTAAACAAATACGTAATTCTTTTCCAACACTTATCACGGACACATGTGGTAAACACACCCATAAACAAAAAAACACGTTTGGAATGTACACTACAACATATCCGCTATCATTCGAGCACTCGTTTAAAAAAGATTACAAGAGCGCTATACAGCCCGCGCGCAAAAGACCCATTTTCGTTTACGGGCGAAAAAAGGGTGTGGTAATGATCACCGCTGTTCGGGCTCCAGAGAACTAAGGGGTTAATCCGTACAGAGATCAGATTCAAGACACATCATTACACAATTGATAGGAGGGGTTGGGCATTGGCACTTTTTGTTTGCCCCTCAGAAAACAGTGGGGCGCAGTGGCTGGCGTGCGCCTAAAAAGGGGTTATCGGCAGGCGTAACTAGCCTTTTTGCAGAAAAAAAAACCTTGCATGCCAGCGGCGGAAAAACTTGTCCTCGCCGCGGGCTCCAAGTTGGTCTGCGAGGTGCCGCCACACTATGTTGCGGATACGAGCTATGGTCGGGAAGGCCGCTCTGACCGCAGAGCAGCTAACATCAGCAAAGCAGCGTCGTTTCCAGACCGGAAATATGGTGCAGAGGCCCACTAACTTTGCAAAGGCGCCTTTTTTTCTGTTCAGGGCTGGGGGGGGGACGGATTTCGAAATCCCTCACAGTCAGGCGCCAAACCCGTTTTACCGCTGGGCACTCAAATAAGGCATGCGCCAAAGTTTCATCCGCGCGACAATTGGGACAGCGGGGTATAGGCGTGATGCCAAACTTGGGGAGGCGCTGGCGGGTTAGGAGGACGTCCCAGTTTTTCCTCCATGCGAAGTCTTGGGCGGAGGAAGGGATGGCACGCCCATCTGTTTTGCCTTTCCGCTTCCAGTTCCGCGACTGTCGCCTCTCCTCGGGGGATATCTGGTTGCTGGTGATTTCTTCCACAATGCGAGCAGGTGGGTAGAAAGGTACTCGTTGGGGTGCCGTTTACTACTACGTGGCATGTGATGTTGCTGTACAGGAGGGCGATGGTGTCTACGAAGCATGTCGGGAAGTCGATCTGGTGGAGTATCTCCATCATATATCCATGGCGCACCTGGTCAAACGCCTTTGCCTGGTCCATGGAGACAGAGGCTCCAGACAGGGACTTGGCAGACGTGTACTTGCAGACATCCGTTGTTACGGTAAGGTTGGCAAACATGGAGCAGCCTGGAACCACACAGGACTGCCAGGGAGCGACGATGGATGACAAGAGGAGCTTAAGGCTGCTATTAAGAATGGAAGCAACCACTTTATAGTCCACGTTGAACAGCATTACGGGGTGCCTCGCCGACAGCTCCTCCTGCGGGGCTTCTCTTTCAGTAGGAGGACATTCCTCCCCTCTCCAAAGGATGCGGGTTTTAGTTGCTTCGTAACCACCATGTTCGCCAGTGCGACAAGCACTCCTTCTAGATCATCGAAAAAAATGGCGTAAAAGTTGGCTGTAAGGCCGTCAATACAGTGTACTGGAAGAGGCAGTGGAGTGAGCGAGGCGGCCGCGCCGCATCTCGGCTGATTCTCCGGTGGGTGACAGTAGCGGCGGCGCTGTTGTCCCATGGTGCTGAACATCTCCGGAACGTCTACATTGGGAGCATGGGCGCCGTAGCCTGCGAAGGCGTCTAATTGCTCGTTTTTTGCGTGTCTAATGCGTTTCTGAGCTTCTATCAGTGGACGCACCTCCTACGCACCACGTTGCACGAGTGAATATGCAGGCACACTGAAATTGCGTCGATACAATAGTTGTTTAAAGAGCCTGCTGACCCACAACAAAAACAAAAATGTCAATCGGAATTTGCAAGAATCCGCATAGCTTCTCACTCACGCAGCGCTTTGAGCTGCGTTACGTCATTAGTGGCTACTGGCGAACTACAAAGAGAGGAGAAGTATCAATACTGCTATCAAATAATACGTTTGTTTTGTCGGCACTTTGTACGATATGCAGAGCACAGTGTTCCTTATGTGAGCCTACACGAGCTCGATCGTTTCACGAGAAACCCAAGTTTAAGTAACGCGGCTACGACATTTATATCGGTGACAACTCAATTTTATCGTGCCTGTTTTACGGAAGAAAATAAATAATGCTTTCTGAAAGACTTATTACATATTAAACATATTAAAGAAACACACAAGCATATTAAAAAGTGCCAATTGTATATATAGCCTGTCTGCTAATCTGCATAAATTTACTGTAACCAGTTCTCATTTTGTGTCGACAGCCTAAATTGTGCTGCTTTCCAAATAATCTATTGGCGTAACACCATTGCAAGCCAGCAAATTTATGAGGATGTTTTGCATTATAAGCATAGTTCTATTGCCAAGTGTGAAAGTGTAGGCAGGCAGTGGTGCATCTTGTTTTGAGAAATTTAATTTCAATATGTACCCACTAAACACACACACAATATATATATATATATATATATATATATATATATATATATATACATATAGTGTGTGTGTGTTTGTGTGTGTGTGTGTGTCGACAAGGTACACGCATTTAAGCCACACGTCACCGCCCCATAACAATATCTATGCAATGCCCCTTAGCACAGCAGCTATATTTAGGTGGTGCATTTCTCGTCTGACTACGTTAGAGTTGAATTAGATTTAGGATGTCATACTGCCAAAAAGGTAAAATTAACAGTGCGCATATTCAGCTTCCCCAACTGTAAACTTTCTGCGCAAAACTAGCACCAAGAATTTCTTTTTTGAGGGGGGAGGGTACAGCAGAACCACTAAATTTTGCAATTGGTGGTCGCTTTCAGTGCGTGTAAATATTTTAGTATAACCTAAAAAGGTAAATTATGAAAAAATTTCATGGTGTAGGGGGTTCAGGTTCTCTCCCTGTCCCCTGTCTACTAACTGCCTCCTGGTTGTGCGTGCGTTTGAAACAGTATTTTTTTTTAATCTCACAGCTTTCCGAGCGCAGCTAACTTCCAATATATCGGCTTAGTTATTCTGTATATTGTAGATGCCTCACCAACGAAGAAAGAGTTAAAACAGAAGAAATATTATAAGACACCCTCTTTCTGAATTATTTTCGATCTCTACGAGGGCTCTTATGGAGCTCAAGTTCAGTAGATTGGCCTGTCATACTTCAAGGACTATGGCATATGTGCTAGACATGAATGATGGGCAGGTACGAAGAAATTTGAATTAAGAGAACACGACGGAGGGGCCAAAACGCTTAGCAGTTCCTGTACGCGGCGCGCGGCCTTTTCAGTACTACTCGACTGCAGCGCCGCCGCTATGGGCAACGTGGAAGGAATCAGGCGGCGAGGCGCGGTCTCACCACTCATCACTTATAGTACACTCTACCATCAGTGGCGGGGGCCGAGTTCACGTGCATGCTTGTTTTCGCGCCCCTAACCTCTTTTGCAGACACTTCCGTGCTGAGTAACGCAACCTCCCTTTCTCCCAGCCATGGGAGGTGCTGGCAGACTTATCTAATTTTGTCTTCTCCACCGGTTTCTCCGTCGCTGTCGGCGTCTCGAAAAAGGGCCAAGAAGTACTCGCAGAAGACATCGCGGATTCCCTTTGGTTCAGTTGCGAATGAATCGTCCGGGCGTTTCACTCGGGTGATTCGTATGCTGCCATTCTCAGTTGTGTCACTGGGGTGCGCTCCGAGGTGGTTAGTTGGTGCGCCCCGCTCCCCAGGCGGTGTGTGCGCGCGCAGTTGAATCAGCCGAGCATACTCGACCTCCAGGGTGTTCAAATAGTCACGCATGCATGTCGTCAGCGTCTCCGCCCCCTTGAAAATGCGTATTCTGCACAGGATCTCATTAAGTTTAGCGTTTATGGGGCTCTTCCGGGCCTTGCCTTCGTTTTGAAGGATTCCCTTCCACTCCGCTTTCAGGGTGTCCCACGAGCGTGGGGTTAGGTCTGGAGGCCCGCAGGCGCGCCCTAATGCACTCGATGCTATCGTCGTCTTGCAGAAGCACCGGGTCCACTCGCCACCCATGGTCATCAGTACCGAGTCCAGGCGAGCCGCTAAGCGTAGTGACAAGGGGGAGGTGATCTCATTGACTCGCTCGGTCTATCGGCGGGGTAGGGGGAGGAGAGAAGGACCTCGCATGCCACGAGCGAAGGCAGGAGTAAGTCGGGGAGATACGTCCGATCTAATCGGCTGGCTGTGAGGTGAGAGGCTCGAGTTGGGGCAAAAAGGTCGCCGTGCGCGACCAGCCACGCGTCGGATAACCGAAGGTGTCGAAGAGTCTTCACGAGCTCCCTAGCATAATACGTGGACCCCCCTCGGCCCAATCCCCTGACGTCGCACTGCGAGTCCACGACACAGTTGAAGTCCCCCAGCAGGACGTGCGGGACGGGTTCCGAAAGAAGGTCGTGCAGCTGCTGGAAGAAGGTGTTTGGGTTCTTCCGCGTTGCGGGGGCGTACACGTTCACTAACCAAGTCCATCTTTCTCTGATGTAGAGGTCCAACATGAGCGACCTGCCATTAGCACCGAAGATGCAGAACGCCTTTTGCCGGAAGCGTCGCGTAGTAAAGACCATTCCCACTCCACAGGCCCTATTTAGTTAAGAGAGAGGAAGGCGTCCACCTGGAACTCATGCCTGAAGGTTCAGACCTCTAACGGTGACCGGAAGTGTGTCTCTTGTAAAAAGAGCACATCGATACCCTCTGCTTGGGCGAAGGTCAGAATGTCTCGCTGTTTCGATTTGTCACAAAACCCGCGAACGTTCCAGGTGGCGAACTTGGGAGTTGTAGTGATCTGCTCTGCTGGGCGTGGGGAGAGAACTTGGGGTGAAGGAGGAGGTGGGGCGACCACTTGTGCCGGGGCGGCACGCTCAAGTGAGCCGAGCGTAATGGCGCGGGCGGTGCAGTTGCTAGGTCGGCTAAAAAGCCCTCCGTGGTTTAGAGGACGCGTCATAGAAGCCGTGGTACCGATTAGTCGCAAGGGCAGCAGGCAGCTGTGCAACACAGGAACATAAACAAAAACTATTGCCGTGGCTTCGGCTGGCGAAAGGAGCAGAGGTGGAACAAGAGTAAGCGGTGCGGCCACCACTAATAGCAGAAACAAGCGTGGGAAAGGGGGCTGTGGCGTCATGTTAGAAAGAGCGGAGCATGCGTGAGAAGGCGGAGGGGGGAAGGGGAAGGACCGTGTTGCCGTGTCACGGCGCCCGCTCTTGTGTTCGCCTTGAAGGAAACACGGAGAAGAAAAGAAAGGGAGGATGCTTCGGCGAAGAGCCTATTTTTTCCCGCTTGTTCTTGAGGGCGAGTGCCCGTTCCCTGTCGGGGGCGCGTTCAATTTCTGCGACTTCGCAATGGGAGGGGCATCGCTGTCGCTAGAACAGACGGGTACTTTAGAGCGCCGAGGGTTGTTTTCAAGGTTCGTGGGGAGCCTCAAGCCACGCCCGGTGACTTGTCCGCGCCTCTTGAAGGGGACCTTGATCTGGAGCGCTCGCGCCTATCGGTCGGGGCTGCGC
The DNA here is from genome assembly GCF_043290135.1 of Rhipicephalus microplus. Taxonomy (NCBI): domain Eukaryota; kingdom Metazoa; phylum Arthropoda; class Arachnida; order Ixodida; family Ixodidae; genus Rhipicephalus; species Rhipicephalus microplus. The sequence goes on along the minus strand of NW_027464588.1, from coordinate 31,839,077 downwards.
CGGCAGTCTGCATCTCGATGAAGGTGCACGGGTCCGTGCTCAAGTGGTCAGTATCCGGCAGGACGTAGCGGCCACAACTTACGATGGGCACTTCCTCCGGGTTGAAGGGGAGCAACGTCGAGGGTGGAAGTGGGGGGGAAACTATTCTCGTCAAATCTAGAGAATGCAGGCTCGTCGTTTTCGGGACTCTGCGCCTTTGTTGGCACTTCTTGTTCCTCGCTTGCAGGTTGCGAGAAACTTCAGGAGTCGCGGGTGGATTCCGGAGAATCATATTCATGGCCGCTCGGTTCGTCCTGGTCGCCATCTGAACTAGTATTGCTGGTGTCGTCCCCCGCTTCGAAGCCTGCGTTCAAGGAAGCGGGGGTCGCTGCCACGGTGTGGGCGTCTTCTGTCCTTCGGGGTTCTTTGAACTTCCAGTGGTCTGGGCCATTTGTTGTCATGTGAGGTCGAGTCCTGGGTCTTAGGCCCTCAAGCCCTGATGTCGGTTCAGTCCCGGTAGGCGGGCGAGAGGTCCTGGAGTGGTTGTTACTAGTAACTGGCCGCGTCTCGTTTGGAAGGCCGCGCACTGCCGCTAGGTACGCACGTTTCCGGAAACACTCGCGTGTGCCGTGCCGCCCGCCACATCTCTTACACTCCTCAACACGCCCTTCGGTGTCATGCCCAAATACACCACATCTCTTGCAATAAGCGGCTGCGGATGCCGTAGCCATGTGCCCCGATTCGTTGCACCTTGCGCACACTCTGCGCATACCGCGGTATTCACACTGGCCTACTCATTTCTATGCGCACTACTCAAACCCCATTAAGCTTGTTTTGTCGATTAGGAACTGATGCAAAGGAAACACATCTTATCTTGCCGTACTGTGAAAGAGTGTTAATAAAGACCTCGTCTGGTATATATGCCGGAAAGCGGTATACGTTAACAAACGTAACTGGGGGTCCTACCGCTCCTACTGTTACGTGTCCCGGTTAACCTTGAAGCCCTCTGCGAGCTTTAGCTTCGTGGCCTGACTCGTGTGTCGGGTACACACAAGGAACTTCGCGCCCCTCATGTGATGCAAAACTAACACACTATCAGGTCCGGCTGTCTCTTCAACTGCATCTATAAGGTCGTCAACAGGCACGTCCCGATCGGGGGCAGTGAACAGAAAACAGTTCTTCCTCACCGGGAGGGTGCTTGGGCTTGCCATGTCTGAAGGGGGCGTGTCCGCTAGTCTCGCGGGCACTCAGCGGGCGGGACTAGAGGGGGCGACTTTTTGGTCTGGTAGTGTGCAGATTTCTTCACACTCTCGTACACAGGGCGGCTCAGAGATCGCTCAGTGTCAGGTGGCACCAGGGCAGAAGGCTTCCGGGGCAGCAGGCGGCGTCCGGGGACCTTGCGATGCCTAGCATGGGGGAAGGAGAAGGCCTCCAGGCGGGAGGCCCGAGTCCAGGGGCGGTGGCCGCTTGCGGTAGGGCGCGACAACTCTGCCACAGGTTGCTTCCTTTTTCCTTGAATGGGACCAGTGGGGCCACGTCAGCGTGACGTGGCCCCGAGCCGGCTGTGTGACTCGCGCGGAGAAATGGCTTGCTCGGACTTGATGTCAGCCAAAAGGACTTGGATCTTAGCGGCACCCACTTGTCCCTCCTAGTCGTAGTCGTAATGTTTAACAAGTGTTACATTTTGACTTGCAAAGTGGTGCCGGTGGGAGATTTATCCTGCGCTTTGTTGAACAATAAAAAGTTCACGGCGTGCGTGTTAACTAAAAGCCGAACGCTCCTGTCTCTCATTCCCCATTAGCAGTCATTGACATGTACATTGATCACGAAAGGGATGAAAATATGCGAGATTGTGGTACTTGGAGTGTTAAATAGATGAACGAACGGACACACAGACAGATGCATGAATGGACGCATGAACGAATGCAGGGAAGGGTGCATGCATGAACGCTGGGACAGACGCATGAACAGACGCACGCACGGACGGGTGGATAGACGCATGGACGGTCACACAGATGGACGCATGGACGTACGGAAGCAAGAAGGAATGGACGGATGAATGCTTCGCCCCCCTCTCCATCATTAACTCCATGGATATGCTGCCATTTTTTGCTTTTAGAAAGATTTAGAGAGCATTGGGCCGCTGGGCCATGAATACAGTGAACTAGTTTATACCATGAAGTCGAGGTGTTTAAAGGAGGAAAGTAGACAGGAAGTGCAAGCCTTAAGATTGTGGGCATGTTCCGCATCTCGTTTAGTCTTTCGTATGTCCGCTGGATGGTGGTGCTGGTATATGCGGAATATGCGATGAAAAGAGGCGAGATGGTGGTACTTGTAGTGTTGACTAGATGAACGAACGGACATACAGATAGATGCATGGACAGACGCACGGATCGCTGCATGGACAGAAGGACACATGGAAGGACGCCGGGACGGATACATGGACGAACGCAGGGATGGACGCACAGATGGACGTGCGGAAGCATGAACAGACGCACGCAAGGACGGGCGGATTGACGTATGGATGGTCACACAGAAGGACGCATGGACAGGCGCATGGACGGACAGAAGCAAGAAGGAATGAGCGGACGGATGCTTCGCTCCACTCTCCATCATTCACCCCGGGGATATGCTGCCATTTTTAGATGCGAAGCATATGGTGGGGCTCAATATATTTTGCGACGAGACCGCCCTTACTGCACATGCCTGTACCCTCCCCCACCTCTGCTACGCTCGGGCTCTCCCATTTTCTTTGCCATGCCGACGATGGCAGCGTCTGCAAGCGAGTTTTGCGATTTAAAAAAAAACTGCAGCTTTGTGGCAAACGCGAAGCAATCCACGCAAAAAAAAACGAATCGGAAGGTCACGCGCAGAATGACAAGCCCATCAAAACGTGCCACGCGTTTATATAACACGCACAAATGACGCCCGAAACGTGGTCACAGGTACAGATGAACTCAAATGGGTGTTTCAGGTGTTACTTCGCTGTGTCTGAAAAGCGCGCCCCTTTTCGCTAATGGAGACTGTGACGATTACAGTGACCTTCGTCCGCCCGGTAACTACAACGTCGTTCCGGTGAAATGGTAAGGACCACCAGGATGTACGACTTTCTCCACTGCGAAATAAGCACACGCGCGAAGTCCGCCCTGCCCCCTCTCCTCAGGACAAAGTACGCGGAGGAGAATAGAACGCGCGGCGCCGCGTCGTGACGATGTAGCGACGCGTGCTTATTGCACCACCTTGCTGGTAATGATAGTTTCCTCAGAGGTGCACGTCACCATCAGTAAGTGGTGGATATAAATAGCTTGCCATTTGAACGTCAAAGCAGATGCTCCTTCATGGCTCAGTTCTTAACGTTTTGCATTCACGTTTCAGAGTTCTCAAGTTCGATTCCACAGGCCAGTCTATTTCCGAATGATTTTCTGTCTTGCATTTTATATATAGTTACGTATACATATGCGGCGAGTGACAGCGACGCCAACGCTGACGATGACGGGAAAATCTAGATGAGACTGTCCATAAAACAGCTATTGCAATGAAAAAAAAAACTACGGCTTGCACTACCCACCCCGGCAATATAGGCACTGTTTCTTGACCTCTAAGGTAGTGCCAGTGGTACATTTCTTCTGTGGGTTGTAGGAAAGTAAAGTTTCGCAGTGGGTGCGTCAATTAAAAGCAGGCTGCTGGTCTTTGTGTCCAATCGCAGTCTTCTGTCTCATTGCGCATCAGAAGTGATCGACATGTTGCAGCAGGCAACGCTGGTCCGCCACTGCGTGCTTTGCGTCTCCCCAAGTTTCAATCCTTTGTAACGCGTCTATGAGCGCCAGTGTGAACGCCACTGCCAGTGTAATCGTGCGCGCAAGCTGCTCCACATCTACACGTGGTTCTTTTTAGCCGGATGGTGCAATTCTTTTGTGGTAATACTTTTGTTCTACAGTATTGTAAGCGTAGTACTCCTATTTTGCTTTTCGTATCAATATGTCTCATCTAAATATAAAATATTTAAACGTCTCCGTATAATTTGAATCTAAATTACTACGTTTCCATTTTCGGCTTAAGAAAGTTTCATTTTTAAACCTTAGTGCTATATGCCTGTTTTAAAATATGGAACAAAAATGCCCCTTTCATTGATGCTGAATTGCAGTAAAGAGAAAAAAGTTAGTGATGAAAAAATATCTGCACCACATGCTTAGTTAGATTAACAGAGTAAAACCTGTTTCTTGACCATCGTGGAAATCCAGGTACCTGCTACGAATAAATAAAATTGGCTGACCCCACCAACAGTGGGAATCGATGATATGCGAAGCACGAATAAGGAAGGTCGATATGTCACTTTAAAACCAGCACAACGTTACGAGACGGAGGTAAATTGTGCCATACATGACTTCCATGTCATGATTATTCTATTTAGACAAGCCATTTATCTTCGTCGCTTACTCACGTCACTTCATACAAAATTTGGTATATGCGGAGCTAGTAATAGGGCCGTGAGCGGGCTATGAGCGCAGCTAGTAGTCAAGTTTTACATAACACGCATGCGATAATTATCATGTTGGGACGTGTCATTTACATTTGTCATCTATTCACCTCACGTAATACGAGCTTTCGTATATATTGAGCTAGAAAAACGGTCGTGAGCGCGATATTAGCGTAGCATGTAGTCATGCTTTACATGGCATGCATATCAAGATTATCATGTTTAGACCTGTCATTTACATTCGTCGTCCTCTCACGTAACGTAATACCAAATTTGGTACATGCGGAAATAGTGAAACAGCCGTAAGCACGTCTGCTATGAGCGTAGCACGTAGTCATGCTTTACATGACACGCATATCACGAGTATCATGTTTGGAAGTGTCATTTACCCTCGTCGTTATTGCAAGTCATGTGATAGCAAATTTTATGTGGAGCTAGCGTAACGGCTGTGAGCACATCATGAGCTTGGAATATTGTCATGTTCTTACATGACACGCGTGGCATGATTATCATGTTTACACCAGTCATATAAGTTCTTCATTCGTTGACGTCATATAACACCGAATTTTGTATGCGTGGTGCTGACAAAATGTCCGCGAAAGCATCATCAAGGGTCCAATGTACTCCGACGTAACGTTAACAAGTGCGCAGGCTTGGCGCTATGACGCTACGCTAGCGAAACGCGAGCACGCTATATTCGGACGTCAGGCGCAACCGGCGCTACCAGCGTCTGTCAGTGCGACCCGGTGGCGACTAGCGCGAAATGAAACATGCTCCATTTCGCGCTGATGACGTGAACCAGCTCTACCCAGTTAGCACTGTGTCTGCCTCTTTTCGTGATGGAAGGACGCCGGGCGCCCACAAACGCACACTTGTAAAAGCAACGCAGGGCAGCGCAAGATAGAGGCCTGGTGTGGCATCACCGGCCTGACGCGACGAAAGGAATGCCAGCGCGCACGCACGCTGGGTCACGTCAAAGTCTTTGGCACTTTGAAATTGGCATGTAGTCTTCTTCTTACATGACACGTACCTTATGGTTATCCTGCCTACACTAGTCACATACCTTCATCATCCATTCACGGCACGTAATACCAAATTTGGCATATGTGAAGCCAGTGAAATGGCCACGAGTGCATTGAGTGTCACATGTAGCCATGTTGTTACACTACACGCATGTCATGACTATCATGTTTGGACGCGTCGTTTATTTATGTAGTCCGTTCGCTTTACGTATCACCACGTCTCGTACATGTGAAGCTAGTGAAACGGCGGTGAGCTCATCATGAGCGTAGCATGTAGTCATGTTGTTACATGACACGCAACTCATCATTATCATATTTTCACCAGTGACATGTTCGTCATACATCACGTCACGTACTACCGAATTGGGTATATGTGACGATAGCGAAACAACCGCAAGTGCATCATGAGCGTGTCACAGATTCACGTTGTTACATGACACGCATGTCATGATTTTCATGTTAGGGTCTGTCGCTCGGGTTCGTGATGCAGTCATGTCAGACCATACCAGTTTGCGAATTGTCACGTGAACAAAACCACCGCAAGAGCAGCAAGACCACGAAATGTAAATCATGACGTTCATGGCATATGTTTCACGATTTTAATGTTACGACAAGTCCTTTATGTTTGTCGGACATTCATGTTATGGCATATTAAGTTTCATATTGACTGTCAGATCTCAATATTATTGTGGCAAAACAAAATTATAATGAGATCTAACATACAATAATACCAAGGAGTGTAAGTGTATAGCGGAAGGTAATATACCCATATGCAATTATATATATATATATATATATATATATATATATATATATATACATTAAAGTTTCACATATTAACTTCCCCTATACATTTACACTTCTTGGCATTATTGTCAGTTCAATCTCATTATTATTGTGTCAAAACACAGAAAAAACGAGCCTTTCATTATACACTTCCTTCCTTTATTCAGTAATGAGGGTCTCGCACTGGCAGCCTAGTGCTTCATCAGCTGCCAGCTCGTAACCAATTCGCGTGCAACGTGACGCCAAACAGGCTCATAGAGAATGTGCACACTCGCCGCTATGGAGGGCGTCAAGATGAGCGGACGCCAGCGCATTGGCTCCACCTTCTGCTATACTTCTTGCGGAACTGTTGAGTTCAATTTTTTCTAATTTTTTACCCACGTTTTCGCTAAGTGTAGGGGAACACACGGGTACCAATTTTCGCCCCGGCCACCCCAGTTTTCTTCCTTTCCAACCAACTTTTCGCCATTACTCGCTAAGCCACGGGTTGGTTCAAGACGACTATGAACACCTGCGCCGGTGTGCCCCGCCCCTACGCCGTAATCATGCTCGAAGCCATGGTGGATGGAGAAACGATCACTGAATAGGAAGCCAACGTGCCTGGCTGGATCGACGCAAGCAGACGTCGAGCGAAGTCTTCAACTACTACCACTGGCAAGCAAGCCGGCGCCAACTTTGGCAGCCCGTGAACCGGAGCTGTGACGAGGGTTGCAGACGCCAGCTGACTCTCCCTCTCCCAAAGAATTACCACCGTGTCATCGTCCACCCCGGAGGTGGCCTCGATGTACGTAGGTGCAACAAGGTAAAGTTCTTGCAAGCTCTGCTACTCTCTGCACGACTCCCGTCAACGGCGGCGAAGAAAGATACTGTTTGCACTAACGACACACAGAATAACTTTGTGATCAACACGCCGAACCTGCAAATGATAGAAGCGTACGCTAAGTACGAGAAATTGCTCTCATAGATCGAGAACATCCAGTATCCTCTTATATAGCGGCGTCTAGCACCACCAGCCGAGGCGTATTCCGACGGGTTGACGCTGACCTTCCAGATTCAGAGCTACAACGCCTGTTCATCTCATCTCATAACCCCACGTTAATGGGGGTACGACGAATCAAATATACAACCAGTATCATCCTTCTCTTCAATGGGCTTAAAGTCTACAACTATGTGCGGTGCGGCAGGCTCCTGCTGTGTTGCACGCTCTACAAGCGACAGATCGGCACCGGTCACACCGGCGGCCGCGTCGGGCATCGACAATTCCTCTGCCCTACCCCATCTGAGAAAGTCTGTGAACACTGCGGTATCAAACCCACTGGACCTGACCATGAGTGTTTGACACCCGAGTGCGCGTTGTGCGGACAGGCCCACATTATGGGCGACCACACATGCCCAAATCGCTATCAAATCCCTTACGTCTTTCGACGTCGACACCGCTGCAAACGCCGGCGTAACAACAACCAACAGACCTAAGAAGACTCGGCCACGCAACAGCCGAAGCCCATGCAACCTGCCGCAACTCGACCGACCACCACCAAGAACCCGACTGCAACGCCTCCTTGGGCCTATGGAGTCACCGGTAAAGGTGAGACCCACGGCTACGCGTGGTCGTGTAACTTGCCACAGCATGAAAACGACAAGATACGTGAGCTCGAACGCGAGCTAGCGTCGCTTCGCAAAGAAAATAAAGAATTCGAAGCACTCATTAGAAACATGCAGCCGAGTGAACGCGCTGTCGGGACGCTGACACTTTCCGCTGCAGCCGTTTAACACGCTTCCACCAACTCGTCAAACGCTAATCACGCTGCGAAGCGTCGCGCGGCCGAGGACCCCCGGACGAGCCCATTACTATGTCTAATTTCATGGTGGCAATTGCCCGGCTACCGGCTGACATTGCAGGAGGCCGCGTTGCTTATATGACCCCACACACCCTCCAGCTCACCGAACCTCACGTGTGGTTACAAATACTAAAAGAAAAGCACGCGGCGGTACTCGCGACAACCGCTATGCAGTTATCATGGTTAACACAGCAATCTTGTAATTTGGCCGTGAAATTGCTTTAACTTTCCCAAGGGGAAGGCAACCTTCAAACAATTCATTCAATCTAGTGGCAATCGGCCTGCCGTAATTCTAATTAAGGAAACGATGTTCGAGCCCGTTTTGCGTACCTATCACACTGATGTGGACCATCGAACAGGGACACGAGGGATAGCGACGCTCATCTCCGAAAAGTACGCATATGTTTGCCATGAGGTCCACTCTGATCTCAAAGATGAACATATTTTAATAGAATTAATTCCAAACTCAATGCTTAAACAGTCAGTCTTTATTCTCAACGTATATAGTGCACAAAAAAATGTGACAGATCCCAAGTACCTGGGAATCAATGTTATGCGAAGCATGTGAAGGGAAGGTGACCATGTTGCAATTTTTTTATTAAGCGATACGTCATAAATTTACGCTAAATATATGTACAAATGTTGCATGCACAGACATATGTTGAAGAGTTGCAGATGTTTATATAAGCAGTTGTTTGCACTTGGGCAACAATGCCAACTGCAACATGCATATTAGCAACACCAGAAGCTGATATGAAGCGCTGATGCTCATGAGGACGCTGGCTTTGGACACTGCTAGATATATAAACTTCAGCGCATCACAAATAAGCCCGATTCGCGTTAACCCGACGTGACGGCTGTACTAAACGAGTACATATGTAACGTTTATGAACTTGGGTAGGCAGCACTGAACCCACTATTAGTGTTTCACATAGAACAGTGTCTCTTTGAAAAGTATTTGCGAAACCCACCGTTGCTCTGTGGTAAAATGCTGCATTGACACGCAGAATGCTTGGGTTTGAATTCAGCTGGGACCCGGATATTTATTTGTTGAATTCGTCGGGTCGACACTACCGATATCGGGTATTTCTTAACGCTCACAAATTTAAATTGCCCATGTACGTTTTCGTCGTTCCTGGGTATAGATACCACGTGTAAATCACCAGTGGCAATTACTCACATACCAGCGGCACACACCCGCCCGCGAGTATGTCAGGCGGGAAGTATTTGACGACGTAGGCGACGCGATTTTGACATTACTCATGTCTTGACCAATGCGTCATATTCGTAAAACTATCTTACCCTTCCGTGCTAATTTTGGTTCACGCCAAGGTAAGGGGGTGACCACGAGAGAACCCAATTGTAAGCGGTAAGATAGATAGATAGATAGATAGATAGATAGATAGATAGATAGATAGATAGACAGATAGATAGATACGCTTAATGTCACCGAAGTTCGCTAAGAAATGCTTCGCATTCAAAACCAACAAACTACATTTCAGGGCCTCTTTCAGCGAGCGAGCAAAATTACAGGAGACCATATGTTCATAATCACTGGAGACTAATACCATGCATCCAGACTTTGAGTACCCCGGCTACACCCGTAAGGGCAATGCCCTGGCAGCGAAATGCACACACATAGACTCACGCACTTAACCGATTCCATTTCCGCTACATGGGTAGGTAACTCGGTTACGCGCGATAGAACTTCGGACCTCACTAGGGTTAGGCACGCGGGACAACCACGTGGACTAACCTGGGTGAGAATCTGGAAAGTGACCATTATATTATACAGACGATCGTAAACGTGTTTACACACGAACTGCGGCATTTTCGCAAAACAGACTGGGATCGCTTTCGAGAGCTTAGAAAACGCGGTGACAGTACAAAACCATATCAGAACTTCTTGCAGAAATAAAAAAAAGACATTGCAAATTCAACTAAAGATATTGAAACCAAACTGGAGGTTGAGCGCATGGATAGCCGTTTAGCTCACTTAGTCGAAGCTGAGAAATCATTGCACGCAAAAGGGCGCACGCAAAAACTCAATCGCAACCTTCGTAAAAAATTAGCTGAGCTCAATCGTCAAATTGAGGAACGTTGCCGTAACCTAGAGCGTCAGCATTGGGACAAAGTGTATAACTTGGTTGATGATGAAATGCGAAACGGGGTCAAATGAAACCTGTTGAAACACCTACTAGGCGACAAACTACCGAAAGCGTCTCAACTATTCAGTATAGACAGACTAATACACAAACTCAGTCTTGGGTACTCAAATCACCGACGAGCTAGCTACGCGTTACCTAGCACCGAAGTGCCCCGCCGCGGTGGTCTAGTGGCTTAGGTACTCGGCTCCGGACCCGCAGGTCGCGGCTTCGAATCTCGGCTGCGGCGGCTGCATTTCCGATGGAGGCGGAAATGTTGTAGGCCCGTGTGCTCAGATTTGCGTGCACGTAAAGAACCCCAGGTGGCAAAAATTTCCGGAGCCCTCCACTACGGCGTCTCTCATAATCATATGGTTATTTTGGGACGTTAAACCGCACATACCAATCAAAGCAACCTATGTAACAAACCCAGATCCCCATCCAATTACCCGCCTGCCCCGGATGATACGGAGGAGGATCCGTTTGCATCCCCTTTCACTTGCGCCGATGTTCGGGCTGTCATCTCCGAAATCAGCTGCTCCTCTGCCCCTGGCCCGGATGGCATGAAGAATAAGCTTCTCAAAAGTTTTGCCGAGGCGGACATAAAAGTTCTCACCAATTACATTAACAGAATGTAGGAGACTGGCAACGTTCCGCCTGAATGGTGCGAGGCAACCGTCATACTTATCCCTATGCCGGGTAAAGCGTTAGCGCTAGGTTCACTTCGTCCCATCTAGCTCACGTCTTGCGTGGGTAAGGTAGCCGAACACGTAATACTTAATCGAGTCACAAATTTCTTTGAGGAGCACCAGATTATACCGATCAGCCAATTTGGCTTTCGTTCGTCCTTCTCTACGCAGAATGTTTTGCTGATGCTCAACTATGAGCTCATGGATAAGATCACCAGAGACACTAGAGCTATTCTAGCACTCGACCTCGAGAAAGCATTCGACCGCGTCAAGCACTCTCATATCCTCGACTCGATTCGCAAAGCAGGATGAGGTACGCGTTTCTACAAATATGTTAGCTCGTTCTTGCGCGACAGGACGGCTACAGTCCAACTTGGCTCGATGGGCTCAAAGAAATTCAACCTAAGACCGAGTGGCACACCCCAAGGGGCCGTGATCTCTCCGTTCCTGTTCAACCTCTCCATGCGCGCTCTGTGACAACAACTCTCCCAGATCAACGGCATCAGTCACGCCTTTTACGGAGACAACACCGTCTTGTGTACGAGAGGCAGTGATGGTTATATCGAGGAGCGAGTCCCAGACGCGCTAAACATGATACAAATATTCTTACGGCAGGCTGGTCTTTTGCTATCAGCAGAGAAGTCAGAATTACTTCCATACAGCCCAAAATACAAGGCTCACAAAGACGCATACGCGGGGATCAATGTCCTGACGGCGGATGGTACACTCATCCCCACGGTGGACCAAGTTCGCATACTAAGCATGGTCATTCAGGCCAACGGCCATAATGTCGTCAGTATTTCTCATATTTCCAGGAAGACTGAAGCAATGGCAAAATAATTTAAAGAGTAGCTAACAGGCGTGGCGGAATATCTGAGGAGAATCTCCGCAGACTTTTCCACGCTTTTCTCATGAGCAACATCAACTATGTGGCTCCCGTCCACCCGTGGCAAGAAGGAGCCATACGCCGTCTCGACGTGATCATCCGCCGGTCTGTTAAACAGGTGCTCGGGTTAACTGGCAGCACCCGTACGGTCAAGCTCAATGAGCTAGGCATTCATAACACATTCAACGAAATCGTTGAAGCTCAAAAGTATCTCAAACTTTAAGGCTGTGTTCCACTTCAGCTTTGTGACGGTTACTAGCCACCTCGCGCTCAAGTCTCCCGTATTCTAAGAACGTCCGCGGCAGCTCCCTGAAGACCTTCGCGCAAAATTAACAGTATCCCTGATACCCTGTAACATGCATCCCACAGATAACGTTGGCAGAAGTCAGGCACGGGCACGAGCCCTACTCAGTACCGCAGCCGCTATGGAGGATAACGTGGTCTTCGTAGATGCAGCGCAGTACGGCTCTACGGACCACTTTGTCTCGGTGGTTACAACACTTAAAGGCGAGCACTTGTCGTCTATGACTTTATTAAATTCGAACGCTGATCACGCCCACCAGGTCGCTGTGGCACTAGCTTTCGCTGGAAGCGATCCCACCGCCATTTAATGGATTCACGCACAGCCGCACGGGCCTTTATGACGGGCTCAGTTTGTCGGTAAGCCGCGAGCGTTCAGTCTGCTGCCAATTGTTCAGACAAAAAACACATAATGTGGCTCCCGGCACACTTTGGCCGACACGTGCACGGAACCATCCTTAATGTCGATAAGTTGGCTCTCTTCCGGGCACGAGGTCTCACATTCCACGCCGGGGAGAACCTCTCGAAGGCTGAGGACGTCATTTGTTTCTTCAGAGACCCGTTCCTAACTTTTAATGAAATTTGCAAACACTTCCAGTTGGAGCGGTGGAAATACCCACTCCCGCACCAACACTTAACAATACCTCAGTCCATAACTCTACGACTCTTACAGACGGACGCGTATCCATCGCCTCTAACTTGCTCTAAATACATATATGGCATTGATCCGGGGTGCTGGCGCCGTGGTCATCCCAACAGTACTCTCCAACACATGCTGTGGCGATGCCCTGCGTTGCGTGAGAGCAATGAGTCTCCCTCTACGGAGGCGGAGTGTGCCTGTCTCCTTACAAACCAGGACAAAGGAGACCAGTTTAGGGCCGTCCAGAGGGCCCACGACATAGCCGTTGAGATTAACCTCCCCATCCCGTCGTGGGAGTGACCCACCGGTGTCGCCCCCTAAGGGGGATTGAGCGCCATATCCGGATATTAATAAAGTTCTTTGCCTGCCTGCCTGACTTACCGCCATGGCTATAGGTGAGGCTGACGGACACTCCCACGTTAAAGTTCACATATAACCCCTATAAAGCGGCTGAGGGATAGCCGCCATGGTAGCTCAGTGGTAGAGCATCGAATGTGTTATTCGAAGGTCGCAGGGTCTGTTCCTGCTCACAGCAAGTTATCGTTTCCCCCACTTCTCTTTCTTCAAATTTACATTACGATTGGGCCTAATAACTTCCCCTATACATTCCTTGGCATTATTGCCTGTTCAATCTCATTATTATTGTGTTAAAACACGAAAAAACAAGCCCTTAAATATACACTTTTCTCCCCAATTAATATATATATATATATATATATATATATATATATATATATATATATTTCACTTGACATACAAGCTTCCCTTCAGATTGGTAATACCGTCATAAACATTTCCAGTGAAGCGCGGCTTCCTTGCGTCATCTTAGATAGTGAACTAACATTTCAAAAACATGCAGCATCACTAGTTAAATAGATTGCATTTGGTATTCACGTTATCATCAAGACATGAACTTATTTTCCGCCTCACATCATACGTACTTTGTATTTTGCTTATATGCATAGCCATATTTCGTATTGCGTATCATCTTTGGCCAACACATATTTCACGCACATCGAACGTTTGCAGCGACTTCAGAATCAAGCAGTTACATTAATGACTTTCAGCCCATTTTACTTCTCCTGCTGCTCGTTGTTTCCTCAGCTTAACATACTCCCATTGAGACAATTATTTTGTCATAGAATGTCCATTGTCGCCTTTAGATTCATCACGCATGACATTTTCATTGCATGCATTGATCATCGTCAATTAACTAATAGTAACATCACCCGGTTTTCCCAGTGCGATAATCTTCTTTTGCCGGCCGTAAGGACAAGCTACGGCCAGTTCTCAACCTTATTTACTAGCATAGCCATTTGGAATTCATTGCCTTTCGAATGGAAATTATCGCATAACATCCATATTTTCACTTCGCGCAGTAAGAAATTTTACGTTCAGGAATTAATCAACTCATCCGACTTGCTTAATTAACTGTTAATAGCTCTCCACAGTTCTGTGCTATTTTACTACTTCGATTTGCCTTTGTATAATTGATAACACTGTCAATAAAACGTGTTGCATTTGTCGCGGAGAGTTTATTAATATTGTTTTTTGTCTTCACTTGCTTTTGAATATTTCCTTGTTATTTTTCAATAGTAAGTATTACCATTATGTTGTGTATTGATCGTATTTTTATTGTTAATCAAGATTATTCATTATTACTCACAAGTCCGTATACTATTGCTGTATTTTTTGTAATTACCCCATCCATGTAGCCCTAGGAGGTCCCCCTGTCAGTTTCTCTGAAACTTTGGGACCTCCTGCTGTAATAACGCTAACCATGTAACTCAAGTGAACTATTTATTAAACGTGACTTCACTTGACTTGACTTGATATATATATATATATATATATATATATATATATATATATATATATATATATATATATATATATATATATATATATATATATATATATATATATATATATATATCATCGTAAGACCATAGTCTTGCGTTTGGAGAAAGTGAATAAAACGTTTATTTGATGTTCTGCGCAAGAACATCGGTGACTAGTATTCTGAAGGCTCTGCGTTAGAGTGCCTCGAGCGTGTAACGGAGGCGCATCTAGGCACGTTATACACGAGCGCCATTTGGAAGTTATATTCGAAAACGAAGGCGTGCACAAGTCACGGAGGGGCTGAGGTGTAGAATGCAAAGCGACGGGCAGGTGCCACCACCGTGCCGTCGTAGCAAAGCATTGAAAACACCTTCTTGAGCATCGCATTGCACTCATTGTCAGCGCAGCGCGTTAAACGCTACAGTCTTTAGAGTTACTTGTGAGTGCGTCTTCTAGTATAAAGGCAGACATACTAAACATCGACATGCTGTTATGGCGCCTCAGATGTGCGCAATATTTGCCTTTTTAATTGATAATCGCACAACTATGAACGCTAAACTTTGAGCAATACTGGGGGCGCTGCGGATAGGGTTTACCATTCGGTGCTGTTTGAGGTATCGTTAGGTTTGATATGCAGACAAATGTTCAGACAGACAAAGAGACAGACACACAGACAGAGCAAAATTTTTCCGCCGAAGGTCCTCAAGAAAGACTATTGTCTTTAAAAATCGCTCCGTGTGATTTTGCGTAGACTACAGGGCACCTAATAAGATTACCTGCAAGAATGTTGACTCCATGCCGCGCGTAGACGATGCTTTGCATTCGATGGGGGGTGCCGAGTACTTCTCAAGCCTAGACCTGCGTTAGGGTTAATGGCAAATACAACACAGAAATGGCAGCATTTCATCATCAGATGGGCTGTACGAATTCGACGTCATGCCATTCGGCCTTTGTAATGCTCCAGCAACATTTGAGCGGATGATCGACCCAGTTTTGCGAGGCTTGAAATGAAACACTTGCTTATGCTATTCGATGATATCGGCATTTTTCGTCATCCTCCCCTCAGCACTTGCAACGAATGGACGAACTTTTTACGTGCCTTGCAAACGCAGGCCTTCAGCTGAGCACAAAGAAGTGCCATTTTGCGACCAAAACATTTAAATAGTTTGGCCACATCGTAAGCAAGGACGGTACTCATCCAAATCCAGACAAGCTTACCGCTGTCCAACCGTTCCCGCGTCCTGAAAAAGCCAGAGATTTTCGCAGCTTCTTTGGCCTCTTTTTCTACTTTTGCCGATTTATTCGAGACTGCACCTCAATAGCTTCACCATCGCAGAAGTTGCTCGGGTCAGGCGTCGCATTTGTGTGGTCTCCTGAATGTGAGTTGGCGTTTGCCCAACTGAAATGTGCACTCACTTCAAAACTAGTCCTCTGTCTTTTCGACGAAACCGCACCTACGCCCCTGCATACAGGCGCTAGTGGTCATGGCAATGGTGGTATTCTCCTATAGTGAGACAAATATTCACGCGAGGAGGTCGTCGCATAGGCAACCTGTGGACTGACCCCTTCCGGAGAGAATTATGCCATCACCGAACAGGAGTGCCTAGCGGTCGTATGGTAATTACAAAAGCTTTGCCCTTATCTCCACGGCCGCCACATCCGTGGTTGCGGACCATCATGCCTTGTGCGGGCTCTCGGCACTTAAGTCGCATCAGGTAACCTTTCAGTGAGGGTGTTTGCATTGTATGTTTGTGTGTGAAGGATGTATTGTTTGTTGGTGAGCTTTGTTTTACTTTGTAGAACGCTGAAATTTTAACAATGACGACATTGGACTTTTCGTCAACTTTCATAACCTTTGTAAATGGTATTTTGTGCAAAAAAACAGACAAGAAGCAAGAGAGCAAAGACAGGCGCAGACTACCAACTAAACTCTATTTTCTGAGAAAGACACGTGTAAATAAAAGTCAAAGACACGTGGTCATGAATACAGGTTTACGATTGTATATTCTATCTCGACTTTATGCAGGTTCACCAATGGTCTCACCATAGATACTTCACCGGACATGTATGAAAATGGCCCTAACAACCTCTCGCGCGGTGCCATCTTTGAGCCTCGACAACAATTCTTTTTCACTTAGTAAAGGCTGGTATCTATATTCCTCTCAGTGGATGCAGAGAATAGACGAAGGCCCTTCTTTCAGATGATTTCTGTGCTCTATTATTGGTTCATTTGAGCAGCGTCTGGATTGGGTGCTGGAACACTTCCCACAAGATAGTGGAATACGATAGACTACCCCCCTTTCACACTCGATTAATCCGTCCCGGTGTATGACTACACACTCATTTCATTTTTTGACTTGCCACCCTCAAAGTTCCTTTCAACCGCTGCGTGGATACGACCTAGCCTGTTCTCGGTGGAAGATGTAAAAGTTAATTCCACTACAACTCTGATCTTTTTTCATGCAGTGAGACAAAGCTTTCCTTTATGGTAAACTAACGACCAGTCTATCCTTACCATGAGCCTCCTTCATAGCGTCACACTTTCCTTGACTTTTTACGTTCCTCAACACTGGTTTATTTAGAACAGTCAAAGTTTTGCATAAATAATTGCACTGTTGCACTCAATTCACTTGCTTAAAAACGCATCTTTCATTCGATGTCACCAAGAATTACACAAAGCGCACATCAGACAAGAAAACGGTGATGCCGTTTTTAACCGATTGAGAGCGGTGGGACCTGAATTCCAGCATATGTCTCACAGACCTCGGAAAATGCATCCAGCATATACGTTCACGCTCAGTCATGATCCTCATGCCGAAAACCTGGTTGCATCTTTTCCTATAATCTTCGGAAGTGAAGCTTTACCGCGACATTTTTCTTGAAAGCATTGAGCATCTTGTTCATATAGTAAGCGCGCTACCACTTTTCTCAACAAAACAAGATGATCATACGCACACCGCATAACCTTCAACACAAGATCATCCACAGATACGGCAGGGTCACGGTTTATCTTGCCCGGGGAAATCTCTCTAAGTATGGGTGCAACGCAATTTCTTCTTGTAAACCTAACCCTTCTAAATAACCACAGTCGAGTGGAAGTACATGCTTATATTTCTGTAAAGGCCCTCGCCAACATTCCACACTTATTTTGGAAGAATTTCTCGTCATTATCGCCGTTATACATTCACGCTCAATTTTCAAAAGACTACCGTGATGCCGAGAATAAATTAAGTTCTCTACATCAACACTAAATATAGAGAAGCAGGGAGGAAGTTCTGGCCACCAGGAACTGGATCACCTCATCAGAGTTCTGCACACGAAAGGGGTTTTCGATGCTTAGAGACGAACGATGCCTAATTAGTATTGCATATATGCATAGTATTTTTCAGCGCATGAAAAACTTGGGGAGTCGTTCTGAAATCGATGTTGTATTTTGCGCCATGAACAAGCTAGATTTTATTTGCACAGCAGTTGAAAGGAAAGTGGAGGAATGGCAAGACGAAAAAATGGATTGAGTGTGAAGTCAAACACCGGGCCGATTTGTTTAATGTGAAAGGGGGTAATAAATCATATTCTACTATCATGTGGGCAGTGTTACATCGGTGAAGCCAGGCGCTGTTTCAATAACTGATTAATGGTCCACAGAAATGCTCTGAAAAGGCAGCTTTCGTGGAATCTTTGTTTTCATTGCAAGGAATATATATGCTGCCCTTTACTAAATTAAACAGAATTGTTGTCGAGGTTGAGGTATAGGGCCGCGTGAGAGATTGCTGAGTTCTTCGTCATGCACTGGTCCCGTAACGTAATTTTAGTGAGGCCAACGATGAACCTACGTAAACACGATATATAATAACTAACCGCCAAGCTGCAATCCTAACCATGTGTCCTTGCCTTCTTTTTATATGCATTTTTCTTCATAAAATAAACTTCAGTTAGTTTGCGTCCTTCTGTGCTCTCTTCGTTCTTGTCTGCTTTGCTTTGTGCAAAATGCCATCCGCAATGGAATACCAATTTGCCCCATACTCGGTGTTTCATAACCTACTGAGAGTTTGTACACCATACAATACTATAGTACAATGCGAGGACAGACTGCTTTAGATTCTAATTATAATTTGGCGAGTATTTTGTGGAGGAAGGCGTGATGTCTTGCCCACCCTACGAGCAAGATAGTTTTGTTGATGTGTCCAATTCGCTACACTGAACCAGGTCTAAAAGAAGAAGATTCGTCACAGGATCAGATACACATCATGAACATCTTTTTAGACCAGACAAGTCACTTGTTATGTGCAGCTGCTCCTCTGAATGGCTCCTCTATTTCAAGTCTCTGTAATAGAAGTGAAGTACATGCTTATGCGAAGGTTACGAATTTAAATAAGAGAGAGGTTGATGGTTGTAGCCCAATCAATTATTCACAGAGTGAAGTTCACAACAACACCCTCTTTGTTGCCTTCACTTTCAAGGTAGACCTACCCCAGCTAGCTCCTTGTCCTTAACATAAGAGTGCACCCTGCGACACTAAATTCTGCATGTCAATTCTTGGCACTAATGGAAGAGTCCCTGCCAGTGCAATGTACAAGACAAGAGCTTGTACGTGATCATTGAGCCTATTATACCTCGACGTCTAAAACGCATTAATATACATGGTGTCATTCATTACGGCGCAAACTGGGTCACCGTTCTCTCGCTCCTCTTTGTGGGAGCAACGATCGTTTGTACAGTTTTACAGAAACTACCTTTCTTGTAACGGCGGCCAATAAATAATTTAAGGTGAGTGATTGCCTGTACAAGCTCGAAGAGTAAGCATAAGCATTGTGCCTGGGCAGTGAATGATCGAGGTTCGGAACTTCCAATTTGTAACTATCTGTGCGTGAACTCGCCACGAGTCAAAGCATCTGACATATGAATCAACTCGGGTGAGGTAAATGTTGGCACGTGATGACCTTTAACATGCCCGAAGTCTAGTGTAGTCAGGAGACCAGGATGTTTTCGCGAGTATTTCACGTCAATAACACGTCAGTACCACATTTTTTGTCAACGCTTGTGCGTCTTTTCTTCTCACTTCTTGAATTAAGTTTCAGTGAATTGTTTTTTTTCTGGATTCCGAATAATTTTTTACACTCATGTTTAAGAATAGTTGAACAAATACAGGGCCGTGTTCATGTTGAAATATTTGAACTTTACTCTTTTCTTTTCTTTGAAGCATTCCGCCAACAAATATCACCGACATCCTTTGCCTGAGAGGAAGAGAGGTAGGGTCGTTTTGACTTCTCATGATATGACTCTCCACGTGCGGATACCGCGACAGAACAATTTCTATTTACAAATACTGCTGTCTCATGTTTGAGACATTGCAGGAGTGGTTGATAAACGAACAAAAACAGCAGAAATAAAAACATAAAATTACGTAACTAGACACCTGTTCAACAAACAATAACTGATCAAACAAAAGGAACAACAGCGAAATTAAAAACATCAAATCACATAATTGGGCACTTGTTTAACAAACAGCGCATGCAGTAATCGTTTAAAAAGAGTGTCCAGATTATTTCAAGTGTAAACTGTGCACGCAAAAAAGGGTAATTATACCAATCAATAAAAAATCTGAAGGGCACATCGTTCAACAGATTGTATCGGCGAGTCACACGGGTAGAATGATTGGTGAACGAAATGGGTGTGGCTATGCGGACGGAATTGTGCACGATGTTCTGTAGCATGGTAAGCCGACAGCTCATGCATCTGTGTTCGAAACGGTTTAGCAATAAAGCATGGTAGTGCTCTGAAGGGGAGAAATCACGGTCATAACGGTTAAAAATGAATCTAATCGCTTTTCGCTGGATGGCCTAAAGTTTATTCATGACAATTGCAAGATGTGGTGACGTTACAACAGACGCATATTCAAGAAGAGGCCTGACCAGTGATTTGAAGGCTATAAGCTAGCATTCTTTTTGTAGCGCCCTTTAGCGTTCTTCTTAGGTGACCTCATTTCTGAAGCGATTTTGCAGAAATAAGGTTGCTGTGTTTGTGCCACTTCAAGATAGGAGAGAATACAACACCAAGATACTTAAATTCCTGAGCTTTTGTAGTGTGTGATTGGAGTCAGCATATCTAAATTGCAATGGCTCCTTTTCAATTGCAAAATTAAATGTCATGGTTTTCTTAAAATAAAGCTTACTAAATGATACCACGAAACGCACCTTCTCTAGTTCCGTAACTGAAATAAAATTTACATCAGTCTTATTTGGGAGGTTTATCATGCAAGAATAGATAGAAGGTGCTATAACCTATTTTACTTCCTTTGCTGCAGATTCTACCGCACCTTTCTGAGCCCTATAAAAGCATGTCGCGAGCCGTGCAAGTACAACGCTGCCCATTCGGGTGAGTTGGTGATTGTTCTGCCTATGAAGAAACTGCATAGAATTGAAGCGAATTCAAGGCGGAATAAACATAGAAGGCAAGCGCTCACTTTCGCCAGAAATTGTAACAAGCATCATAATAGGAAAGGACCATTTAACAACAACCTATGAGCATATGTGATCGTGTGTCCAGACAGAAGATGAAAGAGAAACGTGTGTTTGTTTTTTCTTAAGAGATACTAAGACACGCTAGGCATTTTTCATAGAAGGACACGGAAGCTTGGTAGACGCAATCCTCTCTCGATTTCTTTTATCAGCCAGTAATTGAGGATTGGAGTAATATGCGACCGACATCCTTCTCTATCTTTGGTGTCGTGAGCACGATTCTGATCACTTGGGCAAGGTTTTGCCCTGAGTAAATATTATTTCGGGAGAGCGACGAAGACGAAGAAGAGGACCAAAGCGTCCTGAGGGTGCGCGCTCACAATAAATTTAGTTTTTAGTTTTTAGCCTAACGTCTAATAAAGAAGGAGTTTTCTCTTGCGGCTCCGCTTCCTGGTTTTAACAACGAGTAATAACTTGAGAGACGATTGCACAAACCAAGCCTCATTGTCCCTCCAAAAAATTATAAGGCGTCCTAACAGCTTCTGAGGAAAAAATCACTTCACAAGCTAAATTAAATTTGCTAGTGAACGTAGATAAAAAGTGGGTCGAAGGCCCTGGCTGATAGGAACGGCATTCACGTGAGTATTACAATTCTTTCAGTCAAGTATTAATTCTCCCTGACTAAACAATAGGTGTTTTTTTTGCCCGAATTTTATTTCTGCCACTTGGAATTTCAAGCTGTGACACCCTAAAGTCAATAATTTACTTCGACCCTTCTTATTTATCTCAAACAATGACGCGGTATTCGCGTCAGACACAATATGGCGCAAAAACTTCGGTCACCAAATGAGGCTGCGCAATAATGGTTCCATTTTCACTTTACTATTAATGCGTTTTTTACGCGACTTCTCAGTGGCTGGTTGTTGGCATCACTTGTCTTCTGGCACGCCCATTAGAAATCGCTGTGAATTCTTGCTCATAGGCGAAGTCAGACCAATACGAGCACTTTTCTGCTTATATCTTTGGTTTTGCATGATACTGGGTGCTGCTCCTCGTAAGCCACTTGTCCTTGCACCAGCAAACTTGAAGTGGTGAAACTTGTCTTTATAAATTTGTCAATGACAGATATAGGCAAGTTGCGCAGAACACAAAGAAAACGGCCATGAATGAACAGATTCGAAAGCGCCAATGCATTTGCTTAAGATTTGTGTGAGCAATAAATAAACAAAAGAGCTCAAAAAAAGAAGCAGTGGCACCCGATTGCTGACAAGAAAGGTTATAAGGCAGTGTGAGACAACTTGTCTAATATCAATGAATCATCGTAGAGCACATCACAAATATCTATGGGGTAGCTGAAGCCATAGTTGTAACGAAATTGTTTTTGTACTGCCGTAGAAAGGCGCTGCCGTCCCCGAGGTATGCGAAAGGGCTCATATTTGCTCCTTCCTTTGGCATGTTGTGCAGTGTTCCCGAGACACCAACCACTGTACTTTTATCATCACTTCGCAGGCCTAGACACAAAGCTCTTGAATGACCACTTTTTTCGGTCGTATTCGAATAACTTTTTTACTAGCGTCGAGCAGTCTCCGAGCGAAGCCTAGGCGTTTGCGCGAACTGAGCGTGGTTGCTCTTGACAGCTGCGGAGCGAACGGTGTGGCCCCGCACTTTACTGCCGTGCAGCCTCTTGTCCTATGTCTATTGTTTTTCTCTAGATAAGAAGAATGTGTCTCTTGTGAAGTTTGAATCTCCAGTCGAACCACGGATATTATTAGACAGGGAGTCAAAATTATGCACGGCGGAACAGGCGCTGGGCTGAGTGTGCAACTACGCGACGTTGTCAAGCCTTACCTGTGGCTTACGAACTTGAAAAAAATTCGGCAGATCTCACGTATTTGGGCATCGACGTTATGCGAAGCATGCGCAGGAAAGGTGGCCGTGTTGTAATCTTTTTACTGAGCGACTCGTCATGAAATGACCCTAAATATATGAACAAATGTTCCACGCTTAGACATAGAGTCTCAGAGTGGCATTACGGAGAGTTTAAGAGTTGCAGAAGTTTATATAACCAGTTGTTTGCACTTGTGCTACGATGTCAACAAGAACATTCGTATTAGCAGCACCAGAATCTGATATGAAGCGCTGATGCTCGCGAAGATGCTGGCCCTTGAGACTGGTACATAAATCAACACCACAATGGACGTTAACTCGACGTGACGGCTGTATCAAAGGAGTACATATGTAATGTTTATAAAACTGGGTAGGCAGCACTGCAACCTCCATTTGCGCATAATGAAGATTAGCATCTATTTGAGAAGTAGTTCCGAGACCTGGCGTAGCTCTGTGGTAGAATGCTTGACTGCCACACAGAATGATGTGGTTCTATTTCTGCTAGGACCCAGAAATTTATTATTTGCATTCATCAAGGGGTCAACGCTGCCCATGAGAGTTTTTTTTTAACACTGACATTTATTCTATGCTTTTATTGGGTCGACGCAGGCGATGTCGGGTATTGCCTAACACTCACGCGTGAAAATATCCCGTCTGTGGTCTCGTTGTTCCTGGGTAGATACTGTCAATCGCTTTTGGCACATACCCGCATACCAGTGGCTCATACCCGCCCGTGGGTATGTGCCACTGGCTGGCGGGAAGTGTTTGACGACGTACGCGACGGGACTGCGACATTATTCATGTATTGACCAGCACGTCATATTCGCCATACCACCTTAGCCTCCCATGCTGTTTTTGGATCACGCCAAGTTAACGGGGTGGCCACGAGAGCACCCAAAAGTAAGTGGCTAGATAGATAGATAGATAGATAGATAGATAGATAGATAGATAGATAGATAGATAGATTGATAGATAGATAGATAGATTGATTGATAGATAGATAGATAGATAGATAGTTAAATAGATAGATAGATAGATAGATGCGCTCAAGCTTGCTGAATTTCGCTAAAAAATGCTTTGCATTTAAAAACGAGAACTCGGTGCGTCAAGAATACCACCAATTGCTAAAAATCATTTGTGGGGATTGTCAATCCATGCAATGGCCTCGACATAGACACGGCTTGTTCGCCAAACGAGCTTTGCATATGCCCTGTCTAAATTGGCGGATATGGGAAAGAATGAAATCAGCGACGACGTCGTTTGTCCCAACTTTAAGGAGCACTTTGCGGTTGTGAACAGTTGGACAGGAAACAAGAGGGCGTAAAACAATATATCCAGTGTTGTATCAGCGTCATATGTGATCAACGCATATGTTGAGGCTTCAGACAACACGTGCAAAGGGCTCATTTGAAGTTCTGACTTCGGCATCAAAACGATGAGGCTTTTGGCACTAATTTTTCATCACAGGAACCCTTCAGCTGTTCAAGGGAAATGAATGAAGAACCCGAGCGTGGTGGTAATCATCTTCGACAAACTCAAGCTTCCAAATCACGTTATTTGCGGCGTGACCCTGCTCCACTGCAAACAGTTAAGAAGCCAGACAGGTGTTTGATGTTTTTGTGGCAAGATTGGACATCGCGCTTACGTATGCCTCCCGTCAGTTGATGTGATATGTAGAGGATGCGGCCAGCAATTTCCATCAGAGAGAGAGAAATAAAGATGCTAGGAAAAGCAGGGAGGTTAACCAGACGCACATCCGGTTTGCTACCCTGCACTGGGGAAAGGATAAAGGGGAGAAAAGAGGTTGCAGAGAGATGAGAAGGTACACACAATCTCGAGCACACTCGGGGAGCACACATAGTCTACAGGTGGTCGCTCAGGTTTGTTGACTTTAGGTAAAGTAGCAGTGCTTTAGTTGCTTTCTGCGCAACTGAGGCAGATGCCCAAGGTCCTAGTATCTTCTGCACACAAAATGGTCCGGGGTCAAGTTGATTCCAAACCATCTGGAGCTGGCATCGCTGTGTTTCGTAGCAAGAGCAGTTGCACAGGACGTGTTCGATGGTCTCTTCAGCTCCGCAGTAGTCGCATGTAGGAGTGTCTGCCATACCAATGCGAAAGGAGTACACCTTTGTAAATGCAACACCCAACCAAAGGCGGCATAACAGTGTCGCATCGGAGCGGGAAAGTTGTGATGGTAGCTTTAGCTTGAGCAAAGGATCCACTTCATAAAATTGACACCTTCGGAAGCTGGAAGACGACCAGAACGTGCGTGTGATATCTCGAGCCAGCAGGTAAAGTTGTCTTGCTTCATCATTCCTTGATAGAGGAATCGGGGCAACATGGGTTCCTTCATGGGCTGAGCGGGCTGCATCATCGGCTAATTGATTTCCGGTAATACCAGTATGTCCAGGCAGCCATTGATATATAATATCATGCCCTCGTGCTAGAGCTTCATGATGGCAATGTCTTATTTCTTGTACCAATTGGTAATGACTCCTCCTACGCATGGCAGACTCCAAACTCTGAAGCGCTGCCTTCGAATCACAGAATATGACCCATTTTCCTGGACGTTCTTGAACAAGATATCGTAAAGCAGCCCTTATAGCAGCAAGCTCTGATGCCGTAGATGTAGTCATATGCGACAACTTAAACTTGATTGTCATTGCTGCAGCCGGAATTACAGCGGCACCTGATGAGCTGCTGGACGAGAGGGACCCATCAGTGTATATCTGCGTTCGGTCTTGGTACAACTCATGTAGTAATAGCAGTGTTGCTTGCTTCAATGCTACTCTGGAGTGATTGCATTTCTTTTTGATTCCCGGAATTTCTAGACGTACTAGCGGCTGGTCGAGGCAACACAAAGGACATGCCATTCTCGCCGCTGGCGTATATCAAGCACCACATTGTTCAATGTTGCCCTCATTGGTCTGGTGAAGGTTCTGCCAAAGTCGGTGTGCCTATCCATATACGCCGACGATATTTGCCTCTGGAGTGCTGCAGTTACTCGCCCTCAGGTGTGTGCACGAATACAGCGGGCAGCAACTCTTACAACAGCCTACCTTCAGAAATAAGGCCTAACTATATCAACTGTGAAGTGCGCGTTGATGGCGTTTACACGCAAACCAATTACGCCATACCCTGTTTACATCAATGGGCAGAGTATCAAATATGCACGGACGCATCGTTTCTTGGGCATAATATTCGACAAAAGTCTTTCGTGGAGCCCGCATTGTGCGTACTTGAAGAAGAGACTGCTACCTATTGTGCATTTAATGAAATTCATGTGCGGGAAAGCATGGGGAACTTTTGTGGCCTCCATGGTACAGCTGTACAGGGCCCTATTTCTGGGTCTATTGCGCTACAGCTTGCCGGTACTGACTTACACTTGCAAATCCAATACTCATTTATGGGAGAGTTTGCAGGGTTAGGCACTGCGTATCTGCCTAGGACTGCCCCGATTCGCTTCTACTTATGCCACAATCATGCTTGCCAAAGACCATCCGGTCAGGACATATAGAGTTATGGATTGCCTCAGAGCGCGCATTCGACATGCTAGCCGTGTCCCCGACCACTACTTGGCCCTTCTACCCTCTGGAAGACCAAGTGCTACGTTTTCAGACGTCATAGCCAAGAACCTAAACAGCATTCCCCATCAGAGAAGCACGCTTTCCAGCCGATGTGCAGCTCTGTAGAGGCGTACACGTCACACCAAGCAAAACTTACAAGTATTGCCTCCAGATAACATATAATATGCATAACAGAAGAAAGTAGAGAGGGAGGAAAAGTTCAATCGCACTTGCGAGGCTATGCCATGGAAGGTTTCCCATCTCTGCAGTGGTCAAGCCAAGGGTAAAAGTGTTACCCACCGTGGTCCATTCCTTTCAAAGGGAAGCTGATCCTGATAAAAAAAGAAATAAGACTCCGAAGTGAGAGGACGCTTCAGGACTCCTCTTGTTCACATTACGACCCAAGGGGCTGACCAAGGGCTGTTCATACCAAGGCTAGAGGTAAAGAGTTGGTGGGATGCTGATTCTGATTATGTTAGCTTTGAATAAGGTAATCATAACCAAAAGAAGACTGATAATCTTAGGGTCTATATTAAATAGCCGAAGGCTGAACTCCAGAAATTGAGGGAGGTAGGTTGGCACCATTCTTGAACTGGAGCTCTGATTTTTGGGTGTGATTCATAGATTCTTTTCCAGAGAATAAAAAGATGCTGGTACAAACGACAGAGGCGATGGCCTCTTTTGCACAAAGACTTTAAACTTTGAATAGGACGTAGGCACACTGGGAGAAAAGAAGGACACCAAGACACTAAATAAAAGTAGGCGTACTTCTTTGCGGGGACCCTATGATAGAAGCCTGGCCGAGTCAGCCCATCATTTCAATAATGGCTTTGAGTAAGAGTATATTGCACATAATTACGATCTGGAAATAGAAATAATTGTTGGGCTTCTCTCAGAAAGGTTGTGAGATTTACGACTGCTGATTATCTTATTTCGATTAAGATGTATTGATAGATAGATATTTTTTGTAGGGCTATAAATTGTACATAAACGAAGGAGTGGAGGGTAGCGAGGTGTGCAACCTGCCTCCAGCAAGCACAGGTTGATCGAGTAAGACTTAAAAATGGGCAGGTGCAACATTGAACACCTCTTTGGCGAAGATATTATGAGCAATGAGCTAAAGCTAGTGTACTCATTCTCGGTCTGTACAGTTCCCCTAGAGGGTGGCATAAGTGCTTCCCTTCATTGTTGGTCAAGGCGGATTTCATAACGCGCATGGCGCGGGCCTCCCTTTTTTTGTGGCCGTGTTTTTTTTGTCCTACATACAACGTGAAGTTACGCACACATGCCATACGCAAGAGCGAGAACCTTTCGCAGATGGTCGCGGATCTTCGCCTCAGGTTACTTACCGATTCCCACTTTGCCACCAGTATCGCTAACTCTGTGTCAAAAGACTTTACTCCGGATTTCACATTCGTGGGGTTGGCAGGCAATTTTTTCACCACTAATGATGGAGTAGCATATATATATATATATATATATATATATATATATATATATATATATATATATATTTAGCACAGTACTGCAGCTAGGCGTAAATTAAATATTCTGAAAATATTCACATACAGAAAAGACAGGTATTTTCACAAAGTTAGGAAAGAAAGAGGCGGTGAGTCGCCGGAAAATTTTAAGATTGGCTGACTATGACTAGGATCAAAAAGGAGCGCAGCAGAAGCGACCAAGTGTATGTACACAGAATTAGAGGTCAATAAAATATCAGCGAATTAGCACAAGTATTAGAAGCTAAATAATCACTGCCATTTTCATGAAGAGTGCTAAAGCTGCATTATATACTTATGAAGAGACCAGCCAAGTCAAGCAAGAAAACAAGTAAAACAAGAAAAAAGAAAAAAAAACATGCCACAGCATGTGGTCATTTCTCAGTTGTCTAAGCACATTGAGGACGAGAGCCTTTTTTTTCAGAACAATATGATATGCTTGAGCCCACACCTCTCCACGTGTAACGTAAGCCTTCGCGTCAAGCATGATATAATAGATAGAGCCACTGGATACACGAAGGCTAGTCTTGGTCTTGGTCTGAAAATACCTTAAACAGTTTATCAAAGAGGTACATTCCCTCTCACCTTGACTTATTTGAAAGTTTTATAGATTTGCACAGTCCTTTTTCTGATTCAGGGAGGCCACAATGATACTGTATTACCTTAGGTCAGAGTCTTAGGATATCGGGCAACGGGGTATGCCACTCGGGCTTGTTGTCTCATCGCTTTTGTTTGACGTGTTGATGCAAGGTTTGGCTGTCGAGATTGAGCAAATGAAGGGCATTGACTGCGCCATATGCGTACGACACCGCCCTCTAGAACTGTGGCGGGGGGTCGGACGGCCATTTTGAAGAAGCGGTTTAAGACGCAGTGCATTGTTTAAATAAACACGTGAGTAACGTGAGTCTGCGGCTCTCGCCTTCTGAACCGGATTTGCTACTACATCGTTGCTACTACTACTACACCGTGCCGCGGTGTAGGCTTTTATTCGAGACGCGAGCGTAGACGGGTTACTAGCTGCCACGTCCAGCCAGGCCTGGAGCTGATGCTGATGACCTCAGATGAATGGCACTCACCTACAAAGGGGGATTGGCCAAGAACCAGTTGGCAGGATACCTAAATGAAACTAAAATGAAATCAAAGCCAATCTAAAAATTAGTTTACAAATAATACTACCAATAAACAAAAATGTTTGCTGAGCAAGCGGTCAAACCATCTCTTGTTTTTGACAGACATCGCTACAAATTATAAACTTGTAGCGAGAGAGGAAGACGAGACAGTGGCCAACGTGGTCGTGTCGTACTCTCGCCCTTTTATTCTACGCCTCAAACGGAGCCGCGGTGGCTGTCCACGTCCGACACACCAAGTGCGCTAGCTTGTTCTAATCCTCGCGCCGCTCGAGCTAGCATCAGCTGCACGAGAGGCGCGGCACGGTCATTGAGAAATGATGATGATGATCATGCACTACAGGGCTCCCTCCCTACCGCTTTGCGCGATTTGAAGTGTATGTAACAAAGAAAGAGAAAGAGACTATATACATTAACGACAATCCGCATGGTGTCCGTTTGGGAAGTCCAGTTTGTCGACGTGTAGTTATCAACGGGAACCAGTGGGTCTCTGGTGGACGACACTGGGAGTTGCGCAGTAAGCGCTCGGAAACTGTGTTTGCACACAATTGGGTGAAAGGATGACCAGCGGGGGCTAGCTGGGAGCGCACAGGGTGTCGCGAGTGAGCATTGCAGGTAGAGAGGCGTTCAGGGTGAGGTGACGACGGGTGCACAAAAGCCGATTTGGCCCCTGCACGCGAAGCAATTAGAAGTGGCGTAGTGAAGCCTTGCAGACCACCCATGGGCAAGCAACGGCTTTGACGGTGCTTTCGCGGGCATGCACATCACTGGTGCCTATGTTGGTACGCAGGTGTCGTGACGTGAGTGGTATTGGAATATGAGTGGACTTGACCAGTTACATTGGCAGTGAGTAAGTAGCATTGTACACGTTGGGTAGAGGTGAATGACGTATGCGGCTTGTAAAAGGGTGTGCCTACAGCTAAGTTACACGCCAGGTCGCCTACGGTTTCCATGAAGAACTCAGTAGGAGGCATGTCATGGGATCCAGCAGATATGGACACTGGGGGAAGCTCAGTGGGCGTACCTTGACTTGAGGAAACACCTTCGGTAGTCGGCGCACGTCGGTTCGTGCGCAGGTCGGTATGGAAGATGGGTGCCTGTATGCCAGGCGTGAGATGTGCGGTCTGCTGTGACATAGGCAGACCAGGTACGTCGTCCTCAGGAGCGTCGGTCATAGTCGCAACATCTCGGAAGTTTGGCCGTGGTTGACAGCTTGTGGCTTCAACTTCGCCTGCGGGAGACTGCGAGGGCGAGGATGGTTGCTGCTGGCAGGACACGGAGATCATTGAGGTGAGTGGAGAGGCACCTTCGGACATTGTCGACACTGAAGCCTTCGCAACCGGGGGGTGAATAGCAGGCATGACGATGTCCGTAGTCGTGGTAGACACCAGGGCGTTCAGTGATGTTGCCGTCGTAGAACCTGACGTGTCAGCCGTGTTGTGAGCCATGAAGGTCAGCCGAGACAAGCCGGTGGTAAGCATGCCTGCAGTGTCATCGGCCGAGGACGATGAAAACACAAACCTCGTGGCTGACTGGCCGCATGCAGCCCAAATGCCGAGAACCTTCGCGGATGGGCAGTCGGGCGCAGGACACGCATCGCTAGTGGCCAGACGAGAGCTTAAGTCTCGTTTATCGGACGTTGTTGAAGGCGAAAGCTTCGAGGTCAGGAAGTCAATAACGGGCGAAAGGTCACCTGTGCCAGGCTCCGAGGCGGGCGGCAACGTGGTCATCTTGGAGTCTGGTGGGGCCACGGTGTCGCGCGCCGTCGCTTTCGTGGAAAATGTGCAGGCAGCAAGCGTGCCAGAAGGACCATCAGCCGAGGACTTCGAAAAAAACGCGCTTCGTGGTGGACAGGTTGTCGGCAGCAGGAACGACTTCGAGAACTTCGTCGGATCTGTGACCGGGTGCGAGAATCACTGCGCTAGTGGTCGGACCCAAGGTGGAGGGAGACGTTGTCGGGAAAGTTAGGTTGCGGTCAGATGAGAGTTTCGAGCCGGAGGGTCCATCACGCTGCGACGCAGGGAAAACCTGAAAGTCGCGGGTCCCTGGAAGTGGTCGGTACGTGAGGCCATAGCTGTCAAGCACCGCAGAGCAGAGGTCATCGTAAGGCTGCTGGCTGGAGGCTGAAGTGGCAGAGAGATGAGGCAACTCTACCAGAAGGGCGTCTTCAAGAATGGCGTGCATCAGCGGCTGGTCCGTGACGCAATTCAACGCAAGAACGGCATCGAGCTGCATGAACCAAACCTTGGGGTAGGTCGATTGGAACGGTGGCACTGGCGGGCAGAGTTGCGGGAACATGGCAGCGGGCCGCTTCTCGAAGGGCGTGTTCTCTGGGTCACCAATGTAGCGAGAAAGGAGGACGAGACAGTGGCCAACGTAGTCGTGTCGTTTTCTCGCCACTTTATTTCACGCCTCAAACGGAGCCGTGGTGGCTCTTCACGTCCGACACACCAAGTGCGCGAGCTTGTTCTAATCCTCGCGCCGCTCGAGCTAGCATCAGCTGCACGAGAGGCGCGGCGCGGTCATTGAGTAATGATGATGATGATCATGCACTACAAACTAAAGATCTGAAAAGGTTAGGGTTCACTGTATAGCACGGCAATCTTTTAGTTGCGTTGATATATTCGAACACAGTGGAGCATTTATCCCAGTGGCTAACCAAATGAAGTGCCGCCAAGTGAGAAAGTACTATTGGATTTTTTTGTACGCCAAGCTTTTGTAATGGGGCTACTAAAAATCTTTTTCTCTTATAAAAGTAACGATGGCAGAATAAACAGAAATGTGCAATTGTTTAAATTTCGTTGTAAAAATGCACAGCGGTGACGCCTTGAGTCGAGCTTTGTTAAGGTAATACTTTAGTTGTGGAACTTCACAGCGCAATCTGGAAGAAGTGATCTCTAAGTGGCGAGATACGCTCCACTGTTTATTACAGCAATACCTAAAACGCCCGTAATCTTAAAAGTTATCCTAATTACCTATTACCCATGCAGACAAGCGTTTCGGGAACCTTAGCGCTGTCACGTAAGCTGTATCTGGAAAAACTGGGATGGTGGGCTCACTCAGGGATATTTTTGCTAAAGAAACCCACATTTCGTTCAAATATAACCCGCGGTGGCCCGGTACCGGTAGCAAATGCAGCTACTTTACGTTTTACGGCACTAAATGCAGAAACGTATTCATCAGCTCTACATTTGATGCCGCAGAAAGTGCATTACATACTGATAACGAGTCTGCTATCTGCCATTGATAATGATAACTGCTAATAATAATGATAACTGCGAATGATTCGTTTGAGGGCAATTTGCGTAAGGCAAGAACAATAGCCAATAATTCTGCGATGATGACAGGGGTATAATCTGGGAGTCTAACCGAAAAGGATCAGTCCAAAAACGGAGAGAAGATGCCCGGCCATTCTGAACTTCCTCGTGGCTCAAGCCACCCGAGCCTCGTGGCTCGCTTGTTTTTCGGTGCGGCCAGCTGGCCAAATCTAGCGTGGTGCTAGAATAGTTTATACTAGCAATAAACTTAAGATCATACTGAATGAAAATTCAACGACGACTAAGCTAATTCTCAGCATTGCAATAAGAAATTGATTCTGTACCTGTAAATATTTCTATGGTGTTTGCAAGAATTGTAAATGCGAAGTGTCGTCGTAAAACACGACACGCCATGAGTATTTCACATGAAGGCACATAAACAACCAAAGTTTATTCGCTTGCTTCGACGGCCTTTCTCAAGCACTCACTTCGGCAAACGTAGCTCACCGCGGCGAAGCCATCATGGCCTTGATTATGTCGAGCAGCACTATTTTGTCCGAGAAAACCAGGAAGCACTCTGCGCCCGCGGCCATCAGCATCTCGATTTTATGCATGGTTTGGCGCTGATCAGCTGCCCAGTGCATTAGTCAAGAATGAGTAAACCCTATGGAAACGTCCATATTCACGTACGAAGCCAGCGGTATTGTCTACAGTAGCCAGGTCTAGGGCTTTGTACTCGATTCTCGGGTGAGCGCGATTTTCTTGGGCAAATTACAACATGGCCTCCGAGTTGTTAACCGCCACAAGTAGCTGACAACGGGACGGCAGGCGAGGTAACAGCTGCTTGAGCGTGAAACTTCGTGGCATGTAATTTGATCACCCAAATTACCACTTCTCCTTCGCTGAAAAATTCTATATGTTAACCCGAGGCCATAGCCACCTTTTGAATTTGTTGACTGCTTACACATGTTATTTGTTGCCCATAAAAAAGGTTTCTGTGTGTGTGTTCTGCCACCATCAGCTTTAGCTTTAGTATGACCATTTGCAAATATAATGCTTGTCGTTGCGTCATACGCATAGAAAGAACAAACACCTTCATCATTATAAGTGTTCAAACGAGTGGTCGTATGTTACGTACGATTAAAGCAACCTAACAGTTCAGCGCTGAGTAATTGCGCTACCAAGTTAGAGGATGGGGCCGGTCACCTACGGCGGCCGCATTTATATGAGGTAAGTGCGAAAACACTACATGCATGGAAATGCACCTTGAATAACCCAAGGTGCTCAACATTAACTTTGAGCCCTATGACAAAACTCTGGCGTCTTTTGAACCTTATCGCGACAGTACCGACCCACAGGTGGCTGGATTGAATCGCGGCCCTGGGAGCTGCATTTTCGACGGAGGCAGGAAATCTTGGGGGCCATAAGCTTAGATTTAGCCCTTCACTACAGTGATCCTCATATTCATATGGTGATTTTATGACGGTAAACTCCAACAAATAACCTCATTGTGACAGATCGCCGTTTGCATTAGGTATCGGAGGGCCTGAGTATGCTAAAAATTTCCCAGTTGTTTGAGATAGCCAACAAACTATCTGTGAAAACTGAAACAGGAATATTCTTCGTAGAATGCCTACGTTGACGTCGCAACCTACGCCATTATAACGAAAAGATGATGTTGGCGTAAGGACGTCATTCCACAATGTAAAGAAAGTTCCAACAGAGGCGATTGATTTGGACGCAGGTTTGTTTGTTCTCGTGTAGGTAGCGCTGTTTCATACAACTTCACGATCACGAGGTGACCTGCACCAGAAGGCATCTTCAAAAATAAGCTGGCTAAACGAGTACTAAATTGATTTTCGGAAAACATACATGACCTAATATTGTAGATTTAGGCACACCTGATTAAAATCCCAAAAATAAACTTTACTGAAATCAGTTCACGTCGAAAATCCGGCCGAGTTTCCCTTTAACAATTTCTTGGATGGCAGACTTATACGTTCCATTGTTTCTTTCTCGTTTCAGCTACCTAGCTCAATAAGAGAGCTCACAATACCCTGTCCAAGCCACGTACCCTGCACATTGAGCATACTTGAACATTATTTGCAGTTTCATGGCAATTCAACTAGGTGGAAGCTTGAAAGAAGTCATAGAGCACAAATTAACACGGAAATATTTTGTGCCGGCGTCTACCATGACATGAGCAACATTTTAGTAACTGAAATGACGCCAAAAGACACGCACATGAATGGATAGATGAATGGATGGTTAGATGGATAGATAGGGCAGTTTCCTTTAGGTCGGGTGGTGGCTAATACCACTAAGCCGTAATACTTAGTGAACCAAAAACTAGATTTATTCTTTCCTTTAAATAGTGAGGTTGAGGACTCGTACTTTGCAGTGAAGGATTTAATTTTCAATCGTGCTATGAGTTTAGCCACCAATCAGATAACATCATTCTTGTTAATTCTACCTGCTTAAAGTCTCTTTCGCCCTCCCTGTCCCTAAATCCAAGTGCTTCGAAAACCTCTGCGCTATCATCCTGAACCATAGGGTGAAGCCCTCTGGAGGACATTATCAAGTGTTCGGCAGTTTCCTCTTCCTCTCCACACGCACTGCATACCGTGTCTACCCCTTCGTGTTTGGCCCGGTATGTCTTGCTTCGCAATACTCCTGTCCTGGCCTCAAACAGTAGAGAACTACCCCGAGTATTATCATAGATCCTTTCCTTGGCAATCTCCAGCTTAAAAGTTCGGTAGATCTCTAGTGAAGACTTCTTAATCATGCCGATTCTCCACATATCAGTCTCAGCTTCCTTCACCTTCTTCTCAATTGATAATTCTTTTTGGTTTGGCTGCCTGCTGTTTTCTGAGTATTTACCAGTGAATTGTCCGCTTCGCTTTCTTCATTTTGTACAAAATGGAGAAAGCGAAGCTTGTACATCATGTACAAGTAGCTGAATACCTTCCCAGTCCAACGCTTCCCCCCCCCATTTTTCTCCATCGCTTCTCAAATTTTATCTTGCTGCTAGCTTCCCTGCCCTCAAATGATGTCCATCCCATATCACCTTGTACTCCCTGATTTGGTGTATTCCCGTGAGCTCCTAAGGCAAGCCTACCTTTTCCACGTTGCTTAATTTCTAATCTTGCTTGAACTTCTGATCTCATGCACAACACCGCATTGCCGAACGTCAGACCAGGAACCATGACCCCCTTCCAAATTCCTCTCACAACATCATACCTATTGTAATTCCACAGTGCCCTATTTTTCATTAGTCTTGCATTTTTGTTACCTTAAGTGTTCACGTATATTTCGTGTTCCCTTAGGTACTCGGCCTAATTACTTATCCATACGCCCCAATATTAGTATTTATCTGTTATCTCTAGCGTGACTTCCTGTATCCTAAGCTCACAACCTTCATTATCATTGAAAATCATGACTGCTGATTTTTCTTTACTGAATCTGAAACCTAACCTATCTCCCTCATTACCACAGAGGTCCATCAATCTCTGCAAATCTTCCTTGTTGGCCATTAGCACTATATTATCTGCGTACATCAATGCTGGTAGCGCCAATTCAATGCGTTTTCGTTGTTTGACGCAAGAGAGGTTGAAGCCTAATCCACTTCCCTCTAATTTGGCCTCTAATCCTTGTAGCTACATGAGGAATAACAAGGGTGACAGAGAACACCTCTGCCTAAGCCCCCGTTTTACATCTGCAGGCTTGGATACCCGTTTTTCCCACTTTATAACTGCCTTGTTATCTTTATAGATATCCTTTAAAAGTTTAGTGACTCCATCTTCCACACCTAGTGTGTCCAGTACTCCCAACAAGTCCTCTTCAACCACGCCATCGCACTCCCCTTGATATACAAAATCGCTAGCCACAGGGGCCTCTATTCTTTTTCTGATATTTCGATGCGCTGCGTCAGTGAGAACATATTGTTTTCCAACCTCCCGTGTTGCCAAAACCCATTCTGCAGTTCCCCCAGCACCCCCTCATCCTCACTTTTATAGGACGTCACTGTTATAGGACGGTAATTGTTTATCACCGCTTTGTCCACCTTTCCTTTATAGATTGTGCTCATCCTGCTAAGTTTTCATCCATCGGGGACTTCACCATCGATTATTATTTTGCTCACTGCCTCTCTCAAAGCCTGCTTAGACTTCGTACCTAATGTCTTTATCAGCATAAATAAAATGACATATGGGCCTGTTGATGTACTACTAGGAACCATCTTCTCAGCTCTTTCCCGCTCTCGTTGTGAAAATGGAGCCATTGCTCCACTTTATTCATCCATGTTTATTGTGGTGCATAAAGCAATTGTTCGTTGAAATTTTTCTGTCACCCTTGTTCTTATATATTCAATAGCTTCGTCCCCTTCTAGCCTAGCACCTTGAGCTGTAGTTATAAACCTCTGATCTAGGCTCGTCTCAAATCTTAGGGACTTTCGATGGTTCCAAAATTTCGCAGCTGCCTTCCTATCCTTTTTATGTACTTCTGCCAGCCACTGAGCCTCCTTTGTTTTGATCTCTTCAATGATCAGAAGGGATACGTTCCTTCTACAGCTTAGAAAGATTTCCCATTTTCTTTCAACATCATCTCAGCACAATCAGAAGAAAAAACTCCACCTACTGAGAGGTCATAGGCTCGACTTCCTTCGATGCAATTGTCGTCCTCTGATTGTGCGTACTTTCTTCATCATTTGCATGAAAAAAAATACGCCACCAACGTCGTAGACGGGTGTCGAACTGCAACCTCTAAGTCGTCGACAACAGATGCCGGGCACGCTATCCATTGCGCCATGGTATGATACTGTGCAGGCTTTAAAAACACGGCTTTTATAGCTAACCTTTCACAGTGTTCTTGATAAAGTGAAGTCATCTAATATCATTGTGACAGCCTTGATTAGCTCCTTCAATGCGTCGTTTCTACGTGTCCATCATATTCTGCGTGTTTACGGTATGAGAAGTGCTTTTTTGTGCAATAACATGACATAACCAATATCATCGAGTTAGCCCACTCCAAGGCACGAGGATACACTTACCGCGCCGAGACTTGTGCATCTCATACAGAGGAATCAGCCTCCAACATTTATTTTAGGGACGTTTGACTACCTTCAACGAGATCACAAAGCACTACCGATTAGGCCATAGGTCCTTTTCATTGCCACATGAAAACTTTTCTAGGCGACAGGCAATCTCCTTTCGCATGCTTGAGACGGGAATGCCGCCTACTTCAGACGGCCCTGCCCCACAAGATCTGGGGCACCACAACCCTGGGGAACATCAAACAAATAGTTCACTGAAAAAAACGAGCACTACGTTATAATACAAACGTCTTACGCAATATGTCTACAGGTTCTCTCTTCCACCACAATATGAAACATATGTACGACTTCCAATTCATTTAAAACTACTTCTTTTCAAAAAAAACAATTTCAAACAGTTAAAAAACATTTGTCAAGCTTAAGTTTACAACACGTGG
This sequence comes from Rhipicephalus microplus, assembly GCF_043290135.1. Taxonomy (NCBI): domain Eukaryota; kingdom Metazoa; phylum Arthropoda; class Arachnida; order Ixodida; family Ixodidae; genus Rhipicephalus; species Rhipicephalus microplus. The sequence continues at coordinate 31,801,190 of NW_027464588.1, read as the reverse complement.
ATTCAAGGATCCGAAGTGCGGACAGATGCCTCGTTCCTTGTTTTCGCACAAACTATTTTCTACACTCCCTTAGTACACATTGCCCTCCTAGCCTAATAAATATCAGAGCAGTGACTCAAACTTTCTTGTGTTTTTAAAAAAAGAAATGCGGGAATTTTGGCATCCTTGCATAGTGTTCTTTGTAGTGTGTTTATATTATGTACAATACGTCAATGAAATAAAATCATTGCCATGCCGCGTACTACAAAAACATGTCTACTGGCGTATCGCAAGATTTCGAAAAAGTATGAAAAAGTAAGAATGATCTTATAGGATTATTGATAAATTGGTTATAGCGGAGCTCGCGATAGACAGTGAACTATGCTCAGATGCACCACATGCTAATAAGTTCAATGAGCACTTCCTTAGAGTTGGCGATACTGGAACTGCTGTCTAAGAGATTAGCAATCATACTTTGTACGTAACTGTCAACATTTCATCGTCTGTTTTCCTGGTTTGCACATTCGAATCTTAAGTGTACGAACTATTGGAAAAAATTAAGAAGATGACTACGCATGTGGCGTGGGTGACTTAAAACCTCAGCCCACAAAGCCGTTGCCTATATAACAAGTAAGCCACTGTCACATATCGCTAACGCAGTTCTTAGTTCAGGTATTTTTTCTGATGAAGGAAAGATTGCGAAGGCATCTGTCATCTTTAAAGGCGGTAAAAAAACCACCCAAATAAATATAGGCCTATTTCATTATTACCCATATTCTTTAAAATTTTTAGCAGGTTATAAACCTATGACTTTCGAATTACTTATTACAACAAAATGTGATCGTACAACAACAGTAAGGCTTCCAAAAACTCTGCGGAAAGAGCGCTGTGGGATAACAAAGAAAAATACTTGATAATTTCGAACATAAATATATTTACCTGAGGAGTTTTTCTTCACTTCAAGAGAGCGTTTGATTTAGTTAAACTCAATATTTTATTACTGAAACCCCTTTTCTACAACATAAGAGGAAGGGCTCTAGATTTTATAGAAAGTTATCCAAGTAACCGGCAAAAAGGCACTAGTCTCGGTAAGACAAAATCTAACATAGGTTATATCATTTGTGGTGTCCCGCGAGGATCAATCATTTTGGCTTTTCCTTTTCTTAATTCACATGAACGATCTACCTAATGTACCACTAACATATAATGTAGTTCTTTACGCTGATGATACCAATATATTATTCGCTGGTGACTCCCTCAATCGCCTTGAACAACAAGCAAACCCGTGGCTGATACATCTACCTGAATGGCTTAAAATTATTAGATTCGGACTAAACAACAATAAAACTAAATAAGTTTTTTACGACCACGCAATAAGACTATTGCAAGTGAGCCTACAATATCATTTGTAGGACAAAAAGTTGAACGTGTCACAGCGCATAAATTTCTTGATATTTTTTTTCAAGAAGACCTATAGTGGTCTTTACAATCCAACCCTGTTCGTACCAAGATTTTCAGATCCACGGGTATTATCTGAAAACGGTGACAACTTGTCTCTCTATGGTTAAAAAAACAACTATATTACTCTATTGTTCACTCACATCTCCATTAGTGTCTCCTTGTGTGGGGAAATGTGCCTAAAACAAACACTGATAAAATTCACATCTTACAAAAAAAGCTGTGCGACTAATACCAGGGATATCATTCAGGCTTCACATCGTGCCTCTCTTCAAGGAACTTAATATACTATTGGTAACCAACGTAGTGGAACAAAAATTGGATATGCCTATTTATTTACAGGTATGATATTATCATTCAGGGTTTTATCAAAGGCATTTACCGAGAGATCGTGGTCACAATTTGCGGCATATGGCATATAGATATGAAAAATCACGTACGAATGACGGCGCACAAAAGCTATTGTACCAAATTTCGCAATTTTTGAAACGAACACGCGACCCCATCTACTCTTATTGACGATACTGGCTCGTACGGCAATTTTGAAAGGAAAATACGGGCTCACTTTCTGGCTACACAAACATATTCACCGTCATCAATACCTGTGTTTCGTATTCTTTTTTTACTTTTGTATTGAATTTTATCTTCTGTGTTTTATATATCATAATGTAAATCTCATTACCGTTTGAGTATATTCTATAAATTGTTTTTCATTAGTTATTCTCATGGATGCTTTGTGGATCTCTTTACCTGAGCAAAGGTCTCTCATATATTTTGTTTACTCTCGCACAGATGTGATTTGCATGTAGCAACACATTTATGTTTATTTTACAATAAGTTTTGTGTTATTTTGGTGGGTTTTAAGTTTACAGGGGGCAGGTGGTTTGTCAGGTTTTTATGCCTTTTCGCTGGTGCCTTAGGCAAAGAGGCAATTTGTACACCTCCTTATTTTTATTGTACCACTTTTATTTTTGCCTATACTTCCACTTCACTTAGTATCATAGTATTACGATTTGTATCACATCCATGAATATTGGCCATGAGTGAATATACAGTTATTTAGTTTGTTCTAAGTCTGTTTGTACTCTTCCTCTACTTGTGTAATATTCTGCTGATTTTTTGTTAATTTCTCTGACTATAAATGCACTATATTTGTTCAAAGCCTGTATTATAAAACTGCTGCCATGTATGTGAGCCCTCAGGCATTCTCAAGTAAATCTTTCTGACCACTTTTTGCTTGATGGGCCCTGGATTTACTGAAAGAAACACACCTTAGAAATGTTGGAAGTAAAAATAAATAAATTGCCTAGCCTCATAACCTATAGTATTTACTACATTTCAGAATTTTGTCCGCACTGCCACAATCGCAGCGATTTTAATCTCATGCTCTCGATGGACCCCTCTTTACAAGGAAAAACCTAAAGACTCTTTTTGAAAATGCCTTTCAGCTATTGATCACGTGTCCGGTCCTCATACAACAAATCAAGGCTATCCAGAAAGCACACGATGTGGTGGTAAGGCTACGCCTCCCCATGTAATTGGGAGTGGCCCACTATCCTACCCCTATAAAACGGGGTGGAATGCTTTAGAAGCCCAGTAAAGTTTTATATTCACCTATTCATTCATTACCATAACGTCAGGAGGCGACAATACCCCTAGCGTCGGCCTTGCTTATAGCATCCATCTATACTAAATATAGCTCTGCATTTCCTGGCTGTAACTCTGCGTTCTCTATATACGCTCTCCATCAGCGTAGACACGACGCGCGTTCCGTTTTTCCGGTCCGGTAGTAGCGTTTATTACACTAACCTTAACCTAAGTTTGTCGCCAATTCCGTGACTTCTTTCTTGGCTTTCACGCGGCTTTCTATGATTGCGCTCCCACCGTTGATTCCGCTCCCACAGCTACCACGACATTGATGTCCAAAAGAGTTTCTTTATTATTTCATGGCGGACTTTCATCATTGTAGCGGAGATGTGTCATTAAGCGTCAGGTTGAGTGCATATGCGTTAAACGATGTTATTTATTTATTGATTGATCGATTGATTGAATTATCATTGTTTCATCACATTGCGATATGATAGGAGAAACACGGAAAATACATTTCACTGCCTTCAGGGAAACCTTCACCTTCGTACAAAAACAGCAGCTGTGTTTCAGGCATGTTTTCTAATTGTGACACATTAAAACTAACATTCAGACTTTGAAACTTTTACTGTAACATAGTAACAATAGCTAAGGCGTTTAAGAGGCGAAGGCAGCTCCTTCATCTCTTTTTGCCCTATTAGCTTGGGAAGCGCCCGTGCTAAGGCGATGTGCACCCCTCGGGGTTGCTCAAATCAGACAATCTTTTCTGTATGGTGTTTCTGTTTTGTTCATTTTTAATACATTTTTTATAGCCAACTAGTGAAAGCCGCGATGCGCCACAGCATAGGTTACTGGTGCCCAACTGAGACGAGAAAATTCTTAACGGACACTGCGAAAATAGCCAGAGCTAAAAGGACAAGCTGGACGTAACCTAAGTAGCTAATGCTGGCACAAGACCTGCAAACAGTAAAATAAACGCTGCCGGCAAAATATGCCACGCTAATATCAATAGGTGCAGTATTGCAATCAGATACAGCCCAGCTGTCACACCCCTGCTAATGAAAGTTGCTTGTTAATCTGCCCTTAACACGCCAACTGAACTTCGGTCGTGTCGCATGATAATGCAACTGCAACGAAAATGCTGGGATGCGCAGTTTTGTCGACCACTCACCCGGGTCGTAGAAGAATTTTGTCAACTCTAAAGCAATGTTGACTGTAACACGACACGTGACAGCAGCTATCAAGCCCACACGGCTAAACCACCGGCAACCAACTTCACGGCCAGGGCACGCGACACCGTTGCACAAAATTCGCAAAAACGCCGAAGCCACGCGCACAAAAAAAAGCCGCTTTCGAGTAAGCCTTTGTGCGACTTCGAAGCAACGTAAGCATTCAAGGCATGAGTATTTCGTCGGCAGTCAAACAAGCTGAAGGCGGGGAAAATTCACGTGAGCCGTAAGATAGGAGTTACCCGACAGCGAAGTTCATAAAACTTGTTCGCTGGTCAACTTGGCGGGAAAGCTCCGACACAATGGTGACTCAAAGCAGTGAAGTTAACGACACCTAGCACAAACCTCTGGTGGCACATTGTCCGACTTCACGCAACCACAGGTTAGCCGATCAAAATAGGACAACGAATACACATCTTGGTGTCACAAATCGCCGTTGAACATGGTTGTTTCTAACGAGTTCTCGAGCGCGACGTTCCGCCGTGACAAGCGACCATGTTAGCTGGCGAGCCCCGCGCATACGCGACCTTGCATGCGCCGCGTCAACGCCTCCTGTATTAAGATGCCTGAGGAATGGCTCGTGTTGCCAGTGGAGTCGTCTTGACTTCAGTTTTGGGCAATCGCCGCACAGCGGCACTCGCGACTAACACTATTATCACGGCGTTTTTTACTTTTGGCCCTTAGAAGTGCTTCACTCGAAAGTTATTCAAGATTTGCAACTATGCACTACTATTTCTGAGGCATTGCGAAATGTTGAGTTGTTGCACCGTCCGCTACACGAGTCTCTAGAGACCGGGAGAAATCGAAATTGAAGGAGGGAAAGGTGTGGCAGCTATTTTTATTCTCACGTGGCATGCCTCTAAGTTTAGAAGGTGTTGGATGCGTACATACATCACGTGACCACGTCGGAAATATGTTATCGCGAGCAGGCCCGCCGACACAAGGTCGCCTGGATCGGCACGCGGGGCGGTGTGCTGGTGTTGCGAAGGGGCCCACGCTCGGAGGAGTTTCTTGTTGAAACAATATTAAAACCATGCTTTGAGGTTGCGGTATATGCTCGTTGTATTCGCTACGCATTCCAATGCAGTACAATAACCTCTTTACTTTGAATAAGACAGTTCGTAGAAATGATGAGGCTGTCGTAGTTAACTTTCGCTTGCAAAAACATTATAGGTACACAATGAAATTATACATACACGCTGTTTGACTGACGAGATGAACTCACCTATTGAGTTGAGCAAAGCAGTTACGCTATCTTTTTTGCCAGCTATTCCAACCAATTTTCTTATCGTGAAGCCAGTAAAACAGAAAAACACTTCCTTACCAAGAATAAAAAATGATTGTGCACCAGCTCTGTGAACTTGAATCCACTTGTTTTTTTTAGTTGATGCTATACGCGCAATCTGACAACCCTGAAATGCTTGATGAGAGGACATATGAATTTTCACACCAGAGAGAACACAGTAACTGAAAAAATTTCGGAAGTTCATAGCAACGTGTGAAACCCACCATTACATCGATACTGGTCTCAACGACATATCAGTTATGATAATCAGAGGAAACCACCAATGTTTGTATGCTCTCCTCGGCAAAACGACCCGCTTACAACAATGGCATTGTGTCAGTTATATCAAACAAATGTGGCTGCTGTGTGTTCGTGCCAAAAAAAGGGGGGGGGAGGTAATGCACGTGGCATGTAATCCTCGAAAAGAAAGAAGAAAACGAGAAATGTTTGCGTCACAACACCCCTCTATGATTATGAGCGAATCCATGTGGTAGTGGTCTCTAGAAATTTTACTATCTGCCATTTGAAGAGATAAAGATTAAAATTATGAAAAATTGACGACAACACGGAAATTCATTTAGGAAGGCGGGAATGTTCTGCTAAACAAAGTTCACATATTTTCGGTAGATCTCACCGGGTGGCGGCAGCATGTCACCATTGCCATCACATTCTCCGAGGCGCACGCAGAGTGCAGGTCTTCAGACCATTCTCGCTCCGCCACGGTGGTCTAGTGGCTAAGGTACTCGGCTGCTGACCCGCAGGTCGTGGGATCAAATCCCGGCTGTGGCGGCTGCATTTCCATTGGAGGCGTAAACGTTGTAGGCCCGTGTACTCAGATTTGGGTGCACGTTAAAGAACCCCAGGTGGTCAAAATTTCCGGAGCGCTCCACTACGGCAGCTCTCATAATAAAATAGTGGTTTTGGGACGTTAAACCCCACAAATCAATCAAATCATGTCTTCAGACCATTCTCTTTCCTTTTTCCACCTTTCCTTCCATCCTACTCTTTCCTAACACAAAACCGCTGATGCTTTAGCTCCAAGCCGTGACCCTTACTCGCTGCCAGTGCTGTTTGTAGTGGGGTCATTCCATGCCAAACATATCAGTTATTTTGGCGACCACCTCGAATCGTTTCGAAAATATCCCACTGATTTACTGCATTGAAAGCAGTGAATCACTAGAATATTTCGGGAAGATAAAAATTGTGGACACGTGAGTGCTTTCCGAAGTTTCCGAAGTATATGGCTGTTGTTCGTGAAAAAAGTTTTTTCAAAGTGTCACTCCCTCTTTAATTACCGAATTCAGTTTATACAATAAGTAATGGTGACTGTGCAAGGTGTTTTAAGCTAATCATCATTAATGCAATTTTTTGGCCACATACACCTACAAGAATTTTGCCGAAAGAGGTTATGTTCGCATTTTTCTATGGCATTACTGCTTTTTTAATGAATATTTGAGAAACTATATAAAAGGTATATTTTGCAAAAAAGCCACCTTTGCACCCCTCAAGTCGCAAAACTTTATGGGGGAAAAATCACAAATTCCCCAAAATCCTCATTGTGCCTACATTGAGGCTGATTCGCACTTTGTGGTGGTCTAACTAAAGATAACATTTATCATCAACTGAAAAGCAAGAAAGAAGTTCTTTTGATATCCCAAAATTTCTCATTACAATTTTTTTCATTGAATAAAATTACTTTTGAAGTTTCCGATTGGCGGCTATTTTTGCATTTGGTTATATGACTGCCTCCCTCTTGTTACCCGTGGCTCCGGCATTCCCCAAGACAGGCAGGGCCTCTCTGCCTGTGTATGAATCGACGACATGCTTCACATGCGGGTGATATTATCGCATGTGCCCTTCGTGTGACTGAGATGGGTCAGCTTGCTTCTCGTTCGCTTCAGCCGCATTCGTAGTGCTCGCTCGCGTTCACTTACCCGCAACTACAACACACAATGTCTGGGGGGCTGTTATCGATTTGGACTTTATATGGTGCGCGACGGTGATTCCGATATCGAAAACACGTCAAGATTATTCATATCACGGTAAAAAAATTAATTGGAACTATGAAAAAACGAATGCTAGTTACACGCACCCAGGCTCTCTGTCAACACATCGTGCCCCCCCTCCCCCAAAAAAAATTGGCCTGGTAGTAGAATTTCGGCTAGAAAATAACTAATCAGACCAGCCAGCTTCTAGACTTTTCCGTAAGGTGCACCGAAGAAGGACATTGTCTCCGTAAATACAATAACACCACCGCGTCCGCTGGTGTCCACGGCCATTTTCTTCATTTTCCCACGAACTGGGAGGCACCCGTGAGCTTTACGTCCAACTTTGCCATTCCTTTGACGGGCACATTTTACAGTGTACGGTACCTGGCTTTCGCAGTCGTCCGCACAGCCAATCTTCGCCAGTGGGTAGACGCGTTCTCAGAGATACAACAAAGGTTTATTTACATGATGGGAGAAAATGGAACTGTACAGTGATTAACTAGAGATTCAGCGATTAATACATATGCCTTCGTCTTTTATAGCACGTCGTTTTCTTTACATGTCCTTCCGTCCATTCGTTCGTCCGACCGACCGACCATCCGTCCATCCGTCCGTCCGTTGTCCGTCCGTCCGTTTGTCCGCCCGTCAGTCCGTCCGTCCGCCCGTCCGTCCGTCCGTCCGTCCGTCCATCCATCCATCCATCCATCCATCCATTCATCCATCCATCCATCCATCCATCCATCCAGCATTTCATGGTCCAGCAGCTGTTGCGGTGGTTCTCTTCACAAGACATGTTGCAAAACTGCTTTGGTTTAACAAGATTGCATGGTGAACACATGCGATCAACCCTAAAATGAAAATCATGACTTGCCTGTCATGTAGCAACATGATTACATGCCACTTCCATGATGTGCTCACGGCCATTTCGCTAGCTTTACATGTACCAAACTCGGTATTACGCGACGCGAACAGACGACATATGTAAATGACACATCCAAACATGATAATCACGACATGCGTATCATCTAACAAACAGACTACAGACCAAACTGATGATGCACTCGCGGCCGTTTCACTAGCTTCACATATGTGAAATTTGGTATTACATGACGCCAATGGATGACGAAGGTATGTGACTGGTGCAAACATGATAATCATCAAATGCGTGTCATGTGAGAACGTGACCACATGCCACAGTCACGGCGCCAATACATTTCGACGTGATGCGGTGCACGTGCTCGCCGGCGTTGATTTCGTCGCGTCACGCCAGCGTTGCCACGCCAGGCGCTAGTCCTGCCGTATACTCGCAGGTGCGCGCTGCGCTGCGTTGCTTTGACGCTTGCAAGTTTCCGCGTGTCCGGCGTCCCTCTGTCACGAAAAGAGGGACACGCTGTGCTGTCTGGGTTACGCATCGGCGCGAAATGCAGCATATCAAATTTCGTGCCGGTTGTCATCGGGCCGCGCCGATGACGCTGGTCGCACCAGTCGCGCCTGGCATCAGGCTATTGACTGTTCGCGTTTTGCTGACGTAGAGCCGCTGTGCCCTGCACGCGCACGCATCATCACTATATTGGAGTTTATTGGTCCCTTCATGACACGCTCATGGCCGTTTTGCTAGCTCCACATATACCACATTTGGCTTTACGGGATGTCAATGGATGACGAATTATGTGACGGGTGGAAACATGATAATCATATACACGTGTCATGTAAGAGTGTGACAAAATTCTACGGTCATATTGTTCTCGCGGCTGTTTGACTAGCTCCACATATACTAAATTTGGTATCACGTGACGTGAATAGATGAACGTAAAAGGCATATGCAAACATAATAATGATGACAGAGAAGTCATGTACGGCATCATTTACCTCCACCTCGTAAGGTGGTGCTGATTTTAAAGTGACTTATTAACATTTCTCAAACGTGCTTCGCATATCATCGATTCCCACTGTATGTGGGATCTGCCAATTTCTAAAACTCAAGGCAGGCTAACGAGCGAACAGCGTGGATTGAACGTACGAAAAGGACAAAGATAGGAGCTTGTGTGAACGACTATATTATATAAATCTTTAACCTACAGCTATCTGTTTGCTCTCATGATCAAAGCCAGCTTCATTTATTATTCTTAGAAAAAATGTGGTTACTAAACATCTATAGACGAGGGTCTCATAGTCGATGACTGCGGCGGGATCCTCAGTTAATTGTGGTTAACAAGAAGTCTAAAACTGTGGTTAATCGTCCTTATTGAAATCGGCACAAAACGGCGTGGAAAAGTGCAATTGCAGATGCATTTTAGCGTTTTAAATTCGAAGCATTTATTTGCGAGCTTCGGTGACTTTGGACATATCTATCTATCTATCTATCTATCTATCTATCTATCTATCTATCTATCTATCTATCTATCTATCTATCTATCTATCTATCTATCTATCTATCTATCTATCTATCTATCTATCTATCTATCTATTTATTTATCTGTCTGTCTGTCTGTCTGTCTATCTATCTATCTATCTATCTCTCTATCTATCTATCTCTCTATCTATCTATCTATTTATCTATCTATCTATCTATCTATCTATCTATCTATCTATCTATCTATCTATCTATGTATCTGTCTGTCTGTCTGTCTGTCTGTCTGTCTGTCTGTCTGTCTGTCTGTCTGTCTGTCTGTCTGTCTATCTATCTATCTATCTATCTATCTATCTATCTATCTATCTATCTATCTATCTATCTATCTATCTATCTATCTATCTATCTATCTATCTATCTATCTATCTAGCCGCCTACGACTTTTAGATCTCCTGGTCATTTGTTGAGCCATTGTGCTTATACGAAGTTAGCAAGAACTGGATTCAGTGCATCCAGTATTTCCAGTGCACTCTTAGCAGACGAAGATTGTATGCTGCTCAGTAGTATGCGAATCGTGGCAATTAATGATTGCACGATTGCAGCCACTTGCCTGTCTTGGTTGGAAAGATCTCGAACCGGGAGCGCGGACTGGCCGTCATGAAGCTCCTTCGGTTCGCTTGGTGCTGCTTCCCTTTGAAGTGCAGGCCACTGTCTTCTCATCTTCCGCACTCAAGTTAAAGGTGCATCGATTTTTCAGTGGAATGCCAGAGGCATGAAGTCCCCGTATCTCGGACTTTCGCCAATTTGTTCGGGCCAATCAATTCCCTATACTTGTCATATGTGAACCAAACGTATCAACGCCTTATAGATTGTCCGGTTATGAAGCTTTTTGTTCAGCCGCTTGCGAAGAACGAAGCAAAGTAATTGTTTACATTCGCACAGACTTGACTTATCTTTCGCACCCAATAAGTTCAAATGACGACAATCAGTAGGTGTGTCTTCGTGTGAAGAAGAATGCAGTTTCGTTCACGCTTATTGGTGGATATATATCTCCGTCATCGCGATTTGACTGTGACAGTATAAAAGACATCCTAATGAGAACCGATGGGCCTTGGATCATCACCGGTGACTTCAACGCCCATCACATGCTTTGGGGGAGCACTAGGATAAATGCCAGAGGCCGGAACATTGTGACATTCGCTTCCGATTACGACCTTTCCATCACGAACGATGGTACCCCCACATATCTGCGGGGTCTCACGTATGGCAGTTGCCTTGACCTGACATTGGTGTCACGGTGCTTCTCTCACAAAGTTAAGTGGTTTTGCGATATTGAGACTCATGGGAGTGATCATATACCCACCTACGTGACGATCGATGGTACCATAAAACATTTCTCTTCCGGTGTTTAAATTGGCACTGACTGGTCGTGGTTTGCATCAAGTGTTGAGAACGCTTGCCAAGAAGGCCTTGCCTGCAGCCTGGAAAATACCATAGCGGAAGCTATGCAAGCGTCCAAATGTAAATTACCATTTTCGTCTAAACTAACACAGTTTGACATCGAACTGGAAAAATTACGAGCTATACGAAGGCGTGCTGAACAACGATACAGACGCACAAGATCAATTTACGATCTGAGGGAAGCAAGGCGGCTCCAGAAAAAGATTCAAAGACGAGTTTACAAACTGGAGAGCGAACGCTGGAAAGCATTCTGCGAATCTCTAGACCGTCATGAACCTCTGTCATATATTTGGAGAACAGTTCGTGGTCTTCACTCCTCTCCACAACAACGGCACCCTTTTAAAGCTTTGGCACTCCATCACAGAAAAACGGAACTCGAGGTGGCTGAAGAATTTTGCACGAGAGTTGCCGGGAATATTATGAACGAGAGCATCGACGCCGTGATCGTTCCTGAGACGCGATTACCAGAAATGGACATTCCGTTCACCATGGAAGAACTGGAAGGTGCGTTAGTCGCTTTTAAGCGCATGTCATCGCCAGGTCCTGATGGTATTACTTATAGTGCGTTGGGACACCTTAGACAAAAAGCCAGAAAAGAACTTTTAACATGTTTCAACGACTCCTGGCTCAGCGGCAGTGTTCCTCGAGAATGGAAAATAAGTCGATTAATACCACTTTTGAAATCGGGAAAATCACCATTGGACTTGACAGCGTATCGCCCTATTGCCCTCGCAAGCTGCCTCGGAAAAGTGATGGAAAGAATGGTTCTATTTAGTCTCGAGTGGTACTTGGAACGATACACCAAATACCCTTCTTGCATGGCAGGCTTTCGATGGGGCCGCTCCTCCATTGACTGTGTCCTTGAATTATCGACATTTGTTCAACAAGAAAAAAGTCGCAAGCGCATATCAGTAGCACTCTTTCTTGACGTGAAGGGTGCATATGATAATGTAGCTCACGATGCCATTCTCACTTCTCTCGCAGCAATGGGCATTGGTGGACGAATGTTCTAATGGATAAAAGATTATATAACAGGCAGGGGTTTCTTTGTACAAACATATGAGGGTACAACTGCCCAACATTACACCTACTGCGGAGTACCTCAGGGAGGTGTTTTAAGCCCCACATTGTTCAATGTGGCCCTCATTGGTCTGGTGAAGGTTCTGCCAAAGTCGGTGTACCTATCCATATACGCCGATGATATTTGCCTCTGGAGTGCTGCAGTTACTCGCCCTCAGGTGCGTGCACGAATACAGCGGGCAGCAACCCAAACAACAGCCTACCTTCAGAAACAAGGCCTAAATATATCAACTGTGAAGTGCGCATTGATGGCGTTTACACGCAAACCAATGACGCCATACCCTGTTTACATCAATGGGCAGAGTGTCAAATATGCACGGACGCATTGTTTCCTGGGCATAATAATCGACAGAAGTCTTTCGTGGAGCCCACATTGTGCGTACTTGAAGAAGAGACTGCTATCTATTGTGCATATCATGAAATTCTTGTGCGGTAAAGCATGGGGAACATCTGTGGCCTCCACGCTACAGCTGTACAGGGTCCTATTTCTGGGTCTATTGAGCTACAGCTTACCGGTACTGACTAACACTTGCAAATCGAACATTCATTCATTGGAGAGTTTGCAGGGTCAGGCACTGAGTATCTGCCTAGGACTGCCCCGATGCGCTTCTACTTATGCCACAATCATGCTTGCCAAAGACCATCCGGTCAGGACATATATAGTTGTGGATTGCCTCAGAGCGCACATTCGACATGCTAGCCGTGTCCCCGACCACCACTTGGCCCTTCTACCTTCCGGAAGACCACGTGCTACGTTTTCAGACGTCATAGCCAAGCACCTAAACAGCATTCCATCAGGATATACGCCAGCTGCGAGAACGGCTTGTCCTTTGTGGTGCCTCGACCAGCCGCAAGTACGTCTAGAAATTCCGGGAATCAAAAAGAAAAGCAGTCACTCCAGAGTAGCATTGAAGCAAGCAACACTGCTATTATTACATGAGTTGTACTTAGACCGAACGCAGATATACACTGATGGGTCCGTCTCATCCAGCAGCTCATAAGGTGCCGCTGTAATTCCGGCTGCAGAAATGACAATCAAGTTTAAGTTGTCGCATATGACTACATCTACGGCATCAGAGCTTACTGCTATAAGGGCTGCTTTACAATATCTCGTTCAAGAACGTCCAGGAAAATGGGTCATATTCTGTGATTCGAAGGCAGCACTTCAGAGTTTGCAGTCTGCCATGCGTAGGAGGTGTCATGACCAACTGGTAGAAGAAATAAGACATTGCCATCATGAAGCTCTTGCACGAGGACATGATATTATATATCAATGGATGTCTGGACATATCGGTATTACCGGAAATCAATTAGCCGATGATGCAGCCCGCTCAGCCCATGAAGAAAACCGTGTAGTCCCGATTCCTCTATCAAGGAATGATGCAGCAAGACAACTTTACCTGCTGGCTCGAGATCTCACATGCACGTTCTGGTCGTCTACCAGCTTCCAAAGATGTCAATTTTATGAACTGGATCCTTCGCTAAAGCTAAATCTACCATCACAACTTTCCCGCTCCGATGCGACACTGTTATGCCGCCTTTGGTTGGGTGTTGCACTTACAAAGGTGTACTCCTTTCGCATCGGTATGGCAGACACTCCTACATGCGATTACTGCGGAGCTCAAGAGACCATCGAACACGTCCTGTGCAGTTGCGCTTCCTACGACACACAGCGATGCCAGCTCCGGATGGTTTTGAATCGACTTGACCCCGGACCATTTTGTGTGCAGAAGATACTAGGACCTTGCGCATCTGCCTCAGTTGCGCAGAAAGCAACAAAAGCACTGCTACATTACCTCAAGTCAACAAACCTGAGCGAACGCCTGTAGGCTGTGTGTGCTCCCCGAGTGTGCTCGTGATTGTGTGTACCTTCTCATCTTTCTGCAACCTCTTTTCTCCCCTTTATCCCTTCCCCAGTGCAGGGTAGCTAACCGGATGTGCGTCTGGTTAACCTCCCTGCCTTTCCTTGCATCTTATCTCTCTCTCTCTCTGGTCATTTCGTTATTGGTATCAATACCAAATTTGGTATGGCATAACATAACTGGATGACGGCCATAAATGCATAGTCCTAACATGACTCTCATGATACGTATGTCATGCATGTGATAATTTATATTTCAAGGTCTTGCTGCTGCGGTAGTTTTGTTTACATGACATGTTGCAAAGTTGGCAGGTTATAATATGACTGCATGGCGAATAGAAGTGACCGACCATAACGTGGAAATCATGACGTGCATGTCATGTAAGTCATGATTCATGACTACGAACCAAGCTCATGGTACGCTCGCAGTTGTTTCACTAGTTTCACATATACCAAATTTGGTGTTATGGATTGTGAATGGTTGACGAAGGTATTTGTATGGTGCAAAAATGCGAATCATAATATGCGTGTCATGTAACAATATGACTACATGCCACACTCACGATGCGCTCACTGCCGTTTCGCTAGCTTCACATACACCAAATTTGGTATTATGGGACGTGAATGGGTGGTGAAGGTATGTGACTGGTGCAAACATGGTAATCATGAGATACCTGTCATGTAAGAACATATACGGGCTACAGTGAAGTCACCAATACACTTCGACGTGACCCGGCGCGCATGCGCGCCGGTGTTTGTTTCGGCGGGTCACGCTGGCGATGCCACAGCAGGCACCGATCTGCCTGGATTATACTCGCAGGCGCACGCCACGGTGCGTTGCTTTGACGCATGCGCGTTTGAGCGCACCCAGCATCCTTCCGTCACGAAGACAAGGAGACGCGGTGCTGTCTATGTAACGTCGTGGGCGCGAAATGTAGCATGTCGCGTTTCGGACCGGTTACCGCTGGGCCTCGCTGGCAGACGCTGGTCCCGCCAAGTGTCCGACAATACAGTGCTCGCGTTTTGCTAGCCCTGTGTGGGCGCGCGTCAAAGTTACGTGGCGCTCGCCACCGTTTCGCTAGCTTCACATGTACCAAATTTGGTAGTACGGGACGTGAATAGACAACAAAGATATGTGACACGTCCAAACATGATAGTCATTATATTTCTGTTATGTAAAACATTACTATATGCTACGCTCATAGCCTTCTCGTGGCCGTGTCGCTAGCAGACGCTGCCACACATAGCATGTAGATGCTGGCACACACTGCAATTGTAGGTTCAACTAGCTGTCATAAAGTAATTCATTACGTATGCGTTGCTTTGAATGTGGAATTGAAGGTGTCGATATTCGTCGCATTGTTGGATTACTTGACCATCCTGTTATATTTTCTTGTTGTTGTAAATGACCGTGACACCAACTTCGGAAACTCAATGTGCATGTGTTGTTTGAGAATCCTGTACGCGGGCCATTGCGACCAAATAAAAGTGATGAGTGATGCCTGAGATATCTTATTTTGGTTTAATGTGACAACTCCCCTCTTGACATCTTCTCTGGTTTGACGTAAACAGAGGCCCGGCATGACATTCTAGGAGTAAGGCGAGTATTATTCCAATAACAAATATAAGAATCTTCTCTGCTAGATTTTGCCTCCGGTTTCGGCGTCGACGTCATTCACTGTATATGTATACGTATTTATGTATATAAACGCAAAAAGGAAAATACTTCAGAAAAGTGCTAGTGCTCGTGGAACCGAACGTCCAACTACTTTTTTGTGAGTGAGAGGCGTTAGCCACTGAGATACGAAAGAACACCTCCTTCAAGGCTGACACGGCAAGTTATTTATATGTACCACTTGCAGCTGGCGATGGCCATCTCGCGAGACTATTCTGCTTTCAGCATTACTAGCAAGATGGCGCAATGCGCATTCGCCTCATCATCAGAACGCGGCGGCGCGCACTCTCATCTCCCACGCGTACTTTGTCCCACGTGGTAAGAGGAGCTGAGGACGCTCACTCCCACGCCCTTGTCTCGCGGTAGGGAAAATCATACGTCTTGGCCGGCATTCGGTTTTTACC
This sequence comes from Rhipicephalus microplus, assembly GCF_043290135.1. Lineage (NCBI taxonomy): Eukaryota > Metazoa > Arthropoda > Arachnida > Ixodida > Ixodidae > Rhipicephalus > Rhipicephalus microplus. The sequence goes on along the minus strand of NW_027464588.1, from coordinate 31,784,833 downwards.
TCCACGATTCAATTTTAATTACCGGGCGCACAATGATCACTGCAATCGTTGCAAAGTCCGCGTTTGGGAAAAGAGCGCGATTTTCAGGTGGAGACAAGTAACAACTGAGGGACCTAATCACTTCATCTGTACCTGCGACTACGTTGCATGCGTCATCTGTGCGTGAGACACGCGGGGTATGTGTAGATCTGGTTGCCATTGTTCGCATGACCTTTCTATTTCACGCTATTGCGTTCATTGCTTCGCCTCTGCGGCCAAGCGGTGGTTTTTTAGCGGCGAAACAGGGAAGTTTATTGCAAACTGGTAACAATATTTCAGGTGAGTACGACTGCCTGGTGTAACAAAATCACTTCAGTGGCATGTACAAACAAGAGAACATAGACAGGATCTAACACACAGCACTTGCAATATTCTCACAGATCACGAATCACTCAAGAAAACAAAGAGAAAAGAAATAGAAAAAAAGCAGTAAATTTGATCAGATTCACATATTACGTGCGACGAGAAGCAATTTTTCCCCCAAGTTAAAACGGCAGTAAAGAAAGTTCAATATTTCCGTTCCGACCTCCAAAAAAAACGCGTATGCCACGTTCTGATATATGCTTTTTCACCCTGATTTTCCATCTGTTTGGTAAGGTACTGAACCATCATCTTTCTAATTTTCTGTACGCTGGGTATGCAGCTCGTTGGGGTCGTCGCCGTGTTTCGGCCATACAGCGGCGACGCTACAAAACGAACATTGCGATGCACAGTACGAGTTGTTCAAATGAGCCCCTTCTGCGCTGTTGGCTCGAAAGAATTGACCTACCGAATTGACGACGCACGACGTGCCACACGCCTTTGGCCACTACGCATTCAAATATCGTGTGGCGGATCGTTTCTCTTTTCCCGCAGTTGAGCAGTGGTCATTGGGAACGACGCCCCAATTTGACAGTCTCTGACGAGTGGGCGACGCCTCCCATCGCCGCAGCCAATCAAATTCTCTAACTATTTTCGGCACGTGGTTGTTGCACCTTTTCTTCCACTTGCTGGGCCTCCATCTCTGTTTTTCCTCGTCAGTAATCGAGCGACTGATTAACATTTCGCTAATGCGTGCGGGTGCGAGCTTTGCAAAGTATTCTTCAGTGGCGTTGCCGTGAACCGAACGCTTGAGGCCCTGTGCTGCCTTATAAAAAGCATGTGGGTGTGCTGCTTGAGTTCCCCGGTACCTTCCCGACGTGAATGCGGCTCCAAGAGTTCCGGTCCAATGTAGCAATAAGCTACGGCCAAGATAGTCATTGACCTGAAACAATTTGTGAACTGTTTTAGCTACAAGTGCCTTTGTGAATGTCGCAACATCTGGCAGACTGAGTCCTCCACAACTTTTTGGGAGCTTCAGGAACTTTTGTTTGATTTTTGGTGTCTTCCCGTCCCATAAGAAGGCTCCAACCAATGACGCAAGGCGGCTCGCAAAAAGTTTGAGTATGACTGCAATGTGCCTGATATAAAAAGCATATGCCTATGCTTTGGTTTTCATCACCGTCACTTTGGCGTCAAGTGAGAAATTGAAGTCAGCGGCATACGCGAAGACCTGCGTGGCTCGATGTACAGCGTCCTCCCTATTTCTTTTGGCCACCTCCCCGTCTTGAAAGTATACGCCGAGGACTTTCACGGCATCCACGTATTGAATACCACCCGGAAAAGTGCCGTGAAAGCTACTGAAACGAAGGGCTTTGCTTTTCTCCGCATTCAGGAAAGCACCCAATAAACTGGCATACTCTTCGAACAGCTCCAAGAAAGTGCGGTAACTGGCTTGGTTTCGCAAGAACACAGAGATGTCATTCGAATAAGCGGTGATGCTAACTGACTACAGACCTGTCATTGGGAAGCCCTGAATATTAGAGCACTTTGCCACTTTTCTAAGAAGAGGATCTATGGAAAGAACAAAGAGCACCGGTGCGATTGGGCATCCCTGGTGAACACCTCTTGTTACTGGAAAGCTTGCTGTCTCCACGCCGTTCATGAGAAGTCGGCTAGTCATGTTGCTGTACAGAAGCTTTATACAGCGAACTTACTGCTCAGGCAAACCAAACTTTCTAAGTACGCAGTATAGATAGTCATGTTTGACCCTGTCAAAGGCCTTAGCTTGATGCTTTGGTGTCAGTGCTTTGGTTTCGGTGCTTTGGTATCATTGTATCCAATGACACCAAAGCACCGTTAACATTTTTGGCGTTGGCATAGTAGAACAAATCTCTTATCAGTGTAAGTGTTTGAAAAATTGACTTACCCGGAACTGCACACGTTTGCGTGAGTGACACTATATCGGGCAGAAAAGATTTTAGCCTCAAGCCAAGGATCGTAGCTACGAGTTTGTATTCCATGTTAAGAAAGGTAATCAGCCTCCACGACCATGGATCGTCAGGATCCATGCCCTCCTTTGCCAGCAAGACTACACGGCCCTCACTGAAAGACCTCGGCATTTGCCCATCAACAATGAACCCGTTAACCATGTCAGTAAGTGCGTCGCCTAGAACATCGAAGAAAGTTATAAAAAACCCCGTCAGTATTCCGTCTCGACCTGAAGCAGTGCTAGTGTTTATTTTCCTCAAGGCTTGCCAAACTTCATCTTTTGTCGCCTCAGCGTAGAGCATATCAGACGCCTCAGGACACAGCGTGGGCAAGCCTTCGCAAAATACTGTGATTCTTTGATGCTGGTTGCTGTCTTTGGAGCGATGATCTGCCGAGCAGAGCCTTTCAAATTCGCCCTAAAGACCTCCTCGATTGATTTGATATCGTTGACGATGCTCCCACACTCTGCCCGTGCTTCACCGATAATACTGGGCTGGTGTTTCCTTACTCCTACTCGCTGTGCGTATGTCAAGTTACCTAGTTCATTCGTAGGAAGGTGCAGTTGCTCTGCGCGTTTAAAAGCCCCGGACCTTGCCCTCAACAAGAGGTCGTATTTAGCCTTTTTGGCCCATATGTACTCTTGAATTGCGCTGGTCAGATAACCTGCATGCTGATTTGAATACGCCCCATTGTTTCATTCATTTGTGATGTTAGACGTGCATGGCGCATTTTCCCGGCCTCCTGCGCAATCACACGCCATCTGGCCTTCAAGAGAGTCTATTCTGTCGCCGCAATTTGCGGCGTGTCTTCCAAAGACGCATAGATATTCATGCGCATTTCAGATACCGAAACTTCATCATTTAAAATTGATGAAACCAGTCGCCACAACTTGGAGCAATGCCTTCCCAGCTGGGCCTTTAAGGTGAACAGCACTGGTATGTGGTCGCTGAGCTTGTGTTGCCCAGGCGCTAAAGCAAAGACATCGCATGTTTCTAAATTTTCAACGAGCTCATTAGGGATGTAGACTCTGTCAATTCTGCTCTGAGACGTACCCTGAACGCGCGTGGCTCCAAAGATGTTCCCGTGAAGCGTTGTCCATGCATCGACCATCTTCAACTCTATACATATTTTCTGCAACTCTTTCGAATGGTATGTGCTTTGTCCTTGACTAGGGCCTCGGACATCTCGAATTGAATCAAAAACACAGTTGAAATTACCTAACAACAGGCACGGTGCTGAATTTAGCAGGAATGACTTGGCACCTCTAAAAAAGGCATTGGCAAGGGACCTATCTACGGGCGCGTAAATGTTGGTGAATCAGAATTTCTGGTCGTTTATCCACATGTCCACTGCAAAAACACGGCCTTCTGCATCGACGAGGCAGTGCACACCCGCCTGAACCTCGGATTGAGAAACACGACACCGGTGCCATGCGACTGCGTCTGCGTTAAGGAGAAGAAAGCTTCAACCGAAAATCTAGTACGGAAGGTCATAATGTCGTGCCGCGTTCGAAAGTTGGTCTCTTGCAGAAAAAGCACGATGACCCCGAGCGAGCGCACAAGGTTAATTATTTCCTGTTGTTTTACAAGATCTTTGAAACCTAAACATTGAAAGACAGGAAAGATAGCCTATCTATTTAAATAACTTTAGGGGGAAACAAAACAATCTTTTTGTTCCTCTTTTATTTTTTAACAGCGATGCGTAAGGGGATGGCACGGCCTCCCTCTCCTGTGTCAAGCGGCAGTGGATGAAGTCAACGTGATGGTACTTGAAGGACTGGCGCTGAGACTTACTCACGCGCACACATTGAACGGACCCAGTAAGCAACACCAATAATAACAGAAATAGTACACGCAGCATGCAACGTAACTCACATGACGCAAATACTATAAGAGGGCATAGCCACCACAGCATAGAGCTCACAAATTACCACATGAAGGTTCCATCGTGAATGACAATACATATGGAATAATTAACAAATCGCATGCATCAGAGACAACAAATGCTTAGTGGTTGTACGGCTGGGAAGCAAGCATTGCAATGGTAAAGACAACCGGAAGTGGAAATAATGGATATCGGCAACACAAATTAAAAAAAAAACATTGAGTCCTCACCCTCATCAGGTGATGGATCTTGGTTTGGCGAATCCACTCGGGGCTTTTTGGGTGTTCTGGAGGTGGTGACATCACTTCCACTGCTTGAACTACCAGGCTTGGTGCGGCGCTCAGAGTTGGTTGCTCTAGTAAACTTGTCGGGAAAACACGTTTTTTCAGGAGACAAAGATACCGATCGCGAGGCTTGCGAAAATCTGTCACTCGTTAATTTTTGTGAAGGTGACCGGCTCCTACGTTGTCCGGGTGTCTTGTCGGACGCTTCTTCTCAGGCCTGTACAGTGAGTGTGCGAGGCGTGTTAGGTTTCCTTGAAGACGTGGTCTTTACTTCTTTCGTGGGCGTCGTCTTCACGCTACCTTCCAGGCCTACAGGTGGCCGTTCATGGAGCTCGTCACTTGCATTTGTTGCCGCAGAAGATTGGAGCAATTTTTCCGTTTGGCCAGCACTCTGAAATGCTTAGAACGCTTCCTCCAGTGGTGATGCGTTCGAGGATTATTCGTTTTTGGTGGCCTTAAGTTCCTCTGATGAAGACGTAGCAGACGCACTCGGCGTCTCCACAGCGTTGCTGGTATCCTGTGACGACGTTGTGGGAGATGACAACGCTGCGGTGTCTCCAGTCAGCGCATAAACATCGTTTTCACTCGTTTTGCATGGCGATGTGGCACCAACGCCGCTGGCGTCTTCTGTCTTGACGTCATAAATTTCTGTGTCGGTTGCGCTGTCTTCATCCTAATAATCTCGAATCTTCTGTGGCCGTGACTTGGTTTTGCGTTGAAAAACCTCCATGTACCTGGAGGTTACTATTTGGGTTGTTCTCTTCGAAGCACTTTCTCCAAGATCTGGGAATTATTTCAGGGACTGTGAGATGCTCTGCGCTGCGTGTGCATATGATTTAGAACGGAAACAATCTTTCGTCGCTAGGTCCCCATTAGAGCGCTTACACTTGGACACACAATCCTCAGATGTATGGCTGAAGGTGCCACATCGTTGACATAAGGGTGTTGTGCAAGTAGCCGCAACATTACCTTCTCTCCTGCAGCGTGCGCATGCTCTGCGCATGCCACGATACTCGAGCATCACGCGGTGACCTTGAATTGATAGGAAGTTAGGGGCGGGCTTGGCCATCTCGATTCGGACGATGCGGGCACCAGTGTACGTTGATTGATGCCTTTGCAAGGTAACAAATGTGATACCCTTCACTTTTCCGTATGGCTGAAGAGCTGAAATAACTGCGTCCTCTTACACGTACGGCGGGAGGCGGAACACACTGACTTGTACGCTCGGCGCCCCGACTGCCTCAACTTGTACCTTGTGACATTTGGCTTGAATCCTTGGTTTACCATCAAGTTGGTTGCTTGTGCAGCCGACCGAGCCACAACTAGGAACTTCGAAGCTCCGGGGTGCTGCAGGAACAGCAGCCCTTCACTCCCCATGACGTCTTCGAGGCCATCGATGATCTCATCGACGGACACCGTCCCCTCCGGGACGGTGAAGTTGAAGCAGTGCTCCTTGAGCGGGAGCGCCGCAAGCCTTGACGCTATCCTCGCTGGTCCCGGCAGGAGCCGACGCCGATTGCATCAGGCCTCAAAAAAAAACTGGCAGGGGAAGTCGCGAGTGTACACCCGGCAGCAACACCGCCGGAACGCTGACCGCGTTCAAGACTGGAATGCCGAAGCTCCTTATAGCGGCACCCATTTGTCCCTCGTAGTCGTAGTCGAAGTGTGTAACCAGTCTCACATTTTGACCTCCAAGGGGGTGCCAGCGAGAGATTTCTTCTGTGCCTTGTTGAACAACGAAAATTCGCAGTGTGCGCGGTAACTGAAAGCCGAAATCTTCTGTGTCATAGTTCTCATTAGCAGCCATCGGCATGTACATTGAGCACTATCTAACAGGAGAAGGTTGCTACGTTATACTCGCTGGGCGTAACCTTCTTGGTTTTATAAAGGTTTAGTGAGCGTTAGACCGCAGTACCATAAATACAGTGTACTAGTATATACTACGAACTCGACGTGGTTAAAGGTGGGAAGTAGACACGAAGCGCAAGCCGTAAGAAAGTGTGCAAGCACCTCCTCTCGTTCAGTCCTTGGAATGTCCACTGGATGGCGGTACTTTTACATGCGGATTATATGATGAAAAGATGTGAGATGTAGTTATTTGGAGTGTTGAATGGATGGACGAACGGACACACAGACAGATGCTCGGACGGACGCAGGGATGGCTGCACGGATGAATGGACGCATGAATGGACGCAGGGAGTATGCATGGACGAACGCAGGAATGGACGCACAGATTGACGTGCGGACGCACGAACAGACGAACGCCCAGACGGGCGAATGGACGCACGGATGGTAACACAGGGAGACGCATGGACGGACGTAAGCAAGAACAAATTGGCGGACTGATGCTTCGCCCCACTCTCCATCATTCACCCCGTGGATATGCTGCCATTTTTTTGTCTGGCTGCTTACGCCAGGAATGTTTTTCTTGTATTCTGAGAAGAACAGTCGAAGCACGCAAATAGTTTCAATCTTTGCCATGCTCTTGCCCCCCGATTGTAAAACTGCGTATTAGGCGTCACCCGCTCAAGCTTGAGCGCCTGCAGTCTCCGTCACAGGATTGTGGGCCCAGCCGCGGATGCAAATTTCTCAGTATTTTAGGCGGTCATTGAAATTTTTCTGAATTAAGAATGTTATAAGCAAGTCTATGATGCGTCAGGGCATGAACGATTCAATTTCGGGAGTATCAGACGCAGTGTTACAAATTACTGTAAGAACGTTGTGAACGAAACGTTAGCTGTCCGGCGTATCTTAAAAACGGGAAAAGTGGGAGTTGTGAGGCAGAAGTAAATTGAGTAATTAACAACATGCAGCCTCACATAACCTTGCTAAGTGATAGCTTTACAGAAGGGAAGGGGACACGAAACTAATGCAGAGGTAAGATAAGTAGTATTGGTTATGCACAACTTAATAGAGCAAATGAAAGGTACCAGATACGGAAGTGCATTGTTGATGTCAAATACGTTTGATGAGTCAATCCCTTCAAAAATTACAGCTGCACCTTCGTAGCTCTCAGCAGCCTTGATGCTGTGACTAAGTAGGACAGACATGAACGCCGGAAAGCGTCGCGAATTGAGAAGCTTTGTAGATACAGAACTAGTGGGGTCGTGACTATATTGAAATACACGTCCTGACTATACACATATCTGTCTGGCATTAGGCCCATGCCGAGAACTGCAGTACATCTTCAATGCCAAGCCGTAGCACATACGTACTTCTATATGACTGTGGAGGTATGCGTACCTTTCGTCCTGACACCTTCATCAACACTTTGTGCTATAACCAAAGGCTCATAATAGAAACCAGCATGTGAAAGCTCGTCAAAAGTGCCCCACACAGCACTGCTTCGCTCCAAGCTTCCATGAGTATGCTCTGCTTATGCTGACCCTCACTGTTGAACTTGCATCTGCCAAAGTATTTCCAACGTCTCATGTTATAAGTCTGCAAAGATTGTACTGGTGCATGCTTATGCATAAAATTTTTTCTAATCTTTCTAAACTTTTGGAATGGGTCTCAATGCAAGGGTGCAGTATTATGCTTGTAGCAAACGTCTATTTGCGTTATGGAGTATCATGCTCCTTATGAGTAGGCGGCGACGTCTAGGTGACATGTTATTCAACACCATGAGAAGCAGATAAAAATAATCTAATTTCTGTCTATTCCTTTTATTAAGGCTGCACGTCTTATGTGTTCCAGTTGAGGTAATGTTTGCCTCTTTTTTAATGTAGTTGCACCGTCAGTGTCCAAATAAGACATTTTTTTTAAAAGCTGCCCAGAACTCCTAACTGACTCGAGCTGTGGATGCGCTGCAGTGACCTCATGGCTATCTTAACGAACATTTTGAAAGGAACGTGCACCTTCGAAGTTACACTTAGCTTTAGATGCATTGTGCTTGTTGAGAAAGATAGGGAAAATGAAGGCTGAGTATCGAGAGCTTACCTTCTAAAAAAGGATGCCTAAACTGACCTCTTTAAATTGGAGCCTTTCGTTGTGCAGCAGTTTGGATGTTAAGTTTTAAAGGTTAAAAACCTCCACTGCGACCTTGTGCTGGTGGACGTTCGCCGAGGAGCTCAAGCGGAAAAAGTAGAGTGATAGTGGCGGTGTTTTTTATAGAGAAACAAAAAGAGGCATTCACGCACAGTAAGAAATTCCTCAATTAATTGTTGCTTTTTTTCAAGTATGAAGATCGCCACCGTTGAGGAACGATGTGCACAGCAGCAAGAGTGGCTGATTGGTTTCTTTTTTTGTTTGGTCATAGGCGAAAAAACAATGACATTCAGCGAAGGTGGCTGCGATAAAAAGCAGTGTGCAAATGTGAAGATTTTTCTTGTCAGGCAGTTTCTTCTTTCGGTCATGCCACTATCTGGCAAAAATAACACGCTCTTATTTTTCACATATACGTAAGACCTCATCATGCATACAGTTTCTTTATGCGGAACGTATCGTCCACTTATTCTGAGCTTTGGGTTGTACAATGCACCCTTTTGTTTGCCAGGCTCACTAGACCCGGTCCTTATTAGTCTGTCCCAGTTCGCAATGCCGTATCTCGATCATGTGGCTACCTTCTCAAACAGCTGAGAAGAACATCATTTACGAGTTGTGCTGAACAGATGAAAAGAAGTGGGTATTACCGTGAAACCTGCTAAATGTCACCTGGGGTACGGCTAGGTGTCTTACGTGGGACACGTTGTGGAGTGCAGCTGGCGGAGACTTTAAAAACCTAAAGTATCGACCATAATGAAATATTCATGAGCAACCATAAAATAGGAGATGAGAGAATTCTTGGGCCCGTCTGCATACTATCAGCATAACGGGCATAACTACTCTGCCATTACCAGCCCTCTAACTGACGCCCTTTGAAAGCCCTAGCCTGTAAGAGTGGCGTGGCACTCAGAAAACAAGAATGCGTTTCGCAAGCTCCAAATCACCTTGAGCAAAAATCCTGTTCAAATGCACTCAAATTTTTTCAGAGCATTGCCATTCAATGCGACGCGAGTGATCGTTGCATGGGAGCTATCTTGTACCAGGAAAACAGCACTGCAAGCGAAAGACCAGTTTGTAATTAAGCAGAAAAACTGAGCTGGAGGGAGCAGCTATAGACAACCTCTGAGAAGAAATGCGCCTGCCTCATGTTGGTCTTTTAAAGCTGGCCTTTTATGTCTCTGGTTTGAAGTTCGTGGTCGAAACGGACCTATCTTCTCCTACTGGGTCGAAAAAACGTCGCCTAGACCTCGCCGCACTGAGGTAGAACATGATACTCCAACAACACAATTACACGTTCGTTACAAGAAAGGTAAAATTTACACTAAAGCACATGCAATCAGCCATGCGTTTTCGTCAGTGCCTTATTTTGCTATCTTTTTGGACTTTCACTGACGTGTCGGGGGAAAATTTTGTCCTCATCACAGGCTTAGCTGAGCTGTAACGTTCTGAGTGATCTCAAGCAGCCAACTTATTTTTTATTCTACTTCACTGCGTTTGTTGCAAGTGTACAGTTTTGAGTTCTGACTAAAGGTTTTGTATCACCCATGTAATTCTTGATATAGAGGGAATGTTATTCTGATAGACAAATAGCTGGGAATTATATGCTATATTGTACCTTGTGTTCTGTGGAACGAACCAGGCACTTGCTTGTGTCTGTTTGTTGTCTGCTGTCGAACCGCTATAGACAAGTGGCAGTACTGCCACTAAATGCTGAGACCGAAGATCGTCGTTATAGGTTACCGAAGGTAGTCGACAAATTTTGGCGCCAAGCCAGTTGAGCTGGATTCTTCTTCAGAAATTAGATCTCTTCACTCGACTGAGCCTGGAGCCACATCCTTCCAATGGCACTAGAGGCGAACCTGGAGGAGCCTGGCAAACTAGTGCGTCCGGAATCCTAGCCACGTGGAAGCAGCTTATGTTTCCAGCGCCATATTTTCCAGTGGCGCTGCTGCTATACATATAAGTCCAACTTGAAGTGCCTTGCTTCGGCGAACTACTCAAGTTCGTATCGTCTGATGCAAAGGGCGTCAACCAAGGCTTAGCCATCTGAAGGCATCTCCTGCGGCATAACTTGCAGAGCATCTGACACAACGCATGCAAAGCCTCCTCACCCACGGGTCTGATTCCGGCCAGCAAGTAGCGGTGGTTCCTAATTTGAGGCTGTAGACTGCTGGCTGATGCAAGGAATCCCCAAGGGTTTTAAAAGAACCAAGCGGCGCGAAGAGAGGAAAGTGACCAAACGAATCCCGAGTCATCGTCGCACCTGCGAGTCCTAAAAGCTGTTGGCCGAAGTGCCGAATATGTAATGCCTCTGCTTATATTGTATACAAATATTGCCTTAACTCGCCATTGCGTTGTCCGCTCCATCTCTCAGCTCTGCGCAGATGCAGCCTCGAGCTGAGACACGCGATATCCAACAGTTCCAATGACAGACTGAAAGCAACCGTAAAATATGGTCTGTGGATCACGAATTCTCCATCCGAAGAATTTGGTAGAGTCGATCAAAAATGCTCGTGACGTATGTTCTGCACCCACCTTTCATCCCACAATGGGCCTATACGTTTACAATTACAGGCAACCATGCATGACCAAGACACGTTTAGAGCCCCCGCCCCACATTCCCACGTGCTTTCGCTACATTTGCGTGCACCAAGTGCTACCTTCGGGGTGCACACGTTTCAATCACAGCTTTGGTGAGATAAATGCAGCTCAGATCTAAGCACTCCACTCGAGATATGCTGTCCGAAATATGAATTCCTTGTTGTCAGGGAGGTGGATTGACGGAGTGGCCATTCATTTATCTTCGCTTTTCATTAAGTAGGCCACTGCAATTTCAAGTTCTTCTTGGGACCTTTTCATCTTCCCAGAGAAGTGACATTAATAAAATGGCATGACAGCCACTATCACAACACAGGCGAAAAACATTAGCGCCACCATTCTAATTCAAAGAAGCGTAAAGCTCTCGCACTGTACCATTATTGCATCAGCCGGTTCAGCCAATGTATACCTCATCATAGGGCGCGAGAATGTTATACAGCACCCGTGTGGCATGTTTCGTGAAACAACACTCATGTGTTGTGGTGCATACTGGATGGCTATGATCCTTCCTCGAGGCGCACGTGTGCTTAGGGTAGTAAGTTTGCAGAGAGATGAACGTACAATATGGCCTGTCATTCAGCTACCTTGATATTATGCGAGACCAAAGAGGTTCAATAGAACTTCTGGAGCGGTAGTCCCGGTGACCGCCAACAGGAGCAAGTGAAGTTGCCGGCAGCCATATTGCTAGAGGAACAACAGTTGGGCAACACCGCAATAGACGGCAACGATACGCGCGTCACGCACGTCGGCTTGAAGTTCCTCGATTTTAAAAAAATGAGATGGAAACCACTTTTAGGATACACTAACGAACAAATACCCATTCTTGTTTATGAAACAAATTATTTCATGCACCTATTGTTAGCTTCACCCTTTGCAAACTCAAAAATGCAAGGTGAAAGCCAAGGCGCGCTATTCGGTAGGATATTGGGCGCCTCCTTTCTTAGTTGTTTTGCTAAGCAGCTACAAGGTGTCTGAGAAGAAGGTGGCTTGGAAAACTTCGAGTACCTTTTCTGACAGAAGTCTCCTGCCTGTTAACTCCTTCAAAAGTTGCCTGGAGCATAGAGCCCTGGAGTCATCTAAGTGCTTCAAAAGTCTACACTGGTTGGAACGTCTTCACCTTCTCAAATTGCTGAATATCCTGTTCGTCATTTCTTACTTTTTGCTGATAAAAAGCTTTAGGAGTCGTAGGCGTAGCATTTTCTTTAATTGGCTGCTCCATCTCTAAAGCGGGCGTTCTTGGGACTTCCGTGGGTTTCTTTTTTCTTTAAACTACAAAGAAAAAATCAACAAAAATCATTTGTTTTATTTGTAGTTGCTTTGGTAATTGTTGAGGCGCAAAAAGGATTGTAGTATTTGTTAAAAAAATGTGTCTTTAGATACACAACATCAAAGGGATTGCAACATTTGCTCGCCTCTTTTATATATGTGCTTGTATGTTTGTGTCGGCAGATTACCAGGAAATATATAAGGAAGGGAAATAAGAATGCCAAAGTTAAAGAAGAGAGGTAATTAAGTAAACTGGGAGTCACAAGTAACTTTCCCAGAGTTATCAAACTCCAACCAATTTACATATGGAACCAAAACTCAAGCACCGATTTCGCGTGCCACCAACATACTCCATACGTACCCCAAATGAACGCTTTATAAGAACAATTGCAGTGGCGTTAGTTCTACATATTATTTATCGAATTCCGTGCGTTGGCCATCATAAGATCATGCAGCGGGAAACAGACCCCAAAATAATTTAGCATGCACCTCGCTGGCTCTGCAACAGTAGATGGCTCACTGCTACGGTACACACTCCCTACGGCAAACGCTCATCTCGACCATCTCTTCACGCTGCCAGAGCTTCGTGCGCCTATGTCTACCTAGCAGCGTTCCAGTGCACCTGGGCCTGATAGAATCAGCTATGCTACCCTATGCCACCTTGGTCCTCGGGTAACCGAAGAACTGCTGTCTTTGTACAACTTTTCTTGAACATCTGGAACTGTACTGGCACACTGGAAAACTTGCATGATCCTGGCATTGCTGAAACCAGGCAAGTCTCCCCATCATATGCTATCCTACAGGCCTGTGGCGCTCCAAGCTTTGTAGGAAAACTCATAGAACGAGTGGTTCTCACGTGCTTTAAATGGTTCCTGGAGAAGCAAAGAGTACATCCAGATGCCATGACTGGCTTCCGGCAGGGAAGGTCATCGATTGAGTGTGTAATTGATTTGGTGAAAACCATAGAGCATCAGAAACGGCGTTGCCGATTAACATCTGCAGTATTTCTCGATATCAAAGGTGCATTCGACAATGTTCTGCATTACGCCACTAAATATGCTCTTAAAGACTATGGTGTTGGCGGCCGCTTGTATCAATGGATGGCTAGCTATCTTCAAGAACCAACTATATTCATGTGTACTGCCAACGGTGACACAAATGAACATCTCATCTATCCTGGCGTGCCTCAAGGTGGAGTCCTGAGCTCAACATTATTCAATATCTTACTTGTTGGCATCGTTAAAAAGCTCGTTAAACTAGGAGACAAAATCTCGATTTCTGTGTACGCAGATGACATTTGCATTTAGGCCTCGAGTCTAATACGTTTGCAAACTACAATGTGCGGTATCGACAACGCCTGCATACTTTTTTACAAATGGACTGCAATTGTCAATGCCGAAAAGTGCAACTGTGGCATTCACGAGAAAGTTCATTGTTACCTACCCCACACTGATCGACGGGAACACAATACCTTTCGTAACTCATCACAACTTCCTCGAATCACCAAAAGTACCTCGATTGTGATTTGTCTCGGTATAAGCATATCTCATTGCTAAGGATAAAAACTAGACAGCTTTATCCAGGTCATTTCTCATATGCCTGGAAAGTCATGGAAACCATCTAAACCATATCTACCGCAGCTTTGCCAGGCTCTTTTTATTGAATACCTTGCTACAGTGCTCCTGTTCTCTCCCGTGCTCCCACATTGGCTGTACGTACACTCGAGAGAACTCGGGTGCGTGCCCTAAAAATTTGCCTAGAAGTACCTCGATGTAGTTCTACATGGGGCCCTATTGTAGAAGCATGTGCTTATCCAGCTATTGTTTATCTTCAACGCGAACCACTACGAGTACATTTGAGGCTACTGACAACGAATCAAGACTATCCACTGGCAGGCACAAATAACACATGAACCAATGCTTCATACTCAGAAGCTGTTATGCCACACCGGGATCTGCTGCTTTCAATTTATGCACCACATATTATCTCCGGCATATCACTCTAGACATTTCCTAAGCCGATCGTGCGACTTTCGATCCTAGGCATAACAAAGAAGTAAAAAATACTAACTGCTGGTCTTAAGCTTCTTACTTTGTCGTATATTGACTATATGTACAGTTATAGAGTGCACATTTTTGAAGATGTCTCTGTCACGCAAACCTCCTCAGCAGCAGCTTCTACTGTGCCTCAAATACGAATTTTTCAACGCTTCAACATATCAAAGCAGACATCATCTACTGCCACAAAGCTGACCGGCATCGGACAAGCTGCGTTCTACATTTTACAGCAGAGTCCACGAAAATGGACATTATTTTACGACTCCCAGCCGGCACTTCAGCAAATTAGAAACTACATGAAACAAGACACTGCGTACAGTCCTCTGGTGAGTGACATAATAAATATGTTGAATGATGCGTTTTCACCCGGACATACCATTGCGCTGCAATTTATTGCCAGTCATTGTGGCACAGCTTGAACTGAACAAGCTGGTGCGGAATTCAAAAAGGCGCACACTACTGGCGAAGGCATATGAATGAACTTTTCCCGATATGACATCCACGATTTGCTGTCTAAATGTATGAAGACCTCTATGCAAAAACCATGGATCGATCATAATTATCGCCATGAGCACATTTACAGGCTTCAATCTCGCGCTTTTCGCCTTCCGTTCCGACTAGGGTGAGACCAAGAAATGCTACTGAAATGGAACGTGGCAATAGAGTGTGGCTGGGTGTTGCATACACGCGACTTTACTTATGCAAGATTGGACAAGAGCGAAATCCCAACTGCAACTTGTGTAACACGCCAGAAACTATTATTCACATCCTGTTAATGGCCTTTATGACCAGTTGAAAGACAAACTTTTAAGTGCCTCACAGATGCCCTAGACTGCCGATTCTTTTTGGGAGAAAAACTTTTGGGTGGTTGGGAACGTGTGGATCAAGCCCAACGCAGCTTAAAGGGCCTGCTAGCATTTCTAAGCAAGACAGGTTTAGATTCCCGTCTTTCGAGCATCTGCTAATGTAAAGACTTTTGTGCGTGTACTACACCGAATGAGACATTGTGTGCTGTGACTCATTGTGCTACACCACAATCAACCCTCATCATACTCTTCTCATTCTTTCCCTTTTTTCTTACCCCCATGAAGAGTAGCAGGCCAGAAACCCACTTTTCAGGCCGACATCTCCCCCTTCTTATCATTCTTCTTCTTCTTCTTCTTCTTCTTCTTCTTCTTCTTCTTCTTCTTCTTCTTCTTCTTCTTCTTCTTCTTCTTCTTCTTCTTCTTCTTCTTCTTCTTCTTCTTCTTCTTCTTCTTCTTCTTCTTCTTCTTCTTCTTCTTCTTCTTCTTCTTCTTCTTCTTCTTCTTCTTTATCTTCTTCTTCTTCTTCTTCTTCTTCTTCTTCTTCTTCTTCTTCTTCTTCTTCTTCTTCTTCTTCTTCTTCTTCTTTTTCTTCTTCTTCTTCTTCTACTTCTTCTTCTCAAATTCTATTGGCGGCACGTGTTGCCAAGGCAAGCGCAGCCTTCAGAGCCTAGAAACGAGGTAGCTCGATGTATGATATAACGCCACTCACTCATTCCGTCAACCTCGT
The DNA here is from genome assembly GCF_043290135.1 of Rhipicephalus microplus. NCBI lineage: Eukaryota > Metazoa > Arthropoda > Arachnida > Ixodida > Ixodidae > Rhipicephalus > Rhipicephalus microplus. The sequence goes on along the minus strand of NW_027464588.1, from coordinate 31,768,899 downwards.
GCATTAGCGTTTTGATTTTGATTATGTCGGCAAGATAGAATGTGTTTCAATGATGTGTCTTCTTGTTTTCGACGCAATCGCTTGTTTTCGTGACTACATGCTATTGAACGGGACAGATGTGGTCATCATTCTTGGCCCTCCAACTATTTATTGGAACAGCACTTTCTCAGGCAGAACGCAGCACACTGTCTTTCGGAAACCTGTAACACTCACGGCATACAATATTTTCTACGGTTGCGAATTTCTCAATAAACAATTACCGAATTCCATATTCACTCGCCAAAGAAAATGTGCACGCACTCCGTAAGTCTTGCCTTGTAAGACAACACCAGAAACCTTGAAATTATAAGGGCATTCAGACGTACTACTCGTTCCAATGTTTGATTCGTGCAGCATATAGACCGCAAGAACTTTGTATTTCTTTCATAAACTTAGAAGTCATGGACAACGTCATGTCAGCGATTAAAGGTCAAAATTACCTTTCATACAGCTATACATATTTATTACACACATACTCACGTTTCAGACAGTTTCTAATTTAAGGGCATACGCAAAGTAATAGGCGATCATCGGCGAACGAAGCGGGAATACTTACACGTGAAAAATAATCTCAGGCGTGTTCTTTACGCGATTTGTGCAGCCATAAGCAATGCACGAAGTCACCATGGCCTTGTAAAATCCTTCACTGCTCTACAAAAGCATGTCTTAGTCTCCAAAGGCCAGTGCGAAGAGGCAGCTACGGAGTGAACTTTGTCGTTTGCTTCCGAGTTTTTTCTTTACCAATATGGCGGCGACGAGCGTCACTTATGAGGGCGCACCTCCACTCCAGAAGGCATAGTACAAGAACTTCCTTGTGCGAGTTGAATGGTTTCTCCCGAATGAATTGTGCGTGCATACCAGTACTACAATGCAGCCTTCTAAAATTTTAAAAGTACATAGTCAACCGTCACGTATAAAATCCCTAGAAAAATAAGCAGCTTCGAGCTTTTCAAAATGCTTGTCTAAGCTGATGTTTATAAGGTGAGGAAAAGTTTTCTAGAACGCACTTAAAGAGCAGTTTGAAATTGTGTATCTTTTAACAGTCTTTGAGTGCGCAGACACAAACAGCAAAAGCGCTTTCTTCCAACTATAAAACAATAACAAAGATGGTCATCACTACGAAAACATCACAAAAGTGGTGATGACGCTCTCCACTCACGTGGTGATTATTGCTGTGGCCAGAGAACAAGAAGGCAGCTGCGAGTACTTTAGTGCCAAGATGTTTAACCTGATAACCTGTAGTGTTGGTTTGCAATATATACATACACAACTTGCAGTGCATTGGCAGGGAAGTCCCTGCTATTTTTCCTAATTAGAAAAACCATCCCTTCGATCTTAGTTTTTTTATAATCTTATCATTCAGGTGGTCACCGAAGTTTTTTGCTTCAGCATGGTATAAGTTGAGAAGGGCCTTTAGAAGCTATATAATCTAGCTTCCGGTGTTGGTTCCTGAACCTCGGTAGAAGTGTCATTTGTTGCTTCAGGGGTCCCTATAATTAGGTTGCCCTGGAGGTGTGCCTGTAAAGCGCACTGTTCTGAGTTTGGGGAGATCAGGGCTTGCATTAACAGTGTCATCAGCTTACAAAATCTCTCCTGGCTTTCAACATTGACTATGTAAGATGCAATGCTGACACGGCAAACCATTGTTTCTTCGAGCCACTCAGGGTCGCCTTGCCGGATTACTCTCACCCGGACCCAAAGTACCTCACCAAATGCAATCCAGCTTTTTGATCTACTTGGATTTGGTCTTTAAATGGAGTAGGCTCTGACAACTTCGCTTATTCAGGGTGCAAAATGCTGAAACGAGTGCGTGGTACTGTGATAAGTGAAGTGTGCGTTTGAAGTGCGCACCTTCAAAAAGTGCGCGTCACGAAAAGAAGAGATGACAGAGTGCACGCACGATCCGGCGTAGACAACGACAACAACATTGAAGACGACGCGTGCACGAGTACGTGTGGCACCACGTGAACAGAATAAAACAAAAGATAACCAATGGGCACAAACCACGAAGCTTCGGAGTAACCAATCAGGACGGGACCAGTTGGCCGGAGTTGAAGCACAGGCTGTGTTCTAATCTCACCATGGACGGCTAAATAGACAGCTGAATGGATGGAGGCCATCTTAAGTTCCATTCTATTTCTCACGTAGCCAGCGTAATAGACAGCTCCGAGAAGACCACATCGTAGACATACCATGCAGGCTACTTTGCTGTCGAAACAAGATGGTGGCTCAGCGAATTGCTCAGATAGATCAAATCTCGCCAAAATGGCCAACTGCACACAATTACACGCTTTCCCAGGCGCTCAATGTAACGATCATTTGTTTTTGATTTCAACAAGAAGTAAGCCAGAAAATACAACTGTTACGTTTTTTTAAGCTTTTCTTCTCATTGCGAGGTTGCGCATCGTCGCGGAGAAGTCGTTCAGAATTTTCCCGATTCTCGGACAGCTTGGGCTCAGTGCTGTCTTCTAAGCTGCCTACGTAAGCTGTCCACGTGCTGTCTAAGAAAAGGAACACAGCCATAGAAAAAAAAAAGATTGAGAGCAGACACTACCATAGACCCCAGCGGTTCAATCAACTCTAGCGCACCAGGTGGTTCGTGAGAGCAACTGACCACGCTTCCTGTTTCGGTTTCATAAGCGCGAATTTTCCATTACTGTGCTCAACTGACGTTTGGCTATGGCGAAAGTTAATAACTTCAGATCACTTTTCTCAGACAAAATGGCAGGACTATTGTTTGCCATTTTGGTTCAGCGATTCCCTATTTTGTGTAGTTCAAGATTGTTCGCGTGAATTAAAGGAATTTCAATTTGACAAAGTTATAATAGAAAGAGATGCAGGTGCCACGCCCCAATGGTCTAGTGGCTAAGGTACTCGGCTACTGACCCGCAGATCACGGGATTCAATCTCGGCTGCAGCGGCTGTTTTTGCGATGGAGGCGGAAACGTTGTAGGCCTGTGTGTTCAGATTTCGGTGCACCTAAAGAACCCCAGGTGGTCAAAATCTCTGAAGCCCTCCACTACGGCATCTCTCCTATCATAAGGTGGTTTTGGGACGTTAAATCCCACATATCAATCAATCGAAAGAGATGCAGGTAGTCCCGTGCTTGGCAGCTGGATGCCACCAGTGCCACAGGTGATTTTCTATAGTGTTATCCCGGCGCCTACTTCTGCGGCGGACGACATAAAGCACTTAGAAGCGTTGCTTGCAATCCTGGTCCGCTGTGAAATGAGGCCCCTCGCAAAGGGCACAATTGGACGAGCACTCGTGGTCTTGTGAGGAAGACGTTGTACCGCACTAACTGCAAATCGTATTCTTTGGGGTCAGGCACACATCGTTATGGTGACCTAGCCTGTCACAGACGTAGCAAATGTCTGTCTGGCATCTGTAGAGCGTACAGCGATGTGCACTGCCCCCGAACATGACATAATTTGACACTTTGAGTCCACTGATTAAAACAATCATCGTAGTAGTGTCCTTGATGCGTTTCACTTCAAGGGCTTTCGGGTTCCTCAGCTGGAGAATCATTACGCGCAGCTGGTTGTTGTCAAAGTCGAGTTCAAAACCCCACACTATTCCTTTGCATGTGTTATCCGGCCCCGCAAGGTACGAGTTGACTTCGTCTCAGCTGGACCATACGAGTAAAGGTTCTGTTCTCTTGAGGGGGGCACTAATTCATGCGGTCGTATAAACATCGGCTCCTGCTTGTTCATCTTTTTTTCCTGTGAAAGTTAGCTGTGTGTTATGCCTTTTGCTCCAGTCAACGCCTGAAGTCCTGAGGACCACGTGGAAACAGTTTTGTGACGGTGGGTGGATCTTTTACAGTTTTGAAGGACTTTCTCGCTCGATCACGCTGTGAGTTGCTGGAGGTTAGGCTTAGCTAAGCCTAACGCTAGGCTTAGCACGTTTGATATATACAGAGTTCTATGCAAGTCACTGTGCAAGGGGAGGACATTTCTCTCGAAGAATTTCAGTGTTTTGAATGGACAACGGCACTTTCTAAGCGTAAGTCAACTAATGCACCTATGGTGGGCGCTAAAGTTCAAGGCCCACCATACGGCAAGAACGCTGGCACTCAATCTCCTGCCAACGTGAAGAAACGCCTTGCTTACGCGTGAAGGCTGCCTCATCTACCAAAAGAGCATTTTCGAGTCATTTCTAGGCCTCGAGGAGGCCTGAACGTTATAAACGTTATAAATTACGGCAGCGGCATGTCTCTCCGCTGCGGATATCACAGATGACATAACTTGTCCTAACGCTAGGCAGAACATTGTAGTGATTAGTACGCCATCGCAAGCCAACACCAAGGCCTATGCAAGTCTAGAAGCCATCACCGTTAATCACGCAAGATACGAGGTTAACCCTTACATTGCTGCGCCCGACAACACATGCAAGGGCACCATCAGAAACATCAACACGGAAATTGATGACGAAGAGCTCAGAAGACTTCTTATTCAGCCGAGGAATCCCACTGTTATCGAAGTGTGGCAAATCAAGAATTCTACCACAGTCGTTATCCTCTTCGAAGGACTTCGAGTCCCAAATACGTCATGTGTTGTCCCAGCATAGTCAACTGCACCCTATACCGACGGCAGACGGATGTCCGCTATGCCTGTGGTAGACTCGGCCACAGAGCCGACTTGCACCCCGCTCCAGGAAATCTTATCTGTCGATGTTGCGGAATGACCTCCCCTGGCGACCAGAGTGTTTGCTCACCGAAGTGCGCCTTCTGTGGAGTGCTTCATCCAATGGTCGACAGAACCTGTACACAAAGACCATTTATTTATTTACATTACCCTCAGGGCCCATAAAGGCGTCACAGAGGGGGTGGGTACTATAAAAAATGCAGCAGTAACAAAACACAATAATACATCCAAATAATTAGGATACATGTTCAAACAATATTCAGTTATTAGAGGCTTAAGATATGATCGGTTAGTGCAGTCTGAAGGATGACACGTCCTCAATTGAGGCGATGAAGGGGGGAAGGTGGTTTCACTCGGCACTCGTCTTCGGCAGAAAGGAGTCTGAAAAAACGTTAGTACGGCAGAAAGGAATAAAAACTTTACACTGATGATCAAGACGTGACGATATGTATGAAGGTTGCGAGATGAGTTCCTGTTTAAGTGAATTATTTTGGTAAAGGATTTTGTGAAAAAGGCATATACGAGAAATTTTTCTTCGAATTTGCAAATCAATTAGTCCAAGGTTTGATTTCATTAGTGAAACGCTAGATGTTCGGGTATAGTTTGAAATAATAAAAGTGCTGACCGATTTTGAACCGACTCAATGATTGCTAATAATGTTTTTGACTGGGGTCCCACACAGATGACGCATACTCAAGCTTAGGTCTAATTAGCGTTTTGTACAGCATTATATTTTAAATGGGAGGGGGCTTTAGAAAATTTTCTGCGTAGGTAGCCGAGGGATCTGTTGGAATTGTTAGTGATGTATTCAATGTGCGCAAGCCAAGAAAGATTATTGGTTAGCTGAATTCCGAGATATTTATATGAGCATGTTAGGATCAGTATTAAGAGTACTGAGTCTAAGAAGTAGTAGGCGATGAGACACCTTGTCAAAAGCTTTAGCAAAATCTAAGACATACAATCCATTACTTCGCCTTTGTCTAAAGAGTAAGAAATGCTATGTATAAACAATATTAGTTGTGTTTCGCAGGAGTAGTTCTTGCGAAACCCATGCTGAAATGAAGTGAAGAAAGAGTTTGACTCAAGAAATGCAACGAGATTAGAAAATATGACATGTTCAAGGATTTTGCAAGGCACGCTGGTAAGTTAAATGTGTCTGTAATTGAGAGGAAAATGCGGGTTACCTGATTTCAACAGCGGTACCACCTTCCCCACCTTCCATTCTGCGGGCAAAGTCGAGCACTCAATAGACTGGGTGAACAGGTACAAAAAAAATAAAGAGGAGTACACAGCAGTATTTCTCGGAAATTTCGAATTAATTTTGTCCGCTCCACAGAAGGAGGATAGTTTTAAACTATGAATTAACTTTAGAATCTCCGAAAAATTGACAACAAGTGGATCCTTGGGAAAAAAATCTTTTTTTGTGCATGTACGAGACTGTGTCAGTACAGCAGTCAGAAAATGACTTTGCAAAGGTGTCATTTAGAACCATGCAACATTCTTCATTGCTCATGGTACAACCACCAGTATCTGTAACAGATATGTTATTTTTCTTTTTTATTTGAATAGTGCTCCAAAATTTCTATGGATTAGTAGAAAGAAGGGAGGGTAGATATGTATTAAAAAGACGACTTTTGCTTCTCTTAACGCGATGCGATATGCATGCAGTGTGTTTGCGTAATCATTCCAACGAGTAGATGTTTGATAGCGTTTTGCAAGACGAAAAGTGCGTTTTTTCTTGTTTGATAATTTTTTTAGTGTCGTTGAAAACCAAGGGGAGCGTTTCTTTCCGGAAAGCCTGCGCAGTGGAATATAGTTAGCGACAAGTGTCGTGGCTTTGTTCCTAAATAGTGTCCAATTATCTTTTACAGTACGGCTAAAAAATTCAGGCATGGACTCTTCAATGAATAATGCAAGCTCATTATTGATTGATTTGTAATCGCCTCTCGCATAATCTCTGATAAATTTCGGATTGCTTTTCTGACACGTAACACGGCCCTTTACAAAAAAATGTAAAAAACAATGATCGCTTATTCCTGGTAAACAAGTTAATGAATGAACTGAATTCGGATTACTGACAAGGACCAGGTCAAGTGTGTTCGATGAAGTAATGCCAGTTCTAGTAGGCCCAGATACAAGTTGCACAAGATTGAAATTTAAGCACAAGTTAATAAAAGATTGACTTTCAGCGGACGAACCAAAAACGGAGGGAAATTGCGAAGCCCCATTTATTATAGGAAAGTTAAAATCTCCCAGAAGAAGCAACGGAGAGTGAGGAAATTCTGAGACGAGAAAATTAAGAACGTCATGCAGCTCATCGCAGAAAGTAGTTGGTGCATTTGGTGGCCGATAACAAGCACAGATCAATGTGTCTTGGTGGTCTATGACAGCACGCACACAAACCAACTCTAAGGACGTTGTAAGTGCAATCCTAGCAGACACTATATTGTCGGCAACGGCAATTAGAACGCCACCACCCGGTTTTAAATAGCGGTCACAATGGTACTCAACATATTTCTTGTCGCAGTGAAGCAGCTCTTCACTATAAATTTTATCGGTCAACCAGGTCTCAGTCAATGCAACCACGTCAGCAGCGCATGAATAAATAATAGGTGTTAGAGCGTCGCGTTTATTGAATAAACTGCGCACATTTGACAATAAAAATGATAAGCCTTGAGAATACTGGCTGCGTTGCTGATGTCTGACGTGTGTTAGGAAAAAGACACATCAGGACGGCGGTTTGTAGCGGCAGACGACAGTTCAGCAGTACTGGCGGCATTGCCCAAATGCAGTTCACAGACACAGTCGGTATCAGGGGAGTAAATGTAACATTTTTTGTTGATATACAGCTTGTTGTACCTCACAGTGAAAGCTTCGCCGCTTTTCTTGCCAAAATCGTACAATTGTCCTGACAGTTCTGGTTGCCTTACAAAAGTCTTCACTTACGGAGACACCACTTGTTTTTAACTTGTTTTTGGAAGACAGAATCGTTTCTCTTAGTTCACAGGATGAAAACCGGACAATAACAGGTCTGGACTTATTAGGGACAAAACGGCCAAGCCTGTGCGCCCGGGAAATGCGATCATCGCTGCTATCAAGGTTCAGGCTTAAAGCTGAATTTAATATCGATCAAACTATTTCTTCTGACTGTGCCCAAGTTTCAGCAGCGGCATCTACTACGCCGAGAAATATTAAATTTTCTCGACGTGAACGGTCTTCAAATTCAAATTGAGCCGTTGGTTCAGTACGGCCATTTGATGCACGAGACTTTCTCCCTGTTGCCCCTCTGACGATCAAATGCTTTGTTCAACTGCCGAGAGCCTATTGTCGATATCGGCGATTTGTTGCTCCATTGAATACTGGGCCTCTTTGACTTCACTCAAGGCAGACATTTTCTTCATGTTTCGAATCAAAATTGCCATGCAGTGATTTAACGAGCTGTAGCAATTCTTTGTTGGGTTCGTCTTTGGGGGAGGGGCAGGGTTTAGCTCTACGTCGCCGGACATGAATAGCAACTTAGCGATAAACACGCCTTGACATGTTAATTGAAACAACGTTTGTGGCTTGGAAGCACTAGCAGCCAAACATTGCTTGACTTTTTACAGTGAAGTTGAGGTGCTGTACTCACCTGCTCCCAAAGACGGAATGGTGTTTGAAACATGTTGACGGCTGTAGTCGTTCCATTCCCACTGAAGTGGCGTAAGCCAATCCAGCTGCTTTTAAGGCTTGTCGATGTTGATGCGTCTGTCGATTTGGTAGCTGGGAATGACAGCGCTGCGGTGAGACGCGGCCAGCTTGCGCGAAATGTCTCGGTGGCCTCACAGCGGAACGGGTGCTTGTTCAGCCGGTTTAGCGAGTTGATGCCTCCATCATTTGCGGCCGGGATTGCCAGCACTTGCGCTTGCGCAGAACCAATGAGGCTGTTCCACGCGGTAAGTCCGATGAAAATCTGCACCCAAAGACGGAACGGTGTTTGAAACATGTTGACGGATGTAGTGCTTCCATTCCCATTCCCATTGGAGATACCTTACATCGTCAGACAGCGCAGAAGAGAGAGACGCGACTTTGACAATGACTTCGAACCGCTACATCACCTGTCCGAACCAGCCAACAAGTCCAGGTCCCAGCCAAGGAGCTCGAGGGGGCACTCCCGATACAGGAGCGGTCCCCGATCCACAAGCCGTTCCCAGTCCCGGAGCTGTTCCCGATCACGGGGCCCGACCGTGAGCATTCAGGTGCCTGCTGCCACAACGACTGAGTGGGTTGACCGCGTCAAAGGATCTCAGAAATATGTAACGGGGGGCATACTGCCAGAGCAGAACAATGATAGAATTATTCAGCTGGAAAGGGAGAACGCTGCACTAAAGGAGGCGATCGCGCAACTTAGAGCCGAGATAGTTGCACTTAAGAATTCTAATATCGCTAAGAGTGAGGCTCCACCACCTCCCTAGACTTGAAACGCCTGTTGAAACACTTATGGAAACGCCCGTGAAAACACCTATCGAAACGCCCATGGAAACGCCCGTAGAAAAAAAATGGCAGCATATCTACGGAGTGAATGATGGAGAGTCGGGCGAAGAAGTCGTCCGTCCATTCGTTCTTGCTTCCGTCAGTCCATGCGTACGTCAGTGTGACCGTCCATGCGTCCATCAACCCGTCCGTGCGTGCGTCTGTTCGTGCGTCCGTCCTTGCGTTCGTCCATGCAGCCGCCCCTGCGTCCGTTCATACGTCCATCCATGCATCTGTCTATGTGTCCGTTCGTCCATCTATTAAACACTCCAAGTACCACCATCTCGCATTTTTTCATCATATATTCCCCGTATAGAAGCACCGCCATCCAGCGGACATTCCAATGACTAAACCAGAGGTGGCACACGCACACTTTCTTACGGCTTGCGCTTCGGGTCGACTTCCCGCCTTTAACCACTTCGAGTTCATGGTATATACTAGTTCACTGTATTCATGGCACTGCGGCCGAACGCTCACTAAACCTTTCGAAAACCAAGGAGGTTACGCTCAGCGAGTATGACGTAGCAAACTTTTTCAGTCAGATAGTGCTCAATGTACATGCCAATGGCTGCTAATGGGAAATGAGAGGCGGAGAATTCGGCTTTTACTTTCTTACGGCTTGCGCTTCGTATCTACTTCCCATATTTAACCACTTCGAGTTCATTCATGGTATATACAAGTTCATTGTATTCATGGCACTGCGGCTAAACGCTCGCTAAACCTTTCTAAAGCAAAAGGAGGTTACACCCAGCGAGTATAACGTAGCAACCCTTTCTTGTCAGATAGTGCTCAATGTACATGCCAATGGCTGCTAATGGTGATCGCAGCCTGCGCGTTAACTAAAAGCCGAATGTTTCTGTGTCTCATTCCCCATTAGCAGCCATTGACATGTACATTGAGTAATATAATATTTTTTATTGTTCAACAACGCACAGAAGAAGTCTCTCACCGGCACCACCTTGGAGGTCAAAATGTTATACTTGTTACATACTACGGGGCACGAGCGGGCGCCGCTATAAGGAGCTTTGCCCCTAAAACGACAAGTTGTGGAAGATTTGTCTCCTTCCCCTAGGTGGCAGACATGAGTCCCCTAGCTCTGGTGGCATCCTCGGCTTGCCGAAGGACGTCGAGTTGCACGTCTGGGTTTGCGCTTAACAGTGCGGTCTCCCACTGCTCTCCATTGGTTGCGAAACTTTATGGAAGTCCTGCAAGGCGCGCGTCAGCGCGCAGCGGGCGACTTCCACGTCGGGACATCTAGGCCAAGCCTATCGGCTGATCCGCGGGCCAGCAGGACGGCTCAAACTTGGTCGGCCAGGAGGGAGCTGCGTAGGGCCGTCTCCCACCTGACCGATGTAGTGTTGGTGTTAGTGTATATTGCCTTGCACTCCCAGAGCAGGGGCGCCAGCGTGGATACATCCCCACTTGCGGGGCTAGTGTCATTGGGGAACACGTCAGGATAAAGAGCGTGAAGGGATCTCAGGTTAGGGTACGTGTCAGTCTGCAGTACTCTGAGCGTGAAAGCCTGTGGCCTATTAAGATTGGGACGAGGGAGTGGATATTGTCTCCGCGCGAGGTAAAAATATTTTGTTATTTCGTTGTACGTGGCAGGCGCGTCCCTGTTTTCCGCAACCCCGTTGGCCCGGATCGTTGCCTGGAAACCGCGCGGTCGGTTAGTGCGCGCGCGGCCTCGTGGGCAGGCTGGTTGAAGTTGGGGGAAGCGCCTTGGATCTGTCCAACATGTGCAGGAAACCAAATCAGTACGTGGTGCTTGATGCCGTCGCGGCCACCACTCTGGAGAACGCGCAGGGCTTTCTTTGAGATTACACCGCGCTCGAAAGCACGAATAGCAAACCTAGAGTCACTATAGATGACCTCCCTTTCACCTTCCAGAACGGCCAGGGCTATGGCCACTTGCTCGGCAATCGTCGGATCGTCAGTGTGAACCGATGCGCAGTTGGTGACACTGCTCTCCATTGGTGTATTTTTTGTAGTGCTCTGTCACTGAGGGGCAAGCCCACACTATATGATTGAGATCTGCCCCCTGATTGTAGAACTCACACAAATCTGAGTATATCTCTGGGTAGATGTAGTAAAAAGTTATCGGGTTCGGGAACAAGTTGGTTTGTAAAAGGCGCCATGCCGTCCATGCTCCTTGCTGAGTGAGGCATGTGCTGGGGGGAATCGGACCCTTCCTAGCCTGTAGTGTTTTGTGATCTCTTCATAAATAATTATGCGTTCCCCCTCCGCCCCTGGACTTCGTGCGGCGCCTGTTCGGCCAGCCAGTTCTCGAGCCAAGTCGTGCGCGATTCCGTTTCAGAGGAGGAGGATTGAGCAGGTGCCCATACAATATGAACTACCCGCTCGTCGCAAAAGTTTGCCGGAATTCTGAGCACATCCAGTGAGATTTTTACCTTGGCATAATTTTGAACAGCGTTTTTGGAATCGCTGATCTCAACTTCGGCTTTTGTGGAGGCTAGTGCTAGTGCTATAGACACCTCCTTCGCAACTTCTGCCCTATCTGTACGTACACTGCCACTGACGTTGGAGTCCGTTTAAATATTCTTAGCTACAATTACCATGCTTCGGCCATTCTCGTATTCTGTTGCATCTACACAGACCACGTCCTGGGCGTTGCCAACTTTTTATGTAGGCTTTTCGCCCTCTCTATTCTTCTGACGCGCTGATGCTCAGGATGCATATTTCTAGGTAATTGAGGCACCACAATATGCCCACTTGCCTCCCGCGTAATGCCTTTTTTTGCCCCATGTGGCACGTTGTACGTGACGCAAATTGTGTCCAAAATATGCCTGCCCGTAGGGCTGTGGTGTAACCGATCATACTGTGCTATCGTGTGGGCCTCCATTGGCTTTTCGAGCGTGTTATGTAGCCCTAGAGCCAAGAACTTGTCATTCGACGCTTTTAACGGCAGACCTATTGCTTGTTATATATTGCTACATACATGCAAATTGAGATTCTAGGGGGCGACGCGCGTGTGTGCCTGACGAGAAAGACAAAGAGTGGTCTCCGCCTGGTCTCTGGTCTACCGGTCACGCCGCTGCTGGTGCTGGTTTGAAATATATTTCATCCACAGCCTCGTCGGTACGGCGTCTGTCTTCCGTAACGTATTTGGTGGAGGTGCAACGTTCCCCGTTCTCACCACGAAGTTCGAAGTGGCCATACCGTCCAGCCTCTGGCCATAACTTCTAATCAATACCCCCCTCACCGCCATCACCTGGAGCGCCAGTTACTACGTACCTTGCGATGTCCCGCTCCCATGATCCCGGTACGTTCTCCGCCCAGCCTGGCCTTGACGTCAACTACTGGCTCCGCATGTACGAGCGCGTTAGCATGTCTTACCGATGGGACCCAACCATGGTGCTGGCCAACGTTATCTTTTGCTTCAATGGCGCCTTGCGTGTACGGTTCGACGCTAATGAGGCCGAGCTCACCAGCTGGGGCATCTTCAAGGACAACCTATGTGACAATTTTGGGGACCCGTGTGGTGGACAAACGGCCGCACGACAAGAACTCGCCATCCGAGTACAGTAATCAACCGAGGGGTATGTCTCGTACATACAGGACGTGTTCGCGTTGTGCCGCATAGTGGACGAGCAGATGACCGAGAGCGACAAGGTGGGCCACATAGTAAAGGGCATCGCGGGCGATGCTTTCACTTGTTCGTGTACAACAACGTCATGACCATCGATACCATAATTAAGGAATGCCGCCACTTCGAAATAGCCAAAAACCACCGAGTTCGGCCTCAATTTTCACGGCTCCCAAACACGGCTGTCACGTCAACCTGTACCGATCTCGGTGCCGAACCACTCTTGCACGAGAAGTTCACACGCATCGTTCGGCGCGAGCTTGAGGGGGCCCGTCCGGCGCTGTTTCATGCACTTTCACTTGACCAAAGCACCCTGCAAACACCTCCGGCGGTGTCAGTTATTCAGGCAGTCGTGTGGCAAGAAATAGCTACCCTGATTTTCCTGTCGCCTGCTTCGTCTCCTGACTGGGCTACAGACAGATGCCAATAAATGCACCACGCCACGACCCATACACTCTGCCCAGATCCCGCAATCCGACGGAGTGGAGAACAACAGTCGACAAGCCAATGTGCTTCCACTGTCATCAAGTTGGCCATGTCTGCCGCTACTGCCGCAGCACTTCTGGAGCCAATTTTCTTCTTCTCCTCGGTCATACGTGGACCCCCGTCGGTATTCGCCCAGCCGTGAGTATCCTGCTCCCGACGCTCCTAGCAGCCGCTCTACCGCGCGTTCACCGTCACTGCAACGCCGCCGTTCTCCATCGCCCCAACCCCTCAGCTATCCATTGCCGACTAACTATGGATCTTCCCGGATAGAAAACTAGATTATGCAGCTCCTGGAGGTAGTGCTTCATCAAGTGCGACTGACCAAATTCTCTGTTGACGCTACCTACTAATAATAACTTGCTAGAAGTGCATGTCGATGGTCTTTCTTTGACGGCTTTAGTTGACACTGGAGCGCAGGTATCTATAATGAGTGCTCGTCTGTGTCGCCGCCTCAAAAAAGTACTCAGGCATGCCGCAACACAAGCTGTCCGTGTCGCTAATGGTAGAACTGTAGCCGTCATTGGAATATGTACCGCTCGCATTAGCCTTGCCGGCCGCCATGTTCCTATTTTGTTTACCGTGCTCAACAGTTGCCCTCATGTATGTCATCTTCGGGATGGACTTCTTATTAACCCATTCTACCCTGATTGACTGTTCCGCCAGCACTCTCTCTTTAGAACTTCCTCTTCTCCTGAATTCTCACCCTGAACTCCCGAACAGCCTGTGCACCATTGACTTCTTCCGGATACCACCTAAAGCTCTTGCATTCGTTGAATTGGCAACACCCTCTCCCATGGCCGACGTAGATTATATCGCGACGCCTATTCCTGATGTTCTACTGTCCCACACTCCGTCGTAACCATGGCCTCTAACCGAACATATTTACCTGTGATCAATTTCGGTTTTACAAAACAAGTGCTATCTCAAGGAATATCCGTCGCCACGCTAAGACCCATTATTGACGACAACGTCACCTGTTTTGCGGCAGACGTATGTCCTGATCACCCACGTCGCTCACAGGGTGCCACGTTCCTGAAGCAACCTTATGCTTCATGATCGCCCCGGACCTCAGACCTGAGAAGTCAGCCGCCCTCTGCTGCCTTCTGACTAGGCAGCCGACCTAGGCAGCCATCCACTCAGCGAGACTTCACTCGTCAAGCTCCGTATTAACACAGGCGATTCTCATCCGATTCATCCGCGACCATACCGGGTGTCTGCCACCAAGCGTAAAGTAATTCAACAAGAAGTTACCAAGATGTTAGCCAAGGGAATCAATGAACCCTCTTCGAGCCCTTGGGCGTCCCCCGTTGTGCTAGTTAAAAAGAAAGATCGCACGTGGCGCTTCTGCGCGGATTACCGCCATCTGAATAGAATCACGAAAAAGGACGTTCACCCTTTAACCCGCATCGAAGACGCTCTCGATTGTGTCCTGGCGCCCGATACTTTTCTTCGATAGACCTACGTTCCGGCTACTAGCAGATTGCTGTCGACGAAAAAGACCAAGAGAAGACTGCATTCGTAACTCCAGACGGCCTAAATCAGTTCAAGGCTTTGCCGTTCGGGCTATTATGCAACGCCAAAGCCACGTTCGAGAGCATGATGGTCTCTCTGCTACAAGGGTTCAAATGTTCAACATGTATCTGTTATCTTGACGATGTTGTTGTATATTCCCCAACATTTGAGGCCCACCTTCAGCGTTTGTCAGCTATTCTCGACATATTCCGCACTGCAGGCCTTCAATTAAACTCATCGAAGTGCCACTTCAAACGCCGGCAAATTACAGTGTTGGGTCACCTTGTCGACGCATCTGGTGTGCAGCTGGACCCGGAGAAAAATTGTGCAGTCACCAGTTTTCCTCTACCCCGGTCAGTTAGAGACGTCTGGAGTTTTGGAGGACTTTGCTCCAGCTTTAGAAAGTTTGTGAAAGCTTTCGCAATCATCGCTCAACCTCTCACTGAGCTTCTGAACAAACACGTCACGTTTACGTGGGGTACCAACCAAGCTGCTGCTTTTTCTCATCTAATCAAGCTTCTGACCACTCCGCCTATATTGACTCACTTTGACCCAATTGCTCCGACAGAGGTCTAAACCGATGCTAGTGGTGACGAGATTGGAGCCGTCCTAGCTGAACGCCAACGGGGACACGACTGAGTCGTCGCCTTCACTAGCCGCCTCCTCACAGCTGCTGAGCGCAACTATTCTTCACAGAGCGTGAGTGTCTCGCTCTTGTTTGGGCAGTCTCAAAGTTACGCCGATATTTACACGGCACAAATTTCTCAGAAATAACTGACCATCGTACGCTACGTTGGGTTACGGCACCAAAGGGTCCTACTGACCGGCTCGTGCGCTGGGCTCTGCTACTGAAAGAGTATACCTACACGTTGACGTAGAAGTCCGGATGCCTACATCTGGACGCAGATTGTCTGTTCCGCTACCCGGTTGCTGAGTCGAGCACTATACTTGACACCGACACCAGCCCTCGCGTCGTTTCTCTTTCGCAAAAAACATGCATCAGTAACGAGCAGTGCCGTGATGCATCCTTGCTTGTTATCATTGAGCGCCTCGAATCACCATCTGCCAATCAGTCCCATCACTCATCCGTGCTCCAGGATGATGTATTATACCGCCAAAATTCAAGCCGGATGAACAAGCCTTGCTGCTTGTCATTCCGAAACAGCTTCGCTCGGAAGTTCTAAATGAACATCATGACCTTCCGACTGCCGGTCACCTTGGTGTCTCACGCACTTTCGACAGAATACGCCGATGCTTCTTTTGGCCAGGGCATGCACGCTCAGTCAGAAGATATGTTGCGGCTTTTGAGAAATGTCACTGCCGCAAAACGCCATCGACACTTCCCGCTGGACGCCTTCAAGCACTTGACATACCGTCAGAACCATTCTTTCTCGTTGGCTTGGACCTACTTGGCCCTTTCCCCTTGTCTGCGCGTATATGCCATCACACGAGCTCTTCCAACAAGCTGCGCTACAGACGTCGCCGACTTCCTCCCCAAGGACTTGATTTTGCAACACGGAGCCCCATGGCAGCTGCTTACAGACCATGGCCGCACCTTTTTGTCGAAGGCGATAGTCGACATCTTGCGGTCCTGTCAAACGAGACACAAGTTGACTACGTCATACCATCCACAAACCAATGGACTCATGAAGCGTCTAAATCGAACGCTGACAGAATAACCGCTTTACGCGTCCTCTGTCCATCCGTATGTCTGCAAGTCTGTCTGTCCGTCTGCTCATGCGTCCGTCCGTGCGTCCATCTAGTGAACACTGTAAGTACCGCCATCTCGCATACTCTGTGGCACATATACGCTTTACGCGTCCATCTATCCAGCCGTCCGTCTGCTAGTCTGTCTGTCCGTCCGTCCACGCGTCCGTCCATGCGTCATTCAAGTGAACACTCTGAGTACCGCAATCTCGCATCTCGCATGCCCTGTGGCACATACCCGCTTTACGAGTCCGTCTATCAGTCCTTCGTCTGCTAGTCTGTCATTCCGTCTGTCCAGGCGCCCATCCGCGCGTCCATCTAATAAGCACTTCAAGCACCGTCCTCTCGCCTACCATGTGGCACATACCCTAAGTATGTGTAGCGGCGAGAGAAGAGAGACGTGGGATGACGTCGAAGGCGGCCGATGGGGCCGTGCCAATCTCGCCACTTTATTCCAGGCCTGAAGCGGAGCCACGTCGGCTACCAGCGTCCGCCACGCCAGGCGTGTCAGGTCGTTCTAATTCTCGCGCAGCTCGAGCTAGCATCAGCTGCGCAAGAGGCGCGGTGCGGTGATTGAGAAATGATGATGGTGATGGTGGCACTACAGGGCTCCCCCCCCCCCTAGCGCTTCGCGCGATTTGAAGGCATATGAAAAAAAGAAAGAGAGTGACAAATGCTATATACATAAACGGCAATCCATAAAGTGTTCATTTGGCAAGTCCAGGTTGTCAACGTTTATGGGCCATCAGTAGGCAGTGTGTCTCCGGTGGGCGACTCTGGGAGAAGCGCAAGGGACGAAGAGGGAAGTGCCGGGTCGCTGTGTTCATAGACACGCCCATCCCACAATTATGCGGCGGGACCATTCGAATGCGCACCCGCCGTTTCGAGTAAACGCGGCTGACAAACGTGCCCACAGCTGGAACTGTGGACAGGCGCTGAAGAGCTCGCGCCGGCAATGTGGGCGAAATAGTGTGAAGGATCGGAACGCACCCATGATGACCGAGCACTGAAGTTTCACAGCCACAGCGGGGTTTCGGACAGCGCACAGGGTGCCGAGCATGCTGTCGACAAGGAGCAGCGTCGCGGTCGTGCTGGTGCGGACGTCTCTGTCGATGAAACACCGGCCTCCGCGTAGCACTGCGACCGGCATGCCAAGCGTGTGGCTGAGTAGACGGATGCGGAAACGCCGTGCATTGCGGCTAGTCATGTGCACGGCAAGTGGTTGGCTCTTGCGTCGGGAAAACCTCGTAGGTGTTTGCGCCGTCTTGAAGGCCAAGGCTGCAACACATGACTGTTTAGCAAGAGGCTTGAAAAAGGGCCTCTCTGTATTATGCCGAACGTGATGATTTCGTTGGCATACTCTCAAGGGCGGCAGATATGCAGTTGGACCGCACGTCGTCGCTGTTGTTACCAACGAGCCTGTGTGGCGGACTGCATCCGGCACCAAATGCTCTGTGGAATAGTTGTGAAGCTCAGAATACGTGAGCTTTGATGGAGGATCGGGTGGCACACCTGAAAGACCATCGGTTCTCCGCGCATGAGGGTTCGTGTGCAGGTCTGCATGATCGATGACAACCTCTTCAGCATGTGTGGCATATGTAGTCTGCAGTGCCATAGGCGCGCCAGGTACGTCGTCCTCAGCTGCGTCAGTCATAGTCGCAGCCACTCGGAAGTTTGGCTGTGGTTGACGGCTTATGAATTTAACTTCAGCTGCGGGAGACTGCGGGCTGAAGATGGTCGCTGCTGGCAGGACGCAGAGAGCGTCGAGGTGGGTGGGGAGGCGCCTTCGGACATCGTCGACGCTGAAGTCTCCGCGACCAAGGGGCGAATAGTGAGCGTGAGGATATCCGTAGTCTTGGCAGACTCCGGGGCATGCGGCGATGAAGCCGTCGTGGAGTCTGACATGTCTGAGAAATCGTGGTCTGTGTAGGCCGGAGAAGACATGCGGGTGGCGAGAGTGCCCGAGGGACAATCGGCCGAGGACTTCGAAAAATTGCACCTCGTGGCGACCCGGTCCTTGGCTACAGGAACGTATTGAAGAAGCTCGTCGGATTTTGTGGCTGACTGATCGCGTGCAGCATGAATGTTCTGAACCTCGTCGGATGGGCATTCGTACGCGGGACTCGCGTTGATAGTGGCCGGACGAGATGTTGTAGGAGACGTAGTCGGGGAAGTTAGGTCCCGTTCAGTGAAGACTTTCAGGCCGGAAGGTACCGCACGCTGCGACGCAGACGAAACCTGTAAGTCGCGGGTGAACGGCAGCGGGTGGTAGGTGAGGCCATATCTGGCAAGCACCGCCGAGCAGAGGTCATCGTAAGGCTGCTGGCTGGAGGTTGAAGTGCCAGAGAGATGACGCAACTCTACCAGAAGGGCGTCTTGAAGAATGGCGTGCATCAGCGGCTGGTCCGTGACGCCATTCAACGCCAGAACGGCATCGAGCTGCATGAACCATACCTTGGGGTAGGTCGATTGAAACGGCGGCACAGACGGGCAGAGTTGCGGGAACATGGCAGCGGGCCGCTCGGCGAAGGGCGTGTTCTCCGGGTAACCAATGTAGCGACGAGAGAAGAGAGACGTGAGATGACGTCGAAGGCGGCCAATGGGGCCGTGCCGATCTCGCCACTTTATTCCAGGCCTGAAGCGGAGCCACGTCGGCTACCAGCATCCGCCACGCCAGGCGTGTCAGCTCGTTCTAATTCTCGCGCAGCTCGAGCTAGCATCAGCTGCGCGAGAGGCGCGGCGCGGTGATTGAGAAATGATGATGGTGATGGTGGCACTACATATGTTTCTCTAATATGTATGTTTCTACTAACCACACCGACTGGGATCTTGCGTTGCCGTACGTCACATTTGCCTATAATTCTTCGCGCCAGGATACTGACGGTTACTCTTCATTTTTCTGTTGTTTGGGCGAAAACCAACATTGCCGCTAGACACCGTCCTACCGTCCTTTGGGGTACAGACCAGTATATTTGCAATGGACACTATCACTCGGGCCGCTCACGCACGCGAAATCACCCGTACTCGCCTTATGACCTCTCAAGAGAAGCAACGGAGTTAGTATCACCAACGACGCCGCGACATACAGTTTCCGCCCGGTTCATTGGTCCTGCTCTGGCCTCCGATCCGTCAAGTTGGCTTGTCAGAAAAAACTTCTTAATCGCTACACAGGTCCATACCGAGTCCTTCGTGTGTTTACTCCAGTGACATATGCAATTGGTCCGGTCGCCCAATCGCCTTCGTGTGCCCCACAGGCTACCGATATTGTACATGTTGCGCGCTTGAAGCCCTACCACTCTCCTAGTGACGTTAACATTTAGATGCGCCGAGATGGCACTTCTGCCACCGGGGATTATGGTACATGCATGCAAATTTGGATTCTAGGGGGCGACGTGCGTGTGTGCCTGACGAGGAAAACGAAGAGTGGTCTCCGCTCGGTGTCTGGTCTACCGGTCACGCCGCTGCTGCTGCTGGTTCGAAATATATTTCATCCACAGCCTCGTCGGTACGGCATCTCTCTTCCGTAACATTATGCTTTCCTTATGATTCAATCTAATTTGCTCTGTTCGGCTGCGTGTAGTTTAAGATATGGGCAACGTACACAATGCGGTTGACTACAAAAGTCTGGACTAAATGAACAAAGTTGTGTTTCTTCATGCCATAGTTTTTGTGTGCTATTCGTTTGATCAGCCTGCTTGTTTGGTGGACGATGTTCTCTAATAGCTTAATACTTTCTCCATTGTGCCCATTCTCAGATATACGGAGGCCGAGAATTTGTAGGTTTGCTACCATGGGTATTTTACTTCCCCCTGCAAAAATCGTGATGTCTGGCCTTTCCTGTATGCTTTTGCGTCCCCTACATGTGGGCTCAAAAATGAGCAATTCCGACTTTTCAGGAGAACAATTTAGCCTCTTACCTTTTTTATATCTCTCTACAGTACCGACACCTTCTTGTAATAACTTTTCAATGTCGCCGTCACTCCCACCCGTCACCCAGAGGGTGATGTCTGCGTGCATGCTATGTCTGAGGCCCTGAGTCTGGGGAAGTTTTGTGGGTAGGCCAATCATCGCCACATTAAATAACAGGGGACACAGCTCCGAACCTTGTGGCGTCCCCCTACAGCCCAATTCAATCTCTCCAGACCTTGCCTCTCCGACCGCAATTCTCGCAGTGCGGTCAGATAGGAAGTCTCACATATGCGTAGGTGCATTGTCCTATCCCCAGTCCCTGAAGATTATCTAATATGGCTCTGTGTGTGATGGTATGGAAGGCCCAGTCAGATCAAGACCAAGGATAGCTTTAGAGTCTAAATATCTGGTCCCCACATTGAGTATTTGATGCTTAATCTGTAACATATGTCCTGTGTTGATAGCTTAGGTCTGAAACCAATCAAGGTATGTGGGAAGAGTTGGCTCTCCTCCATGTAGGTAGTGAGACGCGTAAGGATGACGTGCTCCATGAGTTTGCCCATACATGAAGTCAGTGAAATTGGTCTAAGGTTTTCCAACTGTGCTTTCTTTCCCGGCTTCGAAATCATAATGACCTGAGCAGTTTTCTATTGACGTGGAATGGTGCCACTCTCCCAACACCTATTAATGTACTCAGTGAGCGCCTTAATGAATTTGTTGTCCAAGTTTCTGAGCATCCTAGTTATTTTATCAGGTCCCGGAGCAGACCTCGGATTTAGTCGAGTGAGCTCGAATCTAACATTGGCCTCTGTTATATCAGCATCGACTTTAAAGTTGTTCGGCCCCTTGTAACCGGAAAGTGGTTCTATTGTTGCGTCTGCGAAGTACTTTTTTGTAGCTCGTCGAAGAGCTCCTCCTCTTTTCTGCATAGTTATGTATTACGTGTTGCAGCTTATGCCTCTGTGCAGTATTTGTACTTTGCGGGTCTAGGAGACTTCGGAGAGTGTTGCAAGTCTTTGACATCTTCATTTCTCTATCCATCAAGTTACACGTGGCTTCCCACTGTTGTTGAGTCAGCTGATTCGCTTGGAGTTCTATCTCCTTGTCTAAAGCAGCTACTTTCTTTCTTAAATTACGATTGTATTTTTGTACTTTCTAGTGCTTTTGAATGCTAGTCCTTGCTTCCCACAAATGCGATCCGCCATTCCCGCATCTTCGGGAGCAATTTTAGTGGCTTTGTTGACACTCTGTTGAAGCTTCTCTACCAATTTTTCTATATATACTATGGTATCTTCTGAATCCTTCTCTCAAATCTTGCAGAAATAGTCCCATTATACAAGTTCCAGTTGTCTGCCTTGCTTTTTTTGAGTGCCTACATGCAACGTTGTAACTACAATGTAATAATCCTTGTCAAAATTCTGCTTCGTTTTTAACCATCGCGAGTCTGCTACGTTCATCGTAAGAGTTAGGTCCAGTGTCGTGTCATTACTAACGCTGTTGCCTATTCTTGTGGGCTCTTCAGGATTCGTTATCAACGTAAGTCCCTCGTGTAGAGTATCTGCCCATAAGTTGCGTCCCTTTATATTCTCGACAGTGTATCTCCAAGTCGCGTGCGGTGCGTTAAAGTCACCGACTATGACGAGAGCCTGTCTCTCCGATATGCTCAAGGTTTTGCAGAAAAGTGGACCAAACTTGAGCTTCTGTCGGGGTGGGCTATAAATGTTAAGCACGAAGAGGCTTTACTCTTTTTCACGCGAGTGTATTATTTGTATAACGACGTCGTCTATGTTGTGCAATGCGGTATCATGCTCTACAGCAGTCAGGTTTCTATGCACCAGAGTTGTGACAGTCGCCTTCTCACCTGAAGTACCATACGACTTGTACCCAAAACACTTTGCCGTTTCCCCGGTCTCCTGCAGGGCGATTACACCTGGCGTCTCCCTATTTATCACGAATTGCTGCAGATTCCCTCGTTTCCTACAATACCCACGGCAATTACACTGCCAAATAATGTACTGGTTACGTGGTGCCATGTTTATTTATGGGATCCTCTCTGTGGCCTCGCTGGCTTTACTGTTGGTGTTCTGATATACGGTTTTAACTTAACCGGCCCCGCACCAGACGGTCCAATGTCCTTCGGCGTGCTCTCTATCGCTAATACCCTGTGCTCGAGTCCATAAAATCTTTGCCTTATTTCGACGTACGTGAGAGTAATTTGGTTTTGTATTTCATCAAAAATTTCTTTGAACAATTTCTTAACTTCGCTAATCGAAAAATACCGGCTTTTTCTGCCTCTTCCTGCGCTCTACTTTTGAGTGGCGGTGACTCCCCGCTCCTTTGAGAGGGAACAGATGTTGGGGCTCGATTAAGCGTTGGTGTTTTGCTCTCAGAGAGAGTTTTAGCGTCGCACCCGCGTTATGCACCCCCTGAAGCTTCGCATTTTCTCGCATTTTCTTCTTTCAGTTGCCTAATCTCTTATTTAAGTGTTACGTTCTCTCTAGTGATCTGTTGTAACATTTTTTCAATCTGCATCATTTACTTTTCTAAGGTGGACACTATAATAACATTACTTGGAGAGGCAGTGCCGGAGACCACACTTGCAAAGCTCACCTGCGTGCTGCCGCTCCCTCGAGTGGCTCTTAAGTAGGACTTTGGCCTTGATCTTGATCTAGGTTTGGATCGGGACCTAGACTGTCTTAGACTCTTTCCCCCAGTAAGCTTTGAGAAAGATTTGAGTGGTCTCGTGCGAGGCCGTTTACACTGTTTTGCCTGTTAGTGTCCTTGTTCGTCTGCTGGCTGGTTCTTGTGCTGTGGTCTTCGTCACGGCATACGCCGACTTCCTTGTACTGGTAGCATGCTTCAGCGCACACTGCCCGCGCTTCTTCCTCGTCTTGTTTCGTCCCTTCCCAGCGACGCGTCCTAACTATGTACGGTATCTTGTATCTTACCTTACATCTCTTGTCTTCAGTGGGGTGATCTTTGAAACATAACTTGCATTCCACTTCACAACGGTGATCTTGCGATGCGTTACTGCTTCCACATCCCCTGCACACCTTGTAGTTGGGGTAGGGACACACATCTGCTCTATGTCCAAGTCTCCCACAACCATAGCAGACACCTAAGTGTTTTCTGTAGAGCGTGCACTTAACGAGCATTGCTCCGTACCTTACATATCTCGAAACGCGAAACCCCTCAAACAGCACAATAGTATTCTAGGTGTTTCCCATTCTTTTCGCATGAAGGACTCCTGAGTTACGTGGAGTGACCAAGTTGCTAAGGATGTCTTCTGGGCTCTCTTTTTTGGACACCCCTCGTAAAAGTCCCTATGACATGTTCTCCGGGGCTGCCCTGTATGCAGAGGTCTCCAATTCCTGCTGACCCATTCATGGTTTGGTAATGTCTCCATACAGCCGGAATTTATCCTCGGAAGGTGTACTGATGACGAGTATTTTTCGCGTGTTGTTGATCCACAAACTGTCTTCCCCAGCCGCTTTCCGGCCGACCCCCACAGCGTTGCGCAGGCAAGCGTCATCATCATCATCTTCAATATTTTGTTCGACATTTGTCACGACAAAATACGAGCCCACTCGGCGGTTTGTAGACAAATTAGGGAGGCCATAAAACTACGTCAAATAAGGCCGGGAGAGTGCAGCCATCACCGCTCACAACACACAGGCTTTTTCAAACAGCTTTGAAAATGGACAACTATGTCCATTTAGCGCAAAACATATGCTTTTGTCGAAGTGTTCATCAAGCAAACAGCAAACGCTAGTTAATGTGCTGCCATCTGGGAGGCATTGTGATACTCTTTATGGCCTCACCTTACAGAATTGTCATATATGGCACTTATATAGATAATTTGTGGCCACACATAAGCATATATGTCAGAATATGTGGCCACATATAACCATATATGTCAGCATATGTGGTCTCCATTTACCATATATGGATGTATATCTGGCGCAGTCGGTTCGTGTATGGGGTAATATACAGCCATATATGACGCGGTTGGCCCTTATAAAGAGTAAAATCCGGCCTTATAAGGCATGGCCACACCTTATATAACATATCAAGTGGACCCTTATATGTGGAAGTGCTCCCGTATATGGGATGAACCACGTATATATTTAGCACCCTAATCACACACTTTTATGCAGATTGTAATATATAACAATTTGTACACAAAAGTGACCTGCTTATTTTCTACAGCAACAAGAGTTAATTAAATATTTTGTTTCTGCCATGCAAAAAAACTAAATTTCAGGTCGGCTTTGTGTACGTGATAGTTGCAACTATGCATGCATTCGTGTAATTCAACTTATAAATATTCCATGGCATTTAGGTTCCAAACAATGAGTTGCAATTATACGACATGAATATTGTATACAAGAACAGACATGTTTTACAAGGAAGGAATCGTGTCAGGTTCCAAAACGTATTGAAGCTCCCGAAGCTCGCTATTGTTATAGAGCAATCCCATATAGTATTATGTAAAAGCGAAATGCATGGTACTTGTATTGTTCACATTAGTGGATTGTTTGGAGTAACAGCAAGAATTATTACCTTCAATGCATTTTCAGCTTCCACATCGGTGGAAAAAATTGCTGCTTATTTGAAGGTTTTGATGGCTATATGCTCCCTTCATATAACAAGATTTCAGTTAATCCTGTTGACCCCTCACTGCGATTGCTTTCAGCAGCCATTCACTATAATTGCATGCGCAGTACAAGGTTTAAGGGAGTATCTTCAAAAACAAAACAGGAACTTACATGAATGCAACTAGCAGGCACTATTATGATTAAGTTCGAGATGGAAGTTGTAATAATTTATTGCAAAAATACACCTTGCGTTTCTTTTGGCTATGTATAACGTTCTCGGCTGTGCACATAGCAAATTTACCGGAAATTTCATGATTGCACTAGTAAACAATTAATTTTGCGTAATGCTTGCAAGCATCAAATAAATCTCACGTCATACACAAATACGTTAAGAAAGGTGCAACTTACTCACACGTGATACAAATTTTTTAAAGGATAATGTATTAAACGCTAAAGCTTTATAGCATCTTTTAACGTAGGCTGCCGAGTTCACAAAACTTCTATTTTGTGTGGGTGTGTCATTACTTGGTCGAGGTCACTAATGCGCACGTGCCAACATTAGGATTTGCTTAAACATTGTCTTGCGAATACAATTAGCCTGACAGATTTTTGCGGGCTGGCGTGATGCCTAAGCCAAATTCTACTATATGTAAACAGCCCCTTGCTGTGCAGGCAAGCAATAACTAAAACTGCTTGCGAACATATCATTTCAAGAACAACACTGTGGTGCATTTACCTAAAAACTATGTATGCCGATAAATACCCACAAAACTGCGCAAATACGCACTCGCGTAAGAGATTCATGGGCACCCGGCCACTAGCATTTCCTTCAATGAAGCAAAATATTTCCGGAGATGTGAGAATGATATGAGAGTATAATATTTTTATTAGCATTATTATTAATATTATTATATTATTATAATAATATTGTTATGAATATGATATATCATTATTATTGTTGTTGTTTTCGTTGTATCTCGCAAAACATCCAACGTTTCGACTCGATACCCTGTCAATACTGTGTGGTTATGTAAGGTTTATGAAATCAGTGATCTTAGAGTTCTCTTTAATAGCATGCTAAATGTTCTCTACTTGCATTAAAGGTGCTGCCATGGGAGGCCTTGGTTCTCTCCCTATTGTCAGAATAACTCTCAAGAATACGGTTCTACTACAACCTTCTACAAATTGTACACCGCGATATGTCATGCTCAACTTGAGTACATATGCATAAGCGATCTGAAATGGCCTTGCTAAATCCAGCAGTAACGCCACTGAGTGAGTCCAGAAAAAAATCATGAGCATTTACCCCTATCGTTTCACTAGAATCCTTTCAACAGTGCTAAAATATTATCTTTGCCATCCCTTGACGGCCGACCAAATCGCGCTGAGCTGTTATTTCTTAACAAGCTAGTTCAAGATGAAATATTCTGCCCTTTTCGGTTGTAATATTTTCAAACTACGCGTAAGTTACCCAGAGAGAATCGGCCATTGCATGTATTTGCCAACTTCTTCCAACACTCTATCCTTCACACAGTGTCGAGTCTCTCTAACGTCAACTGTCTGGATTCGTTAGGTTTTTCATACTCTACACTAATTTGTTTGTCAATGAGGGCTGCCCTGTCCTAACGTTGATTTGCATATGCATAGATTCTTCTCGTTTCTGTATTTCAGAAAGTCTTCCGCATGGTTGTGTATATTTCAAAATATTTCTCAGTCTTATTCCATGAATATCTACTGTTTTATTTGCAGTTCTCATTGTGCACTGATTTCTTTTTGACTGTTTGTTTTTGCTCTTTTTATTGATTTGTTCTTCTGGGGATAGTCTGTAATGTATTGTTTCTTATTTTTGTTTTGTTTTTGCGCACGCCAGCACGAAAGACTCTATAATTGTTCTTGGATACGTTAAATATGATTGATTGATAATTGGTTGATTGAATGTTATTAATATTATATATGCTTGAGAAATAAGTTGAAAATCTGGCTGGAACGCGTCTTGGTAGCCAGCGTGCACGAAGAAGTGATTTCAGCTCCACGGAATGCCTGTTTGAAAGGCCCTGCAGCTGCAGCTATCTGGGCCCGCTGGAGGAAGTTGAGGTTCATTGTCCGAAAAAACTCGTTAGACTGACTGCAGCTGTTGGCAAGGTTGCAAGGGGTGCGCACAGTAAAAAATTGCAAAAAAGGGCGCCCGTCGGAGGGGTCGAAAGTTCAGAGAACGTTGTTCAAAAAAGCGCGCGTAGGTGCCGTGCAGCCCTTCCGTGGCCTACACCAGTCTGTCGACAGAGCAGGTAAGAGAGTGCCACGGCCCATTTCAAGTAAAGACGAAGAAAAAAGTTTGTGCAAACATTGAGTCATATGGTAATATGATTGCGTCAATAATTGTTTCAAAAATGAAACGTTGTTCGCCAATGAGCTCAGAAAAATATAGTTCCAGTGAAAAGTGCGCCAATCATTGATCTCAAGGAGTAATGAAAGTTTCATTGTCAAGCCTGCTCGCACTGTATCAATCCGCACCAATCTTGCTTTTTTGCTCGCCGGAGTTGCTTTCTTGCTCTTATTTCGTGTTCAACTACTGCTCCTATTTACACAAGATAATCACGCAGCTCTTAGGATTCTACATCGCTGTACGTGGTGAGATTGTGGACGGACGTGGAAGTGTTTTTGTGTGTGTGCGTGTGTACGCCGCTGGACTGGCGATTGTTAATTTTTCGTGCGGAAAATAATGGACAGCCATGCTTGCGGGCAAGCTTTCCTTCAAAACTTCTTCCTAAAGCAGTACGAATGGACGTGGTGGTTTCAAGGTGTGGATAGGTTATCATGATTAACAGGCTACTTGAAAGACAAGTCTTGGTTAAGTGTTAGCGTAAGTTCATAATTCTCATTATTTTCGCACGTTGTTCATAAATATTATAACTAAAAAACATAGCGCATTGCATGCTTGCTGAGTAAGTAACTTCATACTAATTGTGGTTACGTCATTAGGCTGTTTTGTTTAAGTGATACGGCAACACTTTCCTTTTTTTCACTTCGTCCAGACAGTGGTTTATTCAATCAAGAACTTTATGCCAGGAAAATACGGCTTTCGTGCTATTGTACCTTTCATAAATGTATTGATGTAAATATAATTGTGTTTTGTTTTTATTATTTTAACGCTTGGGGAATTACCAAGAATAAATTACAACTTGTGCAATTACCAATAAATACAGTTGCATATCTCCAACTCCAAGGGTGTCATGAAATTTATGAGCCTGCGTTTGAATTTGTCTTGCATTTGAATTTGTCTTTCTTCGTCTGCGTGCCCTTGTTTTTATATTTACGTGTGTTTCGATAAGGACACGCCGTGAAAACTTAGTTGCTAGTTTGAGTCCTCAAAGCAGAGTGCAATGCTCACAGATCTAAACGGAAAAACTTAAGAATAGCCCATAATTTTGTTTCCAAAATCTACAATTCGGGTGAATAAAGTGTATATTTGATTGGAATGTGTACACCACAGGCAACATTACCGTTACTGATGTCGCAACATCGCTCGATTATCTGGAGAAACTGCATATACCCACATACATAGTTACACAAATTGATGTGAAGCCACGTTTTAATCCATCAGCATTGTAGATAGCTTTACGCAAGCCGAAAAATAAACTGGTCTGATGCATTAGGGCTAGCTACAGTGTGAAAAAACTGGGGGACCATTAAGCCTCGTTTTTCAGAGTTGAACAAGATAGCAGTATTGATCCTGTTTCTTGTGTGTAATTCAATCACTCAGTGTGTACTTGTTATTGCATGATGCTACTTGAACAATTTTAATTGTGGAATAGTACTGTGTAATTGAGAAAGTTGAAAGTGTTTCAGTGAAGGTTACGCACATGGCTGCATTTTGTGTAAAAAAGTGTAGCATAGTTTAAAGAACGAGAAATATGTTATCACTGAGTTGTGCAAAAAAACTGAAATACGAAAGGAAGACACCTAGACACGGCCCACTGACAGCTGAAGCTTTGTTGAAAAAAAACCCATATATATATATATATATATATATATATATATATATATATATATATATATATATATATATATATATATATATATATATATATATATATATATATATATATATATATATATATATATATATATATATATATATATATATATATATATAAACTGAAATACGAAAGGAAGACACCTAGACACGGCGCACTGACAGCTGAAGCTTTGTTGAAAAAAAACATATATATATATATATATATATGTGTGTGTGTGTGTGTGTGTGTGGTTACGAGAACACGTGTGGTAACAGAAAACGATTAGATAAGCAGACAGATTGTATAACAGATGCGCTTCCAAAAAAGCTACCTCAGTAGCAAGCAACATAACCGAGAGTTACGTGAAACATGAATCACCAGCTTTGTTTATAAAATATGCCTCTTCGATTTCGCGCGCTACCGTGTCCCTGAATCTAGCTTTAACTACCATATCATCGAAAAAGGGCGCGCAGCCGCACTCTCTACAATGTGGTGATTGGTTAGAGAATGGCCGTCTTTTTAGAGAAGCTTTGTGATCCACAATTATATTATGGAATCCTTAATAATACTTCCCGCACGACAACGCAGTGCCGTGTACCACACGATGTCCACACGGTTAAAGAAAATGATTAGATATCTGCACATCTAATCATTTTTAGCCACCTGATGTGTTCTAGTAACCGCATACATATGTCTGTTTTCTCCAATAAAGTTTAAGTTGTTAGTGTGCAATGTGTCTAGGTGTCTTTCTTTTGCACCTCAAATTTTTTTCGCGCTACACAGTTAAGATGAATTACCATCTCGCCCAGCAGACCATGCTTCTCAATATTATGTGTGTAAAATGTTTTTGAACTTTATGCACCCACT
Organism: Rhipicephalus microplus; assembly: GCF_043290135.1. Lineage (NCBI taxonomy): Eukaryota > Metazoa > Arthropoda > Arachnida > Ixodida > Ixodidae > Rhipicephalus > Rhipicephalus microplus. The sequence goes on along the minus strand of NW_027464588.1, from coordinate 31,739,003 downwards.
ACGCAGTCGTGAGGAAATACGTGCCGTAACGTGTGTGCCTATTGTAATGGTTGGCTATCTTAGACCATGAAGTCACGTTGGTAATAACAGTTGTGATGCCATTGAGTCACAGCGAGAGGCGTCCCCAGGATAGCGGCCCACGAGCAGGTGGCACGCTTTCCCGCGCGGTGGGGCGGCGCCCCGCGTCACTCTACGGGACCGGAGAGAAAAAAAATAATAACTCCTCTCTCTGTCTGATTTTCTCATTGCTTTCACGGTTTCAAATAGCAACTGCATGAACCTTTCTTCTGCCGGAGTTACAGTATTGTAGTAGAAATAGTGCGAGTTTCCTAGCTTATTAAAAAATAATGCACAGCGCCTATGGGCGCTCTCAGAAATATCGGCTGTTTTACCGCATTTGAATCGCTGCCCTGGAGACGTGCTTGAAGATATCCAATTGCTTTCTGGGATTTAGGTACTGGCATGTCGAGTTTATGCTGGTATAGAGCGTGTTTGAATCGTGTGGTAAAAAAAAGTTCCCTGGCCAGTTTTGTTCAGGGTTCGACAGCCGTCAAGCCCTCGTAGCTCCTTCTAGCGTGGAGATGGTGTACTCTACGGTGTCACGTAATTATTAAAATAGGGTACGCGTAAAAGGGGAGGATTCTTATGGAAGGCACATTCATGACCTCGTGAAACAATATTTAGGATTCGTTGAGGTAAAGATCGATAGTATAGCACATCAATAGGGTATTTAAAGAAAAAAAAAATGACGAAGTGCACGTTTCCGAACATTCGAGGTATGTGCCCCATAGACCCCTGAATTTACAGCACATTCTCGAGTTTTACAGCTTACATGGTAGCTACAGTTATCTACTAATTTGTTAATTAGTGCTAAATATAACTAACGCATCCCTGGTCAGGCTTTGAAATTGGGAGAAATATTCACCGGGCGCGATATCATGGACGGTGGTATCAACTCGCCGTCCACGCCACTTAAATCCGGCATACCTCAGGGATCCGTCCTTGGGTCTCTTTTCTTTCCGGTTTATGCGTCAATAATTCCACCCGTGACATTCCAGCAAATCTATAGCTTTTTGCAGATGCCTGCGTGCTTTAAAGTAGTCAACGCTTCTAGCGACCAGGTTCTTTTGAATAACTCTTTATCTAAGATTCAAGATTGGTGCACGAAAGGACAGATGACTTTTAACGCGAGAAACTGTGGCGATAACCATAACCCGCAAAAAAAGATTCATTAAAAATCTAATAATACAACCTAGGCAATCAATTCTTGTCCTTTGTCTCGCAGTATACGCACCTTGGTCTTGTCATCACATCTGATTTAAGATGGAACGAACTTGTGTGTTATACTGAGAAAAAGGCTTTCAAAATAATAGGCTACCTAAGATGGGCACTTGCTAAGGCATGCAGCGAACCTAAATGGCCTCATGTGAAACGTACGTAATATCTATACCAGAATATTCATCGGCTGTCTGGGACCCGCACACGCGAGCTAACACAGATAAAATTGAATCAATACAGCGAAAAGCTATAAAATTCATTTTTAATGCCCAAAAGTAAGACATATCCGTCAGTTCTTCTGGAAAGCGCTAAACTGGAGACCCTGGAATGGAGACGTGATTATTTCATATATAATAATAAGCTGGCAATACAAAAAAAAGTAATTATATCGAACCAATCTTGCGCCACGAAAAGCGTGCCTGCAATCTTGAAAGTGTGATTGAGCCCCTATATACAGGTACATTTTTTTTGTCGCACATGCAGAGAGTGGAACAATTTGCCACCACAGATTCTTGAAAGTGTCGATCTCAACTATTTTCTTCGTGTGTTAGCTCTTTCACATGGCTCATAACTACACCTTCATATATATTACAGTGCGCTTCATTTTATTACCCGTCTTGATGAGACTGAGTGCTTGAAGTTCAGAGCCTCGATTCTGCACGATTCTTCAATACTTTGATTCTGCGAGGTCTCGCTTTTTAATATTGCCGACTTTATCATTGCTACAGTTGGTATTTGAGTTCTTTTTACTTTTTACAGAAACAACATAACCTAGTGGGCACTGTTTTTATAGTTATTGTTTTGCGCTTGAGATTGTGGACCGTATTTCATGTCGTTTCTTTTTTTTTAATCATCACGCTTTCGTTCAAAACTATCTATACCACTGTATCTCCTACACATTGCTGCGTCCACTGCGCCACATACCTTTGCCCAAAGTCCGACTCTTGACTGGCAGTTTTTCGCTGAAATAAATAACAAATCTATAAATAAATAAATCCACTTCCTCTTTTTTATTACGCGATTCTCCAATTTTAACAATATAAATTAAAAACATTGATAAGGAAAGCAAAAAAAGACGGATATAATGCTGAAAGGCGGGGGGGGGGAGTTAATTTTTTTAAGAACAAGTAACCCTATTTGCACTGTGTTATGTCCACGGTAGCTGGAATAACAAGTGTATGTAACAGGGAACTGAGTTTATTACTTTCAAGAAAGGCATTTGTGCGCAGCATGGTCCAAAATGGTCTGAGCACTGGCTTTCGAGTCCGCTGTGAGCCATAAAAGAGATGAGGAGCACAAAGGAGAGGCAACCAGTGCGCGGGCCCACTGATTGCCCCGACAGTCAGTCAGTTCCCGGGCGCGCGGTGTCAAGTATCGTAGGGGGGAGGTCAGGTGGAGGGCAGGGCGCATCCCTGCAGCTGGCTGGAAGCGGGAATGCACGGTCTAAAGCCCCTCCATGCGTTTTTCGCAGCGCCTCCTAGAATTCTAGGTGGCTTCGGTTTTTCGGTAGAAGACGCGATGGAGGGGCTTCAGCTTCAACAAGCCAAAATCTCCAGCCGTTTTTTTTTACGATGAACGCCGTTCATTCGGGCATTCTATGAAACTGGCGGGCGACCACTGGTTGTCCTTTGTGGAGTTACCGGCAACACGAGGCGTCTATTTTATGTGGTGTGACCTTTCAAGGCGGTTCTGGCAGAATGGCTGAGATGTTTGTTCGCAGCTCGCAAGAAAACATGACATTCTCCGGTACCTGGCCCGTCTGACTCGTTGCAAGTTGCTTGAAAAAAAAAAGCGTGCAATGCGCCACTGTAACGACCCCATACTCGCAAGAGCACGTTTTAGCTCTACCACGTAGCGTTTGGCCTGTCCATTTGTGGCTGGGTTGTTCGGAGCAGATTTCACCACTGTGATGCGGTTGTCACTCGTAGGGTTTCTGTATTTTGGCTGACACGAATGTGATTCCGTTGTTTGAAACCACCTTGTAGGGTAATTCGAAAGTTTCGAACAACAAACGCAGGAAATTGATGACATCTGTCGATGTTGTTTTGTTCACTTGGTGAATTTCAACCCATTTACTGTAGGCATCCGGAATTACCAAGAATGTGTACGAAGGCGTGCTCGGTCTGCCCCAGTCCGGTGCTGGAACTCGCGTCGGAGCACATTGATTTAAGTGGCGGGTTGTGCACTCTGCAGCTATCTCCGTGCCCTTGCCGATTCCCGACCACCACATGCAGCTGCGGGCGCGCTTCATTGTGATCACGCCTCGGTGTCCGGCATGAATGAGAGCCATTGCTCGTTGTCGAAGTGGGCCATGAATGATAACTCGTGATCCCAATTTGATACAACTACGATGACAGTTGAGCTCCATTGCTCTCTTGTTAAAAGCGTTAAAGTTCTCATTCTTGATGTTTTGAACTCTGCCCTCCATCAAGGCGTTGTACAGCTTGAACAATGTGGGTCATCTTGCGTGGCCATTGTGACTTCGTCGACCGTTAGTGGGGGGCCTTGGTAGCGCTTCGAACATGAGCATGCAGCCAACTTGAGGTGTATCTTCAATGGTTTTGCTGAGGGGTAAGTGGCTCAGTGCGTCGGTTTTAGACAGTACAAGACGTCGTAGTCTTATGCTGACATCTTAATGCACCATTGGATTGTACGAGGCGGAAATGGCTGCGGAATCTGCATCTGGGGCTCTAAAATACTCAGGAGTGGCCGGTCATCAGTCAGAACAGTCACATGTCTGCCCGCGATGTACTGATGAAAATGCGTGGCTCCATAGACGACGGCAAGTCCTTCCTGATAAACCTGAGAATAATTTAGTTCCACAGGGGTTAGCGTGCGGGAAGCGAATGCTGTAGGGTGTTCCAGTTTGGACTTAGTTTTGTTCCACCACAAAAAGTCCCTTTCTGTTTCCGTTTCAGAGCGAAAAAAAAAGTTCCCTAACGGTTTGTAATGGTTTTATTATTCTTCAAAACATTAAAGTTAAATGAACTATAAAAACATAAGATTTTCCTTTAAGAACCCGGGACCAGACTAAAATAAATTAAAACGCTCCTAAGGGAAGAGCAAGTAGTTTTACCGTGAGTTCGTAACCAACTAACGCAAACCAGTTCTTTTCGAAGCTATCGTATTTTTATTCTCTGAACAGTGAATTAGAAATAAGCTATCGTATTTTTATTCTCTGAACAGTGAATTAGAAATATTCTGAACAGGCTCAATGTGTCCGCTTTTTTGCGTGTGTGTATGCGTGTGTGAATAGTGAGAGCATGATCTCTCAGAAGTAGCCCGTCATCGAGGGTATTCTCATATATGCGCGACTACTGTTCTGATCAAGCAAACTTCTCGGCGGCCTGTGTGAAAGGCATACGAAAGCCCGCTTGAATAAATGGAAACATCTAAGGTTGAAACGTTTTTTTTTCGTTTTCCACAATATTTGGACACACTTTAACTTAGTGATGCCTGCCCTACAGATAGGCACCGATTTTGTGCCCTCAGTTATGCAGAATATTCCTCACGTTGCATAACCTCAGTTGTTCCAGATCGCCAAGTTTTCCTGTGAAACGAAAAACAATAAAAATAATCCGTTTTTGCCCCGGAACGAAATAGTTAATGACGTTTCAATTACGTTTTTGTTCTGGTCACAAACATAATTTTTTTTTCATTTTCGTTTCGTTGCGACACTGGGCTATCGCTTCTTCTCTGCCTTGATCGTCAATCTGGGAAAGCCCTGCACCGACGTCGTAGCGTGAAGCGTCACACGTTAGAAGCAAAGGTCAGTGTCTCGCCCACACTGTCATGCCAAGGCGCGTATTTGCAGGGATGCACACTTGGACTTCTGCGACACACGCGAGCAAGTGCTGACCGATCTCAGATCGCAGAAATATTGCGCGATGCTCCTCAGGAGGTCATTTCAGCACGAAGACGACTTGCGCTGCAAGAAACGACGTGGAAGTTGCTGTGCATGAGAAAGCCAGCCGTGTTTACAGAAAACTCAGTCTGCAGTATTGGAAAAAATGTATCCTACAAGAAAGTCGCTTGAAGAGGCCTCGCTGGGCCCAGGAATTGGAGCGAAAGGTTGCATCACCAACTGACATCGAAGACATGGATGCCGCTGAACAGCGGACAGAACTACTGGCAAATGGTACTTCTACCAAAGTCAAATCACTATCAAAACTGCGCCACATGCTTCACAAGAATTGGACAGCAGCGCAAAACTTGTGAACGAACCAGTGACTAGGAATGCCGCTGTCTGCTGGGATAATCACTTGACCAGTGACTACATGTGGATGATCATAGCTGAGTGTCTTCTTTAGAAAAAAATTCTAATTTCCTGACAAATGTACATTCCATTTCACATTGTGTCCACGATTGTTCTCTTAAGTTCTTGAAAATTTTTCTAAATAATTTCTGTAACATTGCCTAGGCTTTTGCAAACACAAGTAATGTTTATGAAGCTTTCATCATATTGTTGCTGCCATAAGCACTTATTTCAAAATGGTTGATTTTTTATTGGTTTCTTTTTATTTGTTGCCTGTACGAGCAGCGTAGCCAGAAACTTCTTTCAAGTTGAGGCTTTAGCGTTCCTTATGCATGCTGTTGCATCTCTTTGTATGTGTACGTGTACACAAGCACCCCCCCCCCCACCCCAACCCCCTCACCACAGCACTGCCTACGCAAGGGGTCTGTGTGATTTTGGCCGCTGAACTGAGTTCTGACACCAATAAGACGCCCAAATTAAGCACTCCTGTGGTTTTATGCTTGAAAGAAGTTTCTTCAGTGGTACTGTTTGGTCGGTGATGGGCTCTATCTCATAAATAGAAAAATGTTGCTGAGGCTTGAAAAGGACAAAAAATGAAAATACTTGTGAATACTTTATTTTTTATCTTTTGTTTGAATGTATACAATGTGCATTTATTACTGAATACTTTGCTCGAACATATCTACCTGCCTTGTGTTATGATCTTGGAATTGGCATATGTTTATAGGCATAATTTGTAAATTTGTGCTCGCCATGATTTTTTATCTTTGTATCGGGATATGTATATAGGTTGCACGCATTTTGTGGTGGCTATCGTGTTTGGTTTTTCATGCATTCATCTCAAATGTGTGCGCAATAAATGTCTAACAATATTTGTATTTGCTAGGCACCTTGTGGAAATAGATCACAATACAGTTTTACAACATAACATTTTTATAACAAACGAGCTGCGTTGTTTTCGCATGTGCTTTTTTTCTACAGGCTACAGCTTTGTCAAGCCTATCGCTTCACATAGGTACTTTAATTTATCGGTGGAAGGTAGGGGAGGTAGTTCTACTTCTCAAATCAGCTTAGAAAATCTTAACAACCAATTTCTCTTACCAGCACATGCTTCAAACTACTATATAATATTTCGTAAACAGAAGCAACCTCAATTTTCTTGAAAATAACACCTCCTTTTTGCCTTCAGAACATGGTTTCAGGAAATCATAATCACGTGAGACTCAACTCCTACCTTTCACTGATGTAATTTTTGATCGTTCATTATCCGTGGACAGCATTTGTTTTAGATTTTGCAAAAGCGTTGGATAAAGTGCGCCATAAACTTCTCATCCACAAGCTACGTAACTTAAAACGTGACATTAACCTATTAAAATAGGTTGGATGCTTTCTTGCTAATCGCTTACAGTACGTTACCGGCAACGGCTACAATTCATAAATGTGCCATGTTACCTCAGGAGTACCCCAAGAGTTGGTATTCGGTCCTTTGTTGTTTCTAATATATATTATTGACCTAACCTCTCAAGTAACTTCTAATATGCACCTTTTTGCTGCTGATTGCGATACTTTTACAGAAATTACTTCAGACGACTATTGTTATCACCTACACTTCGATTTAAATATAATATCAAACTGGTGCAGCTTGTGGCTAACGGAACTAAATATTAACAAATGTAAAGTTAAGCATATATTTAGGTCACCTTCTCAGGTATACTACCTAAATATTCTCCCTTGAGATCAAGTAACCTCATACTATACCTAGGAATTCATATCACATCCAATCTTACTATACGCATGGGCTTGTAATAGTGCTATGGTGACTGCCCGGCGCCCTACTCAAGCCAGGATGTAGGAGGGGAATACCCATCTTGACAAACGGAAGTTTTGTGTTATCTCGTTGAATGCAAGCAAGGGTTCGCCTCGAGGTAGGTGGACTGTGAAGGCAGCAAGCCACACTAGCATGGTCCTCTGGCGTCGTCGTCCGCACAATGAAAATTCGGCGAACGCTTTCCTCAAACCACATTTCCGCAAACACCAACGACACGCCAGGAAAATGGGGGTAGGATGGACGCCAACCATGGTCGCAGGCTCAGCCGAGCTCCCAACGAAGGAGAATGAACGTTTTTCTGTCTGCAAAGTCCACCCCCCCCTTTTTTTTCTTCACTCAGTAGTCCGCTTGACGGAGGGATAATCATTACTGCGGGATGCGGGAGCAGGTTTTTCTTGCTGGAGTGCCGGTGTGTGGACAAGCGCGGAGGAGTCAAAATCGTGTCCGAGTCGGATACGTGGCAGGACTCCGGCGCTGCTTTCGGCAGAGATAACCACAGCGTGCGAGCCAGTGCTTCCATTTTGGACTCACTCGCATCATATAAGGCCTTATGCTGGCTGCTCTACGTCTCATCATATTTCGGTTCTGGTTTTACTGTGCATTTGCTAATGAACATTATTTTTTGTGTATTCTCTTTCTATGGTGTGCCTGGATGTTCTATTCACTCGTGTTCTTACCGATGAAACGGGCACACGGGAGAGGTTTTCCTACATGATTTATTTCATTACAATAATATCATGAGATGAGCAATGCGTGCGTGCGGGCGTGTCGACCCTCTCTATATGTAAAGTTTATTGAGTCTTGTGGTACCACTCAAGCATCGTGATGTTTTTCAGGCCACGTGCAGTAGTTCATTTGTGTTTTAGGCCCGTAAGTTATTACTGAAACATTTAGAATTTCTGCTTGAAGCTTATCGGCAATGTGATTGCCGGGCTTGTGTTGCAAATGACTAACGCTTATTTTCGAATCAACTCGACCATATTTTCTTGGTGAATGCGAGAAACATAGGGGGAGGGGTGGCTTTGCTGTTAGTACCCTTAATTTCGCGTTTTCGCCGGGCCGTCTAACTTTACCTTTGTTTTGTTCGGGCGTTTCTTTATTGATACTTTAACGTGTCTTTCCTTTACATCTCCAGATTTTCTTTTGCGAATCATCGCCAGCATTACTAAAAAGCGCGATATTGTCCGCAAAACTGAAACAAAGATGTTATACGTTAGTCCTTATTATTTTGTTTTCGTTCTAGTTCTTTAATAGTATGAAAGTGCCGCGAATACAATTCAAGAGATTCTAACTCTTACTGAGCGCATTACCGATAATGATTTTTTTTTTGCTTTTCTTGAGGCATACGGTGGTTGTGGGATCGTTTAGAAGCATGTAATAAACTGTTACGTAGCCTAGGCTACTGCGAATATAAGTATGGCTGATGACACTTTCTTTTATCATATTGGTACTTATGTCGTTGCCGTAAGCGTCTGCCCATATGTAAATGTTCATATTTCATTAGAGGCTGATTTCTTTTCAATTTTTCCGGGCCAGCCACACGTACGGAAATTATTTTCTGGAGGAGGAGGGGGGAGCAGGTGTTTAATCATACTTCATTATGTTCGTGCGTGTAGTTTGTATGTGTGCGCGTACATAAACACATGCATCCACGCACTCCTGCATTGGCCAGGGGTCCGCACAATTTTCGCAGCTGTAGTTAGTTATGATAGTAATGAGGTGTTCATAGCACTACCATGGTTCTATGCTTGAGAGAACTGAAAAATGTAGCTTTATTAATCTATGGTCCCGAAACGGTGATAGGATCTTTCTCAGACCAAGAAACTTGTTGTTGAGGCTGGATAAGGACAAAAAAAGTACTTGCAATGCAATTATTTCATTTTTTCGTTCTTTGTTTTGAATACCTCCACAGTGAATATAACTTTATATTGTGCATGCATATACGTGCTTTGTATTGTTATGATCTTGACATCTGCATTCGTTTGCAGGTAAATTTTGCCGGTATGCACAGCATAATTTTGAACATTTGACTCGGGACATGCACATACGTTTCACACATTCTATTGAGGTGTTTGTGTTATTCAAAAACAAACTTTTTGCCTTATTGATTCCTTAATAGCCCACAATAAGTATCGGAAGATGTGTATACTTTTAAACACATTACAAAATATGTCATAATATTCATTTGCAGCGCAGGTTTGATTACAAATAAACTATGTCGTATTTTGCAGGTAGGTATGCTTCTTGCTATAGGCCACCACTCTTTCAATGACAGAAATATTTCACTTTTCTCGGAATATTTTACAGGCTCAATATTTTCGAAACATTTTACGTCACTCAATCAGTACTACAAGTTGGGTTACTGTGATTCGGTTTGAGGTGGCAGCTATAAAGTTCCGACAACAAAAAGACTCATGAAAATATACGAATGAAAACATCACTGTCTTTCTCATTCCCATATTCGCTCGAGTACAAGTGTTTGCACAGTATTATACACTGCACCATAATTCAGAAGCATAGCCTCAAAGGGATGGGGCATGGACAAGGTCGGTAAAAGAAGGATACATAGTTTATATAAACTGCATTTCTACGTCGACTGATGACACTTTTACACCTAGAGAATTTTGTGTGCGCTAAGAGTTTTACTAAGCACATTGTGCTCTAGTGGATGCATCAAGACCTTCAACGTGCACTTTGGTGACGTTCAGGATGGTAACTATATGCGGATGAGGGGGTTCTGACCCTCACCAGATTTTTTGTTTTGCTTTAGCTTTTTCGGGTGATAAAAAAGTATCACCACGCCTTCACATCGACCACCGTTGCCAAAGTTAGCCAATTTACGCAAACACAGGTGGGATTGCTTGAATGCTTTCAATTATTTTTTCATAGTATCAAAATTTTAGACAAGCACGTTCTATGAATGACGCTGGCACGAACGCAGATCAAAGCAGTAATTCAATTGCACATAGTTTAAATCTGCTACTACAGGTGCCTATTAGTAAAGCAAAACACACACACACACATACATACATACATATATATATATATATATATATATATATATATATATATATATATATATATATATATATATATATATATATATATATATAGCATCAACTACACATAATATATCACAATGACTGAGCTGTGTATATGACGCGCAATCTCACTGTAATATCACGCGGTTTTTGATATTCTTATATCCATGCATTCATTGTTGCTGTATCATCATCTATCTCCGGTTCTTACAGAGCTATGCTGTGTGCACGAAGTGATTTCTGCTCTTTGGTGTTACACATTTTTATGTATGTATATATATATATATATATATATTTGTTTTAGGGGCGAAGCTCCTTATAGCGGCACCCGTTCGTCCCGCGTCCCGTCGTAGTATGTAACCAGTCTTACGCTTTGACCTTCAAGGTATAACATATGACCTCCAAGGTGGTATCGGTGAGAGATTTTTTCTGTGCGTTGTTTACCAATAGAAAATAGTGCTCAATGTACATGCCAATGGCTGCTAATGGGGAATGAGAGACAGGAGCATTCGGCTTTTAGTCAACGCGCACGCTGCGATCCCCATTAGCAGCCATTGGCATGTACATTGAGCACTATCGGGCAAGAAAGGGTTGCTACATTATACTCGCTGGGTGTAACCTCCTTAGTTTTTGAAAGGTTTAGCGAGCGTTGAGCCGCAGGGCCATGAATACAGTGAACTAGTATATACCATGAATGAATTCGAGGTGGGTAAAGGGGGGAAGCAGATACGAAGCGCAAGCCGTAAGAAATTAAATCTGAATTATCCTGTCTCTCATTTCACATTAGCAGCCACTGGCATGTACATTGAGCACTATCTGACAGGAAAAGGTTGCCACGTTATACTCGCTGGGCGTAACCTCCTTGGTTTTAGAAAGGTTTAGCGAACATTGGGCCGCAGTGCCTTGAGTACAGTGAACTAGTATATACCATGAACTCAAGGTGGTTGAAGGTGGGAAGTAGACCCGAAGCGCAAGCCGTAAGGAAGTGTGCGTGTGCCACCTCTCGTTTAGTCCTTGGAATGTCCGCCGAATGACGGTGCTTCTATATGGCGAATATATGATAAAAAGGTGCGAGATGGTGGTACTTGGAGTGTTTAATAGATGTTTAATAGTGAATTCTATACGCCTAAATATGAGCATTTTGACTGAAATCTGTTGGGCTCAGTAGAATATTTAGGTAGTTGGGAAGTTCATAGAGGGCCTGAGGTGTTAGGAATGACTTGGTAACTTCCTCAGGATCTGTCTGTGTTTGTCACAAAACATATCTGTGTCTTCTTTTGCGGAAACTGAGGCTTTCCGTTTCCAACAAGTTTCAAAAGCCGTGAACGAATACTGAGGAGATTGTTCCTAGAGAGCGGTTGAAGTTTGTTGGAGCGTTGTAAATGATCCAGGATTCGCGCAAGGACCTCGTTCCGAAATTCCTCTCTGTTTCTAGAACAGAAAAGCCGTAGAAATTGATGATATTGTCGGGCTTCTCAGGGGCTCTTCAAAAGCACAACGTTGCACTTCTGCCTTCCTTACGTCGTTCTTAAGTTGGCGTGATCTAAACGAGTGGGCGTGGAAGTTTATTGCTGCCCGGCAAGGCGCACGTTAGCGCTCAGCGGCTGACTCCCTCGTCAGGAACGCCAGTCCAAGCCTGTCGGCCGCTCCACGGGCTTTCTGAACGGAAACATTCGCTTTTGCCTACGTAGCTTGCTGGACACTCTGAACACGGCAACTTGCAGACTACTCGCTGGTGTTGCTTCTTCCTTCGGCCGCGGTAGCAAGTGGGTGAGCATCGAAGCAGGCTTGCGAACCACCTCGACCCCTGATTTTCCGAGCTCTTCACTGGCGCCCGGCACATATTGGATGACTATGCGCTTGGCTGGCTTCAACTATTTTTTGCCAGTGGGGTGACCAGCGAGAGAAGGTTGTCGCGTAGTGTGTCTTTCATGGGTCCCTCTACACGGTACAGTGATCTTTTTCTACACATGGCGACGCCTGCTTATAATAATAAAAACGCAAGCAAAAAACGGAAAGAAAACAAAAGCCATCTAAATGCACAACGCTGGGTAATATTTTTGTCAGTTTGTACTTCTCGAGGGGGCGTCACAAAAGTGTAAAGAGTGAACGTTTTCGTTGATAAATGTAAAACCAGGTTGCTGAGATGTATTAATAAAGGCAAGCTAACTGAAGAAAAAATGTTAGGAGTGATTTATGCTGCTGTATACCATAATTAAAAAAAATACCGTAGATAAATATTGTGTAACTGTGTTGCTTTCCGGCACTAAAACTCAGCTGTTGCTCCAGTAGTTCGTCATGTACACCTCAGCACCAAGAATGTAACCCTACCATCTGTGATCAATAATTTGATATAGCATTTAGTGTGGCAAAAGGCACTTAAAATTTCTATTGCTTTCCGCAAAAGCTCTGGTACTTTGCAACTACACTAGTCTTGATATTAGGGCAGGCAAATTAGAGGGAGCTCTGGTGACTCAGACTCAAAAGCTGACAACGACCGATACCATGAAACAAACTTACCTATTCGGTGAACAGTTTAAAAAAAAAAGAAGCAGGCTTATCAACAGAATGCTATTCTAGTTTCATGATGAACTTTATTGTCGCTTCCCTTTGTAACATTTACAAACTAGACCACTTCGGGTGCTTTAGCACTGTGGGCAGAAATGCGGATTGTATAGCATTAATATATAAATGAATGTTATTGCTGAGCTAAAGAAAAAAAAGCAGATTTTACTGGCGCACACGAGAAGACTGTGGAAGCAAAGATGCTGGTGGCTTACCCCAACTCCTTTCATTTGCTCTACCTCTTCCTTAGTTTTCTTTCTTCTCCCTTCTTGCTATATCAGTCTATCGACTAGTTTATATATATATATATATATATATATATATATATATATATATATATATATATATATATATATATATATACTCATTTCATTTACTTAACCTCTTCCTTAATTTTCTTTCTTCTCCCTTCTGGCTATATCAGTCTATCGACTAGTTTATATATATATATATATATATAAGGCAATGCTTTGTTTCCACTTAGCTTGACACGTGTTCCGAGTTCGGAGAGGCCGTCGGCCAGGCTGGAAAGGAAGCTTAAACACTCTGCTGTTGAAAATGAATTGCTACATGTATGAAGCGTGTAATTCGCCTAGATTTTCATCGTACGCTCTCGTCTGAACTGTAGAAGGATTGCAGGTATCACACTGTATACGATGGCACCAAACGTTAACATCAGTTTTCTTTTTTTCCTGGAAGGAAAAAAAAGCATATTGCTGCCAGTAATGACCTCACGTTAGCAACTAATGGAATGTTATCAATAGATACCTGTTTTATAGACTAATACAAAATGTTCTGCATCACTTTCTTTTTCTTGGCTACAGTATAATTAGTGTTCCTGCCGTTGCCATGTTTACACATATATCAGCGACACCTTTGAGTAAAAAGGTGGATTATCATCAATATTTTCCAATCTAATATAGGCAATAATTAAGGTGCATTCACTCTTCTATCGCAAAATCAAGCTCTGAATTCTGACAACATCCGAGGGCGAGAGGAAGCACCACGTACTTAAGATGTACACCTAAATAAACAGTAAGGGGTTTGAAATTGCTGTTAAGTCAAGCATGTTAGCCCTTACATCGTACGCCAAGGACCCCATTCGATAGCTGCTTTATTGGTGCACAGGCCTTCAACACATATATCAACAACACGGAGATCGTTGCACATTCGACTATCTGTTGCATAAAGCACTTGTAATGTGCGCAATAACGCTATGAAATTTCCTTTCACATGTCGCAATGAAATCTCGCCACATGAAGTATCACATAAATAATTTATCTATTACTATTCGTAATATATCAAGGCGATTAAAATGAGCCAAAAACATAAAGACACATTAGTTCTAGGTGTAGCAAATCTTTTGTTAAACACACGATGCTGCATAATCTGGAGTTGCGAATCTCATTAAACTAAATCTTGTCAGGTAGTAGTGGAAAAACAATCAGGGACACGCTGTCCCTTGAAGCAGGCATTGTTTGAAGTACAGTTTACGAAACTATGCTGAGTACCTTATAAAATGAGACACATGCAATGAGATGCCAGCAAATGAGATGTTAACACTAAATTACAAAAAGTTCTACAAAAGCCGCTCCTTCAGCTTACACTGTGCTGTCGGTCCCGAGCATCTGGTGCTATTTTCTAAATGGAACTATACTTAGCTCCTTACACACATTGACGCAAAGAATAAGCGCTACGAAGAAATAAAAAATTGCCCGCAGCTTCCCTCGGGGGAACACTGAGGAGGATGCGGAGCATATAATTGGTTAACGGGGTGTTAAAGTGCGACTTACTTGGGTCGATGGCTAAATTGGTTAACGTGGTTGTGAAATGGGGTGTTAAACTGCGACTTACTTGGGTCGATGGCTAAATTGGTTAACGTGGTTGTGAAATGGGGTGTTAAATTGAGACTTACTTGGGTCGATGGCTGAATTGGTTAACGTGGTTGTAGGAGGGGGTGTTAAATGAGTGAACACGTACACACGTATGCGAAAGGACGGCGCTGGTCGAAGGGACGTCGATCATTGTGTTTGTGGATTCGTTGGAATTCATTTCACTGCGACCTTGGACGTCGACGCGCCGTACGAACCGACCGACGAGCGGCAACTGAGCGAGCGAGCGCCGACCTTGAGTATATATACAGCGTGACGGCGCATGCACTGTCAGCTGTTGAATGTTCTCGAAGGAGAAGCGCGCGCGCGCGGCACAGATGGCGACGGCGCGACGGCGCATGCGCTGTCAGCTGTCGAATGTTCTCGAAAGAGAAGCGCGCGCGGCACAGATGGTGGGCGACGGCGCGACGGCGCATGCGCGCGCGTCAGCTGTCGAATGTTCGAGAAGCGGTGCGGACGGCGCGGATGGCGCACTACAAGGCGCGAGTATAAGATGCTTCCGCATCTAAAAAGCGAAAGAGCTTTCGCAAGGAATAACTGAACAGTACAATCTCGGAGCGTTTACTATGTAGTTAACAAGCACATTCCTTTCCTGCCCCATGACTAATGTATTGAACACATTTATTATTACTATTTATTTACAGTTACTGCAATCACCATTTGGTGATTTCAGCAGGGTGGTACATATACTTAGTCGGTGACAAAAAGATGACGGTAAAAGTGATGCATAAAAGTAGGCAGAGCTACAGTCGGAACTGAAACCACTTTGGTAGCTTCTGTAAGAGTCGAGTAACATGTTTTTAGGTGTAGTTCACCCTTCAGCCCCACCTATTTATCGGGCACCAGAATTAATTGCGTAATCTACGAGAAAATGGTGCGCATGATGCGGTCAAGTACACAAAAGTATTTCAGGACATATCTTTGCCCCATTGAAATCATTCAAATTGTACGAACTCTGTCATGTCTTTTCGATACATTGTTGCAAAAAATGCAGTTTTTCTAATCAAAACTTTGCTGGTAATGCGAGAATTACCTATGTCTAGTACACTCACATTAAGATGCAATTGGTGCACATCATGCTCAATTTAGAAAGAAAAAAGGAAACAAGAGGTGGCTTGACGTGACACTCTTCGAGCCGAGTCATAGAAAAATAAAACTGGGGCATGCTGGAAATCTATCAACAGCATGAAGCATGAAGAGAAATAGCGTATGATGAATTTGAATTGTGGACAACATAGGCACGCTCTCTTCTACCACGAGAAACTTTTTCTCGGGTCAAAACAAACCCCGCTTGTGTTTTATAAGACTATTAACCTAACAGGGCTAAAAGCAGCACTCTTTCTAAGAGAATAGCAGAATGTGTGTACCTAAATGTTCAACAAATTAATCCCAGTGTCCAATAAACTGAAAATGCTTCTCCTGTGAAAATCGTTCTACTAACATCTTTCTTCATTTTTTGCGTGCTTTTCAATAGTCTAATAGCTAAAAAAAGCAATATGAAAAATTTTTTTCTGCCCTACAAAAAGTTTGGGTCAGAAACGGAAATTGCTTAGCCGCAAATTAAGTATTGAACCTCATAATATGAATACAATAGATTACCTACGACGAGAAAAAAAATCTAAAGAATGTAATGCAGTTGGTCGTAGCTTCTTCGAATATAAATTATCTATGACTGTATCAAAACTGTGAGGACTCGAATTCAACCAAGCCAAAGAAAGAAAGAAGTCCTCAGTCTGAAAAATTTTTCATGGCTGGTCTGGAACCTGTTCGCGTACTCTACACCAGCCGGCTCTTAAACGGCGTGAGTAAGAATGCACGGACAGCGGGGCGCTATTCTTTGGTTCCCGCAATGAAGGGCGGGGGAGAACAGGTTGAAGAGCGAGGCCATTTCCGTAGGGAACTCGTCAGCGTCGTGGTGGGAGGAGAAAATAGGAAACGAGAGGGAGGGTTCAACTTCATGCGGCACGTGGTGGACGTTTAACGAACTAGCCCCTCGTGAGCCGAAATCCTGGCCTCGGCTGCAAAGTTGTCGTCTGTAGCGGAAAGATAGAGTTAGCTGTCAAGGGTTGATCAAGAAACGCTCATTCGAGAGCAGCGTGAGGACTTCTCGATTAAAGCGCTAATGGAAAGCGTAAACTTGCGAAAAAAGAAAAAGAATGTTTCGTTTTTTGAGAAAGCAGTGCTCCTGTATCGGAGCTACACAAATTCGCAAGGTCGCAAGTATGAGCAGCTCTTGGTGCCACAAAAGTATCATCGCCGACTGTTGGAACTGCCGCATGAAAACGCGTGGGCCGGGCATCTAGGCATAAAAAAGACCAAGGCTACAGCTTTCCTTGAATTTTATTGGCTGAAATTCTGGAAGTATATTGAAGACTTTGTACGCTCATACGACACTTGTCAGAGAGCGCGGAAATCCACGGACAAGTGAAAGGCACCAATGAAGCTTCTGCCAATTATCACAGAACCTTTTCGGTGCCTAGTAATTGATATCACCGGGCCATCGCCAGAGTCAGTGCAAGTTTGTCGGTACATCCTGAAGGCCCTCTGTGTAACCACAAAATTTCCGGAAGTGATACCACTTAAGGACCTGAATTTCCCTCATGTCGTGGATGCACTGCTATCTATATATGCACGCGTCGGAATTCCTTCTGAAATCTAATGCGACAATGGTAGTGTCTTCACCAGCTGCCTTACCTCTACCTTTACGGATAAATATGGAATACAGTAGTGCACAGCTCGATTCATCACCCACAATCTAATCCGGTAGAGTGTATGCATTCAGTTTTAAAACGGATGCTGAGAGCTCTTCGCTACGAGCACAAATGCGATTGGGAAGAGTGTATTCCTGCCGCTATGTTCGCTTTGAGATCAGCTCCTCATGAGAGCACCGTTTCAGCCCTGCAGAGCTTGTGTGTGGCAGGAGTTTGAGAACACCATTGCGAATGCTACGAGAGTCCCGGTAGAAAATTGATGAGGACCCTATTGTAGTTGCGTATGTTCTGAGCCTCCTTCAAAGGCTGGGAAAAACGAAAGGTCTCGTTGAAAGCCACATGAAGGCTGCACAAGTGTTGTCGAAGGAGTACTACGACGAATCGGTGAAGAAGCGCGCTTTTGAATTGGGTAGTTAGGTAATGCTGCTGTAGCCGTCCAAAATGAGCAAGCTTGAGGTTCATTGGGAATGGCCCACCAAAGTGATACCGAAGCTTTCTGATACTAATTTTGAAGTGAACTTAGGAAGGCGGCTGAACAAAATTTACCACAGTAACTTGATGAAACCGTAGGCCCAACGTCAAGTGGTCGGAAATCTGCTGTTGAATCCTTCAGAGAAGGAGGGAGCAGAAATTTTGAGTTCTAGTGATGTAATCGAAAGGGGATTGGAGGCAATCTTGGAGCAGTTCAACCTAGAGCCTAGGTTAAGTGAAGTCTACCTAAAACAGGCTCTAATCGAAAAGCCCGTTCTCATGGCACCCAATTTCTCTAAGAGATTGGTGATTCAATGCGAGGCGAGTGATCGTGGCATAGGAGCTATAATGTGCCAGGAAGACAGTGCTGGTAATAAAAGGCCAGTTTTGTAATTAAGTGGAAAAATCAGTGCCAGAGAAGACGCATACAGTACCTCTGAAAAGGAAAGCACTTGCCTCGTGTGGGCCGTTCTAAAGCTAGCTTGTTATGTCTCTGGTTTGAGGTTTCTGATCGAAACGGACCACTGTACTCTAACCTGGTTAAATAGCATGTCGCCTAAAAGTGGCCGGTTACTGAGATGGAGCGTGATACTCCAAAAGCACAACTTTGACGTTCGCTAAAAAAAAGGAAAGCTAAATGCTAATCCAGACGCATCAAGCCTTGCGTTTTAGTTAGTACCTTCTCCACCTTTCGGTTTCTCGCTGGCGATTCGGGGCAAAATTTTGTCCTCATCACGGCCTTAGCTGAGCGCTCTCGACCACAGTGATCTCAAGGGGCCAACTTTATGTTGTATTTTATTTTCTTACGTTGTTTTACGTGTAAAAATTTGAGTCCTCGTTTTAAGAGTCTTGTGTCCCACATGTGCCTCTTGATTTAGAGGGAACGCAATTCCGATAGACACGTAGCTATGTATATGTTGTACTATACTTTTTCTGGTGTTCTGTTGGATGAACGAGGGCACTTGCTTGTGTCATGTGTTGTCTGTTGTCGAACCATTTTTGACAAGTTGCAGAACCTACGACAAGTGCTGAAACCAAAAATTGTCAGAACAGAGGAGTGAAGATGGCCGACAAGTTGTGGCGACAAGCCAGTGGAGCTCAAGGAATGGATGCGTTCACGGAACGGAGTCTGACCTGCAATCTTTCCTTGGCCCAGGAGGTGAACTTGGAGGAACCTGGCGAACGAGCGCGCCCAACATCCGGGCCAGGTGGAAGCAGCTCATCTTTTGGGCGCATTGTCTGGCAGTCGGGGTGCTGTTACGCCTATTAGTCCACACCGAACGTCAATGCCTCTTCAAAGGTCATCTATGTCAAGGCCAGCACTCAAGCCCGCCTGACACGATTGACTAAACGATTTCATTAAGCAGCAGCGCTGGTCTGTCACGCCACGCACATTGAGCTCTCTCAGCCCGCGAGCCCATTGAAGCAATCGGCGCCTTCCAGCATGGCGAGTTTTACGCAATGCGCGGCGGCGTCACTAGTCTTTGGGTGCAACCACGTGTAGCGGCTCCGCATTTGATAACCATGACACGGCCCAGCGGCGAGCCCCATTGGAGGATTCCGACATCACGGCCAGCGACGCTTCTGGTTGGACATTTGTTTACTCAAAAAATCCACCCAGTGCCTATAAAAAAGCCCTGCGGCGCGTCGCGAGCTGTAGACCTATGTGTCAGAGAAGAGAGCTCAGTGCTTCGAGTCTAAGCTGTTGGTTCAAGTGCCGCATTTGTAACGCCTCAATTTCTTTTCTGTACATAAACCCTACCTTAACTCACCGTTATCTCGTTCGCTCGTCTATCAGCTCTTCGCAGAAGCAGTCGTGAGCTCAGAAACCCACGCTACCAAACGGCTGGTGACCATGACCATGTCGGCGCAGTTCGGAGCAGTGGTGCCTTCAAGACCGTGTTGGCGTCACCGTCTTTCGTAACATGCCACAGCTGCAAACGTGTTTATGTTTCAACACACCGACGTTTCCACATTGTGGATCATTGTGGAACATGGCGCTGATGTGAGAGCGGAGATATCGGGAAATGGCGACCAACCACTCACGGCCGATCGAGCTGTAGTTTCGGTGACAAAGCAGGTTATCACGAATAGCGAAATGTTGTGCTTGGCTGCGAAGCGTCCTGGAAATTGAAGCGGGCATCTGGTATGAGAGAAAGTCCAAAAGAAAACAAATTCTAGTTTCTTCGCGTTGCTCAGAAGGCATGTCCGAAATTCTGAAGGCCAAATAATCACTGGTGGAGAAAGGCGAGCAGACTTGCCAACGGCGAGCTTGACAGGGCATCGGCGTCGGAATGCTTTCGACGAAAACAGTACATAACACGGATATCGAATTCCTGGAACCACAATGCCCAACAAGCGAGCCGACTATTACGAATTTTTAGTGAAGATAACCAGCAAAGCACCTGGTGGTCTGTCACAATATCAAATGAACGTCCATATAAATAAGGCTGAAATTTTTCGATTACCGATATAATGGCGAGGCACTCCTTTTCAGTGACACTGTAATTCTTCCGGCTTTAGTGAGGGTGTGGCTGGCATAGGCAACAACGTACTCGTCAAAGTCATCCATGCGTTGGGCTAGTATGGCCCCTAGCCCGACACCACTAGCGTCCGTATGAAACTCCACTGGAGCAAACAGATCGAAATGTCGGAGTATGGGTGGCGTAGTGAGGAGCCATCGGAGTACCTGAAATGCATCATCACACGCCTGTGACCACGCTGACAAATCAGAACTTCCGGCAATGTGATTAATCAACGGGGCGATACTGAAGGCAAAATTGCGGACGTAGCACCGGAAGTGCGAATATGGGCCGTTGAAGCTTGGGAGCTCTTTGGTGGTGATTGGTTTCTGGAACGCCGCGACTGCATTAAGTTCTGTAGGGTCCGGAAGAATGCTGTCTTCAGAAACCACATGGCCGAAGATTACGAGCTTTCGAGAACCAAAATGGAATTTTTTCATTTAAGTTTAAGTCCCGCCATTGAAAGACACGTAAGAACTTGCTTGAGGCGGCTGAGGTGGGTCGCAAAGTCGCTTGAAAATACCACAATATCGTTCAAACAGCAGAGGCACGTTTTCAATTTCAGACCTCACACAATGGTATCCCCCATCTTTTCGAAAGTGGCATGTGCATTGCAAAGGCCAAGGGGCATAACGGTGAATTAAAATATTCCACCCGGTGTTACAAAGGCTGTCTTCAAGTGGTCAACTGCTGCCATAGGCTAGTGCCAGTCGCCGAATCGCAAATTCAGCGAGGAAAAGAATTCGGCCTATCTTGTTATCTTGTTACCTTGTTATCTTGTTGAGTCAGCGCTTATCGCGCGTTATCTTGTTGAGTCAGCGGGATAGTGAATGCAGAACCAGATGTATCCGTTTTTTTTCTTGACGAGAACAACCAGTGCAGCACAGGAACTGTTGGAGGGCTCGATGATACCACGTTTGAACATGTCGTCCACCCTTTCGTCGATGACACGGAGTTCAGCAGATTGCACACGGTATAGACGCTGTCTTACTGAGGCTTGTTGACCGGAGTCAATAAGGCGAACGACCGCAGAGGTTTGGCCTAAACCTGACTGGTCACAATCAAATGAGGGGCGAAAATGAAGTAAACGATTTTTGTTCTCTCGGCGCTTAGTAGTGCGAGCTCAGAGTCGATGGCATCAGAGAAGACATAATTAAGTGCGTCGGTAGGTGTGACCGCACAAATCGGGAGCGAAACCAGAGAATTGGGTATATTAGCTGGAAGAACGCACTCGTAAAGTTCGTAGCTTCCCATGCGTTCTCCACGTAGTAGGAATGATGGGCTGTCCGAGGGATCGCACACATAAATGGCAGCGTGTCTATTGCGCAAAATGATGACGGCAAACGGAAGCATGAAACTTCGACGGCACGCGGATGTGACCCGGTATAAACGAAATAGGCGACTTCACGGGAGAGGCACTTAACACCGGAGCAACAACAGCTGATAAAGGCGCAATGTCAATGTCAGAAGCAGCAAACACTCTACACGAAGCGCCATCGTTGGGGTCATAGCACGGCACAGATAACGCGAGTTCGGAATGAGCAGAGTTGACCAATGCAGAATTTGACAAAATAAAGTCACACCTAAGAATAACGTAATGCGAAGAACGGAATAAGCCTACAAATGCGACGACGTACATCGCCCCTTGAATGACGACTCGTGCAGTGCACAAAGCTGATGGGTGAACGTGGTGGGAAGTAGCCGTCTGCAAAGATTGGTCGGTAAGTTCAGTGGCCACTTTCTTCAAGTTTTGGCACAGTTTCTTTCTAATTACAGATACGGCAGCTTCAAGGTGAAGAAGTCTTTGCACCTTAATGCCACTAATATAGAGTTCAATTTAAATCGGGGAACAGCAGCTAGGTCTTGAAATTTTCGCTCCCTACGCAGTTCTTGCCTCCGGAACTGCACCCCTTAGTTTTTCCTTTGTGGTGTGCTGTTGAGACGTAACAATAAAGAAATTGATCGGCGAAGAGAAGAAGGCGAATGGCTTGAGGCGTATGACTGGCGACCGGGACGTACGTCTGGAGGTGGATCAGCAGGAATGGGATATCGCGGTTGAAAGGACATGTAGTGTAAGGCCCCTGCAATACTACGAGAAGAGAAGCTGTGATGGTAGCAGTGAAGAGCTATGTGGTCTGGGAGGCCATATTAAAAATTGTCCCCGTATCTGCATGTTACACTGCAAACGCTGTCGAAAGACGATAGTCTTGCGTCTGGAGAGAGGGAACCAAACGTTTATTTTGTGTTCTGTGCAAGAAAGTCGGGGAATAGTATTCTAGAGGCGCTGCGTTAAAGTGCCTCGAGCGTGCAGCGGAGGCGAACGAGCGCATCAAGTCAGGTCACACATGAGACATAAGCGCTATCTGGCAGTTCTCTATCGAAAAAAGAGCGTTTCCAGTATCCCCCAGTGCGTTTCAGCGCGCTGAGTGACGCTGGAAACGCTGTGCAGTGTGTCTCAGTATACTACATTGTGCTGCGAGGTGCTGGCGCACACTGTCCAGTATGGTCAGTGTCGCCCAGTGCGCTTAAACGCTCTGGGCCACACTGTACAGCGTAGCGCAGTGTCTTAAAGCACGCCGGGAGACACTGGTCACGCTGTACAGTCTCTACCTCACACTGAAAACATTAGCGGCACATCGGTAGAAGCTAGGTGCGATTGGCGCACTTCTTGTAAAGATTCATATTGAATCGTGACATGTCGAGCGTAAAATTGACCAAATATGATGGTATTCTCATCTATGTGCTACACATAAATAGGTTCAGTTTTTTTAGACAATGGATGCGAGTACACTGAAGCATTCACATGTTGAACTCGCGGGTCAGAGGCGCGGCCAGGGTTTTGCTTGAGGGGACAAACAACAAATTTGTTCCTGAAGGGGGGGGGGCAGGGAGCACAGAACTTATGCACCGTGTTTTTTATATGCTTACTCCTGGAGGGGGGGCATGCAAGAATTTTGAGCAAAAAGGTTCCAACCAACCTACAGACGCTTCCCTTGGCGCGGGTGTGCTTTCCTTGAAATTTGAATGAGTTTCGTCAAGGTATTTTATAAAAGGCATCGATATAACTGAGAATTCGCAACACATAATGACCATGATATAAGTCTGATAATCAAGACCACCTATTCTGGCAGTGAGCCGTTGCGGCTTGTAACATAGAAAGCCGCACGTCCCCGGCCACAGTTATCCACTGCATTGTCCAATCTTGATGTTTTAAGTGTGAATACACTTTATAAGCGACCCCAAACCAACCACCGCCGTCGGCGGCGTCCGCAGTCTTCTCTCTATCATTAAAGGAAAGAGGACTTGGCGGGCCGCAGCGCGACGCTCTACCGAATAAGCCACGGACGCGACGCTCGTATCGGTGTCAGTAACGCGCCTTATACCCCCTCCCCCTTTGCTCGCTCCTCCGCTCTCCTCGCTCGCTGCAGCTGCGTGCGCACCCCTCTCTCTCGCGCGCCCGCCTTCTCTCTCAGTCACCCGTCGAGAGCGGGTAGTGCGATGGATGTTCCGGAGGAACGCTACCATCAACAACGAATGCAGTACAACCGAATGCGAGCACTGCACCCGTCGTTGGAGTTGATGGTACCGCGGTGGTTTCACCGAAGTTGGAAGACAAGGCGGCGCTGCGAAGGGCTCGTGAGACCGAACGTAAGCGGACGAAGCGTGCAGCGGATGCCGAACTGCGTACTCGCGAGGCCGAGTGCAAGCGGGCGAAGCGTGCAGCGCATGCCGAACTGCGCGCTCGCGAGGCCGAGGACAAGCGGGCGAAGCGTGCAGAGGATGCCGAACTTCGCGCTCACGAGGCCAAGGACAAGCGGGCGAAGCGTGCAGCGGATGGTGCACTGCGCGCTCGCGACGCCGAGATGAGGCGCCAGCATCGAGCCGCGAACGCGGCTCAAGAAGCGGAATGACAACGCAAGCGTCAGGCGGAGAAGGGCGATGAAGGCCGGCGTCAAGACGCCGCTCGCCGTCGTCAACGGCGAGTAGACGTTCCCGAAGCCGTTCCAGCCAGTGAACGTGCCGCGCGGGAGAGGGTGTGAGCCCTGGACTTTGCTCATCCGGACGCGTCGTGAAGTGTAAATAAATGATACTTCGTATATAATGTATCTGTGTACAACTGCTTCGTGACAAACAACACTTAAATTCATCAATTACACTTTAAACATCATCATCAGTAATAAAACTCCCAAGCATTTCCCCGAGGGTAAACATGGTTAAGTACGAATGCACGGGGTGATGCTATGAGGGGGAGTAAAGTTAAAATCCGTTGGCTTTCGCCAGTGAGTTAACGTAAACTCCCCCGTGTGATCAAATTGCGATTCCCAGGAACCATTACACTATAAAGGCACCATAGTGTGATTAATAAATATAATAGTGCGAAATAATAAATACCCTTCATAGCATCACCCCGTGCATTCGCACTTAACCATGTTCACCCACGGGGAAATGCTTGGGAATTTTTTAGCTTCCGACTTGTGTAATTGAAAGTGAAAATATGACCATACATGGGTCATTTAAGATCAAAACTACATTATAATGATTATTACACTCTTTCTAACTGAATATCTACGATCTTCATAGCAACCGTGGCACAAGAAGTACGGCCCTAAGCCTAGTGGTTGTTTCGGCTAGGGTGAACTGCTGCGGCTGTCGTTCGCAGAACGTAAACAAGCAGGACAGAAAAAAACTTTCAAACTATTGAGGGGTGAATTTTACAGTGTTCAGTGAGCAGTTCAGATTAATGCTGTTTTATAAATAGGTATTACTAACCGCATAGCGAGTCGCTACGATTGCCGTAACACATCTGCAGCTACGCTAACAAGCTTAGCGACAAAACGTGCCAGAATAATGTGATCGAAGGCAACCCACAAATGATGAGCTAACAATTGCAAGTTTGGCGCGAGCACGATGAGACGAAACATTGCGCACGTAAGCGACAAATTCAAAATATAGGATACCTGAATTGCTTTCAAGTTGAAGAAAAATAAGCTCATTCTCATGTTTCAGGAGTGGTGGGCAGCGTGTATGGCTTATAATATGTGATTTGTTGAGATGATAGGTTCGAATCCGGCTCACTCAGTTTTTCTTTCATTTTGTTATTTTTCTTTTTTCATTGCGTGCGTGTTTGAACCTTAATTTAATAGCCAGATTTCAGCCGATAATGGGTGTCTCAGTGTGCAGTGCCAGCGTGCCTCGTGCAGCGTGGCACTGTCCCAGTGTCAGCGCCCCACTGGACAATGAACCTGTAATTAGGTATGGCGCTGGGCCAGTGCCACTGTTTTTTGCGATAGGGTTATATTGGAAAATGAGGCACGTACGCCCTGCGTGCCCCTCGTTTCGGAGATGATAAGGTGTAGAACGCAAGGTGACGGGTAAGTGCCACGACCATCGGTGTCGTCTCAGCAAAGCGTTGGAAACGCTTGCCTTTTCGTGCAAGCATTGCCTGGTCAGCGCAACATGATAAACGCTGGGGTCCTTATAATTACTTATGTATTGTGTTTCTAGTAAGAGACACACATACAGAATATTGATGTGTTGGTGTGGTGCCTCATACATGCGCAATATTGTTTTTAATTGACAATTATACAAGTATGAACGCTGAATCTTGAGCAATATTTGTTGGCGCTACGTATGGGGCTGGCCATTTGGAGTATCGTTGGGCTACTTTAGGGTAGAGGTAAGAGCTGACAAACCGACAAATGTACAGACTGATAGACGGACACACAGACAGACCGACATTTTTGCGGTGAATACCCACGAGAAAGACTCTTCTTCAAAAAATATTGGCCGCTTCTTCGGAGTGCGCCATTGGCTGACGGTAGGGGCACTGTTAGTTGGATAAAGTACCCTAAACTGCCATGCAGGGGGCGGCGTCATATAAACGTTCCGAGTTGTTTCGTATACAGCTGGACACGGGATGGTCAACGCGCGGGCAGGTGGCGTTGACGGATAAACGTTGCGAATCGCTTCGTAGATAGCCGGAGACGATGGAGCGTGTGGCCGAGCAACAGAGGCTGCATACATTAGTGGTGCCGTAACAGATGGTGGAGCCTGAGCTGGCGGCAATGCTTCGGCAACTTGTGATTCAATGACATGGCGAAGCGCAGACGACAAAAGTGCCATCGGCTTGGTTGTTCTTGCGATTATAGATATATGCCCCGCCGCGGTGGTCTAGTGGCATAGTACTCGGCTGCTGACCCGCAGGTCACGGTTTCGAATCTCGGCTGCGGCAGCTGCATTTCCGATGGAGGCGGAAAAGTTGTAGGCCCGTGTGCTGAGATTTGGGTGCAAATAAATGAACCCCAAGGTGGTCAAAATTTCCGGAGCCCTCTACTATGGTGTCTCTCATAATCATATGGTAGTTTTGGGACGTTAAACTCCACATACCAATCAATCAAGCGATTATATTATTGCTGCCGGCGAACTTTCTAGCGTACGAATTGTTTTATCAGCGGCATGAAAACAGAGTGGTCGGTGTTTTAATGGCGATAGCCAAAAAATGAGAGGTCTGCGATGTCTCGGGCATCGTAACGTGTTGAAGCACACTGCCTACGCAGCTCATCATTGCTTTGAAAGAGCTGAATCACATCGGCGACCGTCATGAGGACTCTTCGCAGCAAGCATCAGGAATACACCGTCGTCACTTTCTTTCATGATGTTCTTGATAATGCCTGCCTCGTCCAGAGTCGAGTTTACGAGCTTGTAGAGGAAGAGAGCATCTTCGATGTAGCTCGTGAAAGTCTCATCTGTTCTCTGTACTCTGCCACGCAAGCGCTTTTTGGCACGAAGGTGGCTGACAGCAGGACAGCGAACGATTTCTGAGAGGTTTTTTGCCGATTCCGATCAGGTACTAAAATCACTTTGATGACTGCTTTATTATAGTTTTGCCACGTCGGTCAGTTAAAAATCTACATTTGTAAGCTTATCGGCTGCGTTCCACTCATTGTACGCACTCACCAGTTCATACTCGGCAATCCAGTTGTCCACATCTTGGTCCTCTGTGCCAAAAAAGTCGAGGGGTCGTGCTACCAGAGAGATACAACGCAGAAGACCGGTACGGGTGCGAGATCTGGAGTGGCACCTTGAGACCGCCCTGGATCAGGCATTGCAAAAGGTCGCGAGAGTGTACGGCGGCGAAGTTTCATGGTGAGGACCGGATGTATCCCAGCACTTCCACCACTTGAAACGGGGTGTTGAACAAGCAGGGCTCGGCAAACGAGAGATTTAGTTAGTGCAAGGGTGAACTAAGTGCACGCTTCTTTCCTTGTTTGATCCTTTTTCGTGGCTCTCACCAACTTAGGGGGATTGGCCAAGAAGCCGGCGGTTATTGTAAATAAATAGCTTAAGATTATCTAGGTTGGGGATATATAATTATTTTGTTTTGACTTGGCGCGATTATTTGGCACAATGCGGAAAAAAGCGAAAAAACGAAATAATAGAATTTATTGAATAACTGAGGTGTTATCAGAACATGAAATTCTTCTGAAGGTTTAGTCATTCCAGTGTAATAGTTAAATAATAAATACTAGCTTGGCTAGTAAAAAGCGAGAGCCGATCAATGGCTCAGCAAGGTAATCTTCTTGTGTTACATAGGAATTCGCCTAGAGCCCCACAGATGTTCCTGTCGCTGAGTCCTAATGAAGCAGCCCCAAAGGATAAAATATTAGGAGTCGAATGTGATATTCATTGTTTTTGAATAAAATTTTCAAAAATTTTTCTTTGACTTTTTAAACCATGGCATGTGAGAAGAAAATGGTCAGTATTTTTGGGTTCATTACAGCTTCAGCACAGAGCGGATGGCACCAGACCAGACCTATCTAAGTGTAAAAAAGGAGGTGGAACGCAGCAACGTAATTTTGTTATGGACACTTCCAATTTACGCGTAGGACACCAATTAATCATTCATGCGATGTGCAGGTGCACAAAGTATGGATTCTGTATTGTAAGTTTGATGAGTCTTTAAGACGGGAAAGCTTTCTGTGAGAGGCATGTTTTGCACATAAGCTGCCTCTCAAATAAGCTGCATCTCACATAATCATGCCTCTCACATAAGCTGTGAGAGGCATGATTGGCACAAGCGGAAGATTAAGGAATGCTCGCGCGTGTGAATCAGCCACGCCATTTGTAAGTACACTACGATGGCCTGGCACCCATATTATTCGCGCTAGACGAATGTTTGCAGGGACTAATGATTTAAGTGTCTAGTACTGCTGATCTCGACGACGATGATAAAAATGAACACACGGAATAAGAGTCAGTGGCTATCACAGCTGTCGAATGAGTCACAGGTAGTTTACGAAGAGCTAGTATAACGGCCGGTAATTCTGCTTCAAATCTTAATGTATAATATGGGAGGCATAATGAAAAACACAAGAACAATGAGAGAGAGAAAATACCCACACCTGCTTTCTCGCTACTCATAGATGCAGCAGTTGCAATTACTATATTAGTACCTAATTGAGACAGGCGTTCTTCTAATAAGCCAATCAGACATTTAGAGGGCAAGTGTTTGGCATTCGTTGGGAAGATATTGTCACATTCTATTTGCACTTGGCCGATTGGTCTGTCAGATGGTATGATAATGAACATAATAGTATTCAAAGCATGCAGACGTGTTTGAACAAATAGCACTGGGGGTTTACATGCATGGGAAGAATGCTCATTGAAAAACGTGGCAGCATATCTACGGGATAATGATGGCGAGTGGGGCGAAGCATCTGTTCTTTCTTTCGTTCTTGCTTCCGTCCGTCCATGCGCCCATCTGTGTGTCCGTCCTTGCGTCCATCCGCCCGTCCATGCGTGCGTGTAATCGTGCGTCCGCACGTCCATCGGTGCATCTGTTTCTGATTTCCTCCATGCATCCGACTCTGTGTCCATCCGTGCGTCCATCCGTGCGGTAATCCCTGCGTTCGTCCATGCATCCGCCCCTGCGTCTGTTCCTGCATCCATCCGTCCGTGCAGCCATCTGGGTGTCCGTCCATGCATATGTTTGTGGGTCCATTCGTCCATCTAGTCAACACTCCAAGCACCACCATATCGCATCTTTTCATTGTATATTCCGCATATAAAAGCACCGCCATTCAGCGGACATTTAGCGGAAGTACTAAACGAGAAGTGGCAAACGCACACTTTCTTACGGCTTGCGCTTCGTGTCTACTTCCCACTTCTAACTACCTCGAGTTCATGGTATATACTAGTTAACTGTACTCATGGCACTGCGGCCCAACTCTCGCAAAACCTTTCTAAAACCAAGGAGGTTACGCCCAGCGAGTATACGTAGCAACCATTTCTTGTGAGATAGTTCTCAATGTACATGCTATTGGCTGCTAATTGGGAATAAGAGACAGGAGGATTCGGCTTTTAGTTAACGCACACGCTGCGAATTTTTATTGTTAATTATTATGTTTATTGTTATTGTTATAATGTTATGTTTATTGTTATTGTTATATTGTTATATTTTTATTGTTATGTTTAATGTTTGTTATTGATTATGTTGTTGTTTTAGTGTTTTAAAAACGCACACGGGAAATCTGCCACCGGCACCACCTTACAGGTTGAAGTGTAAGACTTGTTACGTACTACGACGAGGAACGAAAGGGCGCCGCTATAAGGAGCTTCGCCCCTAAAACAAACCTCATGGCCCTGAGATGGGCGCGCACGTCCTTCTCAGTGGTGATAAGGAGTAGAACGCAAGGCGACGGGTAGGTGCCACAACCATGTCGTCTTAGCAAAGCGTTGGGAACACTTTCTTCTTCGTGTAATTGTTGCATGGTCAGGGAAACGTAATAAGCGCTACGAAACTTAGAATTGCTTATGTATGTCTCTTCTAGCAAAAGATGCACATGCAGAATATATGTGTTGTTATGGTGCCTCAGATATGCGTAATAATTATCTTTTTAATTGACAAGCGCACAAGTATGAACGATGAAGCTTGAGCAACATTGGTGGGCATTGCAGATGGGGTCGACCGTTCTGGGTATTGGCTGGTGCTGTTTAGAATACCGGTTCGCGTTAAGGGTGGATGACAGGACAAATTTACAGACAGATAAACCAAAGTTTTTGCGTAGAAGACCCCAATAAAGACTATCGTCTTTAAAAGCTACCGGCCTTGGCGAAGAATATGAACTGCCGCCTTCTTAAAGTGCATTCAAAATCTGCAAGCAAGAGTGGCTGACCGAGCTTGTTGATACAAAACATTCTTAGCTGTGAACTTAGGCACACCTCAACAACTTCGAAGAGCTTCCAACTCTAAGAGAATTAACAAGTTTATTTTTTATGCTGGTCTACGAAAGAACAGTACACATATGAATTCAAGAATCAGATGAACGTACAGGCGGTAAACCATGATCAGCGTATCTATGCCAAGACCGCAACGGAGCCGGCCAAGCCTACTTATCTTCCCAACAGCGCGTGTGGCTTTATCCTTAACATGTTCAATGTGATCACGCCAGCTCAGGTTTTGATTGTACAATACAACCTGATATTTAATACAGTTACCTTAGGGAATTATTTTGTCGGTACTGAAGAGAAATGATACCTAGCACGTCTAATGGAAAAACTAATATAATACTTTTAGTTACGTTACGTTAGTTTCATATGATTTTCCTGAAACCAGGTGTCCGATTTTGCAAATAAAACTGTAAACTTGAGTATAGTAAATGAATATCACAGTTAGATGCAAAAAAACGCAATATCACCTACACACACACACACACACACATATATATATATATATATATATATATATATATATATATATATATATATATTATGAAGACTCAGTTGTAACGAGGTTTATTGGTCGTGAACTCGGGAACGAACAAGCGCAACGTACTCGAAGAAGAAGCGCACGTTCCAAGAAGTTGATTGTCAGCCAGAACATATGATGATGATTGACTGCTGTTCGGATGAAGATGAAGCGCATAATAGATGCCTATACGTTAAATTCGTATAGGCCATCGGGGGTTGCAAATGCTGTTTTTTCTTTGTCATCATCGTGCATGGGAATTTGCCAATATCCCGAACGCAAATCGAGGCTTGAAAAGTATTCGGCGCCTTGCAGTGAATCAAGGGCATCGTCGATGCGTGGCATGGGATATACGTCCTTGCGTGTGATGTTGTTAAGTGCACGGTAATCAACGCAAAAGCGTACGGAGCCATCTTTTTTTCGTACCAAAACAACAGGGGATGACCAAGGGCTAGTTGATGGAAGAATTATTTCTCGTTGGAGCATGTTAGCGACGTTTTCCTAGATGATTTTTCGCTCAGCGAGAGACACGCGGTACGGGCGGCGATGTACAATAGATGTTCCCTCCGTCTGAATGCGATGCGCTGCAGTGGTAGTTCGGCCCAACGTTGAGGAGCAGGTGTCGAAAGAATCGGCGTGTTTCGTTAATAACGCAAGCAACTGCTGCGCCTGGATAGGTGTTAAGTCATCACTGATAAGAGCTGTGAAGGGAGAGGATGAGGCAGGCTTACTCATAGAACGGTTGTTGGCAGAGGCAGGTTTAAGTGGCGTGACGCTGACAGGCTCCGCATCCACAACACAGGCTACTGCAGTGCCCTCTGGCAGGAGAGCTTTCTCATGCGTTTCATCCGTAGCAATAACGAGCGCGGAGCCATGGTGAAAGCGTACGACACCTGATGCAAGGACTACGCCTTTTGCGACGCAAGTCGACGAAGGCGACACCAAGACGTCACCGTGGTCGATGTCCTTAGAGATCAGGGTCACAATTCGTTCTTGATGTGGCTGTAGTTCGAGATCTTCGCGAGCGAACAGGCGTAGTGGCTTGTAGACGCCTTCGTCGAACGTGGAGTCCATATCAGTTAGGTGCAGAATCCGTTCACCACAACATATGGCGGCTGAAGAAGAAGGTAGGAAGTCCCACCCTAGAATTAGCTGGTGAGAGCACCGGGTAAGCACAGTGAACTCGATGTAATGCAAAATGTAATCAATAAACACACGAGCAGTACAAAAAACAAAAGGACGGATAGTGTTCCCCTGGGCTTCGACTAGATTGGGTCCATTATAAGGTGTCATTTTTTTTTCAGGCGTTTGCACAAATCATACCTAATCAAAGAAACTATAGCACCGGTGTCCACCAAAGCATCCGCGAGAATTCCTTCCACCGTAACAGAAACCATGTTGAACGGGCGTGCTGGAGGAATATGAGTCCTACTGTTACATGCAGTTTCTCCTCCGAAAACTGCATCATTTAGTTTTCCGATCGGTTGTCAGTCGTAAACGAGGCTGGCCGAAGAGGAGAGGAGGAGCGACGGAAGGGCGAAGGTGATCGGCGTCGGCTTGAACGGTAAGTGTTCCGCGTCTCAGTCGACGCGGGCGGAGATGGAGACCGCTGCTGTCCATATGAATAACGCCGAGCGTAAGAATCCCCACTGGAAAAGTCCCGTTCGCGCATGTCGTACCCGCGACGCTCGTCCTCCTGGCGCTTGCCGCAGAAGCGCAATATATGGCCACGATATCCACAGTAAAAGCATGTTGGGCGAGACGGGCGCCAAGGCGGGTAGTAGAGGGCGTTCGGCGCACCGGGAGATAGCGCACTCAAGTGGACAGACGGAGGGTCGGGTGGGATTGGCCGGAAGTGGACCGGTGGTGCAGCAGCAACCGGCGTGATTGATGGCAGCGGCGAAGTAGAGTTCACGTTGCGAGGAGGCGCGGCCGCAACTTGCGCGTACGTTGGAGGGCTAGACGGAGATGGCTGTACGTAGGCTGGACCGGTGAATGATGTTAGTTCCTCCCTTACGATGTCACGGAGGGCCATGCTTGAAGGCTGTGTGACAGATGGAGAAGGTTGTGAGATGCCCATTGATTGAAGTTCTTCTCGTATGATCTCCCGTATCATGTCACGCAGGTCCCGGTCTGCTGTACGGTGTTCACTATTGCCCGACTGAAGGCGAACAGAATCAAGTTCGTCGAGACGCTGACGCGTAGAGATGACGTCAGTGACAGTAGAAGGATTCTGGGCAACAAGGGCATTGTAGGCAATGCTTCCGATGCCCTTCAGGATGTGGCGCAGTTTGTCCGACTCGGACATCGAAGAATTGACGCGCCGGCAAAGCGCAAGGACATCCTCGATGTAAGATGTGTATGACTCGCCGGGATGTTGTTGGCGAGTATCTAGGGCCCTCCTCGCTAGAGCGGATCGAACGGCTGGCGTGCCGAATACTTGGCGAAGCTGCTGCTTGAAGGCAGGCCAGTCGGTGAGGTCAATCTCATGGTTGAAGAACCATGTCTTGGCAGCGCCCGTGAGATAAAGCGATACTCTGCGGAGCTTGTTAGAGTCGTCCCAGTGATTAGTTGCGCTTACTCGCTCATAGTTATCGAGCCAGTCCTCCACATCTTCGCCGCGGAGACCAGCGAAGATCGGAGGGTCATGCTGGTGGTTTACGATGTAAAGAGAAGGGGCTAGCGGCGCAGTGACGGCTTGCGGCGCAGTGGCGGGAGCAGAAAGGGCATCCACCCACTCACTCTGAGACATGTTGGCGGACTGAGGGTCCAAGCGGCGGCCTGAACGGAGCTCCAGCGAGTAGGCGTTTTAAGGAGAGGTACTGGGAACGTCAATCCACCTCCACCACGTATGACGACTCGGTTGTAATGAGGTTTATTGGTCGTGAACTCGGGAACGAACAAGCGCAACGGTCCCGAAGAGGAAGCGCACGTTCCAAGAAGATGATGATTGTCAGCCAGAACATATAATAAAATATGATGATGATTGACTGCTGTTCGGATGAGGATGAAGCGCAAAATAGATGCCCACAATATATATATATATATATATATATATATATATATATATATATATATATACACACCCACTCACTCTGAGACATGTTGGCGGACTGAGGGTCCAAGCGGCGGCCTGAACGGAGCTCCAGCGAGTAGGCGTTTTAAGGAGAGGTACTGGGAACGTCAATCCACCTCCACCACGTATGACGACTCGGTTGTAATGAGGTTTATTGGTCGTGAACTCGGGAACGAACAAGCGCAACGGTCCCGAAGAAGAAGCGCACGTTCCAAGAAGATGATGATTGTCAGCCAGAACATATGATGATGATTGACTGCTGTTCGGATGAGGATGAAGCGCAAAATAGATGCCCACAATATATATATATATACTTGTGCCTTGTCACTCAGTGGTATGGAACTTACCAACATGTTAAATAGCACTGGCGTTAGAACAGAGCCTTGAGGAACACAACTTGTTTGGCTATACTTCGGTGTTGAAATACATCGTTGGGAGCAATAAAATTTTATGTCTTTTCAAAATTCGTAAATTCAATTTGTTACATATTTCGGGAGGTTTAGGTTGTTTAGGGCATTGATAAGAATAGCATGCTCCACACTATCATATGCCTCGGCTTTATGCAGAGTTACTAGGGCCGCATATTGTCGTCTGTGGTAAGCAAGCTTTATACGAGCCTCTAAATCAAGGTACTCCCACCATATAGAGTAACCTGATTTAAATCCAATTGGGCCCGTGCCGAGTATTCCACTATCTGTTACGAACTTCACAATTTTTAGTAAGTATTCTTTCTATTATTTTAACTACATTTGATGGTAAAACGATTGGCCTAATGCTATCCATTTGCATTCCTAGTCCCCGTTTTTCAAGAAGCGGTATTATTTTAGCAAGTTATTTGTCAGGAGGTATCAAACTATTTTAAAGTGAGTGGTTGACAACGTTAAGAAGGTCTTCAAGAGAGATTTTGAATCAAACTTATATTATTGCTGAGGTAACGTCATCTGGTCCATGGTCTGTTTTTGGCAAAAGACGAACGACGTGCGCAAGTTCATCCCTACTTACTTCAATATATTTGTTTCCGAACGAAGGTTTTACAAATTTTATTGGTAATTGTGATGTAAATCTCTAATTTGAATGCAACTTCAGCTAATATACCTTCCAACACTTTTGGGGAAAGAATAACTGAGTCAATATTTACGGCTGCTGCAATGCAAGCTTGTGATCAATTTGCTTTGCTTCCTTAGGTACGTGGCACGTGCCCATTTTGGGGTATTGGCCAAGAATGCAACGTAGGGACTGTTTAATATTATTATAGATTAGCTATGAATTGTATACGAAAAGTAAAGAAACAAAATGGCAATCTACGTAAAATATTCAATTGAACTACAAGTATTATACTTTTGAGCCTGTATTTCAGACTGCCGTATTAGCCGGACGGAAATAATTTTGAGAACTTAAGCTTTAACTTAACGAAATGACAAAGAATTCAAATACCAGATTAAAATGGTACCCGTTGAGTAGTTATGAAATTACGCGTGGCCTCAAAGGCATCCTTGTGGAAGTATCCCAA
The DNA here is from genome assembly GCF_043290135.1 of Rhipicephalus microplus. Lineage (NCBI taxonomy): Eukaryota > Metazoa > Arthropoda > Arachnida > Ixodida > Ixodidae > Rhipicephalus > Rhipicephalus microplus. Next base: position 31,703,107 of record NW_027464588.1, on the reverse strand, counting down.
ATCTGAGGCACCGAAGCTTGAAACAGCTTTTTCCGATAATGTCAAGCCTATTTTTGTAAAAGGAGGAATTAGAAGCCGAGTTCTGATATGAGAATATCTTGCACCTGAAAAAAAGTATTGTGCCATATTCGCCAGTTCTCCGTAGAATTGGCAGAAGGGTGATATCCTGAGACCAGCCCTCTACCAGCAAAATTTTAATGGGGGGACACAGCATCGAATTCTGGTGATCATAACTTCTGATTGTCCAGATTGGCTCCACTGTGATTTCCATGCTAGTGCCTCCTATATATTTGTGCCTGTCGCGTGAGTGCCGCCGCTCCCGCCATGTCCTTTCCCTTTCTCTCTCGATTTCGCTACTCGACGTCACTTGGTGGCTCTGCGCTATGATCATCTAGATGACGATGCTAACCGCTGCTCGCGCGCCGGTTTTCTGCGTTTTTTTTTCTCGTCTGCTTTGAGCAATCACGAAATTGCTCAGAGTTGTTGCCAACACATTAAAAGAAGTAGTATTCACGCGTAATTAATAATAAAAGTGAAATAAACTGTCAATATGCCTCTTACCAGAGTGATAATTCGCGTCCCAGTCACCTTGCAGACGACAAGTTAAACCTGTCATTTGGTCACAGTTGCTGTTGTAGGTCCGTCTGTTTGTTTCAATGGTGATGGCATTCTTCTTTCCTTTTGGTCTCCATGCGCTGCTGTTGCATTCTGTTCTGCACTTCTAGCCAGCGAAAGAAAGAAGCAGGTGTGTCCTTTCACGAATTTCCAGCGAACACTGAGCTACGTGAACGATGGCTAAGATTTATCGGGTGGAATAACTGGGTGCCGAATTTCACTTAAAATTACTCGGCCGTTTGAAGCCTACACTTTGTGGAAACTGACTTTAGGAAAGATACCAAGAGACGCATGCTAAAGCCCGATACGGGGCAGAGTGCTTTTCCACATTACCCATTTTAGGTAAGGAAGGAGCAACTAAAGACGAGAAGCTGCAGCACTCACAAAAGAAAGTGCGATTCGTCAACGGGCACGTTAACAAGTCTTCCAAGTCAGAAAAGCGACTACTGGCCACTGAGCCCAGTAGCTGCCAACAACCTGAAAGTGTTGCTCCAAGCGACTTTCAAGACTGGTTTTTGTAGCAGCAGCTAGTCACTACTGTCATTCTGCAAACTTTCTTGAGCCAACTGATGCGAAGCCAGTGGAAGAGGATGAAGGTGCGCGTGCCTTGAGGACATTCGTTGTACAAGTCGACAGCAGAGACTCTGCAACAACCTTCTTGGAGGGGAAAAAATGGCACGACAAAGAAAGGGCGTGGAAGCAACGAAATGAAAGGCTGCAGGCAGCAGTAGATGGCAACAAAAAGTAGCTGCACAAAATAAGGGAAGAGCGCACCGTAACAAAATTTCTTCAGATAGCCAGAGACTGCGATCAGGGCTGCACTAAAGCCAGAGTGATAATGGACCAAGTCCTAAACTACAAGTAAAAAAACTCGGCAGAACACACCTACGTGGGAATCAACGTTATGCGAAAAATGCGGAGAGAAGGTGACCAAGTTGCAGTTTTATTTCATTGAGCGACACGTAAATTGACGCTAAGTATATGCACGAATGTTGCATGCACAGACATACGTTGAATGTTGCAGTTGTTTATGTAAGCAAGAGTTTGCAAATGCGCAACGTTATCAACTGGAACATGTGTATTTGCAACACCGAGGCTGATATTAAGCGCTGAGGCACACGAAGATGCTGGCCCTAGGCACTGCTCCATAAATCAGCTTCAGCGCATGGCGACTAACCAATTAACGACATGCTTGGGCTGCAAATAACACACACCCAAAATAAAGAAACACTCAACGACAAGCACAAGCGTGTTCCTTTACTTTGTTTGCGTGTTATTTGCGGCCAAAGCATGCCATTAAGCAAGTACCAACTAGGCGAACAATCAGTATTGTTGCAAATAATCACAATTGACGTTAACCCAACGTGACGGCCGTTTCAAAGGAGTACAGATGTAATGTTTATAAATTTTAGTAGGCAGGGCTGAAACCACTATTGACGTTTCACGAAGATTAACGTCCATTTGAAAAGTAGTTCCGAGACCTGGCGTAGCTCTGCGGTAGAATGCTTGACTGCCACGCAGAATGCCTTGGTTGGATTACTGATGGGACCCTGAAAATCATTATTTGCATTTATCAGGGAGTCAACGCTACCTATGTCATGTTTTTATTAACACTGACATTTATTCTATGCCATCCTTGGGTCGATGCTACTGATGTCGGGTATTTCTTGAAGCTTACGCGTTAAAATTGTCCATGTGTGTTCTCGTCGTTCCAAGGTAGATACTAAGTGTCAATCACCTGTGCCACATACCCGCATACCAGTGGCACATACCCACCCGTGGGTATGTGCCGCTGTCTGACAAAAAGGGTTTGACGACGTACGCAACTGGATTGTGAGGTTATTCATGTTTTGACCAGCGCGTCATGTTCGCCATGCCATTTTACCCACCCATGCTACTTTTGGTTCAGACCAAGTTAAGGGTCTGACCACAAGACCACCCAAGCGTAAGCGGCTAGATAGATAAATAGATAGATAGATAGATAGATAGATAGATAGGTACGCTCAAGGTTGCCGAATTTCCCTAAGAAATGCTTCGCAATTAAAAACCCAAGTGGTGTGAAACCACTATACGACAGTGCATGATTCTGAGAAGCCTCTCACCAAAGTCATACGAGTATATCAGGACCGAGCTCTTCGCACTCCAGTGCAGAACTACGCTACAAAGATAAATGGGAACAACTGCTTGAGAAGTAGGCTTCAGTGAGCTAGTGAAGCAGAGGCTGAAAACGGAACTCAAGTGCTTCAGAACGGAGCAAGCCAAAATTTGCAGCCTCCTCATAGACGAAATGAGAAAAAGCAAAGGCTTGAATACCACAAACAACGAGACGCCTTCTTGAGAGACATAGACATGGACGCTCTCAACCAAGTGTTGTCGGACTCAGAGAGAAGCGAACTAGTGAACTCGGTTTTGTGCTTTTTGATCGGCGGCCTTCAAGCTAGGTTTCGGATTCCAGTACAATACCTCTTTACCAGATCATGCACTGGCAAAATACTTGCCGAAACGACCAATCACTCCATCAAGAAAACTGAAAAACAAGGATACGAGATAGTTCGAGTTGTGACGGACAACCACAAAATAAACGCCACTGCAATGGCAATATTATCAGGTGGGCAACCGAAAACCCGAGTGCCTCATGCTGCCGACCCTAGCCACAGTTTGTTTGTGGCGTTCGACCAGAGTCACATTCTAAAAAACATTCGATCGCACATTCTGGCACAAAAATTAGGAAGAAATGGCGAATTTTTTTCAACTAATATGAAGGAACTTTACAAGATGCAGCAGGGCTCGATTATCAAGCCGGTCCGATTTCTCACGAAAAAACACGTCTATATGTCTAATAAAATGGGAGTCAAGCCTGCCATTCAGTTCTTTTCACTAGCCGTGACAGTGGCTTTGTCCTTCATGAAAGATTATGCAGGGCACACGTACGTGCGAAGCAAAGTTCACCAGCGTAGTAGGCCCAACTGTTGAGTTCATGAATAATGTGAGCAGTTGGTTTACTATAATATACGTCAGCAAATACCAGCAGCACATTCACCAGAACCTTCTGAACACGAGGTAGTTTGACGATCTTGAGGACACCCGACTTCATTGGCTGGAACTTGTTTTTTTTTAGAATACGTTGAATAGCTCCAGATGGCAAGCGCACGAATAAACTTTTTAACAAAAGAAACTTACCATGCACTGTATTCACCACAATCTCCAACGTTCACTGTATCAGATTTTCTTTAGATCATAGGTTCAAATTTGTGTTGACTAGAAGTTTTCAAGCGACCTCATCGAATCCCTGTTTGGGACGCTTCGACGCAGCGCTGGCTGCAATTCTAGGCTTGATGTCAGGAGCACTCTTTCGGGCCTTGAAAAGATGTTGAAGACGGGCATCGTTGCGGCTTCCCACACAAGCAATGTGCAGAGCTCAGCTTCGTTTGCTTCCTTGGTGAGCATTATTAGGAGCGGTGAGTCAAGCAGCAAATAAACAATAAGCGCGACCGCAGCAGTGAGCTCGGCGCCGCAAATATTGCAAGAACTGTGCACTTCGACGAAGCCGTTTAATCCAACGCCAGATGTAGCAGCAGTTTTTCTCACTGCAGGATACATTTCTCGCATCGTGAATAAAAAGACTGACTGCGAGCGCTGCGTGTCGTTAGTCATGAAGGCAAAAGGGGGCAGCACCAATGCTACGAAAAGCTTCATTTCCCACCAGGACAGAGGTGGGTGGCTTGTGCTACCCCTTGCGAAGCTCGTGCGTGTACTGCTTGCCCAGAAAAGATTTGTGGACGTGATGCTTCTGCGCGGCGCAGCCCTTTTAAGCCTCTACAGAAGTGCGTCGTGAAGAGTGCGTATGTAGTTGTTGATTGATTGATATGTGGGGTTTAACGTCCCAAAACCACTATATGATTATGAGAGATGCCGTATTGGAGGGCTCCGGAAATTTAGACCACCTGTGGTTTTTTAACGTGCACCCAAATCTGAGCACACGGGCCTACAACATTTCCGCCTCCATTGGAAATGCAGCCGCCGCAGCCGGGATTCGAACCCACGCCCTGCGGGTCAGCAGCCGAGTACATTAGCCACTAGACCACCACGGCGGGGCGCGTATGTAGTTGTTGGCCCGCCAGTAGTGCTGTATGACCGTTGCGACCAAATCCAAAGGCACAAATTATTAGAACTTGCGTGAAGGAAGTTCATGAAGCCGCTGTTCACAAACTATGCTGTCGACTTCACTAATAAAAAATTGGCAGCATATCCATGGAGTGAATTATGGGGAGTGGGGCGAAGCATTCGTCCGTCCATTCGTTCTTGCTTCCGTCCGTCCATGTGTCCGTCTGTGTGACCATCCATGCGTCCATCCGCCCGTCCGTGCGTGCGTCTGTTCGTGCGTCTGTCCCTGCGTTCGTCCATGCATCCACCCCTGCGTCCGTTCATGCGTCCATCCTTGCATCTGCCTGTATGTCCGTTCGTCATTCTAATAAACACTCCAAGTACCACTATCTCGCATCTTTTCATCATATATTTCCCATATAGAAGCACTGCCATTCAGCGGACATTCCAAGGACTAATCAAGAGATGATACACGCACGCTTTCTTACGGCTTGCGCTTCGGGTCTACTTCCCACCTTTAACCACCTCGAGTTCATGGTATGTACTAGTTCACTGTATTCATGGCACTGCGGCCTAACGCTCGCTAAACTTTTAAAAAACCAAGGATGTTACGCCCAGCGAGTATAATGTAGCAACCTTTTCCTGTCAGATAGTGCTCAATGTACATGCCAATGGCTGCTAATGGGAAATGAGAGACAGGAGAAGTTGCCTTTTAATTTCTTACGGCTTGCGCTTCGTATCTACCTCCAACTTTTACCAACCTCTAGGTCATCGTATATACTAGTTCATTGTAATCATGGCACAGCGGCTCACGGCTCGCTAAACTTTTCTAAAACTAAGGAGGTTACACCCAGCGAGTATAACGCAGCAACCCTTTCTTGTCAGATAGTGCTCAATGTACATGCCAATGACTGCTAATAGGGATCGCAGCGTGCGTGTTAATTAATAGCCGAATGCTCCTGTCTCTCACTTCCCATTAGCCGTCATTGGCATGCACATGGAACACTATTTTTCATTGTTTAACAATGCACAAAAGAAATCTCCCACCGGCACCACCTTGGAGTTCAAAATGTAACAATTGTTACATACTACGACTACGAAGGACGAACGGGTGCTGCTTTAAGGAGCTTCGCCCCTAAAAGTCTGTGGCCAGTCTTCATCAAGGAAGTCGTTGTCTCGGAAAGTTTTGAAGCTTCAAAAAGCTTGCAGGACACGCGCGCACCTTCAACATTGGACTGACAAGTGGTTTCAGTTCAACCGGTTGTTTCTTAACTCCTACTGACTAAATTCGTTTTATTTTTGTCTCCTGTGCATATCAAATTGCTATGTCTTGTTTCATTACTTCAACCTGTGAATTCCACTTGTATTTCAATCGGGATCGATATTCGGCCGAGCACTCTCTCGAGCACTTGCAAACAAAGATTAAGACACCTTACGACGCGTTTTTTTTGTAATACGTTGCCAAAACAAATGCAGGAATGCGAAATTACCGAATACGAAGGAAAGTAATTGCATGAAATTCGAAAAAGCCAGCGGCTGCCCCGCATCCACCCATAGCAGTCAAGCAAATATGGGCCGGGCGAGAGGGTAATAACCTGACGCCAACACGCGGTCACTCGGAGAAATAGAGCGCCAATCGTAGAGCAATGAGAACGTGTGCGACGCAAGTGGCACCAAAAAATTAGAGGAGGCGCTCTCCACATGGGTATTATAGATTATTACATTCCGGCCACGTAATTATTGCTTCTATCGCATCTGTGTGGATAGCTGATCTTCTTAACGTGATTGCGGCGAAGTATTCTAACACCGGGAGAACCTGAATTATTGGGAGATCGAGCGATGAGCGCGCTAAGGCGTCGGACGTTTCATTTCCTGTTAACCCACAATTATCTGGGACCCATACTTATTTCTGGTACTTCGGCTGAGACGGAACTAAAGATCGTAACGTCGTGATGGCACGAGAGGTATGAGAAGTTGCAAGAGCTGTGCATAGCGAGAGCGAAATACAGCAATGCCAGCGCGTCTTCTTTCTTCACTCGAGCTCCGTGTCCACTGCCTTCGTTACAGAAAGAATGACTAACGCAATCAAAGGTTTTTGCAAGGTCTACCTGTAGCTTTGCAAGATGTTTTTAATAACTGTGACAAGTATAACTAGACTACCACGGCCCCACCATGATGGTCTAGTAGCTAAGGTATTCGGTTGCTGACCCGCAGGTCGCGGGATCGAATTCCGGCTGCGGCGGCTGCATTTCCGTTGAAGGCGGAAATGTTGTAGGCCCGTGTACTCAGACTCAGGTGCACGTTAATGAACCCCAGGTGATCGAAATTTCCGGAGCCCTTCACTACAGCGTCTTTTATTCATATGGTGGTTTAGGAAAGTGAAACCAAAACAAAAAAAATCACGTATATTGTTTTTTTATGAATCAACCCTTGATTCGACATGTCTGATGAAACTCAATGAGGACCGACAGCGCAAATTGTAAGTTGTGTGATGCCACACTACGTGGCCTTGTGACTATAATACTCGGCTACTGACCCGCAGGGCGCGGCATCGAATCCGTGCGGTGGCGGCTACATTTTCAATAGAGGCAAAAACGCTGTAGGTTTGTGTGCTCAGACTTGGGTTCATGTTAAAGAGCCCTAGGTGGTCAAAATTTCCGGAACCTTCCAGTACAACATCCCTCATAGTCATTTGGTTTTCCTGGGATGTTAAATCCCACTAATTAATCAAATCAAGTGATAAAACTTTTGCGAAAATTTAGTGGTCCACACTTCGATCGCGCACTTCCTGATTGTCACCAGATTCAACATCGAAGTCGCCGGTATCAGAAGAAGATCGAATGTGGGAAGGCTTTGGACCCATAAGATTCACAAGGTGACGTTTTTGCTCATTTTGAGAGAACATCTTCTAGATGTTTTCGCCTACGCGGCGCAGAACACGGTAAGGTCTGCTGTCGCTGCAATAAAGCGTTGTCTTTCTCTTTGTTCGTGGGGGAGTCCACACGTACAGCGAGTCCTCCTCGCGATAGACCTCATTGCGTATTTTGGCTTCGTAGGCCTTCTTATTTTTTGCTCGCTCTTTTCTTTCGCATTTATCTTTTCGTGCTTCGTTGAGCCGGTGCGGCACAGTCTTGTTCCCACATTGAGAAAGGGACTTGCGTCAATGGGGAAAAGCGGTTTGCTGCCGTGAAAAGAGGAAAATGGAGGGACGCCGTGTTCCGGTTTTGTCGTCTGGCACTCCGGGCGAGACGCTACGTAATTGTGTACATGCTGAAACATATCCGGCCAAAAGTAGTGCCTCCTCACTTTCTCCCAAGTTCGCTGGGGTTCAAGGTGACCTGCAATTGTCTTCTTGACAATGTCTTATAACCTCGGTTCTCGAGCTGTGAGGAACAACGAGTGCCATGTGATCCCGAAACCCTTGCGTCTTTCGATGCAATACACCATCGACCAGCCGAAAGTTTCATGCCTCCCTTTTAATTTTTCTGACAACGGGAATGCGCGGCTGTTCGAAGTGTTGCATGATGCCTCTCATCCAAGAGTCCTCTCTCTGCTTTTTTCCACCATTTCCCTGATCCAGAACCAGCAACGGTAAGGGGGTCTGTTCGCTTACGGGCGCAGTATTATTGGGAAGGCGAGAAAGCGTGGTGCTGTTAGCCTGCTCAAACTGTCGCACAACTGGGCTTGTGATCACCCGACTTTCAGATACTGTGGCGATGGGGTTGCTGGGCTGACCCCCTAGACCCGGCCGTTCTCGTTTCCCGCTGGGTTATGCTGTCCATTCTGGTTCTCCACAGGCGTCGCTTGATCGTTCCTGTCATCTCGCGATCACTGCCCGCACTGTTGCGCTTTGTGGCCTATGCGGCGGCAAATTTGGCATCGGCGACGGCCGTCATCGGTGCGGTTATTACGCGGTGGCCAATGCATTGAAGGGCGACACATCTACTATTCGATGCTTTTGAGCCGGTCAGAAAGCGACGCGATGGAGTCAGCAATCGCCTTTAGGTCTGTTTCGTGGTTGGGAGCCTCCCGCGGGCCACGCAACTCGTCCGCGGCGCAGCTGGCGACACACGGAGGGGGCTGTATGGTTGCTGCAGCGGGTGCTAATCTAACCGGAGGAGCGATGTCTTGCGTTCATGGCTGCATGCCGGTAAAATAGTAGGTGCCAATCGGCTGGGGCCCTGACGCACGACTAATTTATGATGCCTGTATAATGCGCTGCTAAATTTGGAGAAAGGCAGCGCTGGTTTCCGGGTTCCTCTTTATCATTTTTTTAATGTCCGGGTGCAAACTGCGTAAAAGGTGCCGCAACCGATCCTCTTCTCTTATGGACTGGTTAACCCTAACACAAAGTTGTGTGGCATCATATTAGTACTGCTCGGGAGTTCCGGAGGCAGCTGGGTCCGCTTTTGTAGCAGCCAATTGGTAATCTCAATCGAGTGCCGACTTGTGAATGAAGTTTTTGAGAGCATTGCCCCCTCTTTCTATGAATTAGGGGTACGCGTTAAAATCTGTGTCGTGTGCCACTTTTTTGCATCACCATCCAGTGCCAACTATAAAAATATAATCTTCAGGGTTTGGTGCCAATTGTTCAGTTACGCAACATGATCGTAGCAAAGTAGCCACTCAGAAATAGATTCCTCCGGCGCACCATTAAAACTGGAGGGCCCACAAAAGGTCTTGCTTGTGGGGAAGACATAGCGGAGAGGAAGGTAGGGGGTTCCGTCATAGTAGAGAAGTCCGAGGTTCTTTTCTTATGTTTGTTATTGACTCGAAGCATATTTCTAGAGCAGTAATATTGCCACCGAGCAACCTCCACCACTTTGAAGCGAAACTTCAGGGTTTTTTTTAAGCTATCTACACATCTGAAGACCGTCGAGGCAAAGAAGCGTGGGAGCGATTCCACACAGACAAGCGATGACAAGCCGACACGATGATTCCGGGGGGCACTCATTGGTGATTTTTTTATCTAACACAATTTAAATTTACACAATGCACTAAGTCACTATTCTAAAACATGGAAAATGATGGCATACTACTTGGCTTGCATGACTGGTCTCCGCGGGTGAGATGCGCTGTTGACCCCGAGTCCGCTCACTCCAAAAAGGGCCAGAGTCGCTGCTTGAATAGGGTTTATCAGCATCCACGGGTGCGCGGACCAATCAGGCAAGCCGAAGTTAGCCAATTCCAATACAAGTTTTCATGGTCGCGTGAAGTCTGCCTCGCAACAAAACTGCCGCAGCTTCTTGAACTAGGCACATTCTTAAAAACGGCCTTGAAGCGCACACAAGTGCTCAAATGTCCGCCACCCGATTGCTCCAGAGGACGCAAGCGGCGGCTGGCTCGTTTGGGGTGGTGGTAGTGGTTAGAAGAGGAAAAAGGCACCTAATTTTTGCAGCCCGGTGAAGAGCACGGCGTGGTGCCTGGTTTGGTACGAAGCGCACAGTGACAAATCGTATGCAGCTTGTTCTGTTCAAACTCTCACTCTTCGTCTTGGTGCCCTTTTTGACACAAGTTGTTAAATAGCGCCTCTAACAAGAGCATCTGGCAAAGAACGAACTCCAGCTGTAGCTGAAAACGAAAAATCTTTTCGCGAGAAACTGCCTTCGCGATAATATTTAGCGTCATCTCATGACGCATCGCTCCACAAAAAATTGGCCCCAAATCTGCATCTTACACTGCAAATGTGGTCGAAAGACGATATTCTTGCGTCTGGAGAGAGTGAACAAAACGTTTATTTGATGTTCTGCGCAAGAAAATTCTTGAATGGTATTTTAGAGGTGTTGCGTTAGAATGCCTCGAGCGTATAACGGAGGCGAACGAGCGACTCGAGGCACGTTAAACAGGAGTGCCATCTGGCAGTTATCTTGAAAAACGAGGGCGTGCGCGCCCGTGGAGAAAATTGCGCACATGTCTCGGAGGTGATAAGATGTAGAACACAAAGCGACGGGCAGGTGCCACCACCGTGTCGTTGTAGCAAAGCGTTGGAAACACCCTTTTGAGGATCGCGTTGCACTGTCAGTGCAGCGCGATTAACGCTACAGTCTTTAGAGTTACTTGTGTGTGCCTCTTCCAGTATAAAGGCAGACATACAAAACATCGTAGTGTTGTTATGGTGCCTCAGATATGAGCAATAATTGGTTTTTATTTCAAGGTACCTTACAAGCGCCAGGGGGGGGGGTGGCATTGAGTAAGAATGATAATACACTAGATTGACAATCGCACAACTGTGCATGCTAAATCTTAACCAATATTGGTGAGTGCTGCGGAATAGGTCGGCCGTTTGGTGCCATTTGAGGTATCGTTAAGGGAGGACAGACAGACATACAGACAGACCAACATATTTCCGTCGAAGATCCAGAAAAAAGACAATCGCCTTTAACAATTGCATCACGGTCACCATTCCTCTGCATGCTTTGCATAACGTCGTTACCAGGTACAAGGCTCCCCAGGCCTTCGGATGTGCATCCGCGAAGTATTGTAGACCCTTCCTCTGTTTAAAAAACACAGCCCTTTCATGACATTAGGTTCGTCCACCGCTGTGCCAAAATGGCAATGGTAGCCAAGAAGAGTATAGAAATTACCTGCTGATTTCATACTTTTTCTTTACATTTTTTGGTGAATTCTATTCATATAAATGTTGTTTGGCGCTACATATAGATTATAAGTGATTTTGCTATACTTTACGCACCTTCCTTTTATCTGAAATGCTAAGGAGAGACATTTCTTACATTTAAAGGGCCTTGAAAACGGGCTTTGAGTTAAGACGTTAGGAGCTGGTAGATGAGGTGACCGGAAGTTTTCTGGGGTACAATGCTTGTGACCTTGAAACCACATGTAGTAGTAGTAGCAGTAGCTATCGCCCTTCGTGGACGAACTAGAGGAGCAGCACATGCTCATCCTTTTTAATTGAGGAGGAAACCCATGCACGTTAGTCATAAATAAAAATATACTTGTTTCTAATGAAATAACTTACAGAGTCGAGTATTAATGACTTAATATCTAATTTGGGTGCCTCTAATGTGATGCTTACAAAAATACTAGTATCAGAAGGACGCACTATGAGCACTATCGTTCTTTATTATTATTACAAAGTACAGTACACAAAGACACAAGTAAGGGGCAGGGTTAGAAAAAAGGCAAATTGATGCCTGAAAAGGTGCCGTAACCCATCCCAGACTATAAAGCGCAAAAAAATCAGTAATGTACACATAATATAAATGTTTTAACAAAGAAGCAGCTGCATTTACAAATTTTTATAAGAACCTATAAAAAAACGTTAGATGAACATTTCATTAAGTACTGACCTTTCTGCAAGACTGAGTTTATAGCAAACAAAGCAAGGAATAAGTGAAGAAACTCCAATTTAACGAATAACAAACCAATTTATTAGAACTCAATAATAAAAATGTCACGAGTGTATACACTTCAATTATAAATGCAACCTGTGTGATACCGCAGAAACAGGAAAAATCATTCTCGGAGCCCTACTAGATATGTGTGTATTTTTTTTCAAATGCAAATAATGAGCGGCTCTCTTTCAATATGGTGGTAATTGCGGGATGTGCATTTATTAGTTTAGGGATAATAAGCGCTAGCTTTTGAGAGCCATAGTTAGTCCTTATTCTTTCGCTGCAGTATGTTATGCGTCTAAAGTTGTATGTATGCTGTCTTTGCGAATATGTATCATGAAAAGCGACTGGGTCAGATTTCAATTTATCCCATATGAGCATGGCTATTTTTTTATTTATGATGTTTTCAAACTTTAATATGTCGTGTTTGTTGAAAAGTAGAGTGCAATGTGTTCTAGGTCGAACCCCTTCAATTATCCGAACTATTCTTTCCTGTAGTTTATAAACACAATGTTTGTTTGTGTTTGTAGTATTGCCCCATAATAATAAGCAGTAATTTATAAACGAGTAAGTTAAGGAATAGTACAGTTGCTTCGTTATCCAAATTGGCAAAAAACCCTTTCTGTTTTGTGTCAACCCTTTCTACGCCCAGCGAGTTTTACGCCCAGCGAGTTTGACACGTCAAACTCCTTGGGCGTAATATCCTTGGGTTTAGCATGGTTTAGCGAGTGTTTAGCTGCAGTGCCATAATGAACTAGTATATTCGCACTTTCCAGCTTCGTTGGTGACATTTGAGGCTTTCATGGTTTGTAGTCTCCCATTAGAACTTTTCGTCTCCTCAGATAGTTTTCAGTGGCCGGTCGAGTGACTCTAGCTCCAACTTCCTTTGCATACTTTGATGATACTTATAGATTATTGTTCATCGTGTGAACGCTAACGTCGGTTATCTCGTTTAGTGCCTCAAATCTATTCTGAAGAGAACCTCTGAATTCCTGTACTTTCCCTCTAACAGCCAGTTCATTATTTGGCTTCTTGCGTACCAGTCTTTGTTTTTTTATTTTTTATATAGGTGAATAGAAGCTCTACCTATCTTTGTTGACGGCACCTGGTCGTGCCATATGCTCTACAATGCCTCGGTGTGCAGACAGTATGAATTATACATCACTTTTAGTTTCACCACTAGGACTTCAACCCGTCCTCTTTCGGTTAGTCTGTTTTTTGAAAATAATGTTCCTGGTCCGTAAATATTTACGTTCTGCGACTTCTACTGATAACTCCTTTCTGGCATTTCTAGTGCCAATTCCATACTCCACGCCCCCCCCCTACTTGGTCTCCGCCCTGTTTCCTGCCTACTTCGATAATAAAGTCGCCCATAAGAATAAAGTACTGTGTGTTTTCTTTATTAATCATTGAGTCTACGTCTTTATAGCAACTTTCTACCATATGATCTTCATGACTCACAAAAACGCGCAGGTCTCTATCACCTTCATCTTGTACGTCTTGCTAAATTTATACATGAACCTTGGGACCCCCTCACTGATGCTATAGTATTTTGCTATTTTTCCAGCGATATCTTTGTGTATGAGAAACCCCATGCCTACTTCTTTTTTGCAAACTAATCCATGGTAGTATAGCACATGTCTATTTGTCAGCACTGTATAAGCATTACGCGTCCTTTTAACATCGCTGAGCCCTATTCGATCCCATTTAACACCCTCTATTCCTCAAATATTACTGCTAGACTAGACTCACTCGAAAGTGTTTTAGCATTGAACCTTGCCAAGATCGCGTTCCAATGCTGCCTGCCTGTATCCAGAGATTCCTAACAATCTCAGCTGCGTTGCAGCTCGGACTACCGCCATGGTAAGTTGCTTCGCAGCCACTGGGCCAAGGGTAATTGCTGTATTTATGAGATGTTGTGGCCTGGTACTGCACCAGTGTGGCCAATCCTGCTCTGGTGAGGGAATGCATTATTTGCAGCTAGTCACCAAAGAGGCCGTGCCCCAGACTTACTTTTATAATTCTTCCACCACGCGTGTAAATAAATATAGAATAGGAAACAGTCTGGCTTCTGCATGCATTCAAACTGAATTTAGTCAGGATATGCTAGGCTGCTGATCTATCTCGAAGTAGGCGGTTCTGTTGCGCTTTCTTGGCACTGTAGATTACCACCTAACTATCTATCAACTCCCGACTTCACCTGACTAGTAGCTCACCCGACTTTCTTCTCTTAACTGTTTGAGAGCTCATTTTTTCTTGAAAAACACCTGGCGTTGTTTCGAACTTTGAGCTCAGGCTAGCTTAGTGCTTTGGTGAACTCAGCTTGTCACGTGTTTATTCTCCCGGACGTCTTCCTGTCTCACTCATATTTGATATTGTTGGCTTCAAACTATCCGCAAGGTCGGATTCTTGCTGATTTCAAGTGATTGCACTCCTACTTTGACGTAACCTGTCAACCGACTAGTTGCGCGCTCCTGTTTTGCGAACAAATCGGCTACTTCTATGTAATTGTTACGTTTAGCGTATGCGTCGCGGGTGCTTGAACTGCAAGAAAACCAAACGCAAAAAGTTTTAAACTGCTAAACAATAGACAGTTGGGAGGCAGATATGCGTATTACTATTTACATCTGCAGTTAGCCTAATAATGCAAACTATAGTGGTTGAAAAATTAAGGAGAGAATTATTTCTAGTTCTGGAAATCGGCAGAAGGCAAAAAACTTCGCATGGTAGCAATGACATGTTTGCGTTGCTCACCACCAAGCGTTCGCTTGAAATGCTAGAACCAGACGACGCTGGGCACCAAACTGATACACAAAAATATGTCCACGTGACACATTCTTTCGCAAATGTTTTCAGGTACTGTCCTACGTTTGGGGAACGTATACCTGGTACTGGTAGGTGTCTATGATTGAGGATAACTATTTTAAATTCACCTATTTGTTTACACAGAATATATATATATATATATATATATATATATATATATATATATATATATATATATATATATATATATATATATATATATATATATATTTATATATTAAAATTGAGATGTTGTACGTCGAAAAAGGTTCAGACGCAGCTTGGCAAAATATGCTTTATCAGGCAGGTCTAGCTAATGGTGAGCGGCGTGCGCGAGCTACTACTGCAGCCACCGATCATCGTCGTCTTCTTCATTGCCAGCAGAGCGTCCGTTATTCAGATTCATTAATTCATTACAATTACTCCCCGCGAAATAAGGAGCCATCCTGGCGACCTATGGACAAGTAAACACGGGAGGGTCGTAGCAGGGCTTAAGTCTCGAGACGTGTACAATTTCCTGGCCACAACGACGTTCGTCACAAGATGGTTCCAGTGGCTCAATGAGGTAATTCACTGGTGACGTTTTTTGTAGCACACGATATGGGCCGTGATACTTGGGGACAAACTTGGTAGAAAGGCCAGGTGTAGCAGAAGGGACATGCAGCCCGATGAGTGAACCTGGATCGTAGGAAGTAGTGTTACTTGATGCGTCATGGTGGTGCTTTTGGCGTCCTTGGTCTTGGGTTGTGAATGATCTTGCCAGTTGGCGGCATTCTTCAGCGTATGTAGCTGCTTGAGACAAAGTCGTGGACTCTGAGGAGTCAGGTTTGTACGAAAGAATGGTGTCCATAGTGCAAGAAGGTTCACGTCCGTAAAGGAGGAAAAAAGGAGAGAACCCAGTAGTGCTTTGAATGGCGGTATTATAGGCGAACGTGATAAAAGGGAGCACTCGGTCCCAATTGGAGTGGTCTGATGAGATATACATAGACAGCATGTCACCAAGGGTGCGGTTGAAGCGCTCTGTAATTTCATTGGTCTGGGGATGATAAGCGCTTGTAGTGCGGTGAACGACGTGGCACTCACGCAGCAATGCTGGGATGACGTCTGACAAGAATACGCGACGACGATCGCTCAGTAACTCCCGAGGTGCTCCAAGACGTAATACGATGTTGTGAAGTACGAAAGTCGCAATATCTTTTGCTGTAGACGAGGGAAGGAATGAAGTTTCGGCATAACGCGTGAGATGGTCGACGGCAACTATGATCTAGCGGTTACCGTCAGCAGTGTTGGGAAGGGAACCATAGATATCAATGCCGACGCGGTCGAATGGTCGGAATGGGCATGGTAAGGGTAACAAGGTACCGCTGGCGTGATAAGGGGGAGTTTTTCGTCTCTGGCATGTCGAGCAGGCCCGAACGTATTGTCGTATAAAACGGTACATGCCACGCCAGTAATATCGGAGACGTATGCGAGAATAAGTCTTCAGGAAACCTGCGTGTCCACATTGGGGGTCGTCATGAAACGTGGAACAAATTTCGGATCGCAGATGACGTGGAATCACGAGTAGCCACTGACGTCCACCGGGTGCGTAGTTGCGTCGGTACAGCACGTCGTCGCGAGTGGCGAAGTGCTCGACTTGCCGACGCAATGAGCGAGAAGGGGGGGAAGCCGTCCGCCCAGCCAGGATGTCTAGAATCGAAGCAGCCCATGGGTCCTTGCGTTGCTCAGATGGCATGTCGGTGATGGCGACGGCAGTGGCATCACAGGTTAGCCTTTCGCAGCAGTCCGGGTCAGGGGGTAGGGGCGAACGGGATAGGGCGTCTGCGTCCGAATGTTTCCGGCCGGAGCGATAGACCACGCGAATATTATATTCTTGGAGGCGTAATGCCCATTGGGCGAGGCGACCGCTTGGATCCTTCAGTGACGACAACCAGCAGAGGGCGTGGTGGTCAGTCACGACGTCAAAAGGGCGTCCGTACAAGTAAGGTCTAAATTTCTCTATCGCCCAAATAATGGCCAGGCATTCCTTTTCAGTGACGGAATAGTTGATTTCGGCTTTGCTAAGAGTTCGGCTTGCGTAGGCAATGACGTATTCTTGGAAGCCGTCTTTCTTCTGTGCAAGAATAGCGCCTAGCCCGACACCACTAGCGTCGGTGTGGATCTCTGTGGGTGCCGATGGGTCGTAGTGTCGCAGAATAGGCGGCGACGTGAGGAGGCGGCGCAGTTCATTGAAAGAATCGTCACAGGTAGCAGACCAGGCTGAAAGGTCTCTAGAGCCGGCGAGGAGCTTGGTCAAAGGAGCGATGATCGTCGCGAAATTGCGAACGAAGCGCCGGAAGTAAGAGCACAGGCCTATGAAGCTTCGGAGCTCTTTCATGGTGGTCGGTTTGGGAAACGCTGAAACGGCCGTAAGTTTGGCAGGGTCAGGATGAATGCCGTCTTTTGAAACCACGTGACCAAGGATCGTAAGCTTTCGAGCGGCGAAATGGCACTTCTTCAGATTCAGTTGCAGCCCCGCGGCAGAAATACACGCGAGGACTTTCTCGAGGTGGGTCAAATGGGTTGCGAAATCAGTTGAAAAGACGACAATGTCATCTAAATAACAAAGGCAAACGTTCCATTTGAGGCCTCGAAGGATAGAGTCCATCATTCGCTCGAAAGTAGCCGGCGCGTTGCAGAGGCCGAAGGGCATGACCGTGAATTCGTAAAGCCCGTCGGGCGTGATGAAAGCTGTTTTCTCGCGATCGGCCTCTGCCATGGGTACCTGCCAGTATCCAGAGCGCAGATCTAAAGAAGAGAAAAATTCGGCTCCCTGTGGGCAGTCCAAGGCATCGTCAATGCGTGGCAGCGGATAGACATCCTTGCGCGTGATTCGGTTGAGGCGTCGGTAGTCCACGCAAAACCTGATGGATCCGTCCTTCTTCTTCACCAACACAACTGGAGAGGCCTAGGGACTGCTTGACGGTTCGATTATGCCACGTGTCAGCATGTCGCCAACCTCTTCATTAATGGCACAGCGTTCGGTAGTTGACACACGATATGGACGCTGCCGTAATGGCGTCTCTTGACCGGTATCTATACGATGAACAACAGGTGACGCTCGACCTAAGGAAGGCTGATTGTGGTCAAACGAGGCCCGAAAACGCTGTAGGAGCTTGATCAGCTGTTCCTGCTGCCCAGGCGTGAGGTTGCAATCAATGGACTTGCGGAATACATCCATAGGCTCATTAGCGTCAGCTGCGCATGTAATGGCACAAGTCGGTAAAAATTGCTTGTCTGGATAGATCGGGTCTTCGAAAATACAATTTAAGGTCTCGAGGCTCCCCAGATACTCGCCGCGTAGCAGGATGTATGGGCAAGCAGAAACGTTGCACGCATAAAGTACCGCCGAACCATTGGAAAAGTTGATGACGGCAAAAGGGAGGATGATGGTTCGGTGTTGCACACCAGCTATAGTTGGTTGGAACAGGAGGGTCGAGTTAGTGGCAGCAGGGGCAAACACAGGCACTAGGACGGCGGACAACGGCGCGATGCGGACGTCAGCTGCGGCAAACACTTTCGAGGAACTTTGGTGGTAAATTTCAAGCCACGGATTCGTCAACGTGAGTTCAGCACGAGCGCAATCGACGAGGGCCTGATGGGTAGAAAGGAAATCCCATCCTAGTATGACGTCGTAAGATGAACGTGGGAGAACAACAAAGTTGACGGCATACCAAACATCTTGAATAAGAACGCGTGCTGTGCACTGAGCTGTCGGCGCGATGAAATGGGAGGTGGCTGTACGCAGAGCAAGATTCGTAAGCGGCGTTGTAACTTTCCTCAAATCTCGACACAGTTTTTCACTAATTACAGAAACGACGGCGCCTGTGTCGAAAAGTGCACGTACATCAACACCTTTTACTAGCACATCAATTTCGTTGGTCGGACAAAGAGGAGGTCTTAGAAAGTTCGATGACGACGCAGTTCTTGCCTCCGGAACTGCGGCTGTCAGTTTTCCTCTCGAGCGGGGCTCGTGCGCCGAAGCATCGGGGAGACAGATCGGCGACGGGGTGGTAATGACCGACGAGAATCGACAGGGCGTCGTGGGGACAATGAGTCGGTGATAGGAGAAAATGGTCGCTGGGGATTCTGGGCAGCTCGGTAATTTGCAGAATTCCCATGGTCTGGAGGCTGGAAGTTGCGACGGCGACAGTAGCGTGCTATATGTCCCACGAAACCGCATGCGAAACAGATGGGTCGATTATCCAAGGTGCGCCATGGGTTAACGACAGAAGGTGCAGGTGGCGAAACGGGATGGGGTGCCGTGTATGTAGGCAGCATCGTAGGGTAGGAGGACCTGGTGCCCCGGTATGCGCCAGAGACGGGTGGGGCTGGGGGTCTAGCAGCAACGGCAGCGTAGGTCAACGGCGTAGGGACGGGTGGCGATGGAGGCAGTGCCTGCGTGACCTGTGTCTCAATGACCTGGCGTAAACGTGGGTCTAACGAGGTCACTGGCGCGGATGCTTCGGCCACAAGAGAAAGCTGACGCGCAACTTCTTCACGAATGAATTGTTTTATGTGGGAAAAGTAAGACGGTGTGATCAGCAGCGACGTCGTGCACGAGGGCAGAAACTTCGGCCGTATCTTCAGCGGCCCTGCGCGTCGAGACACGCTGCTTACGCAACTCGTCGTACTCCTGACAGAGCTGGACAACATCGGTGACGGTCTGCGGATTCCTAGCAACGAGCATCTGGAAGGTATCGTCGTTAACTCCTTTCATGATGTGCTTGATTTTGTCGCGTTCGGTTAGAGATTCATCAACGCGCTTGCAAAGAGACAAGACATCTTCAATGTAACTTGTAAACGTCTCATCTCTGCGCTGAACTCGACTACGGAGACGCTGTTCCGCGCGAAGCCGGCGCACTGCGGGACGACCGAAGACCGCGGCGATGGTGGTCTTGAAGGCGGTCCAGTTGGTGATTTCGCCTTCGTGGTTCTTGAACCAGAGGCTGGCCACATCAGCGAGGTAAAAGCGCACCTTTGTGAGCTGGTCGCAGGCGTTCCACTTGTTGGAAGCACTTACGATTTCATATTCGACGACCAGTCCTCGACGTCTTGTTCGTCGTTGCCGCGAAAAATTGGTGGGTCGCGTTGCCGAGGTACGCCAGTACAGTAGACTGTCGTTGGTAAGGCAGCTTGAGAAGGGCCAGGAGCGGTCATGGTGAACGGTGAGGGTAGCGTCCGATTGCGAAGTTCCAGGTTGATGGGAACCCCGGCTCCTCCACCACTTAAAATAGAGATGTTGTACGTCGAAAAAGGTTCAGACGCAGCTTGGCAAAATATGCTTTATCAGGCAGGTCTAGCTAATGGCGAGGGGCGTGCGCGAGCTACTACTGCAGCCACCGATCATCGTCGTCTTCTTCATTGCCAGCAGAGCGTCCGTTATTCAGATTCATTAATTCATTACAATATATATATATATATATATATATATATATATATATATATATATATATATATATATATATATATATATATAAATAGCTTAGAATGCGTTATTCGAAAGTTCGTAGGTTCGATTCCTGCTCACCGCTGGTTATTTTTTCATCCACTTTTCTTTCTTCTTATTTACACTCCATTGGTTCTAATAATTTCCCCTGTACATTGTTTGGCATTACTGTCTGTTAGATCTCATTATTATTGTGTTAAAACATGGAAAAACGAGCCCTTAGGTATACACTTCTTTCCCCTATATATATATATATATATATATATATATATATATATATATATATGTATATATATATATATATATATATATATATTAGGTGCCGGAGGTAACCCTTTGTATGTCTATATTCAAAATTCTAAATAAATATTATCATGATACCGACTCGTTGAGCAGGCACATGGCAAAAAGTTCGCAACAGTGTGCAAAAGAACCGTTGCACCTTTAGATTATTTCAAACTTGCGTAGTACAAAGTCAGAAACGATAGTAGGGGCACAAGAAAGTTAGTAGCAAACTTTTTACCAACTCCATGCTTGTGTTTTCAAAATTTTTTCTGATCTTTTTGTTAAGAGTGCACGCCTAAAGTACAGTGATTATGCCTTGAGCATACATAAATTTGTTCGAATGCAGTTCAAGTTAAATGAACTCCCTCTAATACAAGAGAATGGGCCGCATCACTCAACTTGCTTAGCGGGGGCGTTAAAACGCCAGCCTGAAGTGCACCCAACGGGTGGCATGAACACTTTGAGGTAAATTGAAGCTTTGTAAGCGTTACGTAACACAAAGCGACCAACTGCGACACGTAACATCTCGAGCGTCACCACATTTTAAAGATGTGTGCCGTCGTGGGTGCATGCACTGACATATGGTAAGTCACCCGCAAAAAAAGAAAACATGCCTCATGGTATTCATAACATATAATCATCCCGTAGCTGCTGAAATTAGGACGTACCGCGAATGAAACTATCTTCGACACGTTTACTTTTCAGCCCACAATGAACGAGCGTGCTGAAACAATGTACGCAAGTTAACAACATTACTCAGATTACGCGCCTTCGGCACGATCAACGCTTACAGCAAACAAACACCGTCCTCGCTCAACAATGTATGAACCGAAATCTATTGCAGGCCACCTTCCAACACCACCACCGTCAAAGGTGGGCGCCACTACAACTCGATTGAAGTTCTTCGCGGAATTCAAGCTCTAATGGAAAGGAGTGTTAGATGAACCTAATGGTGCTGAAGTGCATGAACCACAGTCTATTGTTAGGAAATCGGTACTCGATCAATAACGTAATCTTTGGGGAAATTATTGAATGACCGTAGCCAGGATCCGAATGTTTATGATTGACTCGCTGCAATAATCAATTATTAATAAAAAGTTCATACTTGAATATTATCTAGATTTTCTAGGAAATACTTGGTGCTTGCGCTAGTCTCGTTTAGTATCGTATAGCGATGGGTGGGAAAAGGGAAGGGATAGTGGCAACGAGAAGAGGGAAAGTAGAGAGGGCATGTTATAGCACGGTGAAAAGTGGAAATGAAACTCATAGTGTCGTAAAAGAGGAGCGCGTTGCCACGAGCTCTGCTATTTTCTCAGTTATTGCACTTATATTACGTTTCTGCCTCGTTTTTTTCGAAGAAGTTTCTAGTAGTGGTATCATTCTGGAGTAGTATACTTGAGGGCCACGCAGAACGTCTGCCTATGATACCAGCTTTAATTGTTTTTTTTTTTGCGATTTATGGCATTTCGCAGTAAAAGCTGTTATGAGATCACCACATCCCGCTTCGGTGGCCTATCTTTCTGTCACAGGCGCCGGCTGTATCCATTACCATCATCACGCGAAACAAGCAGAAACTGAAGAAAAAATACATAGCCAGGACTGGATGAGGTTTTAACGCGAGCCCTCTGCGTGTCAGTCAAGTATTCTACTACCGGACAGAATGTATAGCTTCTCGTGCTGGACACGGTTATGGTCTCCCTTGTCTCAATTACAGTGCTAGTTTCACATATATCACTTTACAAGCAACACGATTGAATGGACCCCTACAGTGTTGGATTACTGTCGGCAGTATGAAAAGCACTTTCAGAAATGTGATAATGAAAGCTGCGTTGCAGTTCACCTACCTAAGTATACATTGGATGAACATATTTGTTACAATTTTAATATAAAAGAAAAAAAACTGTGTTGTTTTGACAAATTCTTAGATATATGTTTGCACAACCTTTGGTGATTGTATAAAAGATGTGAAAAGTGAAGTGTTCGCATTGAAACAATGATATGGATTTATTTACATGGTGAAAAGTTAGAGTTGGTAACCCTAATGAAAAATTCAGCGTTTTCATCATGGCACCAGTACGTTTTTGCCACTGGTACACGCTGGGATTGACTGTCGCTTCCCTGGGCGCACTAGGAAATGGCTGGGTCACACTGGTAGGGGCACTGGCTTGACAGTTGTGACCCTGGCGCACCCTGGGAAGTGCTGAAATTGTTGAAAACTTCACTGGACTGCGCTGGTGCCTAATGTTTGTGCCAGTGCCACGTGCACACTTATACAGCGTGTGCAGCAGTATGTTTCGGTATCGTTGAATATAAAACCCTTGATATGATGGTACGTATAGATTATACTCTAACAGATCCCGAGCCTGCCTACAATTTGTCGATCAGTAGAGATAGAAAATAAACCCACGACATTCATGATGTGAGATATGCGAAACCACTGTCATTTTTAATGTTTTTCTTTAGAATGAGTCAAAAAATGTGTTATTAACCTAAAGCAGCCAATGATGAATATGATGCTTTCCAAAACGCTATATCTTTAATATTTGCGGAGCGTCAACAACAGTGCACATTCTTGCAGTACACCTACTTATAGCGATTGTGGCACGCTTTTGGCGAGCGCCGCTTATACCATATTCGCAGCAGTAGTGTATTGCTGTAACGATTTCATGTTGCAGTGTTTATAAGCCTGGAGCTGAGTGCAACTCCTAAACGAAACAGGATCGCGGGATGGAATCCCGGCTGCGACGGCTGCATTTCCGACGGAGGCGGAAATGTTGTAAGCCCATGTGCTCAGATTTGTGCGCTTGTTAAAGAACCCCAGGTGGTCGAAATTTCCAGAGCTCTCCACTACGGCGTCTCTATTAATCATATGGTGGTTTTGGGACGTTAAACCCCACATATCAATCAATTAAAACAGAAAGAGGAAATCGTTATGCCGCAATGTTGACAAGACGTAAAAAAATTATTTTGATTGATTCACAGAGTTTTTCAGCAGAGGCGAGGGAAACAGCTGTTCTTTGATTCTGCCACACTGTAAATGAATGTCTGGTCATGCTTATCATTTTACTTACTTCAGGTAGAGTTTAGGTAACGGTTAAAAATTTTCAAAAGCTAAATGCAGAAATTTTAACTATCCCGACACAGCCGCGTTGAGAGCGCTCTTACCCCGTGAATAGCCCTGTGAGCATAAGCCCATTTTGCCAGTGCCTCGGTGTACATTTTATCGGCGCCTTTTGCTGTATTTAAACACAGTTTTAGAATGTGAGAAACACTGCAAAGTTTGTTTAGAGATTCATCAACTGATATCAAATATTTTTCTTTGTGTCAATTGCCGCACAAGGAGCGCTGACGACCGACGCGTTGCGCTTTCAGCTACGCAGGATGTCACCGAAAGCTGCCGGCGCACTAGCCAGTGCCTCTGTGACTCGTATGTAAGAAGACGCAATTTACGGTTTGTAATTTGGTACGCCTTCATGAACTTACCCACTGGCATACATTTTCAGCTGATTGCATTAGTACTTGCCTAGATGGTTTTTCAATAGTGGTATCGATACAACTCCTAATCTGTACACTGGCACGCCTGCTGTATACTGCAAGTGGAGGGCATAAAAACATCAGTCACTCATTATCGCCACCCCAGAAATGCATCTATGACAGTGCTGCACCTTCCAGTTACTTCAGGCACAGTTTAGGTAACAGTCAGAAATTTGGCGAAACTGAAAACCAGAAACTTCACGCATCCTAAATCAGCTGCATCGAGAGCGTTCTTACCTAGTGCCCCATTCAAGCAAGCATTCCGCCTATCATGCAGGCCGCGTTGGTGTACATCCTGCCGGCGCTTTTTGCGTTAAGTATGCCCGATTCTAGAGTGTAAGATTGACTGTGAAGTACAATTTAGACATCCGTTAACATAAAGTACCCAATTTTCCTTCCGTATGGTGCCCACACAAAGAGCAACGACCATCGATGCGTCACGTTTTCAGTGTCCCAGGCTCTCACCGAAGCTGTTGGACGCGGAATAACCAGTACTTTTCTGAATCGTACTAAAACGCAATATTCTGTTGGTGATTTGGTTCGCCTTAGTGAGAAAATGTACTAGCATACTTTTTCAGCGCATTGTATAAGCATTTTCTTTGGCAGTTTTCAAGTTGCGGGTATCATCATCATCATCATCATCATCAGCCTGACTACGCCCACTGCAGGACAAAGGCCTATCTCATGTTCCGCCAGTTAACCCAGTCCTGTACTTGCTGCTGCCAATTTATACCCGCAAACTTCTTAATCACGTCTGCCCACCTAACCTTCGGTCTCCCCCTAACCAGCTTCCCTTCTCTGGGAATCCAGTTAGTTACCCTTAATGACCAGCGGTTATCCTGTCTACGCGCTACATGCCCGGCCCATGTTCATTTCCTCTTCTTTATTTCAACTATGATATCCTTAACCCCCGTTTGTCCCCTAATCCACTCTGCTCTCTTCTTGTCTCCTAAGGTTACAGCTACCATTTTTCTTTCCATTTCTCGCTGCGTCGTCCTCAATTTAAGCTGAACCCTCTTTGTAAGTCTCCAGGTTTCTGCTCCGTAGCTAAGTACCAGCAAGATACAGCTGTTATATACCTTTCTCTTCAGGGATAGTGGCAATCTACCTGTCATAATTTGAGAGTGCTTGCCGACTGTGCTCCACCCCATTCTTATTCTTCTAGTTACTTCAATCTCGTGGTTAGGCTCTGCGGTTATTACCTGCCCTAAGTAGACAAAGTCTTTTAGAACTTCAAGTGCACTATTAGCTATCTCGAAGCGCTGCTCCTTTCCGAGGTTGTTGTACATTACTTTCGTTTTCTGCAGATTAATTTTAAGACCCACCTTTCTGCTCTCTTTGTCTAACTCCGTAATCATGAGTTGCAATTCGTCCCCTGAGTTACTCAGCAATGCGATGTCATCGGCGAAGCGCAGGTTACTAAGGTCATCATCATCATCATCATCATCATCATCAGCCTGACTACGTCCACTGCAGGACAAAGGCCTCTCCCATGTTCCGCCAGTTAACCCGGTCCTGTGCTTGCTGCTGCCAATTTACTAAGTTACTAAGGTATTCTCCATTAACTCTTATCCCTAACTGTTCCCATTCTAGGCTTCTGAAAACCTCCTGTAAGCACGCGGTAAATAGCATTGGGGAGATTGTGTCCCCCTGCCTTACACCCTTCTTGATTGGTATTCTGTTGCTTTCTTTATGAAGCACGATAGTAGCAGTTGATCCCCTGTAGATTTCTTCCAGAATGCTTATATATACTTCATCTACGCCCTGATTCCACAGTGCCTGCATGACGGCTGATATTTCTACTGAATCAAACGCCTTCTCGTAATCTATGAAGGCTATGTATAGTGGTTGGTTATACTCTAAGCATTTCTCTATTACCTGATTGATAGTATGAATAAGGTCAATTGTTGAGTAGCCTGTTCGAAATCCTGCTTGTTCCTTTGGTTGATTGAATTCTATTTTTTTTTCTCTGTTAGCAATTACCTTTGTAAATAGCTTGTATACTACAGAGAGCAAGCTGATCGGCCTGTAATTCTTCAAGTCCTTGTCATACCCTTTCTTATGTATTAAGATGATGTTAGCGTTCTTCCAAGACTCTGGTACCCTTCCCGTCAGGAGACACCTCGTAAACAGGGTGGCTAGTTTTTCTAACACAATTGTCCTCCATCTTTCAGCAGATCTGATTTTACCTGATCCTCAACAGCAGCTTCGCCTTTTTGCATGCTCTCAAAAGCTTTTTTGACTTCTTCTATCATTACTGGTGGGGTGACATCTGGGTTACTGCTAGTTCTTATAGTAATAAGGTCGTGGTTGTCTTGGCTACAGTACAGATCTCTGTAAAACTCCTCCGCTATTTTAACTATCCTATCCATATCGGTAGTTATTTTGCCTTCTTTGTCCCTTAGTGCATACATCCGACTTTTGCCTATCCCAAGTTTCCTCTTCACTCCTTTGACGCTTCCTCCGTTTTTCAGAGCGTGTTCAATTCTCTCCATGTTATACCTTCTCACATCACGTACTTTACGTCTATTATTCAACTTCGAAAGCTCTGCCAGTCCTATTTTGTCTGTTGTACTTTCATGCTTTGACGCTTCTTAATTAGGTTCTTCTTTTCCTGGGAAAGCTTGCCAGGGTCCTGTCTAACTACCCTGCCTCCAACTTCCACTGCACAATCCGTAATAATACTCGTCAGATTATCATTCATTGTATCTACGCTAAGGTTGGTTTCCTCACTAAGAGCTGAGTACCTGTTCTGCAGCGACACTCTGAATTCCTGTACTTTCCCTCTCAGTGCTAGCTCATTGATTGGCTTCTTGCGTATCAGTTTCTGTCGTTTCTTCTTCAAGTCTAGGCGAATTCGAGACCGTACCATTTTATGGTCACTGCATCGTACCTTGCTAACCACTTCCACATCCTGCACGATTCCTGGGTGTGCAGTCATTATACAGTCTATTTCGTTCTTATTTTCGCCATTAGGGCTCCTCCATGTCCACTTGCGGTTTTCTCGTTTTCGGTAGAAGGTATTCAAAATCCGCAAATTATTGCGTTCTGCGAATTCTACTAGTAGCTCTTCTCTGGTATTTCTAGTGCCGATGCCATAATCTCCTACTACATGGTCTCCAGCCTGCTTCTTCCCTACCTTTGCATTAAAGTCGCCCATCACTATTGTATACTGTGTTTTTACCTTACTCATTGCCAAATCCACGTCTTCATAGAAGCTTTCAACTGAAGCGTCATCATGGCTGGATGTAGGCGCGTTAGCCTGTACTACCTTCATCTTGTGTCTTTTATTCAGTTTAATTACAATACCTACCACCCTTTCATTAATGCTATAGTATTCCTCTATGTTGCCAGCTATGTGTCTGTGAATTAGGAACCCACCTATCAGTTCTCTTCTGTCTGCCAAGCCCCGATAGCAAAGAACGTGCCCATTCTGTAGCACAGTATAGGCCTCATCTGTCCTCCTAACCTCACTGAGCCCTATTTTATCCCATTTAACACCCTCTTGCTCCTCAAATAGTACAGCTAGACTTCTTTCACTAGATAAGGTTCTAGCATTAAACATTGCGAAGTTCAGGTTACCATGGCGGCGTATAGTCCAGAGATTCTTAGCAACCTCTGCTGTGTTGCAGATCTGACCGCCGCCATGGTCAGTTGCTTCGCAGCTGCTGGGGACTGAGAACCGTGAGTTATTTGACGTATGCATGTGGGAGGTAGTGGCCAGATACTGCACCAGGGTGGCCCCGCCGCGGTGGTCTAGTGGCTAAGGTACTCGGCTGCTGACCCGCAGGTCGCGGGATCAAATCCCGGCTGCGGCAGCTGCATTTCCAATGGAGGCGGAAATGTTGTAGGCCCGTGTGCTCAGATTTGGGTGCACGTTAAAGAACCCCAGGTGGTGAAAATTTCCGGAGCCCTCCACTACGGCGTCTCTCATAATCATATGGTGGTTTTTGGACGTTAAACCCCACATATCATCACTGCACCAGGGTGGCCAATCCTTCTCTGGTGAGGAAGTGGGTTCCCGGCAGAGGTTACCGGTGAGGCTGCACCCCAGGCCTCCTAATGCAGAACTGCGCGGCACCGGGATTTGAACCACGGACCTCTTGCATGCAAGGCGGATGCTCTCACCACTACACCATCGCTGCACCCGGATTGTTATGGTCTAAATGTAGGTCTCAGCGGTGTATCAGTCAAGTTTGTGGTTATTTTTATAAATATGTGTTAATTAAATGAGATTTCTGCTGATTACCCCCTTACTTAAGGGTCTAGAGAGTACGGAGTTGGGCCTCCGATTAGCCTATGGGGTGCTGTTTATTAATATATTAAATGGACAAAATATAAATTCGTTTGTAAGGTGATGTTACCAAATTAATCTTTTTAGTGATTAGGCTTAATATTGGTCACGAAATAGTTTCGGTACCATTACTCTTGTCCTGATGAAACCTGAGCTGCGACAGGTCTACAATTAGGGCTTTGCACTGTATGAGTTAGAAGTTTCCCGGTAGGTTATTAGCCAAGGTAAAAGCAATCGTAAAAGAAAAAAAAAACACGTGGTTCAAGACTTTGATCTGACGGGCGTACCTTTCTCCCGAGCAGTGAGCCACCCCCCTCCTTTGAGCGAGGGCGAGGGAAGACGCGGGTGCCACACGTTTATTAGCGGTTCTCGTTATATTCTTTCAAACTCGGTATCTTCCGGTTAACTTAAGCAATCAAAATTAGTTTTACAAGGAAAAAACCGGACTGTTGTGGTCTAAAAGAAGATATTAGCTATTTTTCAGTGGCGTTTGTAGCTCCTTTCGAAAATTTGTTTTAATGAAATAAGCTTTTTGCTGATTACCACCTTAATACAACGGTGGCTGCACTACCTAGCGGCCGCGTCAGCAGCACGGGTAAGTGAGCTCTGCACATATCTGCCAATAACTTTAGCAATTTTGGCTCTAGGAGAGTCAGAGTGGTGTCTATTTGTTCGTGAAGATACAAGAAGTTCAACCGCTGCAAATACTGCTATGACAAACGAAAATTTTAAATTTTAGGAGCGAAAAACAGCGTGATTCTGTGAAAACAACAACAGTCGGACCACGTGTTTTTTACAATCGCTTGTAGCTTCGTTAATATTCTACCGGGAAACTTCTTACTTATAAAGTTGAAAGTCCTTAGGGTAGACCTGACGCTAATGAAGTTTGATCAGGCTAGGTTTAATGGTTACAGAGTTATTCCGCAATAAACATTAAGCCTAATCACTAAAAAGGTTTAATTGGTAATATCACCTCGCGAACGCATTTAAATTTTGTCCGCTCAATATAATAATAAACCGCACCCCATAGTCTACCAGGAGGCCCAATTCCGTACACTCTAGGCCCTAAATTAAGGTGGTAATCAGCAAAAAGCTCATTTCAACAAAGAAAGTATATAGGAAGTTATTATCCAGAATTGTAAAGCAAATGTCAAGAGAGAAAAGTGGGTTAAAAGATACCTCGCTGTGGGTAGGAACCGAACCTGCGACTTTCGAGTAACGCGTTCTATGATCTACCACCGAGCTACCACGGCAGCCATGCCCCCCTCCCTTAATATATTGGGTATATAAGTGAATTTAAACGTGGGAGTGTCAGCGAGCGCCACCAGTAGCCATGACGGCGAGTGCGACACACTCTTTATGAGCCTGCTTGGCGTCACGTAGCACGTGAAATTATTACGCGCTGGCAGCTGACCAATACTCCATCGTGTACAACCTAAAGCGACCAAGTCTGCCAGTACAAGACCCTAGTTAATGAATAAGGTCAGAAGTGTATATTTGAAGGGTTCATTTTTCCGTGTTTGACACAATAGTAACGATATTTAACAGACAATAATGCCAAGGAAGTATAGACAAAATTATTAGACCACAATGTTATGCAAATGTCAAGAAAAAAAAAGTGGGTGAAAACATAATTTGCCGGGGGCATAACCGAACCTGCGAACTTCGAATAACGCGTTCGATGCTCTACCACTGCATCGAACGGTTCGGTTCCTGCCCGTGGGTGTGCACTATTCCACTAATTACGCGACCCTGTACTAGCATTACTAGAATTAACGTGCCCTTCTCTTTATTGTCCGTTTTATGATACGTGATACGCGAAATCATTCTGGAGGTCTGATATATAATATAATTTGCCTTATGTGCTAATAGTCTGAACACTGTGTCTGGAATGAGCAGTTAATAATAAACTGGCTATTGTTATTTACTGTTATTATCTTAATAAGAAATGCTCAACCCTCCGCATTAGAAATGTGTATTTTGTGATGTTACGTAGTACATAGTCTAATTCATTGTACTTACATTAAAATTTCTTAACGGGCCCCCAGACACCTGCCTTAATATGGCAATACAAACGGTGTAAACAAAAGTGTCCTTCGAATGAACAAAATTTGGGCGATTACCACGTTAAACTAACCCTGGTTGCTTCCTTTCGAACTGGTCCTTAGCTGTACATGATTGGTGTAAACAGTCTTTGTCATGCACACCGCACTAGCTTGTTATGCGAGGCAGTAAATGACGCGAAAATGACCAATTGCATAGTGATCAGTTGTATACGGCCACGTGAAAAATGCGAAAATGAACTATTTTCGATACGGCGTATTGTTCGCTATTGATTCCTCAACATTTCAAATTGTCTGTGTGCCACAAAATTGCCTGCTTGTTGTCTACTTCTGAAATTGTCTCCTTCTGAATGTAATTCAAGAAAGCAATCTTCAAATCACATAAGCAGCACCTACATATAGCAGCTGGTGAGATAGATTATGAGCCTAGTAAATTATTTCCGGTTGCACCATATCGGTTTTAGTAGTTTGCACACGTATACATCTCTGTATGCTCATGCTTGCTGAGAGAAAGAGCAATAGAGAGAAATGAGCATCGCTCCACGTGTGCGCTTCTTTGCTGTCCGAGATGTATTCTGAGCTGTAAAGGGCAATTTGAGTTGAGCGAAAACGAACTAGCCTGACTCCTAACGAAGCTTCTATAGTGCTAAAACTACGGTATTTCACCTTTTCTCAAGTCCCGTGGGTCAAGTTGTGGGGCAAGCTTAAAAGCTGAGCTTCCTACTGAGCTCAAGTGCACTGCTTTATTCGTGGCCACTTTGCAAGTTGGCGCTATGGCTCCAAGTTACTACAAGCAAAACTGATCAGACTTTTTATAAACTAAAGCGGAAACAACTTTTCGCATTTCAGTACGGAAAAACTTGAACATCAAAACGATTCGCCACACATCGGCTCGCAACAGCTTTGATGGAGCAGCGGTGATGATATATCCTTTTCGAAAAAATTATTTTCCGTAAGCAACAAATGCTTTGATCAGTCCATAAAAAGTTTGTTCCTTCCCATTCATAACTGCAATTATAGGTGACAGCAGAATAAGCGCATGAACAATTGATGTTATATTATAGGACCCCTGTTCAGCGCTTGACTGCTGTGCAATACACCAGACGCGAAAGCGTTGCATAGGCGACTCGCACTGCAATGAGGCTGCAAAGAAAATCACCACAGTGAAAATGTTGGTGATATTTCACTATGTTGTAAGATTGCCTCGTAACGTTTTCATTCTCCCATAAGAACATAGTTGAGTGATCACTGCTGTGACGCAAAACTTCACCTTACTTGTTGGTTTCCCCAACGTGCAGACAAAAGTGTGCATGATGCACTGTCGAAAGGGGGTGGGGCTCAGTCCCCCAACTTTTCTTTGTGGGGGGTGGGCTCGTGCACCCCTTGCCCCCTCGGCTGATAGGCCTTTGTTTTCCGACATAATTTTTACAGTTTCTCTGAAGGAGACATGACCACTCGCAAACCAACCTTATCTCTGATCTTTTTACGATTGTGTGCCACATCATGAATATAAAGGACAAGAGTCATTGTTTCCTATATCCATGGTGTGTTTGGGTAGTGTGACAGAAAATAATGGATAAGTAATGTACATACTTTACGTGCGCTTTTTGTTGTTCTGCCTTTGACTTTTTCTTTTGTTTTTCTTTCACCCCTTTACATAATCCGACGTTTCCAATATACGGTTAGCTAAAGTTAAGCGCTTGTGTCCTGCTTTCCAGCGTAAACGTTCTGCGCTTTCTTCTGAGATCCATTCATACCAACTGGATTAATACAATTTTTTATCTTGTAAGCCGTTTAATGATTTCGTAAAAATGAAGCGAACACATGGTTTAACGACAAGGAAAACAAAGCACACTTATTAAACGGCGATTTCAGATGCCTCAGCTTTATTTGGATGACAAATTTACTATTCTTCAAAAATGAAGCACTACAACTTACTGCAATTTAACCACAGCGTATGGTTTTTCTATGATTGAGCGTTTGACCTTGCCAACCTGGTGGGTTGCTGCAGACGAAGCCGATGAATTATTTACAAAGAAGTGAAAAAGTGTCGTTTTTTTCCAGAAACAGGGACAGTGAGAAAATATTCTCTGACAATGAAGTGGAGGGAAAGTGCTTTCAGTGTGATGTCATAAAAGCAAATAGTTGAAGGTGCCGGTAGCAACAAGCACACAACGTAGGCGCATATCTTCACGCAGTTGCAACTTGTGTACAAGAAGTGAATAACAACATTGCATTGCTATCCAAAATGAACGAGTTAAATACGCACGTACACAGCATGCAAATTGAATGTGTATTTCGCATAGTACACTGGTGATCGGCATTAAGCACGATCACAATGAAATTTCTAAACAGTGATTGGCGTCCTTCTGTAGCTGGTGTAAGAGAGTCAATGACATCAAGTTCGATCGTGTTCAAAAGTTGTCGTGAGACAGTGCTTTTATTTATGTCTTGAAATGGTGAAATGGCATAATTTACGCTGGAAAAACGAGAATGATCCGTCGGTTGTCCCTTGTTGTGCTTGATTTTTACGGGCCACAAGAGTCGCCGTTTCAGATCTTTCGGAAATCTGAGCATACTACAGACATTTCACGAGTGGTGTCTGCACTGTGGCACGCAATACCTGAGAATTTTGCCCGAGAAAACAGCGTGCACGTGTCTCACCCAATCAGCCGTGACGAAACAGGGGAAGGCGAATAGAAGCCGCCGATCGGAAGGCACCACTCACCCCCTTAAAGAGTGACTCCACCCTGCAAGGGGGCACGTGCATCGAAGAACTCTAAGCAAAATCTTACTGCAGCGTCGCTAGTTCTCGTGAGTGCCGTGCGCCTCATCCTGCTCCGCTGGAGGAGATAGGGAGCTTTGAAACTGACTTTAGTAACGTTGCACCCAGACATGAGTGGCTAGATAAATAGATAGATAGATAGATAGATAGATAGATAGATAGATAGATAGATAGATAGATAGATAGATAGATAGATAGATAGATAGAATGATAGATTTCTTCTTTCGTCACGGCGAGAATCCAGTGGGAGCCATATGCACATGCGTGCTCGTTTTAAACCTTTTGCATAATAATAAATACCACAACCAGGCATTTACGAGATCACGTGTAAGGAATGTACCAATTACAGACGCGCATAGCTGAGAAAAGTTTGGTAAGCGAGAGAGTGAGGAGGACGGCATCGAGCACAATGAGTGACGCTAACTTGGAAACTTTTGCGTCTAGGGACCTTGACGTAGCAACACCGTCACGACGCGGCGGCCGCGCTTTCATCTCCCACGTGCACTTTGCCCCGCAAAGAGCAGGAGGTCGATGCTCACTCGCACGCCTTTATCTCGTGGTAGAAAGGACCGTAAGTATTGGCTGGCGTTCGGCTTTTACAGAAACAATTGTTTTATTTACCGGGTGCACAATTGGCCTCGAAATCGTTGCACAGTCTACGTTTTCGAAAAGAGTACGCTTTTCAGACAGAGCGAAGTAACAACTGAGATGCTTTTCCGCGTTCATCTGTACCTGAGATTCTTGCTGTCACTAGGTTGTCTATAATATTACACGCGAAGAGGATGGGCAACACAGACAATGTAATCGTGCTCTTCGACGGACTTCACGTGCCGAGATACGTGAAATACGGAGCGCTCATCGTCCGGTGCTCGCTATACAGAAAACACATTGACATTTGCTACGAATGTGGGAGGCTAGGACACAGGGCGGACGTTTGCCCCAACCCAGACGAAAAAATATGCCGAGGATGCGGCGTGGCCAACCCGCCGCAAGAACACCAGTGTGAAGCAAGATGTCAGCTATGCGGGCAAGCTCACTTTACGGGAGACAGACGCTGCAAGGCAAAGTACAAGATACCGTATTTGGTCCGGCGAAGACGCTGGGAGCGACGAAGAAGAGAAGAAGCGGAGGCCGAAACACCATACGGCATCAACGACTACAACAAACGAGCTGGCAAAGCAACGAGCGAGAACACCCAGGGATCAGAAGGCCATCGCACAGAAGGCTCACCCCCGGGACCATACGAGGGGGACAGTCGGGAGCAGCCCGGTCGCAGACCAAGGTCGAGGACCCGGTCCAGAACCCGTTCGAGAACCCGATCAAGAACCCGATCGAGATCCAGGGCAACGTCAAGATTGCAATCCAGCCGAGGAGCGGTAGAAACTCAGGCACAGGTGAGCTTTGCAGACGCGGTCTCTGGCACTGCTGTTACACCTACACGCGCGGGGTCCGCCTTAGAACAGGAAATAACACAGATCAGACAGTTGTTAGAGCAAATAACGCGAGAAAACGCGACGCTAAGGGAAGAGGTAAAAATGCTTAAAGTAGAAAACGCTAAGCTTAAGAACCCAAAACAGTCAGAGATGACCCATACCACGCCAACACCCATTAGGGCGTCGACACCTCTTCGAGCTCCGGCGACGCCCGTTCCCGCGTCTATGAGTGGAGAAACGCCACCGCATAAACGAAGGGCAAAGGAAAACGCCGATGAGCAAAGCGACTCTACACTCGGAGAAGTAAAAGGCATGTTTCAGGAAATGTTCGTAGGTTTACAGCAGCAATTCATGCAGATGCGCGCGGACCTACAACAGCAGATAACGCAGATGCGAGTTGAAATGTCTCAGAGGTTCGACGCCCTCGAGGGTAGGGTAGGGCAGCTGGAAAACGTCTCGAAAGACGCCCGACCCGCAGGAGCGGGGCCAGTCAAGAGCAAGCCGTACAGCAGACCACCTGCGGCTGAGAACAGCTGCATAGAAAACTCGAGTAGCCAACATGGCGCCGCCTAATGAATACACGATTTGGCAGTGGAATTGTCGTGGGTTTCGTCGTAAGCGGGGTAACCTGCAGCAATTCGTAAAAACCAAGCAAGCACCAGATGTAATCGCCCTCCAGGAAACTGGGGGGACCGCAAAATTATCAGGATACAAATCATATAGCACTTTAGCTGAAAAAGCAACAGTAACCACACTGATACATCGTAATATAACGGCTGTAGAACACGATACTGGCGTACGCAACATAGACCACGTCCTACTAGAAATTCTCCCGTCTCGAAAAAAGGAGGGAAGCTTGTTTGTGCTGAACGTGTACAGTCCACCACGACAAAAGGTAAAGTTTGGCTCGCTTTTCCGCAAAGTGCTAAACGTAGCGGGCAGACAAGCACTGATCGTCGTGGGCGACTTTAACGCACCACACGCCGCTTGAGGTTACACCATCGAAAACGTTAAAGGCCGCAACCTGTGGAACGACGCGCAGCACGAGGAGCTCACGCTAATAACTAACCCACAAGACCCTACCAGAATGGGGAACAGCGTCAGTAGAGACACCACGCCGGACCTTACATTCATAAAGAATATATCCAACCCTCATTGGACCAACACTAACGTAAATCTAGGCAGCGATCACTACATTGTATGCACAATTCTACAAGCAGGTCCGCGTAAAAAGAAAGGTAGAAAAATAATGTTAACCGAGTGGGACACCTTTCGTAAGATAAGAGAGGACGATGCTACAGAGACCATCGAAGATATACAGAAGTGGACAGACACACTCCAGCGTAGCGTGCAGAAAGCCACCAAACATGTTCCCGAAGAGGCAGGAATGGAAGAAATGGACAGCAAGCTCTTACACATGTGGGAGGCAAAACGCAGCCTGCAAGAGCGCTGGAAAGGTCAAAAGCACAACCGGCGTCTAAGAAAGAGAATCGTCGCGCTCGACAGAGACATAGAAGACTACGCAAATAGGCTGTCCCAGCAGCAGTGGGCAGGCATGTGCACTTTAATGAACAGGCAGTTCGGAATGTCCAAAACTTCGAACATTCTCCGAGGCCTCCTTGATCCAGAAGGCACGAAAACAACACAAAGACAAAACCTGCAACGGATACTACACAGCTACGCAGGTACAGAAGCAGAGCTCTTAAGCGATCTACGCCAGACATACGTAGGAGATGCCACAAAGGCACGACTCCCAGAGTACGAAGGGAAGGATAACGTCGACCTCGACGCCTCCATAACAGAGGCAGAGATTCGATACGAACTCGGACGACTCAATCCCATGTCCACCCCGGGTCCCGACGGTATAACAAATAAAACACTTCGCAACTTAGATGACGAATCCGTCACTGCTCTCACAAAGTACATAAACGAATGCTGGGAGAAGGGCGCCATACCCCAGCAATGGAAAACCGCCAAAATCATATTAATACCCAAGCCGGGCAAAAAGCCGCTCATCGGAAATCTCAGGCCCATTTCATTGACGTCCTGCATTGGAAAGCTCATGGAAAAAGTAATTTTAACGCTTCTCGTCAGATACATGGACGACAACGAGCTATACCCACACACCATGATCGGCTTTCGACCAAGACTCTCGACGCAAGACGTCATGTTGCAGCTAAAGAATCAAATCATAGACGCCGAAACGCACACCCTGGATACAAAAGCCATTCTGGGCCTTGACCTGCAGAAGGCATTTGATAACGTCACCCACGAGGCCATATTGCGCAACTTGCAAAACCTACACGTAGGTCGGAGAGTGTACGATTACATAAAAGATTTTTTCACCAACCGTAAAGCTACAATTATGGCCGGGGAAGCTGAATCCGAAGAATTCGTTCTAGGCAACAAGGGAACACCACAAGGTTCGGTGCTTTCCCCTTTCCTATTCAACGTGGCGATGCTTGGTTTACCCTCAGAGCTGGAACGCGTCGAAGGGCTTCAGCACAGTATCTCTGCGGATGACATCACCCTATGGGTGACGGGCGGGAGCGACGGTCACATAGAAGAGATTTTACAACAAGCAGTAAATACGGTAGAGCGATACGTGGAGAACAATGGCCTAAAATGCTCTCCTCAAAAATCGGAGTTATTACTCTACAGACCTACAAGCAGAGGTCGCAAGCGCATTCACGAACGACACAACATCACAATCTTAGCAGGAGGTTACCCAATACCTCAGGTACAACACATAAGAGTTCTGGGACTCCGAATATCCGAGAACGGACATAACGGGGAAGCAATAAAGTTCCTGGATAACAACACCCAACAAACCATTCGAATGATTCGAAGAATCGCCAACAAAAACTACGGCGTGAAAGAACACAACTAAGTGCAGCTCATCCAAGCCTTCGTCGTCAGCCGCATAGTGTATGTGACCCCATACCTCAAGTTGCAAGTGGCGGAAAAACAAAAGATAGAATGCATAATTAAAAAGCATATAAGCAAGCCCTCGGATTACCGATCACCACGTCTAACGAAAAGTTCGAAGCGTTAGGAATGCATAACACGCTAGACGAACTTATTGAGGCTCATATGATAGCGCAATATGAACGACTCGCGCAAAGCAACACGGGAAGACACATCCTGCACAAACTTGCAATAACGTACGCTGGCCAAACCGGCAATAAATACGATATCCCAAAAGAAACCAGAGAGCGCATCATAATACCTCCGTTACCCAGAAACATGCACCCCGAACATCACCGGGAGCGGAGGAATGCAAGAGCGAGAGCACTGCACAAGAAGTTTCAACATGACGCGGACGTGGTATATGTAGATGCAGCCGAATATACAGACGGTCGACACATGGCAATAGTCGCTTCAAATCAAGCGGGCCACCTGCTTGCTAGCGGCACCATTAAAACAGGAAATTCGGAAATCGCTGAAGAAACGGCCATAGCGCT
Source organism: Rhipicephalus microplus (assembly GCF_043290135.1). Lineage (NCBI taxonomy): Eukaryota > Metazoa > Arthropoda > Arachnida > Ixodida > Ixodidae > Rhipicephalus > Rhipicephalus microplus. The sequence goes on along the minus strand of NW_027464588.1, from coordinate 31,664,885 downwards.
GACGCTTGCGTCCACAAGGGCCAGCGTCGTAATCAGTGATTCTAAAACCGCGATTCATAACTTCGCTAACGGAAGGGTCTCGAAAGAGGCGTTAAGAATCTTAAATACCTTTCGCGGAGAGCGCGACGTTTATGTTATATGGACGCCCGCCCACTCCTCCCTCCCGGGCAATGAAACCGCACACACCCTAGCTCGAGAGTTAGCGAGCCGAGCAGGGGCAGGAATGACGCGGAGCCCGCGTGCGGAGAGAGACCGCATGTTCAGTTACAACGAAATTACCAAGCACTACAGATTAGGGAGGCAGCATTACCCGCCACCACACTCCACATTAAATAAGCAGCAGGCGACAGCGTGGCGCCTATTACAAACAAACACGTTCCCAAACCCAATCGCTTATAATCATTGTTACCCGGACCTTTACTCAGACAGATGTAAACACTGCAATCAGCGGGCGGACCTCAAACACATTATCTGGGCTTGCCCCAACATCGTGAAGGGGCCAAACACATACATGAATACGGAGCAGTGGGAGACCGCGCTGCTGAGCTCAAGCATCGAGGACCAACTACAGGTCATCAGGCAAGCCGAAGATGCCGCTAGGGCCCAAGGACTCCTAGCTGCCATCTAAGGGAGGGGAGTCAACTCCTCTAACACTTGCCGTTTCAATAAAAGTTGTTTCTCTCTCTCTCTCTCTCGCTATATTCTTTCTAACTCTGTATCTTCCGGTTACCTTAGGCTATCAAAATTATTTTTAAACGAAAAAACCGGACTGTTATGTTCTAAAAAAAGATAATAAGTAATTTTTGGTGGCGTTTGTAGCTCCTTTTGAAAGTTTGTTTAATGAAATGAGCTTTTTGCTGATTACCACCCCAATTAGGGCCTAGAGTGTACGGATTTGGGCCTCCTGGTAGCCTATGGGGTGTGGTTTATTATTATATTAAGCGGACAAAATTTAAATGCGTTTGCGAGGTGATATTGCCAATTTAATCTTTTTAGTGATTAGGCTTAATTTTGATTGCGGAATTACGCATGAACTATTAAACCTAGCCTGATCAAACTTCAGTAGCGTCAGGTCTACCCTAGGGACTTTCAACTTTATAAGTAAGAAGTTTCCGGGTAGAATATTAACGAAGCTACAAACGATCGTAAAAACACGTGGTACGACTGTTGTTGTTTTCACAGATTCACACTGTTTTCCGCTCCTAAAACTTAAAATTTTCGTTTGTAATAGCAGTATTTGCAGCGGTTGAACTCCTTGTATCTTCACGAACAAATAGACACCACTCTGACCCTCCTAGAATTAAAATTGCTAAAGGTATAGGTAGATATGTGCAGAGCTCACTTACACGTGCTGCTGACGCGGCCGCTCCAGGTAGGATTACGGTCAACATAACTGCAAATATACACTGTTGCACACCGGCTGTATAGTGATATAGCGTTGCTTGTACGAGAAAACTACCAGTACTCAATTGTGCACGCGCATATGTACCAAACGTCATTTTCTGTCGTCTGTACATGTTACCAGTAGCAATAGCAAGAAACTACTATCAAAGAAAAAAAAAATATCGGCAGCAACAGCTGACAATCTGTGGCTGCTCTTCCAGCTAATTTGAGATTTTTGAGATTTATGTGAATTCATAAAACAACTGCACTCTTGCCAACATCCGCACGCCACACGCCCAGAAGCTATTCGTCAGCGTAGAGTAAAGATGCGATTGTTATTTGGAAAAAAATATCGCGTCAGTCATCAATGTGCGCCTTGTAAACATGGAGCCGTACGGCATGTTGTTTGGATAAATAGTCGTTTCACAACGTGTTCGCCATGTTTTGGCGTGGCGTAGTGGGTAGCGTACTCGGTTAGAACTTAAGAAGTGGTGAGTTTGTGTACTGACGACAGAACTTTCTTTTATTATTTTTAACAACAATGCGTGCTGTATCACTTCCTTCGCTTATATACATCTTCATTAAATGCGAATGAGCACTCCTGTTTTAATCCTGTGAAGCCATTTTGCGCAGAGTACCCAGCGCCTCCAATGAACATGCCGCTCCAGCGTTCCAGTATCCAGCACGATACAGTGTCCATTATCAGGCATAGTGCTGGATGCTGGTGCCCAGTGGCGCTGGGTTTCGCAATAGAGAACGCAGCACAAGGCACAGGGCGCTGGACGCTCGTACCCAGAGGCGCTGGGTTCCGCAATAGGGAACGCAGCACTAGAGAAAAGGCTGTCAGCCTCAAAACAGCTCACTGCTCACGCGCCATTCTACCTTCTCTTCTCTGTTTTGGCGAACTCCTTCAGCGTGACAATTTCTCCTGGTCGAGACGAAGCTGTGCGAGCGAGCTATATTGCCCCATTATTACACCAAACGCAGTACAGCCCGTTGCAAAGGCGCGACGGGAAAGCAAATAGGCTTATTCACGCCACGAGCATAAAAGTACTACACAGGGTGCCACGAGCACCTCTCCGCGGTAAAGGTGATCCACGGAGACACCGGGACCAAGGCCCGATTGCTCGAGTGAGGGCAAAGGCGCTCGCGTTGGCTTCGGAGGGAGACGGGTCGGCGTAGCTAGGCCACGCACTAGGACACCGTACCACCTTTCGGCCGTGCCTACGCATTGGGGCAACAAAAGGTGAGCATTCGCCTCGGGCGCGAGGCGCCGTCAGCAAAGTCACACGAGCCCCGAGCGACGGGAGTCGACAAACGGAAAAGATTGCGTGGCTTACCGTTTGCAGTCCCGGAGAGTACCTATCCGCTCCTGACGCAGCGCGCGAAAACCTCTCGGGAGACTCCGCGCGCGGTGCCACAGTCAACATCCGCTACCGGGTGCGGAAGTTAAACGTCACTCCGCTCTCCCAGCGCGTCAGACAGCTAAGGAGGGCAGACATGTCGGGAAATGAGAACGGCAGAAAAGGTGGCAAAGCCCGCGCAAAAACAGCGGGCTAGCCTCAATTCCCACACATTGTGTACTTGATTTTATCGGCTTCCGGAAAAGAGTTGGGGCATGCGTTCAAGGAAGCCATATCTTAGCCATGCCAAAGGGACGATCATACTGTTCATTTCTATTAGGCCTACGGTTCAGTGGTTTCTTGTCTGCTATTCCGTTGTATTTACAGAAACTTGTTGAGTAGTTTGAAGAGCTAGACCCACGCTCGAAATGTTCAACAAGTGCATTTGCCTGGTCATCAAGGCTGTTTCCCTGGTTGTTAACATATGGTAGAGCGTTGAACTGCTTATCTGACAGTTTTGTTAAACAATTCTATACTTTTACTTCTTGTGTGTATCAGTTGATACTCAAAAAATAGTTCACCCAGCTATCTCTTTTAGATCAGTGATGAGTCCGCCTGCCTCCAAATTTCACTTGTTTGAAGTTTTCAAGATTTTCTCCCGTCCGATGCTGGCGTAGCAAACGCCATGCCCTATTTTCCTTTTTCTGTGCATTTCTCCACTGGTCATTCCATCATGCAACACGCTTTTTTTTGGCCTGGTTTGTCATGGGAATACACTCCAGCGCAGCATCAACTATAAAAACAGTAAGATACGCAAGAGTATCGCTTTTCTGAAACTCATTAAAAGCATTCTAAGGTATACGAGTTATACGAGAGAACTTTTACCAATCTGCGCGTGCTAATTTCCACTTAGGGTTATGTAATATAGGATGCTCCTCTCTTTTCTTGAGGCAGATAGGGAAGTGATCACTGCCCTAGTGGTTATGAACCACCTCCACCTAAGCAGGGTAAAAGAGTGGCTGGGCAGATTGTTAGGTTTATCAAATAATAACTGTTGTTCGTGGTACTGTAATATGTTGGTTGTTCTTTGTTGAGAAAGCCTGTGCCAGAGTTCTAGAGATACCGCACTTTCCAGAGTAAGTTGTGTGCATTGAAATTGCCAGTGAAAATAAATATCTCTGGGAGCTGGTTAACTAGGCCTTCAATATCAGCCCTGCTAAGCACTTGATTTGGGAGGATATATAAAGAGCAGATACTTACGGTTCTATTAAGCAAGATGGCATGAATGACCACTGCCTTCAAAGAAGTTTGAAGTTGTAACTGTTTGCTTGCGATGAACCTTACTGCAATGATATACCCCCCTGACAAGGCAAGGTGGTCGGTATGGTACTTAAGAAAATGACATATTGTTCTAAGAATCTGGTGTTTTTTGGCTGTAGATGCGTTTTCTTAATACAGAGTACTTTAGGATTAAAGGTGCTAATCAGTTTTCGCACGTCAACTAGGTTACGTAAAATGCCTCTAGCATTTCACTGCAGGGTCTCAGCAGCCATAATTACCTAAAGGGGGAAAGTACTTTGTATATCATGATTTGTTTCATGACAGACCCACTTTTGGAGGAGCTGTTATACGTTGTTTCTTTCTAGCAGCACGCTCAAGGTAGCGGTGCCATTTATTCGACACCACCACTGTCGAGGTGACTGGTGACGTATCCACACCTCGCTGTAGATGCTGGATGAACGAAAACTGTGCGCAGACTGAGGTTTCAGCCTCGACTCGCGAGGAAAGGCCGTGAAGGCCCCTTAGACGCCAGGCTGTTGGATTTTAGTGGAGGGCAGCGCAGCAGCAGGTGCTGCATCCGCCTGGGGGGCTTAGCCACTGCATTTTTGTGCGTGGTCTGAGCGGAAGCCACTTGCCGTTGTGACACTGCCCCCTCACGTGTCACACCGGCATATGTAGTGTGCTGTATCACTTAGAATCACTTTCGTGCTTCCTTGAACGATACAGTTCCTTAGAATTTGAAAGTAATTTAGTCTTATTTGTTTTCGCATGCCGGGAACGATCGGGAGTAACAACGGTGTTCGCCACAGCAGTTCGCACAGTGGGGTGTGCTGTTACAGTCATCAGAGGAGTGTTCATGCTCACCGCATTTTGCATACGTTGGCCATCCTCGGCAACTCAAAGATTCGTAGCCACATCTCTGGCACCGGACACACCCTCTGGGATTACGTATGTACGCTCTTATACGAACTTTTATATACCCTGTTTCATTATGTTCTGGAAGCCTGCTCGATTCGAATGTAAGGACAAGATGCTTGGTTGGTATTTCTTCGTTATCCCTGGGTATTTTTATTCTAATAACGTGAATCACATTTTGCTTTCTCGAGCCGTCCATCTGCCTCAGTCAGTGTAATAAGGTCATTGTCCGTCACTTCACCACGAACCGTATTCATTTATTTGTGTGATGTTCCAGTTAGGGCGATATTTCCTAATTTGTCAAGGCTGGCCAGTTTCTCATGTTGGAACTTACAAAAGATTTTAAGAAGAAGATCTGCGCTTGGCACTTCAGTGATGTTATATCCTGGTCGTAGTTTTTTCTTGGAGGCATCTTGCAACAATGAAAGCTGAGACACCTCTCGCTGGCTTGCTGGTTCGCTCGCTGTGGATTACACAATACCGGGGGAAATTGTCATTGTATGATGCGAAAAAGCTCGACGTCACTTCGGTGCACACTCTTTTGAGAAAGCAATCAGAAAGTGGAGGGAAGGGAGTATCCATGAAATATTTCATGATTCAGCAGCTATCGTAGCCACCCACCATCGAGCCCAACAAGGGGACGCTAAAATGCTTGTGTAAAAAATCTAAACGCCAGCTATACATAGCTGCTATACCCGATATAATATATCCAAGGCCGAATATAGAACACAAGGTTAACCCAGGCCGCCAACAAACACTGGGAAGCAACTGAAAGGATCAGAAGACAGAACCGCAAGCAAAGAATATAGAAAAGAAAAAGTTAGGAGAGGGTAGATAGGAAAATGCGACCACCAATTTTCCCTTGGTGGGTCAGCCCAGGGGTGCCGTCTGCGTGAAGCCAGGGCCAGAAGGGTGTGTTTCCTGTGCCCCGCCTTACAGGCTCAATCACTTGACGTCGGCTCAACCCCCAGGGTCCCCTTTTCGCTGGACGCGGCTCAGCCACGCACCGCTAGGCATAGGAGGGCGTCAATCCCCCCCCCCCCCTCCTTTTAGCTCGTGTCCGTGGTGTCACTACGCACCAAACGCCTGCTTGCGCATACGCCCCTGCGGGGCGCATTGGGGAGTACAAGAGTAAAATAAAAACCAGATGTAACAGCATACGAATTGTGTAATCAGGCGTCAAAAATTACGTCTTGCGTTACGTGAGTGTCGTTCATTGCTTCGAACGCATTACAGAGAGATCAGCTATAATTCTTTATCTTTGTCAGCCCTCGAATGAATTACCAGAGTATTGGTACCTTGTAAGTGTACTTGTATTAGTAGCCCAAAATAGTTTGCAAAGGGTTCTACAAATGGCACTCTTGCAGCTTGTGGTCTGACTACTGACTGCGTTTTCTTTGCAGGCTTTGAGGTTTTTTGTTTTTTGTTTTGCTATACACATTGTAGACGCAAACTAGCCGAATTGAGTGTTTAAGGGCGTAATAAGGATTGTATGTGTAACCCTACTTCCTTGAGTAATAACTAAAATGGGGTGATAAGGTCCTGCGTCCTCAATTTTCCTTCCTTAGCAATTATTGGGAAGAAACGGTGGGTTAAAGTAAGTAAATTCAGGATCCTATGTCATTTATCACGAACGAGAAGAAAAAGGTATTCCCATTGCGCATCCTCAGCCAGATTTTCTTTTTATTTGTGCCCAGAGCTCTCTGCAATGCCTAAAGTGCAGGTGGGTATGCATTCTGCTTTACAGGAAGAAAAGTGTGTTGTCACACAAAAACACAGCATTCTAAGAATGCTTTTTATTCATGAAGGCACTAATCAATACATTTTTTTTTCATCTCGTCGGCTGATTTACGTTAAAGAATGCTGCAGAGGGCACACTTCACACCGTTGGGCTCGGGTTCGCGCAGCACCTCGACCAGAGAATTCCTTCGCTTACGTTGTTTTTCATCAAATCGATATAATGCAAAAGGAAGAGCCTGCAAACCCTCGATCTGGCCTATCGGCAATGCATGCACGCTCAGCAAACCCTTGTTCATGACGAATCGAGCAGGCATGGAGTGCGTGAACACACCAAATAAAACGAAGTGTTGAGGAGAATCAGAGAAACAGAAAAAAAAGAAGAGGAAGAAGGTGACTTTTCGAAAGCGACCGCTACAAAGCGAGAAAAATATGCCCTTTCGAGAAAAACTCCGCTTTGACTTTCGAACAGCAGTGGCCCTCGCACATTGAAAACACACGCGCATGTGGAGAAATTAAAAAAGCAAAAAACGGCCCCGTATCTGCATGTTACACTGCAAATGTCGTCGAAAGAAGATAGTCTTGCGTGTGGAGAGAGTTAACAAAACTTTTATTTGTTGTTCTGCGCAAGAAAATCGGTGAATGGTATTCTGAAGACGCTGCGTTAGATTTCCTCGAGCGTGCAGCGGAGGCGGATGAGGGCATCAAGGCACGTCACACGTGCGACATGAGCGCTATCTGGCAGTTAAGTTGGCAAACGAGGCACGCGCCGTGCGCGCCCGTGTCGGAGGCGATAACGTGTAAAACGCAAGGCCACGGGTAGGTGCCACCACCCTGTCGTCTTAGCAAAGCGTTGGAAGCGTTGTATGGCCAGCGCGTTGCAAGCGTTGTATGCAAGCGTTGTATGGCCAGCGCAGCGTTATAAACGCTACGATTCTTATAATTGCTTATGTATTTCTTTGCTAGTAAAAAAATACACATACCTAATATTGAGGGGTTATGGTGTCTCAGATATGCGCAATAATTGATTTTTCATTCAGAATTGCACAATAATGAACGCTGAAGCTTGAGCAGTATTGGTGGGCGCTGCGGACGGTGTCGGCCGTTTGGAGTATTGTTTGGTCACTTTGGCGCCGTTCAGGGTACCGTCAAGGGTAGACAAGCAGACAAATGTACAGACAAAAAGATCAAATTTTTGCGTTGGAGGATCACAAGAAAGTCTATCATCTTTAAAAAAGCGAACAAAGAGTCGAAGTTGTGAAGTGCCAGCAAATTCTACTCCTGTGGCGTGCGTGAACAATATCGAAATGAAGCTGTCATGGGATAGCATAGTTCTTGAACGACGCATTTCAACTACTCTTGTATGTGTCGGAATGATGTAGGCGCCTTTTGTGCGACAGCGGTACTGTGTTCTTGTCGCTGGACGTTAAATGTGTGGTTTACCGACAATATATTAGAACTCGTGAAAGGTTTGAGGGAAGGGTCAAATACGAAATACTCAACTAAATATAGCGTAAAAGCACGTAGCTTAAGATTTCAAATATTATTTTGTAACATGCAAACTGATTCGGCAAATGCGTTTTAACTGTACGGCCGCTTCTGTCCCACTTAGGAAAGGCGACAGTGCCTTTCATTAAGAAAACATAACCCATGACGGAATCAAAGTAGCGGGAATCAGTCTTTGAAAAAAGCAGATGGTCATGATGGTATACGAGAATATTAAAAGACAACATTTAAATCCTCTCAAGTCCCATAAGTCAGGCTCATAGGACTGCAGCTATTGTAACTGCGACTGGGACTGACGACGTGTGGTTCTTGCTATCACAGGATTTTAAGTCAAAACTTCCCAACAGAAATACCCAAATTCCTTAAGTACATGTCGTGCCATGGATTTATACATTATTGTTTAAAATCACGAGCCTTGACTTACAGGACAAGCATACAGCCATTAAATATTTAGTTATCACAAGCGCAGAAATATTCCTACTCACGACATATTACAAACACAGCTTGTGTTGTCGGTTCAAGTTCTATGCAATCAATTTCAGAGGATGGCTTTGTTTGCAATAGCTTTAACAGTCCTGATAACGTCGTTTCTAGATGCGAACCTACTCTTTCACTAGCAAGTGCATTGCTGTCCGTCTGTGTCCCTGTTCCAACGTGCCGCACCAGCTTCCCGCGCCGTAGTTGTTGAAAATATGTAAAGTTGGTCGAGTCATAGCTACGCGTGAACGTTACTCCCTTACCGGCAGCAGCTGCCAGCTCCTTCCAACACGCCTATGTGGTACTGCTCCTCATCTTACTGCAACACTTCTCGCTCGCTTGAACTTCTCCATCGCCCGCAACGCTCTACCACACGTCGAATGAAAACACTCTTTTGTCTCGTTTATCAGCGATGAGGCTTACACAAAACCCAACCAGCCCCCCCCCCCATGCCTTCGCGTGTCAACGAAACGTTTACTCGAGTAAAGGCTTAATCGAGATTCGCTTCAAACGTTTTCCAGCAATCACGTCGGCGCCCGCTTCAGCCGGGTCAACAGCGGGAAATGGCGCATCATGGTTCTTTTCGAGGAAATGGTTCGTAGTTATTTTTTCAACACGCAGGATGAGCCATGCTTCAATTGATAACCTGATCTTAGCAACGGGTTATGTTGTATACGGTTACAGAATTACTTTATTCTGTTTTACAAAAATGTGGGATAGTTTTAGTCATGAATGAACAGACAGACGGAAGGACGGATGGACGAGTATTCATCGATGAACGGATGGATGGACGTATGGAAAAATGGAAGAACGAATGTATCGTGGACGGACCAATTCATAAAAATACCCAATGTACCTAGTAGTACCTCCAATTAAAATGTTTGATTGCGCAACTTATGAGAATTGGTGTCCTCAGAAGCCAGAAGCATTTGATAGTAATTGTGTATCCTGCCTTTTTTCGGCTTTGAGACAAGGATTGGGAGATTGATTGGAGTGTTTTGTAAGTGTAGTAGTTGTTTTCAACTCGTAGGCTTGCCAGAAACGTTGGCTGCCATGATAATGGAGGGTAAGTTATTTTCTGATGGAACGTTATCACTAACGTTAGAGCAGAGCTGTCAGTATTGTGTAAAGAACGTGCACCTTTGGTGCCTTGGTGTGAACATGACACGAAACGTTTGTTAGCGTGTTCCTCTTGCATCAAGGAATGCTTGAATATACCTATTAATAAATACATAGTCATTCTCTACGGTCAAATACCTTGCTTTTTAGAGAGAACCAAATAGGCTCTAATTGCCACATTTGGCACTAGATTCTGTCATTTATTCTTAATATTACTGAAGCACGAAATCAGTGTGCACCTAATTGAACATGGGATTCCCGACGCAAATAAGTAAAACTGATTGTGTTATATCTTCGCGTGGCAGTTCAATAAAACTGCTGCTGAAGGTGCCCCGAACACGCATTAAAATCATCAGTCAATACTAGCTTACTTGGCAGTCACAAGAAGCACACTCACCATGGACTCACCTATGATGGAAATGATGTCAGCCCTCAGCAATAAGGGGCCTAGGAACTCTACTTTTTCTTGTTCAAAAAATGACGTCACTTTTTCACTGCATATGGCCGCACATACAGTTTATCTATTACTTCACTGAAATAGTTTCCTCCACACACAGATAGAACTATGCACTATCAGGAGCTTTATATTGCAAAAAATAGGCGTAAAGAATGACTATATGAACCTTTGGTGAGATGCCAAAAATTACAGATTGTGCGGCCTCAAAAGAAATAAGTAGAAAACACTCGTATTAACAAGTACCTGAGACACAAATGTCCTTTGTTCCAGCTGTTGTTCATGCTGTACATGGTGTTCATCGAGAAAACGCTGGAGGTTTGCACCATTCATCTATATCCCTGCCACTAAGACGATGACGAGATGCTTGAGCACAAGCTTCTTGGTTTATTTTCTGCTGACGACTTATTTGTGGCAATCGAGATGATGTTCAGCGGCTGGCAGATGCATGTAGTATAGACGATGTTGTCGGACTAGGGTTTAGTGTAACAAACTGTTGACGAAAGGTCTTCGAGGTTCTTAGTGATCAGGTGGTGGCAATGAAGGGCCAACAGATACTCATCCAAATGCATTTACCCTGTGATATGGATAAATGAGTGTGATAGGGTGATACCGAGGTACACAAAAAATACTAGGCACAAAAGAGAATGATAGCGTCAAAATTACAAAGCGCATAGCGTTATGCGGATAAAATGGTAACAGTTGCTTCGAGGTCTGTGCAAAGGTGTAATGGTTTAGGCGCTCGCATTTGGCAACTCAGTGTTGTGCGTGCATTGAGGGGTGCACTTGCAAATAAATGTTAATTAAGAAATTCTGAGACGCCTCGTGTTCGGCACGCACGTTAAGATTAAAAACTGAATGGGTAAGTTTTGGGGTGAAGGAGGCTCAGAGCACAAGCTCGAAGTGACGCCAAGGAATATGGAACCGAGTATATTAGGCACTGAAGGTGTACCGCCATTTGTAAAGGTGGAGCGTGAAAAGATAGTGAGGAAAAAGACACGCAGGCTAATATATGGCTAGCAATTAAGTGATATGGCAACAAAATGAGCGAAAATTCACCGAGACGGGGAAAATTTAACCACGTGGCAGCCAAAAAAAAAACAAAAACCAGCTCACAGTAATTACCAAACGTTTCAAACGAAATAAGAAGGACGGTATTTTATGATAGTTTTATGAGGGAAGGCTTTTTTACTCTGTGCAGCCATGGCGGGTTCTCTCAGAACACATAGCTAAAAGCGAGATTCAGTAAAGAAGGGCAATGCACATGTGGGAAGACAAGTAAACATTTAGAAAGGTTTTGATTCCCTGTGAAAATATACCGTTAGGAGTAGGTTTGTCCACGACTATACATGAAGCTTGAAACAGCAGGGTACATGCGGCAGCGTCAACATGGCTTGTCTGCCTCACGTTTACATTTTATACGTTTACGAGATTCCTGCCCTAATGACCGAATAATCCTGCCCTCTTCCCACGCCTGCTGAGTTTTCTGCTTCCGCTGAACGTGGCGCCAAGTCCACAACAATCGCTTGGTCTACATGCATTTTCCTCAAAGAAAGACAACAGCCTTATCTTGAATTTGCCGCCCATAGAGCAGAAATATTTCCATTGGCGAGGCGGATCATCAACGTCATCAAAATTTGAAAAGGACATTCACCACCACCTCAAAAACTGCTCATTTTAGTGAACACGATGCGTGAACCAGCATCCGCATTGCTGCTCTGCCTCACGTTCAACGTCGACAAGTTTGTTCACCTTCCCCTTTACTTGCTAGAAAAAAGAAACAATGACCCTTTTTTTATTTAGTCCCCGTGCTCTCAAGTGCGTTGTCATATTGCCTGTGGCTGCTTTTCAATTTTTTTGGCTGTTGTCAATTCGTGATATTACAAATACCACAGAACCTGGCACTACACAGTCTCCTTTGTAACAGCTAGACAAACTGCCTGGACATCCCTGAATAATAGAGTTATTAACGTGTGAAATCCAATGACCAAAAGGTCATAATTTCAGCACTAGCGGAAGCATAAAATGGTTAGGTTAACCGAATACATTCAGATTCACCGGTGAGCTATCAAGGAAAGTCAGAACATTCAAAATAAAGTTTTCATTGAAATAAGGATTGGCAGCTTAGGAGATATAACCAACTGAAGCAACTTTGGTGACACGGTTCTTCCACGCCGTCCTTGCACAGAGAGCATCCTAGAAAGCATCGCGGCTAACACAAGAACACCGGCGGTGACAAGTATCACCGTCAAACAGCTGATGTAACATGATGGTATTGTAGGCTGAACCATCACCTGAGACGACAACCATCTCCGAGCAGCCACGATTAGTGAAGCGCCCTACAAGGCTAGCAACGTCTGCGAACACGCAATCACTCACTCTTCTCGAGCCTGACACTTACGGCTTTCCTGACTAACCACAAGAGCAAGAGCCCATGACGTCCATCCGTGATTTCACAGACTGACCCGCACTGCTGAACATTCCTGCACCTTTTGACTCACTATTCAATACACTGAAGAATCGTGTACCAGAACCACCAGCAATAACAACCAATGCCCTATTCAAATCACCTCTAGAGCAGTCGGACGCCTGTCACTTCCAAAATGACGTGTCCCTCAATGAAGCCCAGGCGTCTGTAAAAGTACGGAAAATAGCCATCAAAGCGATGCCGGTAAAGTCTAGGTTTCCTGCTGGTCATGCGACTGTAGGTATCAGCATTTGAAGCACTACTACCTTCTGTGTCTTGGAGAGCCAGAAGAGAACAACGCCGCGAGAGAATAAGCTGGATTTTGCCGGGTTTCGGAGCTTTGCCTATTTGTCGAGGATACATATCAAACCACCCTACTGACCCACTGAGGCCAGTTGGGATCTACTCGACCAACTCAACTTGGTATAGAATCTACAATATTCTGCGCGTTAGTCGCACGAGCAGCACGACTGCCGCCAGAGAAACCTACGATGGCGGCACCACAGCCTATGGCACCCTCCTGAGTTAACATCGGCAGTTCTACACGTCAGAAACCAGCGTGTTCAATACCAGCAGCCCCAATGGCACAGCCTATGTCGACCACCTGAGACTTTCACTCCTCAGCAAGGCATGTCGTGGCGTGCACAAGAAAGACCAACTAGGTACAGCCAGCGTCCTCCACCGCAGACATTTTGCCAACTCTTCAAGTCGAACATCTGCGCGGCCAAGACAGACCGGCACGCAACAGTCAATGCAAATCTCCAAATGCAATTTAACAGGTGGCCTTGCAATATCGCAGCGTGGCCAAGTGTGAGGAAAAGAGAGCGAACCTCGGCCTCTGGAAAGAGCTCGACAATCTTGAAGCTGTAAGCAAGACGAAGGAGAATGAAATAGCAGGCCCGTAACAAAGGTGCTGTCTCTGTCTCAAATCTTTATATATATATATATATATATATATATATATATGTGTGTGTGTGTGTGTGTGTGTGTGTGTCTGTGTCATAACAGGTGGACACTTAAGGGCTTGTTCTTCCATGTTTTCACACAATAATACTGAAATCTAACAGACAATAATGTCAACAAAAGTATAGGGAAGATTATTAGCTGAAATTGTAAGGTAAATGTGCAGAAATAAAAGTGGGTGAAAAGATAACTTGCCGTGGGCAGGAAACAAACATGCGACCTTCGAATAACGCGTTCGTTGCTCTACCACTTAGCTACTACGGTGGCTATCCTCCCAGCCACTTTATTGGGTATATATACGAATATAAACGTGGGAGTGTCAGTGAGTGCCATCTGTAGCTATGGCGGCGAGTGTGGAACACTCTTATGAGCCTGTGTGGCGTCACGTAGCAAGTGAATCTAATACGAGCTGGAAGCTGACCATTTGCCCCTCGTATACAACCTAAGGCACCAAGTTATTGACTAAGGAAATGAATTTGATACGTAAAGGCTAGTTTTTTCATGTTTTGACACAATATTATTGAAATCTAACAGACAATACTGCCAAAGAAAGTATAGGGGAGTTTATTACACCACATTGTAGGGTAAATGTGAAGAAAAAAAATGCGTGAAAAGATAACTTGCCGTGGGCAGGAATCGTACCTGCGACCTTCGAATAACGCGTTCGATGCTCTTCTACCACTGAGCTACCACAGCGGCTATTCTTCCAGCTACTTTATTGGGTAATATATATATATATATATATATATATATATATATATATATATATATATATATATATATAAACGTATAAGTGCCAGTCAGCGCCACCTGTAGTCATCGTAGCGAGTGTGCAACACTTTCATGAACCTGTGTGGCGTCACGTAGCACGTGAACGTATTACGAGCAGGCAGCTGACCAATAGTCCCTCGTATACAACCTAAGGCACCTAGTCTGTTAGTACGAGACCCTCGTTATTGAATAAGGGAAAGAAGTGAATACTTAAAGGCATGGTTTTCTATGTTTTGAGCCAATACAACTGAAATATAACAGACAATAATACCAAGGAAAGTATAGGGGAGTTTATTGTACCAACTTATAACGTAAATGTGAAGAAAGAGAATGGCGTGAAAACATAACTTGCCGTGGGCAGGAACCGAACCTGCGACCTTCAAACAACGCGTTTGATGCGTTTGTGACGCTCGCATTTCTCGCAGCTTGAAACGTGTTTCTTTGTAATATCTCGCATTTGTGCCCCGCAAAAACGCTGCTCTGCTAGATGTAAGGTGCAAGAGAACACGAGGCGTCCTGGAGTTGGATATGTGTGTATTGTACGGAGAACGTCATATCAAAGACTTTCAGGTACAGCAAGTCAATTAAGGGCGCCAGCTGCTAATCAGTCTTGCACAACAGTCCATCATAAAGGCGAAAGCGATCACTACCTTTGAGACTGCGGGCGTCTGCGAACAAAAAGGTCTAAAGATAAGTCGTCTAGTTGTGGCCGCTTGAAGAACTTCGCGTCAAAAAACGTGTAAGAGACCGAAGCAAAACATGTGAAAAACACCTGCGCTGTCTTCCGCTGTGGTCATAGGGAGACGAGAAAGGCAATCAGCGTCCGAATGACGTCCCCTACTTTTGCACGAAATACTTAAGTCAAATTTTCTGAGGCGTAAAGCATATCGCGCAAGGCAGCAAGGATCTCGGAGGGTAACAAGCTAAATTAATGAATGACGGTCTGTTATATTCTTGAAAAGACTGCTGTGGTAGTAACAACGAAACTTCCGAATCACAAATACAGCCGCTAAGCATTCTCACTCTCACTTTGTCAACAAAACTTCCTCTCAGCCTTGATTAGAGATCGCTCTGTATAAGCAAAGGCATGCTCTGCTTTAGTGACCCTTAAGAAACACACGTGCGACGCCAATTCCAGTTGCCTCACTGTGCATTTCAATAGGCTCAAACGGATCGAAATGACGAAGAATATGATGTCAGTATAATCTTCAGTTTAGAACTGAGGCTTCACGTTCAGGTGCCCACTTGAATGGGCTGCCTTTTTGCAACCAGCTCGTCAATGGGTGCACAATGTGCGTGAATCTGGGCACAAAGCGACGAAAGTAGGATCATAAGCCCAAGAAGCTGTGAAGTTCCGTTAGTGTCAGGGGTGGTTTGAGTGTTCTGACTATTTCTAGTTAGCGGGAATCAGGCCAGACACTACGTTTGTGAACTAGGTGACTGATAGGTAACGCTTGTGTTCACCAAACCGGTACATATAGAGTTCAAAATCAAGCCAGCCTTTCCGACACAATATTAGAGAAGGCTCAAACAACGTTACGCTCTTGGAAGGTACGCCCAAAAATGATGAAGTTGTCCTCGTAGCATAAGCCCACCTCCCATTTAGAACCACAAAAGGAAAGAGTTCATAAATCTTTCAAAGGTGGTGGGGCCGTTGCGAAGCCCAAACGGCATCACTTTGAAATCGTACAGTTCATCAGGTTTCATGAATGCTGGCTCTTTCTTGTTTTAAGGGGGAATAAGTACCTGTCATTATCCTAATCACAGGTCTACTGAACAACGTACAAAGCCGAGTGTAAGCGGTCAATTACAACGTCAATTCGACGCAGCGCATGTACATTACTTTTCGTGAGGGTGTTCAGTCTTCCGTAATCAATGCAAAAGCGCCAGGAACTATCTGTCTTTTAACCACAAATGCCTCGTACTCTTCATGGTCTACACGACTCCTTGATGACCCTCTTTTTCAGCATTTTCTGAACCTGATCAGTGATAACTATGAGTCCTGATGACGACACTTGGTAAGGGTTCCACGTGATCGAATGAGTGGCTCTAGTGTCAAATTTATGCTATGTGTGAGAACACGGTAAAGGCAGTGGCTCCTCTACTTGGCAAAAGTCAAACACAGAAGCATGTCGTCTCAACAGGTGGTGTAATGTCTGCTGCTCGTGTGACCAATAAGAGGCGCTATCATGCCTACGATCTGTGACTCGTAAAAGTGACTGCGCTCTCAAAGGACTGCACTTTGATCGCTTTCATCGTTGGAAATGACCACAATGAAATTTTCAGTGGAAGCATCGAAGACACCGAGCTTCATTGCTCGAGGAAGGACAATCGGCATAGGTGAACAGTTCAGTGCCCACCGAAAGATTACTCCATCAACCAACGAGGAACGAGTGTGCCTTTCTTAGCACATTGAATGATGGCAGGTTAAACGACAGCGTCAATAGATGTGGGAGATAATGGAACGCATACCGCAACTGACCTGATTGAACACGGTGGCACTGTCAGTTCATCGGAAATATTCAGACCGTCCTGCGCCGTCATCTATATTTCATCGACAAGAGCAGGACAACGCCATTGCTAACGAAAATTTCACTGGGTTCACAGACGACGAAAGTGCCACACCCTTGAAGAAAGTCAACACCGAAAATACTCTCATGTGTACAATGCCGCAGCACAAGAAAAAAACACTGTTTGGAACACTTTTCCTGTCAATAAGATGCTGGCGCACAAACTTCAAAGAATGAAGTTCTTCCCAACCAACGACACGAAATCTTGTTGATTCGCCGCAAGAAAACTTAACTTTGCAGCCAATGCAATTTTTGGAACAAATACTCATAACTGATATTGCGATACCTGTGCCCACCAAAGCATTTGTACAACGCCATCTATTAGCACACGTATCTTGTTCTTGGACATTATAACTGGTGGAGGCATCTGAAGCGAGTCCCGCTGTGCGACCCTACCTCCATCGGTTGCGCCGGCTAGTTTCCCGATGGGGGCTGTGACGACAGGCTTCGTCCCGGTGAAGATAAGCGATACAGTCAGCCACATGGTGGCATCGAACCACGGTCAGAAGCTGAAGAACTGACACGGCGACTCTCTCGCTGTGAGGTACTCCTGGAATAGGCGGGCAAATGACCGTTTTTGTGACCAGTGCCCACTGGATGCACGACCCACACGAGGCAACCGCATTCCTTTTCAGAGGTACCATATGCCTCTTCCTTGCCGCTGAGTTTTCAAATTAAACACAAAACTGGCCTTTCGTTACCAGCACTGTCTTCCTGGCAATATGTAGCTCCCATGCCGCAATCACTCGCCTCTCATTGAATCATGAGCCTCTTAGAGAAATAAGGGGCCATGAGAAAGGGCTTTTCGCTTAGGGCCTGTTTTAGCTGGTGAAATGCATTGTCCTTTTCTGAGTCTTATATTACTTTAAACGGCTCGGACTTTCGAAGTGCGTCAGTTAGAAGGCTTGCAAGGCTAGAGTAGCTTTGCACGTAATGCTGATAGTTTCCAGTTAGGACCAAGAATGCTCTTACCTCAGATTTTGTGGCTGGCCGTGGATAGTTCACGACGGCGGCTACCATAATTTCCGAAGGTCTATGCCGGCCACGCCCCACAACGTGTCCCAGGTAAGACACCTCGCCGTAGCCTAGGCGACATTTAGTAGGTTTCAATGTAAGACTTGCCTCTTTCAACCTGTTCATCATGACGCGTAAATGCTCGAAATGTTCTTTGCAGTTGTTCGAGAAGAAAGCGACATTGTTAAAATACGGCAGAGCCAACTCAGAGAGGCCTTTAAGAACGCAGTCCAATAAGCCTGAAAAACAAAAGGGCGCAGTTTTCAGTCCAAAGCACAGCTTAAGCGGACGTTCCGTAAGGGGGACTTGGCAATACCCTCTCACGAGGTCTAACGTGCAAATATAGCTGGCCTCTGATACAGTTTCTACCCTCTTCTCTACGTTTGGTATCGGGTGAGTTTGTTCTATAGTTGTGACGTTAAGACGCCGGTAATTGATGCATGGCCACAGATCTTTTCCCGGCACTTGAACCAATATTAGAGGAGATGTATAGTCACTCTCGCCCGGTACTAAGACTTCCAACTCCAGCATTTTAACAATCTCCTCTTTCATGACATGCTTTTGCACAGGGGAACAACGATACCGCTTGCTACGAATTGGCTCCTCACAAGTTAGCTGGATATCGTGTTCAATCACCGTCGGGTTTCCGGAAAGGTCCCAAAACACGTCTTCACACTCGGAAACAATCCTTCTCAGGTCCTCTTTCTGGACTTCACTTGACCTAGGCACTAGGTTCAACTGCTAAAAAATTACCTCTGATCCCCTTTTATATACATCTATAGAACTGAAAATGTCTGATCCCTCTTCCTCTGAAGCATTCAACAGCAGATTTACGACCGCTTGACGTTAAACGTATGGTTTCAACAAGTTACTGTGGTAACTTTCTTCGGTCGCCTTCCTAATTTCATTTCATAATTGGTATCAGAAAGCTTTGATATTACTTTGGCGGGCACTTCTCAGTGAACCTCAAGCCTGCTTTTTTTTGACGGATGCAGCAGCATTACCTGATTACCTACTTGAAAAGCGCACTTCTTCAATGATTTGTCGTAGTACTCCTTCGACAACACTTGTGCAGCCTTCTTGTGGCTTTGCACAAGAAGGCTGTGGTTTTTCCATGTCTCTGAATGAGGTTTAGAACATACGCAACTACATAAGGGTCTTCATCGAATCCCTCTCAGAACTCGCGTAGCATTCACAATGGTGTTCTCAAACTCCTGCCATACACAATCTCTGCAGGACTAAAAGCAGTGCTCTCATGAGGAGCTGATCTCTAAGGGAACATAGTGGGAGGAATACACTCTTCGCAGTAACACTTGTGCTCGTAGCATAGAGCTCTCAGTATCCGTTTCAGAACGGAAAGCATACGCTTTACCGGATTAAATTGCGGGTGATGGACCGAGTTGTGCACTGCTTTTATTCCACATTTACCTGAAAGGTAGAGGTAAGGCAGCTGGTGAAGACACTACCATTGTCGCATTAGATTTCAGAAGAAAATCCGACGTGTGCAAATATAGTTAGCAGTGCATCTACGACATGAGGGGAATGAGCTCTTAATCGGTAACGCTTCTGGCAATTTTGTCGCTAAACAGAGCGCCGTCAAGATGTACCGAAAACCTTGCCTTGACTCTGGCAATGGCCCGAAGATATCAATTACTAAGCGCCAGAAAGGTACTGTGATAATTGGCACTGGCTTCATGGGTGCCTTATACTTGTCCGTAGATTTCCCTGCTCTCTGAGAAGTGTCGCATGAGCGTACAATGTCTTCGACATACTTCCAGCATTTCGGCCATCAAAAGTCAAGGTAAAACCTAGCAGTGGTCTTCTTTGCGCCGTGATGCCCTGCCCACGTGTTTTCATGCTCCAGTTCCAAAAGTTGGCGACGATATTTTTGTGGCACCAAGAGCTGCTCATTTTTGCGACCTTGCGCATTTGTGTAGCTCCGATACAGGAGCCCTGCTTTCTTCAAAAATGAAACATTCTTTTTCCTTTTTCGCAAGTTTACGCTTTCCATTAGCGCTTCAATCGAGAGGTTCTCACGCTGCTCTCGAGTGAGCGTTTCTCTATCAACCCTCGACAGCTCACTCCAACTTTTCGCTACAGGCGAGAGCATTGCACCCCTCTCGCTCTGATTCAATGGCGCCATGTCGTGTCCTCCACTTTCGGAGACCGCACCAATTGCTTCGGCGATGGGCCGCTCGAGTGACTGCTCAAATGCTCACATGAAGAATTTCCTGTCTGAGGTTCCGTCGACTTGCCGCCAAGGTCACACAGATCAGTAGCTTTTGAACTTGGTGCTTCACCACATTAAGCAAGATGAAGCTCTTGCGAAAGTTTCCGCGCTTGCGATTGCGTGAGGGCCATCTACGCTAACTTGGAGAAGAACAATTTACCCTGCTCTTTGAGGAGCTGCTTAGAATTATTAGAAAATAGATAAGGAAAATGATCGGGAAGCGCAGCAGACACAGTCACTTCAGTGTGAAACTTACCGAACGAGCCTTCAATGACAACCGTTGTGATTGGTAAGCAAGCACTCTGCTCCTCGGCGACTTGTCTAATCCAGGCGCATTCTCCTGTAAAGTCATCCTGAGACACCAACAAAGGAGGATGGACAACGTCCATGGTTGCCGCTGAGTCTCGAAGTGCTCTACACGTTTTCCCAACCACTATAATTTCTTGAAGATACGGCTCTAACAACCGCATGTTCTTTTCCGATTCTCGGATTGTTGCGGAAGGAAAATTTTGCTCACAGTTTATCGCGATGTGCCCTTACTTTTTGCTGTTGTAGCAGATTAGCGGCTTCCGTGATTCAAACGCCCGTGTGGTAACAGTGCGTTGTTTGGGAACCGCACTCAATTATTCCACTTCCACTTGCTCTTCCCCTGCATTGTGCTTCGTACGAGACGGGTCTTTCTTGAAGTTTTGGGGCGGAGCGGGTTTCCGTTGTTCAGGCTTCTTTGAAAAGCCCTTTTTCCTTTCAGCCTTTTCAACGCACACTGCCCTGCTATGCAACTTTCGGCGAGTATATTACTCCTCAGCTAACTACGCTGCCTTGTTTAGCTGTACTTCACTAAGTTTGTCCTGTATCCAAAGCTTGGCATCCTCCTCGATGCAGCGGTATAATAGGTCCAATGCGATGGATTCTACCACTTTATTGCGATCGTCATAAACACCTTCGCCCTCGAGCCATTCATTAAATTGGCTTTAAGACAAAACGCGAAGTCAACGTGTGAATCATTCCCCTCTTTAGCATAGCGGAACCTTTCGCTGAAAGCCTTGGATGACAGCTTATAACGTTTCAAGAGCTCTTCCTTAACCTGGTCATAGCTCTCAAACGCTTCCCTCGACAAGCACGTTATTACGTCGGCCACTTCGCCGAGAAGGAGAGCTAACAGGTTCTGCGCCCAAAGAAACCGCTCCAAACCATTTCCCTCACAGACATGTTCAAACTTGACGAGATACTTCGCCATGTCCTCGCCTACTAGGAACGGTGGCAGTTGGTCCCCGATTCTATAACCGCTGACCTGAACTGTCGGACAAGCTACGCTAGGCGCCTACAAACACTGTAAGATTGCCAATTCTATTCGTTTCAATACGAAGCGCTCTTGTCTCTCGGTCTCCTCACACTCGCTACGTTCGCGCCTTTCAGCTTCTTTGCTGCGTGCTTTTATATCCACCCAGGCCTCATCGACTTCTTCAGCCGACACTCCTTCATCCTTTATGATCGCTAGGATGGCTTGTTTTCGTTTCACACGGCCCAAAGTAAGGCCGAGTTCCTCACAAATTTCGAAGATTTCCTTCACTTTAAGGTTCTTCATTGTTCACACTATCCTCTTGCTGTTTGCCCCTGTTAAGAATCTACTTTCCGTACCCACTATAGGTTGACTAGCAAGACGCGCAAGCAATTTTTAACACTCCCGTGTTTACACCCTTCGCAATAACTTTGGTTTCAAAGCACTTTGACTTTACTTGAAACCATCATAGCTCACTTTAATGCTTCAAACAGCCCTTCTTTAAACTAATATAACCAGTGCTAGAGTAATCTGATGAACTAAGGGTAAAACATCAGGCACTCACCGCATCGGTGTTGCTGACACCGGCCGATGCCACCGCTGCCAACACTGTGACGAAGACGAGACGCCAACACGGTACCGAAGGCACCACTGCTCCGAACTCCAACGACACGGTCACCAGCCGTTTGGTAGCGTGTGTTACTCAGCTGGCGACTGCTTCTGTGCAGAGCTGATAGACGAGCGGATGAGACGACGGTGAGTTAAGGCAATGTGTATGCACTGCAAAGAAATAGAGTAATTACAAATTCGGCACTTGGGCCGACAGTTTAGAGACTTAAAAAGCCGAGCTCTCTTCTCTGACACATAGGTCTACGGCTGGCGACGCGCCACAGGGCTTTTTTTGTAGGCACCTGGTGGATTCTTTGAGTAACCAAATGTCCAACCAGAAGCTCTGCTGGCCGTGATGTCGGAATCCTCAAATGGGGCCCGCCGCGGCGCATGGTTGCACCAAGGACGAACGATGTTGCCACGCATTGCGTAAGACTCGCCAGTCACGAAGGCGCCGATTGCTGCGCGTGGTAGCAGCCAGGGATGTGTGACGTTCTCATGCATTGCGTGAGACTCACCAGACTGGAAGGCGCCTATAGCTTCAATGGGCTCGCGGGCTGAGGGAGCTCGTGGTGTGTTGCATGACAGACCGACGCTGCCGCTTGATAACGTCGTTAGGCGGAACGCGTCAGGCGGGCTCGATCGCTGGCCTTTTGCAGAGCATTGACGTTCGGTGTGGACTCGCAGGCGTAACAATGCCAAGTTAAGGGGGTGACCACGAGAGCACCCAAACATGAGCGGCTAAATGGATGGATAGATGGATACGCTCAAAGTCGCCTAAGTTTGGTAAGAAACGCTTCGCATTTAAAACAGACAACGCCCAATCCTGGGCCAGATGTTCTATTCTCCTTTTCTTTCTCTGTTTCGCTCTAGCTGGCTGCGTGCCAAAGCTTCAATGCCGCTTTTCATTACACTCAGCCTAACTGCAAGCGCGGGCTGCCAATAATGTCTCCAGGGGGTGACAAAGACCGCGTCACAGTGGCCACACTCGGTCTTGCCCAAACTTTATTTGCCCAAGGATACCTCAAAGGTGGTTTCGGTTGCAGACACTACTTATGTCGCCGTGGTCTTTGTCTATGTACCTGTGGCCGTTGGTGCCTGGCGTACATCTTGTGTTGCGGTGGTCTACAACAATGACCATGCTACGTCACTGCTTGGGGATCTGCCAGTGTGTTTTACGGTGGATAGACTGAGCTCCGCCGTTGCGGTTGGTTTCAATGAAACCTTGCCTACACTGTCACTGTCGGGCGTATTTACTTTTTCCGGATCCCCAAAAGCCCAGTCGACGCTTGTTTTGCTGTAGCTATACAACAAGGGCAAGACACTGCGCATTCACAATTGTTGAATGAGCAATGTGCTGAGTTGGCCACGCTGTTTTTGAAGGATGAAGCTGCAGTGGCATGATTTCTCGCCAGGTAGTGAAGAACCAGCAGCGAGAATCTGAACTGATGATCGATGCACCTTACGCTTTTGAAGCTGCTCTGTTCTGTTCCTCGAGATGCTCGAAGTGTCCTTCCTCGAGAAAGTGCTGAATAAATTGGAGCCGTACTACTCAAAAATAGTGTCACCAGCAGGAGACTTGCGGTTCACCACGAGGTTCTCGATGGCACTGATGACAGCCGTCTCTGGCACGGTGGCATTTTTCATGGACGTAGCTCTCAACACACCTAGCGTGTAATCAACGTCCGCGTTCCTCACCGAAATACCTGCCATGGCGCCCAGGCATGCAGGGCCACCTGGTTGAAGCTCATCTTGTCAGCCTCACTGAATACGCTTAGATTGTGAAGTGTTGGGTATCCATCATAATACTAGCATCCGTGGACTGCAATGCGTGTGTTGTTATGTGGTTTAGTACATGTGCCGGTGTTTTCAAGTGCCGGTGTGATAACAAGTATGAGCGAAGATGTCTTCGTCTATGCGGATGGGAACCACACTCAGCCACTTGCTCAGATGTTTAAAAGTAGGTTAACGAGGTAGAGTTTAGCATATCTTGAACACGGTCTCTGTACGAGGTTTGGCTGCGCAGGTGTCTGTTGGTAAGGTGCGGTTTGCACTTTCAGCATCGTGAAGAGGACTTTGTCGAGCTTCAACCATAAAGAAAGACACGTCAAGCTCATTGGAGGCGTCATAACGATTAGGGCTGAAAGTAGCAGCCAGTGCTGCACACCATTACGGCAACGACTTTCGCTTGATGCCGTAGTAGTTGTCCCATGTCTTGGCTGCGCCTCATAGATGGTCTTTGACGAAGAACCATTTGTGGACATCAGACCAGGCATATGAGACCCGAGCGATGTTGAATAATACAAGAAGAGAATGATGATGATGGAACTAGTGTGCGGTGTGTGCGGGGCGTGGCAGAATGATTTGGAATGGTCGACAATAGATGCATTCATGCAGCAGTTCTCCGGGCAATACATTCGGTTGCTTCCCATCTTTTCTACGAGGAGGCTTCTGTTATTTTACAACCGATGTGACTATCTCTAACCATGTGTCACCATAGTCATGCAATCTGAAAATTCCACAAGATCTGAAGAAGCCTGATGTAGTAAAACGGAAGGCGTGAAACAGGAAAGTGTGGACATAAAACAGCCCTGATGGACTGGGAGCTGTACGAAGGTTCCTGAAGCTCTCTGCCTTGATCAGCTGGGCTGGACTCCACGTACTGTGAGTAAATTGCCTGCGTCCTGCATTGCCTCAGCGGTGCTCAATGCAGGAATAATGCAGGGTAGAGCGCGGTGCTCGTCGCTGTCACGGTGCTGAGCGTGACGAAGAGTCGCGTGATTGTACGCTGCATGATCGCGATGCAATCTGGTGGTTCACACGAGGAGCCCGAGGAAATGTCCGAAGAAATAGAAGACGATCCCTGCAAACAACGGAGCGGGATCCTTGGGACACAGAGCTGCGATAACGCCCTTCAGAAGCTCGTGTGTCGATAATGTCCTTAGCATGACGATGTCTCCCCGATAAGCGTGAACGGCGTCCCCGGACAATAGGAGGCTCGGCGCTTTTTTGACGGCGGCGGGGTAAACCTGCCTATTGGCAACCAAGCAGGCTCGGACGCCGCCCTCAAATGGTGGCGTGGTTTCGACCGGCAAGTGTCTGTTTCGACCGGTGTGCCGGCGTGGTGGCACCACGCCGGTCGGAACAGACACCTGCCGGTTGCTTGCCCACAGCCACCACGCTGGTTTCTTGCCCACAGCCACCACGCCGGTTCCGACCGGCGTGGTAGATGTGGGCGAAAAAGCGTGCACGGCATTTCTAAGATAGGGAGATGCTGTTGCCGATGACCCACGAAGACAGGTGGCTTCAGCCGGAAGGTTCGAAGGTTCAGTAGAGAGACTGCACCATTGTGATGCAGACAAACAGGGACAATGCCCTATCCCTGGCCATCTGTTTTATATATATATATATATATATATATATATATATATATATATATATATATATATATATATATATATATATATATATATATATATATATATATATATATGAAACTAAGTGGATACATAACGGCTCCGCCTGTCGTGATGTTAAAAACAAACTGTGTGTTTTTATTGAGGGCGTTAGTGTTGCAGATTTAGCAGATACTGGATCTTGTGTGTCTGTGATTTCCTTTTTTTTCAAAGTCACATTGCCTCCTGCCACAAGGCACTCATTTTCTGTCGCTGTCCGAGCCGTGGTCGGTTAGTTCTTGCATGGTTCGTTGGGCCTTCTTGTTGAGGTTTTGAGGGATGGTCGTGTCTTCGATGTTTATTTCCCCATGTGCGCCGGGATCCACTTGAGGTATTTGGGTACAATTTTGCCGTTCTGGAAGTCTGCTCTGCGGTTCAGGATTTTGGCTGCTTCGGTGGAGACCCATCTCTCTGTGAAATTTCTTGTGATCTGTACTTTTTGTGTAACCTTTGTGATCTGTAACTACAGACCTTGGTTTTCTCTTGTTGCACCAGATTTCTGTCTTATGTTATTGCTGCATATATCAATATATATATATATATATATATATATATATATATATTTATTTATTGGGAGTAATAATTCCATAAGCTAGTTATTCTTCGCAAAGGTATGGAATGTGGCACAACAGGAGCGTTGTTAATAAAGATAAATATATTTATTTCCCAAGTTTCGGAAGGGGTCCTCCCTGCATCAGGGGATGAGTTCTTCTTCAATATATATATATATATATATATATATATATATATATATATATATATATATATATATATATATATATATATATATATATTTATATAAGGGAAAGAAGTGTATACCTAAGGGCTCATTTTTCCGTGTTTTCACACAATAATAATAAGATCTAACAGACAGTAATGCCAAGGAATGTACAGGGGAAGTTATTAAAACCAATGGAATGTAAATAGGAAGAAAGAAAAGTCGATGAAAAAATAACCAGCCGTGGGCAGGAATCAAACCTACGACCTTCGAATAACGCGTTCGGTGCTCTAACAACTGAGCTACCATAGCGGCCTTCCCTCCATCCACTTTTTGGGGTTTATATGTGAATTTAGAAGTAGGAGTGACAGTCAGCGCCATCTATAAGCCAAACGACGAGTGTGAAAACACTCTTATGCGCATGTTTGGCGTCACGTAGCACGTGAACTTATTATGAGCGGGCAGCCGAATAATTGTCTCTCTTATACAACCCTAAAGACACCAAGTCTGCCATTACGAGACCCTCGTTCAATGAAATAAGGGAAAGAAGTGTATACCTAAGGGCTAGTTTTTCCGTGTTTTAACACAATAATAATGAGATCTAACAGACAGTAATGCCAAGGAATGTACAAGGGAAGTTATTAAAACCAATGAAATGTAACTAAGAAGAAACAAAAGTGGATATATATATATATATATATATATATATATATATATATATATATATATATATATATATATATATATATATATATATATATATATATATATATATATATATATATATATATATATATATATATGCACGCAAAAGCCGGCACAGCCTACCTGGAAGAAAGTGGCTGGTTTATTTATTCGTTTACTCAGTTACCCTCAAGGCCCGAGGGCATTACAGAGGGGAGTGGGTACATACATACATGTACAGCATACAAAGCAAAATACAACAACAGAAAAATTGCAATCATCGCTTGCTACAGGGTTGAACTGAGGCTACGTACAAATAAAATTCGTGACGGCAATTTTAAATAAAGCAGCATCTTTTATACCAACATTATCACAAGGAAGATGATTCCAACATACAGATGTTTTTGGCACAAATGAATCATGAAAACACTTGGTGTGCGCTAAAGGAAGTCCTACTTTATGGCGATGATCAATGCGAGTGGAAACGTAAGTTGGTTGGGCCAATAATCTGCTTCTGAGTAACGGATTGGTGAAGTAAATTTTATGGAATATACACAGCCGAGACACTTTCCTGCGAGGAGACAGTAGGGGTAATGCTAGTGAAGTTTCCATTGATGTGACGCTCGAGGTGTGATGGTAATTTGAAAGGATGAAGCGCGCTGCCCGATTCTGCACTCGTTCTAACTCATAGATAAGGGAGTCATGACCAGGGTCCTAAACAGATGCTGCATATTCTAATCTGCAACGTACCAATACTTTGTAGAGTAAGAGTTTCAAGGAAACGGGTGCCTGATTAAAATTTCTTCGAAGGGAACCCAACGTGCTATTAGCTTTACCTGCAATATATTCAATGTGTGTCTTCCAAGACAATGTAGAAGTTATGTGGATACCCAGATACTTATAAGAATTTACTACTTCGAGAAGAATATTATTAATATGATACGACCTGATACTAGTGCTGTGTCGATTAACATGCATGTACTTGCATTTGTTAACGTTTAACGCCATGCCCCAAGTCTCACACCATTCCTGAACCCGATCCATATCAGCCTGCAATTCTAGAACGTCTGAATGACCCTTAATTGCCTGATAAATTACGCAGTCATCTGCGAAAAGACTCACTGAATAAGTAATGTTTAGAGGCAAATCATTTATACAGACCAGAAAGAGCAATGGTCCCAACATGGAGCCCTGTGGGACCCCAGAGCCAACCGGGATCCTGGGCGAATCAAAGTTATTAACAGTTACAAATTGGGAACGGTTACTAAGAAAAGCAATCACCCACGCGAGAACGTTATCATCTATATTGAGGCTCCGTAATTTTAAAATGAGTAAATCATGAGGTACTTTGTCAAACGCTTTTGAGAAATCTAAAAAGATACGGTCAATGGGTGAGCCGTTGTCGAGAGTAGAATGCAAATCATGTATGAAACATATTAGTTGCGTTTCACAGGAAAAGTTTTTACGAAATCCATGCTGCGAATCAGTAAAGAAAGAATTGCCCTCTAAAAATTTTACAAGCTGCGAATAAATTACGTGTTCCTATATTTTGCATGATATCGAAGTGATTGATACTGGTCTGTAATTTTCCGGACAAAGTTTATCACCTGACTTAAAGAATGGAATAATTCTTGCCACACTCCAATCATCCGGAAGACAGCCCGCTTCCAGAGATTGCTCAAATATTTTTGTTAAGATTATGGCGCTGTAGACTTTAGTGTTGATTAAAAACTTGGAAGTAATGTCGTCAATTCCGGCGGAAGACAAGACTTTAAGATTTTCTATTATTTTTTGTACACCTGCTGTGTCGAAACGAATTGCTTCCATCGGGAGATAACCACTAGCTTGATAAACAGGGTTTGAACCTTTGTTGAGGAGACCTGACACTGCCGCCGCGAAGGTGTCACAGAGAATAACAGCGCAGTCATCTTTATGGGTTACCCCGTCCAAAGTTTCAAGTGTTATTTCGCGAGTATCTTTTTTATTCACCACCCTCCAAAATTGTCTCGGGTTGTTGGCTAACATATTGGGGAGTGTGTTATTAAAGTAGGTTTCCTTTGCTGCTTTTGTGGCCCTCCTATATTCCCCATTAGCAACGTAGTAATAATCCCATCTGGCCTGCGAGTTAGAAACTTTAGCGGACCGAAACAGCCTTTTTTTCTTATTAGCCAACCTTTTCAAAGATTGGCAATACCAGGGAGCATGCTTGTTGGTGGTGACTAGCCTCAGGGGAACAAACGTTTCAGTCAGGTATGCTACTTTTTCTTTGAACAAAATCCAGTTCGAATTAACGGAACGAGCCTCGAATTCATCAAGATAGCTGTCCAGAAATAAACAAAGTTCTCTATTGATGGCATCAAAATCGGCAGCAGCGTAATCTCTAATGCGCTTAGTATAATTTTCATGGTGACGAACGCAAACATCCATAGTGAAATGGAGCAAAGAATGATCACTTAATTGAGGCAAACAAAGTGGAGACATGAACAGGTCAGGCACGTTGGTTAACACGAGATCTAAAACGCTCGAAGTAGTAGGTGTAATGCGGGTTGGTTGGGTGACAATTTGCGTAAAGTTGAAATCAGAACAAAAGCTCAAAAAATTATAACTGTCAGTAGAGAACGGACTTAACTGAGGTACATCACTGGACCAAAATATATTTGGGTAGTTAAAGTCTCCGGCTAAAAGGACTGGTACATTAGGAAAACGTTCCATAACTATGTTAACCGCATCGTGAAGGCTATTGGCAAAGCTCGGATCGCAGGACGGTGGACGATAGCAGATACCCAAAATAATCTTTTTATAACATGTGCAAATTTCAACAAATATGATCTCTAAATTGGTTACAACAGGCACTAAAGACGAAGAAATATGATCCGCTACAGCAACAAGTACACCACCGCCGTATCTATCACCTCTATCACGACGATACACATTGAAACGCTTTGTAGAGTCAAACAATTCACTGCTGTTAATTTTTGAAGTAAGCCACGTTTCAGTTAACAATACAACGTCAGCGTCACATGAGTCGACCGCCGCATTTAGTTCATCGCGTTTCGATAAGACACTCCTGATGTTCGGGAAAAGAAAAGAAAGCGAATTTTTTGGGCACCACCCCCCACCCCTCGCGTGTCGCTACTGCGGCGAGTTTGCAGCTGATAACGGTGCTCTGGATACTGAGGGTTCGCTTGAAAGCTGCCGATTAACGAATTCCCCAGAGGCGCCGCCAAACTCGTACACACTGTCGTCAGAAAAATCGTAACTGTAACGTTTATCACCTATGTGCAACTTATTGTACCTAATCTTAAAAGAAACGTCCCGTTGTTTGGCAAATTCTACAAGCTTTTTTCGCGCCTGCCTTGTTTGAAGGGAATAATCCTCACTTACAGTGATGCCATTCTCTTTGAATTTTCCGCTGAGCGATAGTAATTCCTGCTTTAACCTAAAAGATGCAAACTTAGCAATAACTGGTATATTTTGGTTGGGCCTGAACGTTCCTAGCCTGTGTACTCGCTCAAGAGCTTCGCTCGGCACTGGTGACTTAAAAACGGTACAGATCTCTTTAACCAGTTTTTCTTCAGTTTGGTTCCATTTCTCCTGCGGACAGTCTGTCAAACTGTAGAACAAGAGGTTATTGCGTCTCATTCTATCCTCAAGCTGAGAATGTTCATCGTGTAACCTAGCGTTTTCTCTGCTCAGATGGTCAGTTAGCTGCCTCAGCTGCAAAAGTTCGTCCCCGACCTCGGCGTTGTCACACGCTTTTGCTTCGACAGCGGCGAGCCTACGGTCGATGTCGTTAACTTTGCGCTCGATTGCTTCCTGGTTGTTTCTAATTTCATTCACGCTAGATATTAACTTCACTTGGTCCTGTTCCATTTTTTCGGTTCGAGAGTTCACGCTCTGCAGAAGAGCAAACATGTCACTAAATTTTGGCTCATGAGCCCTGTTCGATACGTCAGACTCAGGAACCTTTTTATTGGGCCCTGGGTTTTCTTCAAAGTTGCCAGATAGCAAAACAAGCATAGATATAACATCTACACATTCACTAAACAGTGACAACAAGACTCCCGGGTGTGGGAACAGCATCAAGCACACATTGTTGGACTTCTTTGCATATAGAGGAGTATTGTTACTAACCTGTGTGAACAAGCGAGCAAAGTTACGGTGCCGCATTTTTGCGCTGTTCCCACGCCCACTGGAGAGGCCAGGTTCGTGCCATCCGTTTTTATCCTGGGCGAAGGATCAGGCGTTGGAAATGTTGTTGATGAACTCTCACCATCTTGTTCGCCGAGCACAGTGCATCGTATTTAATTTATTAAATAAGTTATCCGTAACATTATTGGTGGAGGTGGACGACTTCCGTACCTCGATGGAAACGCGCAGCGGTTGCAACACCGGGGACCCTTCGGCTACTTCAACTGCCAGTGCCTCATCCCCACCGGTCTCTCCATCCGAGTCGACAACCTACGTCACCCTGCCACCCCTGCGGGATCCTGGAGCTTTCTCCGCTGACGGCACCATCGACGTTGACTCCTGGCTGCACCGGTACGAGCGAGTCAGTGCTACCCACCTCTGGGATCCCACGCTCATGCTCGCCAATGTTGTGTTCTACCTCGACGGCACGCCGCGGACATGGTTCGAAACCAACGAAGCCGAAATCACAAGCTGGGATCTTTTGAAATCGAAGATCCGTGATCTTTTCGGCGATTCATCTGGTCATCAGCTCGCTGCCAAGAAGACTCTCGCCACTCGCGCCCAGATGTCTACTGAATCGTGAATCGTGAATACTGAATGGTCAACCTGCTTATGTTACTTAGACGACGTTATCATTTTCTCGCCCACATTCGACTCCCATCTCAAGCGTTTATCGGCGATTCTTGAAGTTTTTCGTCGAGCCGGACTTCAACTGAACTCGTCGAAATGCCACTTTGCTCGTCGTCGAATAACCGTATTTGGCCACATCGTCGATGCCGCAGGAGTCCGCCCGGATCCCGAGAAAATTCGCGCCGTCACGGACTTTCCTGTTCCGAAGTCAACAAAGGACGTTCGCAGTTTTGTGGGCTTGTACTCTTACTTGCGACGGCTTGTTAAGGACTTCGCCATCATTGCACGCCCACTCACAAACCTCCTGAAGAAGGACACCCCATTTTTTTGGGGCGCTGATCAAGCCGCATCCCTTTCCCAGCTCACGACGCTCCTTATAACACGGCCGATTTTAGCCCATTTCGATCCATCAGCTCCAACCAAGGTTCGCAACGACGCTAGTGAGCATGACATCAGGGCAATGCTAATGCAACTTCATTGCGGACATGAACGTGTTATGGCATATGCAAACCACCTGCTATCTACAGCCGAGCGCAACTATTCAATCACGGAACGTGAGTGTCTCGCTCTCGTGTGGGCAGTCGCCAAGTTTCGCCCATACTTATACGGGCGTCCATTCCGGGTAGTCACCGACCATCACGCGCTCTGCTGGCTGGACTCATTAAAGGATCCCACAGGACGCCTCGCTCGTTGTTCCCTACGATTACAAGAATACACGTTCACCGTAACGTACAAAACAGGGCGGTCACACCAGGATGCTGATTGCTTATCACGCTACCCTGTGGAAGAGGCTGCCCATACTGACACCTTTTCAGACCTTCTGTCTGTGACGCAGCTACTCAACCTTGGCCACGAACAACGCCTGGATGCTTCCCTGCGAACCATCATTGGCAAGCTTGAGTAAGGCCTCGCGATGGATCTCTACAAATGTTCCTGGTAAAAGACGGCATCCTGTATCGCCGTAACCTCGATCCATATGGCCATGACTTGCTCCCCGTCATACCAGCACATCTTCGTGCGACTGTTCTCAACCAACTTCATGACGCTCTTTTGGCGGGCCACTTGGGTGTCTCTCACACTCACGACCGTGTACGTCGTCGTTTCTTTTGGCCTGCTCTTGCCCGCTCTGTTCGACGCTACGTCACCGCTTGTGAACCCAGCCAGCGCCGCAAAAAGCCATCTTCCCTACCAGCTAGATTCCTTCAGCCGATCGACATTCCCATTGAACCTTTTTTTCGAGTTGGCCTCGACCTGCTTGGCCCATTCCCGATCTCCAGCTCAGGCAACAAATGGATCACTGGGCCACTGACTATGCGATACGGTGCGCTATCACACGAGCACTTCCGACGAGTTGCGCAACCGATGTGGTGGAGTTTCTGGTATATGATATTATTTTCATATACCAGAAATTATTTTCATATACGGAGCTCCACGCCAACTTCTTACTGACCGGGGCCGCACCTTCATATCGGCTGCCGTTGATGAAATCCTGCGCTCTTGCTCTGCCAAGCACAAGTTTGCCACTTCGTACCATCCACAAACGAACGGTCTTACGGAGCGCCTCAACCGCACCATAACCGACATGCTTTCTAAATACGTAGCGGCCGACCACCAGGACTGGGACGTTCATTTGCCATTTGTGACGTTCGCATATATTTCGTCACGTCACGACACTGCCGGCTATTCACCATTCTATCTTGTATACGGCTGAGAACCCGCCCTACCATTTGACACCTTGGTGCCCTCGGTCACGGAGTATGCCGGCGAAGCCATCGCGCGAGCCGACCACGCACGCCAACTCTCCCGCAGCCGCCGCCGCCTGCAGGCTTCACAGGAGCACCAAAGACAGCTCTACGATTCCCATCATCGAAACGTGCACTTTTCACCGGGTTCCCTTGTCCCCCTCTGGTCCCCCACTCGGCGTGTAGGGCTTTCTGAAAAACTGCTGTCACGCTACACTGGACCATACCGCGTCGTTCGCCAGGTGACTGACGTTACATATGAGATCATTCCAGCCGATTCAACGTCATCATCGTCACCTTCGGGTGACATCGTGCACATAGCTCGAATCAAGCCCTATCACCCTCCTTCTACCGCATCCGAGTTGCTCAAGCACCGAGACGGTGCTTCTACCGCCGGGGGGTTATGATACGCAACAGCCGGCACAGCCTGTCTGGAAGAAAGAGAAAGACGACGTTGGTGGCTGGTTGTTGATCAACTGTCACCATCTTGTTCGCCGAGCACAGTGCATCGTATTTAATTTATTAAATAAGTTACCCGTAACAATATATATATATATATATATATATATATATATATATATATATATATATATATATATATATATATATATACTGAAGAAGTTTTGAAGTTTTGCAATAGGCCAAACGTACATGGGAAGAGAACATACACAACTTATTAGACGTTCTCTTAGTTTTATTTCCAAGGGCTTTGACCGGCGGACCGGTCTTCGTCAGGGTTTGTGAATAAGTGCGATGCTAAGTGAACATGTCGCCTCAGCGTAGTAGTGCAAGAAAAAAAAACAGGAGAGAGCGACAAACTAGTAATGTGTTACCGTGGTGACATATCATATGCCAAACAGTTGTCGTCTCATTGGCTGGACCTAGCAAAAAAGAGAAAGGAGAGAGAGGTCCCATTTAGAGTGGGGCACGTGTCGTACGTTTGGGTAAACCACAATAATACAAGCAGCAGAAGCCAAGTAAACCCACAAAATAATAAAAAAGTACAAAAAAGGGAAAAGCAAAAAGAACGAAAGAAAAAGGAAAGAAGGGGAGAGAAAAAAAGAAGAGCGGGATAGGGCAGTTATGCGACGCACCATATGCGTCGTGGAGGGCAGAAAGAAGGAAGAGAGCGATAGGGAGGCTACTTTCTTTCTCTGTCCTTCCTTCCTTTTTCCTTTTTCTTTTTGAGCATTTCTTTGAAGGATTAGTTGGTTTACTTAGGCTCTGCTACCTCTATTATTTCTGGTTTGCCCAAACGTACACCACGTGCCCCACTTTAAAAGGCAACTCTCTCACAGTTGTCTTGTTTGCTAGATTCAGCCAATGAGACGACAACTGTTTGGCTCAGCATATGTCAACACAATAAAACATTACTAATTTGTTGCTCTCTCCCGTTTTTTTTGTCGAACCACCATGTTGATGCGGCATGTTCTCTTAGCACCCCACTTGTTCACAATCCCTGACGAAGACCGGTTCACCAGTTCACCAGTCGATACCATTGTATTGAAAACTAAGACAGCCCCTAATTTGCCTCTGTTATATATATATATATATATAAATATATATATATATATATATATATATATATATATATATATATATATATATATATATATATGACGCTATGATGACGGGGTGACGTGGCCTGGCTCATACGTTATGTTTATTCTAATCTCACTTCTTCCTCCTCGGCTTCTACCAACCATCGCTACCTTCATACCTCACATGATTCCCCCTCCCCCCGAAAGGAGGCGTGAGTTACAACTTACAAACAAGAAAAAGTAAACAAGGAGTGGCTTGGAAGTCACCAATGTCAAAATAAAGAGGTAGTCTCACAAATTTTAAAATGCACGTGTTGTCTTCTTCGTCGCTAAGACTTGAGGGGAGAGTGTGGCAGTCCGGTGATATCAATAAGAGATCTGGCGGGCGAGGCTGATGGTTGCGTCCTGGATAACACAAGAATGCTTTGGACGTGGAGAGTGATGAAATAGCTGGCATTATTGCGAAGAGTGGACGCTGTTTGAAAGCGTTGCAGTAGATCGGTCTTCGGCGTCGCTGTCTTTGCTGCGTGCGTGCTCGTTGTCGTAAACTAATGGGATGGTGTCTGAATCCTTGCGTTGTGGAACTGGTGACTTCTTCTCTTGTTCGGTGTTTCCTGAGGTTTCCGAGCTGTAATCTAAGGCGCAGTCTGGATCTTTTGTGCCAAATGCGTTTCTGGCGCCGATTCCTTATGCGAAGATGCCTCACTTCTTGAATTTGTTTTAAGACGCTTGCTTTGCGTCGTCGTCCTTGTTGGTGTGTCCGTTGTAGTTTCTGGAGTTTGTGGAGTTGCCTTTGCTGAAATTGCTCGTCTTTTTGCGAAAGTTGGTCAGATGGGCATCTTTAAGGAACATTTGTATGCTTTTCTTTGCCATGGTGATTTGATCAGTAAATAGTCGATACTTGTTAGGGTGTCGCGATTCGTGTCAGGCAATGGAGATAGTGTGCCAGAATTGACAGAAAAATCTGCTGAGGCTTTTGCAACGACATTCTTAATGGACGTTCCTGGCACAGGGAAGTGCTTGAAAGTTGATCCTTCCGAGCCTCCTGTGTTGATTGGTCTCTCAGGTGGCTGGGAACTCGACGGCGACACTGCGAGAGGATTGGTTTGTTCAGATTTTACTTGGGGCTGTTTCTCTGTGTCCGCACCTTGGGAGATAAGCTGTTCTGATGCATGAATAAAGACGGTTGGCCCTGGGCTTGGCTGAGTATATTCGGAGTTCCGCAGCTCTATCCCAACCGTAGTGGGCGAGTGAGGTGTGCGTCGTGAGCGATGAAAGAGTGAAGTGATGTAAAACCAGAATTTTCACTCTTCGAGTAGTCATGGCGTTGTCCGGTATTTTCTCCATGCATCAGCTGGTCTACCATGAGCAAGGCGTCCTTATAAGGCAAGTGGGGAGCGTTAGGAGCGCTTGAAGAACCGCGTGACGAAAACCCAGGTAGTGGACCACGTATGTAAGACGAAGAGTGAACGGCATCAGGTGGTTGGGCAACGTCTCGGGTCATATGCTTAAGCGATGACTTCGCAAATGCTGAGTTTCGTGCAGAAGGGAGGCGCGCCCGATGGCTGTGTTTTTCCGAAAATACGGGTTGTCGTCTGTCACTGAACTCGTGTGCCACTTCGTCTTTTGTCAGAGGTCGAATCTTGTTGTGCGTTCGAATGGTTGAAGGCTGCCTGTAAAATTGACGACTTAGTGCAGTTGTCTGTGGATGGTGGGTTACAAGCAAGTCTTCGTCGTAGTCGTCATCGTATTTTTTAAACCAAACGATCATTTCTCGTTTTATCTTTTGCCAAGACTCATAGTTGTCGAATATGTGGGTGAGGTAGAATTTAAATGCCTCACCGGTAACGTAGTCACTGAAGTTCGTAACCATCTCCCGTTCTGACCAAGATGCAGCGGTGGCGTGGAACTCGAACAGGTCGAACCAGTCTTGTACGGGTCCATCGTCTGCTGCTCCGGTGTACTTGGGGATGGGAAGGTTAGTAAAGGCTTCTGACGTGATGCTGGTTGATCCGTAATGCTAGTCGCATGTAAGGTAGTCCATGTATGTTCTGGGTGTCATGCGGAGGACTGCGTAGATGATGAGCGACTGATGAAGGGGCTGGCAGGTCTTCATCCTGTCGACTTGTGTGACGCTATGATAAAGGGCGACGTGGCGTGGCTCTCTGCACTTCTTCCTTCTCGGCTGCTACCAATCATCGCTTCATACGTCATATATATATATATATATATATATATATATATATATATATATATATATATATATAACGAAAGACAAAAGTGCAGTGCAAAAAGCAAACACCAAGGTCTGTACTTACAGATCACAAAGCAGAACAGAAGACCCAAAGTCGCCTTCCTCAGATTTCAGTGGTGATGGTTCCTTGTTCTCGTTACTTCAATGTTGTCAGGCATCCTGATGACATTTAGTCGAGGCATCAGCTTCTCGTTCGCGAGAGCCTCGTCCCGATCCTTCATAATCACAGGTGTTTGTATCCACTGGCAGAGAATGAGTTTTTTCGAACAAATATGGTTTCATTAGAACCATGGGCACGACTTCTGGTGAACGCTTTTGACGTCTTGAGCAGCGGGCACTATCGAGAACGACCTCATACTTAACTTTATTGAGGCGTTGCAGATTTTTATACGGCCTGAAGTATTATCCTCAAAAACTTTCAGAGAGGCCACGACAACGATATGGAGCCAGACCCAGACCTTCTTTCCCGGCTCGTACGATATTGGTTGGTCATGAAGGTTGTAACTTCTCAAATCGTAGTCCTGCTGACGACAAATATGTATGCGCACAAGTTGCCGGGCTTCTTTAGCAAGCTGGGTGATGTAATCGACATCCGTTTCGTCACACTCGCACTCATGGGCCGCATAGCATCTAGTATTGTCGGAACTTCACGACCATGAAGAAGACGGATTGGCGTCATTCGTGTTGTTTCTTTATGTGCCGTGTTATAGGCGAACGTGACGTATGGCAAGATCTCATCCCATTTTTAATGTTCCAAATCAAGTTACATGCAACGCATACACGCAAGTGTCTTGTTAAAGCGCTTCGTCAGACCATTGGTTTGCGAATGATACGCCGTTGTTCGCCGGTGAGGTATGGCACTAAATCTTAAAACCATTTGCAATAGTTCGGCTCTGAAGGCAGTTTCCTTATTAGTTATCACCACTGACGGAGAGAACTGCTGCAGCACCACAGTCTAAACGAAATTGGGCTGCCTTGCTTGCCGCCCCTCTCTCTACAGAGCCTTGGTTTCGGCATTACGAGTGAGGTAGTCAGTCGCTACTATGATGCATTCGAAACCCGCCAAGACGGTTGGACAGAGACCGAGGAGATCCATTCCGACTTGGGAGAATGATTGATTAATATGTTGGGTTTAACGTCCCAATACCACCAAATTATTTTGAGATACGCCGTTGTGTAGGGATCCGAAGATTTCGACCACCTGGGGTTCTTTAACGTGCACCCAAATCTGAGCACACGGACCCACAACATTTCCGCCTCCATCTGAAATGCAGCCGCCGCAGCCGGGATTCGATCCCGTGACCTGCAGGTCAGCAGACGAGTACTTTAGCCACTAGACCACCACGGCGGAGTGACTTGGGCGGATGGAGCACGTGGCATGTGAATATGGTGAAGGAGGCCTGCTGCCCAGACAGTTGGGAGTTTCCTGCGCTGGCAATGAATGCATGTCCGGACGAAGTGTTGAACGGCCGTCGTCAGTCTTGTTCAGTAGTATATCTGCTTCAATCTGTATAGTGTTCACGTGTAACCTAAGTGGCCGGATGTTGGTTCATCGTGACATACCTATACTACTTCATTCTCAGAGATGTTGGGAGAACGATAGTCGCTTCCTTTTGACATAAAGTTCACCTTGTACAAGACTTCATTGCACAAGCAAAACGATGGTAGCCCTCTCGCAAACAGTTTAAGCACAGGTGAAGTGCGACCTTCCTGAAAACTAATCACGGGTTCCAATTCAGCGTTGCCTCGTTGTAGTTTTGCAACAGTAGCTGTGTTTGGAACTCCTGCAAATCAGCATTGTCATCTTCTGCCTCCGCAGGTTCATTTGGCACATGAAAACAGCAATCGGCGTCTGAATGTCACTTTTCCGACCTGTAGACAATTGTCATGTCGAATTCTTCGAGCTTGAGGCTCCAGTGCACCAACCATTCTGATGGGACTTTTAAACTCATCAGACAACAAAGAGAGTGATGGTAATGGACAACATTAAAAGGGCGGCTGTACAAATATTGGTGGAAATTCATAATGGCCCACACTGCCACAAGGCACTCATTTTTTGTCGCTGTCCGATCTGTGGTCGGTTAGTTCTCGCATGGTTTGGTGGGCCTTCTCGTTGAAGGTTTGAGGCATAGTCGTGTCTTCGATGTTTATTTCCCCATGTGCGCCGGGATCCACTTGAGGTATTTGGGTACAATTTTGCCGTTCCGGAAGTCTGCT
This sequence comes from Rhipicephalus microplus, assembly GCF_043290135.1. Classification (NCBI taxonomy): domain Eukaryota; kingdom Metazoa; phylum Arthropoda; class Arachnida; order Ixodida; family Ixodidae; genus Rhipicephalus; species Rhipicephalus microplus. The sequence goes on along the minus strand of NW_027464588.1, from coordinate 31,625,335 downwards.
CTGTGGTTCAGAATTTTGGCTTCTTCGGTGGAGACCCATCCCTCTGTGAAACTCCTAATGGCCATATTGGAGTCACTGATTATTATTCGGTCGTGTTTTCAACCATTGACTACGGCCAGTGCAATGACCAATTCTTTCACTGCTTCCGACGATTTGGTCCTTACGGAGCCCGTGGTCAAAGTCTTTCCTTTTGTGTGTATTACCGCCATTGCGAAGAAGCAGCCATGCACAACCCCATTACTGATATCATTATTTCGGGAATACTGGGCGGCGTCTACAAAATGCACAGCCTCCTGCGTGCCGTAGTTAAGGATCATTTTCGTGCGGCTTTTTTGTCTTCCAACGTTGTGTGCAGGCTGCATATGTATATGATGTTTTCTGTAATTATCGCGGACCGGTTGTTCGGGTGAGTCTGCCTCTTGGGACCTTTCAATCTGTGGTAATTAATAGAGATCTTTTCCATAATTTCTCCGCATGCCTTGGTTCCAAACAATCATTCAAGTTGTGCTTCAGCGATCTCGTCCAGCGTGTTTTGTACTCCGAGTTGTAGCAGCCTTTCGTTCTTTGTGTATTGCGGTTGACCAAGCGCAGCTCTGTACGCTTTTCTTATCAGTGCGTCGACTTTATCTTTCTCGGCTTTGTTCCAGTGGACGAACGCTGCTACGTACGCGACATGGCTGATCGCGAAGGCCTGGACGAGTTGTACGTTTCTTTCTTTATTGCCCCTTTGTTTGTTGGATATTCTTTGTATTAGCCTAACGGCCGCCATGAATTTCTTTTCCAGTCGCGTTATAGTTTCCTCGTTGGTTCCCCTGCTTTCGATCCAGAGACCCAGGACTCTGATATTCTGAACCAAGGGCATTTCCGTGCCATTTCTAGTGGTTATCCCGATCCTTTGTGTAATTCTGATACGTTTCTGCAGTGTAAGACTAGTCTTTTGGGGTGGTATAGTAGCAGTTTTGGTTTTCCCGGTGAGAATTTCAATCCGGTGCTATCCAGATGACTCCCGATTGCATCCACTGCCTCTTGAAGTCTATTCTCCATCTTGCCTTCACTGGTGTCTTGCTTGGTCTAAATCGTAATGTCGTCTACATAAATTGTGTGATTGATGCCTTCCATTCGCTCTAATTTTTATGATAATCCAATCATGACGAGGTTAGGCAGCATTGGTCACACGACAGACCCTTGCGGTGTACCAGCGCTGCCCATGTCCACTTGGTTGCTCTCCTCCTCATCCAGTCTAACCATGACAGTTCTTCCCACAAGAAAATTTCTGATGTACTTGTACGTGCGCTCGCCTAGGCCGAGTTACGCAATTCGTTTTAGAATGGCTGCGTGCTCGACCATGTCGAAGGCCTTCCTTAGATCTAGCCTGATTATTGCCCTCATGCGTCGTCCAATGGGGTCTATGACTTGCTCCTTTAGTTGTCTCATGGCATCTTGTGTGGAAAGCCCTCTTCTGAAGCCGATCATGTTGCTGCGGTATACGTTGTTAGACTCAAGGTAGCCGTTAACCCTGTTCAACCAAGCATGGTCCATTACTTTACCGACGCAATAGGTCAGGGAGATGGGCCACCTGTTCTGGATTTCTAGGTGTTTACCCGGCTTAGGAATGAGGATCACGTCTTATTGCTTCCATTTGTCAGGCATTTCCCCGTTTCTCCAGCACTCACTGATGAAGTTTGTCAAATGGCTCGTTCCCTGGTCGTTCAGATTCCGGAGCATCTTTTTGCACACTTTGTCGTGACCTGGAGCGGACTTGTTCTTGATAACCTGCAAGACTACCTTGATTTCTTGCTGTGAAAAGTCTGTGTCCAGATCTTCGTTGGGAGAGCCCGAGTATTCCTGGTGTTCGACTGCCAGGGGTCTGCCGAGGTAGAGCTTGACAATTTCATCACCCATCTGATGGATGTTCCCTTTATACCTCTGTCTTATCTTGGTCATTCCCGCTTTCACCGCTTTTTTGGTGGCCGACGGGACCAGCAGGTGCTTGAGGATTTTCCATGTCTTGCCTGTGTTTATGTTGCCATCCATGGCGTCACACACTTCGCCCTATTCCTGATGGCATAGCTGGGTACAGTGTGTTTCGATGTGCTTGTTGAGCTCGGCAAGTTTTCTCCTCAGATTTCGATTGTGTTTTTGCCTAAGCAGCTGCTTCTGAATATATTTTTTGGCTTCGACAAGGTGTGCGAGCCCTCTGTCCATCCGCATTGAGAGGGTTTCGCCACACTCATCGTCCTTTTCTCGTCGAGTCAACCAGTCATCCCACTCCATTTCGGTGGTGGTTTTTTCTACGTCTGGTAGAAATTTCCTGCTCCATTCTTCTATGTTTTCAATGGGTCCTTGTTCTTTCTCGTTTCTGCTTTTGCAGAATTTGTCCCAATCTACGCGCCTGATTGTCCGTTTGCAATTCATGGTAGGAGGATTGCCTAGAGAAATGCATAGGATCCTGTGATCACTTCCCAGGTCTTCAAAGGTGTTTTTCCACGTGATTCGCCCGGCGTTCTTGCAGAGGATCAAGTCCGGCATGGCGTCTCTGTGAGAATCTACACCGATTCTGGTGTGCAAGGCTGGCTCAATCAGAGTGGCAAGTCCAGTCTTTTCTATGAGGTCGGCAAGGTTTTTTCTTTCTTCGACGAGTGCCCATATCCCCACTGCGTGTGTGGAGAGTTAAAATCTCCTCCAATAACATCTCGGGTGTCGTCTGCGATGTTCATCGTTTCGTTAATTAGTTCTACGAAATTATGCTTTAGGCCCTTTTTAGACGGGCTGCTGTATACGTTTAGAACAAAAGTGCTGCTCTCCTTTTTGCTGCGTGGCACGACTACTATAAGAATGTGCTGGATATATGTGACTTGTTTCGGTATCTGTGGGATAGCAACTAGCCCCTTCTTCACTAATGTGGTCACGACTATGTCTCTCCCCTTTCCTTGTGTGCGTTGTTTGTGGGTGGCATACCCAGCAATTTTGGCGTGGTCGAATGTCTCTTGCAAAATTATCACGTCAGGTTTTTTTCGTTATGTGGTGATTTTCATTAGTTGCACCATCGATGCTATTTTATTACAGAAGCCACGGCAGTTCCACTCCCAGATGACGAGTTTTCTCATTTCGGTGCCCGTCATGTCTAATAAATTTTTTTAGCTCTTCGAGCCGCTTGTCGTGTTTTACTGCCAGCGCCTTATTCTCCGCCTCACTGTCGCTAAGTCGCATGACCAGCATCTCAAACATTTTCTCCATTTTGTCCGATAGTTTGTTTATCATGTCCTCGAGGATGTCTGTTATTTTTTGTGCTAGGACGGGCCTCTTGACCTCTTTTTCTGAGTGATTTTACTCTTTGTTCTTCGTCAGCGGGATTTTTCGTTTGGCGCCTGGTTGCTGTGTTTCCACTGATACCATTTTTACCTCCTCATTCTCTCCCTCCCCTGTGGGTTCGTTCGCTGGCGTGGAGACGGCCGCGATCGCGGTCGACGAAGGCGAGGTCTGTAACTGCATTTTCATGAGTATTTCATTAAATGTTTGCTGTAGTTCATCAACTTTTTAGCTGATTCACTGTTTTGCTTTTTTGCTTTTTCTAGCTCCTGTCTGAGTAACTTGTTTTCCGTTTCTGAATTACTTTACTGCGTTTCTCTATGTCTCTGTATTTATCTCTAGCGTTACTATCATTGCCGGACCTTGCCGAATTTCAACTGGCCACTACGTCTGACCAGCCTACCTTGTCTGGCGTCTTCTCTTCTCCTTGCTGCTTCGTTGTCGCTTCGGGCGTCCTTCTCTTCGAGGTGGATCTCGGCCCACTCCTGGTCCTGGGTTTGCTTCTGGACCTTGACCCCAAGCGACGTACTCCTCAGGCTCCCAGCCTGGACTTGGATCTGGATCTAGACTATGATGGGGGTTCTTGGGCTGGTTGTGTGTTGCTACTTCCCCAGGTGTCCTGGTCTGGTGAGTCGGCTTCCCGCTGGAATTCCACGTTTCTCCTCGGAGCCCACCTCCGTTGCTTTGCGAAGTATGAAGTCTTAAATTTAGTCCTGCAAGTCCGGTCTGCCTTGGGGTGTGCGTCTCCGCAGAGCTTGTACTTGGAGTGCATTCATGGTCTCTGGTAGGATTTTTGGCACCACACGCCAGGCACAACTTGTCTGTCGGTCTTGGCCACACATCGGAACTGTGCCCGAGCCTCCCGCACTCTTTACAAAAGTCTATTTGCTTCCGGTAGAGGAAAACTTTCATCATGATGCTGTTTAAGTAGGCCCACATGGGGACCATGTTGGCTTCGTACAGTAGTATCATGGTGGTCGTGCTCCCCAGTCTCTTGGCGTACGCCAATGAAGGGTTCCTCGCGTTCACCATTGCATGCATGAGCTGATAATGTGTGTACTTCAACGGAATGTTGTGCATTATCACCTTGGCCATGTGTTCTGCTGTCGACACGTACGCGTTGGTCTCCTACTTCTTCCAGTCGATTTTTAAATACTTGATTTTGACGAATTTCTTCGCCGTCTTCTCATCCGGTGTGCTGATCAACAGGATATTTTTTGTAGGGTCGGGGCAGATTGTGAAGATTTCCTCGTTGCTCACACCTGCTTCTTGGCGTATCGCTTCGTCAAGGCTGGCTCTGCACATGTGTCTAATGCTCTGCCGGTCTCTTGGTCTGACGATTATCTTGATGTAATCTGCAGGTGGCCTTGGCATCTTGCTTGCTTGTAAAATCTTGCTCACGATGCTCTTCCCACCTCTGCGTATCGGACTTCTTGAGCGGGTGCCTTTCTTTGTTATCTCTTCGCCAGGGCTCAAACGGCCCTTCCTTTTATACGTGACTTCGATCCAGCCCTCCGCGTCGTCGTCAGCGTCTCGTCTCGTCGAATCACTATCTTGCTTTCCGGAATCATTACTTAGAGTTTCCCCTAACTCTGCATCATCTACGTCCATTTCGGAGGTGCGTCCGATCTCTTGGTTTACAACTCGGCACCGTTGATCACCTTTCCCAAGGCTGGCGTCGGCCTTGTCGGTGTAGGCTTAGCTAGGCACACCTGTAGCTCGGGTGGTTTTTTACATAGAAAAAAGCTTCAAAAAAGTCTCTGACCAAGGTTTTTGGTGTATAAACGTTCGGATAAACCCGCTTTATCCGATGGTGGTCGATTGCCAGGTATTTCACTTGATAAAACTGCGGCAAACATTAATAAAATGCTGAGTCGACGTGAAGCGCGTCCACAGCGTTGCGTTGCCCGGCAGCATCTCCGGCTAGAGATCCACCCGGCTTCAAAAGTGGCGTCTTTAGCGGCGATCCCAGTTCCCTCGATTCAGACTACTTCCATATTTAACATGGCTGTGATGATTTCTGAAGGTAGGGCTCAACGTGGGCGAGCCAGATGGAGTTGCGTGGCCACGGCGTCGCAGCCAGGAGCAGCTGTTGTCTGAAGCGGCAATGTTTCCTGAGGCAGAGCAGCGTGTAGAGCCAGTGGCGTTGCATCGTATGCTGAGGTCAATGGCTCATTGTAAGGCTCAGTGGTGGCATTGTAGGGCACACGCTGTGATGAACTTTGTGTCACTTGAATAGGGTGGCGAACGGCTAACGCACAGCTTACAGACAGCTGGTGTGCTAGTGGTCCGGGCAGCGACATTGCCTTGTGGACATCTTGCCGCAGAACTTCTACTAGGGGACCCACAGTAGGTTCTTGCGGAGAACCAAGCAGATTGCGTATCTCCTCACGAACTACGTCATGAATTAGCTCATGGAGAAAGCACTTACTGCTGGCAGTCATAGCATAAACGGTGATAGATACGTTCGTCAACCGATCATTATAGCCACGTCATTGCTGGAGGACCCGCTCGATTATTGAAGCCTCATTAAAGAATTCCGCAACAGTCGTTAGCGGGTTGCGAATAAGACCAGCAAATAGCTGTTTCTTTACACCTCTCATCGAGAGGCGCAGTTATTTAGATTCAGCCATCTCCGGGTCGACTCGACGAAACAGGCGGGTCATATCATCCGCGAACATGGTGACACTTTCGCTTCGCTTCTGTGTGCGCGACTAGATCAGCTGCTGAGCCAAATCACGACGATCACTGTTAGCAAAGGTGTTGATGAACTGCTTCCGAAACTCATCTCAGGAAGTCGATGTGGCTCGCTGTTCATGCATAATGTACGAGCGTTGTCTGCCAGAGCTAAAGTCGGCACTCGCGAGACTCTGGTCTATTGGCCAATGATTCGATTTGGCAATGCACTCATACGGTTCATGCCAATTCTTGACGTCTTCATAAGCTTCCCCGTGAAACGTTTCTGTAACCCGAGGTGGCTTAGTGGTCAACAGCGAAGCTCTGGTGTTTGCCCTTTCTCCAGACGGAGTCCTTGGCTAAAAAGATTCCAAGATTACCTTGGGGGATAAGGCCTCGTAATCGGTGACTGTATCGGTGGACAAGCGTTTGCACTTAAGGAATGGCTTGCGGAATCGGACTGATAGTGCCACTCAGTGGAGAGCATTGAGCATCAGGCGTTAAAGCCCACCACATCCACATTATCGCAACGCGGACATATCTGAAGATAGGAGTACGGTGTGACTAGGAAAAAGCAAGGTCTGTATTTAGAGATCGAAAACTAGAACGGATGGTCCTCGGACATCATGACGGCTGACGACTTTTAGTAATGACAATATATATATATATATATATATATATATATATATATATATATATATATATATATATATATATATATATATAGAAAAACAATGAAGTGGTAACATAGGACCCGGAAGTAAAAGTTCAAAAAAATCAAGCACGTAGGAAAAATTGTTTTGTAAAGGACTGACGTTTCGGCCGCGGGTCTCCGACGAAGGCCAGTCTCGCGGCCGAAACGTCATAATCATCATCATCATCAGCCTGTCTACGTCCACTGCAGGACAAAGGCCTCTCCCATGTTCCGCCAGTTAACCCGGTCCTGTGCTTGCTGATGCCAATTTATACCCGCAAACTTCTTAATCTCATCTGCCCACCTAACCTTCTGTCTCCCCCTACCCCGCTTCCCTTCTCTGGGAATCCAGTTGGTGACCCTTAATGACCAGCGGTTATCCTGTCTACGTGCTACATGCCCGGCCCATGTCCATTTCCTCTTCTTTATTGCAGCTATGACATCCTTAACTCCCGTTTGTCTCCTATTCCACTCTGCTCTCTTCTTGTCTTTTAAGGTTACACCTACCATTTTTCTTTCCATTGCTCGCTGCGTCGTCCTCAATTTAAGTTGAACCCTCTTTGTGAGTCTCCAGGTTTCTGCTCCGTAGCTAAGTACCGGCAAGATACAGCTGTCATATACCTTCCTCTTGAGGGACAGTGGCAATCTACCTGTCATAATTTGAGAGTGCCTACCGAAGGTGCTCCACCCCATTCTTATTCTTCTAGTTACTTCAATCTCATGGTTAGGCTCTGCGGTTATTACCTGCCCTAAGTAGACATAGTCTTTTACAACTTCAAGTGCACTATTACCTATCGCAAAGCGCTGCTCATTTCCGAGGTTGTTGTACATTACTTTCGTTTTCTGCAGATTAATTTTAAGACCCACCTTTCTGCTCTCCTTGTCTAACTTCGTAATGATGAGTTGCAATTCGTCCCCTGAGTTACTCAGCAATGCAATGTCATCGGCGAAGCGCAGGTTACTGAGGTACTCTCCATTTACTCTTAACCCTAACTGTTCCCATTCTAGGCTCCTGAAAACGTCCTGTAAGCACGCAGTGAATAGTATTGGGGAGATTGTGTCCCCCTGCCTTACACCCTTCTTTATTGGTATTCTGTTGCTTTTTTTATGAAGCAGTATGGTAGCAGTTGATCCCCTGTAGATTTCTTCCAGAATGTTTATATATATTTCATCTACGCCCTGATTCCGCAGTGTCTGCATGACGGCTGATATTTCTACTGAATCAAACGCCTTCTCGTAATCTATGAAGGCTATGTATAGTGGTTGGTTATACTCTGAGCATTTCTTTATTACCTGATTGATAGTATGAATGTGGTCAATTGTTGAGTAGCCTGTTCTAAATCCTGCTTGTTCCTTTGGTTGATTGAATTCTAATGTTTTCTTTACTCTGCTAGCAATTACCTTTGTAAATAGCTTGTATACTACAGAGAGCAAGCTGATCGGCCTGTAATTCTTCAAGTCCTTGTCATCTCCTTTCTTATGTATTAAGATGATGTTAGCGTTCTTCCAAGACTCTGGTACTTTTCCCGTCAGGAGACACCTCGTAAATAGAATGGCTAGTTTTTCTAACACAATCTGTCCTCCATCTTTCAGCAGATCTGATGTTACTTGATCCTCACCAGCAGCTTTGCCTCTGTGCATGCTCTCCAAAGCTTTTCTGACTTCTTCTATTATTACCGGTGGGGTGTCGTCTGAGTTACTGCTAGTTCCTATAGTATTAAGGTCGTGGTTGTCTCGGCTACTGTACAGATCTCTGTAAAACTCCTCCGCTATTTTAATTATCCTATCCATATTGGTAGTTAATTTGCCTTCTTTGTCCCTTAGTGCATACATCCGCCTTTTGCCTATCCCAAGTTTCCTCTTCACTGCTTTGACGCTTCCTCCGTTTTTCAGAGCGTGCTCAATTCTCTCCATGTTATACCTTCTTACATCGCATACTTTACGTCTAATATTCAGCTTCGAAAGCTCTGCCAGTTCTATTTTGTCTGTTGTACTTGACACTTTCATAATTTGACGCTTCTTAATTAGGTTCTTCGTTTCCTGGGAAAGCTTGCCGGTGTCCTGTCTAGCTACCCTGCCTCCAACTTCCACTGCACACTCCGTGATGATACTCGTCAGATTATCATTCAATGTATCTACGCTAGGGTTGGTTTCCTCGCTAAGAGCAGAGTACCTGTTCTGCAGTGACACTCTGAATTCCTGTACTTTCCCTCTCAGTGCTAGCTCATTGATTTGCTTCTTGCGTATCAGTTTCTGTCGTTCCTTCTTCAAGTCTAGGCGGATTCGAGCCCGTACCATTCTATGGTCACTGCATCTTACCTTGCCAACCACTTCCACATCCTGCACGACTCCTGGGTGTGCAGTCATTATAAAGTCTATTTCGTTCTTATTTACGCCATTAGGGCTCCTCCATGTCCACTTGCGGTTTTCTCGTTTTCGGTAGAAGGTATTCAAAATACGCAGATTATTGCGTTCTGCGAATTCTACTAGTAGCTCTCCTCTGGCTTTTCTAGTGCCGATGCCATAATCTCCCACTGCCTGGTCTCCAGCCTGCTTCTTCCCTACCTTTGCATTAAAGTCGCCCATTACTATAGTATACTGTGTTTTCACCTTACTCATTGGCGATTCCACGTCTTCATAGAAGCTTTCAACTGAAGCGTCATCATGGCTGGATGTAGGCGCGTAAGGCTGTACTACCTTCATTTTGTATCTTTTATTCAGTTTAATTACAATGCCTACCACCCTTTTATTAATGCTATAGTAATCCTCTATGTTGCCAGCTATGTTTCTGTGAATTAGGAACCCTACTCCCAGTTCTCTTCTGTCTGCCAAGCCCCGATAGCAAATGACGTGCCCATTCTGTAGCACAGTATAGGCCTCATCTGTCCTCCTAACCTCACTCAGCCCTATTATATCCCATTTATTGCCTTCTAGCTCCTCGTATAATACAGCTAGACTTCCCTCACTAGATAACGTTCTAACGTTAAACGTTGCTAAGTTCAAGTTCCAATGGTGGCCTGTCCGTATCCAGAGATTCCTAGCACCCTGTGCTGCTTCAGATCTGACCGCCGCCGTGGTCAGTTGCTCCGCAGCTGGTGGGGACTGAGGGCTGTGAGTTAATTGACGAATGCCTACGGGAGGGGGTGGCCAGATACTGCACCAGGGTGGCCAATCCTTCTCTGGTGAGATTGCCGAAACGTCAGTCCTTTACAAAACAATTTTTCCTACGTGCTTGATTTTTTTGACTATATATATATATATATATATATATATATATATATATATATATATATATATATATATATATATATATATATATATATAGAGGGAGTAATAATTCAATGGGCCAGTTAGTCTTCGTGAAGGTATGGGATATGGCACAACGGGAGCGTTGTCAACAAGGATAATATATTTATTTTCCAACAGTTTCGGGAGGGGTCCTCCCTTCATCAGGGGATGAGTTATACTGACATGAGCTTCCAAACTTCGTTGCTGCCGTGCCCCTCTCGCCTTGAAAGACGTTTGCGAGAGTGAGAGGGAACTTGAAGAAGGAAAAACAAAAAACAAAAAAGGGGGAGAAAAAAGACGAAAAAAGAAAGAAAAGAAAGAAAGTAAAAAAGAGGAAGAACCACTGTCAACACTCAGAACGAAGGCAACTGTCCGTCTACATCTACATACGGTTCATATCACGTGCTGTTCAGTTCTTGACGTGTGTCGGGCCACCCAAGATTGTCACCGTGGTGCCGGGAGGGTCCGTGACGGCGCGCGTAAAGAAAGGGGTTTCCCGTAATGGGCTGTTCGGCGGGCGGCGGGCGGCGTGCGTAAAGGAAAGGTTTCTCGTTAACGGGTCGGTCGGCTATTTACCTTTAATCTTCGTCCGTTTCCCTTCACTGGTCATGAAGTGGTATGCGAACGTAAACACTTTGTATGTGCATGTGGAAAAAAAAGAAAGAAAAGGAAGGACAGTGTACACGTACGAGTCAGTCAGAAAAAAGCATGGTCTCCAGCTATAAATCTTTGTCACCAATTTTCTCCTGGCTTACTTCTCGGAGGCAGTTGAATTTTCCGGGGTCCTCGTTGATGCCGGCTACTAATGTACGAAATTTGAAAATAAAATATGCCTCACGCTGTTCGCGCTAGCGTCTGTTTGAGAAACCGGACTGCAAAAGAGTTACGCTGATATTTTCAACACTGTGGTTTGGCAGGCGCAGATGTCTAGATAAAGGTAGCTTCGGCAGTGAAGTGGCGTGGTACCGGTGATTATTGAACCGCAGCCGAAATGGCGTGTCTGTTTGGCCGATATATTTTTGTCCGCAGATGTTGCAATGTAGCATGTATATTACGTTACTGGAGTCACAATTAAGGCTTTCAGTTATGCAGAATTTGAAATTTGAGAAGTTCGCTTTGGATTCACGTGTTGTGACCATCTGTAGGCATACCTTGCATCGAGCTTTTCCGCAGGGATGGCACCCTGATTGAATTTTGGGGGTGTTTGTTTTTGCTCTGACAAGAATGTCCTTCAGGTCTTTATCCCGGCGGTATACCACGTGAGGTGGCTTTGCGAAAATAGAAGTTAGTCGTTTGCTTTGCCTGATTATGTTGAAATGGCGGGAAAGTATGTTGTTGATTCGTGGCGCTGATGAGGAGTAAGTTAGTACAAGGTTCGTTTGGGAAGTCGTTTTAGATACTCTGTTTGGTCCCTTAATTATATCATTCCTGTTCACGTTGCGAGCACGTAGTATGGCATCGTCAATAATGTCTTCCGGATGATTTTGTTGTTGGAAGTTTTTTGTAGAATTTTGTGTCTGATTTGTAGAATTTGTGTTGATATGTAGATTTGTAGAACTTTGTGTCTTCAAACGAACCAGACTCCCGAACTTGAAAGGGAGATAAAAGTAAGCCTAAACAATCTCCGCCGGGACGAGATAATTACCGGCAAAATGTTAAAAGCAATGTTACCGGTCCATTCTGTTCCCGGTCGATTCTATTTGCTCCCCAAAATACACAAGGCAGGTAATCCGGGACGTCCGATAGTATCCAGTAACAGCACGTCAACAGAAAATATATCAGAATTCATCAATTCCTAATAAAAAACATCCCCCCAAATTTTCCCTATTACCTAAAGGACACAAACCACTTCATCTGCAAAACTTCAAGTCTCGACATCCCAGGCGGCAGTTTTTCGGTGACCATGGACGTCTGCTCACTGTACACCAACATACCCCACCATGACGGAATAGCGGCTATGGTTTCTGAATATGTAAAATCTGACTCATCAACTAGTGTAAGTGGCGAGGTACTGTTTACACTTCTTGAACTTGTATTAAATTATAACCATTTTGAGTTCAACGGCAAGCATTTCCTTCAGGTCAGTGGCACTGCAATGGGCACGAAAATGGCCCCAAACTTCGCGAGCACCTTTATGGCTTCACTTGAAATCCCATTCATTGAGGGACGCACCTTGAAACCTTTCTACTACAGAAGATACTTAGACGATATTTTTATGATATCGAACCATGAAGAGGGAAGTCTTTTCCGCTTCATAGAGGATTTTAACAAATGCCACCCATCAATAAAATTCAAGCACAAAATTTCTAAATCTAGCATTAACTTTTTGGACGTCACTGTCACGGTCGAAATGACCGCTTGTCAACAAACCTTTACAAAAAGCCTACAGACCGTCAAATGTACCTACATTTCAACAGCAGCCACCCAAAGCATTGCAAAACGGGTATTCCATATTCTCAGGCCTACCGGTACCGAAGAATATGCACCGATATGCGGGAATTTGACAGACACGCGGAACACCTAAAGAATTCCTTATTGAAACAAAATTATCTGGAAGACAATATTGACGATGCCATACTACGTGCTCGCAACGTGAACAGGAATGATATAATTAAGGGACCAAACAGAGTATCTAAAACGACTTCCTAAACGAACCTTGTACTAACTTTTTCCTCATCAGCTCCCCGAATCAACAACATACTTTCCCGCCATTTCAACATAATCAGGCAAAGCAAACAACTAACTTCTATTTTTGCAAAGCCACCTCACGTGGTGTACCGCCGATATAAAAGCCGGAAGGACATTCCTGTGAGAGCAAAAACAAACACCCCCAAAATTCAATCAGGGTGCCATCCCGGCGGAAAAGTTCGATGCAAGGTATGCCCACAGATGGTCACAACACGTGAATCCAAAGCAAACTTCTCGGATTTCAAATTCTGCATAAATGAAAGCCTTAATTGTGACTCCAGACACGTAATATACATGCTACATTGCAACATCTGCGGACAAAAATATATCGGCCAAACAGACACGCCATTTCGGCTGCGGTTCAATAATCACCGGTACCACGCCACTTCACTGCCGAAGCTACCTTTATCTAGACATCTGCGCCTGCCAAACCACAGTGTTGAAAATATCAGCGTAACTCTTTTGCAGTCCGGTTTCTCAAACAGACGCTAGCGCGAACAGCGTGAGGCATATTTTATTTTCAAATTTCGTACATTAGTAGCCGGCATCAACGAGGACCCCGGAAAATTCAACTGCCTCCGAGAAGTAAGCCTGGAGAAAATTGGTGACAAAGATTGATAGCTGGAGACCATGCTTTTTTCTGACTGACTCGTACGTGTACACTGTACTTTCTTTTCTTTCTTTTTTTTCCACATGCACATACAAAGTGTTTACGTTGGCATACCACTTCATGACCAATGAAGGGAAACGGACGAAGATTAAAGGTAAATAGCCGACCGACCCATTAACGAGAAACCTTTCCTTTACGCACGCCGCCCGCCGCCCGCCGAACGACCCATTACGGGGAAACCCTTTTCTTTACGCACACCGTCACGGACCCTCCCGGCACCGCGGCGACAATCTTGGGTGGCCCGACACACGGCAAGAACTGAACAGCACGTGATATGAACCGTATGTGGGTGTAGACGGACAGTTGCCTTCGTTCTCAGTGTTGACAGTGGTTCTTCCTCTTTTTTACTTTCTTTCTTTTCTTTCTTTTTTCGTCTTTTTTCTCCCCCTTTTTTGTTTTTTGTTTTTCCTTTTTCAAGTTCCCTCTCACTCTCGCAAACGTCTTTCAAGGCGAGAGGGACGCGGCAGCAACGAAGTTTGGAAGCTCATGTCAGTATAACTCATCCCCTGATGAAGGGAGGACCCCTCCCGAAACTGTTGGAAAATAAATATATTTATCCTTGTTGACAACGCTCCCGTTCTGCCATATCCCATACCTATATATATATATATATATATATATATATATACATATATATATACGGCTGGTTATTTTTTCATCCCCTTTTTTTTCTTCTCATTTACATTCCATTGGTTCTAATAACTTCCCCTGTACATTCCTTGGCATTAATGTCTGTTAGATCTCATATATATATAGATATATATATCATGTGTAGCGAATACAGAAAGCTGCGGCGGCGGGTATCTAAGGCGCTTCTTTTGATCCTTCATAACTAACAACTGTCGATGCAAGAATTCACCGTGCAGCTTCTTTTCTAGTCCGTGTCGCATTACACGATGCTGATATGACACTCTCATCACATGTGCTGTGCTTCATCAAGCATGCATCTTTTTTACAGGTGATACAACCTAATTCACGCCTGAAGCAGTGGTCAATGGCAGCCAGTTCAAACCAGTTCAGTTGCCACTTTCAAACTTCCATTACGAAAGCTGCATTGTCCTGTACATTTTTAATAATGGCCTTGATGTACGTATTCCGCCTAGTACTTTCATAAAACAACACATAGATGTTTTCTTTATTATATGCACGTACATCATATCAGCTTTGTTATGCACTTTAGAAATCCACAATCGACAACGCAGATTTGTGTTTACGAATCAAAATATTACCTAGCGTATTGTGCGATAAAAAGATGCTTCATTCACTTTGTAATTTTAGTATGTTTGACAGATCAAATCGAAGTGATCGCGTGTGCATCTCTCAGCTATTTCGAAAAGTTAACAACTAAAATTGGAAGCGTAACCTGAACAAAGAAACCTGAATGTCACCTATCGTTATACATAATCATACAGACGGCACTATCGTACTCCCGTAGACGACCGACTGCCTAACGCAGAACACTGAATATCGATTCTAGGCTTCTGTAATGTGTCTAGACACATGGGAACTTCGCGAATGGTAAGTTTAATAAAGCAAGAAGAGCTTGCGTGGGGACATGTTGGAACCTACTCTAGGAAAAAAATGCTTATGTGAGTCATTCTCAGCCAGAGCCTTTTTTCAAGAGTCAAGCGTACACTTTATAGCTAGTGTTTTCTTAGACAAAATGAGCAAGCGTTAAAAGAAAACATACTGTCGCATTTTTCGGCTATCTAGTCGGCTCCATCAATCATATTTAGCTGGGCACGAAAACGAAACCAGCTGCATTTTGCAGCCCGTCACCTGATTGCTGCCTGTTTCGACGAATGCGATTATTAACACGTATAAGCGTGCAATGCTCTCTCGATAGCTCAGGATGAGAAGCACCCGTGTGTGATAAATATCAGTGCCACAAACGTTACTGCGTGCTTCCCCGAAATAATAATGCCACCTACCCGATTCTGTCGGTCCAAAGGCGCAAGAGCCTAATATATTTTGCCAGTTTCTCAAGGAAGTGCCGGAACTGTAGGCCGGATTCACCTGCCTGCCGGCCTCATCCGCTCTTCGCCTTACAACCGCTTTTCTTTCTCCCTTTATTTTTATTTTGCTTTGTTAAGCAAAGCTGTGCTGTGAACACGTTCGCTAATGTTTTCTCTTTTGGTATATAATTGAAGAAAAGTGAGACATTATTTCTAAACCTGTGCAAATATTCCCGTTCGGAAGGCCTTATGAATAACTGGTATGTATTAACTAGTAAATGGGTTACGTAGGAAGGCCGCTTTTTTGTACATAATTTAAATGCATGAAATGTCATTTTGTTTGTTTCGCAGTGCAGCCCTCATACAAACGCCAACATCTTAACGCCTTTAAAGAAAAAAGATAACGAATGTTAAACACACATTGCGGAGGATACAGAGATTACTGTTACTGAAATTCAAGGAAACCAGCGAATAGTCACAGAAGTCGTGCCGAACAACTAGGTTTTCTATGTCTAATGGGTATTTAAAATTACCGGGAGAAAAATAAGTTTTCTTGAAGGCCTACCACAAGTTAGGAGATCGCGTGACTAGAGAACAGCAGCTCGCCTAAGTGCAGTGTTAGCCTCTTATAGCTGCATTTAGCATATGTTTTTCAATCGCGAAAAACTCACACATTCTGTAATGGTCAATTTGTGGCAGCAAAATGTACTTAATTAACCATTCTATACTCATTTTTTGAAACAAATGGCTGCATTTTCTTCCCACGGCTTCTCGCTGTGGCTGATGCTCACCCTCTCTGTAGCCTATGCTTATGTAGCTGCTAGCAGGCTATTTCACGACTGCACCGAGCATGAACTGACGGACGTGCCCTTTTTTGCCGGAGCACCACGGATAATGAATAGTCCCCTTGCTGGAACGTATTCTAAACTTCATTTTCTGCCACAGATATCTGATGAGCATCGGACATAACCAAGGAGTGAACGTTTATGCGAGTCAATGCGAGGTGAGTGAATGCGGAGGTAATGTTTTTTTTTTGTAGGAAAGCCTTGACAGAAGATATTCTAGGTGAAGTTCTAACATTGGTCGGACTGTAAAAAAATTAGAGACTATTGGACTCGGTGTGGTATAAAGGAGTGCACCAATATTTGTGAATTTCTGAAGGAACAACGGACACACAAGAGTCGGTTGTGCCTGCTGAAACGAGAAGTATCTACATTGGTGCGTATAGAGCAAGCTGTCTCAGGTTGCTATCCAGACGTGCTTTAAATTCATTCACTTTTTGAACACATTAACTTTGGTTAAGTATCAAACAACTTCCCGTGGTATAAATGCAGCTCTTTAGATGTAGATAGGTAAAGTGCTTGAATGCAAGGCAAGTACAAGCGCTGCTGCTATAACAGCGATCAGTTGAACGCCGAAAACATATTAGACAATAAGTATTAAATCAAAGTAATGACATGCTGAGAATAATCAAATGGAAAACATATTTGTGAAGAATGTGAGCATATGAATAAAAGGACAGAACGTGTTGTCCCTCATAATGAGTCGTCGTGTTCTGACAGGAGGAAGAAAAAGAGACGGTAAGGAGGCTGCTCAAACTCCACAATGATTCAATTACGTGAGTTTTTCTATACAGTTTTTATTTTCTATGAGGTATTCATACTGCCTTTGGCTCATGTCAATAGTCAGTTATGATATAATTTCTAGCTGACAGTTTTAAAAGGATTAGGTACATGTTATTTTTAGCTACAGTACTATTACGAGTTTACATCACAGCTGTTACACCCACAGGTTTAAAATATCGTCGTGCACAGCTTTGCCGAAGTCAGCAATGTTGATGCGGGCCTGGTAGTACTACTAGGCTGTAGGTAGGATGTGGAGTCAGGCAGGTGGGGATTGATGGGTGAGGGGAAGCGGCGCTACAAGAGTAGGCGGAGCGAAACAGGCCAGAAGACGTGTAGCTGTGGGCATGCGAACTGCCACCATTGTTATGCTTTAAAGGGCCACTCACCAGGCCCCATACCGAATTTTAGTTAGACAGTGGAAGTAATGGGGTGTCTTATGAGGGACATTTTGCCACAAAAATTCTTTGAGTCGATTCATCACGAGCGGAGAAAACAGGTGTTTTGAAGTGGAGTGAAACGAGCATGAGGGGAGGCGAACACAAAACCCTTGCCGCTCCTCCACGTAGCGTTCGCAAGCCAAATCTCTTCCTCACCCTCTCCAGCACCCGACCCTGAGGTGACGTGCGCATGACGTGCCCAAATAAGTCCAACTACTGAGAACGCGAGCAGCGTTGCTTTGTTGACCAGCGTTATATTGTGGTCTTCTGCCTGTTTCTGCGGGATGGTTTGAAAACGCTAGCTTAGACGTGGTGGAGTATATGAGCACAATTAGTGCGCGAACACGTAGCAGCTTTCCACAGCGGTCGTCTGCTCATTGCGCCGACCACGGGGACACGAACACATTCAAAACGCTGGCACATTAGCCTCGCATCTAGTAGCATTTCACGAAAAAAATAAAAGCCCGCACAGTTTTTCATTTTGTCTCATAATTTTCACATTTTATTTATCTCTTAAAACAACAAATACATAAACTACGCATGTTGGTTAAATACGTTTAGCCATGTCACGTAGTATACTGTTGACAACGTCAGAGCAGACTCCTCTACGTAGAGGACCAACGTCCCTGCATTGCCCTGTACGTAGAGCCATTCCTACGCCTACGTCATGCCCTCATCCTCTACGCGTGCGCCAGCACAGGGAAGGGGAAGCAGCATTCATCTTGAAATTTGACCCATTTTCGCGGTGCGTAGCGTTGCAAATTTTGGCAGACATGATCATGAACGCCTCGTCTACGCATTGCAATTGTCAGCTCAAATTTGTCAAACCTGGTGAGTGGCCCTATAAGAGCCACACTGCTTTCGCGTAGTGGTAGTTCAGCCCTCTATCTGTCAGTGGAAAAAGAATTGATATGACGCTTGTTTCGCAATGACGTAAAATACCATTAAAACTCCTGCTGAAGACGAAGATCAAATGCCAGACATGTGAGAAGCTAACCGGTAGCGGTTGCGGAGACAGCCGCGCTATTGAATGCGAAACATTTCTTAGTGAACTTCAGCGACCTTGAGCGTATCTATCTATCATCTATCTATCTATCTATCTATCTATCTATCTATCTATCTATCTATCTATCTATCTATCTATCTATCTATCTATCTATCTATCTATCTAACTATCTATCTATCTATCTATCTAGCCGCCTACGACTTTTTGCTCTCCTGGCCGTTTGGATATTAGTATCAATAGTAAACTTGGTATGGCATAACATGACAGTATGGCGAGAATACTTGACCAGTCATAACACGAAAATTATGACATGTATGTCATGAATGTCATGATTTACATTTAATGGACTTGCTGCTCTTGCGGTGGTCTCGTTGACATGACATGTTGCAAACTAGTATGGTATGACATGATTTGCATGGCGAACACAAGCGACCAACCCACACTTGAATATTATGGCATTTGTATCATGTAACAACCTGACTACATGCCACGCTCATGATGCGCTCGCAGCCATTTTTTATAGCGTCAAATAAACGAAATTTGGTATTATGGTACGCGAATAGATGACGACGCAATGTGACTGGCACAGAAATGATAACTAAAAGATGCGTGTAATGTAACAACATGAATACATGTCACGCTCAAGATGTGCTGACGACCGTTTCGCTACCGTTACTTATACCTAATTTGGTATTACGGGACACGAATGGTTGACGAAGGTATGAGACTGGTGCAAACATTCTAAACATGATATGCGTCTTATGTAACAACATGACTACCTGCTACACTCGTCATGTGCTCGAAGCAGTTTCACTAGCTTCACCTATACAAAATTCGGTATGACGTGACGCAAACGCACGACGTAGGTTAATGTTACATTGAAACATAGTAATCACCACATGCGTACCATGTAACAACAAGACTACATGCCACACCGACGATGCGCTCGTGGCCGTTTCGCTAGCTTCACATATGCCAAATTTGATATTACGTGACTTTAACAGATGACGAAGGTATGTGACTGGTGGAAACATAATAACCATGAGATGCGTGTCATGTGACAACATGACTACATGTCACAGTTAAGGCGCCCATGCACTTCGACGTGTCACGGCACGCGTGCGCGCCGGCGTTCGTTTCGTCGCGTCACGGCGGCGTTGCCACGCCAGGCGCCGGTCCTGTCGTACACTCGCAGGCACGCGCCGCGCTACGTTGCATTGACGCCTGCGTGTTTCAGCCTAGGAGGATATAAAAAAAAAAATTGCTGGAGTGGAAGCCGCCTATACTTACCCATAGAGCACAGTGAAGCCGGCGGCGGCCATCTTGTGGTGGGCAGGAAGGCGGCCGCGTAGCATATAGTGCACTTCCGCGGCCGTTTTTTTTTCGCAAATGATTGCTGCTAGAGAAGTAAAAACGTGCTCACATAGTCGCCGATACACTGGCAGTATTTAAAGAGACTACAGAACGGTTCGTTTTTCATGTGTTAAAATTTTATTTGTACAGCTTTCTCAGCCTTTAGCCAACATGAACGTTATGGCAAAGTTGTTTCACTGATTCCTAAAAATGACGAGTCTTGAAAGCAAAGACCTAACTTTGTCTTTCACGAGTTCCCGGCTTCGTTCCTTTGTCATGTGGTGCAGCCTGATCTTGATGTACAGCTCCAATACTTGCTTGCTCAAGTTGTAAATATGGTTGTCCAACACGTCGACGTCAAAAAGATGTTGTTCCAATTGTGAAAACCACCTCTTTTCCAGTGATTGACTCAAAATCTCCAGGACTAGTTGTTTGGTATTGGCATGTATGTTCTTAAGGCATTGAGTGGAAGCCTGCAGTCGACGCAGCCCCTTTTCCGCTGTTTCGCACAGTGACACAACGTCTTCGGAAGGGTAAAAGAGTCCACCTCGATTTTTTTGTCTCACCAATAGAGATGTATCCGCTCCATGAAGAGCTTCTATGCACAACTCACAGGTGTTTGTAGTAGCGATTTTGCGAGCGACAAAGCCTGCAATGTAAGGCACGACAGAGCAAACGAATGTGGAGAGGCTCTCTGGATAGTCAATTCGGTCTGTGTAATCGTGGTCCTCTGGTTGTAGGATGGCACACCTACAAAAGCTTTTGTTCTTCGATGCCTCTAATAATTTCTTCGGCGGTGATTTTCTTTTGTGTCAGCCTTCGTTTGCTCTGCTGCAACGTTTTAATTTTTTTCTTCAAGTGCAATCTTTCGTCTTCTGTTTCCTGCAACTTCGTCTTGTACCACTGCTTTGATGGTGATACAGTGACATGATCTTCAGTATTTAAGGCCTCTTGCTGCTGAGCAGGACTGCATCCTCGAGGTTTTGGTGCTGGCCGCTTCCTTTTCACCTGAAATAAGCACATAGTGGAAATTAACTACTTTTAGAATGATATATATACTTCAATTATTGCTCATAACATGAATATATGTATTCACGAAAGCATGTTCGGGAACATTCGACAATGATCATGCGCTAATCGTGTGTTGAGCGATATTGTAAACGAGCGAACGGGACGAAAAGCTCGCGAGGAAACACGCAGCAATGCAGTCACGTCGACAAAACACGACAGAAGAGATATGTCTACGTCATTCCAACCTCCTTGATGTCAGAGCACTATATCTGCGAAGTTCCGATGCTTACCGGTGCCTGGAGGTGGGCAGGAAAAGCAGCGAACGAAGTCGGCACACTTCCCGCTTTCAACCTTGTTGTTTGTCCGGTCCGGTCAAAACACGCCGGATCAAAGTGCGCAGAGCAAAGGCGATCTTTATCTGTCGGTTTCCAGTGTTCACGACGCACAGCTCGCTCCCATAGGTTCCGTGTCTCAGCATCTTTTGGAAACCTGCCAATAATTTCCAAATATTAATTCCTTAAGCCTACCAATGAAAAACACGAGTCAGCCGTATTAGACCGCGTAAGCACTACGTGCTTTCAGTACGCACCTGTGAAATGTGATCTTGGAAGCAGGAATCGCGCGATTTGTGCACCCATACGCTACGCAGGATTGTACCATGCTCGCTTGAATCGAGCCGCACGCATTCGAATGCACTGCAGAGACACACTTGTCAAGGAAAGACAGGCGCACGAACCGCAATCCACCGTCGCTGCAGGTGAACTGGCAGCGCTGGCCGCCACCGAGCCAGCCGAGCCGAGCTTTCTGCCCACCACAACATGGCGGCGCTGGCTTCACTTGAAGAGCGCTCCCTCCACTCCAGCAATTTTTTTTTTTATATCCTCCTAGGTTTCAGCGCGTCCGGCGTACCTCCGTCACGAAAAGAGGCAGGCGCAGTGCTGTCTGGGTAACGCATCGGGGCGAAGTGCAACATGTCTCATTTCGCGCTGGTTGCCACCGGGCCACGCCAATGGACGCTGGTCGCGCTGGTCACGCCTGGTGTGAGACTAAAGAGTTATCGCGTTTTGCTAACAAATAGCGTTTCTGTGCCCAGCGTGTGGGCGCGTCAACGTCAAGTTAGAGTATTCTTGGCACTTCATGATGCACTCACAGGCGTTTCAATAGCTCCACATACACCAATCATGGCGTTACACGACGTCAATGAATGACGAAGGTTAATCACTGGTTCAAGCATGATAATCATGACATGCTTGTCATGGAAGAACATCACAACATACAACGTTCATATCGTGCTCGCGGACATTTCGCTAGCTTCACAAATACTAAATTTGGCATCACGTGACGTGAATAGATGAAAAAGATAAACGAGACAACCAAAAATGATAATCATGACACGGAAGTTGTGTACGGCATAAATTACCTTCTTCTCCTATCTTTGCGGTGATTTGAAAGTTACCTATCAACCCTCCTTATTTGTGCTTCGCATATAATCAATTCCCACTTTACGTGGGCTCTGCCAACTTTTTTCTGAAGACAGAGCAAGAAAATCTGACACGAAGTCTTGAAGAGAAAAAAAATTAAGGCAGCTCCGGCAAAAATTCCTCGTTGTCTCTTTTTCTTGAAAACGTCATGGAGAAATGGAGCGAGAGTTTGTGAGTCACTTCAAATGGAGATAAAGTGTGCCTAAAAGTCTTCACGCTGTTGCTGACGACCATCTTGGCGTCACTGGAGTTCTGGTCAGTAAAATTAAATTTGAATGAAGACAATAAGACTTCATTACCACGACTATCCTCAATAAGAGTGGAGACAGATCTGTCTTCCCAACCCAAAAGTATAATATATTGCTTAAAATCAGAGCTAGACTGAACCTATGCAGATGCCGTTCTTCTGAAGATACATATCGCCGTCCGAGTCAAGGTACCTCAAATGTGAATCATTTCTTTGCGTACTGCGAGTACTCTTGCTGTATAACTACTCACCTATGTATTCCCTTACGTGTGGCTTCTATTGTGATGACCCCTTTAACTTGGAGTTAACCAAAATTAGTATAGGAGGGTACGGTGGTTTGATGAACACAATTCGCTAGTCATGACGTGAATATTGTCACAGCCCAATGGCGTACGTTTTTAAACATTTCCGCCAGACAGTGGCACCTACCCACTGGCGTGCCTGTGCCAATGGTACGCGGATGTGTGCCCCGCGATTGACATGTATTGAGGATCATATATCTACCGAAGAATGGCGACAACACGCATGATTGTTTTAATGCGTGAGTAGTAAGAAAAAACTAACATCGACTGCGTTGACCCGATGAGTGTAAGGAAAAAATGTAAGGGTTTCAGCAGTAATTCAACCCAAGAATTCTGCGTGGCAACCAAGTATTCTACTACACAGTACTTTAGGCCTTACAATTGCAATTAAAATGGACGGTAATATTCGTGAGGCATCACGTGATTATGCAGAATCGGCTATTTAATTACACCCACGCTACATATGTACTCCCGGCTAAGGACAACACCTACATTTATTTACGTGAGCTATAAATACTGTACCAACTATATTTATTGTGCTAGTGAGGCAGAGGTAATGCGCCTTTAGTCCCTTCAACTTAGGGAATCTTAGACTGGCACTGCCGTATTGGCAGTGCCAGTCTATGTTTCAGCAGTTGATGCCTTTCGCAATTACTGTTCATGCAGTGTAACTGCCGGTGACGTATACGCAGAACGTGACAACCACGTAGAAGTAGCCAAATAGATTAGGTTGCAAAGATTCCGTAGGCCCGTGTGCTTAAATTTAGTTGCACGTTAAAAACTCCGGTCATTGAAATTTCCGGAGCATTCCAGTAAGGCGTCTCACTTATACATAAGATGGTTTGGGGACATGAAACCCTATATATAATCTTTACCGCAGTGCTAAGAAAGTGCAACAAAACTCTCTATTTAGAGATGAGTAGCAGCCTATCACGCAATGGCAAAATTTGGTTCGAATGCAGATGCCAGACCATTCCCAACTGTATGCTTGCTTAAAACGCATGAATAAAGAATCGCTAAACAGAAAGAAAGAAGTGTTCTGCGGTGCCGTCTCACTGGTGACTACCTGGTGGCGATGCGCATTCTCACCAGAGCAGGATTGGTGAATCCTATGCAGTACTTGGCCTCTACCTCACAAGACTACCACAATTAATCCTTAGCCCTGAATCCCCAGCAGCTGCAAAGCAACTGTCTATCGTGGTGGTAAGGCCTGCGACGCAGCAGAAGGTGCTAAGAATTTCTGGGTCCGAACAGGCCGCCTTCGGAATCAGGACTTGGCTATGTTCTAGGCTAGAACACCATCTAGAGAGGCACTTCTGGGTGTCCTTGTTGGAAAGTTAATAAGGATTAAATGGGATGTAATAGGATTCAGCAAAGTTTGGAGGACAAGTGAGGCTATTGCCCTGCTGATGAACGAGCACGTCCTATGCTACCATGAATTAGTTGACAGAAAATGTGGTTTCTTGAACACAAGAATATCGCTGAGACAAAGAGGAATACTACAGCATCAGTGAGAAAGTGAAAAGTATCGTAACCAAATTTAACAACAGGCAGAAGGTGAAGGCGGTATAGGCCTACGTTCATAAATCGAGCCATGATTATCATTTCGTCGAACGCTTATATGAAGACGTATTTCGGCCATTAATAAAATAAAGACACAGTATACTATTTTGATGAGAGAATTTAATGCGGAAGTAGGCAAGAAAGAGGCCTGAGACCATGCAGTGAGGGATTAGGGCATTGGCTCTAGAAATGCCGAAGTGGAGCTATTAGTAAAGTTCGTAATACGTTGTACTTTACATATCTTGAATACAGTCTTCAGAAAGCGGGCTAACCGTAAGTGGACGTGGCGAAGTTCTAATGGCAAAACTAAATATGAAATGGATCTTGTTCTGTGCGCACACCCAGGCGTTGTACAAAATGAAAAAAACAGTTGGCAAGATTCGACGCAGTGACCATGGAAGTCATAAATTGATACGCAAGAAGCCAAATATTAAGCTAGCCGTGAAATAAAAAGTATGAATAGTTTTAGAGGGTCATTTTAGAATATATTTGAGGCTCTGAACCAGGTAACATACTTTAGCGTTGAAACAATAAACGATAATCTTACAAGTATTATCAAACAGTGTGCAGTGCAAGTCGGGGGTACAGTAACTGGCAGGACACTAGCAAACTATGACAAGAAAAAAAAATCAAATTAAAAGATGGGCGACCATGAAATCCTCAAATGCAACAAATCATACAGAGCTAGTGGAGCTTTTGAAGTTAATCAATTGGCGCAAGGTAGCCGACATCAGAAATTATAACATTGAGAGAATTGAGCAGGCTGTGAAAAACGGCAAATGCCTAAAAGCTGTGAAGGTAAACTAGTGGATAGGCAAAAATCTGATGTATGCATTAAGGAACAAGGAAGGCAACCTTATAACCAATATGGATAGGATAGTTGAAGTGGTGGAGGAGTTCCACAAAGAGCGTTAAAGCAGCCCAAACAACCAGGATAAAATCATCAGAAGCAATAATAGGCCTTAGGAATTCTACATCCTACCACTAACAAAAGGAGAAGTAAGGAAAGCCCTAGAAGAAATGCAAAGAGGCAAAGCCACTCATGAGGATACGGTAACAACGGACCTATTGAAAGATGGCAAGAAAATTGCGTTAGAAAAACTTGCCAACTTATATACAAGGTTTTTCTCGACGAGAAGGGTACCAAAATCTTGGGGGAACATCAGCCTCTATTTAATGTTTAGGAATTAACGAAGATGTCAATGACTTGAAAAATCACAGGCCCCTCAGCTCAATTTCTGTTCTCTACCAACTATTTATAAAATTACTAGGTAATAAATTACCCACCGTGGTGGTATAGTGGCTAAAGTACTTGGCTGTTGGCCCGTAGGTCACGGGATTGAATCCGGACTGCAGCGGCTCATTTCCGATGGAAGTGAAAGTGCTGTAGGCCCGTGTGCTCAGATTTGGGTGCACGTTAAAGAACCCCCGGTGGTCGAAAATGCTGGAGTCTACCACTGCGGTTTCTGTTGTAATCATATGCTGGTTTTCGAACGTTAAACCAGACATATCAGTCATCAACTAGCTAACAGAATTGACGGAACATTGGAGCTCAATCAAGCAAAGCACCGGGCAGGATTTCATACAGGCTACTCTACAATAGACGATATTCATACTATCAGTGGGGTGATAGAGAAACGCGTGGTGAAAAACCGACCCTCTAAGTAGCTTTCAAAGTTGAGAATAATTCATTTGACTCGATCAAGACATCAGCAATTCACTGACTATGAAATCAATGCATCTACGTACCCTACCCAAACACACTAGAAAAAATCTACAGTAGATCCACAGCCATCATAGTTCTCCAGAAAGTAAGCAACATAATCATAATAAAGAAGGGTATAAGGCAGAGAGACACGGCCTCTCCAGACCTATTCACCGCGTGTTTATATGTTTTCAGAGCCGTTGATTGGGAAGAGTGCGGGATAAGAGCCAACGGAAATCATCTTTGTAACCTGCATTACGCTGATGACATTGCCTTGATGAGTAAGGCCAGGGACGAATTACAGCTCTTGATTACTGAACTGGACAAAGAAAGCAGCAGTTTAGATCTGATCATAATATGCACAAAAGCGAAGCAATGTGCAACAGTCTCAGCAGAAACCAGCACTTCGCGATTGGTTTGAAGATGCCGGAAGTTGTAAAGGAATATGTCTTTAGCACAGGTAATAACTTTGGAGCAGAACCATGAGAGTGAAATAACTGGAACAATAAGGAAGGGTGTATCACATTCTGCAAGTATTCTAAAGTTATGACTGGTAATCTGCCGCTAACACCAAAGAGAAAGGTATATGACGGATGCAACTTGCCTTTATGTACCAATGTAGCAGAAGCCTGGAGGCTTACAAAGAGCGTTAAGCTTATAACTTGAGGATGACGCAGCAAACGATGGAAAGGAAATGATAGGTGTAACCTAAAAGACAAGAAGAGGGCAGAGTTGGTCAGAAAACAAACCGAGGTTAGGGATAGCATATATAGTTGAAATCAAGTTGAAGAAACGGACATAGGCCGGGCACGTAGCACGTAGTCTGGATAACCACTGGTCATTAAGGGTCATTGACTGGATTCACAAAGAAGGCAAACCCACGAAGGGGAGACAGAACGTTAGGTGGGCCGATGAGATTATAATGCTCGAAGGGATTAGAGTGCTCGCAAGCGCCGAGTATATGCAGTTAACAGAAAATGTCAAACGTGTGGCCACTCCAAATAATCAAAACTTTGACATAGCAGAAACTTTGAAGCCAACAATGTCGAAATTTACCGAGACAGGAAGAAGTAAGGTGAGAATAAACGCGTGAGAAGAATGGCCCTCCGGTGCAGAAAGCCGGCATCAGCTCGTAAGGCCAGAAGTTTGAAACTGCATCTTTTTTGTTTTTTTATTGGAACTATGAAACTTCTAGAAGTTAGCAAAAGGTCAGGTGAACTACGAGTCGTGCTATGTTGAGAGCTGCTAGGCGTTGATGGGTTACTCTACAGTATTAAGACAGCGCAACAGAACTCTCTGCTTAAGAGATTGCGCTGATGTGCAAGTTCATCGCTAGCAGCGCTTGCCGCTTGGAGACAACAAAGTACTGAAGGACACATTTAGTTTTTCTCGACCTCTTGATCGGCTAAGAAAGATGGCAGATTGCACAGTGCTGCACATGACTACTGAAATAGACTATGTGCACTAGTCGCAGGGTAAGCCATATATTGCGTTTGTAATTATGGCATTACAAAAAGTATTTTCAATCAAACAGTGGCGAACAGTTAAATTGTTTTTGAGAAGAGGGTTTAGCAATAGTTTATGTAAGCTCGCGCGTGCGTTTGTATACGCGAAAGCAACACAAGTTTCAGAAGGAAGTCTGTAACCTCCTGAACCCCCTACCACACCCTTGACTAACATGGGCTTACGTTGTGATAATGCTACAATTTTTATTTGCTGCTGCATATTTAATACACCTTTTTTATAGCAAATATAAGAAGGACAATCATAAATCTGGATTGGGCCCTCTACATTATTCGGAAATCTGTGCTGGTACCGTAAGTAAACATTTTATAATATTTATTACCAGTTTCACCTAATATGTTCAGTAAAAAGCGCCTTCAGAGTCACTCCTAGAGAATTCGTTTAATTGTTTAGACCACTGCCATGGTGTTGTGTATAAAATGTATACTGTTGAAAAGCTGTTTTTGTGTCCTATTTTGATATTGTAACGTTATATTGTTCCGTAACAGTTTAGAAAGCGAACTGGAATTCGGTGAACTTGATACGCTTTATTAGGCAACTGCGTATACGAGAAAATAAAAGCAGCACTTAAAAGGAATATAAAAGAAGAACATTGCAAGGAATCTTTTGTCACAAAGAGAGTGTTTAACTGTTTATTAAAAAGTGAACTGGAGCAAAAAAGTAAAAAAGGAGGCAGCAAATAACTAGAGACAACACGACAGCTGACGAACAACAAACTATGTTGTGTTGGACGAAGGCAGTAACTAAACAAGAACTGACGCTTGTTTCTCCACAGTGGTTTTAGTGTACCTTGTGTAGACGTTGTTGAACACATTCCGGTAATCAGTGCAATCTAGGCGGCAACCATGTCCTTGGACCGAAACAAGTATCATCCCATACGTTCGTGGTGCCTCGCAGAGAATCAGAAAGACTGGTGTGCGTGTAGGAGTAACTGTGGCTTTTCTGCACCAAGCGAGTCAGGCCGACAGTGGAGATTTCTGAATAGGGAATTACTAAAAAAATGTCCTCAGCATGCCAAAACAAACTAATAAGTGTGTAAGGTGTACTTTGGGTGTTGTGCACGAAGTACATTTGTCCAGTGGAAGAACTACATCGGCGAGACCATTCAATGCATCAACAGTCGTCTCAAGGAGCACAACTATTTTCGCCACAGACATTGAAGCAATCTGTCTCTGTGCTATGCAGTATGCGGGTGTTCTCAAAACTTTATCGCTTGCTGCGTTTGGAGTAGAAATTGGGAAGGAGCATCGCGCTTTATAAAAGAAGCTTTCATTGTCCATAAAAGCTTTATTGTGTGCCGACATGTCTTCATAACCTCTAAAAAAATGAAAATCGTGTATCTGGAAACTCTACTTAGTATCGCGAGTTTCAACGCAACAAAAATATGCTCTCATCGCCTTCACTTTGACCTTGAGCTTTTGTGCATGCGGCGAAGGCTGCTTTCTTGTATAGTTAATGCCTTCGTGCAAGAAATATATATTCGTTAGACAGCACTCGTGTTGCGCCCTTGCTTTTTGCGCTGCAGTTCACAATAAACTATGCATCACCAACTTGCCCAAAAGCATACCTTGCTTATAGAGTTAACCTGCATGAAATTATAAGTACAACAGAGTTATTTGAAAAGCATGCCATATCCACGAAGTAAATGATGGTGAGTGGGCGAAGCAGCGGAATTATTCTGTGCTACCTCAAATCGTCCTTCACAGTAACCACTCACACACGTATATAAGAGACAAAGCGGTGCACAAATATATAAATGGTTCTTTGGTCGTAAATAGTAGGTTGTTTTGAGCTGTGAGTTTAGTTTTGCCTTCATTAATACTTCTTTGAAATATCAGATCTAGCTTTATGTTGGCAAAGACGAGGTCTGTGCACACTCGCTGGTGATTGTTCGTTGTTTCCAGCCTTACCAAATGCACTGTAGAGCATATAGAGCGTCATATACTGCACAAGCCAGTCAATATCCGTGAACAACATCGTTATCAGAGTCACAGTCATCATGGTCAAGGCGCACGCGAAGGCGGACAATGAACGGGCCTCAACCTGAAGGAGCTTCGCCATTAATGCAAGTGTCGAGAAAGCGCTTTTTTAGCCACTTTTGATTATGCTTATATTGATAATTGCCAACAACTGCACTGCGGCGGACGCACAGCGCGCGTTTTGCAGGCAGCTGTGAGGGCAGCGCTGTGTGTTCGTTGCTGTTGGCATGACCTGCTTGGTACTGTGGTATTGGTCGAAAACGCCGGGGAAGGTTATCTCTTTTATTACGCATAGTTTCCCGAAGTCTGACTTCGGTTCTTGAGAATTCTTCGTGGCTGACGAATATGCTTAGCTACGCAGGGGGATGGCCACGTTGTCATAACAAGACTGCCATAACAGGACTGTCATATTACACTTCTTTGATATCACAAGTGGTGTAAACATTGCATGCTTTCTGCTCAGCCAAAAGTGGACACATTAAAACATTGTCATTATTTGGTTGTTGAAAGTTGGCCATTGGCTCGTTGATTCAACAGCATTAATAATTCTTGCGCTAACAAAAACAAAAATAAACGTTTTGCATGCATGAAGGTGTGCATTGTAAGTGTGTGTACGTTGGTTTGAAAACACTGGCGTCATGAACAAATCAGTTGACAGACTAACGATGGAGGTTGTTGTAGTCCTATAATCGGAGCAATTTTCTGTGGCAATGAAGGGAAAGCTACTAAGCAAAAGTGTGTATGTGCCGCAGCTGTTGAATATAGTTCCACAAACGCGTCTGAGTGTTCCGCGTGATAATAATACAAAACAACATGATTTTCTACTGGCTTCCGTTTACAAACAGACGCCGCATGCAACGTGGTGACATTATTATTTGCTTTCGCTTTCAAAAGAGTAATTTCGCGTTTTTGATTGATTGATTGATATGTTGGGTTTAAGGTCCCAAAACCACTATACCATTATGAGAGACGCCGTAGTGGAGGGCTCCAGAAATTTAGACCACCTGCATTTCGCGTTTTTACACGTCTCAAAACGTCACACGTTTTACGCGCACCTTAAAGTCAAAATAGCGTCTTCGTCTTTAGGTGAGTGCGCGTTGCCCTCTAGCTATTCCATCAATTCGACGAAGGAGCTTCTGTCAAATTTTACACTAAAATGGCTGTGTGGGGGCAGACGTAATAAATTGTGTGCTGGGAGATTACATGAACATGGCCATGAATTGAAATTCGAGCCGACTGGGACTACTTTGCGGAGGAGTACAGGAGCTGTAGTTCCACCCACGCAGCTTTACCTTGATCTCCACGGAAGGTTGTGCCTGAGTATAGTGATAAAAAAAAGACCGCCCGGACTGCGCGGATCACACAGCAGAGTCACAGCGAAAGCTGGAAGAGCAATATTGCTACAGCCCCTTGAAACATCTTTTTATATAACTGCTACAAGAGCACTTGCAGGGTACCCACTGCACCATAAATCACCATATTGTTTTGTGTGTAGTATGAAAGCACTCGGCATACCACTCTTTGTCATTCTTTCGAGAAATGTGGTGCCCACTCCACAAGGACAAGAAGTTTTGTGCATTTTTGATGCTATGACTGAGAACATTAAGGAATAGTTGCTCAGGCTTTTGTATGGGTTCAAGCACTTGACAACCCTCTTGTTACTCTATCGCATTGCATGCTGCCTCGTTGTTTATTTGCTGTTATGAGTCACCTCGTCGGTCACTATAACGAGATTATTTTCCTGACAAGAAGCCTGCCTATGGTGAGTTTACGATAAAGTTCTAAGAACCGACGTGGCTCTGTCATTTTTGCGTTAACACTCACGCGCGCCAAACACAGGAATCATGTGCTCTGAAGGAGTGGCGTTTGCGGCACAGACTAGCCGTGATAACAAAATGGCTAAAGATCAACACACAGGATACCGACGTTTTTTGACACTTTTACCAAAGCGACGTGTTTCGCAAAGTACTGTGTTTTAACACGATGATTTGCGAGGCAAACCATATTGAGTAGAAGGTTTCAGAGATGCGTTTGGTCCTACGGACCACTGCCGAAGGCGTTAGGCCTAAGCCTACCAGGTAAATCATGTCTGGGCTGCCACCATGAGCAACGTGGACGCTATGAAACGTCTGCTGCATGTGAACAGCAGAAGGTCAAGGGCTGACGCTGCATCACCGCTGATCACAGTATCAGCAGGTGTGGCTGTGCTTTTGTTAGTTGCGCGACCAGCGTTGGCAGCTTTCGGGAAGATTATTCAAATCACCCGGGAGCACTGACGCGTCTAAAGACTCAGCGACAAAAGGTCGACAACGCAGCCTGTGCTACTTAAGCCCAAGAGTGGCATGAAGGTTAAAGACCCTCTCATCAAATCAGGGTAGCTGGGCGATTGACCCTCGTGGTTTCGCCTTGCCGGCCAATGCAGTGTTTGCTCTGCCGTGTTACCGGCCATGTTAGAAGAGAGTGTAAGGTGCCCTAATTCTCATACTGCCATTGGTTAGACCACAGTGAAGATGCGCGCAAACTTACGCACGCATCGTTTATCGGACACGCCGAAGGTGAATGTACAGTAGAGATCATAATGAACTCGTTGGAGGCTGAGGACGCGGCGAAAGGGGCAGGTGACGTGGTGAACTTTAATGCTTCTGTAGGTACAACCGCACCTATTGGCAGTGTTCTGCGAACAGCACAAGGTGACAAGGAGCCTGTGGAGGCTATTGTGGAGCCAGCCTGCCAAACAGAGGAAGGCTACAGAAGTACCCAATGAAGCAAGCAGAGCCGGTGGAATCAGCCGAACAACTTTCAGTGACTACCGAAAGCACCAATGTTGGGACCCCAAGCAAACGACCGCACGAACAGTCCCCAAGACGGAGCGAGGTGTCCAGCGAAAGCATGAAGGTGGGCCTCTTGCAAATTTGTCTTCGTTCTGACGCAGCAGCACAAGCTTACGTCCAAACCCGATTTCGGGAAAGCACAGGCCACCACTGCTCTTCAGTGGCACGGGTCCGCCTTGAGGCTCCGGAGATATCTAGCTATGTGCTAGACGCTGAGAATAAGCACCATTCCCAGGGCTAACTTCTTTACTCTGCAGCCATGGCTTTTGCACCAACACTCAGAGAGGCAGCGATAAATGTTCGAGGTATCGCTGCCAAGCTGAAACAGAGCCAAGTCTATAGGTTGCTTGTGGATCATGATCTCGATGTACTACCTTTAGAAAAAAAATGAAAATATACAGTGATGAAGTGCCCCGTGGCATGCTGCTGAGGTTTACAGTGTGTTACTACGGAATTGTTGGTCATGCGTTCGGGACGTCTGCAGGATGTGTCTTGTTTAATAAGAAGTTACCCCGTCTTGAAGTAAGGTACCTTGTCTTCCCCATCTGGTAGATTATTTTGCTGTAAGTCCGTATTTAATGAATACAAGTGGCGTATTGAGTGTATTTATGCACGAATAATATGCGAGGAATGCTAACCCTTTTTTCAATGCTAAAACAGCACTTAAGTTAGAAAGAAAGTTAGTTTACATGATGATTATAACTGCCACCTCATTGAACGAGTACGATCTAACAGACGCCAGAAAAATCACTGAAATCTACAAGTAAGTGTTGTCTTCGGGCATTATATTTGCGCAAAGGGTATAGTTCAGATGTACTGTACATGTATTCCCTTCGTGGTAGCTCTGCTGTGTAGCCTAGTGCTAAAGACACTCGCTCTCATAGCACGAGGTTATGGTGTCAAAAACCACCACCGAAAAGCGAAATTTTTGTTGCTTTATTTACGCTGGAGACATTATTAGGCCTGACCAGCCGCTCAAGGTGCTAAAAGCAGGGGAGTAGCTCGGTCGATGAGCCCTACGCGAGTGTTTAGTCTTTACGCAAGTATGCTTCTCAATGCGGACGCGTCATGGGCAGTAAGGTTGCAGGACAATAGCTGACATAGTTATCGATTATGTGTTAGAAGACGCAGGTGGCTCTATGAAAGGGACTCGGGAAGTGCGTTTCACGCAATCTCGGGAGCACAGCCGAGCTCACCTATACCGTATTTATACTCGGCGACAGCTTTAATTGGCAGCATAGTCGAGGCTAAGAAGCTTAAGCACGCCTTTTTCAATGCAAAACAATTCCTAGTGAACTTCCGCGAGTTTGAGCGCATCTATCTATCTATCTATCTATCTATCTATCTATCTATCTATCTATCTATCTATCTATCTATCTATCTATCTATCTATCTATCTATCTATCTATCTATCTATCTATCTATCTATCTATCTATCTATCTATCTATCTATCTATCTTGCCAAGTGCCACACTTAGCTCTCCTGGCCGTTTTGATAATGGTATTGATACCAAAATTGGTACGCGATAACGTGACTGTATGACGGAAAGAAGCGTCTAGTCATCACATGAAAATCATAAGACGTATGTCATAAATCTTCTGATTTACATTTCATGGCCCTCCTGCATTTTCGGTTGTTTAGTTCTCATGATATGTTGCAAAACTGTTATGGTATGACATGACTGCATCGCGAACACAAGTGACAGATCCTAACGTAGAGATCATAACATGCATGTCATGTAAGTCATGACTCATGACTACAAGCCCCGCATATTATGCCCTCGCGGTGGTTTCACAAGCTTCACAAGTACCAAGTTCGGTATTACGGGACATGAACGGATGACGAAAGTATACGACTGGTGCAAACATGATCATAATTCTGAGAGGCATGTCATGTAAGAACATCACTACATGCCACATTCATGATGCTCTCGCGGCCGTATGATAATGTATCATGAAGCTTCACATATGCCAAAATTGTTATTACGAAACGTGAGTGGATGATGAAGGTTTGTGACTGGTGCTAGCATGATAACCGTGAGATGCGTGCCACGTTATAACTTGGCTACATGCCACACTCAGGATGCACTCGCGGCTGTTTCGCTTGCTTTGCATTTACCCAATTTAGTATTAGAGAGCGTGGATAAATACGAATGTTTACGACAGGTGGCAACATGATAAATAAGAGATGCGTGTCAAGTAAGAACGTCACTACAAGCCACATTGATGAGGCGCCCGTGGCCGTTTCGCCAGCTTCACATATGCCGAAATTGGTATTGCGAAACGTGAGTGGAACATGAAGGTATATGACTGGTTCAAACATGATAATCGTAGGATGCGTGTCATGTAACAACATGACTACATGCCACATTCATGATGCGATCGCGGCCGTGTCGCTAGCATCACATACACCAAATGTGGTATGATGGGACGTGAACAAATGAGAAAGATATGTGACTGGTGCAAGCATGATAATCATCAGATGCGTGTCACGTAACAAATTGCTTCACATATATCGAATTGGGTAGCACACGATGCGAACAGATGACGAAGGTAAGTGACACGTCCACAGATGATTATCAGGACATGTGTGTAATGTAAAACATGACTACTTACAACGCTCACAGCACGCATGCAGTCGTTTCGCTAGCTCGACATATACAAACTTTAATATCACGTGACGTGAATGGACAACGAAGGTATATGACCTGTCCAAACATGATAATCATGACATGGAAGTCATGTACAGCATAATTTACGTTCACCTCATATTGCTGTGCTGACCTTAACGGGGCCCTGCAACACTTTTTGAGCATGGTCAGAAAACGCTGCTGATCAGTAGAAGAGACTCCCGACAACACGCAAGCCAAATATTATAGCACAGCACGCGGTCTGGAATTCAAAATAAATTACCAAAGTTAGCTGAAAATTGCTTTCTGTATTCTCGACAAATGGCGTGATATGCCCAAATATTACATGTGAATTACCCATCTATAACCCATTGGGTGATTTGAACCTGGCGCGCTTGCTCGTTACAGAGATGACCGCGGGAGGCCGCAACTTGTCCACCTATTCGCGCGCGATCACCAAAAAAAAAGCGGCGCATATTCAAAGAAAAAAAGGTGCTCAAGGCCATGAGGCACGTGTGACGTTTTTCTATGACCCTGCATCTCTCCCTGCTTAGCTTACAACACTTTCGTCGGGCCCCGCCACGGTGGTCTAGTGGCTAAGGTACTCGGCTGCTGACCCGCAGGTCGCGGGTTTAAATCCCGGCGGCTGCATTTCCGATGGAGGCGGCAATGTTGTAGGCCCGTGTGCTCAGATTTGGGTGCACGTTAAAGAACCCCAGATGGTCAAAATTTCCGGAGCCCTCCACTACGGCGTCTCTCATAATCATATGGCGGTTTTGGGACGTGAAACCCCACATATCAATCAACGCTTTCGTCGGGACGAGAAAAGAAAGATTGCAATTTCAGCATTACACAAACCTTTGTAACTCCACCCGCACTGGACGGATGCTTGAACTTTTTGCAGCGTTGAATTCGTGAGGCAATAAGCTTTTCCAGTGAATTAATATCGTGTGAAAAAGCGTTTCAGGGTCCTTTTAAAGTGACGCAACAACCTTCCTAGTTCGTGCTTTGCATATAATCGATTCCCACTGTACGTGGGATCTGCCAATTTTCTAACTACGCTTCTGCACGAACGCTAACGTTTGGATACTGCGTAGGATGATGATATATATAAAAGCAAACGCTGTGAATAATATGGTCAAGATTGTTTGCAATTTTATTAGGAAGACTAAGTCGTGTTGGTCTTTTGTTCTTTGCTGTTTCTGGTTTTCTGGTTTTCCAGTGCCATTTAACTTTTCGCCTGCCACGGTAAACTACAATGGTGTTGCTCGGTTGCAGTAAGTTCGTATCGAAACTTGTGAGCTAGTTTGAGTGCATGTTCCGAAATAATCTGTATTTATCGATCGGGGAGAAACGAAGGCAGCGCTTGTCGTGAAATATTTTGTTTCCCGCACATCAAATCACCGAGAATTTGTGTTCGAGTGGAAGTGGGATCATCATCAGCAGAAGTGGGACTCTAATCACTATAGGGTCTTTCTATGCCAAACGCCCCAGCCAATTTTGGTGACCATCTGAAATGTATTTGAAAAAATGTGCTCAATTACTACATTGAAAACAGAGATATCGTAGTCTATTTTCGTGAGAAAAAAGTTTTGTTGATGTGGGTGTCTTCTGAACTTCCCGGAATGTGTTTTAAATGTTCGTTGTGGAAAAATTATTTTAAAAGTACCACTTAATTCTCCGTTCTTTACCAAATTTGGTCTATATGCTAAGTAAGCATGCTTCTGTAAACTGTTCAAAGCCCAAACATAATAACGCAATTTCTCTTACACATATGCCTCCAAAAATTGGGCCAAAGTGTGTTATGTTTGCATTTTTTTCATTGCAACACCGTACTTTGCATGGATATCTGAGTAGCGAATACTTATTCCGCAAAAGGTTTATTTGGAGAAAAAAATTACTTTAGTCCTCTCCAGCTGCTAAAGTTCATGTAAATTTATAATGAATTTCGCTAAATTGTAATTTGTGTGTCTATTGAGACGCCATTTGCACCATGTGGTGGTCCAATTTCAAATCACCTTTATAGATAACCTGAATTCAATAAACAGTTATTTTTATATATAATATATCTTATGATTACCTTTTTGATTTTAGAAAAAAATAGTTTTTGAACTTTCCCATTGACGGTAATAGGGAATTGCAAGGTGGCAGCTGTCGTGTGACGAATTGGGAAGATATGGGCGCACACTATGAGCAAAGAGGAGTGTACGCCGAGGGGTGCATTTTACTCAGGATGTGCAAGTTTGGAAACGTACCGGTTTCAATTTGCCTCGACCTTTCTGACTCCTCCATATTTCGTGTTCGGTGTGGTAGAGAATGAAATTTCTCTAGTCCTCTGTAGTGGTTTTGGATGGCCGAATCGTCGCAGGGGACAGGAACCATTTCCTCTGAGGCGGAGTTGGAAGGTGCTGGACTCGCATACCCTCGAGCTACCCTATCTGCTGCCTAATTTCCCTCCAGTCTCATGTAACCTGGGGATCATATAGCCCGATGCCGAATTCTTAGAAATTAGAATTTTCGCCTGTGCCTGTAGCGCTCATGAAGACGTTAAGAGCGAGTTGGCTGATGCGCCCTTGTAGGTAGTGGCGGCAAGCTGCTTAAGAGTTCGTGAGAACAGTCAGCGACCCTCACTAGCGAGTAATAGCTAAGCGGCTCAGCAGGCCAGCGGGTCCAGCAAACGAGGGGAGAGGGCAGCGGAGCGCAAGACGAAAAAAAGAGTAATAGCTGAGCGTCGCCTCTCTCGTTTCAGCGGATCGCATTGCTGCGCCATCTGTTGAACAACGTTGAAGTTACTCTCGATCGAGCGGATAAAGTTCCCGAAAAATAAGCTAAAGTAGCGCCAACCGCGCCCCTTCGCCTCTACCTCCTCTCCCAGCAGCCACAGCAGCGCCTCTAGAGTGTCCACCAGGAAACTACGATGTGCCAGACGCTTGGGCAGCTCGGGCACTTCTGCGCCGTGCGTTTTTCATCGAGCGGCCGTGCCTCGGGTATGCTGAAAGGGTACGCCGGTGGCCGTCTGTTCGGGGAGCGCGCGCTCGCTTCACAGAAGCAAAGTCTACGGCGGCCATCGTTCCGAGATTCTTCATCGCTGCCCCAGCGTGTGTGCGGCGTTGCCAGTATTTCGTATTCGGTACACTTCCTTTGCATTTCATTCTTCGCTGAACAGTTCTTTGTATCGTTAGTGTGGTGACATTACTCGTTCGTTCGTTGGTCGATTAGAAGGAATAGAAAGCTAGCTACCCCTCGCGAAACAGGCAATGGATCGTTCTACGTTTTCAAAGCAAGCGTTTTGTGCGAAGAAGCCAACCTTTCTACTGTAGAAAAAACTACGAAAGCAACTATGACTTTGGCACACTCTTCTTGGACCGTCGGTACCGAAAGCTTTAAAAGGTCGCCGCAGCAATATTTAATACAGCGCCGTGCGCAGCCGAAAAAAAGACTCAGATATACGTTGTCGGCGCGGGGCCGACCAGTTCGAGTTCACCGTCAATTGCATGAAGCGACTGCGCGGGCGAGCTAGGCCATGTGATACTACTGGCAAGTGCTGACAAAATATGTCACATGGTCATGCTGATTCTTTCTTCGGTCTGTGAGGTTATATGCTGCTCGCATTATTCGATGTACAGTAATTTAAACAACTACTGCACATCGCGCGCGTATATTGACAGACGTGGCTTGGTACAGTCCGCATAGAAGGTATATTGATATGTAAACTAGTGTAAAACTGGGTGAGTTCGCTTATATTGGAAAAAAAGAAAGCGCAGCTCAGGAGACAATAGAGCCCATAGATGTATTACGTAAAACAGGCGGTAAAGAAACGAAATACTATGTGAAGAATACAAAAAAAGGTAGCGTTCGCGCATGCATATTGCTTTTTAGCATCTCTCTCTAGCAAGTGAATGCGCCACCCAACAAATAAAACATATATGAAGACTGAACTTTGTCCTTTTTCCCTGCATTTCTCTTCTATCTGCCAACGTGTTTGAGAGTTCAACCTCCTCGACAGGACCTAAAAATCTGCATACAAGGGGTGCATGCAGCCCGACCATACTAACATTTGCGATTGCTGTAAAACATATTCCAATCGGAGACTTGCAGTTGTTAGTCCAGCATGTGTCCAATGAAATTTTCTACCTATGTTCTAGTCCATGTCTTTATTATTTTATTAGGTGTGTTAAAATACAATCAATAAAAATGAGTAAGCATAGCTTGCTCCATAAAGAATAACGCATCTCAAGCTACTTGGTTTTTATTATAAGGTACGAACAGCTCGCATTCCACAAGGACAGAGGTTGGGGTAGTGCGATAATGTGCATAATGTTTCTCCTCTGTGCTCTGGTGAGGTCCATACCGTTTGTGTCCAGTGTTACATGAAATTCCTTCTTTGCACATATGATTGTCCCCATTGTTTGAGCAGAATACATCTCTCTTAGAATAATGTTTTACACTTACATACCGGCTCTAGGACACTCAACATCCATCACACCTCGGTCTTTTCTGGCATGAATATATAAGAATGACTGCGTCTGGGAAGGCAGCATTGAGTATACACGTATACTTGGGATGTTCATGGCATGACATGTTTATGCTTATGCCATCATAATAGCATGCAATATGTCGAGCGAACAAAAGGGCCTGGTATTCATTAGGAAACCCCATTCCATAGTGTCAGTTTATTGATAAACACCAAAGTTCAAGTACAGTTGATTCTATGCAAAAACTGAATGAAGGGCGCAAAACATGACATTTATTCAACATTTCATGAAAATGCAGGACTGCCTCAATCATACATGATAATTATGCAGTGTACACAATAAATGACACGAAATATGTGTTAACGGTGACTTGTTGCTATACGTGCACATCACAATGACAAGAGTAAAATAGAGGCCAACCCAGATGTAGTTGGAATAAAAACACACGAGCTTATAATTGCCCTCAACAACAAGTGCAAAGCTGTAAAATCATAGGGCAACAATAGCTTCAGCCTCAAGGCAACAAGAGGAAAATCAGCCACAGGCCAACCTAGCAGAAGTCAAAATAAATATACATGAACTTAGAATTGCGTTTGGCAAGAAATGCAAAGCAAAGAGAGGAAAAACGAGAAAACAGACTCAGAGGCAATGAACAAAACCATTACTACACTGACATCTGAAGCAGAAATTTAAGGAGGCACACCGCCAAGGCAGAAAGTAAGCGAAATTTCCTGAGTGACGAGAAACATAATGAAAAACAGGGACACTTGACACAGAATATTAAAAATAGGCTTAGCTGACTTAACAAAGCTTCTCATCAAGAACTCTAGACACACAGAATTACAACGTAAATGAGATCGATACACCACCCAAGCTACTTAAAGGGAACTGCTTATAAAGGACAAAAATGTACACACTGAAACAAACAAAGCAAACGTGTTAGAAATTTGAATGACATTATGACGGCAACTGAAAACATCTGCTCTGAACTGTACGGATCAAAGATAAGTAATTACTGTTGAAATGAAATCCCAATAGGACAAAACCCTGCAGTTCCTCATGTACGGTACTTGGGGATTCAAACGAAACATCAATTTTTTGGAGATAACTGGTATGCACACCTGCTCGAAATAACCACGTCATGTCGTGATAAATACAGTCTCTAAGAATAATTTTGGCTCTGATATACACGTTCTAGTTGAAATTACGCCAATATGACTCGAACTTAACACAGTGTCAACAAAAGTATGTGCGTTACTGAGACCATAATTCCTGCATTTCAATCCGTGAGTACTGTACCTACAGACTAGTTAAGAGACCATACCACATATGCATCATAGAGAAACGGAAGGTAAACACGAAAGAAATGAGGCATACATACTACTTTACATTGGTTGTAGCAGCCTGCTTTCAATGCTACGACTACCAGTTTTTGCATCTTTAGCCTCATCAGCTGCCAAACGCATATTCTCTTTCCGCAGAAGAATGTTAATTCTGGTTTTAAAAATGGTCTCAGCCACCTCTCCTGAATGTTGTGGCAAGGTGGAAAACAATTGACAGCTTGCACACTGTCATTAAGGGTGGCCACAAGTTGACCAATCGTAACTTCATTGCACAGAAGCTTGTTGCTATTCACTCTAAACATATTCTCAGCTGTTTCGAGCAAATGAAGTACTGCTGGCCCTGGTGATACGAGCTTGCTGTCATCAGTGAAGGATTTTAACTTTGTGAGCACACTAGCTTCGTTCAACACTGTGGCAGTTTTGCACTGCTCACAAATCCCTGTGTGCTTTGCAGCACTCTTTACCACAAACCCAGCAAGGTAAATAAAAGACTCATGCTCCATCATGCTTATGTCGAGAACATCACTGGGATATTCAACAGCTTCTGTATCATTGCTCTTAGGAGCTCTTGCGCGGCAATTTTCGATGCCAACTAGGGAAGGAGCATCGTCGATAGCATAGCTTCCACTTCTACTGGGCCGAAAGAACTGTGCCAAAGTAGCAGCTCGAATAGCACTACAAAATTGAAGAGCTTTTGGTACTGCATTCTTCACCCTCAGAGTGGAGAACAAATTCTCAAGAGCATCTTGGGCAAATCGGCTGGGCAAAACAAAAAAGAAGCCCTTCTTATTAAGATAATAATGCTGCAGTTCCAATGCAACTTTACACACCAAAATTATGCCCGTCTGCACAGGTTTCCACACGTGTTTCGACGGAGAGCCTATCTTCAGATCTATAAAAAGAGTTACCATATCCTTTAAAAAATCAGTGAGTCCTCATATTTCTGATCATTTAACTTGCTGATGCCAAGCTTCGTTGTACGTGATGCCAGTACTTTGAACCACCTATAAATGGTTTCTATGAACCATGCTGTTGTCAACGCTTCTTGGGGCAAATCTCCCCTTTGGACCAGGAAACGTAGTGCAGCTGCAGTATCCTGATTTAGCAATGGAAATTCAGGCCCCACTTTCATTTTCTCATAGTTTCCTGGGTCCAAGAAGGATGGTTTCAAGTGCGGCGCTATGTTTAATTGCAGTTCAGAGTCTATTTCTACCAGCTTCTGAATCGGCACAAGGTTAACCTCATTCGAAGGCAGCTTGTGCTTTTCGACCACATTTTCGGGAAGGAAAATCGATTGACCACGTGTGAGGTGGTTCCTCAAGTTCTTTAGCAAATGTGCGGTGTCTGCCATAAAATAAAGCTTGCAATTTTGGTCAACAGGATGACAACAAGAAACTCTTGACACAGAATGCTTTCCCACAACTATGTCGAATTCTCTCCAAAGCGCCATATTCCCACCACCCATGTCGCTAACGACTGCATCTATACGAACCCCGATTGTTTCACATTCCTGAATAATTTCAATCAAATGTTCTTGAACTGCAGCACTGCTGAACGAGTTTCCAGTAAGATGATAAGCAACTGTCTGCTTCCATCTTTGTGTAACCCCACCCAGCATGAAAACAAGTCCATGCGTTGCCACTGCAGCATGTGGCAGAGAACCGTCGGCCAAAGGTAAAGTTGGCCTTCCAATAACAGTGCTAGTCGTTTGGTCAAACGCAAGCCCTGAGCTCAACTGAATTTCATCGAGCAACTGCATGCCTCTCATGCACCTTCATGGTGGTTATCTGAAATATGCAACATGCATTAGGCAACAAAGGCATTTATAAAGACATTTAAAATACAATGCTTTTCATGAATAAACATGCAGTGCACAGTGCAAGCTGTATTTCGATGTTTGCATGCAAGAAGATTATAACCTATTGACATTTATGTGGAATTGTGCCTAGTTAGAGGACCTGAAGTCATAAGTG
The DNA here is from genome assembly GCF_043290135.1 of Rhipicephalus microplus. NCBI lineage: Eukaryota > Metazoa > Arthropoda > Arachnida > Ixodida > Ixodidae > Rhipicephalus > Rhipicephalus microplus. The sequence goes on along the minus strand of NW_027464588.1, from coordinate 31,582,570 downwards.
AAGGAAAGGTGAGAATATGTTGTGAAAACTTTATGGATGACCGCTAAAACGTGCGCGACAAAGAACGCAGTGACAGGCACTAACACTGGCACTAGCAACACAAGAAAGCTTAATAAATATTAGGGTTTACGTGCGAAAACCATGATACGATCATGAGACATGCCATAGTGGAAGGCTCTGGAAAAGGTTTCACCTTTTGCTCAAGGTGTACTGATGAAAGAGATGCTCACGAGAATAAATGTAACAAATATATTCAGCTACACCATCCTTTCACCTTTAAAGCAAGGGACTTCAGAACCTCATGTAGAATTCCTGGTGAGAACTTGTAGTTTTCAACACGGCGTTGTAAAGTTCTTTCACTCGAAAGGGGTACAGCAAGCTCCCTGACCGCATTGTAGCCTCTGGATCCACATGCCAAACGGAGCTTGAGGCCTTTCTGTATAGTCTCTGTAGACCATTGCTTCCCTCGCATACTGGAAGTCCACATGCCTTGCAGCTGATCTGGTGACAGGTACTTCTTGATGTTTTGCGTGAGTTCATGGTTTCTACGGTTTGCTCTGCTTTTCTGTTGTTGCAGTGTAGCAACTTTCCGCTTCATGTTGTTCAAGCACTCTTCCCATGTAGCTATTCTTTTGTGAAGGGCAGCTACTACTGCTTGATCAGCATCCCAACTACTTGAACTAGAAATTGCAAAGCACAGATTGAGCAGGAAGTGACAAGAGTTTGAAAATTTCACTATTTAACCCAAACTAGCATGTGAGGGAGAACCATAAGTATTTAAAGAAACAAAAAAAATTAGTGCCACTCCATATTATTCAGCAGAAAAGTGTAAGCGTAACTTTTTGAGAACACAACAGTGGTTTTAACAAACAGCATAAGCTGACACTGTTGCTCATTGAAGAGGGACAAATGGAGCTGCGCAGAACCTGCAGTGCATGCAGCTGAACTATTTTTTTTTGGTGGGGGCGTGTCCTTGATCCGAAATAGGAGCAGGACAGTCAAGTGTGGTCACGTCTCACTTTGTACTCTGCGTGTGAAGGTAGAAAGACATTTTGGGAGCAGCAAGTGTCCGGTGTACCACCTCCTAGCTATGCCAATAGTTAGTAATGAGTAAAGACATGAATATATGGCACGTACTCTCGGTTATGACGTAGGGTTATCAATGGCGGTGGCTATTTCAAACAAAGTGGGGAAAGTGCCATGGTTCCACTGTTGTAGCTTTTTTTGACAGAGTTGGTACAAGACGGCAGCTGATTGCGTGTCACAAGTGATAGTGTGATGATGTTGCGCAGTGTGCTATGCATTACTGTACACAAAACACAGCTTGCATGTTCCTCCAATAAACTTATGTTGTGTGCGACTACTCTCGATTTACAAGAATGAGCATACCAGCAAAAGAAACAAAACAGGGCACCAGTACTTGGAGCGCATCCGCACTATTAAATGCATTAATATATCAATATGTTATGAGCGTGCACGTAATTTCCTGTAGGCGGCGATGTGTCACACTCAAGTGTATATTGCATAGTGTGTGAGAACAGTAGCACTGAACACTTACCGGTGACCTCAGCTGTGCCCTCAGCAGACAGAAATCCTCCACAGGCAGCACAAAAGTTCTGCTGAGCTGTAAATGACGGATAATCTTATTAGTAGTACTGAAGACCGGTACAGCCACCAAAGCTTTAAATTAGCACAGTTGCAGCACAGGCAATAAGGGATGGCCAGTGACTAAAATCAAAAAATGTATATGATACTGAACAGAAATTTCACTCACACTCAACAGGCACCGTCAAAGCTTGAAATGGCTGGCAGCTCGATTCAAGGGTGGTTTCCACACCTGCGCACATATGATAGTTGGAACCAACAAAACCATCGGGCAGACACATGCCTATACAAATCATGAAAAGTAGCACTCACCTGCAGAACAAGCTGGCAGTGCGTCACATTTGGAACTTGAAGGTGCATCTACAACATGAGATAAACAATAAATTATGTGAAATTTCAAAGCAACATGTCACTGCCATTACCTTCTGGAAAATCCGATGGTGCTGAATCAGTGGCAGTGTGACCTAAAAAAGGTAAAGACGAATTGAAGAAGACCATCATCTCTGTTACATCGCATTTTGGCAAAGAAGCATCAACACTACTTGAAGCATTTACAATACGCACAGGTGCATTACAATTTTTCAGTAATAAGAATGCATGCCAAAACCCAAGCTACAGTGATTTCAATGCTTGCAATGTGCTGAACACCATACTGCGGAGCAAAATGTTGTGGATCTGCAGCACACCCCTACAGACATGATTGTAAAATATATAAACCAATGGATACAAGCTACAAGCCGTTACAATGCTTTGACTACATGCAGAATGTGTGTTAGCTACGTTACCTTGTGAAGAACCTAACCCTGCATGAGTGGCATCACTGTTGGCTCCATAGCCTGCAAATTATAAAACATCGACGAAGGCATAAAGCACGTTTGTAATTACGGTAAGTAATAAATGCAGTAAGAACTCACCATCAACAGCAGCTGGTGTCAGAAGCACATTCGTAGCTGATGGGCAGTGTGTCTCTTTGGATTCTGCATAATCCAAACATGTATTAATGATAACGAAGAGGGAAAAGGCGTGAGATGTGCTTAACCGTCAACTCACCATCAACAAGAGCGGCTGCTGTTAGTAGTAGATTAAGGCCACAAGATGAGCGGGCTGAATCATTGCATTCTGGAGAATGAAAAAAATGCATTAATTATACCAAAGAAAAGCCATTAGCTATACACAAACAGTGCACAACACCTATATGCAAGACGACATGTTTCAGGTTAGTGAAAGGCTGAGAAGTAATTATGGGTGATGCAGAAAACAATGAAGACGGACTAAACATTCTCCCGTTTTTTAACGTGATTGGCTGACCTGACGTTTTCAAATGCTCTTGACTGAAGATCGTAGGCGCCGCGTCTCTCTTCAACTTTTTAGTACCAAACTTTCACAGCAGTATCGGCTCGAATTGGTCTGCAGTGAAGTGGTCCTAGGTAAGGAAATATTCGCGCCTACTGTTACACAATGAAACAGCACGCTCTAAAAGAAACTAAAATAACCTTTAGTGTCAACACTTACACGACTACGTACTGTTTGCCACTTTCTCTTCCCACCAGACTAGCACACGGTATGTAGAAATACGCACCATTTATCTTGCGTGTCCTTATTTCAACCACAGAGCTTCTGAATACTGAGCGCGCTGGAGCCCATGCTTAAAGGAAATGATGCGACATTCAGGTCGCTGCCAACGCCTTTATACATAAAGTCCTTACACCCATACACACATACACGCGGGAGTCATTTAACTATACGTCGGCCAATAAACAAAGTTTAGTTTAGCACTTGAATGTATCCATTATATTTACTTTGTAACATAGTCGACAATTATTTCTGGATCAAACGAGTAATAATAATAATAATATCTGGCGTTTAACGTTCCAAAACCACAATTTGATTATGAGGGACGCCCTTTTGGAGGGCTACCGAAATTTCGACCACCTGGTATTCAATAACGTGCACATGATGCTAAGTACACAGGCCCCAACATTTCCGCCTCAATTGAAAATGCAGCCGCCGCGTTCGGCATGGATCAAGCCACAGACGCAACGTTTACACGGCACTAAACGCGGCACGCGTTTCAACTGGCATGCACGTTTACCATCGACGCGGTTACTCTCTTTGTGTGATGCTCGAGCTTGACAGTACCGCAACACTGTAAACACGAGTACAAGCGAAACGATAGAGTTTAGCTCACTGGTACTCACCTCACAAAGCCGCGACGATACAGGGTACAAGTCAGTCCTTCCGATACGCTGGAGCCACACTTCTTGTCGAGCGGCATTGTCTTTTCCTCGTGGAAGCGAAAATAGCTTCTTTCCTCTGCTGTACCTGCTTTTGCAACAGCTGGCACAGCAGGTCGGCATCCGGAAACGTGCAGGATTACCGTGCACACACTCACGCGCGGTCGAACTCCGGCTATACAACAATACCAAGCGCGCACGCCTAGCCACAAACAAACACCGCGAAAGTGGACAAGCAAAATGGCGTTTGCGATACCTTCACAAAGGCTAGTGCGTCATGCTGCAGATTCTTTGCACCGCCGAGTTTATTACACGGATAGCAGTGGCGCTGCCATCAAGAGCGTCACCGCTGAGCGCGTCTGCATGCAAACGGTGGGCTATCGTGTTGAGGATTGTGTGCTTGCGGTGATGTCTTTTGCCACTGCATGCCGCTTGCTTATATACACGTCACGTCGTCGTATTTGACGTTACTTTTTATATTTTTTTCTTTCTCAATCACTCTTTTGGTGCATCGTCTAGAACCGCAGCGCCCAGATGCGCTTTAACGGAAACATGATCACAAGCTCATCTTTGCGGCCAGGAGCCATACAGCCCCTCAACTAGCGTCGTTTACTATCTGCAATGCACGCGAGGGAAGAAGAGTCTGCACATTGACACGAATGGCGCTACTAGAGTGTACTAGAAGCTTTTGAGTGGCGCGAGCAGCTGCCTGGGAGCGGCCGTTTCGGCGTGGAATGATGCGGTGGCGCTGGCGTCGACCAATCTTCCCGGGCGGATGGCTGGCAGGCGTTCCGCGTACGTGTTTATACCTCTCTGTCGCGCCTAGTGTGAAGATGATCTCGCTCTTTTTTAGATGCGGAAGCATCTTATACTCGCGCCTTGTAGTGCGCTGTCCGCGCCGTCCGCACCGCTTCTCGAACATTCGACAGCTGACGCGCGCGCATGCGCCGTCGCGCCGTCGCCCACCATCTGTGCCGCGCGCGCTTCTCCTTCAAGAACATTCGACAGCTGGCAGCGCATGCGCCGTCGCGCCGTCGCCATCTGTGCCGCGCGCGCGCTTCTCCTTCGAGAACATTCGACAGCTGACAGCGCATGCGCCGTCGCGCTGTATATATACTCAAGGTCAGCGCTCGCTCGCTCGGTTGCCGCTCGTCCGTTGGTTTGTACGGCGCGTCGACGTCCGAAGTCACCGTGAAATGAATGCCAACGAATCCACAAACAGAATGATCGACGTCCCTTCGACCAGCGCCGGCCAAACTGTTGGCGGAACCGCTCCCGCATTCTCCTCAGTGTTCCCCCGAGGGAAGCTGCGGACAATTTTTTTTCTTATTTACATACCTCCCCTTTTTCGCGCAAATAAAGGTTATTGGACATTATTGTTATTGAAGTTGCTGAGGCCCGCACTGCAGCCCGAAGCAGCATAGCACATTGTACGATATAACGAGCGCGTTTTTTTATTTTTAAAGTGTACACATTTTAGACGAGAAACCAGCTGGCCGGTACACACCGAAATCCCCCCCCCCAAAAAAAAAGAAATATGGTGCACACAAAACGAAAAACTCTTGCTCCATTCCACGTAAAACACCAAAGTTGGACTCAAATAAAAGGCTCATTGCTTGTGGCTGCATGCACACACGACAAAAAGTAGGCTTTATTGATAATATTTGAAGAACAGCACAGTTTTTCCAAACAACCCTTTGGTTTTGAATTATGGGAATAGATTCATTGTTCTAGGACCCGCAGAAATGCAAATGCGTATACTGAAAAAAAATGATGAGAGTTTAAAAAACGCAACAACACTGCAAAGCAGAGTCGTAACTAATTTTAATCATAATTGATAACATAAAAATGCAAGTTTTACATATTTATAAAACAATACATTTGCAATTAGGTAAATTGTAAAAAAACGTAAAATATAGAGCCAGGATACAAAAGATAACATAAAGCAAAGCAAACAGAACGATAGAGTTAAGGTTGTCTTTCCAAAATGCATTTAAAAAAAGATGTTATAGTCGAGAGATCGTTTGAAGGGACACTGAAGTGCAACAATGAATTGGCTTAGATCGATTAATTATGCACCGAGATCCCTAATGCCGCTAAATTTACCATCACAGGTTTAATACAAAAAGATTGAAGATCAATGCTTTATTTTGAGATTTCGCGTCATTATTTGCACGTTCTCTCGCTTACAAGCCTCTTCTAGAAAGAATTGTTTTTCTTCTTGGTGTACCGTCAAAAAATGAAGATGGTTAGAAAATATGCACGAAAAATGACATTCTTTTTACGCCACTGTAGCAATTTATAGCCTACTCAATTTTAGGTGCTTCTGTGCGCTTTTGACACTGTAGAAGATTTCTCATCTTGACTTCATTTGCGCTTGTAGACCATGGGTAAGGTCCGATGGTGGCAAAAATGAAGTTTCTGCAGCTCTACAACAGAGTGGGACGCTTGCAACAAGCTGCAGAGCATCTGAGGCTTCTCGATCAGTTACTAAACTGGACTTGCTGATTAGTTTCTCTTGCACGAACGCTTCACATTGCACGATTCCATTGTCTGCACAGGTGAAGTATACGGCTCGTTGAATGCAAAGTTCACGAGTGCTAGGATTCAGTGAGCACGCTACGTACGAAACGCCGGCAAATCCAGGAAACTCGTGCAGCGCCCATGACTTTGATGGTAGGACAAGACCACGAAGGTCACCGAGAGTGACAACCGCGTCAGACGAGGGACTTGAGCTTGCCTCGTCAGCTTCGTCGCCATCTGCAGAAGTCGCACCGTTGGTATCTACAAGGAGCTGTGCAGGAGAGCTAATGCGTCGCCGTTTTCTGTTGTCATTCTCAGCCGCCACACACTGATGACGCCGCTTTGTTTGGGTCCACGGAGCCGGAATTTGGAGCGTGAAATAAATATGTAGGCAGGTTGGGCAAGATCGTCGGGACTGCATCAGGAGCAAGTGTCGGCGTTTCCATAGGAATTCGGACTTGAACACCATTGATAACATGTACGTAGTCTCTCACAATAAAATGCGGTTTGAAATGTAACTCGCACACAGCACAATCGGCGTCAAGCGGCTTGTCAAGCTGATGGAGGTTCCGCTCCCAAAGAAGTCGTCGTTCTTCGTCTTTCGGGGCCAAAAAAGTGATAACTTCCGACTTTGTTGCACACGCGGATATCCAGTTGTGCAACCTGGCGCGTAACAATGGTTTGGACGCTACTTCTTGGTCATTTCGCGACTAAAACCGAGATGCCGGCCATGCCGCCGAGCCAGCTGAGTAAACCAAGTGGAAAGATTGGGCGATGGCAGCGCCGCCGCTACTTTCGCCACAAGTTGGGGATGGAGAAAGCAAGGGAAAAGCGTTTCGGTCGTGCCACTCAAAAGTTCTAGTACACTCTAGCGCTACTTTAGTTTATTTTTCAGGGAGTTTACGAGCGGAGTCTTTTGCTGCGTCACCTGCCGAATAAAATTCAAGTTACTGCGAAAAGAATATTAAGAAAGGCATTTTTTATTACATAGCAGGTGTTAGGTGGAAATTATTTTCGTTTCTTTTTTGCATGACTTCATGTTCGCATTGGTTTGAATGCATGACGAACTGTTCTACGTTGGAATAAAAAAATCGGCGCTGAAAGGTTGCAGGTGAAGCCAAGCCAAGCAATCGAGTGGGCTTGTTTTTAGCGGCACCGTTGTTTCAGTGTTTTGCAAATTGTTGCTGTTGGCTCGATGCCGCGAAGCGTATTCAAGACCCTTTGCTTCTCTCTCCACTCAAATGATCGGAGATAGAAGATCAGTAGCACGAGAGGTGCTAGGCGAGACTCTCCGTGAACCACTTTACTCCCGTGGCCTGCTCAACATTGACGCTATGGGCAACGGCATGTTAAGAACTTGTTTTCGTTTTGAGAAAGAGGACACAGTGAAGGTACGAGTAGCGTTGCGCATTCCAGAAACGATTATTACTGCTCAGAGAGTGCCGATCCCAGGAGACGAAGCCCTATTCGACAACTGGCCTATCCGAACCGACTTAAAGACCTCGAGAATTTCTTCGGCTGACGCAGCTCGACAATATCGCTCTGGTGATTGAGGTCTTGAGGCACATTGATTGGAAGTTTTTCCACATGCTGAACGATGTGAATAATCACAGATGGCTGACCATCGACACGCTGGATAATTTCTTGAAGGTAAGAAGCAATGATAGCAGAATGGAAGCTGCATTTGTGCAAATTGGAGATTGTGGTATACGTGTTGACTTTTCTGCGTTTGTTTTTCAGGTCATTTACGCTAAAGGAGCATGGCTTACCAACTTCTGGGGCTTTATTGATAGCACTGCGCGTGCTATATGCCGACCAACTAGGCAGCAGCAGCTGTATTTTAGCGGGCAAAAACATTTTATGCCCTGAAGTACCAATCGATAATGTGCCCGAATGGCATCATTTGTCAGTTGGTTGGATGTTATCCGGGCACAAAGCACGATGCTGGTGAGTAAAGGGTAGTTCATATGGCTGGAAGTCACATTTTGCTTCATGTTGCCGTGGGACTGTCATGTACACCAAGTATCAAACAAAATAGGTCAAATTCTTAGGACTACAGTTCGTTTGAAATATATCCTTTCCACGCAAACTATGGTGCTGACTTCCAGCTCAGTCAAACTCACATTAGATAATTGTTACTTAGCTTGGAGTACACCAAGTTAAGTGGAATTCACTTAATCCAAGAAAGGTACCTCAGGCATGCATATAAAGTCTCACAGCGCAATTCGACTGCAGCTTTATTTAGTCACTATAAAGTGACCAAAGCACAATACCCTCATGAATTTTGCCTTAGTGTGGTATTCATGTCAAAACTAAAAAAAACTTTAGCCAGCCTCAGGAATTTAGTTGAACTAAGTAAGACTGGAGTAGGCTATTCAAGAAAATGCGGCAAAGTAAAGATAGTGCTGACGTGTGAACTTTACGTCTAAAATGAACGCCTTTAATATACTCTTGCGTCTCTCATTAAGTGCTATTATGTCATTGATTTTAGTTTGTTTTCCCACTGCCACGAATGACTTCCCACAGTATTGAAATAGCATGCCTTAAGTTCACTTATGTGTGAACAATGCTGTTTTCTGTATTCTTTTGTGTTGCCTTAATAGACTTCTCTGTTTTAAATTCCATATATAGCTTTACTACTTCCTCCGTGTTGAACATAGATCTTGCAAACAAAATGGCAGCATATCCACGGAGTGAATGATGGGGAGTGGGGCGAAGCATTCGTCCGTCCATTCGTTCTTGCTTCCGTCCGTTCCTGCGTACGTCTGTGTAACCGTCCATGCGTCCATCCACCCGTCCGTGCGTGCGTCTGTGCGTGCGTCCGTCCGTGCGTTCGTTCATGCATCCGCGCCTGCATCCGTTCATGCGTCCATTCATGCATCTGTCGGTGTGTCCGTTCATCCATCTATTCAGCACTCCAAGTACCGCCATCTCGCATCTTTTCATCATATATTCTCCATATAGAAGCACCACCATCCAGCGGACATTTCAAGGACTAAACGGGAGGTGGCACATGCACACTTTCTTACGGCTTGCGCTTCCGGTTTACTTCCCACCTGTAACCCCCTCGAGTTCATGGTATATACTAGTTCACTGCATTCATGGCTATGCGGCCCAACGCTCGCTAAACCTTTCTAAAACTAAGGAGGTTACACCCAGTGAGTATAACGTAGCAACCCTTTCTTGTCAGATCGTGCTCAACGTACATGCCAATAGCTGCTAATGGGGATCGCAGCGTGCGCGTTACTTAAAGGCCGAATGCTCCTGTCTCGTCCTCCCTTAACAGCCATCAACATGTGCATTGAGCACTATTTTTTATTGTTCAACAATGCACAGAAGAAATCTCTCACCGGAACCACCTAGGAGGTCAAAATCGTAAGGACCGTTATTTCGGGTATGTGCCACTGGTGGTTACGTACTACGAGGGATGCAAAAGCCACGCCATAAGGAGCTTCGCCCCTAAAGATAAAATTTAGTAAAATAAGCAGACGCATTGAGAGCCTGCTAGGGCATCTCGCCTATTCTGCTGCTACTTTTATATTCTGTACCACACCTGCACCCAATGTTTGATCAGCAGGCATAGTGGTGCTAACGCAGTATCTCATTTCAATTTTTTTCAGGTAACTTAGGCAACAGCCAGGTGTACACTAAACTGGAAAAGCTGGTACAGAACACCTTTACTGTCTTTACGGGGACCCTGCTTACCCATTTCGGCCACTTATGTTGAAACATTACGGCGGTGCATCTTTCACTCCGGAGCAATGTGCGTTTAACAAAGCAATGAGCAGCGTGAGGCAGGCCGTGGAATGGGGCTGCGGAAAAATTGATAGACTCTTTGCCTTTGTAGATTTCCAAAAAAACGATCTTCCACCAGAATGTTGCAAGGATGTACCAAGCGAACGCATTGCTGGCAAACTGCCATACTTGCCTGTATGGCACACAGGTCTCACAATACTTTGATCAGCAACCACCATCCTTGGAAGTGTACTTGAATGCCCGTCAAATTTAGGGACAGCTTTCAATGTGGCACTGGGGAATCCCTTTGCTTATTTAAAAGGATAATGTGGCAACAAACCACTTTTTTATTATTCAACTGCTTCAAGACATTTTTCTTGCTAGGTCGGTTACTTCTTGGCTGAGTTTATTGAACATCTGTTCCACGTGCTTCACAACGTCCAGGCATCCCTGCTGGCGACTTGTAACCTCAAGTGTGTGCTTTTTTTCGGCAAGTGCCAGCTTGCGCTCCTCCAGAGCTAGTCGTTTCTCTTCAATGTCTAATTTTCTGTTTTCCACTGCAAGTTTCCTTTGTCGGATCTCGAATTCATGCGTTTGACGCATAGTCAACAATTGTAAGCCATTGCTTTGTAGGCCTCTGATTCCTGCAAATTTTTGAAAATGAGGCCATTCAGTTAGTCGGTTCACATACGCATATCACATGTCATAGAAAGCTAATTTGATGGACTCGTAACACAAACATATCAGCCTTGAACTCTATGCTATCGCACATCATTTAGTGATAATCTATTTTGTGCTTCAGCAGGGTGATCCTCGAAGATTGATAACATCGCAGCTGTTGCTAGGATCCTGACATTTTGTGTAACGACAAAATAAAACTGTTAAGTTAATGCTATTTACAAGTGTTCAATATAGAGAGAAGGTCAAAGTTTCCAATTGTCGTATGCTAACCTCATCCAAAACTTCCACTTATGCGTGGTAAAGAAACCAATCAATCTTTTCACCTTGCTTGTAGTACATAGATTGTAAATCATGGCCGTGACTGTCACCACAGTGTTGTCCTAAGTTTCTTTTTAGAGTTGTGACACTTGTCTAAAAATAACACTAACGACAACTATTCCTCTGTCTATGCCTGCATGTCATGTTCATTTTACACGTGATGTTCACATGCTACAAGTGTTCTATCAATGAATGTGAAGTATTCGGCTAGTTGGTCTTGCATCTTGTGAAACCAGGGAGCCCAATGTTCTAGACTCTACAGAGACATCATGTTACCCATTTGTACTGCACTTTGTGGCAATATTGCACCATGTTACGAGGTGCATAAAGAGTCCTTCAAGATTTACCTCTACTGCCGTTACAGGAACCCGTTGCCTAGCTGCAGGCGGCGGTTGTGGCTGCCGCTGCAGCTGCTGCTGCTCTTGTTGTTGCTGCTGCTGCTGTTGTTGCTGGCGTTGTTATTGCTGCTGTTGTTGTTGTTGCTGCTGCTGCCGCTGCTGTTGTTGTTGTTGCTGATGGTAGTGGTGTTGCTGTTCCTCCTCCTCTTCGTTGCATGACTCTCCAGTGAGTTCAATAGCAGCAGGACTGCGCGGGGCGGTCATTGAGAGCAGGAGTTGTGCGGCATGTCCTGATTTTAATGCGTAATGGAAAACAGAAAGATATCAGATAATAGCACACTAACACATTCCATTACAACTCTGGCACATTGGGAACCCCCGTGGAGAATAACTTTCTTGTAATACAATAATACATAGCCGTCCAAATTGCTAGCTAATGTAATGAATGAATATTGTGAGCTCACATGCGAATACACTTTCAAAGTTTACTTTGCATGTTCTAGGTAATATTAAATAGCAAAACAAACTATTACAGACTTACTTTTACTCAAAACCACAAATGAACAATGCACACTGTTCTTATACAACTTCACGGATTGACAACTTCTATAATGAGTCAGGTCTATACATGATAATGCACCTGCTGCTCGGGATCACTGCAAAATATTGATTGTAATTGCTGTCACTATGCCAATCAATAGAGTTGGCAGGCAGGGCAGAAAGAGTGCTTCATTCCTTTTTCAGTGGTTGCAAATATGCAATCGCGTTATAGAATGCGAAATACTTCAAGTGTCGCAAGATATTGCGTACACATGCCTATGATCGTAGAACCAATTTATCGAATCCAGAGATATGAGGCTTTACTGCTCCACTCACCTTGATCTTCATCTGCACGAACTTGTTTCGGTGGCGTCGCCAGACAGGACGCAGCTGCGTGACTTCTTTTGCGGCCACAGCTGTTTGAGCTTCTAGGTGCTATTCTTGGGACATAATTTAGAGACCTTATATAATCCGACAGGTCCTGCAGTATCTACTCTTTTTCGGCGTATTGTTGCTTCGTTGCCGACCTGCAAAGCGAAATGTGAGCATGTTACAGGAGGCTTGCTTCTCTCTAAAACAAGTCTCTAAATACCCACTCATGCTAGCGGCATGGCGATGGCTCTCAAGAACGATGCCAAAATGGGACGAATACATTGCTGTCGAAGCTTAAGGACATGAATCTAAAGCGAGTGTAAGCATCGATTCGGAGCTTACAACCTACAGAACGCACGGCGGCCACTTGATAGATTCGACGTGGACGACCAGAGTTTGCTTTTGACAGTGCGACTATGTTTGTAGGAGGCGCGAACGGCTTTAAGCCTCACCGGCGTTGCCATGCACGTTAGACAGCTCTTGCGCGGAATTAAATGCTATCTGCGCAGACAATACATCAAAATTGGTACTTACCTTCTTAAACTCCTGGTGTCTTCTTGCATCCAGTAATCGATTAAAAATCTACACGATCGTTTAGGCTTCTGAGAGTAATCTCCCGGCCGAGGAGAGGTTTGAAGTTGCCAATCATACGGATCCACTGTAAATCGTCGCCAAAGGGCTTCAATGCTGACACTTCTCTCAAAATTGCCTGGTCATCTTCAGTAGTAAAACACCGCCGGGGCCTTTTCGCCAGCAGCTGAGCCTCCGCAGCACTTGGAGGTGCCGCCGAAGACATGCCGCCGCCGCTTGTGTTGGGGGCTGCCATTTTGAACACGCTCGCACGCTCGTACGCTGAGCCCGCTTCACTGAGGAGACGAAGTGAGCGGGTGAGCGACCCTCTCCGCAAAGACGCTGGCTGCCGTGGTGTGCCCCGCATGCACAGTTGGCGTCTCCGCTCCTCCGCTGGACCCGCTGGCCCACTGAGCCACTTAGCTATTACTCTCTATTGTCTGTAGCCTAGAGCGAGAGCGAGTGCGATGGCAGTTTCTTCAGTATCGGTAATGTGGCACCACACGGAAACGCAGGTACATTCTGCGAGTGTGTGGTCAATGACTATGGCTACTGCCTTATTGTTTGGATGGTCATAGTTGGTGGCATCAACATAGTACGCAGTGAATGTGTGCGCATGAGTTCGCTCGAGGGCTTTCAATCTGGCATCCCACCAGGCCTGAGGTAGTCAGGGATCCATATTGCGGGAGACTGGAGCGACCTTATAAGGGGCACGAAGTTGATCTGGAATGGGCTTGCGATAAGCTGCGTCGTCAAACTGGCCGAGGTGGCCAAGGCGTAGGAGTAGGTCCCAGCTTGTAGGTGTTTTCGTGAAACGCTGCAGTTGTGCGGCGAGTTGCACTTCACAGAGTTCTGAACAGGTTGATTTGTGGGGTTTAACGTCCCAAAACCACGATATGATTATGAGAGACGCCGTAGTGGAGGGCTCCGGAAATTTTGACCACCTGGGGTTCTTTAACGTGGACCCAAATCTGAGCACACGAGCCTACAATATTTCCGCCTCCATCGGAAATGCAGCCGCCGCAGCCGGGATTCGATCCCGCGACGTGCGGGTCAGCAGCCGAGTACCTGAACTACTAGACCACCGCGGCGGGGCAATTCTTAACAGGCGTTGAATAGACCCAATGCAAGGAGCTTGCTAGAAGGAGGGCCCACTGGTAGATTGTGTTCCACTGTGTAGGCCTTGCGAAGCATTGTGTCTACTTGGTTCTGTTTTTTTTGGTTGAGGCGTTGGTAGGGCGAACTGTATGTCACCCTACTGACCATGAGGCTACGTATGAGTTTCAGGGCGTCCTTCTCGCGCATGCCATTGAGACGAGAGGCTACCCCAGATATCATACGGGCCACTTTCACTGTAGTGATGCGGAGGAGGGAAAGTATGCAATTCACATGGCGGTTCGACTGTATCCGCATGCCTAATAGTCGAATGGTGGAGTTTTCTGGGATTTTTTTTTGCCAGCAAGGACCACTGGGAGGCAGGAGCCTTGGTTGTTTTGCGCCTATGGAGAGAGCTTGTAAATGGGTAGAAGTTCAGATTTTTTGTTGCACAGGCGAGGCCTCGTGCCTGCGCGTATTGTTCGGCACATGTGGTTTCCTGCTGCAGGTTATATTCTTTTTCTCTAAGGGACCACCGCATGGCCCTGACGGTGATATCTTGCGCATAAATTACATGATGAATGCCTTCGATGCGGTAGAGTTCATGTGCCAGTCCAACTATAGCTACGTTAAAGAGTAGCGAGGAAATCAGAAAGCTCAGCAGGGCGCTCTTGTTCGCAACCCTGATAACAAGTGATCGGATAGAGCAGCGCGGTCCCACGGAAAAGCCTGAATGTGAGTGTATATGCGCTGCCGACATTGAGGAGCCTTGTGGACCTTAAGTATGGCCTTGCGGCTAACGTTATCTAATGCGCCTTTAATGTCTAAAGCTAAGATAGTGTTTCCTCCTTGCGAGTTGCGGGGCGTTAATAATGACTTCTCTTATTTGTAGGAGTACACCCTGCGTAGAAAGATATGCCCGAAAACCGTACATTGAGTGCGGGAAAATGTCATTGTTCTCGAGATAATCTTGCAGGTGTTTAGTGTTGACGCTGTCGGAGAGTTTGCCAAGGCAGAGAGTGAGGAATATTGGTCGGAAGTTTTCAATCTGAAGTTTTTTGCCCGGCTTCGGTATCATTATGACCTCCGCATGCTTCCATTCAGGGGTAAGCGTGCCACATTGAAGTGCAACATAAGAGCTGACTAATTAATGTGGTAAAAAAACTATGTTCTAGCTCACGAGGGGCGAAAAGTGCAGAGCGAAAACTATCAACTTATTTTCTGATGCGAAAGTCACATTTCGCGCATTTTCGGAATTTTAGACTATGTAAAGAGCTGGAACATTCAGTATTCACGTTATACAGGTGAAATGCAACATATGTTGACCTTGTTGGTACGCAAAATCACCCAATTAGTCTCGAAGAATATAACTGAAGGTAAAGTTATGACCGAGGCCTTTGAAGTGCGTAAAAACAGCAACGCACTTTTTGGCGTTGTGTGACGCACGGTGTTCACTGTTCAAAAATAATTTATTATGCATGTACACGCAAATGCATACCCGATATGCTGCCAAAACAAAGTCAGTTTAGAGCACAGTTTGAAGTAACGGTGTAGCTTTGTGGTAGCTTGTTCGAATACCACGCAAAAGACTCGGGTCGATTCCAAAGTGCACCATATGGTTTTTACGCATTATTTTCTGTCTTTTATTGCGTTCCATAATACTCACATACACTGGCGGCGGTAAACATCTGCAGCGCCGGCATCGACCCTTGAGATCACAAAAGAGCTTTTGCTTTGAAATTCAATGAATTCAACAACCTACTATTTTAGTTATGGCAGTGGCGAATTCTTTGCATGAAGATAGGTATTGAGGCTCCGTTTAGAGTCGATATGAATGCGCCGCAAACAACAGTTCAGCTGCCTTTTAGCATGTACACTATGAACGAAGGAGCACTCAGCAGCTGGTAAAACTGGTGAAACGTTCTTTACCAGTTTACCTGGTCATTGTAACATTGCGATGGCTGTGATAGTAAAACTGCAGACCTGGTGCGCACATAGAGCTGATCCGCTGTCAGCCGCACGCATCCATGAGTCGAGTTCAGTAAAGGCGCGAAGACCAGCCAGATTCGCTTTGAACTTGACTGGCGATAATTCGCGCTTATGCAGAGGCGGCAACGGAAATCACAAATTTGGCCTTAGCATCAGCTTCTCAGCAATGCTTGATTGCAGTAGGTGCCGGTGGCGTTGAAAAGCAGTTGCGCTACCCTGGTCCCGTAGGGACCATATACAGTTACTCTAGCTTAAATGACTTGGTAGTGGTACCTACCTGTCACTTTGCTTTCTACACCTTATCGCCTCGGAGACGGCGCGCATGCTGCGTGCTTTCTATAAGAGAGGCCATCCTTTTGTTTTTCAAAGTATGTTCCCGATAGCGCTCATGTCTCACTCGATGTAAAGTAGTGGCATTAAGTAGTGCCATTAAGTAATGCCATTCACGTCAACGTGCAAGCTCCACTCTTATCGCGTGCAGTGCAGATAGTAAACGATGCTAGTTGAGGGGCTGTATGGCCCCTGGCCGCAAAAATTGACGTGTGCTGATCTTTCCGTTTGAGCTCATTCGGGCGATGTAGCTCTAGACGATGCGCCGAAAGAGTGATTGAGAAACCAAACAATAATAAATGTAACGCTAAATACGACGATGTGATGCATATATAAGCAATTGGCAATTAGTGGCAAAAACTTCACCGCAAGTATGCAATACTCAACGTGACAGCCCCCCAATTGCTTGCTGACGCACTCAGCGGTGACACTCTAGATGGCAGTGCCACTGCTGTCCGTGTAAACTCGGCGGTGTTGAGAATTTCTAGCAGAACGCACTAGCTTTTGTGAAGGTACCGCAAACGTCTTACTATGCTATACTACGCCACAAAGTTTGTCTACTTTCACGAGCGCGCGCACCACGAACAGACGCCACCAGCGTACTCTTTCAGCACACCTGAGGCACGGCCGCTCGATGAACACACGGCGTAGCAGTGCCTAAGCTGCCCAAGCGTATGGCACATCCAGTGCGCCCACATGCTTTCGAATTATTCCACCGTTTCGCAATTAGCACCGTAAGATTGCTTTGTTTCTCTTTACTGAGAACTTTTGTGCCTTACGGCTCCATTTGGGCTTGTATATTTTAAACTGTATACTTTCCCACCTGCACGGTCTTTTGTTACCGCAGTATACTTTAAATAAAAATAAAAAATGAAAATTATAATTCATAGTTTCCTGGTGGACACTCAAGAGGCGCTGCTGGAAACGCATACCGCTTTTGTTTAGAAAAAAATTTTATTGCCACAAACGTCAATAACACTCAACAGAACATTTCCTTCTTAGACATACTCTAACGATGATAACAAAACAGACGTCGTTTTCATGAACATGGATATGAGATGACGTTGAAAGAACATGTACATTCGATGGTTCACATAAACACAACCACAAAAATACTTCAAGGTAAACACGAGACACAAATAAAACATAAATATATACATTTTGCATATTTACATGTTGGCATGCTATTTCTGCCGGCGCATCGACAGATCAGCCTACCAATACCAGGCCGGCCGAAAGACAAGTTTCACTCGTCCGTCATAGACCGACACAGAAGGGCAAGACCAGTGCCGAAGAAATTCCTCTTCACCAAGGAAGAAGAGCTTCCCCGACAAAACAGACAGCAGCACCGGGTTTAATAGTTCTAGGATCGGGTAGAGCGCGCGGCGGTGGCGGCCCGCTGCAACCGCCTCACAGCGGCTACGCCAGAGGCAGAAAGCGCCGGCAACAATGAGAAGACAAGCGAAGCGGCCTCGCGAACACCGCCCAGAAGAAACGAAGCGGTTTACGCTGAGGCAGCGAAATCCGGCATGTACGGCTCTCCAAAAAAAACGCGAGCAATGACACAATGCCTCAGAAAATGCTGATTTGTTTCCCGAAGGGAGCAGTTCAGACATGTTGCAGACTGGACCATTCTCCACCTTTCGAGGCGGTCCAGAGTGGGAAGCACACCCCATCCCAGGCGCCACATGAAGTCCCGGAGCTGTCCAGGCAGAAAAGAAGCCGTGAAGGTGCTCCAAGACACCCGTCTAGAGCGAGCACGGCGGGCTGGCGGGACCAACGGAAGCAACAGCGCAGAAGTTCTCTCAACTATGTGGTTGTTCAAAACATCTCTGCCAGGAGAGCTCGACTTGACATGGCGAAAAAATGTAACAGTTGTTGCATAAAACGCAGGAAGTGTTATTGACTGCGGCCCCCTGTTAAGTTGCACATTAGGCATCAAATGTCGAAGGTGAGTACCCAGAAAGTAATATGCAAGCGTTCGTGCGGGGGATTCCTCCCCTTGCACAAGGCGCAAAAGGAAGCGAAGTGCCAGCAGCCGACAGCATATGGACACTGAAGGGAAAGCAAGGCCTTCCTGAGAACGCTGCTGTCCCAGTGTCGAGCGAGAGACCAACTCAGTGCCGCCTGACCAAAAACAGGAACTCAAAGCAGACTGCAGTGATCGCACGATACGTAAATTGTTGCACGACGTGAAAAAGGTACCAAATGCGACCGCAAAATACAGTCTGTGCTAGGTACCTCCGCTCAAGAAGCAGGAGTCGAAATCCCGTGCATCCTGAATTTTAAGTCTTACTTCTTCGAGAGCGTTTAACCAAATAGATTCGCAAATGGCGTAGTGGTTGTATAAAATACCTAAAATACGAAGGGACGCGGCCGACTGAATGGGAAAACCGGCACTAAGCCTGGAGTTTTGAGAGCCAATGAAGAAATACCGAGATTTGGAGATGTTAAACGCTGCACCTGAAATGTCGCCATACTGGGAAAAGACACGCAGGCTGCGTGAAAGGCTACCTTCATCTGAAAGGTACAAGGTTATATCATCAGCGAAAGCTGTGACTTTCCCGACACCGCTACCAGGAAGTGCAAGACCCCGGACACGTAAATCCGCGTCAAGAGCACGCAAGTATGGCTCAAGGCTGAGGACAAATAGCACAGGAGACAATCGACATCCCTGACGGACCCCACGTGTTAAGGAAAAAGCGGCACTTTCCCAGCCATCCAGAACTAGTGTGCTTTTAAGACCAGTGTACGTATATTTATTCATTTCCACAAACGAATGAGAAGAGCCGAAGGCTGTGAGCACATCAAGAATATACGCGTGCTCTAGTCGGTGAAAAGCTTTTTCCTGGTCCGAAGACACAAGGATACCACGCGCAGATCGCGACAGAGTATAGGCTATGATATCCCGTGTGGTATATGAGAAGCTGTGTATTTCTCGTCCAAGCACTGATGAAGTCTGTTGATGACCTACCAGGGTGTTCAACAGACCCCTCAAACGTTGAACGGCTATTGCCGCGAATATCTAATAGTCAACGTTGAGGAGCGTGATAGGTCTCCAATCTTCAGGATTAACAGAGGAAGCATCACCCTTTGGAATAAGCACGATGCGTCCATCTCGAAAACTTGTTGGAAAGACACTATCCTCGTAGCATTGCCGGATTACCGCGGTAAAGGTAGCACCAATCTCATCCGAAAATGTCAAGTAAAACTCAACAGAAAAACAGTCTGGCCCTGGGGTCATTCCACGTTTCATAGATTTCAGTGCCGCCTTAACCTCTTCAGCCGACGGAGGGATGTGCTGGCAATCCGCAGCTTCTTGAGGAATACGGGGCATTGGTGGTGTTTCATCACAGTTAGTCCGCATGGCCGAACACGACATTGCTTCAAAATGCGCCAAGAAAACAGACCGATCATGCGTAGGAAGCCGCTGCGCAGGTGGTATTTGTGCTGTCAGAGAGACAGAGGGCTTTGATTGCCCAAAAAACCAATGTCTCGCGTAGCGCAGCACCTCGGGATGTGCACATGGGTTGTGTCTACAGCGCCATGCTGCTGCCGCCAGGGACGAAACAGCAGACAAGCGTTGAAAACGTTCACGCAGTTCACGCTGCCACGCTCGCATCAGAGGAGAAGGCCTCGCGGCGCGCAAAGCAATGCGTAACTTCATCGCAGTATCAGCAACATCTTCAGAAACGTGTCGACGAAGTGAACGCCCCTCTACTGCGCAGCGCAGGCGCCACTGTGTTTTAAGCGCATCCCAACCTTCAGGACCAGACGCCGTGAGCGACACACGTATTGCGCGTGACAAATCTTACCTTGAGCGCGCGTCCTGCAGGACGCGAACATCAAGACGCCATGGCTTTTCCGAAAAAGAAAATGGAACTTCGAGCTTCAAGACAATAGGCCAATGATCACATACGTACACAGGAGAAGGTGGGAAGGACGAGACGCATAAATCGGAGACAAAAGCCTCTAATGCTCGTGGAATCCGGTCGAGCCTGCTGAAGGATCGTCCACGTCGCCATGTCCAAAAAAAGGTATTTTTGTACATTGCGCGCGTCTAGTAATGAAAAGTGGTGGACAAGGCGACGCAGCTCGCGTGAATTGCAAGCAGACTGGCCTCAGCCACGACCTTGTAGATCGGTTTGTGTATTTAGAACGCAGTTGAAGTCACCAATCAAAATGACATCACGACCGTCAAGAAAAAACACATCCTAGGTCTCTAAAAAAGTCCTTAGACTGTTCAGCTTGTGCTGGCCCATACACACACAGTATCCTTAATTTGAAAGAAAAGTAGCTGCAGTCTAAAGCCAAAACCCTGCCCCTGCCATCGTAAAATGCATGATGATCCCGTAATAGTGCTCGATGAAAAATAATAATACTTACTCCCGTAAAACAAGATGTAGCGAAAGAGAAATAACAATCTAGGTTGAACTTATGTTTAAAAGCAAGCACGTCGGATAGCGAGAAGAAATTGGTTTCCTGGAGGCACAAAACATCACAATTTGCAGTGCGGGTGACACTAATCACTCAAGCCTGCTTTGCCGGACTGCGAAAAACTTGAATGTTCAATGAAATAATATGCAGTGTAGTAGCCATAATAAAAAGTAAAGACTAACCTGGACGCATAGTTCTAGACGGTGTCCTGGAAAGTGTCCAGGAGACACCTGCTCAACCAAACTACAACGCACCGTTCGACCCTCCAGAAGAGAGTCAAGGTTTTTTGGACCGTTGGGATTTACCACGGCCATCACTGCGTTCACCGGAGCAAGAGCTGGAAGTGTGCCTTCGCTTTGTTTCACGTGGAGCTCCCATTTCGACGTCAAAATCGGCAAGGCTAGACAGTACGATGCTACTATCCAGTCCCAGGCTGAAGCCGTCTTCCGAAGACGTGTCTTGAAGAGGTAGGGACCGAGACGCCGGCAAGCTTGGATCCAAATCCTTGATGCTGGCAGCACTGTCCATGTCTCAGCAGGCTGGTGTAGATACCCTTAGTGAGGGCGTTTTTTGACGTGTACGACGCGATGTCGAATTGGTCGGAGCGGCAGCAACAGAAGAGTGTGGTATTTTCGCCACTGTTTTCCGAAATAACAGGGCTCGTAGCGTCAAATCCAACAGCACCAGCCTGAGAACGGGGGTCATTTGCGCACTGAACATCAAGTGGCGTCAGAGAAGAGACACCGACGCCATTTTCAGGGCAGTGCGTTGCGTCTTTCGAAGCACACGGTTCCTGCACCAGCAGGGAGGCCGATGCGCCAAGCGTCGCATCGACAATCGCGCTTTCGTTGTGCGCTTCGTTTTAAGGAACTTGTAGGGGTGAGGGCAGCACAGCG
This sequence comes from Rhipicephalus microplus, assembly GCF_043290135.1. Lineage (NCBI taxonomy): Eukaryota > Metazoa > Arthropoda > Arachnida > Ixodida > Ixodidae > Rhipicephalus > Rhipicephalus microplus. The sequence continues at coordinate 31,560,907 of NW_027464588.1, read as the reverse complement.
TCGGTGACCTCCTCTGCGTCCCCCGAGTCGGTAGTTGGTTCCGTTGCCGGTGTCAGTGGTGGAAAGGCACCAGCGGCAGCGTCTGAGTAAGAGCGGCGAACAGAGCAAACCACAGTTGGGTGGCTGTCCCCGCAGCGTCGACACGGGCGGTCACATCGTTCACTAACGTGACCATGCACACCGCAGCGACCACAATACGGTGTTTTGCACTGGGCTCGTAGATGATCCCCTGAGCCGCATCTTCGACATACACCCTGCAGACCACGGTAGTCAAACGTAGCACGGTGACCGGAGATGCGCAGGTTGTTCCGCACAGAATTATCGGCGCTCATCTCCATTCTAACATACCGCGTTCCAGTGAGTACGCCGCGTCGCCTGCTCATGAAACCACTGGTGACAGTGAGCACCTTGCCATATGGGGATAACGCTTGGACGAGAGAGAAAGAATTAACTTTAATAAAGGTCCTGAAGGGGACTAGGCACTCCTTACGGGGGCCAGCCCGGTGGCTCCGCCCATGTGGGGACTGGGAGTCGGAGCTCGCCAGCCACCTTTAGGGCCTTCTGGACGGCCTGGTGTTGAAGGGCCCTGTCGGGGCTCCTGAGGTGGTTGAACCAGTCGTCTTTGGTGGCAGGGGACCCAAAGCTAGCGTTTAGCACGGGACACTGCCACAGCATGTGATTTAAATTGCACCTTGAATTTTGGCATTTGGGGCATTCTGGCCTTATATCTGGTAGGTATTCGCTGTAGATATAGGGGCTGGGGTAACTGTGCGTTTGCAGCAGTCGAAGCGTTAATTGTTGTGCTTTATTTAGTGCTGAGTGAGGTGAGAGGAATTCCTTTCTAAATAACTTATAGTGCGAGCGAATTTCATGATATAATAGGAGTGGCTCCCGGTGCGTGTCGGTGTCCCCGGCAAGTGAGCCGGACCGCGACCCCCCGCGGCACGTAAGATCACGCGCGAGTTTATGGGCCAGCTCATTACCGTTGGGGACCCCTGGTTGAACGTTGATCCCTTCATGACCAGGGAACCAGTGGATATGCTTGTCTACAGTTATCTGAGCAGATGCTAGAACTCTTAATGCCGCCTGGCAAAGTGTGCCGCGGCGGTATGCCAGTGCAGCGGGCTTAGAGTCGGTAAATATTGTGTCGCGCTGAGGGAGTGCTAGAGCGAGGGCAGTGGCCACTTGTTCAGCCTCGCAGGCTTTCCGAGTTTTTATGGTAAGAGCACTAAGAGCTTTTCCGTCTGGGGCGACCGCCACAGCTGCAAAGTAGGATTTGTCCACGTATTTAGCGGCGTCTACGAAAACCACGTCTGTCGCGTGTAGGTTGGCTGCTTTTAGTAAGGATTGAGCTCGTGCCCTTCTTCGAGCCTGATTGTGCACCGAGTGCATGTTCCTGGGGAAGGGTAGCACTGTGATTTTAGCGTGAAGGTGTTGCGGTAATGGTTCTTCTTCGTTGACTTGAGTTGGGATAGGAAGACCTATGTGTGATAGGAGTTCCTGACCCGCAGCTGTCGAAGACAGGCGCATGAGTTGGGACATTCTTTGTGCTTCGATGATTTCTTGGAACGTGTTATGTACCCCAAGGGATAGCAGGTGCTACATGCTTGTGGACATGGGTAGACCAAGTACTCGTTTTGTGCATTTTCGGATGAGGTTGTCTACTTTAGTTTCATCGCCTTTGCTTCATGGGTGAGCGCAGGCAACGTAGTGAACGTGGCACATTAAGAACGCATGAAAGATGCGTAATAAGCTTTCTTCTGTGAGTCCTGCGTGTCTATTAGCGACGCGTCGGACGAGGTGCATGACCGCCTCAGCTTTTTTGGTGAGATGTGTGATGGTTAAGTCGTTTTTGCCATTCTCCTGTAGGGTAACGCCCAGAATTCGAACCGACGACACTATCGGGATAACCGAGCCATCCATTGTGGAGAGGTGTATGGTAGGTTCGACTTTGGTGCGGCCGTACTGTGGTGGCAGAAGCAGCAACTCGGACTTAGATGCCGATAGTCTGAGGCCCGTGGGCTTTAAGAATGTTTGTACTGCAGTGACTGCTTCCTGAAGGCTCGCTTCGATTTGTCCATCGCTCCCTCCAGTACGCCATAGAGTAATATCGTCGTCGTAGAGCGCGTGTTCTACGCCTTCGATGTGTCTCAGCTTTTGCGAAAGTTGCCTGAGGGCTAAATTGAAAAGAAACGGTGAGAGCACCGACCCTTGCGGGGTGCCGCGCGGGCCTAGGTTGCAGGTGTGTGACTTGAGATCCCCAACTTTAAGTGTGGCCGTTCTGGCTCTTAGGAAAGAGCGGACGTATTCGTAGAAACGGCGGCCTAAGCCTGCCTCCTGAATCTCGTGTAGTATATGAGCGTGGCTTATGGTATCAAAAGCTTTCTCTAAGTCAAAAGCTAGGATTGCTCGGAGGTCTTTGCTCCTTACTTTAAGTAACGTCTCCTGCAGCATGAGAAGTACGTCCTGCGTGGCCATAGCCGGCCTGAACCCTACTTGATTGAATGGGAAGAGGTGTTCTCGCTCTGAATATTTTGTGACTCGACGGAGAATGACGTGCTCCATGACCTTACCCACACAGGATGTGAGGGAGATGGGTCGTAGAGAGTCAGTTCAGGGGTTTGTTCGGCTTTGGAATGAGTATGAAGGTCGCGGCCCTCCATTCTGGCGGTACGCTCCCTTGCTCCCAAACCTCATTCATGTGGGTGGCTAGTGATTCAATGTCATGGTCAGCCAGATTGCGGAGTAGCTTGTTGGTGACTCCGTCAGGACCCGGGGCTGACTTAGTATTGAGCTCCGCTATTACCGTGCGTATTTCAGCGCTGGTTATAGCCTGCTCAAATGGGTCGTCTGTGGCCCCCGCGTAAGGTGGATAGTCTTCATGTGAGGTAGGTTCTGTGCATAGATACCAGGCTGCTGTAGCATCTAAAATCTGCGCGTCGGTAAGTTGCTGTCCTCGCGCTTTGTGTAACAGTCTATTTAGAGTTAGTCGTTGCTCTGACTTGGTGAGCTTGTTGCCGAGCAGATGACTGAGTAGGTCCCATTTTAGACCCTTTCTCATGCGTGCGTCAAGCGAATTACACACCTCATTCCACTGATTGCGTGCTAGTGTGTGACTGTACTCTTCAATTTGTCGGTTGAGCAATGCAATTCTTTTTCGTAGCCTACGATTGAGTTTATGCATTCTCCATCTTTCTTGAAGACTTTTGTGAGCCTCCAGGAGATGTGCGGGGTGGCTGTCCATTTGGTCTATGTTGCGTGTTGTAGAAATATTTTTGGTAGCTTGTTTTACGTCCCGCTGTAGTCTCGCAAAGAGTTCAAAGAGTGAAGAGTAATGGTTGGTGTCTTGTTTGCGTATTTGCCTAAAGAACTTCCAGTCTACTACTTTAAAGTCTCTGGGCTTGAGGCTGCCTATATTGACTGTTGTGCTACAGATAAAGTGATCGCTACCGAGGTTAGCTTGCAGATTAACCAATTTGGGGTTCGAAACGTTGCATACTAGGGTCAGGTCAGGGGATGAGTCCCGTGACACTGAGTTACCTATGTGTGTGGGGGTAGAGAGGTCGCTAAGTAACATGAGATTGTGTTGAGTGATGTGTGTTTGTAAGTGGTGTCCTTTCTGTGTTGTGTGATTGTAACCCCATTCTACATGGGGGGCGTTGAAGTCCCCCGCGATGATGAGGGGATGGTTGCCTGCTATCTGCGTCGCTTTAGTTAGTAGTGTGGTGAATGTTTCTGTGCTGTGTGAAGGTGAACTGTACACGTTAAGGATAAATACCGATTGCTTAATGTGAGCGTTGGGGATAATTTCTATCATCTGATGCTCTATTTTGAGATCTGGGCGTACTGCATGTGTCGTGTAAGCATAAGGCTTAGCCACACAAGTGGCTATTCCTCGAGCTTTGTTTCCACAGACGGCCTCGACTCTGTATCCGCGAAGAGCGAATCGGTCGATACGCGTTTCCTGCAGGAGAATGACGGCCGGTCGTTGGGTCATAGAGCCAATGAATTGTTCTAACGTTTCTCTCCGCGTAGGAAGGGTACTTGCGTTCCATTGCCAAATTGTGAATGATTGTGACGACGCCATTTTAAGGTCTAGGTATTTGCCCAGCGCGCTTACTGCGTGCCAGGTCCTCCTCCAACACCTTAGTCCTCACGTCCATTTGCGCTGGCCATGCAGCCAACTCGATAACTTGTTTCTGCATGCTCTCTAGTTTAGCGTTGAAAGCGCTATACTCAGCCGTGGTCTCTGCGCGGTACTGCTCTAGTATCGCGTATATATTGGCTGTAAACCGGTCAAAATTGGATTGCTCTTCGGCCTGGAGCGTCGGGCCTGCCCGTTTCTTAGCGCCGCGTATCGAGACGGGGCCGCTGATAATGCTACCCTCGCGCGATTCGGGGGCCTGTTGTTTTGCTAGCTCTTGTTTAAGCGATGGAATTTCTTTAGCCTGCTCCGCATACATGCGTTTTAACTGTGCTAGTTCTGGGTCAGCTTGCTGTGGCGAGTGTCCCTGACGCTGAGCTGCGTGGGCCCCACCTTTGCATGCCACCTTGTTGGCCTAGGTAGGCTGGTCAGTGGGAGTAGGATTTCGCGGACCTAGAGGAGGTCCTTGCGGTTTGGTGGTCTTGGCAGGAACCGGGCTGGTTGCTGGGGTGGGTGTTTGCTGCTGGGCTTGCTTTCGTCGGCGACGGCGCTGACGACGACGGCGCACCAGGTAAGGCAGCTGGTAGCGATGTCGGCATTCGCCGTCGCCCGTGCGGTGTGCTTCACCGCATAAGGCACACACTGGTTGGTTGCACACGTGTGGGTTGTCCGTTGGTAAGTGACCGCAGTGGTCGCAGACCTTGGTTGAAGGAGTGGGGCACACGTCTTGGCGATGGCCCACTTGGCCGCAGGTACGGCAGGTGTCTATTTGGCGCTTGTACAACGTGCAGCGGTACATGACCTGGCCGCCGAAGACGTAGTTGGGCACTTTGAGCCCATTGAAGATCAGAATCACAGTTTCAGTGTTCTTTATGTGACGCGCTCCCAGTAGGCTTGAGTTGCGCGGTTGGATTAGCATGCGGTTGAGTGCGTCGTCGTCAAAGTCAGTGTCGACGCCGCGAATTACGCCTCGGCTCGTGATACCGGCAGGTGAGAGGTAGGCCGTGACCGGGTGTCTCTGGTCGGTGAGGATGATCTCTGGTACTCGGCTGTATGCTGCTGCATTAGTAGCGCTGGGCGTACTGACGACAAAAATGTTCTGCATCGAGTTGGGACAAATAATGTCCTCCTCCGTTACCGACGGCGCTAGCTGAGCTGCCATGGTTAGTGCGGCGAGAATCCTGTGCGGGCTGCAGGCTTGCACGTTGAGGCCGCCTCCCGGTCGCACGATGACTCGATTGTGACTACGTGGCATGACCGGCAGTCGGCTCGCGGCTGCGACGCGTCGTAGAGAAGCGTTAGGCGTCGCTGTCGCGCCTCGTTGCGTTCCAGGCTGGCGGGCTGCGTGTGACTTCGCTCGCGATTCTTGCCGTCTTTTTAGAACGGAGAACCATCCGTTTCCTTGTAATTCCTCAAGGGTGACGTTGTCCCCCTCCATGGCAATCTGCTGCGGCATTTCGCAGCTGGCGTGCGAGCGCCGTAGGCGGGGAAACAGGCCTAACCTCGCCTAGGCTTAGCTCGCTGGTGCAACGAAAAGGCCTATAAAATCATGAAAAACGAGCCCACCTTGGTGGACCAGGTGTCGAAATGTTCAGGTGAACTTCGCGGAAAAGGGTCCGTGCAGCTCAGGAAGATTCAAGGCCGTTGACCGGTCAGAATTGGCATTCGCAGCGGAGCGCGATAGGTGTGCGTCCACACACCAGTCTGGGAGACGCTAGCCCTCTTACGAAAAGACGCGACCGCTTGGACGAGAGCTTCGTTTGAGACGAACGATGGCAGGGACAAGCAGGCAACGTTGGTCACTTGTGGGCCAACGGGAACAACTTGAACACGCTCACCGCCAATCACCAGGCAGCCAGCATTAACGATTAGAGACATGGAGGCCATGCTCTTCACGGTATCTTAGAAGTTTTGAGCGCCCTGATGCTGCACGCAGTATACCTCTGGGAGGCCGACTATTGAGGCCGTCGCATCAATGACGGTCTCGGCACTAGTCCCCGTAGGGACAACAACCTCGAAGACAAGCGCCTTCAAAGGCGTCCAAGACGCGACGGGCACCATGACTCGTACTGACGCACGCCCCTGACGTAGAACGATCAGGGACGACCTTAGCACTTGCAAACCGGGCGAAGCGCTTTATAGCGGCACCCGTTCGTCCCTCGTAGCCGTAGTAGTAGTGTGTAACCAGTCTCAATTTTGACCTCCAAGGTGGTGCCGGTGAGAGATTTCTTCTGTGCGTTGTTGAACAATAAAAAATTTTAGCGTGCGCGTTACCTAAAAGCCGAATTCTTCTTTCTCTCATTCCTCCTAATCAGCCATTGGCATGTAAATTGAGCACTATCTGACCAGAAAGGGTTGCTACGTTATACTCGCTGGGCATAACCTCCTTGGTTTAGAAAGGTTTAGCGAGCGTTGGGCCGCAGTGCCATGAATGCAGTGAACTAGTATATACCATGAACTAGAGGTGTTTCAAGGTGGGAAGTAGACACGAAGCACAAGCCGTAAGAAAGTGTGCGTGTGCCACCTGACGTTTAGTTTTTGGAATGTCTGCTGAATGGCGGTGCATATGCGGAATATATGAAAAAAATGGCAGCATATTAACGGAGTGAATGATGGAGAGTGGGGCGAAGCATCCGTCCGTCCAAATGTTCTTGCTTCCGTTCGTCCATGCGTCCACCTGTGTGACCGTCCATGCGTCCATCCGCTCGTTCGTGCGTGCATCCGCACCTGCGTCCGTTCATGCGTCCATCCGTGCATCTGATCTGTCTGTGTGTCCGTTCGTCCATCTATTCAAAACTCCAAGTACCATCATCTCGCATATTTTCATCATATATTCCTCATATTGAAGCACCACCATCCAGCGGACATTCCAAGGACGAAATGAGAGGTAAGCAACACATTCAAGGCAAATTTATTGGAGAATAAGTAATCAATACTCGGTTCTGTAAGTTATTTCATCAGGAACAACTACACTTTTATTTATGATTAACGTGCGCGGCCTTCCTCCTCAATTAAAAAGAATGAGCGTGTGTCACTCCTTTAGTCTAGTCGTGGAGGTCGCTACCTACTACTACTACTACTACTACTACTACTACTAATACTACTACTACTACTACTACTACTACTACTACTACTACTACTACTACTACTACAGATGGTTTTAGGTCCCAAGTGTTCTACCCCAGCATACTTCCGGTCTCCTCATTTATCAGCTTCTAAACTCGAAACAGAAAGTTCGTTTTCTTGGTTCTTTTAAATGCAACAAATGCCTCTTTTTTGCTTTTTAGAAAAAAGCAACGTGCATAAAGTACAGAGAAATCAATAATAATTTTTATGTGGCTCAACAGAACATTTATATGAATGTAGTTTGCCAATGAAGGGTAAGCAAGTGTATAAAATCAGCGGGTTGTTTTCTGAAGCTCTTTTTGCCCACCGATGCTATTTGGTCCCAGTGGTGGACAAAACCGAATGTCATCAAAGGGCTGTGCTTATAGACAGAGAAAGGGTCTATAATACATCGCGGACGCACGCCTCATGGCATAGGAAGCTTCGTCCCTCAAAAAACTCGGGAGACACCACGTACCTAGGAATCTACGTTATGTGAAGCATGCGGAGGGACGGTTACGATGGTGCAATTTTTTATTGAGCGACGCGTCATGAAATGGCGCTAAATGCATGAAGAAATGTTCCACGCACAAACATATGTTGAAGAGTTACAGATGTTTATATAACCAGTTGTTTGCGCTTGTGCAACGATGCCGCGTATCAGCAACAGCAGAAGCTGATATGAAGCGCGGATGCTTGCGAGGATGCTGGCCCTTCACATTGCTACATAAATCAACTTCAGCGCATGGTAACTAACTTCAATTGACGTTAGTCCGACGTGACGGTTGTATGAATTGAGTACATATATAGAGTTTATAAAGTTGGGTAGGCAGCACTGCCACCACTATTGACGTTTCACAAAGATTAGCGTTTCTTTGAGTATTTCCGAGACCGGGCCTAGCTGGGTGGTAAAATGCTTCATTGTCACGCCGGACAATTGCGTTCAATTGCAGCTGGGACCCTGACATTTGCTCTTCGCATTCGCCGAGTTGACGCTACCATTGTTGGGTATATCGTAACGCGCACGCGTTCAAATTGCCCATACGTATTCTCCTCGTTCCTGGGTAGATACCAAGTGTCGATCACCTGTGGCACATACCCACATACCAGCGGCACATAGCCACCGGAGGGCACGTGCCACAGCCTGTGGGAAGTGTTTGACGACGTACGTGACAGGATTGTGACACTATTCATGTCTTGACTAGCGCGCCATATTCGTCGAACCATTTTACCCTCCTATGCTACTTTTTGTTCACGCCAAGTTAGGGGTTGACCACGAGAGCACCCTAACGTAAGCGGCTAGACTGATAGACAGATACGCTCTAGTAGTCGAAATTCTCCAAGAAATGCTCGCATTTACAAAGGAAGGGCGGTCACGATTTATCCTGTACCAACTGCATCTTAGGGTATTTTTAAGGCACGTTGAAAATCTTTTTGCGCGTAGACAGAGGACCTAAAAAGATTTACAGCGGTGCGTTTAGGTGGGATGCCACAAGTGGGTGATGAAGCGAAATGGGCTTGGGAGATATTGTTACGGGGAGAAGGCGTCTGAAAAATGCCTTTACTTTCGGTAAACAGGCAGACATACAATATGGAGCCCAGTCTGCACGAGCTCGCCCTAAACATCGTCCTCTTTCCTATATTGTTCATTTGTGGCACCCCGTAGCATCACCCCTGGCGGCGAAGGCACCGTCTCGGTGCTTGGTCGGTCTGAGTAATATCGTTTCAGCCGTGTGACGTGAACAACGTCAGAACACGATCGCGCGCTGGTGGCGTTAAGAGGTTCAATTTCATATGTCACGTCGGTGACTTGGCGCACCACACGGTACGAACCCGAGTACGGTGAAGTCAGCTTTTCGCACAGGCCAACTCGCCGCGATGGCGTCCAGAGAAGGACTGTGTCACCTTGACTGAAGTGGACATCACGATGGCACGCGTTGTAGACCTGTCGTTGTCGTTCCTGCGAATCGCTCAGACGCTGGCGAGCAATCTCACGTGCCTCTAGAGCTTTAGAAATCACATCGCGGGCATATTCTGACGTGTGGCCAATGGCAGGAAGGAGCGTGTCGAAAGGCAACGTAGGTTCTCGTCCGTACAGGAGGAAAAATGGCGGGAAACCTGCAGTGTCATGCCGAGACGTATTATAGGCAAATGTTACAAATGGAAGGGCGGAGTCCCAGTCACGATGCTCGGAAGAAACGTACATGGCGAGCATGTCCGTGATGGTTCTATTTAGCCGCTCCGTGAGCCCGTTGGTTTGAGGATGATACGCCGTTGTGAACTTGTGCTTTGTAGCGCAAGAGTGCAATATGTCTTGGATAATTTGTGATAAAAAGTAGCGACCCCGATCGGTAAGCAGTTGCCGAGGAGCGCCGTGGTGTAATATGACGTCTTCTAGAAGTAAGTCAGCGACGTCAGTCGCACAACTGGTAGGAAGGGCCCGTGTGATAGCATACCGAGTGGTGTAATCCGTGGCGACTGCTATCCACTTGTTTCCGCTGGCCGATAAAGGAAACGGTCCTAGTAAGTCAACACCTACCCTATAAAATGGTTCGGATGGGATCTGAATGGGCTGAAGGCGTCCCGCTGGAAGGGTTGCTGGTTTTTTGCGGTGTTGACAGGATTTGCATGAGGTGACGTAACGGCAGATGGATCGGTAAATACCGGGCCAAAAGAAGCGACGTCGAACGTGGTCATAAGATCTTGAAACTCCCAGGTGACCAGCTGTTGGAATATCATGCAACTGAGCAAGGACATTCTGACGCATATGTTGTGGTATGACCAACAGCAGCTCAGGTTCGTCAGAATGCATGCTGTAGCGATATAAGACGCCATCAAGGAGCAGGAACATACGGAGAGACGGAGGAGTTGTGGGATTACTAAGCCGAAGGATTATATCTCTGAGGTGAGGATCACGGCGTTGCTGATCTCCGATGTTGCCAAACGCGGAATGTGCCAAAACGCAAGTAGACTCATCGCTCTCAGAAGGGTCTGCTGGGTCTACTGGATGACGCGACAAGCAATCAGCATCCTCATGGTGGCGACCTGATTTGTAGACAACCGTGTAGGAATATTCCTGTAGCCGTAGAGCCCACCGGCCGAGACGTCCACTAGGATTTTTTAAGGACGACAACCAGCATAAGGCGTGGTGATCAGTGACAACCGTGAACGGGCATCCATAGAAATACGGCTGAAATTTAGCCACTGCCCAGACGAGTGCGAGGCATTCGCGTTCTGTGATGGAGTAATTTCGCTCTGCTGGCGATAATAGACGGCTAGCGTATGCAATAACGCGCTCGCAGCCATGCTGTCATTGTGCCAAAACGGCTCCGATTCCGTGGCCGCTGGCGTCGGTACGCACTTCCGTTGGAGCGCATATATCAAAGTGGCCGAGAATCGGTGGTGTGTAAGTCTACTCGTCAGTTCAACGAATGCTCTGGTTGGTTCAGGTTCAAGTTCTAGTTCAAGTTCAAGTTTATTCAATGCTGAGTACATGAGTACAAAAAATGAGCTCACATAATATATACAGCGTCAGGAGGTCTCAAAGTAAGAAACTGTCAGGGGGACCTCCTATCGTTAATGGGGTACATAAAAGGTAAGTAACAGCAGAAAAAGCTACAAGTGCGAACAAAAATAAAAAGTGCATTCAACACAGAACAATAAATAGTCAAATCGAAAAAGTTAATTTACCAGAACAACATTATACAAAACTACAAGAACACGTAAAAGCAGGAATTGAAAACGTAGAGGTAATAATGAAAATGTTTTATTACAAATGAACAAGGGGCTCAATTAACAGTATGCTTTTCATGTTATGTTTAAAAGACTGCAATGAATGAGACGACTTAACATGAAGAGGGATATTTAAAAGATGAACACAAAAGAAGCGTGCTGTGTATCTGCCATAGTTTGATCTGATTTTAGGTAAAAAGAAGTTATTACGCTCTGAAAACCTGGTATTATTGTTGTTGACGAAGATACGGAAAGGAATATTATCAAGTGATATTTCGCGATGAATGAGACGGTATGTGATGTGCGACAATCTATGATAAAACAATTGTTGAATGGGTAGGATTCGATGATGTTGCTAGATAGGTAGAGAATGGCAACGGAATGGGCTAAAAGTCATTAACTTGATCACTTTTGTGTGAGGTCCCCACACAAAAGTCACATTTTTTAAAGTTCCGTGAGCGGTCGTGCGACGTCTGCAAAATTCCGCACAAATCTACGAAAATAAAAACAAAGGCCCACAAAGCTTCGAACATCGTTCGCAGAGGTCGGCACAGGGAAATTTTCGACGACACGGATTTTCTCAGGATCGGGACGAACACCAGAAGAATCGACAAGGTGTCCAAGGACAGTGAGATGCCGGCGGCCGAAGTGACATTTAGACGAGTTTAGTTGGAGCCCTGCTTTGCGAAAAATCGAAAGAATTGTTGAGAGACCCTCGAGGTGAGTTTCGAAAGTTGGCTAAAAAACAATGACGTCATTAAGGTAGCATAAGCATATTGACCACTTGAAACCGTGAAGAAGAGCGTTAATCATTCGTTCGAATGTAGCCGGGGCATTGCACAACCCGAACGGCATTACTTTGAACTGATAGAGCCTGTCGGGAGTTATAAATGCCGTCTTTTCACGGTCCAGATCATCAACTGATATCTGCCAGTACCCGGAACGAAGGTCTATGGAAGAGAAATAATTTGCTCCACTAAGGCAGTCAAGAGCGTCGTCTATCCGCGGCAGAGGATACACGTCTTTTTTGTAACCTTGTTAAGATTTCAGTAGTCGACACAGAAGCGCCAGCTGTTATCTTTCTTTCTCACAAGCACAACGGGCGAAGCCCAAGGACTTGAAGAAGGTTTAATAATGTCTCGGGCAAGCATCTTGTCGACTTCTTGCTGGATCACGTGGCGCTCGGTGGAGGAAACTCGATAGGGTCGCCGGTGTACTGGATTTGCATCATCGGTGTTGATCCGATGCTTTACGACGGTCGTTTTACCTAGGGGTCGGTCGCAAAGATCAAAGACTTCTTGATACGACGCAAGAAGGCCACGAAGCGCAGACACATGCTCGGCCGGGAGATCAGAGGCAATCATTCAAGTTATGCAGTCTAGTGTACTGCGCGACTGAATACTTGCAGATGACGGTGTATCCTCTGTTAAGGCCGATATGTGGTAGTCGCCGGCCGGGGCAAGGGTTGCAAGGGATATTCCTCGAGGCAGCATTTCAGGGCAAAGTCCAAAGTTCACAATAGGGAGACATGCCACGTTGTTCTTCATTGTGATGATGGTGTGGGGGAACGCAACATTGAGCGAACAGAGTACTGTAGGATTAGGCAAAATGACATAATCGCCGTCAGCCACAGGTGAATCAGAAGAGACGTCGATATACGTCACAGCTCGACAAGATAGGCGAACATAGTCGGCGGAGCATAGCTTTGGTGGCGCAGGATCAGGAGGGTCAACGGCGTGTGGTAGGACAAGCTGAACAACACCAGCAGAACAGTCAATTAGGACGGAATGCTCCGACAGAAAATCGAGTCCCAATATGATGTCATGTGGGCAGTGGTCCAGTGCGTAAAACAGAACAGTGGTATGACGTCCAGCAACAGTGACACGGGCGGCACACATCCCGGTGACCGCTGGTGTTGCACCATCAGCTACTCGGACAAGAGTGATCGGAGCAGGAGTGAGCACTTTCTTGAGTCGAGCACAAAGGCTGGAGTTCATGACTGATATGCGAGCACCGTTGTCAATGAGTGCTGCCACTTAGGTACCGTCAACATTTACTTTAATCAAGTTGTTGTGTCCGGGTATCGTGTGTAGAGGAATTTTGGGTTGGGTCGTTGAAGTAGGCTCACCTCTAGGAGCTGCGCCCGTCAGTTTTCCGAGGACTGGTGGTAGGAGGGTGAGGGGGAGTGACGTCGGTTAGTTGAGCGGGACATGCGTCCAGAGGGCGACGAAGAAGGCTTGGTCGGGCGGGCCTGGGTGGCGAAGCATCATCTTGTGCCGTGTAGATCGGCATCCGAGAGCCAGCAGATGGGCGTCGGGTGTTGGCATAACGCGACCATGGCTGCCAATCCCAGGAAGTGCGGCAATGACGTGAAATATGGCCCACTCGTACACAGTTGAAGCAGATCGGCCTGTCATCGGAAGTTCGCCATTCTGCGGGGTTCCGGTAACATGGGCGGTTGTTCGGTCCGCGGGACATATTAGGTGTACTGGGCAGTCGGTAGTCAGGTCGGTTAACGGGGCATAGCGTCTGAAGTCTGGCGTTGGCCAGTTCCTGGCGTACGACACTCTTGATTAAAGAAATCGTGGCGCGAGAATAGTCAGGGGCCTGGACTTGGTCAGACAAGGGAGATGCTGCCTCGATTTCGTGAGATAGGGTGAACCCCACGCCCTGCGCGGCCGGAGGGAATCCCGCATGCTGGAACCCAATAAAGTTTATTCTCTCTCTCTCTCGATTTCGTGGCGCACGATGCGCACGATATTGTCGGAATCAGCAGGCGCTGGTGCCAAATGGGCGTCCTCACAGGTTGATGTTGCAGCCGTGTTGGGAAGACGCGAAAAGTGTGGAGTGATACGGCAACTTTTCGCGTCTTCGAAGCGTCGGCATTCATTAATAACAACGTCTACGGTCGATGAGTTTCGAAATACGAGGAGATTGAAGGCGTCATCGGCGATGCCTTTGAGGATGTGTGCGACCTTTTTAGATTCTGGCATCTTGTCATCAACCTTCCGGCAGAGGGCGAGCACATGCTGTATGTATGTGACGTACGACTCGGTGCCGGACTGGAATCGGGACGCTAGTTCTTTCTGCGCAGCACGATGACGCCCGATGGGCTTGCCGAAGAGATCGATGAGTTTCTGCTTACAGATTTCCCAACTCGTGATATCTTTCTCGTGGTTGGAAAACCAAACTTCAGCTGTACCATCAAGGTAGAAAACAATATTGGCCAACATGAGCGTCGGATCCCAGCTGTAAAGAGCGCTCACCCTCTCGTACAGCTGATGCCATTCCTCCATGTCAGTACTGTCACTGCCCGAAAATGTGCCTGGGTCACGTGGTTGAGTCAGGACGACGGTGCAGTTAGTAGCAGCTGGATGCGGTGCTGTTGGTTGCTGCGTAGTTGGACGAAGCACGGTTGGGGTAGACTCCGAAGAATCCTCGTGTTCGTCTTGATCAGACATCACACAGGCAGCCAAGAAACGTCCGCTGCGTAGAATCGTCGTGGTGTTGACTGTGGGAAGACCCGCACTTTCCACCAAAATGTTACGGGGAGAAGGCGTCTGAAAAATGCCTTTACTTTTGGTAAACAGGCAGACATACATTATGGAGCCCGGTCTGCACGTGCTCGCCCTAAACATCGCCCTCTTTTCTCCAATGTTCATTTGCGGTACCCTGTAGCAATATGTATATCTGCATCTGAAGTTCAACAGGCAATTTATAAGGTGAATCCTGGCAAGTGTAGGGAACCATACAGTCTTTGTACCAAGTGTTAGAAGTGTTTTAAAAATGAATCGTCTCCTATACTTGCAGGTGTTTTTAAAAAGGCATATGAGAAAAAAATTGCCCGCAGCTTCCCTCAGGGGAACACTGAGGAGGATGCGGAGCATATAATTGGTTAACGGGGTGTTAAAGTGCGACTTACTTGGGTCGATGGCTAAATTGGTTAACGTGGTTGTGAAATGGGGTGTTAAATTGCGACTTACTTGGGTCGATGGCTAAATTGGTTAATGTGGTTGTAGGAGGGGGTGTTAAATGAGTGAACACGTACACACGTATGCGAAAGGGCGGCGCTGGTCGAAGGGACGTCGATCATTCTGTTTGTGGATTCGTTGGCATTCATTTCACGGCGACTTCGGACGTCGACGCGCCGTACAAACCAACGGACGAGCGGCAACTGAGCAAGCGAGCGCCGACCTTGAGTATATATACAGCGCGACGGCGCATGTGCTGTCAGCTGTCGAATGTTCTCGAAGGAGAAGCGCGTGCGCGGCACAGATGGCGACGGCGCGACGGCGCATGCGCTGTCAGCTGTCGAATGTTCTCGAAGGAGAAGCGCGCGCGGCACAGATGGTGGGCGACGGCGCGACGGCGCATGCGCGCGCGTCAGCTGTCGAATGTTCGAGAAGCGGTGCGGACGGCGCGGACGGCGCACTACAAGGCGCGAGTATAAGATGCTTCCGCATCTAAAACAACCATTGTTCTTAGGTGAATTACGTACCGTTCTTATTCCTGAGACAGATGAGCTTGAAAAACTCTGGGTCCCGTTCAACGGGTTGGGAGTCCTCCAAGCAGTGTAAGCTCCGCACAGGGGCGCCGCGTCACCATCCCGAAGCTCACCTGTACCCATTGAAAATCAGTTCGTGGCTGGCAGCAACTGGGAATCGAACCCGTCACCTCCCGTAGCTGAAGCTGACCGCTACGGTTCAAATACTTAGGCACGTCACAGCGTACAGGCCAACCGCACTTACAAACGTAGAATACAAAATAGTATTGAAAGTTTTGGTGGCTAGACTTCTGTCAATACTAAAAGACATTGTTGATTCACACCAAACGTGTGGAGTAAAAGGCCGTTCAAAAGTAAAAAAAATGTTCCTGAATTGCGGCTTAACCTAGTGTGTATTGGCATCAGTCAAGCTCATGTGACCATACTCCATCTGAATCTAGAAAAAAGGCTCAAACCTATGCCCTTTTTTGCAGTAATGAAACACACTAATTTTGGTAAGATACTCTTGGATGACGTAACCAAGGCATATAAGAACGTTAGTGGAAAACTAATCATCAACAATACATTTGGGTCCCCGAATAAATCTGAGCGCTCAGTGCGTTAATGTTGTTCTGTTAGTTCAATGATGTTTTGCATCTATATTTAAACGTTATGTCCGTCGATATTGCGGAACCTTATCAAAAATGGGCTTAGGTTACATCACTCAGAGCTTCACTACTTGCATATGGTGACGATGTGTTGATATGTAGTACTTCGTATATGAAGGTAGGCAAGAATAACCGACACCTTCTAATTTTTTTGTCAAAGTTACAGGAAGCCACATAAACTAGGGTAAATGCCTCGGCTTCTGTTTAGCTCTTGTCTTTGATTTTTGGCAGCATATAAATGAACAAAAACATCACACAAATACCTTCAAGTTCGCTCAAGTCATCAAAAAGTACTGAGGATTTCCGGAAACAGCGAAAAAATTAAAAAAGAAGGCGTATTGGTGGAAAGCAACTTATCTGTCCATGTTTGCTAGGGCTGCTGTATGCGACTGCTTTTTTGTGTCTAAGGAATCGTATTTATGTAAGTACTGTACTATCCTTGCGTCACTCAGCAAACTTTACAGCGGGTTTTGCAATATTTGTGTGAGTGTCTAACGGGAAAAGGTAAAGTCACACAAATTTCCTTTATACGGCTGAAGAGTGGAGGCCTTGGCCTGCCACATCTGTTCATCAAGAAGTTACTAAACAGGTTCTTCTTATTCTGTGAGACAAGAGATCTTTTGCTGCTAATAGTGTGTCCAATAGGACTAGGTAGGCTGTTGCCTGAGTTTTTTGTGAGCACTTATGTTATGACTGGTGCAGTGCAAGTATACACTCTCAGCCAGGTGCCGGATAACAAATGACAACTAGGCGGTGGGCTCCTGCGTACTGACTAAAATCCTCTCTATAGGTAACCCAGCGATAAAAAATACCCGTGACATCTGCGCAGCACGGAAGTCACGCATGCAGCCGGTAAGAGTAGCTTCAACATGGAAAAAAAAGGAGGAGAGCCACCCTCGCCGTCGCACCAGCCTGGTGCCAGGAGCCGGCCTCAACTTACGCAGAACCGTTCAGCCACAGGCACGAGCATGGAAAAAAAGAGGAAGAAACGTTTCCCCCCTCCCTGCCGTAGCCACCCCAGCTGGGCGTCTGGTGCCAGCGTCATGTTCACCGTCGCCTGCATGCCGTGTCCTTTGTGCGTCGTCGTTTCGTCCCGCTGTCTTGTGATGTCGTTTTTCTACAAGATTATCTGGGACGGAAACATTTTCCAGTGCTATTTGGCACGCTTTATTCAAAATATCTTACATCTTTGCATTTGAGCATACACTGGGATGTGCAGTCCCATTGTTACTCTTTTGACTTCAATAAAAGAGTACAAAGAACTTTCCGTTCATCAGTTGTTGAGGTATGACACTGTGTCATTCACTAAATAAAAGAGTACTAGTGGAATAGCGAAAGCTTACTTAAACACTTGCCTATGTATGTTGATGCTCATGTTCTACGAAACAAGTTGAACTGATGATTTTAGAAAAGCATGACAAAAAACCGATGGCCGCGATACAGAAAAAGATAAAAATTGAATTTCGATTTGTCGATGTTTGATTAGTGGTTGCGTAATTTATCGATCAAGTACAGAAGTAAGAAGTAAGACCACCGTACGTCATACTTGACTGTGGCGTGCGTTTCGGCATTCACTTGAAGAGCGGTGTGATGCTGTTCTCGCCTTCATGCGGTGGCGCTGTGGTGCAATGGGTAAGACATGAGCTTCACGTGCATGCGATCCCAAGTACAATTCCAGGGCAGTGCTTTGCATGTTAATCTCGAATATATAGATAATTGTGATACTGATGGTTTTCTATTTACTATTAGCCATTATATCTGCCGCATTATCGGCGAGTAACCACTCTCAAAAGCGTAAAATAATGCTTCTTTTCCGCCACCACATCATGGCAGGGCCACCTACAGATTGTGACGACTAACCGCAGGTCGTATCTTGCGAGCAAAAGTTTGACCTAGAAACCAGGCTGATCTTCGTCTCGGCTATTTTGAAGATCACTTCAAATCGGGCCGGTGACTGTAGGACACGGCTTCGGAGCCGCGCAGAAGCGGCAATAATATGACTTCCTGCCTGCGGGCATGTAGACTAGTCAGGATTCGACTAAGAGTTTACATGAAGGAAGTTGTGGCCAGCATGCTCTTTTTGTGTGTTCGTTTTTCGACTGACTAGCTGTGGTATGTTAGAAAGAAACAAATCACGGCAAAGATATATTTGACATGGTGTCCCCATAACACTCTACAGGGCGTTATATACAGCATGTACCCCGCACGGGTGCCTACGCAAGTAGGCGTTTGATGTGTAGCGACACCACGGACCCGAGCTAACGGGGGAGTTTCTACTCCCTCCCCCGCCTAGCCGTGCGTGGCTTTGCCGTGTCCGGGGAAAAGGGGATCCTGGGGGTTGATCCGATGCTAGGTGATTGGACCGTTAAGGCCCCCCGGCAGAGGCAACACACCCCTTTGGCCCCGGCTTCACGTAGATGGCACCCCTGGGCTGACCCACCCAGGGGAAATCGGCATTCGCCTTTTCCTATCTCTCTCTCCCTACATCTTTGTCTTTCT
The DNA here is from genome assembly GCF_043290135.1 of Rhipicephalus microplus. Lineage (NCBI taxonomy): Eukaryota > Metazoa > Arthropoda > Arachnida > Ixodida > Ixodidae > Rhipicephalus > Rhipicephalus microplus. Next base: position 31,542,276 of record NW_027464588.1, on the reverse strand, counting down.
TACTCTTTTAGCTTTCCTGTCTACTTCTCTCTTCTGCTTACTTCCAATTTTCTCGGCGGCAAGTGTTAACCCTGTGCAAATAGCCTACCTTGGCCTAGGCGCATTGGGTTATGACAGAGTAGTACGGATGGCGTCTGCAGGTTTCAGCACCCGCAAACTTGTAGCGTCCCTTCGTTGGGCTCCGCGGTGGGTGGCCGCCAACGCTGCTGAACAAGAATAAGACAGGCATACAGAGCATTCCACCTACTGTCGGATCGTACCGACTTGAAGTGGTTACGCACCGATGATATAAATTTTTTCAACCAGCCAAAAGAAACATATCCTCAGTTTCATGTTATCCACTGTGAAAAAACTGAAAAGCAAGCCAGGACCGTCTCTCCTTTCCTAGTTGCTAGATGTCTTATTGAAACTCTTGGCACAGGATACAAGGTAACCAAAGTGGCTAGCGGAGACCTTCTCCTCCAAATCCGTGACAAAGAACAATTTGAAAAACTAGACCGTCTTTCAGATTTCGGTGGCACACCAATCACAATAACACCAGATAGATCAACGAACAGAACTCGTGAGTGGTATCTGACATGAACTTAGTTGACTTGACTGAGACTGAACTTTTTGAGGGGTGGAAAAGCCAAAATGTCAATAATGTACAGAGGATCATCATCAGAAGAGATAATAAAGAAACACCGACAAAACACTTAATACTTACGTTTGCATCCAGTAAACTACCGGAATCTATTCAAACAGGGTACACGAAGACATCTATCAGGCCGTACATACCAAACCCCCGTCATTGCTTCCAATGCCAGAGGTATGGCCACGGCTCTAAAACCTGTCGTGGTCGCCAGACTTGTGCACAATGTGGAGTCCTAGGCCACGTGTCTGCGAACTGCAAACAACCGCCACACTGTGTAAACTGCGAACGAAACCATGCCGCATATTCTCGCTCCTGCACATACTGGAAAAAAGAAAAAGAAATAATTACGTTGATGGTGAAGGAGAACATTTCATTTAAGGAAGCATGGCAAAGAGTAGCACCATTTTATGGACCTACATACGCTGATGCGGCGCGCAGGGGGCACCCCCGCACCAGCCATCGCCACTTCTTCGGCCCGCGCATACCGAGCTGGTGGTTGTGGCGACTGCCCCCAAGGCGGCTGTAGCCCAGGCTACACCACCTACTCCCAAACAGAGACCAGACACTCCGGAGTCCTCGGGTCTTAAGGCCTCACCTCCTCAGGCGAGGCCTGAAATTCGAGCTAACAGCCTGCTCGTGCGGGCATCCAGTGCCCCCGAGGAGGCAATGGATACGTCGGCACCCTTAGTGCTGAAAGAGCGGTGTGGCCCCTTAGAGCGCGCCAAGAAAACAAAAAAGCAGATAACAGGGCCTGGTGACGGCCCTGTTAGGTGAACTCAAACTCCCTGTCTAAACAGCCACTAACTTTTCGTACGCACAGCACTATTTTATATTCACCATGAACACTCAAACTATACAATGGAACGTCAGGGGCATTCTCAGAAACCTTGACGACATCCAAGAACTCTTACGCGAACACTCACAAAAAGTGCTGTGTGTACAAGAAACACACCTGAATTCAAAACACACCAATTTTCTTCTTAAATACGTTATTTTCCGAAAGGACCGTGTTGATGCCATGACATCACCCGGAGGTGTTGCCATCATAGTGAATCAAGGAAGTGCATGCACACGCTTACAACTCCAAACATCTCTTGAGGCCGTGGCTGTTCGAGCGGTTCTTCTTGATAAACTGATCACAATCTGCACTATTTACATTCCTCTTAGCTATCAGCTGCAAAAACGTGATTTACAGTCTTTAATTGATGAACTTCCGAAGCCTTATGTTCTCCTTGGAGACTTTAATGCGCATAGCAGGCTATGGGGTGACTCTCGGTATGACGCGCGAGGTCGACTGATTGAACAGTTCCTTCTCTCGTCGAGCGCGTGTCTCCTAAATCGGAAACAACCAACCTATTATAATCTCGTTAATAACACCTACTCCTCCATAGACCTAAGCATAGTATCTCCATCTCTTGTGCCTCTTCTCAAGTGGAAATTCGTCAGTAATCTGTACGGAAGTGACCACTAGCTTCCCCGTACTTTTGAGCACAACTACAGTAACTGAGTGTCTACTACGTGTTCTCAAGTGGCTCATAAACATAGCCGACTGGAAACAGTTTTATACCATCGCTCGTATAGGTTGCAATGACATATGTACTTTGAACATTGATGTTGCTGTCAACTACTTCACAGCGTTTTTGATTGATGCTGCAACAAAATTCATCCCACAAACAAATGGACACCCTGGAAAACGGCGTGTGCCATAGTGGAACTCTGAATGCCGAAACGCGCGCAAACAGCGAAACAGAACTTGGAGGATGGTTCGGAACTCATCGACAGCCGAAGATCTGACACCGTCAAGAAAATAAAGTCTCAAGGCAGGAAAAAGCGTCGGCAGGCCTGAAGAGAAAGCTGGCAGAAGATTCGTCAGGGATCAATTCATACACACAGGAGGCTAAAGTCTGGAACATGGTCGGTAGAATAGCAGGAAAACAAGTACACACACTTCCACTCGTAAACACTCAGGGTGACACCTTGGAAGATCAGGCAAACTTCCTCGGTACACACTTCGAACAGGTGTCCAGCTCATCCCACTATACTGACACTTTCCAAAAATACAGAACAAGAAAAGAAAAGCAGAAACTCGAGCACAAATGCAATAGATACGAGGCATATAACCAAGCTTTCAGTCTAGCTGAGTTGCGAATGTCTCTAAACTCCTGCGGTACTTCTGCCCCAGGTTCTGACCATGTGGTGTATGAAATGTTATAAAACCTACCAATCGAAACACGACAAACCTTACTTTGTTTGTACAATGCTATCTGGTTTTCTGGCACTATCTCTACCTGCTGGAAATAGGCTATTATTATTCCAATTTTGAAAGAGCGCAAGGACCCTTCTTTACCTTCGAGCTATAGGCCTATTGCACTTACAAGCTGCTTGTGCAAAGTCTTCAAAAAATAGATAAACTGCCGACTTGTACATTTCCTTGAAACAAACAATTTGCTCGACCCATTTCAGTGCGGGTTTCGAGAGAGTAGATCCACCGCAGACCACCTTGTTCGTATCGAGGCACAGATCGAAGACGCTTTTGTCCATAAACAATATTTTCTCTCTGTGTTCCTCGATATCTAAAAGGCTTATGATACAACATGGCGTTTTGGAATTCTAAGAGACCTGTCCCACCTTGGCGTGAGCAGAAGAATGTTTCACATAATCGAGAGTTACCTGTCAAACCGGACATTCCGTGTCCGAGTGGGCACGGTTCTTTCCCAAACATTTGTCCAGGAAACAGGCGTGCCACAAGGTGGTGTACTTAGCTGCACACTTTTTCTCATCAAAATAAATTCCTTGCGCTTGTTCATCCCTCGCAATATGTTTTATTGTACATATGTCGATGACGTCCCGCTTGGCTTTAGATCTTGCAATCTGGTAATGTGTGAGCGGCAGGTTCAGTTAGATTTAAACAAGGTCTCCAAATGGGCAGGGGAAAACGGATTCCGACTGAACCCACAAAAAAGCACGTGTGCCTTATTCTCCCAAAAGAGAGGCATGCACTCAGAACCCGATATTGAACTGAACGGTCAACGCCTGTCTGTTAACGCGGAGGATAAATTCTTAGGATTAATCTTGGACAACAAAATGACCTTAGTACCGCACATCAAGTATTTAAAAACAAAATGTTTAAAAGCAATGAATGTTTTAAAAGTGTTGTCACGTACTACGTGGGGTAGTGACAGGCATTGTCTCATGAACCTGTATAGAAGCCTCATTCGCACCCACCTAGATTATGGGGCCGTTGTTTATCAGTCTGCGACTCAAACTGCGTTGAAGATGCTGGATCCCGTGCACCATTTGGGCATCCTCCTTTCTACGGGTGCTTTTCGCAATAGCCCCGTAGAAAGCCTTTAGGTTGAGTAAAATGAGTGGTCGCTTCATCTGCAGAGAACTTACATGTCCTTTGTTTATTTCTTTAAGGTGAAAGCAGACAAGAAGCACTCCTCATACTCTACTATTAATGATTTGTCGAGCTCAATTCTGTTTCAAAACAGGCCTTCGATGAGGCAGCCCTTCTCAGTTCGCCTGAAGAGTCTAGCTGAGAAAACTGGAGTCTCACTTGAACACAGTTTAATGGCTCCTGTAGCATACCCGCCCCCGTGGCAGTGGCAGACTATAAACTGCGATGTGTCTTTTCTAGAAGTTACAAAACATGCACCTATTGCCCATATCCGTACATACTTCCTGGAACTTCAACACAAATACACACGTCCTGAGTTCTTTACAGATGCCTCCAAGCCTAACTCCTCTGTGTCCTACGCTGCTGTCGGCCCATCGTTTTCGAATGCTGGCCCTCTACATCCAGGCACAAGTATCATCACAGCGGAGGTTTATGCGATACTTGTGGCGGCTAAACACATCAAGCAATTACAAATACAAAAAAGCAGTAACTTATACGGACTCCCTCAGTGAGGTAATGGCTCTACACACTCTTAAAAAACAAAATAACCTAGTCCTTGTCACACTTTACTCCATTTTATGCACACTCTACACACTCAAACAACTTGTTGTAATGTGCTGGGTGCCAGGGCACCGTGAGATCCAAGGTAACGTGAGGGCGGATCAGCTCGCTGCATCCGTCCACACACGCACTGCCCCTGCACCCATATCAATCCCGGCCTTCGACCTTTAGCCGTCTCTAAACAAAACCTCAGGGACTACTCGCAGAGCAAGTGGGATAGACAAACACAAAACAAACTACACATTAATAAGCCACACCTTGGTCATTGGCTGTCAGTATCAAAATCGCGTCATACAGAGGTAATACTAACGAGGCTCAGGATAGGACACACATGCACGACACACACATATCTTTTGTTTTTGTTCGATGGATATCCACCAGTGTGTGACAGATATTGTGAAGCATTAACAGTCCTTCACATGTTAATCCAGTGGAATCAGTTAAAAAATCTAAGAAAACAACCGTTTCCATTACCCTACCGACAACATATACGTTCGTACCCTGCAATGTTCTTCGGTATGGAACCGCTATTTAGTCGTAACTCATTGTTAGCGTTTTTAAAAGAAATTCATATTTTTTATATCATATACCCGGGCATTTCGTAGCACGACCTTTCCAGGGAGATGTTTGCTGCGGTGGCTACACAAGAAAGCACTTGCCTTATGGCCCTTGGTTGCGAGGGTATGAACGAGTGAGGCACTTGTGAAAATACCATACATGTCCACCATCGTTTTTATTATCACCAACTTTTGCCATCTATTCACACCATACACACCTTTCACGGCATGGTCATGATTTTATTACTTGTGTGTTTTTACCCGCCTTACCGCGAGGAATTTTATGGCCCTTATACAGCCGCTTGTCACAATCATTGTCCATATTTTTAGTAAGATGACCTGGCGCTCTTTGGCCGTGAAATGGCCCTTGCGCCACAAAACATCAAACATCATCATCATATACAGCATGTAAGGGTCAAAATGTGCTTAGGCAAGGTAAAAACTGCAGGCAGCTCCAAATGCATGAAGTTATTTTTTTTAATTACACACCAGAACACTCACTGTAAGAACCTTCCGAAAGGAGCATGGTTTTTATATGTCATGGGGATATGATTATCTAACCTGTAACAGACCGGAATTTATTTACCACGTTTTCACACACTGGAGGGAGGGTGTATACTTTTGGGACGTATTAGAAAGGGCAATCAAAAGAGAATTATCGTTAGACCCTCAAGAAATCAGGGATCTAGCAATACAAATTGATGCATTACCTTTCGATTTACACGTGATAGCTGCCTTGCGCAGCGTATGGTGCTCTCGAATGATTGTATTTCTCTGTGAATCTGACAGGAGACCGGCGAGACAGCATAAAAGGAGCCACTTAACAAACCCTGACTTTTTTAACACCCGTCAAAGAAGCTCGCGCATCTTTCTTTACGCGTGACCAATCTCCTTCTATGTGCCGTGACGCCACGCAGCACGCAGCTCGTCGATTGGTATAAACTAGGTATCGACAAACAATAATGAAGTCATTGTCACCCATCGCCAACTTTACGTCACAGCGCGTGGAAGGAGGTTGCTTAGGCGTGCGAAAGATGCGCGAGCTTGTTTGAGGGGTTAAAAAAACAAACGTCGGAGCCTGTTGACTGGGTCTTAAAATAATGTATATCAATGTTTCTCGAGGTTGTAAAAACAGAAAGAACGCAGGCTTTCGTTTTTAGAAAGAGTAGAAGCTCTGCTTACCATGACGTAGTTTTACGGCATGATGTGCTTTAGCAGTGCTTGAAACAACAATTACCATGCTTGTCATGTTTGCTATGTGCTGTATATATATATTTATTTTGTCCCCCCCCCGTGTTCAACTGGAAAAAAGAAAAAAAAATACCAGCCTGGCTCAGTGGTTGCAGAAACAGGAGGATAATAGAGAAGACGCCGAAGAATTAGAAGAGAAATTAGTTATATCATCTTCATATTATTCACGTTCAAAGCATCTGAATAAACGATTCAAATCGTCGTGGCTTTTCGGTCTGTCGTTCACAGCATGGTGTCACAATCACTTTCCTCTCATCGATAAAAGCGAGCAGCCAGAGCCCCAGCTGAAGAAATTTAGGCAGCACACGTGAAACGGGGATCGGCAGACGTAGAGCCGAGAAGTACCGACAAGGAAGAGGTCGCCATTACATCGTGAATGTAAGCCTGCGTATTGTTCACGATGAATCAAAACATCGTTTCGCTGAAGAGAAAAGCGTCGAGGACGCAGATAACAAATCTCATCACAGAAACATAAAGACAGATAAATGATAGAGAAGGCGTACACTCTCTAAGCATAACCCTTAACCAAATCAACGGCACCACGGAGAGTTTGAAAGTGGCAAATGCATGGATGAAGTTATTTTTAACAGAGGAAACAGCAGCACATGAATTCGCGAGAGTAGTGAAATGCGATGTAAATATTATTATGACCTTTTTTAAGAATAGAGGCCTGTATCGAGCAGTTAAGAGTCATCATGCATAATGGACAATCGGCCATGCAATTAACGAGAACAGAACAGAACAGAAATAACGAGAACAGCAAATCTGACCACTAATTGTTATGTGAAATTGCCAAAAATAGACATGTTCAGGCTTGATGGCATTAAGCTGACGTGGCAAAGGTTTTGGACGCAGTTCGAAAGCACGATCCGTCTTCGACAGAACTTACCAGAAGGTCAAAAGTTCTTTTACATAATCTCTGTGCTTGACGGAAAGGCAGCATCTTTTATTGAAGGACTACAATACTCCAATAAAAATTACGAGAGAGCTGTCAAGCTTTTTTAAGAGACATATGGCAACAAAAACATTTCAAAGAAATTCACATGGATGCATTGATCAATTTGGTAACCGTTAAAAATCCAAAATTTGTCGAAGGTTTACGCGATCTTTACCAGAGAGTGCAAATGCACGTAAACGCATTGAAGTTGCAGCGCGTTCGTACGCTACGATGCTGATGCCGATCCTAAAGCATTGCATAACACAGGAATTGTTCGTTGAATACTAATTTTACGAGAAGAGAAGGCAAGGTACGCAAGAGAGAACAGAAACTTCGGAAGATAAAAGCAACATCAGTACCGGTTAAGATATACCCAAAGGATTGATAACATTTTTGCGAGAAGGGGTGAGGTGCAGGAAGTCGCTTAAAAAAGTCTTTAATATGGTGAAGACAAATCTCACAAAAAATGAAATACCAGACCAAACGTCACAAGCATTTCACAATTCAGAGCTCCGTCAAAAAAAAGAGATGTAAGAATATTATTATTATTATTAATGTTTATTTTTCATCAAAAGTTTGATGAAGGACAGCTGCAGGTAAAAGCTCTTCTCTAAAAGAGGCAGCTTGACAAAGGCCCACAGCTACCTTTTAGCAAGGCAGCAGTGGCAAACAATCAGCAATGTGAAGTTAACAACAATAACAAAAACACCAAATAGATAAATAAATTAAAAATAAATAAGATATAAAAATCAAGTCCGAACTTCAAAAAAGAAAAATAGCAACCTTGATAATACAGCAAGTACAAAGAAATCTTAAAAACTAAACATGTGTATATCGCGCAACTGAATCTGTGTACAGTGTAAAAAATCTATGCCAGCTTTCACATATTTATTAAGTAACGTAGGAACTACGTAGGATAACTTATCTGTGGAGTAGTTTGTTTTCGAAGTTTTTTTGCCATGTTTCTTCATTTCGTGTTTCAAACAATGTAATAATTGGCTGCAGTTTTGAGAGGTCATACAAAAAATGTCGACTTTCCATCAACGCCTGATTGCCAATGCTAACTTAAAGTCGTAGAGACGATGTACGGACAGTATTCAAGCCTGTCGAAACAATTCACTTGTGTGAGCATCACACGGCAAGTTAAAAATGATTCTAATATACATTCTTTTGCATCAGGTACACATTTTGCAAGTTCGTGTAAGTTGTAGTCCCCCATACCAAGAAACAATAGGTAAGATGTGAATAAAAAAGGGATTTATAAAGTAAGAATTTTACCTTGTATGGTAGAACAGTTTTTCCACTGTACACCATACCCACTACGCGGGATAACTGACTCAGCACACTGTCAATGTGTTCAGTCCAAAGCATATTGCTCGAAAATGTAACTCCAATAATTGTTATAGTATTTACAAGCAAAATATAAGTATCGCCATACTTGAGATGTATGTTTTCATTAACGGGCTTATTTTTAGGTCGGAATAGTACCGCCTTTGTTTTACTAGTGTTTATGTGTAAATTATTACGGCATGACCACAGCTTTAGTTTCACAAGAAATTGGTTAATTTTTTCTTCGAGCGTGATATATTTTCAGCTGAAACAAACACGCTGACATCATCGGCATATAGGACGTATTTAGCATATGAATAAGCATAAGGTAAATCATTTATAAAAGCTATAAAAAGAAGGGGTTCAAGGATGCTTCCCTGATACACGCTTAGTAATAGGCTTCAGCGCTGAGAATTTTCTATCTATTTCAACCACCTGTTTGCGATATTTAAGGTAACTTTTTACTAGGTCTAGTGCATGAGCACGAATTCCATAGCACTGGAACTTTTCAAACAACGTGGAATGCCTAATGTTGTCAATGGCTTTACTAAAATCAACAAACATACCGAGAACAGCACATTTGTTTTCAAATTCAGATAATGTGTACTCTGTTTGTTCTAATAAAGCCATTTCCGTAGATCGATGTTTCCTGAAACCAAACTGAGTTGAGGAAATCATGTTGTGTTTTTCTAAGAATTGGTACACTTGACGGTGCATAGGATTTTCTAAACCTTTAGGTTTGCGTATGATGTTGCGTCTAAAATCTAACCAATCACAGCGCTGAAGACTGTAGAAGTTCACTATAATAAGACGACAGAAAGAATTTATTTGTTTTTTTCTAAATTTGCGTACACAGATACACAAGGACACAGAAAAAAGAGGGAGAGAGCAAGCTAGTAAGTGCCACCTGGAGGGGCACAGCGCCTGCTCCCTTTTTCGGGAAGAGGAAAAAAACAGAAGAAACAAAGATTACAAAGTAGAAAGAGGAGATGAGGGAGAAAAAAAGGCCGAAACTACGACGATTCTGAGTAAAAAATATTTTAAAGTAATAATACTAATAATATAATAATTCTAAAAGTAAGGTAATAGAATAATAATAATAATACTATAAAATAACTCTAATAATAGTAGGGCTATAATATAATAATGATAATAGTATTGTCACAGAAGAGGTATGATATAGAAGAGCTCACTTCAAGTAAGTTCGAGGCGCTCGTAAAGAGGACTGGGCAAGAACTTCGTTTGCCTTTCTTGCTGCGCGAGCTCTTCTCGCCATGTTGAATGTGGCTTTTGCCTCCCTTCAAGAAGAGCATCGTCTCGATGCTCTGCGACAAAATACGCGGTGTATGTAGTTTGCGTATCATGCAACTGGCTCACGGCAATATGGCTTCATCCACACAACGTGCATGATTTCAGATTTTCGCTGGCGAGTTCGCGAGGAACTGCCAGGGTTAACCTCATAGTTCACGTCTTTTAGGCGCCGTACAATATTGTAGGGACCAAAATATTTCTTGAGTAGCTTTTCAGAAAGGTCACCTTGGCGTATATGGCTCCAGACGCACACTTTCTCGCCTGGTTGATAAGTCACGTATCGGTGTCGCCGGTTATAACGCTGTGCGTCGTAACTCTGCTGCTAGGCGATTCACACGCGTGCAAGCTGCCGCACCTCTTCAGCTCGTTGGGTAAAGTCTTGAGCATCGGTGTCTGTATCGTCACAGTCATGGAGTAAGATGGCATCTAGCATTGTCGTCAGTTCACTGCCATAAAGAAGACTAAATAGCGTGCTTCGGGTAGTTTCCTGCTGCGCCGTATTATAGGCAAACGTCATCTATGGTAGAACGTCGTCCCAATTTTTATGATTCACGTTGATTTACTTACTCTGCATATCGGTAATTGTCTTGTTGAGGCGTTCTGTTAATCTGTTGTTCGTGGGTGGTAGGAGGTAGTTTTTCGATGCGCTGTTCCAGTGAGCTCTAGCACTGACTTAAGAAGCGTGGCCGTGAAAGTGGTACCTTGCCTCAGAAAGATATTCTCAATGAAAAATCATGTCACTTCTACTGCAGTTCCGCTCGATAACGCCTTTGTTTTTACGTAGCGAGTAAGATAGTCGGTAGCGACAATTACCCACTTGTTTTCGGTATGCGAAGTTGGAAAAATTCCAAGAACGTCCATTCTAATTTGTGCAAAAGGCATGATGGGCACTTGAACTGGCTGCAACAATCCGGCTGGTTTTGAAGGTGGCGATTTTAGTTGTTGACAATCGAGGCACGTGTGGACGTAATGCTTTATAGTGCCTGGAAGCTTTGGCCAGTAGACTTCTATTGGATTCTGGCCAATGTACGCATGTATCCGAGGAGGCCAGAGGTTGGCTCATCGTGGCAAGCGCTCAGGATCTCATCGTGAATGGATGTCGGGACGACAAGTAAATGGGCCCTTCCGCTGGAGGAAAAGTTCTTTTTATATAGGACACCATTGCGCAAGCAGAATGATGGCAGGCTCCTTGCATAAAAATGGGAACTCTTGTAGACTGGCCGTTATGAAAATAATAAAAGGAAGCGAGTCGCTATCTTTTTTCTGCTTAGACGAATTGGTGACCATGTCGACCACTCCTAAAAACGCCATGTCATCCTCTTGTGGGACATTGTCTTGCTGTGTAGGTGACCTGGATAAGCAACCAGCGTCAGAGTGCTGCCGTCCGGACTTATACACGACCGTCATATCGAATTCTTGAAGGCGTAAGCTCCAGCGCGCTAGCCGACCAAATGGGTTCTCCAAGTTGGTCAGCCAGCAAAGGGAGCGGTGGTCGCTGACTTCGTGGAAGGGACTGCGTGTAGAGGTATGGGCGAAACTTCACAACTGCCCATACTACAGCAAACTGATTTGTGGGGTTTAACGTCCCAAAACCACCATATGATTATGAGTGACGCCGTAGTGGAGGGCTCCGGAAAATTAGACCACCTGGGGTTCTTTAACGTGCCCCTAAATCTGAGCACACGGGCCTACAACAATTCCGCCTCCATCGGAAATGCAGCCGCAGCAGCCGGGTTTGAACCCGCGACCTGCGGGTCAGCAGCCGAGTACCTTTGCCACTAGACCACCACGGCGGGCCATACTACAGCAAGACATTCTTTTTCCATTGTGGAATAATGGCACTCGGCGCGGGAAACCGTCCTACTTGCATATGTGATCATTCGCTCGGCTGAGTCTCACCACTGGACGAGTACAGAGCCTAAAACTACGTTGCTGGCATCGGTGTGGATCGTGGTATCAGCGTCCTTGTCAAAGTAAGCAAGCACAGGTGGTGTATGCAGGCGCTGTCGTAGATCGTCGAATGCTGCTTTTTCCTCTTCGCCCCATAAAAATGGAACATCGTCTCTTGTTATGCGTGTTAAGGGTGACGCTTTGTCCGAGAAATCGCCAATACATCTGTGGTAGTAGGCGCAGAGGCGAAGAAAACGTCTCACGGCCTTCTTATCTGTTGGCACCAGCAATTTTCGGATGGCATTAATCTTGTCAGGGTCGGGACGAACACCTTCAAGGCTCACCACATGTCCTAAGAATCCGAGTTCCTTGAAGCCGAAACGACATTTTTCAGGTTTCAGCGTTAAGCCGGCGGACCGTATTGCTTGAAATACGGTCGTCTTAGATGTTCCTCGAATGTTGCTGAGAAAACAATGATGTCATCGAGGTTTACCAGACACGTCTGTCTCTTAAGGCCTAATAGGACGGTATCCATCAGTCTCTGAAATGTTGCTGGAGCAGAGCATAATCCGAAGGGCAAGACTTTTGGACTCGTAAAGCCCGTGAGGCGTAACAAAAGCAGTCTTTTCTCTGTCTCGTTCACCGACCTCGATTTGCCAATATCCGTTTTTCAGGTACATCAAAGAGAAGAAGTGTGCATGCCTCAGCCTGTCAAGCAAATCGTCAATACGCAGTAAGGGGTATACGTCTTTCTTTGTCACGCGGTTCAGCTTGCGGTAGCCCACACAGAAGCGTAAGCTGCCGTCTTTCTTCTTAACCAGCATTACCGGTGACGCCCAAGGGCTTTTAGAGGGCTGAATGATGTCATGGTCGAGATTTTTTGGACTTGTTCTTGGATTTCTTCGCGCTCTATTGTTGCCACACGGTATAGGTTTTGTCGAATCGGTCTTGCTATCTCTTCTGCTATAATTTGGTGCTTTGTCAGTGGCGTTTGATTTACCCTCAAGGTCGATAAATAACAATCTCCGAACTGGTCGGGAACATCTAGAGGACTCTACCTCTGCGCTGGCGATAAATCTCTGCTCTTGTGGACAGGTGGTGGCGGTGAAGCGGTTGGTGTCTCTGCCTGTTGCACTGGGAAGCACTCGCAGAATTTACAATATCTTCGAAGTATGCCAATGTGGTACCGTCTGTAATGTGTCGAAGCTCGTTGCTGAAGTTCGTCAACAGGACCTCTTCTTGCCCAGTCACTACACTGACGAGACTTCTGACAATGGCGATTCCTCAAGAGAGTAAAAGCATAGACACTTGTTTCGCGACACCTTCTCCTGTATGCTGCGTTTTACACGTAACAGCGACGAGGCGGCATGATAACGGTGGCATTGTCACGTCGTTAATGACGCGTATTGGCTTGTGCTGCAGCGCTACGCCATGGTCCGCTGAGAAGGTCAGTACACCGTCTGGAATATTTATGACTGCACTGTACTCCTGCAAGAAGTTCATACCCAAAATCACCTGTTTAAAACACTCAGAAAGAATAACGAAGGTTGCGACGAATGATGAATCCCCGATCTTGATTTGTGTGGTGCACTTCCTGGTAGGCCTCAGCACCTGGTCTCCCGCTCCTCTAATTTGCGGTCCCGTCAATTCCATTTTCACCTTCTTGAGTTTGTCGGCCATATTCGCACTCATTATTAAAAAGTCCTCACCAGTGTCGACTAGTGCCATCACGTCGTGACCGTCAATTGAAAGTGCAATGTTGGCGGTGACAATGTCTTCTTTCGTTGATTCATTCAAAATGTGTGGCGGATCGATCAGCGGTAATGAGGAATTTCCAGCTCTTTGGCAATTCGCAACCTCCCCCCCCCCTCTAAGGTCTGTTAGTTTACTGCTTTTAGTTTCCACGGTGTGGACGGGGAGATCTTCATTTAGCCTTGTCCGTGGAGCTACCTGTATTTATTTATTTATTTATTTATTATACCTCAAAAACCCCAGGGAGGGGTGTTACATGAGGGGTGGGCAATACAGGGTTTCTTCCATGTGCGCTTTGAAAAGAATGGGGCTGGAGTGGCGCACGACGTGGGACGTAAGGTCATTCTAATCCTTCGCTGTCTGAACGAAGAATGACCGAAGGTGAGCAGTTGTACGGGCAGGCGCAGGGTAAACTGAGTTGTTGTGGTTAGTGCGGGAAGATATGCGATGCGCGGGCATGATAACAGATGCGTCGAACAGTGAGTGAAAAAATTTATGAAAAAGAGCTAATCTAGCGACTTTGCGTCGCAGTTCAAGGCTGGGAAGATGGGCTTTATTCTTTAAGTTAGTAACGCTTGTGTGGCGCGAGTAATTGGAATATATAAACCTAGATGCTCTATTTTGGACAGATTCTAATGTTTTGGATAGATTAGGTTGGTGGGGATCCCAGACGGCGCAAGCGTATTCAAGCTTCGGACGGACTAGTGTTTGATATGCTAAAAGTTTAACAGAAGAGGAGCAAGTCGTAAATTTCTTCTTAGGTAACCAAGGACTTTGTTTGCTTCGTTAGAAATGTTTGTTATGTGGGAGGACCAAGTAAGATCTGGCGTAATGTTTATACCTAAATATTTGTAGGAATTCACCAGGGATATTTCGCAACCAGAAAAAAGTATGAAGTAGCCGGGTTAGATTTCCTGCGATGAAAAAAGATGACGGAGGTTTTCCTAATGTTCAAAGTCATGAGCCATTTTTGCACCAGGTTTCTATAGTTATTAGATCACTTTGAAGGATCTGGGAGTCATTAGGGCAGTTAATAGGACGATAAATCACGCAATCGTCAGCGAATAGAAGTATTTGGGACGATATATTGCTAGGTAGGTCATTAACATAAATTAAAAATAGAAGGGGACCGAGCACCGTACCCTGAGGTACACCTGAAAGGACAGGACGCGTGGTAGATGATGTCTGGTTGGAGTAAACGAACTGTTCCCGGTTTGACAAAAATTTTTGTATCCATTCTAAAACTGCTGGGTTAATGTATTGGATTGGGGAAGATGACCAGGAGAGGGCGAGCGTGACCGGCACCCAGGAGAAATGTCCCGCGGCATCGTCGTGCTTAAATCAACGTTGCGTCTTTCGCTGAAATAGCGCCGAGGGGTAGTGGACGGAAATCCTTTGTACCTGGTGAAGCGGTGAGGACAATACCGCATGATGTGGCCTGCTTCCCAACAATAGAGCCACAAGGGCCTGTAGTCAAGGGTACGCCAGATGTCTGTTTTGTGGAGTGGAGGTCACTTCGGCGTCCACGCTTCCCTATAGAACACAGGCACTGTCAGCGGCTGTTGCTGGTGGTACTGCTGTGGTGGCGGCACGTTAGATGGCTGTCGACGGAGAATTTCTGCATAGGTTGGCCTAACCGTGTCAGTGTTCGGCTCGGGAAGTGAAAGCGCTTGTCTTATCTCTTGGCGCACAACTTCTGTGACCGACGCAATCCCGCAGTCATTTGGTGTGGTGGCGAGCTTTTTACCTCTTTTTGCACAATTTCGCGTACCAGATCACGCAAAGAACGCTCGTCGGATGTCACCGTGGTCACGGTGGTTGCGCTGATTTTTCCGCTGTTGTTCGGGTGGTCGTACTGCTGGTAGCGTAGCTGTAGTGCGCGTTTGATGGCGGTCGCCCCCTTAAAAAATTCATCGACGCTTGAAGGTGGGTTCTGCACGAGACCAGCAAAGAGCTGCTCTTTAACACCGCGCATGGGGTGGCTGATCTTTCTGCTTTCGGACATGTCGGGATCGGCTCGATGGAAGAGACGATCCATTTTCTCAACAAACGTAGCAACAGATTCGTTTAGCTTTTGAATTCATGATTCGAGAAGTCGTTCTGCATGCTACCTCCTTTAGGTGTTTGCGAAGATGTCGAGGAAATTCCACCGGAACTCGTCCCACGTTGGCCACACACGATTCGTGAACCAGGTGCGAGCCCAGTCTTATAGAGGGAGATACACGTACCCCGATTTCTGTGCGGCGTTTTACCGCTTAACGTTGGCTGTGCGCTCGAACTCCTCCAACCAGTCATGTGTGTCCTCATATATGTTGCCGTGGAAGTCCACAAGAATTTTAGGGGTGAAAACAGTCACCTGTGTCGTGCTTGGCCTGATCATGGTGGGGCTGCTGCTTCCGGGTGCGGTCATGTTTTCCGGCCAAAGACCGAACTCTCGGCTCAGGCCTAACAGGCGGCGGCTGGCGTGGTGAACTGGTGTTTTGACGATCGAAAATCTTTGCGGACCAGATCCCGGGCTGTTGGAAGGTGTCCTGGACATCTACTCAGCTCCTCCACTAGTGTCACAACGCAGACACACCAGAAGTGTGATATAGAAGAGCTCACATTATTTAAATGCAAGGCACTCGTTGTAGTTGTTGTTTCCCTGTACAAATGGCTCGTACCTAAAGGAGGCGATTGGCCGATTATAATGTGAATTTGCCCTATACTTTCAGCATTGCGTCATTCTTAGAAAACTTTTGTAAGGTAATTTTGATTTGAATTGCCGAAATCAAGTTTGCAGAAAAAATAAAGAAAAATAGTGAGACTGTATATGTAGCAAGAAAATCGTTTAGTCACAGTGATGTATTCCTGAACGGTGAATAAAACTGCCCTCTGGCTGAAACCCAGTGTAGAGGCTCCAAACGAAAGAAGATGAAGTTGTGATAATTGCAAACCCGGTCTTTGAAGAGGTGGTGCTAGTATGCTTTGCCTGAATAAATCGAAGCGGCGACAATGTATTAAAAAATGACTGATCGTTTCCTGTTGATTACAGTAATTGCACAGAGAGCATTCAATATACCTCACCTATGCAAGTAAAACGTGAGGGAGGTAACGCGGGAACAGAATTTCGTGATGACTACTTCCATCATCCTTGAATTAGACAGCTCACTGCGCCAGGAAAATAAGAAGTGGTTTTACTCCGGAGAAGCCGTCAGTGCAGGATCTGATAAATTTTGCCTGATTTTAAGTGTGCAAAATCGCGCCACCGTAATGTGTACTGTATGAGGGAAAATAGGAATGAGGAGTTCCGAAAGCGATGCCTTCGCAAGAGAATCAGCTATTTCGTTTAACAACAAACCTTTGTGCTCTGTTGACCAGAATAATTGAATACTTCGGCGATGGCAGGGAACCAATAATTTAAAAAGACGCTCGTAAAGTGGACCGGGCAAAAACTTTGTCTTCCTTTCTTGGTGCGCGAGCTCTTCTTTGCAGGTTTAATGCAGCAATAATAATAATAATAATAATAATAATAATAATAATAATAATAATAGTAGTAGTAATAATCCGTCTGCTGTTGCAAAAACAGCGTGATGCCAGTAGGTTTTTCGGCACTGGTACACGCTGGAGACGCTGGTACATGCTTGTAATCACTGGTCTTTCGCTGGGCGCACTGGGAAAAAGCTGTGTTGCACTGGTAGAGGCGCTGGCTCAACCGCTGTGATGCTGGTGCGCGCTGCGAAGTGCTGGAAACGCAGAAATTTTCGCTGGCAAGCGCTGGTGAATACTGGAGCACGCACTGTTTCTACCAGCGCAGCTGCAGCGTGCATGTTATTGTAGCTTGTGCCCTGGTTTGTTTCGGTGTTGTTGAAAATAAAACACTTGATTCGATCGAAGGCACGCAGAGATGCTACCCTAACAGATACCGAGCATACGTAAGCTTTCTTACCCAGCACCCGGCCCAGCGAGCATTAGGCCTGTCATGCCAGCCGCGTTGGTATATATGTTACCGGCGCTTCTTGCTTCGTGTAAACGCAGCTTTAAAGTTTGAGAATAACTGTAAAGTATAGTTTAGATATCCATGAACCTCAATAAGTTATATTGTCTCATTTCGATGTTCGCACAAGAAGCGCTGACGATCGAATGTCGCACTTTCAGCTACGCGGGCTGTGACCGAAAGCTGTCGACCGCACTAGCCGGTACTTCTCCGACTAATATGTAACAACACGCACTTTTCAGTTGATAATTGAGTACGCCTTCGTGAACTGACTCCCTGGCATACGTTTTCAGCGGATTGGATTGGTATTTATATGGCGTTTGTTTGATTGCCGGTATTGATAACTACTTAATCCCATTAAGGTTAAAAATAAGTATGTACTATGCACTCTTCCCTTCTAAAGTAAGTTATGGGATGTTAGTCTGGGGAACGACATCACAAGGGAATAACCATAAGTTAATAACTATACAAAAGAAAATATTGCGCTGCTTTGAAAATTACAGGGGGAATCTACAAGACTTGCGCACTGCTCCACTATTCATTAAACATTCCATACTCAGAATTGATCAATTATATCATTTTAAATTACTTCAGTTAATACAAAAGACTAAGCTATATGAAGAAAGTTGCACCGAAAGACCACACTACAGTCTGCGAGAACAAAAGAAACGAGCTCCTCGAACAAGCACCAAGTATGGAAAACAAAGTGTTGCTTACCAGGTACCTCAGGTTTTAAATACCCTTGCAGACCAATTGAACTTTAGGGCTAGTAGTGCAACTTTCAAGAAACAAATAAAGAACTTATTCATAACCACCGGTCTACACTATCGAAACTCCTAATGGAGTCTCATGCCTCTGCAAATGCTTAAATTGTTCATAAACTTCTATGTCAATTATACGAGTGTATACAGCGGAATTCATTGTATCCGCATGCATTTTGTGTCTGTTTTTGAGTTGTTTCATTGATATTGTTTAGTTGCGAATTTTAACGAGAATGACCTCTAATTCTCAAAATGCGTTATGTAAACTTCTTATGCTATTTATGTTTGAATTTTGGTTTACAATTTCAGGTTGCTTAAAACCAATGTATTGAATATATATATTGTTTGTCAGTGCTGATGTCTAAGCTTTGCACTGTCACGGACTGCGGAGGGACAAGGGCCTTTGTCAGGCTGTTCGCCTTTAGCCCTTTGCCCCTGCAGTGAGCTCTGTATCCGGCTTACTGTAAATAAAAATACTACTGCTACTACTACTACTACATATATCTGTACACTGGCACGCCTGCTGTTTACTGCCAGCGGAGGTCAGAAAAACGGCTGTCGCTCGTCATTGCCACTTCGTAAATGCATATATGGCATTGATTGACCTTTTACTTACTTCAGTTACAGTTTAGGTGACAGTTAGAATTATTTCGAAGCTCAAATACCGAAACTTCAAGCATCGCAACTCAGCTGCTTCGAACCTTACCCATGCCCCGTCCCAGCGAGGTCTATCTTGCCGCCCGCGTTGGTGTAGCTGCTGCTGGTGCTTTTTACTTTAAGTAGGCACATTTCTAAAGCGTAAGAATGACTGAAAAAAATCTGGCGTGGCGTAGTGGGTAGCGTACTCGGTGAGAGATCAGGAGGTAGCAAGTTCAATTCCCGTGAAGCGTTGCCTTTTTTCAAAAAATTTTAAATTCTATTGTTAATGCACATTCTTTTACTTATATATTTATTTATTTATGGCGAATGGGCGCCCTCGTTTTATCCCTGGGAAGCCATTTTGCGCAGAGTACTGGGACGCTGCTGCTCCGGCGTCCCAGTACCTGCGCTTGGAGGCGCTGGTACCAGCGCCAAACTGGGACCATAAACAGGCATGTCACTGGACACTGTTACCCAGCGGCGCTGGTTTTTGCAATAGGGTCTATTAACGGGTGGCCAGGTCCGTTGGTTCATAGATGTAAGGAGAGCTTGGTGAGCCTGGTCACGTCGGAAAGCACAACCGTTCGGAAGGAGGAAGTCCTATAGGGTTGCACACTCAAGTCCTAGGAATTTATATAGCATAATCAGCAAAGACCGTTGCGTAGCAGTTGTGGCAATGTGCACTGCGAGATGCTCAAGTGTTTCGCAGGAGTCGCAAGCTGCACACAACATACTGTCCACAAACCCTTGACGGTGTAATCATTCGCGTACCAGCACAGAGCCTACTCTTAGTTTGTTTAACAGCGCTCGGGAATGATGAGGCAAGCCATGGCCACGAACACGGGGAGGCAACGATTCATTCGCCACGCGCTGGTATGGGTGCTGCTTGAGTAGGTGTCGGCGTACACGCAGATGAACGTTGTCCATCGTACATAGAATTCCCGGACAGTCACAGCCATCAAGCTTGCATGACGAAGCAAGGCGATCCGCTTATTCATATCCCGCAATGCCCACGTGCGAAGGTACCCACTGGGCAGCTAAACATACCCCAGGGACAGAATATTGTTGATGGATTTCAAGACGCTGCTTATAAAAGGACTGTCGGTCTCCTTGCTGGTGGGCCTGTTAAGGGCACCACGAGAGCCAGTGAAGATGACAACCTTTGATGCTGTTAACCCTTCTTGTACGTACTTAAGGGTGATATCAAACGCTGCTAGTTTTGACGTCACAGATGATGAGGAGTGCGGTATTTTAAAACAACCACTGGATATTGGTTGAAGGGCGGAAGAAAGCTGCAGAAGTTCTCATTCATCGCTGCCTACAGAAGCGTTCGTAAATACCTTCGCAAAGTCTTCAAAGTTTATAATAGGTGTGATTGGGCTAATTAGTGTAGTTTTGGAACAGGTTGGTCACACGTATTCCTGGAATTGGCAGATGGGCAGGCAAGGCGCATGGGCTGTGCTCTGTCGATATCGACAACTCAAGAATTACGCCGGAAATGCTAGTAATCTCATTGAACAAAGCTGCCATTTTACCAATCCGAGAAAATGGGCGTTGTTGCAGCCTGTTACGGAATGTCTTGCTATATGGGGCTCAGTTCCTACGCTCAATATAATGTAGCGCTCTTTGGTCAGCTTGCAGCCTTAGCGGCAACTGTTGTGCTTCAGTCAGTAGTGGGATAGATTGTGCTTCACGAGGTCACCAAACAGTACTCGGAGGGCATCATGATAATCCAGTTCCAGCTCAGACATTAAAGCAAGTTGTAAATTCCAGACTGGCCAGAGAATACACGCAAGAGCGTACAGCTAATTGGTGTACCTGTAGTGCCGTCTTCTGATCAACGCCATTACCCCTAGCAGTCAAGACGGTTACATACTTGAACAGGGAGAGTCGCTTTCGCCTCATAGATTTAACATCATCATCATCATCATCATCAGCCTATCTACGTCCACTGCAAGACAAAGGCCTCTCCCATGTTCCGCCAGTTAACCCGGTCCTGTGCTTGCTGTTGCCAATTTATACCCGCAAACTTCTTAATCTCATCTGCCCACCTAACCTTCTGTCTCCCCCTACCCCGCTTCCCTTCTCTGGGAATCCAGTTGGTGACCCTTAACGACCAGCGGTTATCCTGTCTACGTGCTACATTTCCGGCCCATGTCCATTTCCTCTTCTTTATTGCAGCTATGATATCCTTAACTCCCGTTTGTCCCCTAATCCACTCTGCTCTCTTCTTGTCTCTTAAGGTTACACCTACCATTTTTCTTTCCATTGCTCGCTGCGTCGTCCTCAATTTAAGTTGAACCCTCTTTGTGAGTCTCCAGGTTTCTGCTCCGTAGCTAAGTACCGGCAAGATACAGCTGTTATATACCTTCCTCTTGAGGGACAGTGGCAATCTACTTGTCATAATTTGAGAGTGCCTGCCGAATGTGCTCCACCCCATTCTTATTCTTTAGTTACTTCAATCTCGTGGTTAGGCTCTGCGGTTATTACCTGCCCTAAGTAGACATAGTATTTTACAACTTCAAGTGCACTATTACCTATCGCAAAGCGCTGCTCCTTTCCGAGGTTGTTGTATATTACTTTCGTTTTCTGCAGATTAATATTAAGACCCACCTTTCTGCTCTCCTTGTCTAACTCCGTAATCATGAGTTGCAATTCGTCCCCTGAGTTACTCAGCAATGCAATGTCATCGGCGAAGCGCAGGTTACTGAGGTACTCTCCATTAACTGTTATCCCTAACTGTTCCAATTCTAGGCTTCTGAAAACGTCCTGTAAGCACGCAGTGAATAGCATTGGGGAGATTGTGTCCCCCTGCCTTACACCCTTCTTTATTGGTATTCTGTTGCTTTCTTTATGAAGCACTATGGTAGCAGTTGATCCCCTGTAGATTTCTTCCAGAATGTTTATATATATTTCATCTACGCCCTGATTCCGCAGTGTCTGCATGACGGGTGATATTTCTACTGAATCAAACGCCTTCTCGTAATCTATGAAGGCTATGTATAGTGGTTGGTTATACTCTGAGCATTTCTCTATTACCTGATTGATAGTATGAATGTGGCCAATTGTTGAGTAGCCTGTTCTAAATCCTGCTTGTTCCTTTGGTTGATTGAATTCTAATGTTTTCTTTACTCTGCTAGCAATTACCTTTGTAAATAGCTTGTATACTACAGAGAGCAAGCTGATCGGCCTGTAATTCTTCAAGTCCTCGTCATCTCCTTTCTTATGTATTAAGATGATGTTAGCGTTCTTCCAAGACTCCGGTACTTTCCCCATCAGGAGACACCTCGTAAATGGAGTGGCTAGTTTTTCTAACACAATCTGTCCTCCATCTTTCAACAGATCTGATGTTACCCGTTCCTCACCAGCAGCTTTGCCTCTGTGCATGCTCTCCAAAGCTTTTCTGACTTGTTCTATCATTACCGGTGGGGTGTCGTCTGGGTTACTGCTAGTTCTTATAGTATTAAGGTCGTGGTTGTCTCGGCTACTGTACAGATCTCTCTAAAACTCCTCCGCTATTTTAACTATCCTATCCATATTGGTAGTTATTTTGCCTTCTTTGTCCCTTAGTGCATACATCCGCCTTTTGCCTATCCCAAATTTCCTCTTCACTGCTTTGACGCTTCCTCCGTTTTTCAGAGCGTGCTCAATTCTCTCCATGTTATACCTTCTTACATCGCATACTTTACGCCTATTAATGAACTTCGAAAGCTCTGCCAGTTCTATTTTGTCTGTTGTACTTGACACTTTCATGATTTGACGCTTCTTAATTAGGTTCTTCGTTTCCTGGGAAAGCTTGCCGGTGTCCTGTCTAGCTACCCTGCCTCCAACTTCCACTGCACACTCCGTGATGATACTCGTCAGATTATCATTCATTGTATCTACGCTAAGGTTGGTTTCCTTGCTAAGAGCAGAGTACCTGTTCTGCAGTGACACTCTGAATTCCTGTACTTTCCCTCTCAGTGCTAGCTCATTGATTGGCTTCTTGCGTATCAGTTTCTGTCGTTCCTTCTTCAAGTCTAGGCGGATTCAAGCCCGTACCATTCTATGGTCACTGCATCTTACCTTGCCAACCACTTCCACATCCTGCACGACTCCTGGGTGTGCAGTCATTATAAAGTCTATTTCGTTCTCATTTACGCCATGAGGGCTCCTCCATGTCCACATGCGGTTTTCTCATTTTCGGTAGAAGGTATTCAAAATACGCAGATTATTGCGTTCTGCGAATTCTACTAGTAGCTCTCCTCTGGCGGTTCTAGTGCCGATGCCATAATCTCCTACTGCCTGGTCTCCAGCCTGCTTCTTCCCTACTTTTGCATTATAGTCGCCCATTAATATAGTATACTGTGTTCTCACCTTACTCATTGCCGATTCCACGTCTTAATAGAAGCTTTCAACTGAAGCGTCATCATGGCTGGATGTAGGCGCGTAAGCCTGTACTACCTTCATTTTGTATCTTTTATTCAGTTTAATTACAGTGCCTATCACCCTTTCATTATTGCTATAGTAATCCTCTATGTTGCTAGCTATGTTTCTGTGAATTAGGAACCCTACTCCCAGCTCTCTTCTGTCTGCCAAGCCCCGATAGCAAATGACGTGCCCATTCTGTAGCACAGTATAGGCCTCATCTGTCCTCCTAACCTCACTCAGCCCTATTATATCCCATTTAATGCCTTCTAGCTCCTCGAATAATACAGCTAGACTTCCCTCACTTTCCTTCATATCGTTGTTTCGTGAAACGAAACAACAATATGGCTGTCAACAAATCGTGCAACTTGCTAGCATCTTTTAAACTGCAAAAAGAACGCCATCGTGTTCTATTCCAGATGGCCATAGCATGATGAGAAGGTGAAAGTAACGGAGAGTATGCAAGAATTTTATTATAGATGGCAGCGGAAGCCAAAGATGATTCATACAAGCCAGTCTATCGCGAAGAATTGTCTTCAAGGTACTCCAGAGAGAAAAATGCAGAGTTGGAGTTTTTGGAGGAAAAGAAAGTGAAGGTTTTATGAACGTTATCGAAGTTGCAAATAAAGAAAATCTAGATAGAGAATCACAAGTAAGGGAGGCTGCTAAAATATAAAAAATGAGACTTCCTAGCCCAAACGACAATTGAAAGTGTCATGGGAAGAAAATGGGAATGAAAATCTCTGATGACAACCACGAAAAACGTACAACAGAGGAGATACGCTTACTCCGAAGACATTATTTGTGCTGGGAGAAAATACCTGGTCGCTATTTGAACACACGATGCTAGTAGAAAGCATTCTGGGTTGGATTGTACATGGAACATGTGGTGTAAGTCATGCGATAGATAAGCAACATAAGCCATGGTTCTTCTCAGAAAAAAAAAGACGAGATAACGGATGCCATCGAAAAATTTATAGGAGCTCGAAAACACTGCAATAACAAAGAGGCTACATAGTGTTGGCCACAATTTTACATCATTTGAAAAGACAGTTGAGAGGGATGAAAATAGATACAAAGTAAGGCTACCATGGGAAGAAACAGCGGACATGAAGAGAAGAAGGAAGCAGAAAGTAGAAGACTGATGCAAATATCTAGAAGACTTTAGAAAGGATTGGCGCTAAGAGAAAGATAAAACAGCGCTATGAAAGAGTACTATACATCAGGAGTGGCAGAGCTAGTGACGTCAGATTAATCAGAGCACGTTGGTTACTACATGCCACATCAAGCAGTCCTTAGGGAAGATCGAGTGACAACATAAGAGAGATTAGTGTTTACCGCCTCGACGTCAACAACATGAGTAATGTCGTTGAATGGAAACCTAGAAGCTGGAGAAAAATTGAATCCAGGGATACAAGCACTGATATTGAACTTTCGCAAATACTCAGTTGCCTGGATGTCTCTCGTGGAAAAAGAATTCTTGCAGATCAGTGTTCTTGAAGAAGGTGGAGACGCCCTCATTTTTTTCTGGTTGAAAAACGAACAGTGTGACCTAACTAAGAAAACATCTTTACATGGAGGATCACCGGGGTGACATTTGGTACAACGCCAAGCAGTTTCGTGCTGGCAGCAACGATACAGCGTCACTTGAATCAAGAACAGCAAAACTTTCTCGAAACAGCGGTTAAACTTTGAAATTCTATATATGTCGATGACGTTATGATTGAAGCAAAGCACGACAGTCAAGCGAAATGTTTACGCCGGGACGCAAAGGAAGCTTTTCTTGGAGCAGGAATGAACCTAATGAAACAGACATCAAACGGTGAAGAGATAAGGAAACACTTTTCCGAGAATTGAGATGCCTTTCCTACATCATCAGTGAAATTACATTCTAGGAATGACATGGAATACGAATGACGATACTTTGTTGTGCTATCCTGTGGAAAAATGGGTGACAGCTGAAGTGAGTGAAAGGCTGGCCAAACGAGCATTTCTTCGTGAAATTGCCATGATATTCGATCTATTGGAATTACTAACACCTGTCACAGTTACAGCAAAAGTCACGATACAAAAGCTCTGGAAATCTGGAATTTTTTGGGATGATAATTTACTATATCAAGAAGAGAAGATATGAAAGAACTAGGTGGAGGCAATTAAATCAATCGAGAATGAAAAAAAGTACTGCAGCAGTACGTATCATACAAAATCAATTTAACACAGAATTACACATTTTCTCCATTGCCAGCCCTTCAGCGTATGGACGTGCAGCCTACATGGCAGTGTCCAACGAGAATAGAGTAAAAAAACAGTGCTGATTTTCGCAAAAAGTAAAGTGTCTCGAATGAAAGCAATTAGCGTAGCAAAACTTAAACTTTTAGGTGCAACCTTCTCTGTGAGAATGTGGAGTTACGTGAAAAAAAAACCTGAAACAAGTTTTAGACCAATGCTACCATCGTGTTGGGCTGGATAAGAAAAGAAAGAAGGCGTGAAGCATTCATTGAACATCGGCTACAGAAAATAAAAAAAATTATCAGCAGAGAGTCAAGGAGCATTCGTGAGCAGTGATGAAAATCCGGCCGACCTTACAATCAGAGGCGCCACCGTGGAACAACTTTTATCTGCGAAAATTTTGTGGAAAGAACCGCAATCTTTCAAAGCAAAGAATATGCAAGTTAAAAAGATCCAGGTGATATTTAAAAAACAAAGGAAGTTGAAATACTTGTTCAATATACAAAGCAACGAAGCACAGAACGAGGAATCAAAATTGAAAAGCTTGGCAATTACTCTGAGATGCTGAGGGTAACAGCGTGAAAGTTTCACTTCTGTAGCAATGTTAAACACGACAAAGTATTTAGTCCTCTAACAGCTCAGCAGGTCAAGGCTGTGGAAAACTGTATCATTTGGCAAGAAAAAAATGTGAAACTTACCAAAGAACTGAAGAAAGTCGAAGCACATGAGATAATAAGGGGATGTCAGGTATTCACAGACAAACAAGGCATACTGCAACTAAAAGGACCACCTAAAGAGAAAGTCTGACATTTAACGAAAAGCATACGATAGCATTACTTAGAATAAATAATTTCACAAGGATACTGATCAGACATGTGCTTCGAGAGAGATTTCACAGCAGAGTGCGAGACACACAAGCTTGTTTAAGAACCGAGTTTCGGAAATTCAGAGGGCAACAGGAAGGGAACTATGTCATTAGAACAGGCATTATATGCAGAGGACGTATATGCAGGCCACTGTGAAAAGATATACCTCCTCTACCAGCCTACCGAGTAACGAGGACTGCTCCTTTTGAAATAGTTGGATTAGACTTCGCAGGTCCTCTGCAAGCATTCAGAACAAAGGGAGAGATAATGAAGGTTTACATAATAATGCTTACATGTGCAGTCACAAGAGCTTGTTACTTGCAAATAGCTAAAGACACTTCAGATGAATGATTTCTGCAGGCTTTTCGACATTTTATTGCAGGAAGAGGGATCTGCTCAGCCATCTACAGTCACAACTCCATGGTTTTCAAGAGAGTCAACAAAGAATTGAATATACACACGACATCACAACGTGAAACAATGAGAACTTCTATTCCCAATCCTAGTATGAAGTGGAAATTCAATCCCCAAAACGCACTGGCTTTCATGAACGGCTAATGCGCAGCTTCAAATAATCCACGCGAAAAATGATTTCGTGGCGTTTACTACATATTGATGCGATGCATACTTTAGTCTTTGAAGTTGAAGGCTTCGTGAACAACCGAAAATTTACGTACATTTACGGAAAACCGAACGAGCCCAATAATTGAACCGCATCAGATCTGATAGGTGGGAAGCGGAAAATTGGAGCAGACATGCATGAAGAGTGAATCACTACCTTTAACAGGTTACTAAAGAAGTTACTGAACAAGTTACTAAAGAAGTTACAAGAAGTTACTAAAGTTTGGTGATAACGACAGATCTCTGAGTATATGAAAGAAATTATGATTGCGTAATGAGAACCCAAACTGAGAATCATGAAAAACCTAAAAAAGGCGACAATGTTTTGCTAGAAGAAATAAATCCAAAGGCGTTTTCGAAAAGAGGCTTGGTAAAGGACATTTTCTCAGAGTTAGATCAAGTCGCAAGAGTATGCGTTTTGAATAATCCTGAGAATAACCTAATACAAAGACCCAAGAGGTGGGCTTATCCACTAGAAGGCTGCTTATAAAAGCGGACATTTGAGGCTCTGGAAAGCTAGATGTAGAAACAGAAAAATAAAGGAAAAGACGAAGAATTAAAAGAGGAAGAAGGCATACCGCCATCATAATAATTACGTTGAAATAATCTGAATAAACAGTCCTAAAAGTTGTGGATCTTCGGTCTGATTGTTCACAACACAGGTAAAATACTGGGATGGCACGCAGGAGATCCTGATTGGAATCTTATAGGATACCTCGTGCTTTTTACTTATTTAGAATTTTTGTTCTTTCGTGCTGCAGTGATTACGAACATTGGTGGCCGCGGTAGTGGATGTCTGCGGCACACGCGACCCTTGATGTGATCTCGTAACATCTTTCACTATGAATGGGCCTTATTCCTGAAGGGAAGCTGATGGGATGCGAACCAGCAGCTGTGTGCACGTCGTTGACCTGGATGACACGGGCGTCAACGTGGATGCTGGAAGAACAGTTTCAAGCGAAACTCGGGATAGGTTACTACAGTAAACGATTGGGTGACTGGTTATGTTTTATGTAAAACTCATCGCAGATAAACGAGCTGAAAGAGTAGACTGACTTAGTTACGCGTCCGCAGCAGCCGTACAGACGCAGCCTCCCATTGCGAATGCTTGGAAGGCTGCGTTCGTTCGGCTGCTGCGGGCCCGAAACTCTGACTAGTGGTTCCACTCGACGTGCAGTAGAGCTTTCTGGGTAGTGGATAGATTGCAGCGAAAGAGAAGTGGGTTGCGAGTCTGCGAAGGGGCCAGCAGCTGCTGTGAGTGAGGAAGAGAGTGACCACAATTTGCACCTGCGACTTGGCCTACTTCGCTCCACTTCAACACCTGCAAAGAGGGGGTTCATACGGGCCTACGGGACATCAATGCGATTGCTGCTTCGCATCCAACAAGCTGGGTGAAACTCGTGGCAGCATGCCATATATTTTTCTTTCGAAGAGGTATGTTAGACTTATTGGCGCTTTGCATGCGCCGTAGGAGTGACCACGTGAAACACTGTGACACCTTCTGGAACCATCTTTTCCCTGTTTATTCGTTCGAATGCAATATTTATTCGGAAGAAGTAATAAATAAAGTTTCACCTGTTAATGCACCTCGTGTACGTGTTTCTCTTCTCGCCTAGTCTCTTGTTTCTGCTGGCACTGTTCGAGTGCGAATATGAACTGACTAGCCCGCAAGTACATCTTGACAGGTTTGAGTGTTGTGGAGGAGAAAAAGTTAATGCCCGTGCCGCCAGACCTTCCACTATGCCTTTCAGTCATAATGCATTTAACACATCTGAACACGGGCGGCTAGTACACACATTGTGGGGAGACTTGCTGTATGTTTCAGATATTTCTGGCATGGACAAGCTGTGTGAATAACCCTTATATCTCAATTTACAACCCTTGTCGAGAGGTGTGGGAGACTGCGCTCATATTTTCTTACTCGTTGAAGTCTCTAGACTCTGGTGAGAAGGTCGTGAGACGAGGGCCTCGTCATGCGGTGGTCAGGAGTAGGGAAGCTGACGATGTTGGGGGGCCAAGCACTGGCCCTCAAACGCTATCGTTTTTTACTGTGAATGCTTTCATCTCTCTCCCGGATAGAGTGTGCTAGCTGTTTATTCGGTATTATGTGGTTCTTTGGGACTAGCGTCTGTCTAAACTTTCTCCTTCGTCGTAATTATAAGCAGTCTGACTATGCCCAGTGCAGAAGAAAGGTCTCTCTCAGGCTGCGCTAACGCAGAAAGAAAGAAGAAAGGAGGGAGCCTAACACGACACCAGCGAAGCCCACCATGTAGGCCCAGCATGTGGTGAAAATGTCATAGCATATACGCTAGGTTTTAGTAGTTTGGGGGTGTTCCTTTTAGGGGTGAAACTCCTCTTACTCTAACCTTGTCCATCACGAGGTGTAACTAGTAGTATCAGAAAAACAGGCAGTCACACAAACACACAGACAAATGGACGGAGAGAAACACGGACAGATGGACAGAAAGACGGACAGAAAGACGAAAAGACAGACAGACAGACGCACGAACAAACGTATGGACAGACAGACAGATGGACAGAGAGACGGACGCTTCGCCCCACTCATCACCATTGACTCATTCACTCCGTGGAAATGCTGTGAAGCTTTTTACCTGTTGCGTGAGCCGGCCGGTCGGCGCCGAAGAAGTGCGTTGCGAATAAAAACACCGGGCGCCATACTTTGAAGTAAAGTCAAGTCTTGTTGCTAGTGTGATCTTGCACAAAAAATCACGTGTTGGGCCGACACTGTTGGCTTGAGAGCAGCTTGTCTTGTCAAGACTGGCTACATGATGTCATGCTCTCTCCTTTCTTTTTTTAACCTTGGTGCCAATAATAAATCGGGTCTTGTGCTTTATGCTGCCATGTTATACCTTGCAAACGTTTCAATCTCATCTGCCCAGCTACCTGT
Source organism: Rhipicephalus microplus (assembly GCF_043290135.1). Taxonomy (NCBI): domain Eukaryota; kingdom Metazoa; phylum Arthropoda; class Arachnida; order Ixodida; family Ixodidae; genus Rhipicephalus; species Rhipicephalus microplus. The sequence continues at coordinate 31,512,247 of NW_027464588.1, read as the reverse complement.
CTCCACCTACCGTTTCTGTAAATTCAGTCAGTTTTCTTTCATGATTGGCAGTTTTTCTGCCCATGCACTACATACCGAGCCCATATTCATTACTTCTTGTTACTTCTTGATTTCATACTACTGAAAGGGCACCACAAGGAAAGATAAATGCACACGCAAATTGGAACAGGAAACCCGTGTACCTTTGTCGTACATTTTGAGGTCATTTCAGGAGTAAAGTTTTATAGCAACTTGTCCGTTTCTAAGTCTCTTTAGAACTATTTCTTGAAATCAACTCTAATATACAGAACTACCGTTTATTCTAATTACTCTCACGGTAAAAAAACAGAGGAGGTGAACGTTCCTGATACCTTGTACCACGGCATCTGTCATAATCATGGCACTGTTATAGGGTGTAAAAGGCGAGATTATCTTTATAGCTGTCTCACGTGAAGCCATCGCTCGGCATTTTTGTTGCGCAAGGAGTTCAAGATTATATTCAGCCAAATATTTGGTTCGCTCAAGGCGCTAACCTTTTTCGCTGAGGTTTCAACACATTCAGTACAAAGCCGAAACCTTTACTACTAGTAAGCTTACCTGTGCTCCTCAGACGGCTTCCTTTCAGAAATGCAATGTGACGTCCTGCATGAAAGATTGTATATTCGTCAGATACTGCTATCTTTCAAATTATTTCCAAGTAGGAGAGGGGAAAGACGTAATTGCCAGAGCTAAGTTAATACACTGAGACACACCGTAATGGGAACTCCAGAGAATTCTTACCCCTCCCCTAGAGGGCTTCTTGTGCACTTTGTTAAACTAAAAGAGTGTGCTGGCAATGACACCTGCGAAAATATGATCACTCTTATAGAAAGTTATGCCCCTCCCCATGCCTCAGTAATGCGCAGCCTGAAGATTTAAGCGTTAGCTCCTACAGTAGGTACTTTCCCATTTGACTTTGCTGCTTTTAAATGTGGCATATCATAAGCTCGGCACATCACAAGCTTTTAGAACTGGTGTCACTATGAGTTCATCTATTTTTCACAGGCTTACAAACCCTTGAATTCACCCTCACCTGTTTCGCACTGTAATAATATCAGTTGACTCCCTGTGTGTTCCCTGCACTGCTCCACTTGTGACATATTGTTTTTCATTGTGTTTTGGCATTTTCAATTTTTCAGTGTGACAAATACAACATCGAAAGTAGGTGCCCAGGACACTGCATTTGTCGAGTTTTGGATTCAATTAGGCCGCCCATATATATGTGTTTTGAAAATGATGGAAGAGCACTTCCTATGGGATTTCATTAATGATTGCATACGATGCTGGTAAGGTGTCTAAAGGCTGCTCATGATTATTTTTGTCAACGCTCAATCTGAAATAAAAAAGTTCAGCACATTTTTATGGTTCCATCATTTAAAATGCACAAAGCTCATTGTTACATTGAAAAAGCTAACGCAACCAAGCAGTGCAACAAAGTTTCTGTAGTTACGATACAAATGAATTGGTCATTGCTTGCCCATCTATTAAATGCGAAGCATTCCTTAGCAAACTTCGCCAACACTAAACGTATCGATCGATCTATCTATCTATCTATCTATCTATCTATCTATCTACAACGTTTAGCTCTCCTGGCCGTTTCAATAATGGTATCGATACCAATCTTGGTATAGCATGACATGACTGTATGAAGAACATGTTAGGAGGAGGAGGAAGAATAAATGAGGAAGGACAGGGAGGTTAGCCAGTTCTCAGACCGGCTGGCTACCCTGTACTGGGGAAGGGGGTAAGGGGGATAAAAGATGAGAGAAAAAAGACGTTGTAAAAAAAAAGAGAGAGAAGGTCAACGGACGATCCACGACGCTGTTTACAGTCTGTCTCTAAGACCACTTGCCCGCAGAAAGCGCAACAACGCTCTCAATGCCTTGCGTGCAGAGGACGGTCTCGGCCAGTGTCCTAATACCCTTTCTTCCGACAATTGGCGATTGTCTATTCTATCTAAAGCTTTTGACAGTTCTTTTCTTGGCACGCTGAAGCGGGGACACTCGCAGAGAAGATGGGAGAAAGTCTCTGCGCAGCCACAGTTGTCACATGTCGGGCTTCTGGTCATTCCGATTCGAAACGAATAAGCATTCGTAAAGGCCACCCCAATCCACAGACGGCACAAAAGTGTCTCCTCTGCTCTGGTTATTCCTGATGGAAGACGGAGCTGTAGGTGTGGGTCCAAATTATGAAGGCGGACGTTGGTGAATGCCGGTGAATTCCACTGAGCGAGTGTCAGTTCTCGTGCAAGTGATCGAAGCCTTGCAGCGGCGTCCGTTCTTGATAATGGTATAGCTACACAAGGGGTATCGTCATGAGCAGTTCGGGCTGCTTCATCTGCACGGTCGTTTCCATCAATGCTGCAGTGGCCTGGTATCCATTGATATGCTATGTCATGTTGTTTCTCTATAGCCCGGTGATGGAGCAGTCGTATTTCAGCAATTAGCTGTTCGTTCGGTCCATGACGATATGGCGAGGCAATTCCCTGGAGAGCTGCTTTGGAGTCGGAGAATATTGACCATGTCTGTTGCGGTTCTTCAACTAGGAACTCCAGAGCGGCACGAATGGCGGCGAGTTCTGCCGCCGTGGATGATGTCAGATGCGAGGTCCTGAACTTTATCGTGATGGATTTCTCCGGAATTACCACTGCGCCTGTTGAACTTGTTGAAGTGATCGACCCATCTGTGTAAATGTGAATCCGTCCACTGTGTTTCTCATGCAGAAACAGTAATGTTGTTTGTTTTAGGGTCAAATTTGACAAATTTTTCTTCTTTTGCATTCCGGGGATGGTTATCAGGGCTTCCAGTGGATGTGGACACCACAATGGTAACGACGGTCTTGGTGCGTGCGTGAAGTTCGTGGGAATCACCGTGCGATGTGGGGCAATAATAGAGCAGAACGCAGAGCATGGCCTGGAAAGTGGAAGGGAGGCAAGGTGATGCGATTGAATCCGGGTGGCATGTCTTATGTGCGTTCTTAAAGCATCGACACGAATGTAGGTTGTGATAGGGTGTTCATGAGCGATTGCGACAGTCGCTGCTGAGGATGCGCATCTCGGCAGCCCGAGGCATATTCTCAGTGCTTGAGCTTGTAATGACTGGAGAACGTGAACGTTTGTTATGCGGGCCTTGCCAAGCACAGGTAGGCTGTAGCGCATGAAGCCAAGAAAAAGTGCAGCATACAGTTGAAGCATGGCTCGTACCGATGCACCCCATGATTTTCCCGCAAGAAACCTTAGGACGTGGGTGATCATGGTCAGTTTCTTCTTCAAGTAAGCGATATGAGGGTTCCAAGACAAATCATGATCTATTATTACTCCCAGGAAACGGTGAGTCTTTTGATAGCTAATTGTGTGTCCATTAATTCTGATGTGGTATGGCGTCATTGTCTTGCGCGTAAACGCAACTAGTGAGCATTTCTCATATGACAGCTCCAGTCCTCGTCCTTGAAGGTAGTTTGACGTCAGTGTAGCCGCTGTCTGAAGCCTGGCTCGTACGTGTAGACGCGTGACCCCTGATGCCCAGATGCAGATGTCGTCCGCGTATATCGACAGATGTACGGAGTGTGGCAGGACGTCAATGAGGCCGATGAGCGCAAGGTTGAAAAGTAAGGGGCTTAGGACCCCACCTAGAGGTACGCCGCGATAAGTATGATGTTGCCTTGTTGCGCCATCTTCTGTCTGAACGAAGAAGGTTCTGTCTTTTAAATAGCTGTAGACCCATTGGTAAACGCGGCCTCCCAATCCAATGCTTCCCAAGGCGTCCAGGATGGTTTCATGTAATACATTGTCGTATGCAGCCTTAATATCCAAGAAAAGTGCCGCTGATAATCTCTTTAGGCTCTTCTGTTGTTGTACAGACGTGACAAGATCAACAACATTGTCTATGGAAGATAGTCCACTTCGAAAGCCGGTCAAAGCCTCGGGGTATATATTGTAATGTTCCAAGTACCACTCCAGGCGAGTCAGCACCATTCTCTCCATCACCTTTCCAAAACAGCTGGCAAGCGCGATGGGGCGATAGGAGGCCATGTCCAGAGGCGATTTGCCTGGTTTGAGCAGGGGAACAAGACGGCTGCACTTCCACGAAAAAGGAACCGAACCGTTGCTCCACGAGTCATTGTATACAGCTAGAAGGGCACGCCGAGCTGTTCGTCCTAGGTTTGCAAGGGCCATGTATGTGACTCCATCGGGTCCAGGCGATGACGAGCGCTTGCATGCTGCCAATGCTGCCTGAAGCTCCTTTAGAGAAAACATATTGTCCATCCGAGTGTCTCTGGACACCGGCGCGTTTCGTAGGTTACTCATGTTGATCCCGGACCCCTTTTTTGCAACCCTGGCACAGAAGTCTTCCGCTACATCGATTTCACGCCGGCCTTGGTGGAGAGCAAGGCATTTGAACGGACAATTCTATTGTGGCAATGCTCGTAGGCCGCGGATTATTCTCCACATTTGCGAAAGAGGTTTGTGGGGATCGAGCGACTCGCATAGTGACTTCCATCGTTGCGACTGTAGTGCATTGATTCGACGTTGAATCTTCTTTTGTAGACGTCTCACTTCCCTCAAGTCGTAGATGGATTTCGTGCGCCTATAACGTCGTTCGGCGCGACGACGGATTGCGCGAAGTCGCTCCAACTCCACCTCATATTTGCAAAAATCTGGCAAAGGTCCACAATTAAACGTTGCCTCTTGAATAGCGGCCTTCATTATACCTTCTAGGCTTTCAAGAGAGCCTTCTTGGTTTCTCTCGCATTGCTTCTCTGTGGATGATCTGTACTTTGACCAGTCTATCCGGGAAGTGGGCGCGATTTGCGACTTGCTTAGCCTCTTGATTTTTATATAGGTGGGGATGTGATCACTGCCATGCGTTTCATTGTCCGCAAACCACTGCACCTTGGTGTTCAGGCTACTGGACACAAAAGTTAGGTCGAGACAGCTACTATATGTCAGACCCCGTAAAAACGTGGGAGCGCCGTCATTTAAACAATGTAGTTGGTGGTCAGATGCAAAGGAGGACACATCTCTTCCCCGACGGTCCATCTTCTGGCTTCCCCACAGGGGGTGATGAGCGTTAAAATCACCGGTAATAATCCATGGCCCAGGTGTCGCTGATATAATGGCGCTTAATCTTGCTGGGTCGAAGCGGCCTGAAGGCGAAATATATACTGCCACTAGCGTGAAGTTCATGTTCTTACGCCTAACTGTCAGGCACACGTATTGGTTGTTGTCGTCCGGTGTTACTGGATGCTCAATATATGTGAGTTCGCACCTGATGTAAACAATGACCTTACTGGTTTCGTTACGGGTTGCAGATCTGAAAGCCTCGTATTTAGAAAATCTTATAGCATTGTGAAGACGTGGTTCACAAATTACGATAATTGGAAACTGATTCTTGAAAACATACGGTCGAAAATCCGAAATGCGGGGTTTAAGACCTCGGGCATTCCATTGCAAAATTGATGCCTCTTTCACTTGTTTACGGAAGGGCTGCAGGGAAAGAGCCATGGTGCTTCTGTAGATTTGATAGCACCGGATTCAAAGCGTCCAATATTTGAAGAGCGCAGTGGGCAGCCGGAGTCTGAATAATATTCAGGAGTACTCGAATTGTCATCATGAGGGCCTTAATCACGTCTATTATTTCGTTATCTTGACTGTCATGACTTACTCGCTCCGAAGTAGCTTTCAGTGGGCGATGCTGCCGTTCTACTGGCGGTGTCACTGACGGCAGCGCTGGCCACGCGTCAGGGTCAATGTTTCTTGCGTCTTTCTGAGGATGCTTGTTGTTGGCACTTGTTGATGCTTGTGGTGGTGAGTGCGTGATATGGGGTAGCGGTGTATCCCTGGCCTTGGCAGAGGATGTCCTAGGAGTTTTCCTATGGCGCGATCGCCGACGTCGCACTTTGGCAGCAGCCTCCCTGTGGGTAGAACCGTCTCTGGCCATCTGCCTCAGCACTTGCATTTCCTTCTTCACATTTGGGCACTGCTTTGATGACGCCTCGTGAGGACCTTGGCAATTGCCGCATTTGCGATGTTCTGCCTGGCAGGCTTCCGTGTTGTGCGACTCCGAACATCGGGAGCACACAGCAGAACTTGTGCAAACAGCACTCACATGTCCTATTTTACAGCACTTCCGACACTGAAGGGGTTTCGGCACGAACGGCCGTACTGTGTGTCGAAAATGACCAACTCTTACTTGAGTTGGGAGGCTGTCACCCTTAAAAACTAGTTTCACGCATCGTGAGTTCCCGAGACGGCGGGCTTGCAAGATTGTAGTAGCTTCCGTCACTGGTTTAATTAGAGTTGGAAAATCAATATCGCTAATAGAAGTGTCGACGTCATAGATAACGCCTGCCCTAGAGTCCTTGCCATCTGGTATGAAAGAACTAACGTTGATGTTCCCGAGCACATTCACCTTGGTCAATACGTCGAGAGCAGTACGTTGCGTAACGCCTATCGCCAGAACGTTCTTGCGGCCATTGATTCTCACGTCTGTTATTTGTCCCGGAACGAGCGCCTCGAGTGACATAGACGTGACCTGGCGATTAAGTCGGTTCATGCTGTCAGCGGCATTCAGCGGGACAAACAAAATAGTGTGAACCGGTGGCTCTTGAATATTCGTGGTGGCCTTACTTTGGGAAGGAGATGTCGTAAGCAACCTCCTCTTCGCCTTGTGTCTTGCCACGGGCACAAAGTCACTTTCATCGGAGCTCTCATCACTGGCCGTAGAGTACATGAGCGTGTCCTCACTGTCGACGTCACTTGGGTGGCCGGAGCGCTTTCTTAGAGTGGCCACCGACGACGCGGGACGTATGGGTGGAGGCCCTCGTGATTCTACGTCCATTTCCGCAGGCAGAAGAGCGGCGTCTTCCACTAGCACCAAAGAAAACGAGAAAAAATAACAGAGACTGAAACCAGCGTTCCACTCAGGAAAAACTTCGTCTTCTTCCCCCCTTGATGGTAATGTTAGTAATGTTGACGGTAATGTTGATGGTAATGATGGTAATGATGGTAATGTTGATGGAACATGTTAGACTCATCATAACATGAAGATCATGACATGTAAGTCGTGAATGTCAAGACTCACATTTCATGGTACTGCAGCTCTTGCGGTGGCTTCGTTCACATGACATATCGCAAAACTGGTATGATATGGCGTGATTGCATGACGAACTAAAGTGACAAACTCTAACATAAAAATCATGACATGCGTGTCATGTAACAACATGACTACACACCATACTCATTGAGCGTTTGCGGCCGTTTCGGTAGCGTGACATATACCGAATTCGGTATTACAGGACGTGATTGGATGACGGGCGTTTGTGACTGGTGCAAACATAATAATCATGAGAAGCATGTTGTGTAACTTGACTACATTCTACGCTCGTGATGCGCTGGCGGCTGTTTCGCTAGCGTCACTTATATCGAATTTTGTATTACGGAACGTGAATGGATGAAGAAAGTAGGATATTGCTACAAACAGGATAAACATGAGATGCGTGTCACGTGACAACATGACTACATGCTACGCTCTTGATGTGCTCACGGCCTTTTCGCTAGCCTCACATGTAGGAGACTTGGTATTACGCGATGCGAATGAATGACATAGGTAAAGGATACATCCGAACGTGATAATCACGACATGTGGGTCATTAACAACTAAACTACATGCCACACTGGTGATGCGCTCGCGGCCGTTTTGCTAGCTTCACATGTGCCAAATTTTGTATTACGTCACACCAATGAATGACGAAGGTATGAGACTGGTGCAAACATGATAATCATGAAATGCGTGTCATGTGACAACATCAATACATGTCATAGTCAAGGCGCCATAACAATTCGACATGACGTGGTCCGCGTGCTCACCGGCGTTCATTTTATCGCGTCAAGCCAGCGTTGTCACGCCAGGCGCCCGTCCTGCTATATATATGAGGGTGCGCGCAGTGCTGCGTTGCTTTGACGCATGCGCGTTTCAGCTCTTCCGGCATCCCTCCATCACCAAAAGAGGGAGACGCTGTGCTGTCTGGGTAAGGGCTAATTCACGCTTGCGGCCACCATGCCCTGACAGTGCAGTGCCGTAGACCAGCGGCTGGCACCGTCCGCGGGAGAGCTGTTCAACGTGCACGGCAAGCTTCGCTGGCGAGGCTTTTCAGCCTTCGATAAAAATGGCTGCCCTTCCAAATGCAGTTGTCGACCGCCTCTAAAAATATCAAGTGGCCGCCTTTGCGTTCTGTCGCTCGTAAGCTCTCAACTGATGCTCCCATTCGCTTAAGCTTTTAGCTTCGACAATGCAGTACTTGAATCGATTTGACACCGTTTTGGAGAACCACACTCAAATAATTGATGTTCGCGGCCTAATAAAGCGTTCTTAAAACTCGCAGTGCGTACACTACACGTTTGTTTGTTGTTGCTAACACTGGGTAGCTGGCGCCACTTGTCCAAACGACTACTTTGGGGACGTTATTTTGAATTGCCATGCGCTTTTTTGAATACCTGACAGGCGAAAACACTCTATTCACTGCTAGAACGTAGTCTGAGAGCAAGACGTATGACATATCGTGAAAACCGCAGAGCAAGAAGCAAGCAGCGCGAAGTGTCCCGCAGCAGACCGTCACCCCCGGAAGCTTTTCAGGCCTGCGCGTCACGTGACGTGACGTCGACGACGTCACATCGCGCCGGCCGGCCGGCCGCCCTTCGCTGGGTGGCTGCGCCAGCCGCGAGCGCCCTTCACGCCTACCGACTCGGGCGAGGTTCCTTGACACCATGTCCGCACGATTTATCACGGTATCCATTGATTGTATGGTTTAACGCGCCGACGCAACGCAGGCGATGAAGCGCGCCGTAGTGGAGAGCTCAGGATCAAGTTTTACTACCTGGGAATCTTTATTGTGTGCCGAAATCTCGTACACACGGGCGTTTTTGCTTTTCGCCTCCATCAGAAATGCGGCCGCCGCAGCCGGGTATCGAAACTGCGCCCTAGTGCTCAGCAGCGCTACGCCTTAGCCACTGAGCCACCGTTGCGGGGGAACTTATCAAGGTATCAAGAAATAATGAATATCGTGAATGGAATAATGCGTATTTATTTATCACAGCCAGACGCCGTCTGTACAAATATCACAGTGCACATTGTTCTCGGTCCAGGCAGACGACAGGCAACACAAGATGTTGCCCTTAATGCTGAAAATATGCCAAAAGTACAAAACACAATATCTTGCCACATAAAACTCAGAAAACAAAACAGATTGTAACAGCAAAAACATCCCCGAGCTTTGGAACAGAAAAAGCACACTTTCATTTAAATTGTAGGTTAGAGGAAAACATACCATTCGTTTATCATAGTAGCAGTAGCAACACAAGGTATCAGGTTCAAACACTTGCCAAAAAATACAATACAAAAGAACACTGGTGACTAAATTGTGGTCCACAGCATGATAAATGACAGAAAGAAAAGTAATTGTACTGCCACAGGTAGGTGCATGTCCTAGGGAAAAAATCAAACAAAAATCTAAGAAAAAAACAAATCACAGTGCACAACATGTCTGTACACAGAGTGCACAAGGAAAGTGTACACAGCTTAGGTACCAAAACGGACTGTACAACTGCTACAGTGGGCACCGAGGCAGTTCGAGTTAAAAAAAAGAAAAAAGTACAGCACCTTTAAAAGCTAACAACTTGTAAAGAGATACAAAACTGGAAACAAGGCTCAAACAAGGGAATGTATTGCTTGAGCCAGGTGGCAATAAGTGCAGCGCTCCTCAGACAGCATCGACAGGTTGTTCAAAATTTCCAACAAGGAACTTACTTTTTGAACTGAGTCTGGTACAACAGCGCTACCAAGGTTCTTGATTGGTGAACCTTGATAGCAGGCAAAGACTTCAAGGTTTGCAAACACGGTCAATGACGCATTCAAACAAGGTTCACGATAGTCGATAATGTTCAAAAACATGGAGCACTCTTCTTTATGAATCACAGTCCACTTTGGAGACACTGACACCCCTTACATGCGAGCCCTTAGTTCTTCGAGGGACGAAAACCGGTCTCGTTTTTGCTCCGCTTCATATGACGCCAGCGACTTTTCTACAGCACGGGCGAGTTGGGAGGCTTCTTGTCGGCTCCTCTTGGCGTCAGGGGTTTCTCTCGTGCTCTGGTCTCGTACTGATAGGTAGGACGGACAGCCGGAAAATACCGTTGGGACAGATCCAGGACGCAACCGTGGTACTGGGAGTGCAACTTCAATAACTCTCCCTGTCCTTGGATCCGTCTACGATGTCGTCTTCTCAATGCATGAAGCGTCGAAATGATTCGCGCACACCTGCAAAAACGTTTCAAGAACGTCTGAGACGCCACTTCTCAAAAGAAAAAAATGCGCTCCCGTTTGCATGACCGCGTTTACAGTCCGTGTAGCTAAAACAAAGTCTACCTACGTTTCGCAAGCATCTAAATAAAAGCGCTGCGCTAAGCGGTACAAGCAACATGAAAGGAAACACGGGAGCGTGATGTCACCGCACTCCACGAAGCACTTCCACCGAGAGCTTGCAAGAATGGACGACACCACGGCACTGTTAGTGAACAAAGCGCAGCTGACCATCCTTGCTGCGAACGCTGCTGGCGTCAGCGCTTCGCGAGGCCCGGCGGCCACACGCTCAAGTATTTCCCATCATAGGTGATTTCTACCCGAACAAGCAACGACAAGCTAAGAACAGGAGCATCTCAAATTCTTACCTTAGTGCACGAAGTCGGCACGAAGTCCTTCCTAGGAATGGCGCGTAGCCATTGTTTGAGAGCGTCGGCGTCTTTAGGGAAGGAAAACACTTGTATCTTCTTTCCTGTTTTGTAGTTGCCGGTGCATCCGGGTACACAACACTTATTCGGCATTGTCGCATCACTCCAGCATCACGCACGGAAACGAAATTGCCGCAAAACAACAACGGAAAGCAACAAACGTGAAACACCGTCAACACCACGCCGCCGAACCGTCACCACCGCCGCCCGCGCTGCGCTCGCTGCCGCTGTGGCTTCCCCGAGAGTCGGCCGGCCGGAAATGACGTCAAATTGCTGGGCGCAGGCCTGAAAAGATTTTCCGGGGGTGACGAGCAGACGCAGACCCTGCGAAGAGGCGTGGTTTAGCCATGTCGCTCCTCCGTCGCTGATTGGCTAAATCACTCCCACCAACGGTAAACGGCACAGAAATGAATCTCGGCTACATTTTCGAATGGCAAACAACGGCAGATGTGCGTGAAGCAAACGGCCGCGCATGACTGCTTGAGAACGTCAAACGTCAAACGGCGAGACATGCTTACCGCTAGTGTGAACCGGCCCTAACGCATCGATGCGAAATGCAGCAGGTCGCATTTCACGCCGGCTGCCGTCAGGCCGCACGGACGGACGCTGGTCGTGGCTAGCGTCTGACTAGAGTTCTCGCGTTTTAGTAAAGTAACGTCGCTGTGACCAGCGTGCGCGTGCGTAAACGCCACATTGGGGTATATTGGGCCCTTCATGAAGTACGCGTGGCCGTTTTGCTAGCTCCACATATACCAAATTAGGTGTTGCGTGACGTCAAAGGATGACGAAAGTATATAACTGTTTCAAACATGATAATCCTGAAATGCTTGTCATGTAAGAACATGACATGCTACCACGCTCATAGCATGCTTGCAGCCGTTTTGCTAGCACCACTTATACTAAATTTGGCATCACGTGACGTGAATAGATTAATAATAATAATGAAACATCCAAAAATGATAATAATGAGACGAAAGACGTCCCTCACCTCCCCCTCACAATGTTGTGCTGATTTTAAAGTGACATACGAACATTTCTCATTCGTGCTTTACATATCATCAATTCCCGCTGTACGTGGGATCTTCTCATTTTTTTATACATTTGTAGCTCACGCCCCTGGTCAAACCACATAAGTGAACCTTCTTATATCGACAAAAAACGTATAAATATAGTATGCAATCCAGATGAAACTGACGCCTAAATTGATAATCGCACTGTCGAGTGCCATAAAGTGCTTTGTTCGTAACAAAGGGAAGACAGAAGAACTGAAATCAGATGAAAAATAAACATAGGCACTGTAATCAATTACGCTAATTCGGCGTACGTTATATTCGGGCGTCTCTTGCACTTCCGCTGTAATATAGAGCCGTGAAATAAAAGTAAAAAGAAGCAACCTACTTCGCAAGCATGGTCGACAGAGCGAAACAAATGCTCCATCACTATCGTATCTTTAGGCTTTTTGAGTTTGCCAATACCTAATGGTTTGCTTCGCCTTCCCTGAAGCAAACACCACCGGCTGCCCGAGTACTATATCCTAGGGATGAAACACGGTCTTCAAAAACTGTAACAAAAGCTCATTCCTCGTCCCCGCCATTTTTGAAACAAGTTGCCGTTGCAAGTTTTTAAAAACAAAAGGATCTCGTTACAGTTATATTTCAAGAATTAAAACGTGTAGTTACAATAAAGTTACGTTTGTCTAAATAAATATAATGTGGCGTATATAACCGAAGCGCAATGAATTGAGCAATATATACCTTAAATCAATATACGTATTTCCACGTAGTTGTGACATCGACAAAGGAAGGAGACTGGTCACTGATGAAACTGTTCATTTGGCCAAACTTTTGACAGGTCAAGGAAAAGTCATTTTACAGCAATGCACCCTGGCAGTGATAGCGGCAATCAGCGCACAGGCCGTCAATTCACTGACAAGTGGTGAAGCGCGTAGGCCTTTATACATGTGCCGTCGAATATTCCGGTGTTATTGCTAGCGACCGCGTAAGTTCCAGAATAATCTGTATTTTCGCGTATCAATCGTAAATTTACCAAACAGGTCTACTACAGCCCCGAAGCCTCTTGAACACTGCAGGCGTGGTTTCTGCTGCATGTATTAGTGAATGAACAGATTTTCTTCCTGAAATTTACAGAAAAATGAAGCAAAGGTAAACGCCATTTGACCTGACGTTGCTAGCTGGTCTGGCTCATTCTTCAATAGGCTTGTGGAATAATAAGCCTGACGAGTCGAGAGGGATAAAGAATATTTTGCATCAAAACTTACTCTTGCACTTACATAATGTTCATGGCGAATGCTGCAGCTGATCTACCTTTTCTTCTTCTCTCGTCTGTCCACTCGCACTTGTGATCTTCCAGAATAGACGAATTCTTAAACACCATATACCATTCTCTCGCATGTGGGTACTTCTGGCTGGTAGCATTTCGCCTACCTCTTCGCTCAGCCACTCGGTGGTTGCATCGCTGCACATTTGTAGGATGGTCACGCGCTGAGCGTGTGAGCGGCCCGTTGCCGTCAGCCTAGACTGTAGCGAGCAAGGCATCACGGGATGACAGTAGAAACAGCCAAGATGACAGCCTCTTGCTCCCAGAAAAAAAAATAGTGGTTGCTCATCTCACGCGCAAGCCCATGACAGTTATTAAGGATATATTCAGCTCTCTGCCTTCTCCGAGAAGCCGCCACAGCAAGAGCCTTTGAATACCCGCCCATGTGCGTGAAGTTCTAGGCACAGTTGCATCGTGAGCCGACACTTCGGGCAATAAATAACTACCGGTAGCTGTTGCTTTGGTACTTTTTTAGAGAGTCCGCGAACCGTCGCTACTAAGCAATTTCATGTATGAATTAGTAACAACTTTGTTTTAGCAGAAACACTCTTTAGTTTCACTTGTCATATTTAGAAACGCTCTTTAGTTTTATTTACCACAAGGCAACGCGCTGAACGCGTGCCTGGAGGCGATGCGTTTAAAACGTGTTTGGGCTGCCTTGAAGGTTTAGATTTTAGTACTTCTCCAAGTCAAGGTGACAAAAATACTCATTTATCAATCACCATCACTGCGCAAAAGCAAACCAATTCTTACTGTTTAAAAAAAAGTTAGCTTTCTTGCTGCAAGGTGGAGGACGTTGTAGTCGCCGGAGGGTGCGGACTCACTTCACGTCGGCTCCTCTATCTACTAATCATTTTGCAGCGGCAATCACCACGCAACCACATAAACTTGGTATCAACAGAACCACCTTATTATCAGGAACCAGCGGATACCTAAATCAAGGTAGGCGGGTCCTTTTTTTATCACCTTAAGGCCACTTTTTTTGCGAGTCGGGAAACACGGAGTAGCTCAAGGTTAAGTCGTGCTCTTCGATGCGCAGGGCGGCACTAAATGCTAGGGAGCCGGTCTCGCCTTCATACGGAGCGTCCGGCGACGACACCGAGCCAAGTGAAATTGAATTTCAATAAGAAAATGCCCAAATGCGCGACGAATCGGCAGTTGAAATTGGATGGCACACTGCAAAGGTGACGCAGTCGCTGCGAAGATAAAAAAAGACAGCATATCCACGGAGTGAATGATGGAGAGTGGGGCGAAGAATTCATCCATCCATTCGTTCTTGCTTCCGTCCGTCCATCGCTCCGCCAGTGTGACCGTCCATGCGTCCATGAGCCCGTCCGTGCGTGTGTCTGTTCGTGCGTCCGTCCCTGCGTTCGTCCATGCAGCCGCCCCTGCGTCCGTTCATGCGTCCATCCATGCATCTGTCTATGTATCCGTTCGTCCATCTATTCAACACCCCAAGTACCACCATCTCGCATCTTTTCATCATATATTCCCCATATAGAAGCACCGCCATCCAGCGGACATTCCAAAGACTAAACGAGAGGTGGCACACGCACACTTTCTTACGGCTTGCGCTTCGGGTCCACTTCCCACCTTTAACCACCTCGAGTTCATGGTATATACTAGTTCACTGTATTTATGGCACTGCGGTCGAACGCTCGCTAAACCTTTCGAAAACCAAGGAGGTTACGCCCAGCGAGTATGACGTCGCAAACTTCTTCAGTCAGTTGGTGCTCAATGTACATGCCAATGGCTGCTAGTGGGAAATGAGAGGCGGAGAATTTGGCTTTTACTTTCTTACGGCTTGCGCTTCGTATCTACTTCCCATTTTTAACCACCTCGAGTTCATTCATGGTATATACAAGTTCAATTTCTTCATGGCACTGCGGCTCAACGCTCACTAAACCTTTCTAAAGCTAAGAAGGTTACACCCAGCGAGTATAACGTAGCAACCCTTTCTTGTCAGATAGTGCGCCATGTAATTGCCAATGGCTGCTAATGGTGATCGCAGCCTGCGCGTTAACTAAAAGCCGAATGCTCCTGTCTCTCATTCCCTATTAGCAGCCATTGACATGTACATTGAGCACTATTGCTTATTGTTTAACAAAGCACAGAAGAAGTCTCTCACCGGCACCACCTTGGAGGTCAAAATGTTACTCTTGTTACATACTGCGGAGGACGAACGGGTGCCGCTATAAGGAGCATCGCCCCTAAAACAAGGAACGCGGTGCTGATGACGAAAGCGGTGGCAGCAACACTCATGCTTGTAGTACGGGCCAGACCACGGTGGACAAGACGCAAGCCGAAACCCTAGACCTCGACCAAATTGAGGAGAGGAGCAGATTGCCTAGGCTTCCTGCTGGTGACTATAAGGTGGTTGTTAGACCCAGAGGAGGATAATGCATGGCTCAGCTTGCTCTGATGGAAATCCACAGATGCATCTACGAAGTAGCTGGTATACCGTTCGAGGACAGAGAGTACGACGTCATCTGTTCGAACGAGATTCAGAACATCATAGTGGTAATCACTCCTGATTCGAATAGGGCTGACCAGTACAGACGAGTCATGCGGATCAACGCCAGAGGCAAGGTACACAAAATGGCAGCGTACGAGACAGCACCCGGGGATACATCCAAGGGAGTCAATAGAGGGTTTCCTCTGGAGGAAACACCAGGAAATATTATATCGGCTCTTGTTACGGCTAGAAACTTTATGGCCATCACTGCAAAGAAACGGGGAAACACATGAATGTCTAGTGCTCTTCAGCGGCAACGGGGTCATGACTACCATGTACTGCGCCGCGAGCATCACAGGCTGTGTGCCTTATCAGAAACTAATAGGCTTATTCAGACAGTGTAAGAGAATCAGCCACTGGGGCAATGTCTGCCCCAACCCGATGTATAGGCTCTGCCCTGGGTTCGATGCCTTCCATCCACACAGAGATAACACGTGCAAACCCAAATGCCGGATGTACGGCAAGGATGACGCCACCATGAACAGAAACTACAAAGCCAAGTGTGAAAAGCCCTTCATCGTCAAGCGAAGACATTGGGCCAAGACTAAACACCAAAGACAAGCGACTCCTCCAGCAAACGAAACTTCCCGCTAGAGGTCGAGATCGAGATCAAGGGCACGACGAGAGATGGGGTCTACTTCTAGAGGCTCCACTCATGTCAGGTCACGGTGCAGGTCCCGATCGAAGTGGAGGGATTCGACTTGCACGGTGAGCTGGGCAGATAAACCACACTGGTCGTGACTGGCTGAGACTGGAAAGTCAGTTAAACACACTAACGAGGATTTCGAGCAGCTCAAAGCAGAAAACACCCAAATGAAAGAGATGATCGCTATGTTTACTGCCAAAATTGAGCTACTTTCTTGAGAGTGTTCAACCGGGAAACTCGTAGAGTCCACTCCTACCAAGGTAGCAGGTAGCGAAATTCTGATAGGTGAGGATTGCATTGAGGTAACAACCCCCCCCCCCTCTCAAACGAAAGGTGAAAAGTCAATAGACCATAGAATCGCAAACGCCTAGCAAGATCTCGCTGAACAGAAAAGATTACTTACTATTGAGAGGAAGGTATACGCAATACTAGCCACAATCCAATTGTTAGTCGAGGACCCAACCAAAGCGTCTATTGATATTGCAGCACTCACCGCCGTAGTCGAAACAATAGCACCGAGTTTCAATAGTGCAATGACAACAACACCTGCTGTGCACGCAGGAGCCAATGTGCAACTTCAGCAAGAGCACTCCTCGGATAACCCAACCGCAGCGACACCGATAGCAATTTTATGGCAGGCTACTTTTATTCCTCCGTCACAGGCGGCTTAAGGTATGGGCAGACGAGGTAAGGACACTTCTAAATCTGGAAATGAAATTGTAGAGGATACGGCACCAAAAGATACATTCTCCAGCAATATATTAGGCAAGGCAATAAACTTCCGGGCGTTTTTTTTTCCTCCTAGAGCCGAATTGGCTTGCGAAACTGGCGGGCTGAAAATCTATAGACAACGGATGGGGCGACAATAATAGAATTCTCAGGACAATAGTTAGAAGAGAACTGACGGTCAAAACCCGTGACCTCGGTATAGAACATGATCATATATCGACAGAAGTCATTCTTTGAAATTCAAGGGCGAGAAGTATATTTATAAAAACGTATAAAACAAGAGAAGTATTTTTTTTAAAAACGTATAGAACAACCCATCAAAGGGCGACAAAAAATTCAATAATCTCTTCGGGAAAGTGGTTGTGGTAGTGGCAGACGCTCCGATTACAGTAGGCGGAGACTTCAACGTTCTTCACGAAGCTTGGAGCTATGGCTTCAGCCCCTTTAAAGGCAAATATCTATGGCGAAGCATACAAAACGAGAACTTAACGTTAATCACTGAGTCCAGGGTACACACGCGAATAGGTATGAGTGCCAACAGGAAGGGGACGCTGGGTCTCACTGTGACTAAAACGCCTCAGGTGCGACATGGCATATCTTTTTCTACGATCTGGGTTAGTGACCACAGAATATTCGGGACAACCATACCACGCGAGAACGACGCAACTCGATCAGTCAATCTAAGAAAACAACTTGTTGACTGGACGAATTCGGAGAGATAATACGACAGTCGCCTTCTCCGCCAAAATCGGGCATGCGTGTCCGCCTCACCAAAGCCTTTATGGTGATACGTCATTCTGTGTATCATGTACGCAATCTGTTCAACAGAAGTGCGAAGAGTTCTGAGGTTGTGGTCCACGTGCCTATTTTTCTGTACACAGAGACCAAGGATACGTGTACGTGCTACCTATCGTATGGAATGGTCACCTACTTTCAGGGCAAATGGTGGTTTAATTTGGTAACCCCTACCATGCACCCGAACTAATTCTGACTTTTTTTCGGAAAAAAATCATGTCACAGCTCTCCGCAAAGGGATGCACCATCCGAGCTGCTTCTTGAAGAGTAGTTTCCTTGGGGCCGAGAGAGCCTCGGGTCGCCCAAAGGGTGATATCGGCCTACAGGGCATTTCCCAAATCTGGCATAAACTCGAGCAGTTGGGCAAGGCGGGCCATGCTAATATTAAAGAGTAAAGGAGATATTAAGGGCCCTTGAGCCGTTCCTCTATTGGACAATTGAATACACGATGATTTATTGTCTTCTAAGCATATTGTTGCAGTCAGATTGGTGAGAAAAGGCTGAATATAGTGGTATATTTCTTTTTGGAGTTGCACGAGCTGAGCTACTGCAAGTTGAGGTTGTGGCCCTTAGTATCGAACGCACTTTTGAGGTCGAGAGCAACCAAAATGTATTCCGTGGCCGAGAGAATGTCGCGTGATATTTCACCCCGAAGCCTGAGGAAAACATCTTGGGCTGAGTGTTTCTGGCGGAAACCTTACATGTAGGTATAAAAAAACCCGTACCTTGACATAGCGTGATAGGCACGTGTGAACTACTTTCTCGATGAGCTTGCCGAGGCAGGATGTTAGCAAAATTGGACGGAGATTCTTTAAGGTAGGGGTTTTTCCTTGCTTGTGAATTAGTATGATTGAGACCCTATTTCATTCTGGCGGAACAATCCCAGGATCCAAATGGGCTCATTAAAATAGTGGATTTGCTCATCGAGGCAGTCGCCGTCAAGGTTTCCTAACATGGCATTAGTAACTCGATCAGGTCCTGGTGTTGTGTTACATTTATCAGAATGTGCGACGACTAAATTTTCAGCCCTTGTGATAGGTTCATCTAGTGCTACATTTGGCGTGCCTCGTATTAAAGCGTGCATGGCGGGCTGCCAGCGTCACCCACATGTGTGGAATTCAGAACTTTCAAGAGCTGATTCTATCTGCCTGCGGAAACACTCACCAAGCTCTGCATCAACCTAAACGCCGTAGATTTAGTGCTACCAAAACCGAGCAAGCTTCGCAATAGCCCATGCTTTCACTGTGCTCAAGGTATTTCTCATCGAGTCACAGAACTTCACCCAACTTTCTGCGACAAGTTTTCGAGCATATTCGTTGGCGCGCTCCAAAACTTCTGAGATGCAGTTTACGATTGAGGCGCTGGCACTTCCATCACTTAGTTGGGTTGCGCCTACTTTCCCACATATAAAGGAGATGCCGGTCCACAACCGGGGCTTCCGATATAAGGACTACGCATTTCGAAACAGAACCATTCGCATCACGCAAATGACTTCCCCATGCCTTGGCGTCTTCAAGGTTTTTCTGTAACAGAATAGAAAGTTGGGCGAATTGGTGTCTATTCACATTAAAAGAAAAGTGATTTTCTTGCTTTTCTTTTAATACGAATAGACAACAACTCGCCCAACTTTCTATTCTGTTACAATATGTTTCTTGTACACAGGGCTCTTTTATTTGTTCTAATTTGAGTACTTCTCATCCGGCCACCCTGGCTTCACTAATTGCGCTGTGTACGTGCCAAGCGAGAGTCGCGTCGTGGTACGCAAGTCTAGGTTTGTGCCCTCCGAACCTACAAGGTTCATGCGGTTGGCCGCTGCCTACTACGAGCCATGCAAGAAGAATGTGCGGTATCTTGAGGTCTGAACTGTGGAGGCAGGTTCGTGTTTTCAAGGATTGCATGCGTGTATCCTGTTACGCCTCAGGGAAGGATGCCAGGCGCCGCGGTTCTTCAGACTACCTGGACTGGTGTCGAACAAGTGAAGAATTCAGTGAGTTCCTTTGGAATACTGGGCGACCGACCCTTCCAGCAAAAAGAAAACCGGCGAACAAAGGCGGCAAGTTTTTGAACCTAAGTGCTTCCCCGTTGCCGGAGCCTGTTCAGTCAGTGCTACGTTTGGGCCCCAAGTTCGGGTTTGAGCCTCGAATGAACCCGGTTGAAAAAGTCGTGGTTGCTAAGTCAGTTTCAAGGCGTGTGGAAGAAGACTTACGCCCACAGTGTGTAGTTGAGTTTGTTGATGCCTTAGCGAAAGCTGATGTAATTGCGTGGAGTGTTTGACTTGTTTTTAATTTGGCTAAAGTGCTCGTAGGAAGGGATTTAAGACCGGTTGTGGCGGATAAGGAAGGTTTCTTTGTCACTTTGGATAGTGGAATGTTTTAAGAAAAGGCTTGTGAAGCTATAGAGAAGAACTTTAAGCCAGCCTCTGTGACGTTGTCCAAGGTCAGAGATAAGGCGGTTAACCTTTTGCGGGACCTTAATCTTGAGAGATTGGCTTCCTCTGTGGCAAAAAGCCAGGGTTTGGAATTGAGCCCGTTCTTTACGATAAAAAGCCATAAACCTGACATGCCTTTTCGAACCATAATTACGGAAACAGACACGTGGCAGAAAAATGTATTCAGGTATTTAGAAAGCCATTTGAAGCAGCTGTGCGTTCATGATCCCTTTAGAGTGGAAAATTCGGGTGCGGTGGTTCAGTTTCTTAGAGAGCGCGACACGAGCTCCTGTCTGGCGTTCAGTATAAATGTTGTTAACATGTTTTTTTCGATTCCTAATTATAAGCTCTTAGTGTGTGTTCAGGAATGCATCAAGGAAGACAATGATGAGCTTCGTTTCAGAAGTAGTAGTGGTATATCTGTAGAATCGTTCACTGAATTACTAGATCTTTACCTGAAGTCTACGTACATTGGTTGGCAAGGGCAGATCCTAATCCAGCGATCAGGAGTCTGTATAGGTTCGTGCGTTGCACCTGTCCTTTGTGAAACTTTTTAGCCAAAATAGATCGCATTGTAGACACAATCCTAAGCGGAACTGTGATGCGTATTTTCCGATAAGTGGACGATTTTTTAGTTGTTATAAAGGATGCCACGTTCTCGGATAATGTTTCCAATGTGTTGAAGGTGTTCAGGACAGAAGGCATGGGTCTGTCCTTCACATCGGAGGTTCAAGAATCTGACTGTCTACAATTTCTCGATCTTAAACTTCGGTTTCAGAGTTCCCATATTTGCTGGTGTTTTGAGCCACGATCAGTGAAACCAATTCTTAATTTTGGATCAGCCCACTCAAACGTGGTAAAGAGGGGCATCGCTTTCACCTGCCTTAAGTCAGCTCTGGCAAAATCGTGCAGGCATATGTTGGGCTCTAGTTTTGCTAAGCAAGTTGCAAGACTAGAGGAAGCAGGGTTCCCCCCTAACATAATTGTGGCTGTTTGCGATAAGTTAATTGGTGGTTTAAAAGGACGTGCAGCTAGGAAAATCCATCGGGAAAAGATAAAGTTCGCAGTAATTCCTTATATGCATAAACTGGCACATGGGTTAAAAAATGTTGGTTCCCGCTACGGAGTTGATGCGGTTTTTAGGGCACCCAATAAATTGAGAAAGATATGTGCTTTGATGTCAAATCAGCTAGACAAGAAGGACAAGGCAGATGTAAAGAAATGTGCCGTAAACCATAGAAATAAATATGTGCCTTGTGCTGTGGGGGTGGTGTACCGCATTCTTTTATCTTGTGGCCTTCATTATGTGGGACAGACGGGCCGCTGTATCAATAAAAGGTTGCGGGAGCACTATCTCTCTTTGCATAACGGCACGCCTTCCCATTTGACTTCGCATTGTGCCACGTGTGGGTCCACACCTCTTCTGTCTAACACTGTTATTATTTTTAAGCATCACGATCAATTCACCCGTGAGGTGTCTGAAGCCTATCATATTAACAAGTCACGTGATGCTTGCGTAAGCCAGACCTCGGTTACACTGCACAAAAAAGAGTTCACTTTTATTGATGAGCGTATCACTTAGTCTCGTTGTACCTCACTTGTCATGCGCGGCTATTACTTTTTAAATTCTTGTTGCTCGGATTAAACTTTCCGTTGTGAGTGCAGCGCTGTGTGTGGTTCTCTTCTTTGTCTCCGTCTTTTTGTGCGCCGCTTTTCTTTTAATATGAAGGTTTTTCTGTGGTGTACAAATTTTTCTTCATTTTGACCAGACTGTTACCGTCACCTGGCCGGTATTACGACGAACCTTCGGAAAGGTTAAGGATACACTAATGACGTAGTGGTTGCTGCCGAAGGTGTCGTCAAGGTTAGTCCCGGTGGCGTCAGTTGGATTTAAAGTAAATGTTAAGTCGGAAGGAGTGTCGGCCCTTGCACTGTTTCCCAGCCGCGTAGGTACTGTGCGTAGTGTAATGTGATGAGATGAATCTACCGATTCTCTGCAGCTTTTTTTTAAAGAAATTCTCTTTTGGAGACTCTTATCGATATCTCCAGCTTGTCTGAGCGGCGTTGAAATCACCTAGAAAAGCAAGGCAGTCCTGCTTGCTCAAAAGTAAGACTGTCCCAGCATCCAATGCTTCATATCCCCTTCCTTTTATTTGCGCTGGCTATACACAATTACAATAAACATGCTGGCGTTGCTGCGCTTACATGCTTAACTATCAATAATTTCTTGAGAAGGTGATCATCGTGTGATGCACTGTACAAGCGATGAGGTATCCTTAGCCACCATCGTCGCGATTTTTGGGAAATCTTCATTAAATAAGGTATAATAACCCCGTAGCTTGACTGGCTGTGCACATGTTTCCTGCAGACAAATAACATCTGGCTTAACTTGAGTCGTTTGTATGAACTGGTGAAGAGCTGCCAGGCGCTTATGAAAGGTGTGGTAGTTTCAATTTCAGATCTCAAGCTGATTTACTTGTGTTCGTTTATTACGAGGCAGATTAGCCCTGAAGGATAGCAGTGGTTTCCGTGACGTCTGCCTGTTTCAACCGCCGGCTTACCGGTGAACCTTGGCTTGAATTCGTGTATTTCCTAACGTTACTTTTAACTTTAGTGACAGATTCATTGACATAAGCTTTAGGACTCTGAAATTCGGAACATGTATGCTGAAAAGCCTGCATGCTTTCAAGTTGTGGCATAATCTGTAGAAGAGCACATTCAGGTGACGCTGAGGACATTTATTTTGGCCCAAAACGTGTCCAGCCGCATGATTAGAGGCCACGTGTGGGGTTTGTTTGTGGCAAGTTTGAACGGACGCCTAATCTTTATTATTTCAGCCAGACTTTAGCGAAGGAGTTGCTCTCAGCTATAAGTCGCTGGTATTCTGGATTGTTATTGACAGGAGCAGAGGGATTATCGATGTTTGCTCGCCTTACCATCTTTGGAAAAGGTGACGTGGGTCGGCTTGGACCCTTTCCTTTGTAGCTTCGGGAAGAGTGGAATCCTGTGGGTTCTTGTTGTACAGAAGGGCGTTTTTTCGGGGGCCTCGTCTGGGACCTGGACCGGGATCTCGATTGGAATTTTGACCAGAATCTTTACCGCAACCATGACCGCGAAGTCGACTGCGACTTTGTCTGTAATGTTGCCGTGAACCCTGGTTTTGACTGAACATAGGTGTAGGAGTCTATGTGCAGGTCTTCGGAATCCGAGCTGAACCTTCGGAGATGCTTCTTCGTCTTTGTAGTAGCGTGCCTTAGTGGTGAGTTCAGTGTTTGATTGTTTGAAGTGTCGTAGCGAGTGTGGCGCAAAGGTTTGAGCCTCTTCTCGCAAGTGCGATCTCCCGTTTGGTCATCATCACCACAAGTTCCACATTTGGGCGAGGATTCGTGGCTGAGAACAGGATCTCACATGCTACGAATGCGATACACTGGAGTGTCAGGTTGAGGGCATGTATCAGATATGACCAACGTGGTAACACACTTTGCACATTTGCGTGGTATTCTTGTAGGTGTAACAAGAGAGCTCACCGCCATGGTAATATACACAGAGTGGTACACGCCCACCATAAAACGTGATTACCGCGGTCTTCGTGTCGCTGAGAATTCGTGCGCATAGGACTTTCACACCTTGTGTGCGCACCCGGATATTTGCCTTGAGCTCTTCGGAGGGGGTGTGTGGCTGAATTCAATGCATCACGTCTCGAGTGGCTCCCTCACTGGCCGCCATACTGGCGTTGACTGCATGTGGCCTTCCATTCACCATCAAACTCGCGATGCGACTGACTTTCTCAGCAACCCCTGTGCGGCGCAGAGACTATGAAGATGTTCGAGCCAGGCTTGGTGCGAAGCTAAAATTGCTTACCTGTAATGCCTTCGCATGCGGCTATGACCGCGTCAGTGAGTGTAGTGCTTGTGAGACTTCTTACAGAAAGGCCCTGATGCGCCGTCACTACGACCTTGAAATCGTTGTTGGAAGAGGTGAAAGGCTGTGATATTTCGGCTCTCTGCATGGATCCTCCTGGGTCTGCCCGTCAGGGGTTGGCGGCTCGCTAGCAACGCCGGCTTGTTTCAGCGTCTTTTGCGTGCACTCGCGAGCCTGTGCCTTTTACTGACGCAGTGAGAGCGCTACCTGCCAGTCTCCGTCCACCTTCCGCTGCATGACACTGCTGGCGTCCGATGTATTCGAGTTTTGAAAAGTCGCAAGATCATGCGCGTTTGCCTCTCGAAAGTCCATGGCATCGATGTTGTTGTGGCCTGCGCTTACAGCCGCAGAGATGGTGGCAGCCATCGGCCACTCGGGCTCCGTTGAGACGGTAGAGGCGTCGCTGCTCCCTTCTCGCCGTAAGGCTTCACACATGACGTGACCGTAATGATGAGGAAAACAGGCTCTCACCGACACGAATGGTATTAAAAGGGGTCGAAAAAGTTCATGATTCACGTCATAGTCAATAAAAGCCCGCCGCATACGAAAAACTGACAATAAAAAAGTGGAAGTTGTGGAGCTCCATGCGAGCACGTTGGCACTCTTCGGCGCCCCTAGCGACCTTTTTCCCTAGCGGAGAGGAAACGCAATAGTAGGATAGGCTCAGTCAAAATGCATCGTAATCGCCACGTCTCCCTGCCCGCGTGAATAAGGGGCATGCTACGTATTTGTCATTTAGTAATGTTATTGAAAGAAAAATATACGTGGGTAATTTATGGCTGTCACTTTTTCATCGCACTTCCGAGTGCGTCTTAAGAGAGGTCTCCTAGACTTACGCATTCACTGGGAGTTCCTCACAATTCCAAATTTATCTAGCAGTAGTGAGTGTTACCCGCTCACGAATGATTATTTGCCGCTTATTTTGTGCTGCCACACATTCATAAATTTTGATGCTGCGAGAAACTTGTGAATGACCGAAGCATTTTCGACAACTTATTGTAACTGAATATCGCAATGATTGAGTTGCGAAGTATTTATCAGAGAAATTCTGTCTCTTTAAGCGAACATCAGTCAATCAATCAATCAATCAATCAATCAGTCAATCAATCAATCAATCAATCTATCTATCTAACTTTTTATCTATCATTCAATCTCCCCATCTACTTACGTGCTCCGATGGCCGTTCGGTTGATTTAGTGTGAACCAAATCGCTGCCATGTTGCACGCCTGTCAGGCGAATACACGCCCTATATGTGCCATAATCTGTATGCTGTGTCGGGACAGGATGATGAACGCCTTGCCGAATAAATTCCTCAACTTTACATGAATGTTGTCAAATTGATGTCATTCACATACATGTGGTGTTTTCGTGACCGTTGTTAATAAAAAAATTACAGCTTAAAAAATTACAGAGGTGAAGCACTGAACGCGACAGCAACAAATTGGAAGGTCACACGCAGAATTACGAGCAGATCTAAACGTGTCCCGCGTTTCTCACGCACAAATGACGCACGAAAGGTACTTACAATTACGCAAATTAACGCGAACAAGCACCTCAGGTGGTCTTCGCTGTGTCTGAAAAGCACGCCCTTTTTACAAACGGAGGCAGTGCTACGGTTGCAGTGACCTTTGCGCGCCCCGTACTACAACAGAATTGTGGTTACAGTCAAGCCCAACGCCAGCCAAGACGTATGATCCTCTTCACCAGGAGATAAGGGCACTCGAGTAATCGTCCGCTCCCCTCCTCTGCGCAGGCGAAAGTACGCGTGAAAGATTAAAGCCACTGCGTGCTCTTCACGCCAACTTGCTGATAATGCTGAAAACACGATAGTTCCCCCCAACCTCGAGACGCCCGCCAACAGCGGCAAGTCGTACATCTAAATAGCTTGTCGTGTGAACGCTCAAGAAGGTACCCCTCGGTGGCTCAGCAATTAACGCTTCGCATTCACAACGCGGAGGTCCCCCGTACTATTCCGTGCGCCAGTCTTTTTTCAAGATTTTTTTCTTCTTGCGCTTTTGTATATTTAGATACGTTTACATATATAGGATAGGACTGAGTTAACGGGTGAAACATGAAAAAGGCTTTTGTTCTGTAGTGGACGTAGTAAGGCTGATGATGATGATGACATACATGGTCCATGACATCAACGCCGGCGGCGAAATCCAGCCGAGAGTGTCAGTATAACTGCTATCGCAATAATATTATCTATCAAAGTTGGTATGAAGCGATCATAGCGTATGGTTGGTCATCATGCGCAAATAAGCAGCTATGTTTATTGTAGGGCCTGATTTACACAAAACTGTGCTGCTGCGCTTCCCGCCGTTTAGATCACTTCATACATATCAAAATTTTAAGCGCGACGGCCTAGTAATGGATGTACAAGACACTGTACTATGGCTATTGTGAAATGCATGTTATGGATGGATGGAATATCATTTAATTATGTCCACAACAAACGCGCGAACACGCACAGGGCTCCTACGTTGGAACTGAGAGGTCTAGCCTAACAGCCGCATCGCAGGCGAATGCATGTTATTTGCCTATAATTTATAAGTGATGCTCATGGCGCAACCGCGGGTAGTCAGCTAGCTTGATGTACGCCAAAACTGGAAAAATAAAAAAATAAAAAGAGGTAACAAAAATCATTGGAGAAGTTTGCACCCAGTGCTCTTCATTGATACCGGATTCGAAACTCCCTATAAGGTCCATGTATCGAAATCCTGACACGCCATTGGCTCAGGTGTCGGGAGTCTGGAGAATGCCGGGCCTGCTGTTGATCAGTACACCCCTTATTAGACGCTTTATTAGTGTTTTGTGCTGCCACTCCCAGGTGGCACGACACTCTGCTAACTCGCCAAAAAATGTCTCATTTGCATGTCCATGTTCCGCCACTGGTAGGACTGAATAACTCGCTCGCCCTAGCTTTCTAAGGTTCGAAGCAGTGAAGCCAAAACGAGTCCTCAGGGCTCGTTTTGGCGACTTTGTGCGTATCTATCTATCTATCTATCTATCTATCTATCTATCTATCTATCTATCTATCTATCTATCTATCTATCTATCTATCTATCTATCTATCTATCTATCTATCTATCTATCTGTCTATCTATCTATCAGTCTATCTATCTACCTATCTATCAACCTATTTATCTATCTATCTATCTATCCATCCGCTTTCGACTTTGTACACTTGTGGGAACTTCGGTAGCTCAACCTATTCTTGGATTGCATCACATGTAATTATACGAATAACATAAATGACAGGTCATAACAGAAAAATCCATAAAATGCATGACTTGCAAAAGATACTATTTTTGTTTACTTTTTTAGGCTGCTGTGTGCGTTTTTTATTGTAATCTGTACAAAAAAGGGCATAGCATAACAAAGCATACAAATATTAAAATGATAAACAGTGGGCAACTGCATCGAAATATACTAAGCACGTGACACAAATTGAGGTCTAGCCACCTTTACTTTTGTGTTATAATCTATGTTATTCAAGAATGGCCATTATTTATTGTTCATGCGTGGTACAATAATATGCGTAGCAAGCAATCTGCCTATCACAAACATACACGACATGTTTTTAGCATAGTATTGCATATATGGAACATACTCAAATTATGAGCTTGTCACGTCTGCCGTACTGCATGCGTTACCTTTTAAAGACGATAACCTTTCTTGGGCCACTTGAACGCAAGATTGTGGTCTGTCTGTCTCTGTTTGTTTGTCTGTTTATCAAGCAAAACGACTCAAGTACGACCACCTTCACAGATCCCACCAATATTGCCCTGGTTTATGCGTTCAAACATGTGTGATTCTCAATTTAAAAGCAACTATTGCGCATATCAGAAGCATATTATCAACACTCCACTATTTTGCATTGTGTTTATTCATACTAAAAAGGCATACATCAGTAATGATACTTTTATGTAGCGTTTATTTCGCTGCGCTTACATTACTACGTTATGCTGGAAAAGGCTAGTTTCGTACGTTTTGCTAAGACAATACGTTGCTGCAACCTACTTTAAAATGTACGAAATAAGTCCCCCGAATTTCGCTTTCTGAGATTACTGTGAGATGCCGCCGATGTCCCACACAGCGTCACCAAAATCTGAATTATGGGTTTTTTTTGCACAGAACATCAAATAAAGGCTTCATTCTATTCACTTTTTCCCGAAGGGGCACTATTCACAATGCCCATGGCCTAAACATATCGTGTCGTGTATGGTGGCGTGCCAGGTGATTGAAGATGGCAGTGGAAGTATGGTCAACCCGTGAACTCGCATAAGAAAAGATGGAACGCACGGACGTACTTGCCGTGCCGCTTTCACCGGATGAACTCTTGATCGTCAAATGATTGCATGTCAAACCGAAATATTTTCCTAACTGATAGAAACTGCTGAACGTTCGCTACCTCGTTTCTTGCCGCAGTCGCCCCGCCACGGTGGTCTAGTGGCTAAGGTACTCGGCTGCTGACCCGCCCGTCGCGGGATCAAATCCCGGCTGTGGCGGCAGCATTTCCGATGGAGGCGGGAATGTTGTAGGCCCAAGTACTCAGATTTGGGTGCACGTTAAAGAACCCCAGGTGGTCAAAATTTCCGGAGCCCTCCACAACAGCGTCTCTCATAATCAAATAGTGGTTTTGGGACGTTAAACCCCACAAATCAATCAATCAAATCAATTCTTGCCGCAGTGCAAAGTGTGGTGGTATGAGCTGATTGACCGTGTATATACAATGCTTTGCGTAATACTGTGCGTGCTACAGAAAACTGCGCAAACTTGCATTCACGTATAAACTCAATGGCACTCCGAGTTCATTCGTGCAGAGCCTGTCTGGCGGCTTTGCCGCCGTAGCAGGTCATCAGCGAGTAGCGCGCCCTCGCGGCTGCCCAGGCCAGAATCTGCAGCGTAGGGATAGTTTCAAAAATATTACGCCGTCATCATTACTTGTGCTGTAAGCATCATGCAGCTGCTTCTTCAGCGGAACACAAGCATTTAACTTCCCATTAGGTAGCGATTGTGTTACAGGCATGATCAGATTCTAACAGTGTGCAATTCCCTGTACTCGGATGTTGCAGGTTCAATCAGCGGGACCGATACAATAATAATGACACGCGTACGTTTTTCGCAACGTGAACATTGCGAAAATTTGTCGAAAAAAACGTCGTTCGACGGCACAAGTAAAGTACAGGAGATATTAGCGAGGGCTGTAGCCGTAACCTCATATTTGATTGCTCTAACCATTTCGCTTCGCTGGTTGAGCTCGAGCGTGTTGGTGGCATGTGGCGCTTTGTTATATTCACTGTAATTGGGATACATTTATTCATTTTTTATTTATTTATACTGTAAGCCTTCCTCAGGCTCATAGAGGGTGGGCGAGCAAATATACACAGTCGCGTACAAACCAGGCAATATCGCACATAGCGGAAGAAACAGAATCACAAGATGATGGTGAAAATAAGACTTGAACGATGAAAGCAATTGTACAAAATCATGGACAGGTCACAAAACATCGAGGTATCAGCAGGGGGTACTGTGATCAGTGTGTTCGGAAGCGCTCACAAACATAAAAAAACAAAAGTTGCTTTTAGTCTTCATAAAACAGGCTTTCTACATTCCGAACAAATGAATCTACAGAGGAATGATTAACGCATTCACGTGGCAATTTGTTCCACTCTTCCACTGCTGACGGGAAGAATGAATATTTAAAAGTGTCACAGCGTGACATAAATGGTCTAATGCACTTATTGTGGTTGGTACGATGGGAATGATGGTTAGGCGGTTTTATATAGTTGTGTTTATCTATGTTTAAACCGTTGTGATACAAAAGAAAAATAAACTTTAAGGAAGAGACACGGCGACGGGCTGCAAGGGTCCGCAAGCATGCCCGCCTGCGCAGCTCAGTGACACTGTCATGCCTCGAATACTTAGAATAGATAAAGCGAAGGGCCTTGCCTTGGACGATTTCTAATTTGTCGAAAAGATATTTTTGGTGGGGGTTCCAAACAATGCTAGCGTACTCGAGGATCGGCCTTATGAGAGATTTATATGATATCATCTTTACATTAGGAGGCGCGAATGCATGTTTTCGACGCAGGAACCCCAGCTGGCGATAGGCTTTTGTGTATGTGCTGCTTATATGAGCATCCCACTTCAGTTTACTTGTAAAGGTAACGCCCAAGTATTTAACAGCGTCGTTTCTTGAAATGTTTGTGCCGACCAAATTGTAACTAAAATGCTGGATTGTTTTTCTGCGAGTTATGCTAAGGCAAGCTGTTTTTGACACGTTAATTTCCATTCCCCACTCAAGACACCAACATGCAATATTAGCTAGTGTGGTATTAAGTCTAAGCTCATTCAATGCACAAGAAAAAGTAAGCTTTTATTTTGGGCTCGCTGAAGGATAAATACAATCGAAGTGACTGAAGAGTGTGAAAAATATTAACGCATGACGGGACGTGAAGTACAACTCTCTGCTTGTGAGCTAGCAGCCGATCATTCATCGTCGTTGACAGTCTCCGCCCGTTGACAACCACCCACGCCCAGCGAAAAATCCTCGACCTCCAGACGGTTTCTTTGAACATCGCTGTGGAAAGTAATCTGGAAAATTTCTCTCTGCCAAACGACTGTGATAGCACCAAAACCGCGTCATTCACCACGCACAAGACCCACACGGCATCACTCACCAAGTCTATCTGGAACTACGCAGATCATTTCGCTGCGATATCCACCAAGAAAGGAATTGCTTTCAGTGTGCTGACATCTATAAATGAACGTAAAAAACAAGCGGCACAGTGTAGGCTAAGGTTTGGAAGTGCAAATGACGAGTTTGCGCTACTTTCCGCGTACAATAAATGTCATGGGATTCATCCACTGCAAAAGCACTTACGAATGCTATACGCACGTAAAATGAAGTGAGTTTTAACTGCAATGATCAGACAAGAATATTCAACTATCCAAAGTGGCTGCGGAAAATCTCGCGAAGCTGATATGTGTACTATGCGGGTCATAATCAAAAGCGAAAGTTGCCACGTATTTTCATAAAATCTTCGCGTCTACCAAAAACAAATCATATTTATCGTTTCATAGGCGGTCCGATGTACTCACTGATGCAAGAAACATAAAAAAGTGGTTTGTGTTCGTTTCTTGCTAACGCGTTAACACTGTGATTAGCAGCACTCAGCAAGGAAGCATTGAGAGCGTCTGCTTATTGATCATCCTTGTGAAAGCACGCTCCTGAACTTCGCTAGGTGGCGCGACAGTCTATAGACATTGCAACTAGTTTTTCGACGACATTTTAAGTTGATGGCAGACACAGGGCCAATTTGTTAACTCAATGAACGCTTATGAGCCAACAGCATGGCTTGAATGAACAAAAAGCACAATGAGGAATTTAAAAGAATGAACATTATTAAAATCTTGAACGAACCGTTATCTATCTCTGCTCTAATGTTCAATGTCAGAAGCAAGAAAGGAAGAAAGTTAACTTTAATTTGGTCCTGTGGAACGCGACTGAGTCACGCACCCCACAAGTCCCACGTAGGGACAAGCAGCCCAGTTGAAAATCCCACCAGAGTGTCTGGTGTGTCTTAGTGGGTTCTGGTGGATATACCCCAACACACTGGTGTGTTGTGGTCTACAAACTAGCTTGGTGTGCTGCGTTCTGGTGGGAACATAACCCACTATGGTGTGTCTTGGTGGGATGTGTTCTGGTAGGATGCACTCTGGTGTGAAAGTTGACCCAGTGTGGTGTGTCCTGGTGGGAACGCCGACACAGACTTGTGTGTTCTGGCGGGACATGTTTTAGTGGGATGTGTTCTGGTGGAAAGATTAGAGCAGTGTGGTGTGTTCTGGTTGGATGTGTTGTCGTGAAGTCACGAAATATATTTTTTCAGGGCATGGACAAAGAGTTTTTTTTCAATCAAGTGCACTCGAACTCACACTTCTTATTATTTTCCTCAACCAGACTCACTTATACTAAAGCTCACAAAACAATTACTCAGCCGGTCGCTCTCAGACTCGTGGCTCAATCATTTTCTGTGAGTTGACTTATGAGGACGTAACATATATATAACTTTTCTAACCATGGTGTCAATGCTCTTTAGTTTCCTTGGGATTTATTGTTTCACTCACAAATAATGATGAAACCAGGAAACACGTATAAACAAATTTCGTTTCTTTTCGAATTTTTTGTTGCCCTGGAGAGTACGCTAGGCCCTCGACAAACAAATAGCAAATTCATCGTGGCCCATGCAGCTTATTGAAGCACCGCAGCATTATGGAAAGCATAATGCCATGCTTCTTGCACTACTGTTTCCTTGTGTTACGGCATACCTGCATTGTTTCCCGAGCTTTGTTAAGTTGCCCGCATTCGTAAGACAACCCCCTATAACAGAGCTTGCCACATCGAGATAGAACAGCTCACTTTATAAACAAACTCTGTATCTGTGTGCAACTAAAAGTGCTCTTGGAGCACCTGCATATCCAATCACCCTTCACTGTTTACATGCAACACGTACAATCAAGCTGCAGCAATCTACCGAGTGCTTGGTACTATCCCCTTGTGACTTGGACATATGCCTTACTGTTTACATATCACAATAATACCATGACATCGATATCAAAGCCAAACAATTCTTTTAGGTAGTGGTATTAAAAATATTTTAACTACACTCCAAACAAGTGTAAATTTTGGCGCCTCAAATTTTTTTAGAAGCAACAATACTGAAACTGCTGAAATTCGTATAACTCCTTCAAGGGCAATCTTTACCATATTTGGTGCCCTCCTTACTCCATTTTGACCTCGCATCTTTTAATACGTGTTATCAGTGGCAAATCAGCAAGGACGTTTTTATTGAAAGACAACTCACATGCGATTTTTTTATGAATATAACGTCCTGTGAAAGAGACTGTGGGCTAAGGCCAAATACCCAGTACCGTAACTTACGCCTCTAATCAAGAAGTATTTAGATGGATTACAATTTGTCATGCACTGAAGCATGTGGGTAGGTACAAGCATGAACATAAGCAAGCATGAGACTGATAGTAATGAAGTGGAATAGATAGGACCATAAGTCGACAGAAAAGTGGAGCTCATGTATGCTCACCTAAGAAATAAATTTTGTGCTTATGGCTGACTTGAACTCATCCCCCACATATTTCTGAACCAGACTCTTCAACTTAAACTTGCCAAAATGTTACTCACCCAAACTTACTCCGACTCAGACTTGCTGCTTGATCTGAATAGTTGACTCATGAGTAAGTTTACTGACTCATTTATATCTCTCTCTGGTTGTCACAGAACGAGCACTAAAAATGGGCACGCCGCCAAATTCTTGCGATAACGGGCGGGAGAAACGCCAAGAGGTCAAAAGAAAAAAAAAGAAAACAAACATCCAAGGCTCCCCGGGCGCGCGCTCTCCCCGCGGAAGCGTGGCTTCGCCGACGAACTTCCTCACCCCACATCGGCAGCCGGGCAAGCACTGGAAAGTTCCAGATGGAAATAGACGTGGTCATACCGAGTTGAGTCATCGGTCGGGGACGGCCCTCGTACAGTCTCGCACCGAAGAAATGACGAGAACCTTCTGGAATGTCGTGCGGAAGGTATTTAATCGAGCAGCGGAGATGAGAAAGCAGGAGAAGACGGAAGTTAACGCCAGAGCGCGTAGGGATTCCGCCGTGTAGTCGGCGAAGGATTCGTCCGTAGTGACAAAGCAGAAGAAAGATGATTTCCACCTGAGGGGTGAAGGCTCGAGCTACAGGCAAGACCGTGTGTTTACCGCTATCGAGCGAAGACGCGTGGCAACAGCTGCGTGTGTGAAGCCGACGTGTTTCCGGCGAAGAAGTTTGAAGCTTGGAGAGTGGCCAATTGAAGACGCCAGGTTTCCTGGAAGAGAAACTTCGGGACAGCGGAACGGCAACAACGCTGGACTTTGAGTGAGTGATTCTCGGAAGAGTATCATTCAGACTTTGGTTCCAAGGACTTTGGACTGAATAGGTTTTCTAATCTCTTTAGTCTTTAAGGGTCTTGGTTGTTCAATGCATGCGACTGCATTGTAGTGTGTACTGTTGTCTGTGTCCGTTGTTCGAGTGTGGCTAATTGTACTGTGTAGTGTGTTGATTGATTGGTGACATATTGTACTCAGCTATTGTGGAGTGAGCATATTGGTGTATTGTTTTTCTGATCTGCCATTATTGAGAATATAATTTTGTTTGTTTATCAACTCTCGGCTCTGACTTGTTCTTTGGGCCACAGCCAACGTCTGCTGGCGCGCCAATAAGGACTACTCCTAAATCGTCCACACTTTCGTGGTGCGGTTCGGGGGGCCGATACTTCGGCTCTTAAAATTAGCCCGGCGATCGCCTCCTTAATTAACGGGACCGGTGTGACACTGGTATGCCATATTTTTTTGCACAAGCCACATCATCATGTTGTGCGACACAGCTAGCCTGGGCCAGGTGATTTCCAGATCATCAAAGAACACAAGACACTCATACTGTTTACTGGGAACACGAATTCTGTACACATTGTAAAACTGATGACCGACAAAAGGTACAGACACCGAAGCCATGCAGTAGTGTGTATACTTTATTTCAGAATACATAGTAAACTACACCACGCAGAACTGTTTTATGGCAGTGTATGTACTAGATACTACATAATGTCGTAATATAATTGCCTAACATATACTAGTAATAATAAAATAATTCAAAAATTTAACAGAAAACTTCGCAAATGAGATAATTCAATATGGGAGCACCTATATTTTGCATTGTAGTGTTTCGTAGCCTTCAATAGCAACAAATACAAAACTAGATTCAAAGCTGTAATTAATACAAAGCTCGTGTGTATGCTTGATGCACGGTAACCACATACCTGAGTAAATGCGTCTGGAACAATTTAACATGGCATCTAAGGTGCAATGACAGCAATTTATATGGTGTTGACCAGTGCAGCACTTTCCGCAAAGCCACACATTTATCATAAAAATGCATTAGTTTCTTTCTGTTCGTGGAGATTTGACTTCCATGAGCTCAACGTCATACTGACTGCAATGTTGACAGGTGCTGCATATTTAAAATAGTTTCATAAATTTCATCTACTTACATGGGGCTTCAAAGCTTGGCAAAACTTTAAAAGTAGCACAAAATAATGGCTTAAATATATAAAATCTGTATTCAAAGATTATGATGCAAAAGTTACCAGTTGCTTTTTTAGCTTCAAATGCAAGGCAAAGTTTTCAAGGGTCATAGATATTGCACTAATAAGTATCAGTTCACATTGAAAGAATAAGTACACATTAGTATCAGTTCCCACTGTAGCGTGACACCGCGACATGATACAAGCTTCTCATCATATCCTCACCCAAGCTGAGGGTATTAACACAATTTTACAGTTGTCTCTGTTGGTGACCTACAAGCAGCCATTTTGTTTGTTTTGTGCTTGACATCATTAACACTGCCCATATACTGGTGAACATAGCCACTAGACCCACACTATCGGGTCAACGTCACAACGTGCACCAATATAAGTTATCAATCTCCACCTTTCTTAAGTTTCACACTCGCTCATAGTTATTCCTATATAAAGGATATTTGTATGGCAGAGTTAAGTCATTTTTAGAAGTGGCGTTTGTACCCCTTTCAATAAATGCAAAAACGTTTTTTTACATTTTGCATTATGCAGCTTTAGCATGCCATTCAAGTGTGTCCATTGCAGTCTAGTTGTTAAAACAATGTCAACAACTAGCACAAAGCTTCTAATCTGCTTGCAGAGAGGCCAGAAGGCATTACAGCTGAATTTTTTAACATAAAATCCAAGATCAGCGTCCCCATCGATGACGTGAGCATATTCAGGAGTTTTTGACTACTTTCAGAAGGCATTACAGCTGAATTTTTTAACATAAAATCCAAGATCAGCGTCCCCATCGATGACGTGAGCATATTCAGGAGTTTTTGACTACTTTTCGAGTCACCGCGAACTTCGCTGACTGTTAAAAAGAAAAATTGTCCCATAGACTTGGTTCTACTTCGAGCCCAACAATATCCTTCGCTAGCTCATTTCAACTTGCCTGCATAGAAAAAAAGAGAAACAAAACAGCAGTAAGACAATAATAAGGATATATTCATTCGAATGTTAGATAAGGAAGTGTAAGCACATAAGCGAATTGGTAGACAAAGCAAAAAACGACTTGAGAGTGACATGACGAAGTTAGCCATCACCTATAGAAACTAGAACCCACGAAAACGGCAGCTGTCCAATGTTGTCAGTATGAAGGCAGCAGTACATACTAAAGCTGGCATGGCACGGGCTCTAACAAGTTAATCATGTTTGTTTGTTTTAAAGAGAATAGTCTTTATTGGGGACCTTCGACGAAAAATTTTTGGTCTGTCTGTCCGTCTGTCTGTCTGTCTGTCTGTCTGTCTGTCTGTCTGTCTGTCTGTCTGTCTGTCTGTCTGTCTGTCTGTCTGTCTGTCTGTCCATTTGCCTGTTTGTCTGCCCTAACGATACCTCAAACGGCACCAAACTGCCAACCCCATCCACAGCGTCCACCAATATTACTCAACGTTTAGCGTTCAGAGTTGTGCGATTGGAAGATAAAAAGCCATTATTGCGCATATCTGTGGTGCCACAACAACGCTTCAATTTTTCTATGTCTGCCTCTATATTATAAGAGGCGCAGACAAGTAGCTCTAAGGAATGTAGCGTTTAATCGTGCGGCGCTGACAGTGCAACGCGATGCTGAAAAAGGTGTTTCCAACGCTTTGCTACGACGTCACGGTGGTGAAACCTGCTCGTCGCTTTGCGTTCTACACCTTATCACCTCCGAGACTGCCGTGCATGTTTCTCCGCGGGCTGCACGCCTTCGTTTTCGAAGATAACTGCCAGATGGCACATGTGTCTAATGTGCCTAGATACGCTCGTTCGCCTCCGCCACTCGCTCGAGGCACTCTAACGCAGCGTTTGCAGAACACCATTCACTGATTTTCTTGCGCAGAACATCAAATAAACGTTTTGTACTCTCTGTCCAGATGCAAGACTATCGTATTTCGTGGACATTTACAGTGTAACATGTATATTCTGGCCAAATTTTTTGCTCCTTTCATGTGACCACCAGTATAGCATGGTAATAAAAAGTACATACTATTCAAACTTCGTGCTACTGACTGGTCTCTTATAGCGATTTCGGTCAACAAGCAATATAAATTTGCTTTCTGCAACTAATCAATCTAGCAAGGGGAACAAACTAGGGATCAGGTCATATAATAGCCTATCTTGTTGCATGCCACTTTTGCATTCAAAATAGTTTTCATGATATTTGAGCTTCCATTGCACTCACAGCATGACAGCTAGCAGATGTGAAACTGAACGTGAGGACAGCAAATTGATGCGATCATAAAAAGATCACAGAAGCTGTTATACCGGACAAGTCATGAGAACATGCCATTCATGGTTCTGGTAAAAAATTTGTACTAGTCTTATTCACACAATTTACTCTATCACTGTCTCTTCAGATGCTAAGTGTAATGAATAACCAGCAACACCGAATGAAAAAGATAACAACACTGCCCAGCTAATGTAATATTTTTTTTTGATTTCTTATTTTGTTAGGTTTTTACATGAAAAATTCACAGTAGCTTAAACAGAAACATTCCACGGTCGAAATCCTTCCTATTTCAGCATTCGCTGAGCATTATTCACTTCCATAATTTCCTCTATTCAAATTTCAGTAAAAGCTTCATATATGGGCTGCAGGATTTCCATTGGTAAACTAGAATTGCCACTATAACACTACTACGACCCCCTCCCCGCCCTGCTCCTCGCGCTGGGCACCCAGCTAATTCATAGATGTCAAACAGCTGACTGCATCGTCTAGCGTAACAAAGCTGTCAGTTACGTTAAAAACAAAAGTGCGGTTGCCTCACATGAGCGAGAACGTAACAGCCCCATAGGAGAATTGATATTGCCAGGTGACAATAGTTACTTCAAAAGAAAACTTACCTAAGCGGCAGCTAGGGTAGCAAATGATCCTTTTTCTGGCTCCACACATCCCGCACAGCAATTTAGATAAGTCGCTACGCACCGACGATTGTGACTGGCCAACGCTGCCAGTACCTCCATGGGCCCATCATTTCAAGAAGTGCACTGTACTGACGCAACAAGAAATAACACGCACATGCACACGCACACACACACACACACACACACACACACACACACCATGCTATATTGTGTGAAATAGCACTATTTCGTCGTACGATAGTACATGTGCTGTTATTGCGCCGTCTAACTCACCGTGCTACAATAGCTAAGTTTGTTGGCGCGCTGCCTTCAAGTGCGCGCCTCTGCATGTCGCAAGTTCGAATCTCAGATTTAATGGCTGTATTTCTTTCAATTTTTATATATTGGTAAGTTGAGGGAGAATTATACTGAGTGCTTTAAATAACTCGCTGTTTTTTTAGAGGAAAATCAAGTGGAAGGCTGAAGTTGTAACGCCTGCTCCGTCACCTGTGATCCCTTCCCATCTTCTCGATTCAGGTACATTTTGCGGCACCGACACAACATACGTTGACGAGTAGCTCACTTTATACGAGCGGATCAGCAGGTGGGATGAGACGTTTATGCTGGCCAACATCATCTTTTACCTGCAAGGTACTGCACGCGCATGGTACGAGACGCACGAGGAAGACCTGTTGATTTGGGACGAGTGCAAGCAGAAGCTCCGTGACTTCTTCGGCCGGTAAGTTGCTCGACAAATGGCAGCCTGGAAGGAACTCGCGTCATGAGCTCCATCTTCCACCGAGTCTTACGTCACTTATATCCAAGATGTGGTCGCCTTGTGTCGGAAGGCCGACAAAGACATGACCGAACTAGAAAAGGTCAACAATGTGTTGAAAGGCATAGCTGACGACGCCTTCAACATGTTGATACGCAAAAACTGTACCACTATTGACTCAATTCTCGGTGAATGTGGGCGGTTCAAACAAGCCAAAAGCAGGAGAATCACTCAACGTTTTTCCCGACTCCCGAACACCGCTGCGACTTCTTCCTGCGAGGATCCTGTGGCGCGACATTCATTCGTGAATTCTCCAAGCATAAAAAAATCCTCTGCCAGAAGCTAGAAGCCAAGGCTCGTTCCGCCTACCAACCCACGGTGCCTGACAAATTGGCCCCAATATCTCTTATTCAGGCTGTTTTGCGACAAGAGTTTGCCAAAATGGGCGTCTTAGTTCCCCAAAACTCTAGCCACACACCGCAGTCCATAAATCCTAACGCTCACTTCCACGCCACCCCACTTGTTGTTGCTGCCACGTCGTGCTCGCGGTTCTGATCGCACTACCGAAATTTATCTGAGTGGCGCACACAAGATGATCGACCGATATGCTTTTCTTGCCATCGCGTTGGCCACATGTCCCGCCACTGCCGCAACAGATGGCCTTTCCGGCAACGTTTTTTAGACGACCACCGACAGGGTCGTGGGAAGTATTCGCCACCTCGTTTTGCCGATGACCAACTTCAAGACCTTCCACCTAGCCGTTCAACGCTACGCTCCGAATCATCGTACGCCGATGTCGTCACCCAGGGACCCGGTCCAGCCGGTCGCCGTCGCCTCAGGGTCGCCAGCCGCGCTCCTATTAACGCCGTTGCTCCCCGTCACCGGCGTATTGTGGGCAGTTCTTGGGAAACTAACAGATGCAGCCCCTGGAGGTGGCGCTGCAATGACAACTCGGACTAAAACCTCTACTGACCACTAATTCTACACGAAATTTACTTGGTGTTATTATTGATGGCCTGACCCCTACAGCGCTAATCGACACTGGTGACCACAGATCCGTTATGAGTTCACGTCTTCAATTCCACGTGAAGAAAGTTCTTACCCTTGCCATGTCTTCGACTGTGCGAGTAGCCGACGGCAGCCGAACATCAGCTCTTGGTATGTGCACTGCCCGCGTCACTGCTGCCAGCCTTCACATTTCAGTCCTCTCCGCTGTTATAGACGCTTGCCCAAACGATGTGATTCTCGGCATTGACTACTTGACCACGTATTCAACCCTCATCGATTGTTCAACCGGCACTTTACAGCTGCAGTTGCCTTTGTACTCTGACGTCGCTCCTGCAGCTGGCACACGGCTACGGTCCGTGGAGTGTCTACGATTACCGCCTCGGGCCACTGTGTACCATTCTGTGTCACTGTTCCTACCTGTTCCTGATTGCGACTACTTGGCAGCTTCACTCATTGACCTGACCCTTTCCTGGAACATCATACCTTCTCATACTAAGTGATGATTAGCAACAACAAGACGCTTCTCCCTGTCCTCAACTTCTCCGTGTTGATCCAGGTCTTTCCTCAAGGTATCGGCTTAGCAGAACTCTCCACTCTGGAGCAATGTACAATTTAATCTCTCACTCCTGACATCAAGACTGTAGCCGAACCTGTCAAAGCCGCACAGAATAGAACTTTCCTAGACAAAACGATATCAAACGACCTGTCGCCGTCTCAAGTTGAAGCGCTCCGTGGTCTTTTATTTTCTTACATCGCCATGTTTTACATCGACGACCGTTCCTTGGGCAACACGAACGCCGTAGTCCGCCATATCGACACTGGCAACGCCAGTCCCCTTCATAAGCTTCCTCACCGTGTGTCTCATTTAGAGCGGAAAATAATGCAGAAGGAGGTAGAGAACATGCTCGACAAAGACGTCATAGAGCCTTCAACCAGTCTTTAGGCATCACCTGTTGTGCTTGTTAAAAAAAAGGACAACACCTGGCGGTTCTGCGTCGACTATCGCCATCTGAATCGAATAACCAAGAAGGATGTCTATCCTTTATCTCGAGTTGATGGTGCACTTGACTGCCTTCATGGTGCCAAGCATTTCTCTTCCCTGGACCTACGATCTGGATATTGGCAAACTTCAGTCGATGACCGCGACCACGAGAAGACGGCATTCATAACATCCAAGGAGTTTTATCAATTTAAAGTTATGTGTTTTGGTTATGTGCAATGCACCAGCGTCTTTCGAACGCATGATAAACTCCCTCCATCGCGGTTTTAAATGATCAACGTGTCTCTGCTATCTAGACGATAACATCGTTTTCTCATCAAGCTTTGAAAGCCATCTTTCACGTCTGTTGGCCATTCTGGATGTTTTTCGCTGTGCTGGCCTCCTGATTAGCGCGTCCAAATGCACTTTTGGGTGCCGTCAGACAAAGCTATTTGTCCACCTTGTAGACGCTGCTGGTGTACGACCCGACCCTGATAAATTCCGCGTGATGCGCGAGTTTCCAGTCCCACGTTCCACGCAAGCAGTCCGCCGATTTTTAGGACTCTGTTCATATTTCCGATGTTTTGTCAGCAACTTCACGGAAATTGCTCAGCCTCTCACAGATCTCCTCAATAAGAACGTTGCTTTTTCCTGGCGTGAAGACCAATAACATTTCTTTGTGTCATTAATTTCTGCGCTCACATCGCCACCTGTGTTGGCTCATTTTGGCCCAGCCGCTCGAACGGAGCTTCGCACCGACGCAAGTGGACATGGCATAGGGGCAACACTCGTGCAAATGCAGAATGGCACAATCCGTGTCATAGCGTACGCTAGCCGCCTACTTTATCAGTCGGAAAGGAACTATTCAATTACTGAGTGAGATGAGGGTGCCTGGCTCTCATGTGAGCTATCGCATAATTTTGCCCGTATCTATATGGACGCACGTTCGCAGTCATCACAGACCAACATGCGCTCTGTTGGCTGTCAATCATTAAGGATCCTACAGGAAGACTCGGGTGATAGGCATTGCGATTGCAGGAGTACACGTTCTCTGTAGTGTACAAGTCTGGCAAGCTTCACAGCGATGCCGACTGCTTATCGTGACACCCTGTTGATCCACCCGACTCCTCTAAGTAGGAAGCTGATGCCAACGTCCTAGCCATAACAGCCCACGAACAATGCCGAGATCCATCACTGCTATTGATAATTGACCGTCTTCAGTTAGGCCATAAAGACCCTTCACTGAGCCTATTTCTTCTTCAAGACGTTATTCGAACAAAGAAGTCGCAACGAGGTTGCAACAAAAATGGCCGTACGGCAAGTCTGGCAAAAGCGGCACAGGCTTTCGCGCAATCAGAGCACGGGGCTTTTAGGGGCGAAGCTCCTTAGGCCGTGGGCTGTGCGTCCCCTGTAGCCTGTATGTAGCCACCTCTAGTTTAGTTCTTGCAGTGTTCACTAGATGGCGGTACCGTCTCCTGTATGTAGCCACCTCTCGTTTAGTTCTTGTAGTGTT
The DNA here is from genome assembly GCF_043290135.1 of Rhipicephalus microplus. Taxonomy (NCBI): domain Eukaryota; kingdom Metazoa; phylum Arthropoda; class Arachnida; order Ixodida; family Ixodidae; genus Rhipicephalus; species Rhipicephalus microplus. The sequence goes on along the minus strand of NW_027464588.1, from coordinate 31,469,797 downwards.
TACTAGATGGTAGTACTTGTAGCTGATGATGAAAAGATGCAAGATGTTATAAACTAGAAAGCGGTACTTGTAGTTGATGAAAGACGCGAGATCTTATAAAATAGGAATGATGTCACATATGGCGCGTGTCATTGATTGAAGGCAATCGTTCGATTTAGTGCGGCGACGTACGCTAGGGGGAGCGATGTAATAAAATCAAGTGGGCAAAATGTACAGCGGATTCATGGTTTACCAGGTTTACCTCCGGAGCTTCGCCCACTCATCATCATTACTTCGTGGATATGGCGGAATTTTTTGTTGTCTTCCGAAGGCGTATACGCGTTGGTGCGTATGCTCCACTACAATACCCCCGGGGTGAAGAGTAGCCATCCTGGCGACTCAAGGAGTAGGCACAATGAGGGGGTCGTAGTAGGGCTTGAGACGGTCGACGTGTACGGTATCGCGTTCTCGACGGCACAAAACTAGTGATTGTGTTAGTGGCTCGATGATGTAATTCACCAGGGAGGTCGCGTCAATGACACGGTACGGACCATGGTATTGGGCCAGAAGTTTAAAAGACAGGCCGGGAATGTGCGGGGGCAACCAAAGCCACACAAGAGAGCCAGCACGAAACGTAGGAGCTACGTGATGAACGTCGTCTTGTCGGGTCTTTTGTAGACCTTAAGCCTCACTTGTCAGAGACCGAGCCAATTGACGGCAGTCTTCAGCGTATCTGGTGGCTTCCGAAAGCGGGGAGCACTCATATGCATCAGGGCAGTACGGGAATATAGTGTCGAGTGGGTGGGAAGGTTGGCGGCCACACAACAGAAAGAACGGGGAAAAACCGGTAGTCGCTTGCGTCGCGGTGTTATGAGCAAAGATAACAAAAGGTAATACAGCGTCCCAGTTAGTGTGGTCGGAGGAGTACATCCGCAGCATGTCGCCAAGTGTGCGGTTGAAGCGCTCAGTGAGCCCATCTGTCTGTGGATGGTATGCGGTAGATTTCCGGTGGATGATGTTGCATTCAGCGAGGATAGCTTGGACGACCTCCGACAGGAACATTTGACCCCTATCACTGAGTAATACCCGCGGAGCACCATGGCGTAGAATGAAGCTGCGGAGAATGAAGAGTTCAACTTCGTGGGCGGTCGCTGCTGGTAGAGCTGCAGTCTCAGCGTAGCGTGTCAGATGATCGACGCTGACAATAATCCACCGGTTTCCAGAGCAACTATAAGGGAGGGAGCCATAGAGGTCGATACCCACGTGGTCGAATGGGCGAGCCGGGCACGGGAACGGCTGTAACATGCCAGTAAGGTGCCGTGGAGGTGTCTTGTTCTGTTGGCAAATGGTGCAAGCCTGAACGTATTTCTGCACAAAGCGATACATTCCTCGCCAGTTTTATCGTTGGCGCAGCCTTTCGTGCGTTTTTAAGACACCTGCGTGAGCGCTTTGGGGATCTGCATAGATATTTATGCAGATGTCAGAGCGCATATGAGTTGGGGCAGCTAGGAGCCACTTCCGACCACCAGGCGTGTAGTTGCGGCGGTACAGAATGTTGTCTCGTAAGCAAAAGTGGGCTGCTTGCCGGCGTAGTTCTCTCCTGGAAGAGGCTGCTCCGAGAGCATGTCAGTGGTATCAAGTGGTGACAAGGTGGTAAAAAGGGATGACAGGGAAGCCACATCTGGTGTTAATGGCGATCGGGAAAGTGCATCGGCATCCGCATGCTTGCGACCAGAATGATATACGACACGGATGTTGTATTCCTGAAATCGAAGTGCCCAACACCCAAGGCGTCCGGATGGGTCTTTCATGGTGGACAGCCAACATAGAGCGTGGTGGTATGTGACCACGTCGAAAGGATGGCCGTAAAGGTACGGGCGAAACTTCGTCAGCGCCCAGATTATGGCCAAACACTCCTTCTCTGTCACGGAGTAATTCAATTCAGCCTTCTTGAAAGCACGACTTGCATAAACAACTACGTATTCGGTTCGGGCGCACTTCCTTTGTGACAAAACTGCACCAAGACCAACGCCACTTGCATCGGTGTGAATTTTAGTGGCAGCAGTAAGGTGGTAGTGGCGAGGAATAGGTGGTGTGGTCAGCAGGCGGCGCAGCTGGCGAAATGCGTCGTCACATGCAGGTGACCTTTGCTGTTGGAAAGGAGACTCGTCAGAGGTGCGATGATGGACGCAATGTTGCGCACGAAGCGACGAAAGTAGGAGCAGAGACCAATAAAATTTCTTAGGGCCTTCAGTGATGTGGGCATTGGGAAGTCAGCGACAGCTCGAAGCTTATCGGGATCCAGAAAAACACCGTCTGTTGTGATGACATGTCCCAAGATGGTTAGTTTTTGTGCTGCGAAGTGGCACTTCTTGGTGTTAATGTGTAGGCCTGCAGACATTAGACACGTCAGATTCTCGTGGAGATGACCAAGTGGTGTCGGGAAATCAGCTGAAAAGACTACGATGTCATCCAGGTAGCACAAGCAAGTTTTCCACTTGTGGGTACGCAGGATGGTATCAATCATGCGCTCAAATGTCGCAGGTGCGTTGCAGAGCCCAAATAGCATGACTTTAAACTCATATAGGCCACCCGGTGTTACATAGGCGGTTTTAGGGCGATGACGTTCAGCCATTGGCACCATCCATTACCCAGAATGCAGATCCAATGATGTAGAGTGGTCGGCGCCTTGTACACAGTCAAGAGCACGGTCTATTCGTGGTAGCGGGTAGACATCTTCCTTCGTAATCTTGTTTAAGCGATGGTAGTCCACGCAAAATTGAACAGTGCCATCTTTTTTCTTTACCAGAACCACAGGTGATGACCAAGCGCTTCGAGAAGGCTGTATGACTCCACGTTTAAGCATGTCATCTACTTGCTCCGTAATGATGCGGCACTCTTCGGCGGAAACACGGTAGGGACGCCGTCGCAGAGGCGAATGTGAGCCGGTGTCAATAGTATGAGCGACAGTCGTGGTGCGGCCTAAAGCAGGTTCTTGAAAGTCGAAGGAAGAGCGAAACTTGTTAATTAGAGCAACAAGTTAGCGGCGATGCGAGGGGGGAAGGTCTGCGTCACTAGCATTGTCAAAGGCAAACGAGCTTGATGGCTCAGACGCATGAAAGATTGCGGCACTATGATATGGGGCTTCGTCGGGGAGAATAACATTTTTGAATTGCCACGTTCCCTTTCTCAAGTTTTGTTATCCCCCAAAACACTACACGATTCTCAGCACAAAACGCGTGTGCAGTTTTCGAGAAGCTTTCGGATTTTAGTAGATCATTTCGATGAGATCACGCCCACTCTGCAAACTGTACCGACTATTCTAGAACCGACGCCATCACCAGCGATAACGCTAGAACATTTTATGGCAAGAGTATAAATTCCGACGCACTTCGCCGCTTGTCAGTAGTTGATCGACGGCCGGCGCTCCGCCACTTACCTGGTGCCGGGATTCCCGCGACCAGGAACGCTGCCAGTCATCGACACCATCTCATTGAGCATCGCGCGGACCCCAGGACATCCCCCCGGCTCTGTCCAGGCCTTTATCATGACTCAACGCCCGGGCACCACAGCGCAAGCCGTGGGAGCCAGGGCCAGGACGAAAGTGCTATTGTTTTCGCAGCGCCACCACCGAAATCTCATTGCTTTGATTTCAACCCTCCAGAGGAGAGACCCGTCGACGACATCATAGATGCCCTCAATGCCGTAACCGGCCCAGCCGGTATCAAGGCCCTCCAGCACATGGGAGGAGCAAAGTTTGGCGCCGCAGCCGCAAACGTCCACGCATCCACCAAGCTGAAGAACCGGGGTGCCATTCTCTTTAACGGCGTATCAGTTCCACTAGCTAGCGTTGGTCCTGAAATAGTCCACGTCACAGTCTTCCGGATACCGCTGCGGGTAGGCGACGCAGCCCTAGCGACCGCTCTCTTCGCCTACAGCAACGTGCAACATATCCACGAGCCAGTGTTCAAGGGCCGCCTTGGGGTAGACACAGGTGTCCGTGTAGTGCGAGTGGAAATGTAGAGCCAAATACCGAACTTTCTGACAGTTCAAGGCTACAATGTCATGTGTGACTACCGGGGTGTCAAGAAAGTGTGCTCTAAATGCCGAAACGCTGGCAACATTGCCAAAGACTGTGCTACGCCCAGTTGTACGCGCTGCAACGTGTTTGGACATGCCACAGAGGGATGCGTAGAACCGTGCCGCAAGCGCTCGGACACCCATGCAACAGCCGACTGCGAACGTCCGAAGTCCATCGCAGTGGCTGCAGCAGTGGCAACCGAAAAACAAGCGTGTACCGACTTCAAGCCCGCGTAGCAAGATGATTATCTGGCGCTCGAGCCTGCAAGCGACACCAACACAAGCGGTACTGACGCCCATACTGAACCAGAAGACGCAGGAGACCGGCCTCCCCTGTCTGAGAAAGCCTCGTTAACCCCTCAAGACCTGTCCGAGATCAGCGACTTTTCGCCAGTCGCCTATGAAGACCACAGCTCATCCAAAGTGGAAGCCAGTGTGCCCGTACTTAGCAGAGACCACGAGGGCTACAGTTCCGACGTAGTTCGCGCCACCAGCAGCACCGAGGTGCCGAGAGCTTCGATAGGACCCGGCGCCCGTACAGCGGGACGTGCAGAAGCTCCGGTCATCGGCCCAGTCAAGACCACGACGGTGATTATGCCACTGATAACGCCGAGCGCCCGCGCCAGCAAATCCTCTGCCCAGACCCATAAACTAAGCCTGTCTAACCCTATTTACCAGATTACAGATGCGGCCGCTGGCGCGAGTGTCGGTGCCAGCCGTCAAGGTCGGTGCCAGCCTTCAAGCCACGAAACGTGCCCACCCACCAACCACAGAGTCTGATGGCTCTACAGACAGTAGAAAGCCCCAAAAACTCGCTAATGCTCTCACGACGTCTGCTCATTTCTCTCTTTAGTCATGTTCACTCGTTGAGCGCTCGCCCCACCCTCTGCAAGGGGTTTTGCTGAAGTTTGCGCGCACACTCCCTTTTCAAAATGGCTACGGTGTATTTTCTTTTCTTGAACGTCTAGGGTTTCAGACGCCAAGATAAGCAGAGAGAAGTGATGCACTTCGCAACGTCACGTCATGTCGATATCCTCTTCTTACAGGAATGTAACTTTAGAACCCCTTATGATGTGCAATCCTTTTGTTCGCATTTTGAAGTCGAAGCCTTTTTTTCGCTGACCGATTCAAACATGTGCGGAGTTGGAGTTGTTTTATTGACACCAGCGTTACGTCGAGGAGCACACTGTGTTTATGATTTTGACGGTCGCACAATATCAGTAGACTTTGTCCTTCACGGCAGACGAGTAAGGGAACTCGTAATATATGCCCCAGCTCAACGTGGGGGCACTGCCGACTTTTTCAATTCACTCGACTCATTTATGTTTGACAGCTGCCTCACGTTTTTAGTAGGGAATTTTAATTGTGTTGATGACACTGACAGAGATGCGTGCGGACGCAGAGAAAACAGACAATATAGCGGAGTTAGCGCATTGCGACCACTTATTCGCAACTTCAAGCTCAGGGATGCGTCTGTTGACACTCACGGAATTGACTTCGTTGCAACGTGGCAACGGAGCTCCAACATAACCAGGCTAGATCGCTACTATTTTCCTGAAGTGCTAGCCACGCATGTCCGAAGCTGCGAAGTCCTATATTTCCCACCGGACGCTACATGCATTACAGACCACTTTCCAGTGTCTGTACAACTTTTCTTTGAACAGTTTACTACCTTTAGAAATCATTAGAAACTGGACACCACACTCGTGCACGACCCGGAAAGCGTAGAATTACTGCGCACTGCACTAGAGCAAGCGTGCAATAGGCTGCTGGGACACATTGAAACACAGTTGGCGCGCCAAGCTTATCGAAGCGGGGCGCGAAAGGAAAGTGCGCCTGACGACAGAGATGAACGACACGCTACGAAAAGCGCGCATTGTACGCAGAGGCAAGACGCTGACGTTCGCAATGCACGACTATCTCGATCAGTTAAAGGCGCGGTACGAATTTTTGCTACGTCTTAGTTCGCGCACGGCTGCGCAGTCTTTTATCAACGGACAACCAGTTTCAGATGCAGCGGTTCTTCGAAGTGTTTGCAACGGCTCCTTGGGTAAACAAATGCATGTTTCTTTTATTCAGTTGCCGAACGGCGAACAGTCTACACGAGCAGAAGACATAATGAGGGTCTTTGAAACACATTTTTCGAATCTTTTCAGGGCGGAGAACACGAGCGACGTGAACTACACCACCTTAGTTAGCGAGTTCTGCGCGGGAATTTCCCGCGTACCGGAGGAGCTCTGCGATGGTCTGTGCAGCCCAGTGACGCTGGGTGAATTACGCTTTGTGCTTCAGCACATGAAGGCAACCACCGCCGCCGGCCCTGACAAGATACCTTTGAGTTTCTACAAAACCTTCCTTGAAACAATATGAGTCCACCTTTTAACAATGCTAAAGGGGCTTCTTGCTGACGGAATCAGACCTACGTTTCGAGAGAGCAGAGTTATACTCTTACTTAAAAGCGAGGGAGAGCCGTCCGATCCAAGGGCGTGGAGGCCCATTTCCCTACCTAACTCGGATTATAAGATATTGACAGCCATCCTTGCAAACCGCATAACTACCATTTTACCGGAAATATCAAGCGACATAGAAACATGCTGTGTCCCAGGTCGTACGAACTTTTCCTCGCTTGCGCTGACTCGCGATCTTTTCACGTACGCTACAAGAACACAAATATCTGGCATTTTTGTTTCCTTGGATCAGGAAAAAAACTTTTGATCGCGTAGAATGGAACTATCTCTTCGCTGTGCCTGAGTGTTATGGCTTCCCAGCACATTTAACCGACATCCTCCGCTTACTCTACACAGACTTAGAAATGTCATTAGTAGTGAATGGCTATACATCTGAACCTATTGCAATAAGTAGGGGCATTCGACACGGCTGTCCCCTCTCCGCAATCCTCTTTGTATTATGCATAGATCCATTATTGAAAGAAATCTAGAACTGCACTTCGATACACGGTTTTCCTCTCCCAGGCTTCGGCGAAGTGAAAGCAGCGGCATACGCCGATGATATCTCACTGTTTATTCAGAACATAGATAGCTACAGAGCCTTTCTGCGAGTATTCCACACGTATAGTTACCTGTCGGGAGCACGTCTTAATCCCGGAAAAAGCAAGGCATTGTGATTTGGAATGCACATTGAAGAGTTCCCTGATGGCGTCCAAATCGTCCAAGGCGTTAATGTCTTAGGTGTAACTTTCCTCTCGACTGGCGAGGTAGCCCGCATCACATGGAAAGAAATCCGACACAAATAGGCAGACACATCAAAGTTGCCAGAACGTTCCAACTACCTTTTACTGAAAGACCCTATATAAATAAATCCAGCATAACAGCGCCACTGTTTTATGTAGCCATAATTGCTCGACCACCTCGTCGGGTTCTGCTGAGAGTGGCTACTGCGTGCGGCTCTTTTATTGGAGATGGCCACGCCGAAGCTGTTTCTAGAGCCTTGGTCCGCCTACCAGTAAAACTGGGGGGCTGAGTGTACCCAACCTTGATGTATTGTGCCGCATGTTGTCTCTCAAAAACACCTGGGCACTCTTAGAGAACTCATCGTATCCAGGCAGGCAACTCCTAGTGTATCTGCTAGGAACCTCTGGAAGTTTTTTCGGTTTAGTAAACGACACGGCACCAGCTTCCTAACAGCCACCGGTGTATTGCACACATTTTATAAAATCTTTGCAACAATGGCGAAACAGTTTTCCAGTTCAAGAACTTAAGGAAATGCCCCCCACCGATATGAGCGAAATAATAGCTTTTAAAAGCCTATCTGAAGAACAACGCCGGAAATGCCGGGCGAAAAGAAGTTGAACTTTCACAAACACGTGTCTCCCCTCCGAGGTCCGTGACCTAAACTGGCTCAGGGAATTGGAGGCTTTACACACGGCCAACCGCCTTGCGGCGTGGGGCGTGGCACCCTCCACCACATGCCTGCAATGCGGTCGCGTCAAAACACTTAACCATGTCTTTCATAAATGTATAGTAGCACGCACTTTTTGGCGCATGGTTACCACAATGTTCCAAACAAGTATGCAGTGGAAGTCTAGCCACAGGGATAACTTTGTTGTACTCTTAATGGCTATCGAAGCCTTCGTCCTATGGAAACGAAGGGGACTGGCCCGTCTGAGGGGACGCCCCCAGAGAGCCATGTTTCCCCTTCTACATCGGCTAAGAAACATAATGCTCATGCGTCCTAACACAGAACTAGTCATGCTGGGAGAGGAGGCTTTCATGCGACGTTGGTCTACGCGATTTTTGATCGTGAAAAACAACAGAGTGTCTAAGCCTTTCCTTCCCTATTGAGGAGGTGGGCTAGAGCTTGTACCACTGTGACATTACAGTGTGTATTTTTCTTTTCTTCCTTAGAAACATCTCCTTTTGTGCAGTATTGTTTTTGAGCATGAGAGCAAATTGTCCTCACAAGTGAATGCAAAACATCACCCTTCACTGTGAATGTCCTCCCCTTCTTTGTTCATATAGCCTTACTGTTTATTAAACTTTAATCATCTCGATGGCAAGAATGTCCTGTCTTTTTTGTACAAATTTTGCATTGTACGTCACTGCAACACTACAAGTTCTTTCGCTGAATATAACAGCTTGCATTGTACACACGCATTGTTCACCATTGTCCATTTTTATGTGTGCACATAGGCTGTGTATGATATATCAGGAAATAAAATTCCCTTAAACCAGGACTGCTACTGTAATCGTACTTTTCAGTTACCGGGCACCGGTTTGCCCAAATAAACAGTTCAATTCCAATACAAAGTCTTCTGTCTTCGGCCACTTCACGACCCCGTGACTTCTGGTGGATGTGCTGTTTCTTCAATGTACCGGACGCCTCCTTCAAGCGGCGACCCCAGGCCAAGCGTCAAAGAAGGCACAGACACTAACCCTGAATAGCGAACAAGCCGCAGGCAGAGAGGACTACAACCAGAGTACAGGCCTCTTCCTTAAGCAGCCAGGCACACTCAGATCCCGACATCCACTACTGCAACCATGACCGCCCCCGTGCAGCCTTCACCACTCCTGCTCCGGCAACCCAAAGAGCCGCCAACTTTCCGCGGTTCGCCGCTGGAAGACCCGGAAAGCTGGATCAAAAGGTTCGACCGCGTCGACGCCTTCAATGACTGGACAGACGATGACAAGCTCCGGCATCTGTATTTCGCCTTAGAAGATGCTGCTCGTACCTGATTCGAGAATCAAGAGCGAAGCCTTACAACGTGGGACGTCTTTCGTGCCAGGTTTCTCACCACTTTCGCAAGTATTATGCGCAAGAAGAAGGCTGCAGCTCTTCTTGAAACCCGCATGCAGATGCCAAACAAAAACGTGGCGCTATTCACTGAATATATGATTAAACTTTTCCGCCACGCTGACTCCGACATCTCCGTGGAGAAGAAGGTCCATCTGCTCATGCAAGGAGTAAAGCAGTAACTCTTTGCCTGGCTGATCAGAAGCCCGCCTAAGACGGTCGCCGAATTCATTTCAGAAGCGTGTACGATAGAGAAGACGCTCGAGAGGCGCACGCGGCAATATAACCGTAGCTTCTCGCCTACCAGCTACGCCGGCATTCAAGCGCCAATAAGTCTGCCTGAGTAGAGCTGAATACTGGCTGCGGAGAACACGAGGATAGGACAGGTGAGCTTTTGAAAATCAAGAGCACACCTGCTTATGCTGACAAATATGCCTTGTTCAGATGTTGGATTACAGAATTCAGATGTGAACTGTGCTCCTCTGATGAACTAGCGATGAGTAGGTAATTGAGGCAAACAATGCAGAATTCAAGGCTGGGGAAAATGCTGAAGTGTATGTCTGGAATCCGTCATGCCACATGGAATATGCAGAAAATCAGACACGATGAACGGTGTCACTATCAGTATGTTATTTGAAATCTACACATCTTCCAAAAGGATTTAATGGTTATACCACATGAGGCCAATTTCGGAGGAAATTGCTGTATCATATATCTGTGACATAATATACGAATGTGAGGTGCTGGGTTGAAACAGCTAGGCTCAGTTGACTGTTGGTGCTATGCCGTCAGCATCCTGATTTAGACTCCAGCACTATTCGCGGAACACAGTAACACCAACACACAGTACACATTGAGCTGAGTGAAGTCTGCAAAATCTCTAAATATATGCGTAATTTGGTATGGCTGCCTCAAAAATTCTTTTGATTTGCAGCCCAATTGAGATAGTGCTTCTAATGTATTGTATTTATTACATCAATTTCATGGTTAAGATGCCGTATGCATAATTATTTCTTTTTTGTTTCTCTGTCATCAGAGCCTTGAAACTAGAGCTCTTTCTCAAGAACCATCTCATGCAGTTGTGGTGACTCCGCGGTTGAATGTATAAAACAGTGATGATGTAGTGTGCTATAATATTGTTGCAACAAAAATGGCAGCATATCCACGGAGTGAATGATGGAGAGTGGGGCGAAGCATTCGTCCGTCCATGCGTCCGTCTGTGTGACCGTCCATGCGTCTGTTTGTGCACCCGTCCCTGCGTTCTTTCGTGCATCCACCCCTGCGTCCGTTCATGCGTCCATCCATGCATCTGTTTGTGTGTCCGTTCGTTCATCTATTCAACACTCCAAGTCCCACCATCTCGCATCTTTTTATCATATATTCCCCATATAGAAGCACCGCCATCCAGCGGACATTCCAAGGACTAAACGAGAGGTGGCACACGCACACTTTCTTACGGCCTGCGCTTTGGGTCCACTTCCCACCTTTAACCACCTCGAGTTCATGGTATATTCTAGTTCACTGTATTCATGGAACTGCGACCAAACGCTCGCTAAACCTTTCGAAAACCAAGGAGGTTACGCCCAGCGAGTATAACGTAGCAACCTTTCCCTGTCAGATAGGGCTCAATTTACATGCCAATGGCTGCTAATGAGAAATGAGAGACAGGAGAATTCGGCTTTTACTTTCTTACGGCTTGCGCTTCGTATCCACTTCTCATTTTTAACCACCTTGAGTTCATTCATGGTATATACAAGTTCATTGTATTCATGGCACTGCGGCTCAACGCTCGCTAAACCTTTCTAAAGCTAAGGAGGTTACATCCAGCGAGTATAATGTAGCATCCTTTTCTTGTCCGATAGTGCTCAATGTACATGCCAATGGCTGCTAATGGGGATCGCAGCGTGCGCGTTGACTAAAAGCCGAATGCTCATGTCTCTCATTCCCCATTAGCAGCCATTGGCATGTACATTGAGCACTATTTTTTATTGCTAAACAACGCACAGAAGAAATCTCTCACTGGCACCACCTTGGAGGTCAAGTGTTATACCTATTCCGGGTATGTGCCACTGGTGGTTACATACGAGGGACGCCCAAGCCACGCCATAAGGAGCTTCGCCCCTAAAAGAAGCCGGTACAGTTGCTATGCCTTAAAACACAAGCAATAGTTCGACTGATCGCTTGGCACTGATGTAGAGCTTTCCTTAGCGGTTAAGCTGTCAAAAGTGTTAAAAATTAGCGCTCGTGTTGCGCACACTTTACCATAGTCCTCGTTATTTTTGCGATGTTTTCTTATACGCTCGCCGGTAGCATAATCTGGTAGTTTTCCAAAGTGTATACATGTAATGTTGTTAGGACTAAGTTAATAGCAGACAGGCGTAGGTGGACTGGTATGGATTAGCACATTTCTTACTAATAAAGCATGCACGTGTATACGCTTAGTTGTAGTATTTTGAATTGTGTTCACGCGGTCTTGTGTATGTTGCAATCAGAGGGAGCTGTACCTGAGATTAAAAGTAAACACACATGTGACCATGCTGGGTCACGTTTTCAAGGGCGAAGCCAGTGTTTGTTTCTTGGTGAAGCGTCAAACCCACGGGGTGGCTGAACCGGTATTATTGTATTGAATTGTATAGTTTAAACCCAACCTTGTGGCAACGCCTAGCACTTTATACTACTACTTAATTTAATTAGGACAAAAATTGTGCGCTTCTTCGGCTCTTTACGGCCGTCGTTCTCGCTTGGTATTTACGCATCATTCTCGCACGCACAACCGTGGCTATTCACGCATGTTGAGTTCAAGCCTACTGCAGCTGCATACTGCAGCTGCATACCTACTGCGTACCTACATCATACCTATTGCAGCTGCATACTGCAGCTGCATGTTGAGTTCAAGCCTACTGCAGCTGGAATTCCGACGTGATGAAATGAAATACATGCTGCGATTGGCTCAGCTGATGCTGCGAAGATCACCTGATTTTTTTGCCGATTCTTTCAAACGGTGTCTTTTGATCGTGATCAGACTCCACATGTTGTGTTTGGCGCAGAATCACGCAAACGTTTGGCGAAAACGTTAGCTAAATCACGGCCCGAGAGTTGGAAATTGCGATGCGCAGGTCGCGTCCGTCTGTGATAGGTGTCCCACCGCTATGATAGGTGTCCGTGTGACATACAGTGCAAGCTTAGCACAGTGGTAAGAAGTAGTAGGCTTGTTTCGTTGGTTATACAGACAGCTGGTGCTGTATAAAAGCTATCGATTGCATGCTACTTCATGAAAAAAACATTCGTTTCACAGTCTTTAGCGCCAACCACGACCGCGGTCGTGATATCAGCTTGCCAAGCTGAGCAACAGTGAATTTTGACATTTGCTGGTTGACTACACTACCGCTGCCTTTCTGAGTGCTAAATGCAGCTTTTGTTAAGGAGACTTGAAATCATTTCTTGTTTTGTTGTGAATAAATACTTCCCTGGCCATATTTCAGGCGAATTTGTCCGATTTCATCAAGGCATCCTCACCAAGAACTGGCAACACTGAATTTGTCATCCGGGTTCTGGGCAGAGAAAAGGAAATTTTAGCGGCCTCAGCAACGCCATCAACGAGCAAGACTACATTTGTGAGTATAAGCTACTGTTCTTCTGTACGAGTGCCTGCTTTTTCATACCTGTCACGTGCTCCTTGATCAACCACTCGCCGTAGTGTGCGAGTACTGGGCGAGTAAGTAGGACAAACAGTTGCGGCTAGTCACGTACGTGCGACCCGAAAGATTGATCTTTTTTCTTTCTATTCGAGGGTACAGAGTAGAGTACAGGGAATCTTTTATGGGCAATTTCTGTGAGCTTACCACAACATGATGGGAGCCTATGTCGTCTGCCTATGTCTTGGGTATCTTTTAGAAAAGTACCTGCCTGTCACCAATGCTAATTTTATGTGCCTGGGTGTCAAACTTGTGCAGTGGATCGGCAGCGTGAGCTGAATGGTGCATACACGCAGCACATGTCGCACCATTTGGTATAACAGCGCCTTTACGATGCACCTAAAACAAGGCCGACTACTGCAGTCTGCCGTGGTTTCAGCGTGGCCATTATGTGGAGCGTGGCCCATTGCAACTAGAGGTTGTTCTCTATGTGGGAGGTTAGTACGGTAGACAAGGCTTCTGTAACTTGCTAGCTACATTAGATATAATAATCAGTGACGTTTAAAAGCTTCGTGACATCAATACGAGTAAATAAAACTGGCATCAACATTTATGTCAGTTACTTCGCAGCAAAGAAAGTTGTGGTGGTGATTATGCTGCTACTAGCGGGGTTAGCTTGGCAGACAACAAAAGGAGGTTTGAGTAACGTTTTTGTTTTTTCTTGCTTTACAAGCCCAACAATATCTTTAAGTTTGTTTTAGAAATTCACTCGTGGCAAGTTATAAACAATATATGCAACTTCAAGTAATAATACCTCTGAATACCTATGTTTGCCTTGTCTGTTAGCTTCGTGTGGTTTTATTAATCTGAAAGCACCCAATTCCTCATCGAGTGATGCTGCTTCTGCGCACAAATGTGCCAAACTAAGTGTTTTGCACCATACTAATAAAATCAGTGTAGATTATGCCAAGCTGCACCTGAGTCCCTTGTTTGACAGTGTGTATCAGTGAAAATAGCATTGCTGGTTTAAACAGTTGCCGCTTCATTTCGAGGCCACCAATCTCACAACCATACACGAAGGATTATTTTAATACCTGAACAGTGCTGGCACGCAATATGTGCTATACTGCATGCAGCCAGAAACCAGACGCAATATTCAACCACCCAGAGGTGGAAATTCACTTGCGATGAAGAAGTCGTGCTCAAGTGCACAACAACCATAAAGCCGTTAAAATCTTTTGAAACGGTGCTGTAATAGCGTAGTTAAGTGTGTTTGATTATCTAAGCACAGTAATCACTCCTTTCATTCTTCTTTGCACTACCGACCATTGGTACCTCTCCTGAGGCTGCTTTGCCTTCTTGCCGAACACATCTCCCAATCTTGCACAGCATACGTCATCGATGACATATTGCTCCAAACACTGTCTTGTTACGGTTGCCGCGACTCCGCCCTCTGTCAACTGTGTGCTTGTTGGCGAATCACCGTTGCTGTGCCAGCCGGTGCTTATACGAATAGTGTCGGTAGGAACCCTGTCCTACGGACCACAGTACACGATTTTCAAGCATATGCATGCATGCGGGCATCACGACAAACGACGATTGACATGGACAGCTTCATGCAGGCTAACAGGAAGTCATAGGTGCTTGCTTGATCAATTGCAGCATATTTATTCTGCACGTCAGATTCAACTTCTTGATATCACGTGCCAGCACAAAAGGCATGGGGGGATTGTTTCTTGGAATGTGTGGTGCGCTGGCGGCTTGTTGCACTGCCACGTGGGAATTATTGATCATGCAGCATTTTGCAAATAATGCACGTGTTTACATTAAACGTTTGAAAAACATATAGGAGGTAGTTTAGGAGCCTTTTAAATGGACCGGAGCTGTCGCAGCATTTTAAAATAAGGATTGCTTTAGTTATTTGCTATTCATGAGGAACAATGCAGGGCGGCTGAGATGAGGCGATATGGACACACAGCTGGGGGCTAAGGAAGCTCTGTTACACAATTGCAAAGCGTAACTTACTAGAAACGGCATATGTTGACGTGGGGGTTAATTTGTAAGTGCTGTGTTAAGAATGGGAGGAGCCAGAATGAAAGAACAAGAGAGATCAAAAATCTTACAGGCAAGCTAAGAGAATTCGGAAATGGTTTCAACACATGTAAAAATATAAAACGAATACAGCACATCATCAATATTGGCACGTGTTGTTTTTCAAAGCTTGATATTGCAGACTGAGATGACTTCAGCCATTGATTTACGTCTTGCGTAGACGCTAGGTAGTGTTGCAACTCGGAGGAGTCATTTTGTTGTGATTTTCGCAGCAGGATTATCATAAGTGAGGTGCAAAACAGGCTAATTCAATTCTTTGGGCTCAAGAGCTTCATTTCAATTGAATCTATGTTGTTCGGATGCCATTTTTTCTCCATTTTATTGACGCAATGCGGTCTCCACACATTCTATGCACCTTCTATGGCTATTCTCATGTCTTGACCATGAGAATAGCCTTGAGCAAGCTAGTGTGACTCCATTTCATTCTTATGTTTCATGTCTGCCCTGTTCTAGATAGAAGACTTACAAAATAGCCCCTCCGATTTATCGCACATCTTGCTTGAAACGAATCTTTTTACTCTCTTTACTTTTCAAACAAATAATGCTTTGCTGGTGTAGTCATCAACGTATGCTTTATATAGCATTAACACACAAGTAAATTTTTTAAAATGTTTAGTCTTCTGTGCGTGAAAAAGAAAAATGAAAAGCGTATCCATAAAGTAGGTGACGATTAGCTGGTATTTCATAGCATTCCCTTTTGGGGGGGGGGGGGAAAGGAGCATGTGCTTGTAATCAGCACAGTAGGTGTAAAATATTTGTGTTCACGTCATCACTTTCGGGGCTTATTTGCACCTAACAATTTCTAACCGTTTGCAGCAGGGCAGTTGTGTATCGCCTATTGAACATTTGAACATTTGCGAAACCACCTTTGTGCGTAAAGAGTGGGAGCGCACCCACATTTAAGGGTAACATATTTGCCAGAAGAGCAGTTTTTTTTCCGTTTTGAACAGTGTTGGCACACTTGAGACATCTAATAACATTTTACGGCACACAAAGGCGGAGACAATACTTTTTATGAAGGAGAATCACCATTTGGAATGACATATTTGCTCTTCGTGGGGTATAAAAATGATAATAACTGGGGGAGGGTCACAGCATTTGGTTTGCCCTTATGAAATTGGCCGCCCCCTTTGAAAGAGCACATGCAATGATTGAAAAATACACATAGTGAAGCAATACGCGTGCACACCCAATCACCAAATGTTATAATATTAAACCACACAATAAACAAATAACAATAAGTTACATGTTCGAGCACAACCAGTCCATAAGATGAGAATCGATGACAAGTAGAAGCTACGTGGCTAATATGTAATTGTTATCGCAATGTAATCGACAAAGTAATGCTGAAAAGAGCAGCAGAGGCAAGCATGAGTAGCCGTGAGGCAGCTTTGAAGCTCGTGCACAAGGCCGGTTTATTTGTGCCTGCATTCACACGGCGCAAAAACTGTTTCATTCTGGCATGGCATGAAAGAGCGTGCTGTGATGAGTGCTTATTGTGTCCAACATCAGGATAGAACGGCGAATATAAACGGGCATTTAATTGTTAGCAGCAAAATGAGAAACAGATCTGGCCCTTTCGTCAGCCACGAGGAAGTCAAATAACAAAGAGGTAAATTTCCTGCAAATATTTTTTAGCATCCCAGTTTCCACAGTCTGAGCAACATGGCACACGAAAATTTGTTAACACTGGCACCCCTCTCTGCCTCCACACGTTATTATAGACATTCTGTGCCCGCACAGGTGGAGCGCGCCCAGCCTTCAACATTGCAGGAGTGCCCTCGGTGTGTGCTAGATGGCAGCAGATTCTACATAAGGTCTGTACAACGCTGTCGGGTGTTTCAAGAACACACCAGTTTTCTAAGTATTTATATCTTTGACCTAGCAAGTGTTGTCGTCCTGCCATGATAACATAGAATTCCTTTTTTCTTGTGCTGTAGACTTGTGGGTTGCTTCCCAAGGCTTGTTTAGAGCACTGTGTCGGCTATCGCTTGAACACCAGTGCTAGTACATAGTGGCAAGTTTCGAAATGTCTCGTAAGTGCTCTCTATTCATAGAAACCAGAAAAGCTGAATTCTTAAAGTGACGCTTCCCTCAAGGGCTGAGCTCCTGGTAGTCACTTGCTCTTTAAAGCAGAGCATTTTTAGCGATATAAAAGCAACTTAACCATATCTGTCTGTCAGTCGGTCTGTGTGGTATCTACCTGATCGATCAAGTTAATCTAGCCTATCAAGTTTGCGCGCTCTTTGATCGTCTTCTTAACTTGACACCTTAGGTCAGCAACTCACTTATTAGTTGACTTAGTCGAGACTCGCTAATACTCAAATTAGGCCTCGTGCTTGAGTGAGTAAGGGTTAGTAATATTTTTGCGAACTTGAGGCCGAGCGAGTCTGGTTTAAGAAAATTTTGGTGGGTCAGAATAAGCCCCAGGCTTGAAGTATGTATAGGCGAGTGAGAGTGAGCTCTAATGTTTTGCCAAATAATGTTTGACATGAACCAAAACTTGCATGACAAGACAGAGTTTGTTATGAAAGGGTTTCATTCAGCAATTCACTGACATTTGGTTTCTATAATATACAAGATGTTTATTTACTCTACTTACAAATGCGTTAGAGAGCCAAGAATCTATGGTTTACTGTTTTTAAAAGTCCCTTGTCATTGTCTTTTCGACCACTGATTCACCCTGCACCAACCACTCTTGTCTTCCTCTATTGATTGCTGCACCGTCCAGTCTACCAAGGGTCGGCCATGCAGTTTCTCTAACATATTGCGCGCGAGTGCTGCAATCGCTGTGATGTGCAGGGTTGGGTCACGTGATCTCGCCTCGCACTGGCAAAGGAAAGGTGGCAGTTGCATGTGTTATTTTACCGTGATTTTGCAGTTTCTTCATTTTCGAACAGCGTTGTTTTGCTCTGGCTTCAAGTGTGCAGACTTCTGCAGACTACACAATCCGGAAAGACAGCAAAAGTTACCGGCGGCATGCTACAGTGCGCTATATACGTCAGGGTACTCGCACGGTGGTTTGCAGAACCACTGTCACCTCTCTCTTTTTGTGTTGTGGTTGTTATTCAACTATGGGGTTAACCTGAGCACCGACCATGAATGCTCACTTAAAAGCGGGACATTTAGGCTTTTGCCCGGCAGCCATGCTCACAACTAAAAATGAATGTGCGAAAAGTCCAATTATGAATATTTCAATATAAGATGTATATGTGTATCTCGGGGAAGTTGCTGTTATTGTCATTGCACTCAAGAATGTGCCCCGCTGTTGTTCGAATTGTCAGAGAGTCTACATATAGCCCGGCAGTCCCATTCTTTTCCCTTTATTTTGGTAATTTCACCTTATTCCAGTCTATTTCGTTGTTAGGTGCTTCTGTGTGTTCGGTCAGCACGTTGGACGAAACCTTCTTTCTTACATTATACATGTGCAGCTCCAGTTAGAGCTACTTCTCTCGCCAAGGTAACCTAACAGTAGCCTGTACCACTCCCACCCTCCTCTCTGGCTCTCCTTCTCTAGGTGTGTACTCGACCACACTGGTTCTATCCACCAGTAGCGAAGCCATGGAGTAGCACGCCAGGCCCGTGCCTCTGCCCTCCAAATATTTTCCTATGGTATATAGGGGCACAGAGAACAACGGTCTACTACATCTACTTGCCTTTCTGGGACCCATTCTAATCAAGGTGGTCCTCCCTTCAAAAAGAATTTCTGGCAACGCCTCCGCCATCTGCGACCTCAGCTCACAGGGTTCTTTGCATAAAGATTACGTCTGTGGGATGGGCCCATAGCCACAGTCACTTCTAGTCAATGCTGTTTTAATCTACAAATGAAAACTTGGTAAGCTCCGAAAACTTATTCATCTTGCAAAAGCTGCCGTGAAATATCGCAAAGTTTGTGAATAAAGCTTAAAAAACTGTGCATTCCCACTTTTATTGATAGGTCTGAGCCCCCCCTCCCCTCTTTTTTTGTTTTCCCGGCCACGGTCCTGGCGATGGACATCTATGGTACTGTCTCTGGGTCAACGAGTGCACGCCTTTGTTACTTCATCTGGTCGAACGCGCCTTCAAGGAAGAGCCGAAGTGATACCTAACCTCAAGGTGGAAAAAAATAACGTGGGAAGTTGGGGAAGGGGAGATGTAGTGATTAGAAAATTTCTTGGCTTGGGATTCTAACCCGTGCAGGGAATCCCGAATAGGCCACCTTTGCCATTTTACACTGGTGCTTTGCGAAATAGCGTACTGAGATTTGGAAAGGGCTGTTATCCCTAGTCACTGGACACTGCACATAATGTTCAATTACTCATGCGTTTGTACGCTGCCTAATTATGATTATGAGTGTAATCACTGATGTTTAATTGTGCTACTGGAAATATTTTGGAGCAGTGTATGACATTTCTTCCGTAAAAGCAAAGTAATTTTTCCACCAGTTTTTTTTGTTTTTTCACCACCTGTGCTATTCGGTTTCTGGAATCTCCCAAATTTCATAGTTGCAAGCTATGCAGATCCATATTTAAATTTTCAGAGTCTGTCAAATGATTTTACAGGCACAGCAAATGCTAATATTGACTTTATCATTGTTGGCTCAGTGGGGTGGTTCAAAATACCCTTTTCATTGAAATAGCAGTGCTCACGTGTACATTGCACAGTTTCGGTGATGTTGAAAGGTTTATACATATTTTCGTTTTTTAATGTAAGCCTTCTTTTTTGTACTGCTCAAAATTTGGTATCTAGTTATAAAAATTGCACACTTTTTTCCTGTAACCGGCTCAAAATTTACATTTTCGTGCTCCAAAAGTAATATTTTGCTGCTCCTAAAATGCTCCAATTTGTATTTTTGCTGTTGCAACCCTCATCTTGTTAAACCGTGGCTTTTAGTGACACTGTGTTCATGAGCAAACAAGTTTGATATTCGGATATTCTTTTCGCATTTCTTCTGGTGCCTCCGTAATCTGACATGCACCTACGAGTCTGACCAATATAACTGCTAACGCAAGACTAAGGAATCTTGTACAATACTCCTGTTACACAATGATTGGAGGAGCTTCGGCGTTTCTGACCACATTCCCTTTATTTTCGGTTTTGCCTTTGGCACCAAGCTTAACAAGTGTGCAAGTGCTGTCCAGCTTCTTGAGAGCCGTACATACCACTGCCGCATCCTATCTGGATGCGACACTCTGAATTGTGCGCCATCCTGTGAACAAGTCTACAAGTGCTGTATAGTTTCATTTACTGATTAGAACTTGTATCAATAAAGAAATTGAACGCAGGGCAGCAGGCTAAAGCGGCTCCCATGAGTTTTCTCGCCGACTTCGCATTTTCTGAAATGTTTGATCCATCTCGCCATCCTTTCGCAGGATCAATTGACCGCATAATTTGGAAACCCTTCTGTTGGAAACGTCTGGATCTGAGCATAAACACTACTCAATACCTTGTGCACATATGACTTGCACACAGGCTCCTGTACCAAAGATGCAGCCAATCCATCTCTCATCACTCTGGAATAAGCTATTGTATAAGGCAGAAGAGGCTGTTGCGACCTGGGCCTGTACTTTCAACACACATGCATTGGTAAGAAGTGAGACAGCTGTTCACACTGCGCATTTTTGATTCATTTTCATTTTTTTTGCATCAGGCTGGTCTAAAAGCATAGTAATCAAGAACATAGCACCGAACTGCTCTGAAACAGCCTCGAAAGCTAGTATTTTGACGCCGACCTCAGCTTCAGTGGGGAAAAAAGGGCGAGTTTGACTAACAAGACGCACACAATTGTGTTTTAGGGGCAAAGCTCCTTATAACGGCACCCGTTCCTCCCCCGTAGTATGTAACAAGTATAACATACTGACCTCCATGGTGGTGCCGGTGAGAGACTTCTTCTGTGCGTTGTTGAACAATAAAAAATAGGGCTCAATGTACATGTCAATGGCTGCTAATGGGGAATGAGAGACAGGAGCATTCGGCTTTTAGTTAACGCGCAGGCTGCGATCACCATTAGCAGCCATTGACATGTACATTGAGCACCATCTGACAAGAAATGGTTGCTGCGTTACACTCGCTGGGTGTAACTTCCTTAGCTTTAGAAAGGTTTAGCGAGCGTCGAGCGGCAGAGCCTTGAATACAATGAACTTGTATAAACCATGAATGAACTCGAGGTGGTTAAAAATGGGAAGTAGATATGAAGCGCAAGCTGTAAGAAAGTTAAAGCCGAATTCTCCGCCTCTCATTTCCCAATAGCAGCCATTGGCATGTACAATGAGCACTATCTGACTGAAAAAGTTTACTACGTCATACTCGCTGGGCGTCACCTCCTTGGTTTTCGAAAGGTTTAGCGAGCGTTAGGCAGCAGTGCCATGAATACAGTGAACTAGTATATACCATGAACTCGAGGTGGTTAAAGTTGGGAAGTGGACCCGAAGCGCAAGCCGTAAGAAAGTGTGCGTGTGCCACCTCTCGTTTAGTCCTTGGAATGTCCGCTGGATGGCGGTGCTTCTATATGGGTGAAATATATGATGAAAAGATGCGAGATGGTGGTACTTGGAGTGTTGAATAGATGGACGAACGGACACATAGACAGATGCATGGATGGACGCATGAACGGACGCAGGGGCGACTGCATGGACGAACGCAGGGACGGACGCACGAACAGACGCACGCACGGACGGGCTGATGGACGCATGGACTGTCACACTGACGGACGCATGGACGGACGGAAGCAAGAACGAATGGACAGATGAATTCTTCGCCCCACTCTCCATCATTCACTCCGTGGATATGCTGCCATTTTTTTCACTTTCCATCTTTCTGGTGAGAAAGGCTCCCATGGTGCCGCCATAATTTTTAAACTTTAGCAAATATGTGTGACTCCACAAAAATGTGCTGCCGTGCAACTGGCGTGCTGCTTCGACTAGCTAGGCTGTGGGCTCTAGTGCCACTGTGGGCTAGCGAAAACCACCGAGTTGGGTGGTAAGCATAGCGGGGTTGACTCTCCAGTTCTTTGTCGTGCATAGCACGTTCCTCCAGGCATTGTGGCTTTCATGTTGATGCTGCATGCGGTCACCTACGAGTATGTGTTGCTGTGAGCGAGTAACTGTAAACGTTGAGTCAATTTTTTCCAGCATCCGACGAGTCTCCCGGATTCTCTGGCAAGTGCACATGGGTTCTTAAACTGGGTCCCGTGAGCGGCAGAATGTGTGCAACGAAATCCCGGTTTACACCCATTAGCTACTAATTTATTTAGACAAGCGAGTTCTCATTGCATTTTGCATATAAAAAAGCCATCGAAAGTAAAATCCGCACATCAGTGTCTGCAGGTAGAGCGCAACACTTGGCTAAATGCGAAGCCGCGGTGACAAGACGAGTGTTTACACCATTGTAAACAATATTAACTGGCACCTTGGCGCTTTAATAATGACTCATTACGCATCGGCAATCACTTGGCATAGTTTTCATTAATGACGATTTGCCACTGCTTCATTTTGTAATCGAAACTCGCATCAGGGGCTTAAAGAAATGTCGCTGCATGCGTGCCGGCCCTGGACTACACGAGCTTTTGGCTTATCTCAAGCAGTGTTTTGGTCGGCAGCAGTGTGATTTCATTTTCTTTATATTCTTCTTTTTTGCAATAAACCTGCCTATCTATGATGAGCGGTTTGTTTGCGTGGATAGGGATTTTTTCCTCTGTGGTGCGCGAGCACTCTACGGGAGTCACAGAGCAGGGTGGGCAGCAATCGCAAGTCGATGTATTATTGGGAGTTCTCCACCAACGTTGATGATCTATAGAGATTGAAAAAATATAAAACTGGCCAACTTGTGCTGTAATAATAGCACATGGTTGCTCGTGTGGAGAGGCGTTATCAGTGTCACTCGCTTATCACTTAGTGACATAAGCACGTGCTTTACGAGATAGTCTGATATTAATGACGAGAATGTAATATAGCATAATATTAAAGCTTATTAGGCAGTGATCCATAAATAAGACTCGTTGGACTACGTATATGTAACACATCGGTATTATACTCGCCTTTACGGGAGCTCTGTGCAGACGAGCGTGACTGGAATCCTCAAAGTGCGTAAAGAATGCTTTCCCCGTATCCAGACATTCCGCCATATTTTTAAGGCTATATCAGTCTATAATATTGTTAAGAGCTGCCGTACTGGGATTCCTATACGGTTCACTGCTGGTCCGGTCAAGTGCAGAAAGCACAGATTTAAAGTCTTTCATTATTACAACCTGCCTGTCGGTATCGCAATATCTAGGGATTGGAAGAAATCAAATCTTTCGGATCGCACCTTAGGTGCATACACAGTATTTACGCGCCATTTATAAAAATGTACCAGGAATCGCATACTACGAACCTGATGATGATGATTATGTTTGATGTTTTATGGCGCAAGGGCCACTTCATGGCCAAAGAGCGCCTGTTCGTCTTACTAAAAATATGGACAATGATTGTGATAAGCGGCTGTATGAGGGCCTTAAAATTCCTCGCAGTAAGGCGGGTAAAAACATACAAGTAATAAAATCATGACCTTGCCGTGAAAGGTGTGTGTGGTGTGAATAGATGACAAAAGTTGGTGATAATAAAAGACGATGGTGGATATGTATGGCATTAGCACAAGTGCCTCACTCGTTCATACCCTTGTGTCCAAGGGCCGTGAGGCATGTGCTTTCTTGTGTAGCCACCGCAGCAAAAACCTCTTTGGAGAGGTCATGCTACGGTATGCCCGGGTATATGACATGAAAGCTGTGAGTTTCTTTTAAAAACGCTAACAATAATTTATGACTAAAAAGCGGTTCCCTACCGACAAACATTGCAGGGTGTAAAGGTATATGTTGTCGGTAGAGTAATGGAAAATGTTGTTTTCTTAGAGTTTCTAAGTGTTTACACTGAATTAACATGTGAAGGACGGTTAAGAATTCACCACATCTGTCACATAATGGTGGATTGCCACCAGACAACAGATATGTGTGTGTCGTGTATGTGTGTCCTATCCTGAGTCTCGTTAGTGTTACCTCTGTATGACGCGATTTTGATACGGGCCGCCAATGACCAAGGTGTGGCTTAATAATGTGTAGTTTGTTTTGTGTGTGTATTCCACTTGCTCTGCCAGTAGTCCCTGAGGTTTCGTTTGAGAGACGGCTTAAGATCGAGGGCCGGGATTGATATGGTTGTATGGGCAGTGCTTTTGTGGACGGATGCAGCGAGCTGATCCGCCCTCACGTTGCCTTGGATCTCACGGTGCCCTGGCACCCAGCACACTACAACATGTTGTTTGAGTGTGTAGAGTGTGAACAAAATGGAGTAAAGTGAGACAAGACCGGGTTTTTTTGTTTTTTAAGACTGTGCAGAGCCGTTACCAAACTGAGGGAGTCTGTATAAATTACTGCTTTTTGTATTTGTAATTGTTTGATGTGTTTAGCTGCCACAAGTATCGCGTAAGCTTCCGCTGTGAAGATACTTGTGCGTGGTTGTAGAGGGCCAGCGTCCGAAAAGGATGGGCCGACAGCAGCGTAGGACACAGAGGAGTTAGTCTTGGAGGCATCTGTGAAGAACTCAGGACGTGTGTATTTGTGTTGAAGTTCCAAAAAGTACGTTCGGATATGGGCAATAGGTGCATGTTTTGTAACTTCTAGGAAAGACACATCGCAGTCTATAGTCTGCCACTGCCACGGTGGCGGGTATGCTACAGGCGCCATTAACCTGTGTTCAAGTGACACTGCAGTTTCTTCAGCTAGACACTTCAGGCGAACTTAGAAGGGCTGCCTCATCGAAGGCCTGTTTCGAAACAGAGTTTAGCTCGACAAATCATTAATTGTAGAGTATGAGGGGTGCCCCTTGTCTGCTTTCACCTTAAGGAACTAAACAAAGGACATGTAAGTTCTCTGCAGATGAAGCGACCACTCATTTGACACAACATAAAGGCTTTCTACGGGGCTGGTGCGAAAAGCACCCGTAGAAAGGCGGATGCCTAAATGGTGCACTGGGTTCAGCATCTTCAAGACACTTTGAGTAGCAGACTGATAGACAACGGCCCCATAATCTAAGCGGGTGCGAATGAGGCTTCTATAGAGGTTCATGAGGCATTGCCTATCACTACCCCACGTAGTACGTGACAACACTTTTATAACATTCATGGCTTTTAAACATTTTGTTTTTAAATACTTGATGTACGGTACGAAGGTCAACTTGTTGTCCAAGATTAAGCCTAAAAATTTATGCTCGGCTTTGACGGACAGACGTTGCCCGTTCAGTCAAATGTCAGGTTCCGAGTGCATGCTTCTCTTTCGAGAGAACGAAACACACGTGCTTTTTTGTGGGTTAAGCCGAAATCTGTTTTCATCTGCCCATTTGGAGACCCTATTTAAACCCAGCTGAACCTGCCGCTCACACATGGCCAAGTTGCATGACTTGAAGCCAAGCTGAACGTCGTCGACACATGTACAATAGAACATATTGCGGGGAATGGACAAGTGCAAAGAATTCATTTTGATAATAAAAAGTGTGCAACTAAGCACGCCACCTTGTGGCACGCCTGTTTCCTGGACAAATGTTTGGGAGAGCACACTGCCCAGACGGACACGGAATGTCCGGTTTGACAGGTAACTTTCGATTATATGAAACATTCTTCCGCGCACACCAAGGTGGGAGAGGTCTCTTAGAATTCCGAAACGCCATGTTGTATCATACGCCTTTTCGATATTGAGGAACACAGAGAGAAAATATTGCCTATGGACGAAGGCGTCTCTGATCTGTGCCTCGATACGAACAAGGTGGTCTGTGGTGGATCTACTTTCACGAAACCCGCACTGAATTGGGTCGAGCAAATTGTTTGTTTCAAGGATATGTACAAATCGGCAGTTTATCATTTTTTCGAACACTTTGCACAAGCAGCTTGTAAGTGCATTAGGCCTATAACTTGAAGCTAAAGAAGGGTCCTTGCCCTCTTTCTAAATGGGAATAATAATATCCTCTTTCCAGGAGGTAGGGATAGTGCCAGAAAACCAGATAGCATTGTACAAACACAGTAGGGTTTTTCTTGTTTCGGCTGGTAGGTTTTTTAACATTTCATACACCACACGGTCAGAGCCTGGGGCAGAAGTACTGCAGGAGTTTAGGGATGTTCGGAGCTCCGCTAGACTGAAAGCTTGGTTATATGACTCGTATCTAGTGGATTTGTGTTCGAGTGTCTGCTTTTCTATTCTTGTTCTGTATTTTTTGAAAGTGTCCATATAGTGGGACGAGCTGGACACCCGTTCAAAATGTGCCCCGAGAAAGTTTGCCTGATCTTCCAAGGTATCACCTTGAGTGTTTACGAGTGGAAGTGTGTGTACTTGTTTCCCTGCTATCCTACCGACCACGTTCCAGACTTTGGCCTCTTGTGTGTATGAATTGATCCCTGACAAAAACTTCTGCCAGCTTTCTCTTCTGGCCTGCCGACACGTTCTCCTAGCTTGAGACTTTATTTTCTTAAAGGTGTCAAGATTTTCGGCTGTCGGTGAGTTCCGAAACAGCCTCCAAGCTCTGTTTTGCTGTTTGCGTGCGTTTCGGCATTCAAAGTTACACCATGGCACACGCCGTTTTCCAGGGTGTCCATTTGTTTGTGGGATGCATTTTGTTGCAGCATCAATCAAACACGCTGTGAAGAAGTTGACAGCAACATCAATGTTCAAAGTACATATGTCATTCCAACCTAGACGAGCGATGGTATAAAACTGTCTCAGTCGGCTCTGTTTATGAGCCACTTGAGAACACGTGGTGGACACTCAGTTACTGTATTTGTGCTCAAAACTACGGGGAAGTGGTCACTTCCGTACAGATTACTGACGACTTTCCACTGGAGTAGAGACACAAGGGATGGAGATACTATGCTTAGGTCTATGGAGGAGTAGGTGTTATTGGCGAGATTATAATAGGTTGGTTCTTTTCGGTTTAGGAGACACGCGCTCGACGAGAGAAGGAACAGTTCGATCAGTCGACCTCGCGCGTCATACCGAGAGTCACCCCATAGCCTGCTATGCGCTATAAAGTCTCCAAGGAGAACATAAGGTTCCGGAAGTTCATCAATTAAAGAGTGTAAATCACGTTTTTGCAGCTGATAGCTAGGAGGAATGTAAATCGTGCAGATTGTGATCAGTTTATCAAAAAGAACCGCTCGAACAGCCACTGCCTCAAGGGATGTTTGGAGTTGTAAGTGTGTGCATGCAATTCCTTGATTCACTATGATGGCAACACCTCCGGATGATATCATGGCATCATCACGGTCCTTTCGAAAAATAACGTATTTGCGAAGAAAGTTTGTGTGTTTTGAAATAAGGTGTGTTTCTTGTACACACAGCACTTTCGGTGAGTGTTCGTGTAGGAGCTCTTGGATGTCGTCAAGGTTTCTGAGAAGGCCCCTGACGTTCCATTGTATAATTTGAGTGTTCATGGTGAATGTAAAATAATGCTGTGTGTACGAAAAGCGAATGGCTGCTTAGACGGGGAGTTTGAGTTCACTTAACAGGGCGGTCACCAGGCCCTGTTATTTGCTTTTTTGTTTTCTTGGCGCGCTCCAAGGAGCCACGCCGCTCTTTCGGCACCAAGGGTGCCGACGTATCCATTGCCTCCTCGGAGGCACTGGATGCCCGCACGTGCGGGCTGTTAGTTCGAATTTTGGGCCTCACCTGGTGAGGGGAGGCCTTGAGACCCGAAGACTCTGGAGTCTCCGGTCTCTGTTTGGGAGTAGGCGGTGTAGCCTGGGCTACAGCCGCCTTGGGTGCAGGTGCCACAGCCGTCGGCTCGCTCTGCGCTGGCCGAAGGAGTGGCGAGGACTGGTGCGGCGTTGTCCCCTGACGCGCCGCATCAGCATATGTAGCGCCATAAAATGACGATACTCTTCGTCTTGCTTCCTTGAATGTGATATTTTCTTTAATTTTCAATGTGATGATTTCCTTTTCTTTTTTCCAAAATAAGCAAGACCGTGAGTATGCGGCATGATTTCCGCCACAGTTCACACAGTGTGATGGTTCTTCGCAATTGTCAGAATTGTGGCCTGACACTCCACATTGTGCACAAGTTTGGTGACCACGACAGCTTTGTGAGCCGTGGCCATACTTCTGGCATTTAAAACAACGACGTGGGTAAGGTATGTATGGTCTGATCGACGTCTTAGTGTACCCTGTTTGAATACTTTCTGGCAGATTACTGGAAGCGAGTGTGAGTATTAGGTGTTTTGTTGGTGTTACCTTGTTGTCTCTTTAAATGGTGATACTTTGTACATTGGTCACATTCTGACTCTTCCACCCCTTCAGAAGTTCCTCTTCAGTCAAGCCGAGCAAATCAGCATCAGATACTACTCCACGGGTTGTGTTCATGGATCTGTGTGGCGTTACAGTGATGGGAGTGTCACCAAAAGTTGAAAAACTCTGTACCTTTTCAAACTGTCCTTTTTCTCGAACTTCAAGGAGGAGGTCTTCGTTGGCCATTTTGGTAACTTTGTACCCGGCTCCTAGAGTTTCTGTGAGACATCTGGCTACTACAAAGGGGGATACAGTTCTGGCTTGGTTGCTGCTTATCTCACTATGTATAACATGAAAATGGGGGAAGTTTGCAGTTGACCGGTTGAAAAATCCTAAGTCTTCGGTGCGTACGCGCTTTAAGGCGGTACGATCACTTAATAATGAAAATGCTCTATGCATGCCAGTTTAATTTTCTTCAGAAGCGTTGGCGGCCACCCACTACGGAGCCCAACGAGGGGACGCTACAAGTTTGCGGGTGCTAAAACCTGCAGACGCCAGCCGTACAACGCTACTATAACCCAATGCGCCTAGACCAAGGTAGGCTATTTGCACAGGGTTAACCCTAGCCGCCAGGAAGTTTGGAAGTAAACGGAAGAGTGTAGAAGACAGGACAGATAAACAGTCAGAGATAAAGACGAAGATGTAGGGAGAGAGAGATAGTAAAAGGCGACTGCCGATTTCCCCTGGATGGGTCAGCCCAGGGGTGCCGTCTACGTGAAGCCGGGGCCAAAGGGGTGTGTTGCCTCTGCCGGGGGGCCTTAAAGGTCCAATCACCCAGCGTCGGCTAAACCCCCAGGATCCCCTTTTCCGCGGACACGGCAAAGCCACGCACGGCTAGGCGTGGGAGGGAGTAGAAACTCCCCCGTTAGCTCGGGTCCGTGGTGTCGCTACACACCAAACGCCTACTTGCGCAGGCGCCCCTGCGGGGTCGCATACTACAAACCTCCCTGATAAACTAGATGTACCAGATTCAATGACTAGCCCCTGTATCTGCCGGGCAAATAAAGCACAACCAGCTAAAAATTCAATGGCATGAGTTATACAAACACTGAACCGTGAGTTAAAGGGTCGCACCACGCTCCCAGTTTCTTGTTCACCTTGAACTTTTGTTCCCTCTACAGCTAAAACGTCGAGATCTCGCTCTACAACTAGTCGTTACACCTGATTATGTTTCTGCCAGGGAGACGCCACACGCTAGGTCAAGCAAAACGGGAAAAAACATTGGCAGATCCCACGTACAGTGGGAATCGATGGTATGCGAAGCACGAATAAGAAAGGTTGATATGTCACATTAAAATCAGCACAATTTTACGAGGTGAAACTAGGTTATGCCGTACATGACTTTCGTGTCATGATTATCATGTTTGGATGTGTTGTTTACCTTCGTCATCTATTTACGTCACGCGATACCAAACTTAGGAAATGTGGAGCTAGCGAAACTGCCTCGAACACACTATTAGCGTGGTATCGGGTCATGTTCTTACATTAAACGCGCGTCTTACACGCTTGTCAAGTTCTTACATGACACGCGTGTCAGGATCATCACATTTGCACCAGTCATGTGTTTCGTCATCCATTTACGCAATGTAACACTAATTTTGGTTTATGTGGAGCGAGAAAAATGGTCGTGACTGCTTCATGAGGGCCCAATATATTCCAATGTAGCGTACACACGCGCACACGCTGGGCACAGCTACACTACGTTTGCAAAACGCGAGCACTCTATAGTCTGACAGCAGGCGCGGCCAGCATCCGTCGGCGTGGCCGAAGG
Source organism: Rhipicephalus microplus (assembly GCF_043290135.1). Classification (NCBI taxonomy): domain Eukaryota; kingdom Metazoa; phylum Arthropoda; class Arachnida; order Ixodida; family Ixodidae; genus Rhipicephalus; species Rhipicephalus microplus. The sequence goes on along the minus strand of NW_027464588.1, from coordinate 31,439,697 downwards.
CAACCGGTGCAAAATTCCTCCCGATCCGTTACCCAGACAACACTGCGTCTCCCTCTTTTCGTGATGGAGGAAGGCTGGACGCGCTGAAACGCGCATGCGTCACAGCAACGGAGCGCGGTGCACGCCGGCGAGTATATGGCGAAACCGGCGCTTGGCGTCGCAACGCTTGTGGGACGCGATGAAATGAACGCCAACGAGCACGTGCAACGCGTCACGTCGAAATGTATTGTCGCCTTGACTACGGCATGTAGTCATGTTCTCACATGACAGGCATCTCATGATTACCATGTTTGCACCAGTCACATACCTTCGTCATTCATTAACGTCACGTTATACCAAATTCGGTATACACGAAACTTGCGAAATGACCGCGAGCGCATCATGAGTGTGGCATGTAGTCATGTTACATGACATGCATGTAGTGATTATCATATTTGGATGTGTTATATACCAGTGTCGTCCATCCGGGTCGCGTAATACCGAGCTTGTACAAGTGAAGCAAGCAAAATAGTCACGAGCGCTTCATGAGCGTATTATGTAGTCATGTTGTTACATGACACGCATCTCATGCTTATCATGTTTGCACCAGTCACATACCTGCATCATTGATTCACGTACTGTAATACCAAGTTTGGTAAATGTGACGCTAGCGAAATGGTCGCGAGCGCATCATGAGCGTGGCATGTAGTCATGTTGTGACATGACACGCATTTCATGATTTTCATGCTAGGGTCTGTCCCTTGTGTTCGCCTTGCATATATGCCATACCATACCAGTTTTGCAACATGGAATGTGAATGAAACGAACGCAAGAGCTGCAGGATAAAGAAGTGTAAATCACAACATTCATAACACACATGTCTTGGTTTTCATGTTATGAATAGTCAAATATGTTCTTCATACAGTCATGGTATGCCATACCAAGTTTGGTATCAATACCATTATCCAAACGGCTAGGAGAGCTAAAAGTCGTAGGCAGCAAGATAGATAGATAGATAGATAGATAGATAGATAGATAGATAGATAGATAGATACGCTCAAAGTCACTCAGTTCGCCAAGAAATGCTTCGCATTTAAAAGTTTTCCGGAGTCATGGTATGCGGTCGACTGAGAAAGGGAGCATGAGGCTCACCTCCACTACTCAGTGCCGCTGAGCCTGCCAGCCGGACGCCTAGTTCCCCATCCGTAGACGCCCCCTCGATGCCAACAAGGCGACGACGCCACCGGACGCCTGTCCGGCGGCATAGTAGGCCGCAGGCGAAACGCCAATCGACGCGATGGTAATGGTTTAGATGGTGGCTCTTCGACGCCAGTGTATCCTGTAACGCGGTTCTCTCCCACGTCCTGCCATGTCCGTTTGCCTGTTGTGCCGCTGGAATGGAATCACCTATCCATCCACTTGCGAATCCTCTCTGGTCACTTCCTCAATTACCTAACTTGCTTTTGATGTCGGCGTCGCTGTCACTAGCGGCGAGGCTACCGCAATGCCCATCACTATAGGCACCCGGCAGTGCAGTTTACGCGATCTGATAGTAGCGTGAGAACACAAAGCCTAACGAGTAGGCGCAGCAAAACAGAGTCATCCAATGCGTAGCCTAGCGAGTAGACGCAGGAATAGCTAACTTTCACGTGCATATCATTTTTTCTTTTAGTTGTGAGCAAGGGAGTCACGGCTGGTTATGTGAGCGCACAGGAAGCCTTCTTTAAAAACGTGCCAAAAAAGGCACTGACACTTCAGCGTGTCACTGTTCTCAGCGAGCATTCCATTTTCTTAGTATCCCTGATGGTCGGTACCAACAATGTTAAGGCGGCCCAAAGAGCTTCGTCGCGCCATATGGGCACTCCTGGGTGCCTGTACGCTCCTTTCCTGCTTCGGAAGTAAGGGAGACGCTAGCCGCGCGTCCCTCCGTGTGTTATGTGCTTGAAGGCCCCCGCATGCTACCACCGACCTCCTCAGCATTGGCCTCGTCCATGATGATCTCCAACACTCGCCGTTGTCCAGGCAGGTGCCGTAACACTGGTGTACGTTCGAGCACAGTCCGCGTCCTCGGGATCGTAGCGTCGGCACTGTCCGCACCCTGGTACACGACAATATCGGCCAATATGACCAATATTTCCACATTGCAGGCACAGTGGAGCTCTACCCAGGACGACCACGGGGGCTTGTTCAGCAGCAGATCCTAATTGATAGGGAATATCCCCAATGGTTATGCCACTTTTAAGCTTCAGAGTAACAGTTCTCGTTGTTGACTCCTTATTCGTGACGTCATTCGCATGCCATCGCTCACGAGTGATGTCTGTTACACGACCGTTCGGCAGAAACACCACCCTCACGTCTTCGTAGGCTGTTTGTACAGAAGCCAGTAGACATTGATGTGGAGATTCTTACTTGCCGTGTCAATGACGACACAACGCCGACTTTTCAGCTTAACGGCACTGCGTGCAAGAAGTCTTTTGTTCCCTTCATCGCTTCTGAAGGTTACCGTTCAAACGTGGTTCATCTGGTAGGCACCTAAGGCGACCACTTCAGGGAGCAGACGCAGGTGGTCCAACTTGCCTTTGAAGTCTTCCACTTGAAAATGTCTTGCTCGTACATCGCCTTGCATGACGGACGGACGGATGGAAGGACAAACTATATAAAACAAATTAAAAAAAAACCTGCAGGGTTACTGGCCTGGGCTCATGCTACCCCGACGTTTTGTGCTGTGAGGCTTAGCCTTTCCACCGCTGTCCGGGCCCGCTGGGTTGCCCGCGGTTGGTCGTGCAGATCTGAGCTAGTCAGCGCACTTAGCCAACGCTCCTCCAGAAGTTCCGATTTTATATTAACGGCGAAGCATTTCTTAGCAAACTTCGGCGACATTGGGCGTATCTATCTATCTATCTATCTATCTATCTATCTATCTATCTATCTATCTATCTATCTATCTATCTATCTATCTATCTATCTATCTATCTATCTATCTATCTATCTATCTATCTATATCTCTCAATTTATCTATCTATCTGTCTATCTATCTATCTATCTATCTATCTATCTATCTATCTATCTATCTATCTATATCTCTCTATTTATCTATCTATCTGTCTATCTATCTATCTATCTATCTATCTGCCGACGACTTTTGGCTCTCCTGGCCGTTTCGATAATGCTATCGATGCCACCCGTCAATTTAATTCACGAACAAAATTTCCAAAACTAGCAATAACTTTTTGTACGTCACTGTCACGGTCAAAAAAGACCTCTTGTCAACAAGCCTTTACAAAAAGCGTACAGACGGTCAAATGTACCTACATTTCAACAGCAGCCACCCAAAGCATTGCAAAACGGGTATTCCATATTCTCAGGCCTACCGGTACCGAAGAATATGAACCGATATGCGAGAATTTGACAGACATGCGGAACACCTAAAGCATTCCTTATTGAAAAAAAATTATCCGGAAGACATTATTGACAATGCCATACTACGTGCTCGCAACGTGAACAGGAGTGATATAACTAAGGGACCAAACAGAGTATCTACAACGACTTCCCAAATGAACCTTGTACTAACTTACTCCTCATCAGCGCCACGAATCAACATCATACTTTCCCACCATTTCAACATAATCAGGCAAAGCAAACGACTAACTTCTATTTTCGTGAAGCCACCTCACGTGGTGTACCGCAGGGTAAAAATCTGAAGGACATTCTTGTCAGAGCAAAAACAAACACCCCCAAAATTCAATCAGGGTGTCACTTCTGCGGAAAATCTCGATGCAAGGTATGCCCACAGATGGTCACAACACATGAATCCAAAGCGAACTTCTCGGATTTCAAATTCTGCATAACTGAAAGCCTTAATTGTGACTCCAGTGACGTAATAAACATGCTACATTGCAACATCTGTGGACAAGAATATAGCGGCCCAACAGACACGCCATTTCGGCTGCGGTTCAATAATTACCGGTACCACGCCACTTCACTGCCGAAGCTACCTTTATCTAGACATCTGCGCCTGCCAAACCACAGTTTTGAAAATATCAGCGTAACTTTTTTTGCAGTCCGGTTTCTCAAACAGGCGCGAGCGCGAACAGCGTGAGGCATATTTTATTTTCAAATTTCGAACATTAGTAGCCGGCATTGATGAGGACCCCAGAAAACTCTCCTGCCTCCGAGAAGTAAGCCAGGAGGAAATTGGTGACAAAGAATGATAGCTGGAGACCATGCCTGTTTTTTCAGACTGACTCGTACGTGTACACTGTCCTTTCTTGTTTTTTTTGTTTCTCTTCTTTTTTTTCCTTTTTTTCTTTTTCACATGCACATACAAATTGTTTGCGTTCGCCTACCACTTGATGACCATTGAAGGGAAACGGACGAACATTAAAGGTAAAGAGCCGACCGACCCATTAAGGGGAAACCCTTTCTTTACGCACGCCGTCACAGACCCCTCCCGCCACCGCGGCGACAATCTTGGGTGGCCCGACACACGTCGAGAACTGAACAGCACGTGAAAAGAACCAGATGGGGACGTACACGGACAATTGGTTTCGTTCTCAGTGCTGACAGTGGTTCTTCCTCTTTATTACTTTATTTCTTTTTTCTTTTTTTCTGTTTTTCTTTTCGTCTTTTTTCTTGCTCCCTTTTTTCTTTCTTTACTTTTTTTCCTCTCACTCTCGCAAACATCTTTCAAGGCGAGAGGGACGCGGCAGCAACTCATCCCCTGATAAAGGGAGGACCCGTCCCGAAACTGTTTGGAAATAAATATATTTATCCTTGTTGACAACGCTCCCGTTGTGCGATATCCCATACCTTCACGAAGACTAACTGACCCATTGAAATATTACTCCCACTATATATATATATATATATATATATATATATAACTATATATATATATATATATATATATATATATATAGTAGATTGAAAGCTTCAAAAGGCACTTACTACGGTACATTTGGCGCCTGGTCGTTTTTACATGCTGCCGAAGATCCATAAGGAGGGAAGCCCTGGCAGACTCAATATCAGGCACGGGATCGTTAACGGAACCCATTTCCAGTTATATTGACTCTTTAATCAAAAACATACCACCCACACATGAGTCCTTCTTGCTTGACACAAACCATTTCTTTCGGCAATTATCGGACGTGAGAATTCCAGAAGGTGCATTCTTCGTAACATTAGATGTTAATTCACTCTACACAAATATCTCACATGACGATGGCTTAAGGGCGATTGTTAAATCGTATGGTACTCACAACCGTATCGCATATCCAAGCAAAACAGTAATTAAAATCTTAACGAAACTTGTACTCGAATTGAACAGCTTTGAATTTAACAATGGGTACTACCTTCAAATCAACGGCACGGCATGCCCCGCCGTGGTGGTAAAGTGGCTAAGGTACTCGGCTGCTGACCCGAAGGTCGCGGGATCGAATACCGGCTGCGGCGGCTGCATTTTTGATGGAGTAGGAAATGGTATAGGCCTGTGTGCTCAGATTTGGGGGCACGGTAAAGAACCCCTGGTAGTTAAAATTTCCGGAGCCCTAAAATTTCCGGAGCCCTCCTGTATGGCGTCTCTCATAATCATATGGTGGTTTTGGCACGTTAACCCCACATATCAATCAAAGGCGTGGCAATAGGTACAAGAATGGCCCCAAAAACGCTAACATATTCATGCACCCTATAGAGTCGAATTTTCTTTCCTCTTGTGATATGAATTGTTTAATCTATAAACCGTACCTAGACAATATATCCATAATTTGGACACATTCGGAAAGCGAGCTGTTCAAATTCATACAGGAATTTAACCAAGTACACCCCAGCATTTATTTTACACACTCCTACTCCAACACTTAATTAAGTTTCTTTTATGTACTTACTCAAATAACCGATGAAGTGTTGGTAACTAGCATATACAGAAAAGCTACGGAAAGGCAACAATACGTGCACTTCAAAAGCTGCCACCCGCAACACTGCAGGACCAGCATTCTTATTCCCAAGCACACAGATTCCAACGAATCTGCTCCCGCACTGAGGACTTCCACAAAACAGCACATATATGCGTGAAGTACACATTCATCAAGAATACCCGTCAGCTATCATTGATGACGCCATCAAAAAAGCGAAAAATCTGTACCACCAGACTATTCTACACCGCCAAAAAGATGCCGACCAACACCGTAACAAAAATTTGCTGTTAACGTTCACGAGCAACCCACGTAAAATAAACAAGGTCCTAAGAAAACAATTTAACGTATTGGAACAGAGCGTGCGATTATTCAAAACTTTCACTTTTCCTCGTTCCGCGGTAGACAGGTGGCCGAAAAGTATAAGGGATCATTCGATAAATTCAAAAATTGTCGTAAAACCTCAAACAGGGAGTCACCCTTGCGAAAAAAGCAGGTGCAAAGTATCCAAACACATGCAGACAACGACAGTGGCAGGAAGCACCCGCTCGGATTTTAAGCACAGAATTAGAGGTGCACTGGCCTGTGACTCAGATAACGTCGTATACCTTCTAGAATGGGGGGTATGTGACATGCAATACGTGGGCCATACAGGCGCACCGTTTAGAATTAGATTCAAGAACAATCGGGCGCATGTACTATAGGCGTCAAATGAAACCCGAACAGGGAAGCGCACGTTTCAAGCATTAGAAACAGTATAGTGTTGGCCGTCCAGTCATCGTCATTGACAGATGTGCACATCCGGTTTGGCAGCACTGCGCGATCCCTCTACACTGCGTTATCTCTATTTCTGCAACATAGCTTTCATATGGCGGTAATGGCGGCCATCGTGGGCGTGTGAAGCGCTTTTGATCGTATCACTCGCAATTCTTTGCTTTTACTTCAGCGTCACAGTGAAATAGGTGACTTGGCACGATAAAACAAAAAAATTGCCCGCAGCTTCCCTCGGGGGAACACTGAGGAGGATGCGGAGCATATAATTGGTTAACGGGGTGTTAAAGTGCGACTTACTTGGGTCGATGGCTAAATTGGTTAACGTGGTTGTGAAATGGGGTGTTAAATTGCGACTTACTTGGGTTGATGGCTAAATTGGTTAACGTGGTTGTAGGAGGGGGTGTTATATGAGTGAACACGTACACACGTATGCGAAAGGGCGGCGCTGGTCGAAGGGACGTCGATCATTGTGTTTGTGGATTCGTTGGAATTCATTTCACCGCGACCTTGGACGTCGACGCGCCGTACAAACCTACCGACGAGCGGCAACTGAGCGAGCGAGCGCCGACCTTGAGTATATATACAGCGCGACGGCGCATGCACTGTCAGCTGTTGAATGTTCTCGAAGCGCGATGGCGCATGCGCGTCCACTGGAGAATCAGGAGAATTGTAGAATGTTCTCGGAGGGGAGAAGCGCGTGCGGCACAGATGGTGGGTGACGGTGCATGCGCGCATCAGCTGTCAAATGTTCGAGAAGGGGGAGAAGCGCAACGGCGCATGCGCGCGCGTCAGCTGCCGATGTTTTCGAAGCGCGACGGCGCATGCGCGCGCGTCAGCTGCCGATGTTCTCGAAGCGTGACGGCGCATGCGCGCTACATTATACAGCTAGCGAATGTTCGTGAAGAGGAGAAGCGCACGCGGTGTGTAGAGGAGGAAGGGTGCACAGATGGTGGAGGATTGAAGCGCGCGCGGTGTGTAGAGGAGGAAGGGATGCACAGATGGTGGAAGAAGGAGGAGGAAGCTTGCGGACGGCGCCGCACTACAAGCCTCGAGTATTAGATGCTCCGCATCTAAAAGACAAATATAATCGGTTTGTGGTGGATTTCAAACAATCGTCGCATCTCGTTCGCCAGCACTGCTTTACCTGCACCCTTCTTTCAGAGACCGACCAGAAAACGCATCATTTTAATGGGGAACGCCGAGCGTTTCTTTGGAATAGAGAGCGCAAATTGTTTCGCTTTACCGGCGCGAAGTGAAATAGTGTGAAGTTGCTAGCAATATGAACCGACTCTTGTCAACTATAAACAGAATTAGCCAGGAATTTCATGATGATGGCCCCCGTAAAGACGAACCCTGCTACAATACTCACCTTTGGCTGCAGTAGTTTGAACTCTGTTTTTTTATTTTGTTCCTTTCAAATACTATATTTGCAACACAAGCAGAAATACGGCACTGTAGGGGGATCGCGCAGGGCTGCCAGACCGGATGTGGGGCCTGTCTGAGCCAATGACTGGTGGACGATACGCACTATGCCAGTGATAAGGCTTGTGCCACGTGCTACGCTGCTCGCGTTACAATTGATACCGATTGTACGTTCCCTGCCAGGCCTTACACTTTCAAAACTCAGTAAATTAAAGGAGCACAGCTTTGATGACATCAGAGTTACACTATGGGAAAGTAATTTTCGTTCAATCAGAGAGCGGGAACAACGCGAATCTTACTTTATCTACAAATTCAACGTGATGAAAAACGGAATCAATGATTACCCAGGCTTTCTGTTAGCGTTACGATCTCTAAAAGACGCAAACGCCCCTCTTTAATCGGTTCTCTGCCCCTAGCCTCCATCACAAGAATAATATTACCTCCCTAACAAAGCATTTACCGTATACATCCGACAATAGAGAAATGCTTTGCCACTTCAAGCACAGCCGGAATGCACAGATAAGTTGTCCGGATGTCGTACAAGATCTCTCGTTTGCCTTTTTGTGTTTGATTTTTCTTCTTACTCGCTTTTTTCTTCTTTTCCTTCACTGACAGGAGCCAATGCATATAATAACTATTAATAGCGGTGCCACAATCAGCGGCTCTTTCATATTTTTACGGATAAGACGCAATGCCGTATCGACGAGGCTGTGGATGGCATGTACTTAAAACGAGCAGTAATGGCGTAACCGGTTCACCAGCGAATGAGTGGAGACCACCCTTGTCCTTTTCGTCAGTCACACATGCGCATGCTCCCAAAAAATGTCAACATGCATGTAGCATAATCCCCGGTGGCAGAAGCACCGTTTCGGAGCGTCTAGATGTCAACGTCAGCGGGAGAGTGGTATGGCTTTAAGCGTGCCACATGTACGATATCGGTGGTCTGTGAAGAAGTTGAAGGCGATGGGGCAGCAGGAGAAATTTTCTATGTCACAGGAGTAATTTCATGAAAGACTCAATATGAACCTGTGTAGTGGAAAGAAGTTTTTTCGGCATGCCGACTTGACGGGTCGGGGACCACAGCAGCACAAATGAACCGGTAAGAAGTGCGCGTCGCGGTGCCGATGATTGTACAAACGCCGCTGGTTCTCTTGAGAGGCCAGAAAGTGAGTGCGGTCGGTTTCGCGTATGTGGGCAGCCCGAATGATAGCGTCAAGGCCATATTCGCAGGTCGGTGTTACGGTAGACGGAAGGACTGTATCTAGGGGTTGTGTAGGTTCTGAGCCGAACAACGAAAAAAATGGGGAGTAAGCAGTAGCGTCATGGCGAGAAAAATTGTAGGCAAATGCGATGCACGGCAACGTGAGATCCCAGTCGGTATGGTTGGAAGAAGCATACTTAGCGAGCATGTCTGTAAGAGTTCGTTTTAGACGCTCCCTGAGTGCATTGGTTTGTGTGTGGTATGACGCATTCAGCTTGTGTCTCGCTTGACAGGACTGCAAGATGTCGGCTATCACCTTCGACAAAAAGGTGCGGCCACGGTCCGTCAGCAGCTGCCGTAGTGTTCCCTGTAGCAAAACCACGTCCTTGAGGAAGAAGTCGGCGGCATCTGTGGCACAGCTTGATGGAAGAGCTCGTGTGTTTGCATAACGTGTGGCGTAGTCGGTGGCCCCGGCTATCCACGTGTTACCCGTAACAGACAAGGGGAAGGGCCAAATAGGTCCAAGCAAACGCGGAAGAACAGTTCTGACAGAATGTGAAGTGGTTGAAGGCGTCCGGCGGGAAGTGTCGATGGTGATTTGCGGCACTGGCATTTCTCAAAAGCCGCAATGTATTTTCTGACTGAGCGTGCAAGCCCTGGCCAAAACAAGCGTTGGCGTATTCAGTAGTATGTGCGTGATACACCAAGGTGACAGGCCGTCGGAAGGCCACGAAGTTCATGTAAACTTCAGAGTGAAGGTGTTTTGGAATGACAAGGGGAAAGGGCAGCAGGGTCGGTCCTTCCGGCTCAAAACTTTGGCGGTTTAATACACCATCGTCTAGCACGGATGAGCAATGGGACTGATTGGAAGATGGTGATTCGAGGCGCTCAATGATAGCATGCAAGGAAGCATTACGGCGCTGCTCGTCACCGATGCATGTCATTAGCGAAAGGGAAAAGACGCAAGGCTCGGTGTCGGTGTCAGGCATAGAGCTCGACTCAGTAACCGGGTAGCGGGAAAGGCAGTCTGCGTCGTAGTGTCGGCGTCCGGGCTTGTACTGTTGCAGTCGCAGAGCCCAGCACCCCAGCTGGCCAGTAGGATTCTTCGAGGACGAAAGCCAACATAGCGCATGGTGGTGCGTTATTACAGAGAAACTCATGCCACATAAATACGGGCGAAATTTCGTGACTGCCCAAACAAGAGCAAAACATTCGCGCTCTGTTATTGAATAATTAAGCTCAGCAGCGGAGAGAAGGCGGCTAGCATAGGCCTTGACTCGGTCGTATCACCACTGGCGTTGAGCTAGGGCGGCTCCGATCCCGTCTCCACTCGCATCGGTTCTGACTTCTGTCGGAGCGGAGGGGTCAAAGTGAGCCAATATATGTGGAGTCGTGAGGAGGGCGATGAGTTGAAAAATAGTGGCTGCTTGAGCAGAACCTCACTTAAAAATTGCGTCTTTTTTCAGAAGGCCGGTGAGTGGTCGAGCGATCGTTGCAAAATTTTTGACGAACCTTCTAAAATAAAAAAAAGTCCCACAAAGCTGCGGACGTCCTTGACAGACTGGGGTACAGGAAAGCTCTTGACGGCACGAATTTTCTCTGGGTCAGGCTGCACACCTGATGCATCGACAAGGTGGACCAACACCGTAATCTGCTGGCGGCCGAAACGACATTTCGACGACTTCACTTGAATGCCAGCAGTGCGGAAGATGTTTATAACCGCTGACAAACGCTGAAGGTGTGTCTAAAATGTAGGCGAATATACAAGAACATCATCCAGGTAACACATGCATGTTGACCCCTTGAACACTTGCAGTAGCGAGTCCATCACACGCTGAAACCTGGGTGGAGCATTGCAAAGCCCAGACAGCATCACCATGAATTCATATAGGTCGTCGGGATTTACATGCGCAGTCTTTTCTGGGTCTTTCTCGTCCATCGCAGTCTGTCAATAGACAGAACGTAGGTCAATTGAAGAAAAGTATCGGGCGCCGTGGAGACAATCGAGGGTGTCAATCGAGGGCGTCATCAATTAGGGGCAAAGGATGAACGTCTTTTTTCTTGATTCAATTAAGATGGCGATAATCAACGCAGAAGCGCCTCGTGTCATCTTTCTTTTTAACGAGCACAACAGGAGATGCCCAAGGACTCGAAGAGGATTCAATAATACGCTTCGCTATCATCTTGTTGACTCCTTCTTGATTTTCCTTACGTTACGTGGCAGACACTCGGTATAGTCGGCAATGAATAGGAGGAGAATCAGCTGTATTAATGTGGTGCTTCACGAGGAAAGTCTGACCGAGTGGACTGCTGTTGATGTTAAATATGTCGTGGTAGGAAGCCAGAAGGCAGAATAGGGTGTCGGACTGCTGAAGTTTGAGTTTCGGGTCGACCATGGGGCGCAAGGTCGCATTGAAGGATGTCGCATTCTGCGGGCGACATGGAAGATCAGAGCATGCGTCTGCCGCAAAAGCGGTGACGTGGGCGTCTATTAAGGGTTGAAGCGTGGCGACGTAAATTCCATGTGGTAGCAATTGCTGCGTGAAACCGAAATTGATAATGGGCAGACATGTTTCGTTAGAGGTCACGGTTACGACGGAGTGTGGCACATTGATGTCGCGCGCCAGGAGAACATCCAGAATAGGCGTGGCATCATAATCGCCATCATCAACGGTCGAACTTGTTGCCAATTCAATGAATTTGATGGCTTTTGGCGATATCCGACTGAAGTCTCTGGTACACAGGCTTTTCGGCAGCTCGGATTGAGAATCTGGTGGAAAAGGAAGTTCTAAACAGAGAGTGCTGGCGGAACAGTCGATCAGGGCAGAATGCGTCAAGAAGAAGTCCATTATGAAGATGAGATTATAAGGACGATTGTCTAGCATGGTAAATAAAACAGCAACATGGCTGTTGGCAAGGCTAGTACAAGCGGTACACATTCCAATGATGGCCACAGTTCCACCATCGGCGATGCGGACGGCGTGTGTTGCGGCGGACGTGAGTACTTTTTGAGGCGGCGACAGAGACGGGCACCCATTATAGACACCTGAGCTCTAGTGTCAACTAAAGCCGTCAAAGAAAGACAGTCCACATGCACTTTCAGCAAGTTCTTATTATTGGGTAGCGTCAACGGAGGAATTGGGTCAGTCGCATTGATGCAGCACTACCTCCAGGAGCTGCATAATCTAGGTTTGCATCCGGGAAGATCCATAGGTAGTTGGTGATAGATAGCAGCGAGGTTGGGGTGACGGAGAAAGGTGGCGTTGCGGTGACGATGAATTAGCAGTATAGTGGCTGTTCGGTGCGTCGGAAGCAGAATACTCACGGCTGGGCGAATACTGACGGGGGTCCGCGTATAGCCGAGGAAAAGTAGGACATTGGCTCCAACGGTGAGGCGTCCAAGTGCTGCGACAGTAGCGAGAAACAGGGCTAACTCGGTGACAGCGAAGCAGATTGGCTTGTCGACTGCTGTTCTCCATTCCGTCAGAATGCGCGATCGCGGAAGAAAATCTGAGTTCTGGCGCGGTGCAATTATTGTCATCGGTCTGTAGGCGGGTCGGGAGAAACAGCAGGCCACAGAAAAACCGAGGTTTGCAATTTCTTACCTCATGGCATCTTGAATAACAGAGACCGCCGGAGGCGTTTGTGCGGCGCCATGGTCGAGTGGAAGTGAAGAAAATGGCGCCGGACTTGACGCCTCAAGCTCCCGTCGAACTACATGTGTCACGTTTTCCTGCATGGGTGATGCGGCACTAAGATCGGTGCAGGCGGATGTAGCAGCCATGTTTGGTAGCCGCATAAGTCAAGGCAGGACACGGTGGCTTTTGGCCCTTTTGAAGCGGCGGCATTCTCTGATAATCACATCGACGGCCGTGACGTTAGTGTACACGAGCAAGTTGAAGGCGTCATTGGCAATGCCCTTGATTATGTGACTCACCTGGTCACTCTCTGTCATTTGCTGGTCCACTCTCCGACAGAACGCGAGCACGTCCTGTATGTACGAGACATACGACTCAGTTAAGGACTGCACACAAGCGGCGAATTCTTTTCGCGCTTCCATTCGGTGGCCGGACGGGTCCCCAAAGATGTCGCGTAGTCACTCATTAAAGATATCCCAGCTGGTGATCTTGATCTCATGGGCATCGAACCAAACACGTGAGGTGCCGTCCAAGTAAAAGATTGCGGTGGCGAGCAACATGGTAGTGTCCCACTGGTGTGTCTGGATAACACGCTCGTACATATGGAGCCAGTAGTCAACATCAAGCCCAGGTTGTACGAAGAATGTACCAGGATCACAGGGGTAGGGCATCGTCAGGTATCTAGTGGCTTGAGCTAGAGATGGAGTCGCTGACGGGTTGTTGTCATTGGTCGCCATGGCTGGAGGCTGAACGATGCGGCCACTGCGAAGCTTCGTGGTGAGGACGGGAAACGTTCTACCTCCACCAAATTTGTCACGGATGAGACGCGACGCCGCATCGTCGAGGCTGTGGATGAGATGAACTTAAAACCAGCAGCAGTGGCGTGACTGGTTGGTTAGATGTTCCTCGCAGTCCTGGCGACACCCACTACGGGGAATTGGACCTTAAACGGATGGTGCCTCATTTGTGAGGTGCAGTTGTTTTACCAGCAGGATTATTGTTAACCAGCAAACGAGCGGACACCACCTTTCGTCCTCTTCGTCAGGCACACACGCGCATCGTCCCACAAAATGTCAACATGCATGTAGCAATATCTTCCAACGCCACCATCATGCACTTGAAGCGGTTAAGCTCTCCCACCGATTTGTCGAAAACTTCAAAAGAGAGCAAGTTGCCAGCGAATTGCACCGGAGGGTGAAATAGAGAAACGGTGGTCAAAATGTCCACTTGGTGGAAAGGAAAGGTGGGTGCTCGGAAGCTATTGTTGACAAAGATGGCATAGCTCGTCTACGTTCGCCTTTTTTGAGGTCCTGTTTTTTCCTAATCCCACCATGCCCCTCTTACTTCTTTCTAACGTTGCTTCCTGCCTTTTCTCTTTTTTCTTTTTATATTTTGTTGTTGTTAATACTTTTCTTCTGTCCCCTTTCCTCCTGTCTCAAGAAGCATGTAAAAAGGCATGAAAATGTGTAAATTGCCTTGAAAAAGACGAGGCTCCCGTCGAAACGTCGGCTGAATAAACAAGTTGTTTAGTAAAAGTGCATCTACGTTATATATATATATATATATATATATATATATATATATATAGTAATTGGATATGGCACAATGGGAGTGTTGTCAACAAGGATAAATATACTTATTTCCCAACAGTTTCGGGAGGAGTCCTTCCTTCTTCAGGGGATGAGTTACACTAACATGAACTTCCAAACTTCGTTGCTGCCGCGTCCCTCTCGCCTTGAAAGATGTTGGCGAGAGTGAGAAAACTACAGAAAGAAAGAAAGAAAAAAGAAAAGAAAAAAGACAAAAAGCAAAAAAGAAAAAAAGAAAAAAAGAAAAAAGAGCAAGAATTACTGTGAACACAGAGAACGAAACCAAATGTCGGTGTACGTCCATATCCCGTTCTTATCCCGTGCTGGTCAGTTCTCGACATGTGTCGGGCCACCCAAGATTATCGCCGCAGTGCCCCGCCGCGGTAGTCTAGTGGCTAAGGTACTCGGCTGCTGACCCGCAGGTCGCGGGTTCGATTACCGGCTGCGGCGGCTGCATTTCCGATGGAGGCGGAAATGTTGTAGGCCCGTGTACTCAGATTTGGGTGCACGTTAAAGAACCCCAGGTGGTCAAAATTTCCGGAGCCCTCCACTACGTCGTCTCTCATAATCAAATGGTGGTTTTGGGACGTTAAACCCTACAAATCAATCAATTATCGCCGCAGTGGCGAGAGGAATACGTGGCGTGCGTAAGGAAGGTTTTTTTTAATTGGTCGGTCGGCTCTTTACCTTTCATCTTCGTCTGTTTCCCTTCAATGGTCATCAAGTGGTAGGCGAACATAAACACTTTGTATGTGCATGTGAAAAAAAAGAAAAAAAAACGAGGAAGGACTGACTCGTACGTGTACACTGTCCCTTCTTTTTTTAAGTTGTTTTTCTTGTTGTTGGTTTTGTTTTTTTTTGTTTTTTTTTTGTTTCTATTTTTTCATCTTTTTTTCTTTCTTTCTTTTTTTACATGCACATACAAAGTGTTTATGTTCGCGTACCACTTGATGACCATTGAAGGGAAACAGACGAAGATGAAAGGTAAAGAGCCGACCGACCCATTAGGAAGAAAACCGTTTCCTTACGCACACTGTCGCAGACCCCTCCCGCCAACATGGCGATAATTTTGGGTGGCTTGACACACGTCGAGAACTGACCAGCACGAGATAAGAACCGGATGTGGACGAACACCGACATTTGGTTTCGTTTTCACTGTTCACAGTGACTCTTCCTCTTTTCTTCTTTTCTTTTTTTTCTTTTCGTCTTTTTCTTCTTTAATTTTCTTCCTTTCTTTCTTTTTTAGTTCTCTCTCGCTCTTGCAAACATATTTTAAGCCGAGAGTGACGCGGCAGCAACGAAGTTTGGAAGTTCAGGTTAGTATAACTCCTCCCCTGATGAAGGGACGACCCCTCCCGAAACTGTTAAGAAATAAATATATTTACCCTTGTTGACAACGCTCCGGTTGTGCCATATCCCATACCTTCACGAAGACTAACTGGCGCATTGAATTATTACTTCCACTATAGATATTTACTCCCACTATAGATATTACTCTCACTATAGATATTTTAACGTCGATCACGTTGCAGCTTGTATAGATCTTCATTGTTTTATGGATGGCCTTTTTCGTAAAAAATCTAACAAGAAACAAGAGAGCACAGCCTGACACAGACAGGCACAGGCAGGTGCCTTTTAAGAGCTCAAGTTTATTTTTAGAAAAAAAAAACCACGTAAAAGAAAGTCAGAGACATGCGGTTATGATTGCAAGTTCATGGTTAGGTATTGTACATCGACTTTATGTCGATGTACAATACGCATAGGTCATACGCATAGGCAATACGCATAGGTCATAGGTCAATACGCATAGGTCATGTACCACGCATAGGTCATCGGACTTAGTTATCTTACAGCGAGAGCTATTATAAGACCCCAACTCGGGTCCTGAGCAGCGCCGTAGCTGTCCACCGTTGCCACCGCTGCCACCGACTCCGGTGTCCATAAACACATCACAGGAAATTAAAAAAAAACAGTAGTACTGACACATTGGGAGATGAACCGTGTCCGCTGGGTGCATGCCCCGTATTATACCCCCGAGCCATGTAGGTGCTAGGAACTGGTTGGCAAACTTGCCTAAGCTAGGGTTGATGTCGGGAAAGCAATCACGTTAGAGTACTTATAAAGCGTTTTAAAACATCGAAAGAACAACCAGTTGTCACCCAATGCGAATAGAGTAACGAGTGGATCGTCCAATGCTGCAACTCATTACAAAAGTTTGTTCTTGTTACCCTAATAACTATGGCGCATACCCACTTCAGGCATAATTCTTCGTAGTTGAGAGCCACTGCATGAACAACTGGCACAAAATTCTTTGCACATGTTTAGCGGATACCACGCTTCTTGAACGAATGATAAAAAAGAGCATAGCAAATGCCAGCTTGCTACCCAAAAATTTGTATTATTACTGCCGTAGTGGGTATCAAACAAGTACTTTCGGCAGTTGGCATATTAGTATTGAAAGTCGCATAAAATTAGCAAAGCGTGAAGGAAAGTATACAGCGCTCGTCGCTCAATATAGCGAAAGTATACGACAGCGTTGAGCATATAGTGTTAATCAACCAGCTGCCTTAACCGTATCTTCCCAAACTATATACAGTCATGGATAGCAGAATTTTTGCGCTATAGAACGTTTTACTGTTACAAAAGCGGCTCTCGTCTTTGAAATATGTACAAGCAAAAGGTGTCCTGCAAGAGGCCGTCCTTTCTCAGGTGTTGTTCAATATCATGATGAGCTCTGCACCATGGCACCAGGACGTCTGCGCTTATGTGTATGCAGAGGACAATTATAAGCTATTTAAAATATTAAAGTCATAGCTATCTGCCGTAAAATGTGGCTTGATAGTTTACATCTGCATTTAAATGTCAAGAAAGGTTCTCTTTTTACATTTGCACTCAAACACCCTCTTCACATTTCGCTCTCCTATCATCTAGATCTTATCCCTCAAGTAGTGAATGTGAAATATCAGGGGGTGATCTATGACCAGTGAATGTCTTGGAAGACACACATTGAGTACATTGCAGCAAAGGGAGGTCTTGCGATTGGAATATTAAGCGAAATCCGTAATTGTCGGTTAGGTATGCGGAGAAATACTCTAATCTCAGTGTATTGTTTATATGTTCACCCGGTGCTTGAGTTTGGGCATGTGTTATACGCGGGGGCACCTACGTACAAGATACATCCTCTGGTAGTCATAGAGAGACAAGCCTCGAGACTATGCTTAGGTCTCCCTAAGTTTGCTGCAATCAAGGTCTTGTATCTGGCAGCTAGACTTCCCTCACCTGCTACCTGTTTTAAATTGTAAGATACACAGGAATTCCGCACGCTGTATGAATCAACGGTAAGGCGCTTAGGAACAATTTGTAGAGACAATCCTGACTTGTTTTTTGGACAATACTGGTCGAGATTTCACATACCGCAAATTCTGGTTATACAGTGCTTTTTAGAAGATATAAACGTTCAAATTATTGCTGTACTTTAATCAGTACCAACATCAATGCTAATAAATGCCAGTTTGATTATATACTTCCGAAAGCTTCAAAATTGATGCGAATTAGTCTTTTAGAAGCTATATCAAGAGATTACCTGGCTCATACGTCAATACAAGTAGCCATAGCAAGTGATGCGTCCCAAAGGCAAGAAAATTGTGGGACTATATGGTGAATTTGAGACGTTAAACCTCACATATCAATCAAGAAAATTGTGGAATTAGTATTTCTTCTCCTGCCTTAGACTGGGCCTTTCCGCCTCACCTTCAGTATTTTGTGCCAATCTTTGAAGCAGAATTTTTTTTGCAATATTTCTAGCTCTCCTTGAAATAACTGCTTCAGTAAGGTCCGCAGTAATTTTAAGAAATTCGCTATTAGTATGTGCCTCCCTTAATGCAGAGGAGAACTCGCATGCTCAGAGTGCTTTTAAATCATGAGATCCCTCGCATCTCAATCTGATCATATTGGTCTGGGTTCCAGGACATAAGGGCATTTATATGAATGAAATGGCATATGCGCTGGCAAAGTCATCTTTAACTGGGCCTGTTATTGAGGTATTACCGGCATCAAAATTCTTGATAGTCGCTATATTAGGAACGAAACTGCTGTTAGAGAAATTTTCACACTTTAACTAACAGCCACAGCGGAATTCAAGCACTCATATAAATGGAATAGCAAAATATGTCATACGCGAGGATTGGAAGTACCAATCACTAGACTGCGCTGTCAAATTCCGCAGCTAAACTTACATTTACATAGAGCTGGTCTGGTAGCCTCCCCTCGTTGTCCTGTTTGTAGAGTAAATGTGTCCACTGAACATTACCTCATTTAGTGTAATAGATTTTCTGCCATACGGAAAACACTTTGGGTGCCGTTTGCCAGCTTTTCCAAATAGATTTAAATGCTCAAAAAGTGCTTTCTTTCAGGGCTCTGTCTCTTGGCAACAGCGATGGGGAGATGGCTGACGCATAGCGGGAGTTCGTCAAAAGTTCAAAAAGCTGTAGTGTTGAAGTTATTCTTCGGTAGATTTTGAGTTTTCGAAAATCACAATAAATCTAATACGCCACTTCATTGCATTACAATACAGATTATTTACGATTCAACCATCAAAATCATCCTGTTGCTTCTTTCTTTTATTTCTGGTAAAGAGATTATTCTTAACCTATTAATAAAGAAGAAATTCATGAAAACCATCTGGTTCTTGGCCAGTTTTCCGGATATTGACTTGAGTTCAATAAGAAAAGGCTCTGAAGGGCCGCTATTCTCGCTTTCGCTGTGATGTATCTACGCCTTCGGCGCAGGCCTGGCGCTTTATGAAAAAGGCGTCGACTATTTCTTGCACGGCCCTATCTTTTAGCCTCGACAACAAATCCTTTTCATTCAGTAAAGAGTGGCATCTACAATCCTTGCAATGAATGCAGAGATTAGATGAAGGCTGCCCTTTCAGAAAACTTTTGTGGTCTAATAATTGCTTACACAAACAGCAACCAATCTTACCGGTGTAACTCTTCCGACATTATATTCAATTATAATACACTACACCATTTCACACTCAACCAATCTGTCATGGTGTTTAACTTCACACTGATTCAATTCGTTTATATTGCCGCCCTCAACATTATTTTCAACCACAGTGCAGATACGACCTAGCTTGTTCTTGGCGTAAAGTACAGCATCAATCCCTAAACGACTCCTAGTTTTTTCATGTGGTGAGAAAAAGCATGCACATTTGAAATACTACCGACCGGCTTATTCTTACCGGGAGCCTTCTTCATAGCGTCACTCCGTCCTTGACTTTTCAACTTCCTCAGAATGCGTTCACTGAAGCCAGCCAAAGTTCTGCAGGCATAATTAGACTGTTCTACTTGGTTGAAGGGTTTGAAAAACGCATTCTTCATTTCATGTGGGGAAGACTTGCGTAAGGCGGACAACAGACAAGACGTAGCAATACCTTCTTTAACCAAATTAGAGTAGCGGAATCTGAAGTCCAGAATAGTCTTCATCAACCATAAGAAATACATCGAGCAGCTATGTTCATGCTCGGTCGTGATCCTAAAGTCAAGGAACGGGATGCATTCCTCCCTAGGAACTACGAAAGTGAAGCTCGAACTGCGACCTTCCTCTTGAAGAACATGAGCACCTCGTCCCCAGTAATGGGGCTAGCACTCTCCTCAACCAAGACAAGATAATCATCCACACACCACGTTATCTTCATCAAAAAATCATCCAGAGATACCGCAGAATCGCGGTATAGCTTGCCTAAAAAATTTCACTATGTTTAGACGCAACTTGGTAACCTGCGCAAGCACCCGATCTTGGCTTTTAAACGTCACCCTTCCAAGCAGCCGCAGTCGAGTCCAAGTATATGGTTAGTATTTCTAGACAGGCCCCCACTGATGTGCCACACAAATTTGGGAACAATTCTTCATCATTATCAATTTGTATACATTCACGCATAAACTTGAGAATACTACCATGTTTCAGAGAATAATCTACACTAAACACAGACATGTGAAGGGAAGTTCGAGCCAATAGGAACTGGGATCACCTCATCAAATTTCTTCATACGGAAGGGGTATTGTATACACGAGTACTTTAATTATGCTTCTGCAAACAACCGGCCACAAAATGCGGCCTGATGCTACGTTCCGAAAGAATCACCCTAAAAGAGTGTGTGTGTTCTTTGTGTGTTTAACTGCGAAAAACAGCTTGGAAACTTTCCCTTTCTCGCTCTTGAAACCAGCGCATATTCTTTCGAGCGTCTTTACACGCTGTAAGTTTACAGTCATTTTCTTCAAGACGACTGACCTTTCCACGACTTGTCTTAGGATTGGTTGATGGCTTGCACCCTCTTTTATGAAAAGATACCTTCTTGCATAACGACGAAACAGCCCTCTTTTTTC
This sequence comes from Rhipicephalus microplus, assembly GCF_043290135.1. NCBI lineage: Eukaryota > Metazoa > Arthropoda > Arachnida > Ixodida > Ixodidae > Rhipicephalus > Rhipicephalus microplus. The sequence goes on along the minus strand of NW_027464588.1, from coordinate 31,418,796 downwards.
AAGATCAAAGGTCTGATTTCACTAGTGGCCATAGACCTAATTAAACGGTTCAGCTTACATTTCATGCCGGGCTTCACCTTGAACGTGATGGTATTCTCAGCTCCCTGCGTGACACATGTGACACATCTTAACCATTTAAATTCAGGAACATTGTAAGACAAAGAGCCTATTATTCTATATGTGCATGCTTTTAAATGCGAAGCATTTTTTAGCGAACTTCAGCGACTCAAAGTGTATCTATTCATCTTTCTAGCCACCTTATACATTTAGCTCTCCTGGCCATCTGGATATTGGTATCGGTACTAAACGTGGTATGGTACAACATGACTGTATGAAGAACATATTTAACTAGCCATAACATGAAAATCGCGATGTGAATGTCATGAATGTCATGATTAACATTTCAAGGTCCAGCAGCTCTTGCGGTGGTTTCGTTCCCAATACATGCTGAAAAACTAGTATGGTATGACAAGATTGCGCGGTGAACACAAGTGACAGACCCTAATATGAAAATCATGACATGCATGTCATGTAACAACATGACTACATGCCAAGCTCATGATGCGCTCGTGGCTGTTTCGCTAGCGTCCCACGTACCGTAATGCCCAAATTGGGTATTGCGGTACGTAAATAGATGACGAAGGTATGTGACTGTTGCAAACATGATAATCATGAGATGCGTGTCTTGTAACAACATGAGTACATGCCACGCTATTGATGTGCTGGCGGCCGTTCGTTAGCTTCACTTATATCATATTTGATATTACGGGACGTGAATGGATAACGAAGGTGTTGTCTTGTTTCTCACGACAAACTTCTTATAATAATGGGGTCGTTGAGTCGACTAGCCAAACAGCAGCTTAGATTGATCTTCTTCGGCCTCCTTCCCTAATTGATCTCACCCAAGCAGACCATGTTGGAATAGTCCACCCCCTTCAAAACGTCGACTCGGAGCTCGTAAAGAAAGATAAAAAAATGTAAGCATGTCCACGGAGTGAATGGAGAGAGGGACGAAGCATTCGTCCGTCCATTTGTTCTTGCTTCCTTCCGTCCATGCGTCCGTCTGTGTGACCGTCCACGCGTCCATCCGCCCATCCGTGCGTGCAACTGTTCCTGCGTCCGTCCCTGCGTTCGTTCATGCATCCGCCCCTGCGCCCGTTCATGCGTCCATCCATGCATCTGTCTGTGTGTCCGTTCGTCAATATATTCAACACTCCAAGTACCACCATGTCACATCTTTTCATTATATTATCCCCATATAGAAGCACCGCCATCCAGCGGACATTTCAAGGACTAAACGAGAAGTGGCACGCGCACACGTTTTCACGGCTTGAGCTTCGGGTCTACTTCCCACCTTTATTCACCTCGAGTTCATAGTATATACTAGTTCACTGCATTCATGGCACTGCTGCCCAAGCTCGCTAAACCTTTCTTAAAATAAGGAGGTTACGCCCAAGGAGTATAACGTAGAAACCTTTTCGTGGCAGATAGTGCTCAATGTACATGCCAATGGCTGCTAATGGGACATGAAAGACAGCAGAATTAGGCTTTTAGTTAAGGTGCACACCGCGAACTTTTTATTGTTCAAAAAACACAGGAGAAATCTCCCACCGGCACCACCTTGCAGGTCAAAATGTAACACTGGTTACACACTACGACTACGACTACGACTACGAGGGACGAACTGGTACCGCTTTAAGGTGCTTCGCCCCTAAAAAAGAAGGCATACACACGCAGATATAGAGAACCAATAGAGGTAGAGTGCCAGTACTCCCAGCGCAAATAAGGAAGTTTCACTAACACTTGCGCCAAGTGCAGAAAGAAAGGCATAAAAACACAGGAAAAAACAAGGAGCAGCAACGCAATATCACGGTCGTTCATAACACGTGAGACCACAAGGGCTACTGTGTGAAGTAGGGCTCAGCCGAACGACACGCACGGTTTCGGGCCGCCGCTGTGGACGAGAAGACGCAGCCCTGTCCGGAAATACCTCGTAGGTAAGATCTGTGACACGTCTAAGAACCTTGTACGGTCCAAAACACCGGCTTAGAAGTTTTTCGGATAAGCCTGGTCGCCGGACTGGATCCACATCCACACTTGGTCCTCAGCGTGGTAGGTGACGTTTCGATGGTGGAGGTTGTAACGCCATGCGTCTGCATTTTGTTAATGACTGGTGTTTATGTGAGCTAGCTGACGAGCTTTTTCGGTGTATTGAGTATACTGCTCAGCGTCTTGTGTAGAAAACAGATTGAAGATGGAGCTTGGAGGCGAGAAAGAAGTGGCCAGGGGCACGCACTGTATTTTTTTTATTCGTGTTCTGCCAACAATAAACCAAAGACATATCGGTTCTGCGGTCACTCTGGTCCTTTTGAAACATAGTGCCATGACCAGAATATCTGAGGACAGACACAAAACTTCAACCCCATTCGCAACAACGGTTAGGAGAACGAAGCAGCGGCGTCTGGCTCAAGGACGAACCGGCGAGATAAGGACAACGACCGACGACTGTTGGCAACGCCAATAAACAGGCAAGAGCTCTTTCAACATGTTTTAGGTATGAATAAGGAGGTCTTTTCGAAGAAACGAAAGACGCTTCCAGCAAGTGTGGCAATGCTTAAGAACGAAATTGATAAGAAGATAGAAGACGCCGATAGAGCGCAACTTATGACGCTTCTAAACCAGATGACTAGCGTGTCACAGACGCCAAGGCAAGTTAACAAACCGATTGAACGCCTGATCGAAGAAGAAGACGTGGAGGCAAAATTTGAAAGAGTTTTGCAGTATGAGATGAAGATCGTCGCCGCAGCAACAAAAGCAGAAGAGAAATTACGCGAGTTAGAACAAGCGACGCAACTGGCTACTAGAATAGTGACAAATCAGGCGAGCTCACTGCAAGGTACTAACCAAATCTCTGAGACGCAAGCGCCTTTTAGGTTGCCACGTCTTTAGATGGTCAAGTGTGTTGGGAAAAAACAGCATAAACAAGGTTTTGGCATTAGCTCGAGACATCGGTGCATAACAGAGTGAACATGCTGAAGAATAAAACATTTAATTACCTTCTGGCGTCTCTGAGCGGGAAGGCTGCTTTCCTCATAAAAGGTTTGCAGTTTTTTTATTAGAATTACAAGCATGCAGCCGCTCTTCGAAAGAAACATTTGGACGACAAGAATATTTAAGAAACACATACATATAAAAACTAGCAAACGTGGAAGCAGTGAAGAGTCCTAAAGATGTAGATGGTTTGAAGAAACCCTTTCAAAAGTTGCAAGTGAACACACGAGCATTGCAGTTGTTAGGAGTGGAAATGAATAGTTATGCCACAGTGATAGCACCTGTTGTAAAATCCGCGCCACCAGTGGATATGAGGATTGAGATCAAAATGAAGGAGATAGAGAAAGGTGACAAGAGACCAGTAACTACGGAATCGGACTCAGCGTCAAGACACAGCATGAGCAGTTTGAAAGAAATTATGGAGTTTTCAAAGATATATATATGCAGCAAAGAAGAACCTCGAGAGAAAAAATGCGACGTGGCCCAGTCACCACACAGTATGAAGCGGACTAGAACATCCACGCATCAAAGCATCTCGATTAAAGAATGCGTCTTCTGTGAGATGACTGGACGCTGCATGGAAGATTGCAGAAGAAGCATTACTGTGCAACAGAAGAAAGAAGCTTTGCAATGGGAGCAAAGATGCTTCAGATTCACCAGACCTCATCACGCTGCGAAGATATGCCACGCTAGCGTACGCTGCGAAACATGCAAGGGAAGGCACGCGACATCAATTTGTCGACCACGTACGCCTGCAGGAAAGTCAGCACAGCAGTAAAGCGGTGATGATGTTGAGCAAGTGCGTAAAAGCGCGCAACCTGACCAGATAGACACCAAAAAGTCCTGTAACATGCACGCACAGCAGTCTGGTATACACAACTACATACTACTGCAGACAACGTTTCCATGGATGGAGGGGGAAGACAGCGGATGCTACGCACAGATTCTGCAGGACAATGGGAGCCAGAGGACATTCATCTTCAAAAGACTGTCAAGAAAACTAGCGTGCAAGGTAAAAAGATACGAAACGTTTACCGTAGGATCACTTGGAGGAGGAGAGGTGGAAATAGACATGAAAGTCGTCTAGGTCAGCATGAGGAAGGACCCCACATTCGAGCCAGTCAGGATTGAGGCACTGGAGATAGCAGTTATAGCCTGTGACGTGCTATCATCGCCACCGTTACCAATACACGAAAGCGTAAGATTGATGGGAATTTTTGGCTGATGACAGTGAGAAGACGGACAAAGAAAGAAAAAAATATGGAAACTTCGATGGTAATTGAAGCACATTATTACTGGACCGTAGTCACTGGTCGCATTCGCGAGATCCATCCAAAAGTAATGGCAATAGAAACGATGTTGCGATTGACGGTCAAAGGTCCTGTACGACTTCATTGTGTGCCAATGAAATTTCGAGGGTTATGGTACTCAAGGTCAGTGCCAAGTCGGACATGACTGTGGACGAATTGCAGCGCAGCGATTCTGGGACTTGAAAAACATGGGCATCAAGGAGAAACTAGCAACAAGGATGAGCGATGAACATGTGCTAGACTACGTCCGACAAACAATGAAGCTCAAGGCAGGAAGATCCCAAAGGTGGCTACCATGGAAGGAAAACGCGATATTGCGAGACAACAACATCATTGCAGAGAAGAGGCTTATCCAGGTGAGAAAGAATTTGTACAAGGATAAAGATAAGCTCATAGCCTACGACAAAGCTATCCGAGAGTACTTCGATCAAGAAATAGAAAAAAACTTCGAAGAAGATGCTCCGTCCGATATACACAACAAATTTGTATACTACATCCCGCATCAAGCAGTGATTACGAAGGACCGAACAACGACGAAGGTACTGATCGTCTTTGAAGCATCGTCGAGCCAGAATTCAGGGGAATATTTGAATGACAACTTGGGACATGGGCCAAACCTAAAACCTGACATCACAAGTTTGCTGATGAACTTTCGACACCACAAGGTGGCCACGTCATTCGACGTGAAAAATGCATTTTTACAGATCAAAATACACAAAAATTACCTAGATGCACTGCGATATATGTGGTGGGAAAGAAAACCAACGCAGATATGCCAAACCTGAAGATAAAAACGTTGAGGATGACGAGGGCTACTTTCAGAACTACACCAAGTAGCTTCCTTCTAGCGGCCACAATTCATAGACATTTGGATACATTCGAAGAGATTTATCCTGCAGTTGTGGGGCAATTCCGGAGAAGAATCTACGTCGATGACGTTCTACTAGGAGCCAACGAATACTCGACATTGAAAAAGATACACACAGAAGCAAGAAACATTTTTCGTAATGCGGGAATAAATATAAAAAATGTACTTCAAATGACTCCGAACTAATAAAACTATTTGATGAAGAAGGAGATGATCCGGATTGAGGGATAAGAAATCAGGGAGAAATCAAGATTTTGGGACTGAACTTGAATTTTGTAGACGACATGTTGAGCTTTCCCGACACTACATGTCGAAATGACAAGAACATGAGACAATTCTCAAAAAGACAAGTTTCGCAATACACGGCAAGGCTATATGACTTTTTAGGTTGTTTGACACCATTTTCAGTTCGAGCAAAATTGCTGCTGCAAAAAATTTGGAAGGATAAACTGAAATGGGTCGACCCGTTCCCAAGCCACAATTGACCAGCTTGGAAAGACTATTTTTATTAGGAGCGAAGCTCTTTATAGCGGCACCCTTTCGTCCCTCGTAGCTGTTGTAGTATGTAACAAGTATAAAATTTTGACCTCCAAGGTGGTGCCGGTGAGAGATTTCTTCTGTGCGTTGTTGAACAATAAAAAAGTAATGCTCAATGTACATGCCAATGGCTGCTAATGGGGAATGAGAGACAGGAGCATACGGCTTTTATTTAACGCGCACGCTGCGGTCCTCATTGGCAATAATTGGCATGTACATTGAGCACTATCTGACAAGAAAGGGTTGCTACGTTATACTCGCTGGGTGTAGCCTCCCTAGTTTTAGAAATGTTTAGCGAGCATTTAGTCGCACTGCCATGAATACAATGAACTATTAAATACCATGAATGAACCTTAGGTGGTTAAAGGTGGGCAGTTGATACGAAGCGCAAGCCGCAAGAAAGTAAAAGACGAATTCTCCTGTCTCTCATTTCCCATTAGCAGCCATTAGCATGTACATTGAGCACTATCTGACAGGAAAAGGTTGCTACTTTATACTGGCTGGGCGTAACTACCTTGGTTTTAGAAAGGTTTAGCGAGCGTTGGGCCGCAGTGCCATGAGTACATTGAACTAGTATATACCAAGAACTCGAGGAGGTTAAAGGTGGGACGTAGACCCGAAGCGCAAGCCGTAAGGAAGTGTGCGTGTGCCACCTCTCGTGTAGTCCTTGGAATGTCCGCTGGATGGCGGTGCTTCTAAATGGAGAATAGGGAGCCTACATGAACGGCCGTTTTAGGGTGGAGACATCTTTATAGGTGCCTTCAAGAAACTCAGCGAAAACCAGCGGGCAATGGGGCACGCTGTTGCCAGCTTCCACCAAATTCAGCATAGTTTTCTGTGCGCCGCCAATTTGGAGCCAGCCGCCTCTCCCTCCAGCACGTGTACATCGTGTCGACCACTCATCTGGCATCTGACTGCAGATGCATTTGCGACGAACAGCTAGAATTTAATTCAGCTGGACTATTCAGCATTAGTGTAGGGAGGCGACCGAGCATGTATACCTACGTACGGCGTCGGTGCCCAGCCCTTGTAACAACACACAACACCTGGGCTTTTGACAGCGGCGGTTCTCAGGATCGTGTAAGTGGCCCAGTTCTCAAAGTGAGCGCACGAAGAAATTCGCAGCCCACACACAAACACTTGCGACATAATACTGAGGTTACGCTGACACGAACGCAAGCGTTTCAACGGCTCAGACTAGCGAGCGCGTCTCCGTACGAACGCGCTGACGCGTCCCGTTTGTGGAATTCCTACTCGCAATGCGTGGACGCAGCAACGACAACTTCGGTTATCTACTCATTCGCGAACACCGCGAAACAAAACACATATACGTGTGGCGCAGGAAAAAACAGTGAACGAAATACGCAGTACTCACAGAGCAAATACGAGACGCACTGGTGGGCTCCCAGCCGTCTCGCTTCACTTGAGCCAGCCATAGTTGTCGTAGGCCAGGGCTCGCTGGCAAGCGGAACATTCGCACCCCCTTTTTGTTGTGGTTAGTGCAGAGCGGTACGCAGCATACAGGCATTCTAAGGCTTCACTGGCAGCATTTAACACGCTACTGCAACGTTCGACGCCGTATTATTGAGAACTAAACGCATGCGGGCGTAGACGCAGTGCGGGCACCAAGATGGTGTGACAGCGCGGCGTTGCTGTCTGGCAACATTGTGTTTTGGCGGGCGGCTGTGCGCTGGCGGCATGTCCATGGCAAAAACTATATGTACTCGACTTTTGGTGAAGAAGAACAACGAACTGTGGTTGTTGAACCAGAAGGAGTAATGAAGAACCGGCCTCTTACTTATGTGTATGACGATCCTAACGAGCCACAACCCATCGCACCGGAGGACGTTATAGCAGGCAGGCAAGCAATGAACAAGCAGGAAGAAAACTGACTCTGAGAATACAGTTTGCTAAATTAATGGAGTGGAAGAAAACAGGCAATGAGAACATGGTGGACCAGATGGAAAAAAAGGAGTACCTGAGGGAGTTTAAGTGTGCCAGCAGAAAAATAGAGGTTCACACAAATATACAAGAAGGAGATGTACCTTTGCTTGGAGAAGCGTGAAAAAGAACAGTGTAAACTGCAAGATCGAAAAGATTTCCCCAAGCAAGGATGGAGAAGTCAGACATGCTTGCTTCATACACCTGAAGGCAAATTAGTCAAGAGGCCGATTCAGCTGTTGTATTTGCTCGAAGGTTGCTTCGGTCGAATCTGGTGGCTGGGAAGATGTAGAAAACAGATTGAAGATGGAGCTCGAAGGCGAGGAAGAAGAAGTGTCCAGGGGCATGCTCTGTTTATTTTTTGTTCTTGTTCTGGCAACAACAAGCCGGAGACGTATTGGTTCTGCGGTCTCTCTGGTACTTCTTAAACATCTGGAGCAAGTTCATTGCTTTGGTCGCACGGAAGCATAGCATCGAGCATGGTTCGCACGTTGCGTCCGTAAACAAGTCGGAAAGGCGGAAATTGCGTTGTTCCTTGCGTTGCCGTATTGTACGCAAATGTGATGTATGGAAGAATCTCGTCTCAGATTTCGTTTTGTACGTCCACGTACATTGACAGCACGTCTTTTATAGTCTCGTTAAGCCTCTCTGTTAGCCCATTGGATTGCGGGTGAGAAGTCGTCAATTTTCGATGATTTGTGCTGCTTACTTTAAAAATGTCCTTCATTATTCCTGCTGTACACGACGCCCCTCTCTCCGTAATCACGCCTGACGGGGCACCATGCCAAAGGACAATTTGGTGCACGAAGAACTGCGCGACTTCAGAAGCCATGCCATTGTTTAACGCTTTTGATTCAGCATAACGGGTAAGATAATCTGTCGCAACTATAATGCATTTGTTCCCAGAGGACGACAAAGAGAAGGGTCCGGAAATGTCCATTCCCACGAGGTGAAACGATGTCCGTGGTGATGCGATTGGCTGGAGCAGGCGCGCAGGTCTCACAGGTGGAGTCTTGCGGCGCTGGCACTCACGGTCGCCTTTAACATAGCGATGTGCACTAGTTGATTGTCGCGGGCAGTAATACAGTTGGCGTACTCTGGCAAGAGTTCGTGAATAGCCCAAACATCCTGACGTGAGCTCGTCGTTGCACGCAAGGGGGATCTCATCTGCATGTTGGAAGGAACAACGAGTAGAAAGGCTTTGTTGCTACCACGGGCGTTGCTCTTGTAAAGAATGCCTCTTCTTAGGCATAAAGAGGAGAGCTTGTGAGCAATGTGCTGAAGACCTAAGAGTTCCGGCCTTCTAGGAAATCGATAGCTGGGCGTAATTCTTCGTCTACCCGCTGTTTTGACATGAATTCGGAATCGCTAAATGCTCCGAGAAAGCCATCTTCATCCTCTCGGCCCCTGACAGCGTGCCCCACAGGCGCTCGTGATAGCGTGTCGGCATCTTCGTGTTTGCACACTGGCCTGTACACAATCGTAATGTTGCACTCCTGCAAACGCAAACTCCACCGAGCGAAACCGATGGATAAATTTCAGAGATTGGACAGCCAGCAGAGTGAAGGGTGGTCAGTCACCACTTCGAAGGGACAAGAGGTAAGGACGAAGTTTGGTCTTCACCCACACGACTGCGAGGCATTCTTTTTCTGGTGTAGAATAGTTGGTCTCGGCTCGAGAAAGAGTGCGACTGGCACAAGCTATTACGTGCTCAACGCCGCCGTGTTGGTGTACAAGGACAGCGCCAAGTCCGACGTTGCTGGCATCTGTATGGATTTCTGTAGAAGCGTCCTCATCAAAATGGGCAAGAACAGGGGCTGTTTACTTTCTCTGTCGTATCTCTGTGAACGCTGTATCTTGTTCTGCGCTTCAAGTAAAGGGCACGTCATCTCGGGTGAGTCGCGTAAAAGGTTCAGCTATCATGCAGAAATTGGCGATAAATCGGCAATAATACGCACACAAGGCGAGGAAATGGCGTACTGCTCTTTTATCTGATGGAACAGGGAAGGCGGCGATGGCAGCAGTTTTGTCTGGACCAGGTTGCACTCCATCTGTGCTAATTACACGTTCCATAAACTCCAGCTCTTCATAGCCAAAATGGCATTTTCGGGGTTTCAGCGTAAAATCAGCTGTGCGAAAGGCTTCCAGAACAGTTCTCAGGCGCTTCAGATGTTCTTCAAAGCCCTCGGAAAAGATGACTACATCATCGAGGCAGACAAAGCATCTTTTTCACTTCAAGCCAGCGAGAACAGTGTTCATCATTCTCTGAAAAATGGCTGGGACAGAACAGACACCGAAGGGAAGAACTCGGAATTCGTAAAGACCATCTGGAGTCAAAAACGCGGTTTTTTCTTAGTCTCGTTCATCCACTTCAATTTGCCAATAACCACTCTTTAGGTCGATGGACTAAAAATAATTCACGCGTCGTAACTTGTCGAGAGAGTCATCGACCCGTGGAAGCGGGTAGACGTCTTTTTTTCGTGTCGCTATTACGTTTCCTGTAGTCAATACAGAATCGCAGCGCTTTGTCTTTTTTTTCACTAGAACGACTTGCGAGGACCAAGGGCTGCTGCATGGTTGAATTATCCCGTCGTCGAGCATCTCTTTTACTTGTGTCTGAATAGCCTCGCGTTCTTTGGCAGAAACGCAGTAAGGCTGCTGCCGGATAGGGCACATGTCATCGTCGGTAATATTTCGATGCTTCGTGAAGTACGTTTGACGGACTTTGAAAGAAGAGGCGAAGCAAAATTGAAACTCTCTTAAAAGGTCATGATGTGCAGCCTTTCTCTCGTCTGACAGTGTCAAAATAATGTCGATGTAATCTAAAAATTCCTCATCCTTTTGCGTTTCCTTGGACTCGAAGTACTACGTGACGTCGGCAACAGGGTCTCCATAGGCTACGGTGGTTCCGCGGAAAAGATGCCGGTGCTGGTAGTTGAAGTTCGTAAGTTGTATCTGTGACTGTCCGTCACGGACACGCAAAACACTTCGGGTGGCGCATACACTTTGGAGCAGCAGAAGTGATCGGCTGCTTTCAGCCACCACGTCACCGTCTCGGAGGTCTTCACAAGTGACTTCGATGGGAACAGTCGCTCGAGGCGGCAGCATCCCACTGTCGTCAGCAACACCCAGCGCAGGTCTACGGCAGTTATCAGCGTCTCGATCTGTTGCGCCTTGAGTCGAGAAGGTCACGATGTGCTCACGGAGATTCATGATGACACCGTATTCCTGAAAGAAGTCCATGCCGATAATCAGCTGCTGTGAATAGTCGCGAAAAACGAGGCAGCTGAGTACAAACGTTGAAGCACGAATTTTCACTCCAGCGGTACAGTGACCCGGTGGTGTTACAACGTGTCCTCCAGCTCTTCAAATTCGCGTTTCATTCCACGGCGTAACCACTCTCCTGAGATCTTTTCCTAGCATCCCGCTGATAATCGAATAGTCTGCACCAGTGTCTACTAAGCCATTGACCTGGAAGCTGTCAATCAGAACAGGTATGTCGAGTGACACGCGGTACCAGTGTTCAGATGTGGATGTCGGCGTTTATTCGGTACTGCGATCGATCTCTGACGAAATGCCTTAGGAGTTGCGTGCATGCATCGATGAGAGGTCTTCCGCACTTTGAGTCTTATCGACCTTGCCTCTTGAGGCCGCGGCCTTCAGTTTTTCCGATAAGGGTTCGGGGAGCGTTTCCGTGCCGTCACCTCGAAATGTGGCCCAGTGGTTGCCGGTCTCCTCGTAGATGGTGACCGTGATTGCGATCGTGTAAAAGGTGCACATCTTTTGGCGAGATACTCTTCGTTACACCTTGGCCTTTGACCGATTTGGGGACGAGGGAATTGACAAAAAATCCACGCAGTGTAAGTTGCCGGTATGGACTTTCGCGGTAAATGTGACCAGCCTAACCACAATGACAGGAGAGGGGTCGTCTGTCTGGCGTACGCCAGAGATCAGACATGTGCGTCGGTGCACGGCGACCATAGATGTCCAAACCAGCCTGCGCTGACTGAATCGTGACTGACGGCATCATTGTCTGGATAGGGACGTATGGCACTGGCTAGATCGGTACGTGTGACATTGTATGGATCGGGACTCCTTGACCAGAAAGAGTCGTGGCAGATCGCAAGGCTTCCGCGTACGTACGACGGTGACTGTCAGTAGACACAGGAGCCGTTTCTGGATCAACCGACATCGGCGGTAAACGATGGGCGTGCAGCACCTGCTGGACCTCGTCCCGGACGACACTGGTGATAGAAGCGACATCGATTTGCCTTGTCCCGTACACCTTTTCCATATCTTCGTGGATGACAGAGCGGACGACCTCACAAATCCATGCGGTGCTCTTGCTTCCATGGGTGGCAAAAATTTCGGGAGTTGAGGCAGCATTCACTTGACGGTCAAACAAGGCAGACCGTTCGTGCAGCGCTTCCTCCATTGTTGCCACTTCAGTAAGAAACTAAGCAACACTTTTTAGGGGACTACGCACGAAACCAGCAAAAAGTTGTTTGTTCACAAAACGCATGAGGTGGCACAACATTTCATGGGCGAAGCTCCTTAAAGCGGCACCCATTTGTCCCTCGTAGTAGTAGTAGTAGTCTTAACATGTAACCAGTCTTACATTTTTACCTCCAAGGTGGTCCCGATGGGAGATTTGTTTTGTGCGTTGTTGAACAATAAAAAATTCGCCGCGTGCGCGTTAACTAAAAGCCGAATTCTCCTGTCTGCCATTCCCCCTTAGCAGCACTATCATTCCCCCTGAGCACTGTCTGACAAGAAAGGGTTGCTGCGTTATACTCGCTGGACGTAACCTCTTTGGTTTTAGAAACGTTTAGCGAGCGTTGCGGCGCAGTGCCATGAATACAGTGAACTAGTATATACCACGAACATGAGGTGGTTAAAGGTGGGAAGTAGACATGAAGCCCAAGCTATAAAAAAGTGTGCATGTGCCTCCTCTCGTTCAGTCTTTGGAATGTCCGCTTGATGGTGGAGCTTCTATATGACGAATATAGAATTTATGATTGGTGGCTAAAGTCAAGGTACGAATGATTATTAAACGCTTCACTGCAAAGTACGAATCCTTAACTTCACTGTTTAAAAGAAAAAAGATAAATCTAGTTTTTGTTTCATAAGTATCACGACTTGGTGGCGCCAGCCACCGCCCAATCTAAGCATACAGCCATACTCATCCATCCATTCGTCCATCCATCCATCCATCCATCCATCCATCCATCCATCCATCCATCCATCCATCCATCCATCCATTCATCCATCCATCCATTCATCCATCCAACCATCCATCCAATAAATGATGAAAAGTTGCGAGTTGGTGGTACTTTCAGTTTTGAATGGGTGGACGAATGGACACACAGACAGATGCATGGATGGACGCACGAATGGCTGCACGGACGGATGGACGCATGGACACACTCAGGAGCGGATGCGTGGACGAACGCAGGGACGGACGCACAGATGGACTTGCGGACGCACGAGCAGACGCAAGCACGGACGGGCGGATGGACCACGGGTGGCCACACAGACGTACGCATGGACGGACGGAAGCTTCGCCCCCCTCTCCATCATTAACTCCGTGGATATGCTGCCATTTTTTTTTCTTCTGCCATAGCAGGATCCGCTCGCTTTAAAAGCCGTGTCATGTCCTCGACGTACATCGAGACGGTCTCGTTTGGCATCTGGATGCATGATTGTAGTGCACGCTACACCCGTTCACGGTGGTTGGTACTCCTGTATGTCTCAAAAGGTGACGCTGGAACTCGCGCTAAGATGTCAAAACATAATCCCTGTTCAAAATCCACGTCTTTGCATCCTCCTTTAGGCAAATGTACATGTTCCGAAGCTTCACGGCATCATCGCAGTCATTCATCGCTGCGACAAGTTCAAACTCACTCAGCCAGTCGTCAACATCTTCATGCTGCTCTCCGTGAAAACGGCTAGGCATGAGCTGGTTCTGGACGGTGCAGTAGATCGGTGTGGAAGGGATCGGAGCTTGCACGGGATCTTGTGTTGAAGTAATAGTTGCTTTGTCAGTAGTTGGTGTCTCAGGCGGTAGGCCTCCTTGGCGGTGGCTTACTCTGTGAACAGGAGCGTCCACTGGTGCAGGGTTTGTGTTCCGGCGTCTGGGCGGTGTCTTGGTAATCGGGTGGATCGTGAGACGTTGTTCCCAGCACTTCCACCAGTCTTGTCACGTTTCTCACTGCAAACTTCATATAATGGGCTCGTTCATTCGAATAGCCAAGCAGCAGCTTAGATAAATCGTATTTGTCCTCTTTCACTCATCGATCTCACCCAAGCAGATCATGTGGGAGTATGATACTAGTGCTAACATAATAAAGGCGAGATGCGTGTCATGCTACAACATGACTACATGCTACGCTCATGATGCGTTCGTGGCTGTTTCGCGAGCTTTACACGTACCAAATTCACTATTACGCCACGCGAACCAACGACATAGGTAAACAACACATACAAACATGACAATCATGACGTGTATGTCATGTAACAAATGTCTACATGCCACGCTCAAGATGCGCTCAAAGCCATTTCGCTAGCTCCATGCATGCCAAATTTCGTATTACGTAACTTCAATGGAGGATGAAGGTATATAACTGATGCAAATATGATAATCATGAAATGCGAGACATTTGATAACATGACTACGTGCTACAGTCAAGGCACCAATACATTTCGACGTGTCGCAGTGCGCACGCTCGCCGGCATTCATTTCGATGCGTCACGCCGGCGTTGCTACGCTAGGCGGTGGTCCTCCATATGGTCGCAAATTAAAGTTGTTTCTCTCTCTCTGCCACATACTCACAGGCATGCACAGTGCTTTGTTGCTTCGGCGCATGCGCGTTTGAGCGCGTCCAGCACCCCTTCGTCATGAAAAGAGGGAGACGCAGTGTTGTCTGAGAAGCGCATCGGCGCGAAATGCAGCATGTCGCATTTCGCACCGGATGCCATCGTGCCGCGCCGACGGAGGCTGGTCGCGCCTGGCATCAGACTATTGAGTGCTCGCGTTTTGTTAACGTAGCGTCGCTGTGCTCAGCGTGCGCGCGCGCCAACATTACATTGGAGTATATTGAGCCTTTCTTGATGGGCTCGTGGCCATTTTGCCAGCTCCACATGTACCAAACTTGGTGTTAAGTGACGCCAATGGATGACGAAAGTATATGACTGGTGCAAACATGATAATCCTGACACGCGTGCCATGTAAGAACAGGACAACATATCACGCTAATTGCGTGCTCGCGGCCGTCTCGCTTGCTTTATATATGTTTAATTTGTTATCACGTGAGGTGAATAAATGACGAAGGTAAACTACGGATCCAAACATGATAGTCATGACCTGGAAGTCACTTACGGCATCATTTACCTCTACCTCGTAACGTTGTGCTGATTTTAAAGTGACACATCAATCTTTCTTATTCGTGCTTTTAATATCATCGATCCTCACTGTACATGAGATGTGCCATTTTTTTCTCACCACAAGAAAAAAAAACATGGGTAATAGTTTCGGGATTGTTGCATTCTCCGCCAAAAACAAGCTAGGTCGTATTTTCCCAGTGGTTGAAAGGAAAATTCAGGGAGGCAAGTGAAAATGTGGAATGAGTGTGAGGTGATACACAAGGACAGAATGATTGAGGGTGAAGACAGACTAGTGTATATTATTGCACTATCACATAGAAAGTGTTACATTGGTCGAATCGGGCCATGTTTAAACAACTGATTAGTGTACAACACGAATTCTCTGAAAAGGCAGCCTTCGTCTATTCACTGTCTTTATTGCAAGGAACGTAGTTACCACCCTTTACTAAATGAAACATAATGGTTGTCAATGCTCAAAAACTTGGCTGCGCGAAAGATCACGAATGCATTTTCTCTTAATAAGCCCTGTGAAATATGTTTCGCGAGGCCATCAGAGAACCTACATAAACTCGAGATCATAACCATGTGTCCCGAGTTGTCTTTTATTTTTGTGTTTTTGGGAAACTAAATTTCAGCTGCAAGTATGCACCTGCTTGTGCTCTTTTCCTTATTGTTTGTGTTCTTGCTCAAAATGCCATCCACAATAAAATATGACTCACCCCGAGCTCTGTTTTCTATAACCCATTGAGAATTGTAGACCATCAATTACTATACCACCCGTGAGGACAAACAGTTTTTATTGCAAAGCATTTCTTAGCGAACTTTGGCGAGCTTCACTTCGTATCTATCTATCTATCTATCTATCTATCTATCTATCTATCTATCTATCTATCTATCTATCTATCTGTCTATCTGTCTGTCTGTCTGTCTGTCTGTCTGTCTGTCTGTCTGTCTGTCTGTCAGTCTGTCTGCCTGCCTGCCTGCCTGTCTGTCTGTGTGTCTGTCTCTGTGTGTCTGTCATTCTATCTATCTATCTATCTATCTATCTATCTATCTATCTATCTATCTATCTATCTATCTATCTATCTATCTATCTATCTATATGCCTAGAACTCTTAGGTCTCATGGCCGTTTGGATAATGAGATCTATGCCAAATTTGTATGGCCTAACATGACTTTATGACCAGAAAACTTGACTACTTATAACACGAAAATCGTGACATACATGTCTGGAATATCATGATTTATATGTGATAATCTTGCAACTCCGTTGGTGGTTTCGTTCACATAACATATCGCAAAAATGGTATGGTATGACGTCCCTGCAAGGCGAACGTAAGTGACAGGTTCTGACAAGAAATCATGACATGAATGTCATCGAAGAACTTGACCACATGCCATGCTCATGATATGCTCGCTGTCCTTTCGCTAGGTTGACAAAAACCAAATTTGTTTTTACGTAACGTGAATGAGTGTTAAGGGTATATGAATGTTTAGGGTATATAGCGAACATAATAACCGTGACATGCGTGTCATGTAAGAACATGACTACATACCACTCTCATGGTATGCTCAGAGCCGCTTCGCTAGTTTCACATATACCAAATTTTGTATTGCGTGACGTCAGTAGACGACAATGACAAATTACACGTGCAAAGATAATAATCCTAACGTGGGAGCCATGTACGGCATCATTTACAATCCTACCACTGCTAGTGCTGATATTGCAAACGTTAGACATGCCGTTGCTCCGCGACTATAAACAACATGCTTGCATCTAATATAGAAACGGGTGTGCGCATAACATTTGTGATAGTGTTGATTGTGTACTACGTCCATCCAGCTTGTAACGCAGGGCTTATTTCAAATGATACATAGAACTTTTTATTCTTGCATTGCATATCATTGATTCACACTCTACGTGAGATCTGCCAATTTTTTTCGCACCAAAATCACGATTTTGCAGCTCATGTCGAGAAGGCAGGCGTGGTGATGTCGTCCTCCTCACCACGAGAGAAAAACATTTATAATGCGTTCATTTCTTTAAACTTAACCAGGTCTGAAAGAAGATATGTGGCCACATATGCAGATGCACACGATAAGCATCTTTGTCGCCCTATCACAAAGACCAGTGGCACTGGCCCAGCGCCATACCTGATTACTGAACCAGTGTCCAGTGTGGCGCTGACACTGGGACAGCTGCACGCTGCAAGAGGCACACTGGCGCAGCACACTGGGACAACCACTATTGGCCAAAATCTGGCTTTTAAATTGTGTTTACAATTTGTGGTCATGCGCAAATCGTAATTAAGGCGTTAGCGCGCACGCAGTGAAAAAAAAGGTAAAAAAACAAAAACAAAAACTGAAAGAGCCGGTGTCGAACCTATTACCTTAACACATCACATATTGTGGGCAATACACGCTGTCCACTACTCCACACCTGAAACACGAGAATAACAGTACTTTTCATCATCTTAAAAGTGTATCAGGTATCCAATATTTTGATTTTGTCATTTACATACGCAGTGTTTCGTCTCTTCGTGCTCGTGCCCAACTTGCGATTGTTAGCTCATTTTTCGCGGGTTGCCTTGGATGAAATTGATCTGGCACCTTTTGCCGCAAAGCTTCTTAGCGTAGCTGCAGATGTGTTACGGCAATCGTAGTGACTCGCTGTGTGGTTAGTCATACCAATGTATAAAACAGCATCTAAAGTGCTCACTGAGCACTGTAGATTTGACCCCTCGGTAGTTTGGAAGTATTTTCTTCGTCGTTCACCTTCAGCGAACAACAGCCACAGCAGTTCACTGTAACCGAAACGATCACTAGCTTGGGGCTGTACTTCTTGTGCCACGGTTGCTGTGAAGATCGTATATTTTCGGTTAGAGTATAATAATCATTACAATGTAGTTTTGATGATAACTGACGCATGAATGGTCATATTTTCACCTTCGATTACACAAATCGGAGGCTAAAACACCAAGGTCAGCTATTGCAGTGAATAACTGCTGCCGGGGACATGCGGCTTCCTACGGTACGAGCCGCATCGACTGACTGCTAGTATAGGTTGGTCTCGATTATCAGACTGATACTACTGTCATTATGTGTTGCGAATTCTCCATTCTATGGATGCCGTTTATGAAATATATTCACGAATCTCAATCAAACATCAAAGAAAGCGCACCCACACCAGGGAGGCATCCAAGGATGGGCTGGAACCGTTTTTTTCCCAGAAATCTCGCATGCCCTCTTCCCCCTTTGCCCTGCATCTCCAGAAGCAAGCATGTGTAAAACACCACGCAAAATTTCTGTGCTCCCTGCCCCTCGTGCAGGAACAAAGTCATTCGTCCCCCCCCCCCTGCAAAACCCTGGCAGCACCTCTGACCCACGCGATCAACATAAGAATGCTTTAGCATACTCGCACTCATTTCCTAAGCAAACTGATGCTATATATGTGTAGCACAAAGATGGGAATACCATCATCTTCGGGAAATTTTACGCTAGGCATGTCGCGATTCAATATGAAGCCTTACAGAAAGTGCGCCGATCGCGCCTAGTCTCTGCCAATGATCCGCTATGATTATCAGTGTGCGGTAGCGACTGTACAGCGCGACTAGTGCCTCCCGGCGTGCTTTAAGGGGAGATTTGGGTGGAAAAACGAGAGTTTTTTTTCAAAATGACCGATTTCTTATTTCTCCCTGTTTTGATAAGAATATTACCTCTACTATTGTGAAAAAAATAGAGGTCGAGACCTAACTGGAATTGCTTTAAAAGTGCATCTTAAAGAGCACAAGATGCCTGGTAAAAGGTCCATAATGTGCAGTCTTCAAGCACCTTGCCGCCAATAATGCGCCACCACTCGCCATTGTTGATCGCATGAGCCGAAGAGTCGAGCCTCAATCTTCAAATAACAAGTTTTCCTCGCTGATGCAGCGCAAGAACTAATAAAAAGAAGCACGCTTCTGCGCACTTTTTGAGCGCCGCGACTGGTTTATCACGTGGTAGGGATCGGGAAGCTGCCATTGGCCGCTGCGCGCCTGTATGTGCTGTGACGCCTATTGGGGAGGTCACAGCACATACTGGCGCAGCTGAACAATGCTTTTCTCGTGTAATTATCTCCGTTATGAATGAAAAGGTCATTGCTCGCAAGTGAAAGCCGTTGTGCGGTGCACTGCGTAGGAATAGGCTACGAGCAGCTTTTCCGATTTCCGGCACTTGTTGGCTTGCAAAAGCCAATGCATCAAAAGTCATTCGCACAGGTCAGCCGGAAAGTTAGTGATGCGGAAATGGATGACGTCAGCGCCAATCTTGTGAGGTCGAAAGAGCTCGCAGTGAGGGAAGCAAGCAGGGACGACATTGCCAATATGTACGACGGTATGTGGCACAAACATGGCCGCAAAATGGCATGACACTGGACTTAGTTTGAATTTTGCAGTCCGGTCGAACTTCTTCCTAGCTTGCAGCTGGCACACGGCTCTGGCACATGTAGGGGAAGTTGGGAAGCGTTTCATGGCCCTGTCTGTGAGCGAAATGTCTATGAGAATTTAGCTTGAAAAAGCGGAGAGGGACAAACTTATTGTGCTGGCGTCTTTTAGTAGCAGTGGTAACAAGAGAGATTGTTCTTTTTGCTTGTCAAATTTGATCAGATTAAATGATATATTTGCTAAAAAAACTCAGTTTGAACTTCAAAACTCGTTTTCCTCAAAACACAAATTTTGCCATTTTTTAAGGTACTCCTCCATTTTGAGGCACTTCTAGTGCTTGAATCTGCATATAAATTTGCCCAAATGTTTTCTAAGCTATGACAAATGCAATTCCCTAGTTTTAATTTCAATATTTTATTGTATACTAAAAATTTTATGTAAACCTTCACTAGGGTAGGTGAAGGTGGAATTTTTACGTCTATTGTTTTTCATTCCTATTACATATTTCATATGTGCTTCCTAATTAGTTATTTGCATACTACACTTTCTATCAAACAATATGAACCATGAATGATAAAAAATTACGGAAGTTGAGGGATGAAAAGAGGAGGACAAAAAGGTTATGGTTTTCACTTCGCCACGTTGCAGAGCTAAAAGTATGCAACTTGCGAGAAAACTATTTATATATTTGAAATCAGAATAAAACGTTTTTGGGACTTTAAACCCCACATATCAAATAATCAGAATAAAAAGTTCTATAAACAGCTCAAGTTTCATTGCTCTAGTGTGAATATTTGAAAAAAAGGTGTCTTCGAGTAACATGTCCCCTTAAGACACTGGGCTACACTGTACAGTGTGGCTCAGTGCGTTTCAGCGCACTGGGCGACACTGGCCTGGCCACGTTGTACAGTGTGACGCAGTGCCTCGCAGCGTGGTGTAGTCACTGAGACACACTGTACAACTTTTCCAGTGTCAACCAGCGCGTTGAAACGCACTAGGGTAATCTTGAAACGCTGTTTTTTTTCGACATGGCGGCACCAAAAAATCACTGATCATGCGCAGCTGCTCCTCTAAAAGGCTACTCTACTTTAAGTCCCGATAATTGTAGTGGAGCTCATGCAGATGAAGAGGTTTCAAATATAGATATGCGAGGGGCTCATGGTTGTAGCCGCATCAATTATTCACAGAGTGAGGTACACAACAACACCAATTTTGTGTCTTTCACTTTCAAGAGTGATCTGCACCTATCATCCCTTTATCATCAATGTACTAGTGGGCCCTTCAGCACCGAATTCAGCATGCCTCTTTTTCGCCATAAAGGAGCAGTCCCAGCGAGTCTAATATACAAGGCAGAAACTTGTACAAGATCAATGACCATGATATTCCTAGACGTATGAAAAGCAATAGTCAACAGAAATTACCTTTGTATGTTTTTCTTCACCACACCCAAAATAGTTCGTCACCATGGCCAAAATTAATGATGGCGTGCGCGAGTTCGTACAATAAGGGTAAACATTGTGCTTGTCTAATGAATGATCGAAGGCTCTGCACTTCTAATTGTGCCTGTCTGTGCGTGACTTCACCGCGAGTGAAAGCACCTGACATATGAATGATTTTTGCTAAGGTTTTGCTAATGAATGATTTTTGCTACACCTAGACTATAGTGTAGCAGAAGATCATGATTGCTTCTGGAGCATTACACGTCATTATCACGTCAGTATCACACTTTTGTAAACAACTCTGCGTCTGTAGTTCTCACTTCCTTTATTTGAACTTTTGCTATGTTGCTTTTCTGGCATTGTTCGAATAGTTCCTCTTCATTCAACTTCAAGCATATATGAAAACATTCATAGCTGTGCACATGGTGAATTGTTTGAGCCTTTCTGTTTTTTTCAAGAGAAATTTCACCAACAAATATTATAAATATCTTTTGGTTGCAAAGAAGAGAGGATGATTTTTGCTTCACACGATGTGATACCACAAAAAGGAATTTGTTGCTTCTGAAACTTAATCAGAAACTTTATCACTTTTATTTCGGAAGCTAATCATGCAAGACTGCATCGGAGGTCCCTGAGCTTGTTTACTTATTGTGCTGCACATTTTACCACTCCTTACCCAGCAACATAAACACATGTCGCTACTGTTGCAGGGATAACGCTGCACACTCGGGCGAGTTGGTGATCGTGAATTTCGCGAAGGAACTGCCCGGAAGCGAAACGACTTTAAATGATGGAATAAACAGCCAAGGCGAGCGCTCAATATCACCTCAATTGAAAGAAATATCATATTAGCAAAAAAACCTTATAAGAACCAATTGTGAGCATACATGATCAGGTGTCTAGAAAGAAGATGAAAGAAAAACGTGTGATTATTTTCTTTTGATCTGCTAAGAGAGACTACGTCTTTTTCATAGAAGGACGCGGATGCATAGTTGATTCAATCCTCTCTCGACTTGTTTTTAACGCTAAGTAATTGAGGACATAAATAATAAGTTGAGAGGCAAAGGCACCTACCAAGCCTCAATGTCCCTTTAAAGAAATATAAGGTATTTAACAGAATATGAGGAAAAAGTCATTTCACAAGATACATGATATTTGCTTTTCAAAATAGACAGGAAGTGACTCAAATGCCGTGCTGATAGAGGCTGCAATTATAATAGTAATAACAATATTTTAGTAAAGGATGGACCTTCCTCCCGGAAACACTGAAGGTTTCTAACCCGAAACTTATTTCCTCCACCTATAGGAATTCAAGTAGGCACTCTCCGACGCCATAACTTTTTTTACCTTTTTATTTTACTTCGAAAGTTGAAGCGGTGTTTGCGTAAGGCAAGACATGCTAAGAAAATGTCTGGGCAAGTCACCAAATAACGCTGCGCTATAATTGTTTTTGTTTTACTCTTTACGTGTTGTTCTTACGCAACTGCTCAGCTGCTAGTTGTTGCGATCCCTTTCGTTCTTGCACACCTATTTCAAGTTGATGTGAATCTTTGCTTACAGCCGAAGTCAAGGGAACATTGATGTGCCTTTTTTTGTCTTTGGTTTTGCATGTTACTACGAACTTGTCCTCGTTGACCACTTGTCCTAGCGTCAGCAAACTTGAAGTGGTGAATATTGTGTTAAAAAATTTGAATTACAGATAGTGGAAAGTTTACAGAGCGCAATGCAAACGACAATTAAGAAACAGATTTGAAAATGCCCTTGAATTTGCCCACTTTTTGTGTTAGCACTAAACAAAAAATTGGCAGATCCCACATACAGTAGGAATCGGTGATATGCGAAGCACGAATAAGGAAATATAATATGTACCTTTAAAACCAGCACGATGTCAAAAGGTGAACGTAAGTTATGCCGTACATGGCTTGAGTGTCATGGTCATATGTTTGAACGTGGCATTCATCGTCCATTCACGTTACGTGATACCAAATACGGTGCATGTGCAGTTAGCAAAACGGCCACGAGCGCGCTGTGTTTAGTCATGTTTCACATGACACGCATCACATGGTTATCATGATTGCACCAGTCGCGTACCTTCGTCATACATTGACGTCACGTAACACCCACATAATATATGTGAAGCTAGCGAAACGGCCACGAGCGCACTATGAGCGTGGCATGCAGTCATGTTTTACATGACGCGCATGGGAGTAAAATTGTTGCATGACATGCATCTCATGATTATTATGTTTGCACCGGCCACATATTTTCGTCATCCGTTCGCGTTCCATACTAATAAATTCGGTATATGCGAAGCTACCAAAAAGGCTGTGAGCGCATCATGAATGTGACATGTAGTGATGTTCTCACATGGCAAATGTGTGATGATTATCATGTTTCCACCAGTCATATACTTTTAACATTCATTCACCTGCCGTTATACAAAATTTGGTGCATGTGAACCAAGCAAAACAACCGCGAGTGCCTCATGAGCGTGGCATGTGGTCATGTTCTTACCTGACGTGTATCTCATTATCATGTTTGCACCAGTCAGATACCTTCGTCACCCATTCACGTCCCATAGACCCTTTTCATAAATACGCCGCCTGACGGTGACCTTTTCGTCAGTTTCGCTTCGAAAAGGAGCGTGGGATAGCTAGCGCCATCATGAGGGCATGAAAAGCGAGCCGTCAAATGCGTGAGTGCTGTGATTTCTGTGTTGGTGGCTAGTTCTTTGAGTCATACGCTGCAATCGCACCGCTTTCTAGCTTGAACGAGTTCCTAGTACTCTCCATAAGCTTTCTGAACAGCTTCCGCTACACAATGAGCAATATTTTCTACCCTTCAACGGGTTGGATGAGCAGTTTGGCTTGCTATGACTTGCAATGCATGGATCCGGCCTTCAAGAGACTCTCATCGGTGTGCCCTCTGGACGCGGTTCGCGTCCTGCAGGAACACAAGAGGTGTCTGTGTGCGCTGCAAGGAACACGCATCGGCGTCACTGGGACACACAGCCTGTGTCGTCTGCTGCGGTGCCCTCACAATTGCGGCAGACTGTAGTTCACGTCCGCGGCGCTAGGGGCGCCCTCTTTCGAAAAGGGTCAGAGGTTTATAACTACAGCTCAAGGGGCTAGGCTAGAAGGGCACGAAACTATTGAACATAGTAGAACAAGGGTTACACAAAATTTTCATCATTATGCACCACAATAGACAAGGATGACTTAAGTGGCGCACTGGCTTCATTTTCACAACGAGAATGGGAAAGGGCTGAGAAGAGGGCTTCCAGTAGTACATCAACAGGCCCAGATGGCATTCCAAATATGCTAATATAGACATTAGGTCCGAAGTCTAAGCAGGCTTTGAGAGAGGCAGTGAGCAACATAATAATTGATGGTGAAGTTCCCGATGGATACAAACTTAGCAGGATGAGCATGATCTATAAAGGAAAAGGGGACAAAGCTGCGTTAAACAAATACTGTCCTCTAACAGTGACATCAGTGGTCTACATGCTGGTGATGCAGATTATAAGGAAAAGACTGCAGGCATGTATAGAGGATGAGGGGGTGCTGGGAGAACTTCAAAATGGGTTTCGGAACACAGGAGGTTGGAAGACAATGTGTTCTCACTGACGCAGTGCATCGAAATAGCAGAAAAGTAACACAGGCCCCGGTGGCTAGCATTTTCGGATATCAAGGAAGCGTACAATAGCGTGGTTCAAAAGGACTTGTAGGAAATACTGGACACACTAGGTGTGAAAGATGGAGTCAATAATCCTTTAAAGGATATCTATAAAGGTAACAAGGCCGTAATAAAGTGGGAAAATCAGGTATCCAAGCCTGCAGAGGTGAAACGGGGGCTTAGGCAGGGGTGTATTCTGTCACCCTTGTTATTCACGGCGTACCTACAAAGGTTAGAGGCCATATTAGAGGAAAAGTGGACTGGGCTTCAAACTCTCCTCGTCAAACAAGGAAAACTCATTGAACAGGCACTACCAGCAATGATGTACGGAGATGGTATAATGCTAATGGCCGACAACATGGAAGATTTGCAGAGATATGGACGTCTGCGGTAATGAGGGAGATTAGGAAATTAGCAGCAGTCATGATTTTTACTGTAATGAAGGCATTGAGCTTAGAATAGTGGAGGTCACGCTAGAGATTACAGATAAATACAAATAAGTGGGCGTATCGATAAGCAATGAGGCCAAGTACCTAAGGCAACACCAAAAATACGCGACGACTGAAGGCAACAGGAATGCAGCGTTGATGAAGAACAGGGCACTGTGGAATTACAATAGGTATGACGTTGTGAGAGGGATATGCGAAGGGTCATGGTTCCTGGTTTGACGTTCGGAAATGCGGTCTTGCGCATGATGTCAGAAGTTCAAGCAAACTTAGAAATTAAGCAACATGGTATAGGTAGGCTTGCCTTATGAGCTCACGAGAATACACCAAATTAGAGAGTACAAGGTGATATGATATGGACATCAATTGAGGGCCGGGAAGCTAGCAGCAAGATAAAATTTGAGAAGCGATCGAGAGAAACGGGGGAGGAGCGTTGGGTTAGGAAGGTATTAAGCCACTTGTACATGAAGAATGTCAATACTGAATGGAGCAAGCGAACTATAAAACAGATTGGTGAATACTTGGAAAACAGCAGGGGGCCAAACCAAAAAGAATGATCACTTATGAAGAAGGTGAAAAAAGCTGATATCAATATGTGGAGAATCGACATTATTAAGAAGTCCGCACTAGAAATCTATCGAACTTTTGAGCAGGCAATCGCCAAGGAAAGGATCTATTGTAATACCCTGGGTAGTTCTCTACTGTTTGAGGCCAGCACGGGAGTATTGAGAACCAAGACATATCGAGCCAAAAACAAAGGGGTAGACACGGTATGCAGTGCGTGTGGAGAGGAAGAGGAAACTGCCAAAGACATGATAATGTTCTGTAAAGGGCTTCACCCTATAGTTCAGGATGATGGCGCAGAGTTTTTCAACGCCCTGGAGTTTAGGGACTGGGAGGATAAGTTAACTTTAAGCGGGTGGAATTAACTAGAAGAAGGTTATCTGATTGCGGGCTAAAGTCAAGGCACGAGTGAAAATTAAACCCTTCACTGCAATGTACAAGTCCGGAACCTCACTATTTAAAGGAAAAAGAATCTAGTTTTTGATTCACAAAGTTTTACGGCCTGGTGGCGCTAGCAACAGCCCAATCTAACGAGTGCAGCCATATCAATCCTTCCATCGTGACGTCAGGGTACAGTAGAAACCTAAACTACCTTTTGAA
The DNA here is from genome assembly GCF_043290135.1 of Rhipicephalus microplus. Classification (NCBI taxonomy): domain Eukaryota; kingdom Metazoa; phylum Arthropoda; class Arachnida; order Ixodida; family Ixodidae; genus Rhipicephalus; species Rhipicephalus microplus. The sequence goes on along the minus strand of NW_027464588.1, from coordinate 31,392,561 downwards.
CGCCTGCTGTATTTATTTTCTTTTGCGTACTCCCGCGTAGCGGTACGTCTCCTACGCTCTTGGGGGATTGGGTTATTGTTTGTTTGAGTACCCTTTTAAAGAGGTGGTGACACCATAGTTGTGACTTGCGCGTTCTTTGCAGCGAGCGTTTCTTATAGCACCGGGAAGCTAGATGCACGCACCAAGGTAACTTATTCTCGGTGAATAATTTAGTAATGCCTTTTTTATGTTGACAATTTTTTGTTTCAGTTTCTCGGTGGCGAAATGAGCTGTGACATGGTAGAGTAGGTGATTTGGTCACTTGACCACACAATTTGGGGCTCACGTCACGCTCATTAACGCCTGCTTTTGCACAGACGTGCCACACAAGCACCTGCCAAACAAACGTACAGCAGCATCGATGGTTTGACGGTACGTACGTAGTAGAGTTCTTCAGAAGTCCCTCACCTGAGTACCATAGGCGTGCGTGAGGAAGGGGAGTAAGAGGGCAGCTACTCTTGTAGTCATCTACGAGGGCGGGTGTAAACATAGTCGCACGCACTGACAAAATAGGCAGGGGTAGCTGCGACTTGAGGTAGGGGCAAAATCATCCCCATACATTGACCTAATAATAGGCACGGGGTCCACTGCGACGAACCTTTGTTTCCCCTGAAGGGGCAACCTGCTCCCGTATACGCTCACTACAGATCTGGTGTGATGTCAATGCAACTTTGTTCGCCTGCCTAGAAAGATACTGTTCGAGACGTGATTGCGATTGGGAGAATGATTGGGAGAATGAGCATTTAGTATCGATTGGGAGAATGAGCATTTAGGCACCATTTTGTGGTGAATTTAAATAAATTCTGAACGCTTGCTCTGTCCGATCTTTCATGTGGAGTGTCCCAGCATAGAGAAGAAACCCGCGAAAGGCTTGTTTCATATTCTCGAAAATTGATGGCGCCACCTTTTTTAACGCCCAAGATGGCGGCGCCCAGATGTTTTCGGCGAATACGAAAGTTTGCAGCGAATAAAAGCATCACGCCAGTGGTAATACGCATCACAACAAAGAGGAGCGTTTTATTTTTCTAATATGTAGCTGAGTCTTTGACGGCCACAAAACCTAACGCAAAGAAATGAAGGGTGAGGAAACAGTGTGTGGCTGGGGTCTGTAGCGTGGGCGCCACCGAGGAAAAAAAGAATCGCAAGGCGGCAAGGAAAGGGGGATGTTGCTGCTGTATGTTAGAGACAAATTTCAGAGGAACACAGTATAGATAAGGACAGAAGTAGAGGGTGCCTTGCTTAATATTGTACCACGCTTACATTCAGTGAACCCACTTTAAAAATGCTGATTATTTGTTACACTAGAGGCTCTAATTTACTCGTTCTTGAACTTTGAAAAACAGCACGTAGACGACAAAAACTTGCTTTATGTTCGGAAAGATATAAATCTATTCCCATTCCATTCCAAGCAAATTGTGCTCAATTCGATTCCCATTTCATTCTTCCAAGCGTTGTCTCCAGTCCATACAGAGATCGCGAAATTGTGGAATGATTCCGGAATCATTCAAAATATGGAGTTGCCGCTCCCCAACACTGACATGCAAGAAGCGAAACGGTCGCGAGCACATCCTAAGTGTGGCATGTAGTCATGTTGTGACATGACAAGCATGCCATGATTTTCATGTTACGTTCTGTCGTTTGTGCTCCCCATGCAGTCACGTCATACCATACCAGTTTTGCAACATCCCATTTGGACGATACCACCGTTAGAGCAGCACTACCATGAAATGTCAATAATGACATTCACGAGATACATATCAGAATTTTTGTGTTCTGACTAGTCACTTATGCTCTTCATAAAGTCATCTTTTGCCATTCCAGTTTTGGTATTGACACCACTATCAAAACGGCTAGGAAGGTTAAAAGCCGTAGGCGGCTAGGTAGACAGATCAATAGATAGATAGATAGATAGATAGATAGATAGATAGACAGATAGATAGATACACTCAAAGTCGCCAAAGCTCGCAAATAAATGCCTCGCATTTTAAAAAAAAGCGCTGATTAAAAGAAGCCGAAGCAAGGGAACTCGCTCGCTGATAAAAGAGATCATTATGCAGTGAGAGGCAACTTGTCGAATAACATTGAATCATCGGTAGGGCAAATCACAAACATCTATGGGGCCGCTGATGTCGTAGAATTCACGAAATTGTTTCGAACTCCCGTAGGGATCTGCGCAGGTACCCGAGATGTGCGAAGGTGCTCATATCTGCTCCTGCATTTGGCATGTTATGCAGTGTTTTGCGACCTAAATCACAAAAGATTTAAAATAACTGTACAGGTATATTCCCACAGAGCACGCGAATATGCATTTTTGAAGTGGGCGTTTTTTTATTAGCTCTTGGAGTACTTTTCAACCCGTAGCGAGCAGCTTCCGAGTGAAGCGTGGAGACTTTTGCAAACTGACCGTGAGCGTTCGCGAGCGCTGCGGATCACATAGTGCGTCTCTACACTACACTGCCGTGAAACCATATGCCCTATGTCTAAAAAAGTTGCTCCAGACAGTGAGGATGTTTCTTCTGACGAGCATGAATCTTCAGGTTGGACCACTGCTATAAATAGAGAGAAAGTGAATATAATGCCTAAGAACTGGTGGTACACCGATTGTGCAACCCGGCGACGCTGTCACAGCCTCGTCGGGTGCTTACGAACGCGAAAAAACATGTCATCGCTAAGTCAAGAGGGCCACGACTTCCAAAAGATTATTTGCGCTGGATTGCCAATTTCATTTCATTTCATTTCATTTATTGGTACCCTCAGGACCGGGAGGTATTACAGAGGGGAGTGGTATTAGCACAAAAAGAAAAAAATACAGAAATGCAGCAATGAATATGCAGTTATTACAGTGGTGCGGCTCCTATTCATACAGTCTTAGCTAATGGCGTTTTTAAACAATTCATGATCTTGGATAGTTGCTATTGATGCGGAAAGGTGATTCTATTCGATGCTTGTGCGTGGTAGGAATGATGTGTGGCAGCCATTTGTTCTGCATAATGGAACTCCGACCTTGTGACGATGATCTAGACGAGGTGATACATAATCTGGTAGTGAAATAGGTTCATTCTGTAATTGGGGATGGTGATATATTTTGTGAAAAAGACACAAACGAAGAATCTGACGGCGAGATGCTAAAGATGGTAGATTCAAGCTAGATTTGATTGCCGATATGCTTGCGGTGCGGTTATAGTTAGAAAGAATAAAGCGGGTAGAATTATTTTGAACCATTTAGACTGAGTTTATTAGATTGGCATGTACGAGATCCCAAACCGAGGCAGTATATTCTAATTTAGGGCGAATCAATGTTTTGTAGAGGGTGAGTTTTAAGGAAGAAGGAGCTTTAGCAAAGCTGCGACGTAAGTACCCAAGCATTCTGTTTGCTTTTGCAATTATGTGTTCAGTGTGTATTGCCGAATTTAAAGTGCTGGTTAAGTGTAAGTCTAGATATTTATAGCTAGAAACGGTATCCAATTCAAGAATATTGAGAGAGTAGGTAGGAGGTGGAATAGTTGTTCTAGACACTCTCATAACTTTGCACTTGTTGACGTTGAGTTGCATTAACCATTTTTGACACCCAGTTGAGACAGCAGTAAGGTCTGTTTGAGAGCAGTTACGTCGGCATCCGAGCCTAATTCACAAAATATTACACAGTCATCAGCAAATAGGTGCACATGAGAGAAAAGACACGCAGGTAAGTCGTTACCATAAATAAGAAAAAGAAGAGGACCAAGCACTGACCCTTGCGGTACTCCAGATTGAACAGCGGTGTGGCGGCTAATCACCCCGTTAGCAGCAACATACTGAGAACGATTGTTAAGAAAGAATTCAATCTAAGTTAGTGATTTCCTGTCAAGGTTGAGTTGAAGTAATTTGTGCATTCATAAACTGTGGGAAACCTTGTCGAATGCTTTAGAAAAATCCGAAAATATGCAGTCGGCCTGAGAAGACTGATCCAGTATAACGTTCAGTTTATGTGCGAAAGATGCTAGTTGGGTCTCGCAGGAGTATGTTTTTCGGAAACCATGTTGTGCTAGGGTAAAGAATGAATTAGATTCGAAGAATTTTACAAGGTTCGAAAATAAGATGTGTTCTAATATTTTGCACGGTATACTGGTAAGTGATATAGGTCGGTAATTAAGTGGGGAATGGCGGTTACCAGCTTTGTGAAATGGAGTCACCTTCCCGATATTCCATTCAGCGGGCAGGCAACCTTGGTCGAGTGACTGCTGAAAGATCATTGTTAGTATGACGGATGAAGAAGCACACGTACTCTTTAAGAGTTTTGGGTCAATTTGGTCACAACTAGGAGCGGAGGACAATCTTAACTCATGCAATGGCCTCAACATGGGGCTTGTTAGCCAAATGAACTTTGCGTTTGCCCTGGCCAACGAGGCGAGTCTGGGAGCGGTAGCAATCGCCGAGAAGGTAGTTTTTCTCAGCTTCAATCTAAACATTAGGGTAGTGAACACGTTGACAGTGAACCCGAGGGAGTTTAACAGCATAATCAGTGTTGCCATATGCAGTTTGGAGTACAATGTCGGCGCCTGCGTGGTGGCCTCAGACAACACGTGCGAGGGGAGTCATATGAGAGGTATACCCCGACATCGATCCGCTGAGACGTTTGGCGCTGATTTTTCATCACACGAACTTTAACGCCCTTCAACGAAAATGAATGTAGGAGCGAAACCTTGTGGTGATCCTGTTCGGCAAACTCAAAGATCTAAATCTTCCTAATTGCTGTGTGAGCATGTTCCGCTTTACATTGTTAGGAAGACAGAAAAATATTTGCTATTCTTGTGGCGAGATTTGCACATCGCGCTTACATATGCCCCACGCCAGATGATGTAATATGTACAGGTTGTGGTCAACAGTGCCCATTGGAGGAAGATGAATTCAAGCCAATGTGCAGGTTTGTGGAAGCGCACTTATCACAGCAGGCAAAAAGTGCAAGCAACGCTCTAAGTGCCATATATCATGCGTCCCAGAAAAAATGAGAGACTGAAAAAAGACTTCGATCACGGTTTTCTGCGAGGCCAACCGATGGAACGTTTCCAACCTCTGTATTGTTGAGTCAGGGGGTTCGATTGCTACCCAGCACGGTCGATCCCGATGAAAAGAGAAATCGGACTCCAAAGCGAGATCACGCTCCAGTGTGTTATTTTGTAGCGCGCATAAAAAGAAAAACAGGCAGCCAACAGTCCCGAGCACCCTGTCAGTCTATATGTGCCTTCTTCCTGGTTTTTACGTGTGCTACAAGGAATTCTACTGAAGATGAGATATCAACAAGCCCGTATGCCTTCTCTCGAGGTCACGCTGCAGGACTCCACTTGTTCGCATTACGATCACGGGGTTGACCAAGGGCTGTGTGACAGCAAGATCAGAGGTGAAGAGGGAGGGGGGAGTGCTAATTAGGTTGATAAGACTGTTTGGGCTAGTTGGTGATTGGGATTCCACATGTTTCACAGCGCAAGACTACCAGTAGTTACGACGTAATTACAGAAGAAGAGACAAGTTCAGAAAGAGCAATTACTTTCATTGAAGTTTTATTTGAAAAAACGCTGGAAATATATATTCAGGACGAAACCTCACCGCGCAATCGCGCCACCAATTGTACTACCACAAGACAATAATCATCTCATTATCAGGTTACAACACCACACATCAACACAAATTCACAATCTATTTTGTCAAAGCCAAAAACTTGATTTCTTTTTTAGTCAGAGCCAGTGACGGCATGCTGATACAACAATAACCCAGCATTTGTAATTAATTGGCCTTAATATTTTCTCGTCTTGCTGTAATTGTTGATTGATTTGATGATTGATGGATATGTGGGGTTTAACGTCCCAAAACCACCATATAATTATGAGAGACGCCGTAGTGGAGAGCTCCGGAAATTTTGACCACCTGGGGTTCTTTAACGTGCACACAAATCTGAGCACACGAGCCTACAACATTTCCGCCTCCATCGGAAATGCAGTCGCCACAGCCTGGATTCGATCCCGCGACCTGCGGGTCCACAGCCGAGTACCTTAGCCACTAGACCACCACGGCGGGGCTCTTGCTGTAATTGTCTGGCTGCGATGCAATAGGTTGCGTGATTGCGCAGGGATTTTTCTGTCACGAGTATGTATTTTCAGCGTTTGCGCTAATAAAATTTCAGTTGAAGTCATTGCTCTTTCTGTACTTGTCTATTCTTCTATAGTTACGTCGTAACAACTAGTATTCTTGTGCTGTGCAAACATGATGCTAATATCATGTCAGCTTAGAACAAGTTAGCCACATCAAATACGGGAAGGCTACCGTTAAATACAATGTTACATAGCTGAAGGCTGAAATGTGATGATAACTATAGCTGGGGTTTAACGTCCCAAAACCACTATATGATTATGATAGACGCCGTAGTGGAGGGCTCCGGAAATTTAGACCACCTGGGGTTCTTTAACGTGCACCCAAATCTGAGCACATGGGCCTACAACATTTCCGCCTCCATCGGAAATGCAGCCGCCGCAGCCGGGATTCGAACCCGCGCCCTGCGGGTCAGCAGCCGAGTACCTTAGCCACTAGACCACCGCGGCGGGGCGAAGGCTGAAATGTAGAAATTGAAAAAGGTAGGGTTGAGAAGGGTGCTTTTAGGAGCGAAGCTCTTTATAGCGGCACCTGTTTGTCTCTCGTAGCTGTTGTAAAATGTAACAAGTATAACATCTTGACCTCCAACCTGGTGCTGGTGAGAGATTTCTTCTGTGCGTTGTTGAACAATAAAAACTTGTGCCCAATCTACGTGCCAATGACTGCTATTGAGGAATGAGGGACAGGAGCATGCGGCTTTTAGTTAACGCGCACGCTGCGATCCCTATTAGCAGCCATTGGCATGTACATTGAGCACATCTGACAAGAAAGAGTTGCTACGTTACACTCGCTGGGTGTAACCTCCTTGGTTTTAGAAAGGTTAAGCGAGCATTGAGCCGCAGTGCCATGAATACAATGAACTAGTAAATACCATGAATGAACTCGAGGTGGCTAAATGTGGGAAGTAGATACGAAGCGCAAGCTGTAAGAAAGTAAAAGCCGAATGCTTGTGTCTCTCATTTCCCATTAGCCGCCATTGGCATGTACATTGAGCACTATCTGACAGGAAAAGGTTGCTGCGCTATACTCGCTGGGCGTAAGCTTCTTGGTTTTAGAAAGGTTTAGCGAGCGTTGAGCCGTAGTGTTATGAATACAGTGATATAGTATATACCATGAACTCGAGGTGGTTAAAACTGGGAAGTAGACCCGAAGCGCAAGCCGTAAGAAAGTGTGCGTGTGCCACCTCTCGTTTAGTCCTTGGAATGTCCAATAGATGGCGGTGCTTCTATATGGGGATCTAAACCGCCCGATCTAAAGGGTACAGCCATATCCAATATATGATGAAAAGATGCGAGATGGTGGTACTTCGATTGTTGAATAGATGGACTAACGGACACACAGACAGATGCATGGATGAACGCATGAACGGACGCAAGGACGGATGCATGGACCAACGCAGGGACAGACGCACGAACAGACGCACACACGGACGGGCGGATGGACGCATGGATGGTCACACAGAAGGACGCATAAATTGACGGAAGCATGAACGAACGATGGAGGCGGAAATGTTGTAGGCCCGTGTACTCAGATTTGGGTGCACGTTAAAGAACCCCAGGTGGTCAAAATTTCCGGAGCCCTTCACTACGGCGTCTCTCATAATCAAGTGGTGGTTTTGGGACGTTAAACCCTACAAATTATCAAAGCATGAACGAACGGACGGACGATTGCTTGGCCCCACTCTCCGTCATTCACTCCGTGGCTATGCTGCCAATTTGTTATTGTGACTTATTGAGTCAGTCGAGAATTTAGGAGAGTTGCTCAGAGCTGCAGTTCCCACGGATACCCATCTGATGCTAAGTCACCATAGAGAAAGGTGATTACTGAGCGTGTCTAGAATTATGGCCTCAACTTTCGGGTACACATCACAAATTCTGTCGCAGAGATTAAAGAGACTGGTGAAAACTACAGAAGCGAAAGCCTGTCTTGCGCAAGGACGACGAACTTCGAAGATGAGGTAGGCAAACTGGGAGGTAAAAAGGGTACCCAGGCACTCGATTAAAGTACACGCACCTTTTTGCGGGAGCCCCGTGATATAGGCTGGCCGAGTCAGCTCATGACTGCCATAATGACAGTGAGTAACAGTATTTGCACCTCATTGGGATCTGACAATAAAATTTTTAGGGTGTCTCTCAAAAAGAAGGCTGCCCTACAGCCGTTCCTCAGTTCGAGAGATTCACGACTGCTGATTATCCTATTACAAAAGGTATAGTGAATAGGGTTTCTTTTTTGGGCTATATATTGTACGTAAAAAAGGCGCAGAGGCTGCATAGTGATGTTCGCAGCTTGGTCTCTATTAAGCCAAAGTTTATTGAATATATGGCATAAAGATCGGTAGGTGCAATACTGAATAATGTATGGCGAAAGTATGAATAGCGAGCTAAAAACTAGCTCATTCATTCTAAATATGTGCAGTTATTCTAGATGTTGATAGAGCTATTTTCCTTCATTGATGGTGAAGGCAGTTTCTAAATGAAGAAGGGCCAGGGCCTCCTTTTTTTTTTGTGAGGTGGGGAGTTTCTTTGCTAACATCGAACATGAAGTTAAACACACGCACCGCACTTAAAGGCGAGAACCTTTGGCAGGCCTAAGAAACCGTCGTGAGAGTGGAACTAAACACGACACACAGAAAGCGACAGGCGAGAAAAGGCTCGAACTACCAACTCAGTTGGTTGTTGGCAGTTGCTGGTTTGCGTCTGTCCACGTCTGTGTCTTCTTGTGTGTCGTGTTTTCTTGCGATGTGGCGGTGGTTTCTATGTCAAAGCACTAACTCGCCCAAAAATCAACTTTTTTATGTTCTATAGCAGGTCGCCGCATACCTTAGCCTTAGGTTATTTACCGATTCCAGCTTTGCCACGAGTATTCGGTATTCCGTGTCAGAAGATTTAACTCAAGACCTCACTATCGTGGGGTGGTAGGAGAATGTCGCTCGGCTAACTAAAAGGTAGAGTTAAGATATGATCATCTTATCGTTAGCACAGTGTTGTAAGTAGAAAGAAATCTTTCCAGGATATTAAAATACAGAGAATACGACCATTTGTGCAAGGTCGGGGAGGAAATAACGTATGAATTTCCAGAGAGTTTCCTGATTTGCTGGCTAGAGTGAACAGAAGGCGTAGAAGGAGCGACCAAGTTTATGTACACAAAACGAGAGGTCAATAAACTGAATAATAAATTACAAATTGTAATAAAACCAAGAAATGACTGCTGTTTTGGTGAAAAGCACTGAATCTCCACTGAATAGTTAGAAAGAGACTTCCCGAGTCCAACGAAAATAGTTTAAAGGAAAAAATGACAACAAGATGGTAGAGCATGTGATCATGTATCAGTTTTTTAGGCACATTGCGGACGAGAGCCCAAACAACATAATAGGCTTCTGGCTACACCTCTCCGCACAAAACCAAATACTTCAGATCAAGCATGATATTTAACTAGAGCCCATGGATACACGAAGGGCAGTCTTGGTCTCGGTCTGAAAAGGCTTCCAACAATACATCCCATAGGTGTCCTCCGTGCTTGATTTCTCGCTTTGGCTTAGTTGAAAATATGAGATTCATACAGTCCTTTATCTAAGGTAAGAGGGCAATGGTCAAACTCGGTGATTTTTGCTCGGAGTCATACGGTGTCTAGCAAAGGGGTTCGTCACAGGGGTCTGTTATCTAGCCGCTATTTGAACATAGTTATGCAGGGCTTGTCCATCGAGATTGAGCAAGTGAAGTCCTTGGTGGTTCCATATATGCTTACGACATCCCCCTCTTGTGCTATGGCGGGTCGGACGGTCATTTTGAAGAAACAATACAAGACGCGATGCACTGCGTAGATTAACACGTTTGTAACATGGGTCTGTGGCTCTCGCCCTCTAAATAGGAGTGGTACTACAGCGTCTCACTCGAAGACGTCCCAAGCTTGTTAGGTGAATGCTTCCCAAAGAGACAGTGAGGTGCGAAGGTCATATGGGTGCGAGATCACCAGGATTCGTGTCCTTCTGGTGCTAAGCACGAGCACGATTGTTGACGTTATTAGTTGGCCACGACCGCATAGGGATTGCTGCGGGAGTAATCAGACTAATTGGAAGGATTTCAGAGCAGAAGGGCTTAAGGAAGATAATCATTTGAGGCTTTCATCGGCGTTTTCAATGAGCCTTGTGAAATGTCTCCTTGATGCACAGGTGACTGAAACAGGAACTTAACAAGCTGACCACGCTCACAAGGAATAAAATCAAGAAAGTGCTAAGAGGGCAACTCGCAGTGCGCACAAGATTGGGCAAATTAAGGGCATTGGCTGCATCATATAAGCACACGACATCTTCCTCTGCTGTTGAGGTAGCTCGGACGGCCATTTTAACGAAACGATTCAAGACGCAGTGCATCCTAGCAAGCCTTTCAACCTAGCAAGCCTCGGTGCCTGAAATTGCAGGGAGTCAATCAAGCACAGTAGACCGCACATAATGCCACTCTCGGGTACGGTGGTGGGAAGGGTCAGTCTGGCTAAGGTCACGGTCAGACCAGCGACGTCAATAGATATGAGCGTTCAGCTTTTGGGCACTGTGCGGCATGCTACTATTAGGGTATAAGCCCGATTTCGAGGAACATGCGTCCAACTTTTAATACTGTCAGGATGACGGTATTGAAACTACAGAAACTTATGCGTAACGCGCATGCAAAGGAGGCAGATAAATGCTTTGTAGACACTGCCCGATACAAAAGAAGTGGTGCCAAGGAAGTTATAGGTCGCAATACAGTTATAATGAGAAAAAAAAACATTACACGGACTAAAAGACAACTTACCGTTTGACAAGGAACAAACCGACAACCTCCAGATGTAGTGCTTAATGCTAAACAATTGACCCAAGGCAGCGCTAGTCTTCTTGTCTACTTCATAGGGTATTTCTGTGCGTTGAATTCTGTTAGTGAAAGCGCCGCTCGCCATCATGACGGCATCAATGGAACGCTTCTGTTTCTAAATGCTTCATACGACGTGTCATACCTCTTTTTGGCTCCTTCTTGATTGGCTTTGTTAGTTTCAGTCGTGGTAGCTTCGTGTGTATGAATAAATGTAATTTTTTATTTGAAAAAGCGGCATAGTACTGTGATCAATCAACTAGGTTCATTCCTTTTTCGGAGGATAAAAACAGTATCGTTCTAATGCAAGACTGAGTTTCCAGATAGTTTTCTGCGCCGCCACATCAATAGCCTCTCTTTGCTACAAAATTTATTTACGTACATCTCTTAATCACTCGCGACGCATCATCTCAGCGGCGCTCATGTCTCACCGCACTGTTTACTTCCAAGAAATTGCAAGTTGCAAAAGCCCACACTACCAATCTTCTTGCGTCATTTTCTAGGGGCGAAGCTTCTGAAGCCGTGCATCGTATGTCCAAGATGTATGTAGTAGTAGTAGTAGTAGTAGTGGTAGTAGTAGTAGTAGTAGTAGTAGTAGTAGTAGTTAGCCACCTCTCATTAAGTCTTTTAAATGTCCGCTCGACGGTGGTACTTCTATATATTCGATATATGATGAAAAGATGCGAGGTGCTGGTATATGGAGTGTTCACTAGATGTGCGGACGGACAGACAGAAAAGCAGACGGATGGATGAATGGACGCGCGGGCAGATGGACGGTTGGACAGACGGACAGATAGATAGATGCACGGATGGACGGATGCATGAATAGGCGAACGGCCGGACACACGGACGGATCAACAGACGCACGAACAGAATGACGGACGCTTCGCCCCACTCACCATCACATACTACGTGGATATGTTGCGATTTTTCTCTTTCACACAGCAGTGCACTATAATCTACCTCTCATGTCGTTGCTACCACACCGTGTTGATTGACTTTTTTGGAATCTGCTCTCCGTCCTTGATCAAGGTCATTACTCGTAACCTTGATTTGTCAGTCTACGCTCTATGAATAGGCCATGCGAATTGAAATTGTCTGTGGGTATAAAAACTTCTACGGGGTGCGTGATTTTAGCTTTCGCAAAGGTGATCAACTTTTTTTCTATATTCCGCGTCAAGCAACACCTAAGTACGAATGATTCGTGCAAATTAGTATTACAAGCAACAATTATTCTCCGGAACATAAGTGCCAGTGCAAAGCGTACACATCTGTCTGTGTATAGAAGTTGAAGTTGAAGTTGAAATTTATTTCACCACAACGATACACCGTGATTTACACAAACAAGAAACAATTGTGGCATGGAAAGTAGGAAAAAAGCTGCGCTATAGCAGCTTCACTAGCCCCACCTCCCATTTGTACAAGGCAACAGAAACAATGGCACAGCAAACTCCATACGGTGCTCACGTATGATTGAAAGAAAAAAGAAAAGAAAATAACATTCTAGTGGTTGTTTATGAAGTACAGAACAGATGCACACTTGGGTGTTTACAAAAAAACAATTATTGGGAAAAAGGCAACCAAAATAAGACGCTATAACAGAAAAGGGTACACTTAAAATGTCATGCATTTACAAGTACTGGGTGCAATTTTTGTGGGTTTATAGATCCTTATACAAACAGGTTTAATATATCACTACTTGAAAGGAGACGCAATTGCTGTTCTGTGAGCTTGAACTTATTTAGTATATGGGGAACAGAGTGCCTTAGCATTTGGAGTCCGTAATTTGTTCGCGGTCAGGGGATGTGCCAGTGCTCAGAACTCTGCATCGGACGCAACAAAATTTTCGGCTGTAATTGTGCTAAGCCTCTCAGGTTTGTGCAATTCTTTCGAATTTCCGACCTCAAAGACAACAACAAGTTATGTTCATATGCAACACAAAATTTTAAAACTTTAAACTTGACAAATAAATGGTATGTGTGTTCTCTGTAACCTATATTTGCAACAGCCCGTAAAGCGCTTTTTTGAAGTGTATACAACTTTTGTTTTGATGTTTCAGTTCCAGAAGCCCATACCAACTGACAATAGCGTAGATGAGAACAAAAAAAGCGTATTGATGATAAGTTTCTGGGGGAGCGGTAGAAACGACTGACACCTTCTTAGCACGCCAAGGGCTTTTCTTAGCTTAATACACAATTGTTCAGTGTGAGAATTCCAGAACATATGTTGATGAAAGATGACGCTCAAAGTTTTGACAGTCTCTGAAAGTTCGATATTGAAATTATTTAGCATCAGTTTTTGTGTGTACGTACATGTCATTCCTTTCGCATGGAAAAGAACGGCCTTGGTTTTAGAGCTGTTGATCTGTAACGAATTTTGGCAGGACCATTTCGAAAAATTGACTAACGTTTTATTAGCTGCTTTTATCAAATTGTCTATATTTGTTCCCGTAAAGAATAAGCTTGTATCATCTGCATGAATAATGTAAGTTCTTGAGTGATCCACATTTAGAATATCATTGATATAAAGGTTAAATAGAAGAGGTCCTAATATGCTTCCCTGTGGTACACCGCGTTTGATTTTTTTGGGCATAGATGTTTGCCTATTTATAGACACACACTGGTACCGATCACTAAGGTAGCTTTCTATTAAATAAAACAATTTAATAAAACAATTTTTCCCCGTAATAAAACAATTTTTCTAACAAGGTTTGGTGATCAATTCTGTCGAATGCCTTCGAAAAGTCTATGAATACGCCTAATGTTAGCTTTCTTGCTTCAATGTTGCCCAGTATCAACTCTTTTTGATGCAACAGCGCTGTCTCCGTCGATACGCCAGACCTGAACCCATATTGTGCTGTTGTAATCACAGAATGCGAGTCCAAAAATTTATACATTCTAGTGAAAATGATTTTTTCAGGAGCCTTTGAAAATATAGGTAATACCGATATTGGCCGGTAATTACTCATTTCATTTTTGTCACCACCTTTATAAATCACTGCAACTTCGGCATTTTTCATCCGCTTAGGGAACATACCTGTGCTTAAAACAATATTATAAATATGCGTCAGGCAGGGTGATAATAAATCAATAACAAAGATAACCGGTTCCATTTTTATGCCGTCAATGTCCTCACTTTTGCTTTTTTTAAGTTTCATGAAAACGTTGTTTACCTCAGTTTGCTCCGTAGGGTCAATAAATATTGACGGGGCTATAGGTGTTGGCATGTAACTTAATGCATTTCTGTCGTAAGTACTTTCTGACAAAGAAGTAAAGTACCCATTGAATTTTTTGGTTAATGCTTTTCCTTTAAATATATGATTATCAATTGTAATTTCGTCGACACCGGGCGTCCTATTACTTGAAAATGTAATTGTGTTTAGTTTTTTCCACATTTGCTTGACATCTACAATACCGTTAAAAATAGTATGGTAATAGTCGCGTTTGGCTTGCCTTAAAGTTTTTGAAAGACTGTTTCTGTAGGCCCTAAACGCTTTCAGTGCATTCAAATCGCGATTTTTCAAGAACACCTGGTACAGTCTGTTTTTCGTACGTATCATTTTCAATATACTTAACGTTACCCAAGGCTTACGTGCGCGGTTTGGCTTAGTTATTTCTTTGTACGGAAAGTGTTTTTTATATACCGAAGAAAAAATCTATGAAATGGTCATATGCAGTATCAGCCGTAGAGCACGCAAAAACTGCGTTCCAGCTTGTTCTGGCGAGTTCATCTCGGAACTGCGACAGTGTAACCGCGTTGATGTCTTGATATATTATATTTACAGTGAATTTTTTTGCCGTAATATACGTATCAGTTACTAAATAGATAGGCAGGTGGTCGCTAAGTGTCACATTAATGGTACCAGAAAATAGGTCATTAATTGCTAGGTTAGTAATAAAAAGGTCGATAAGAGTTTCACTAGTTGCAGTGATACGTGTGGGGGTGGTTATTACATTAAACAAAAAATGAGAATCGAGAATCGCAGATAATTTGCCCTGTTTAGGAGTTTTTGTCAGCATATCAATGTTTAGGTCACCTCTTAAAATTAAAGAGTATTGGTTTACGTTTACAAACGAGAAAATAGCCTCTAGAAACGTGAAAAATTTGCTCAAGTTACCATCAGGTGGCCTATACACGACAGCAAATACAAAATTGTCGCATTTTGTACAAATTACCTCAATGTCCGTTGTGGACCAAGAAAAGACATCGAGGAGGTCATAGGTAAATCCCAGTTTTGTGAACATGCATACGCCGCCTCCCCTTTTCAATTTCCTATTCAAAGAAACGGCACTGTAGCCATCTACATGTATGGTATCAAGATCAGAGTACCACGTCTCAGTCAGCATAATAACCGAGAAGGAAAACCCGGACTCGTTTATAAAAATGCAAAAGTTATCATATTTTTGGCGTAATGACTGCATGTTCATATGTAAAAAAGTTAATGGTGATTTACACTTTTCAACAATATCTGACTTGAGTGTGGTTGGACTAATACAAGATAAAGTCATTGCTGATTATTATGGGTCAACATAGAAGTGCTGTCAGTTTGCTGACAAGTAGTGACATATTTCTAAAAGAGAAACAGACAACAAAAAATATCACTGTGCCTACAGATTTCATCAACAAGGGCAGAAAAACGCAGCCAAGTTGTTTCCCAACTCATGTCGCGATACAGGCATAAACGCAAACAATCCAGAAAATAGCAAAAGCGGCAACTACAAACCAGTACTCCCAAAATAAAGTACACAAGACAAAAAAAATAAAAAGCAGGCAACAAATATCGAAAAGAGAACAAATGTGTGGCGAACAGCGCATGCGCATATGGCCTTTGCTCGGGGTAGACTATCGCAACATATACAACTATGTGTCTCCTTAACACATATGAACGGCATGATAAGATACGCCATAGCACCACAAAGGGCTCCTTCAAGGCTTGGAACATTGGTCTTATTTTCAGCTTTCATAATGGGTTGACCATTTTAGCAACGTCCCCACTGCATGAAATCTTTATTTTTGGAGCGTGGTCCATGCGCCGTGCGAAAATTTTGCCATTTTGCACCCAAACGTATTTCCAACCAGTTTCGCGTTTTCGTGCAGTAGCCTGACCTAGTAGACGTTTCAGCTCTGGGCATAGGTGCTCGTTAACAAAGAACGGCTCCACCGAGTCAAAGCCTACGTCAGAGCACTTGAGCCGGGCAGCACGCGCATTCTCGAGGAAACAGTCCCTCTTCTGCCTCCGTGCGAACTGAACTACTACGTTCTTTTTTTTAGATTGGAGGTTGGTACTCTGTGCACCGACTCAAAATCGGCTTCCTCAAGTGGTACACCTACTTTCTCGCCAATTTTGATCACTGTATCTATAAGGTTTTCAGTGGCGTTGTACAGGATATTTTGAGCTCCACATTTGCATTACGAGAATACTGCTCAAGGTGTAGCAGCCTACTCTCATGATCTTTCACCTTTTGAGCAAGATCAGCGCACGTGGCCTCTAGCATAGCGTTGGTCGCCTTGAGCTTTACATTTTCAGCCTTTACTTCTTCACAATCAGTATTTAAGAAAGCCACAGAGGACTTAATTTCTCTCAGCTCATTACGAAAGTCTCGCTCGAGTGTTTCCTTGAAGCCTTTAAATTCAGCCCGTAATTCACGCTTAAGTTCCTCAAAAAGTGCTCTTATCTCTTTCGCCAAGTCTCAACGAGTCAATACAGACAACAGAACACTTGTGGCAGCACCAGCAGCAGCAAAACAAAACAGGCGAAAATTCAAAAAACATAAACGCTCTCAGCATAACCTAAACGTTCTCAGCGTCCCTTTCAGAGGTGGAAAATATTCCACGCAGCGCCTCCCTTCCCGTTCAGTCAGTGCAAGAAGCACTCTTTGAACCCCTTCTTGTTGCGGTTGCACGCTTGTGTGTATATACCTAATCTAGATTTGCTCTCTCATTCACAAACTTTACGAATCGTTGACCATAATTGCGTTGATAACCTTGCAACCATGTGAAATTATTCAGCAGTTTCAATCCTTCACGATGGCGGCCGCACTGAGGCGGAATCCCTTTTTTCCTTAAACAAAAAGAATCCAGCTTCCACCAAATTGAGCCTGGCTTTTATGCATTATACACTGTGTTGCAGTCTCAGTACATAGCTTATGAGTCGATGGTGTCAAAGCCATTCCTCACTAGTGTATCGCTACATTACTCTGTAGATTCGAGCTGCACGCAACCCTCAGTGTGTCTTGAATGAACCAGTAATTGCTCTTATAAAAAAAAATAAATCAAGACAGTTACGTATGCCTTTTAAACAAACGACACCGGTTTTGTGCGCATACAAATGCAGCTGTGTGGAGATGACCCGCATATGATTTTGGTTATATATGTAATTGCGGCTCATTGTGCCTAACAATTATCAAATGCAACGTTCACATATACTTAAGCAATGCACAAAAAGGTGCCTTTCCCACCAATATTCATCTGTAGATTGCATGAAATTGCTTCCCACACATATTATGACAAAATTTTGCTGAAAATAATACATCATATATTGTGACCTGAACACAGTCTCTGCTTTGAGAAGAGTCTGAGGTACACTTGCAAAGTACGCGGGATAGTTCTGTATCCTACTTAACTGAGATATCGTCGAAATTACGGCACCGATATCATCATAGCAAAACATCGCAAGTGCTTTTGCGGCTGGTATACTGCCGTATATATATTCCAGTTCACTTCAGCAGCAAGTCTGTCACCGCCTGCGCATATTACGTGCCAGAGAATGGTGAACGATGAAACACCGGGTCGCGATTGCGTGGACAGTCCGCTTCTTCATAGACGCTGCACAATCTTACGACTCAGAAGAAAGAAGAGAAAGAAAAATTGGGCAGATTCATGTACTGTGAGAATCGTTGATATGCGAAGCACGAACGAAGAAGCTTGATAGGCCACTTTAAAATGAGCACAACGTCACAAGTGGACGTAAATTATGCCATACACAACGTCCATGCCATGATTGTGATGTCTAGATGCATCATTTACTTTTGTGGTCTATTCATCTCATGCGATACCAAATTTGGTATATGTGAAGCTAGCGAAACGGCCGCGAGCACGCTGTCAGCGTAGCGTGTAGTCTTGATTGACATGAGACGCGTATCAAGATTTTCACGTTTGAACGTATTTAACTTTCATAGTCTATTTACGTCATGTGATACCAAATTTGGTATATATGGAGCTAGCAAAACGGCAGTGAGCGTGCTACGAGCGTAGCATGTAGTCATGTTTGAACATGAAAAGCAAGTCATGATTAACATGTTTGGACGTGTTATTTACCTTCATCGTCCATTCAGACGGATGACAATGTTATCATGTTTGCACCTGTCATATACCTTTGTCATATGTTCACGTCAGGTAAAGTCAAAATTGGCATATGTGAAGCTAGCAAAACAGCTGCGAGTGCTTCATGAGCATGGCTCGCAGTCATGTTGTTACATGGCACACCTCTTATGACTATTATGTTTACACCAGTCATGTAATTTCTTCATCTATTCACGTCATGTAATACCGAATTTGGTTAATGGAAAGCTAGGGAAACGACTGCGAACGCACCCTGAGCCTGGCGGGTAGTCATAACTAGTCCTAATGTGAAAATTCTTACACAAATGGCATGAATTTTACGTAAAATCTGCCGCTTAAGCTCGCCATGCAGTCATGTCATACCATACCAGTTTTAAAAATTGCTATGTGAATGAAACCACCATAGAGCAGCAAGACCATGAAATGTAAACCATGACATTCATGACAAACATGCCATGATTTTCATGTTATTACTTGTCAGATATGTTTCTCATACAGTCTTGTTATGCCATACCCTCTTCCGTATCGATGCCATTATCGAAACGGCCAGGAGAGCTAAAATTGTAGGCGGCTACGTATATATATAGATAGATAGATAGATAGATAGATAGATAGATAGATAGATAGATAGATAGATAGATAGATAGATAGATAGATAGATAGATAGATAGATAGATACGCTCAAAGTCACCGAAGTTCACCAAAAAAAGCTTCGCAATCGAAACACGCAGCAGATCCCACGCACCTGGCAACTGACGTTATACAAAACATCCGAAGGGAAAGAGACTGTAATGAAAATTTTTTATTGAGCGCACGTCATGAAATGACGCTTAATATATGTACAAATGTTGCTCGCACCGACATATGTTGATTTGATTGATATGTGGGGTTTAATGTCTCAAAACCACCATATGAAGATGAGAGACGCCGTAGTGGAGGGCTCCGGAAATTTGGCCACCTGAGGTTCTGTACCCTGCACCCAAATCTGAGCACACGGGCCTACAACATTTCCGCCTCCATCGGGAATGCAGCCGCTGCAGCCGGGATTCAAACCCGCTACCTGCGGGTCAGCAGCCAAGTACCTTAGCCACTAGACCACCACGGTGGGGCGACATATGTTAAATAGTTGTCGATGTTTATACAACCGGTTGTTTGCACTTGCACAGCGATGTCAAATGAAACATGCGTATTGTAACACCAGAATCTGATATGAAGCACTGACGCACGCGAAGATGCTGGCTCTGGACACTGCTACATAAGTGGAAATTCGGTAGGCAGCACTGCAACCACTATTGACGTTTCACGAAGATTAGCGACTATTTGAAAAGTAGCTGCGAGACCTGGCGTAGCTTTTTGGTAAAATGCTTGGCTGCTACGCAGAATACTTGGGTTCGATTTCTGCTCCGAGCCTCCAATTTTCAATTTGCAATTCTTGGGTGTCAACGCTCCCTTGGTCATGTTTTTCTTAACACTGACATTTATTTTATGCCTTCGTTGGGTCAACATTACTGACGTCAGGTATTGCTTCCCGCTCACACGTGGTCATTGTCCTTTTGTTTTTGTGTTCTTGTCATTTCTGGGTAGATACTAAGAGTCAATCACCTGTAGCACATACCCACCCTTGGGTATGTGCCATCGTCCGGCGGGAAGTGTTTGACGACGGACGTACGCTACGCGATTGTGGCATTATTCATGTGGTGACCAGCGCTTCGTATTCGTCAACCATCTTACCCTCCCATGCTAATTTTTGTTCACGCCGAGGTAATGATGTGACCACAAGAGAACCCAAATGCAAGCGGCTAGATAGATAGATAGATAGATAGATAGATAGATAGATAGTTAGATAGATAGATAGATAGATAGATAGATAGATAGATAGATATATGCACTCAACGTCGCCGAAAATCACTAAGAATTGCTTCGCTTTACAAGAAAACGCAAGCCCGATTCATAAGGTATACTTATCACGCGAGTGGCGTCCAAAGTAAACGGCATATCTTCCGGGACTCCACCAGGCGATCGAGACACCAGAGGCCTACTGTACCAGCTTTTCTCTTTCAGTGTCGCATTAACTGGGGACCATACTTTATTGTAAAATTTGGTTTATTGATATGTGAAACTTACTGTCCCCAAACCACCTCAAGAAGATGAGGTACAGCGTTAGTGGAAGGCTCCGGAAACTTCGACCGGCCGGGTTTTATTGAATAATATATGAAGTTTGCAGGAACCATGTTGTTCACTAGAGAGGAAGGACATGTTCGGTGTGAAATATGTACAAGGAGCGAAAGTTTTTTTATTTGTTTAAGTTCAGCTTCAGAGTATGCGAAAACACCTGCTCGGGTGTGTTCGCATATTAGTATGTACGTATATTGCCGACAATAGCACGATTACAAGTGTCATTTCATTTTATTGCGCAATAATTGTGAGAAGGGTATAGAGTCCAGAACTGAATAAAATAAGACTACTTGCAGCTTATGAGCATCGGAAGTTTTTTCTCTTGAGCACCATCGATCACTGCTTCGAAATAAAAAGAATAGACGTAGTGACAATACCGACTACCCCTACCCGGCAACCGTCGGCGTTGAAGCTGCCGTTGACGCTACTTCAAGCACAGAGATTTTTTACGTATCAGTGTTTGAACGCTGCAACTATTGCGACGACTCCACTGCACTAAAACGTCAAAACGTGAAGCGACTCTTCTGTGGCCATATGACGCCATGGTTTTACTGCTCGTGCCATGGCGTGACGTGGTTCAGTGGTTAACTTACGCACTTGCTAATTATATGTTTGCGATTTCGAATGCCCGTGTGTGTGGTGTGAATTTTCTCTGGTTCATTTCAGAATGCAATATGTGCGAACGGCTTGTGTCTCTCCTATAATATGCATATTATTTTCCCATAGCTTGGTTAGAGTACTCAGAGGGCCTCAAAAACGTTTTTCTTAACGCTACACTGTGGACTGCTCATACCGATAGGAAAAGGCATCGCTGGAACGCAACAAACGCAGGAGACGTCAGCAGTCGGCCTTTTACTAGCCGGAATCCGACACAAAATATCTGCGGCCTATTTCAGTGTCGCCTATGAGATGTACCAGTGACCATAGGTCTGTGTGTTGCGGTGCTGCCCAACTATGCACCCAACACGCTGCGGAACGTCTACGGAAGGCGCCGCCTACAATTTTAGCCGGCTAAACGAACACTGCATAGGCATTAGATTTTTCGTCGCGCTTACAGACTGGTACTTTGACAGACTATAGACTGTCACTTACGACGAGCGATGATACAGCACAACGGAGCAACGCTGGTGCTGTATTTGACAGATGCTTCCATTTCTGTATGACCATGACTCATAACGAAGCTTCTAGCACACTAGCCGTCATATTAGGCTTTGTGGGTGTAGTTATGTTGACCTTCACATGTCCAGCTTCAAGAAATTTAGGTACTTCACTACTGCAAGACGTCACTGACAGGTGTTTTCACAGCGTTTGTGCGTCAGATATTCCAATTAATTTTGAACTTTGACGCTTTGACTCTACATTGTGTACTGTGTTGTTGTTATGATGTTTAGAAGACTCCCTTTAAATATGTTATCGCTGCATATGTTCTAATATATGTGCGCTGTATGACCATCGTGTCTATGCTGGTGAGATCCAGGAGTTTCTCAATCTGCTTTTTCTGCCTCGCTACAAGTTCCGAAGAGATTCCAAGAACTACCAAGGTGGTATTTTTAGCTTAGTATTTATTTAACAATTTTTTACAGGGAACGTTGTTATGAGATCCCAAATCATGTCACGCACAGTTGTTCGCTGCCGCCGCCGGTTTCCGGAACCATTTCGCGCAGCACCAATGACACAGTGGGACTCAAACTCGGGTCTGCTGGGTGCCAACCCTGTATTCTATCACCGACTTATGCCGGTACTTGTTACTTGTAAATCTTGCCTTAGGCAGGCTTGACCTAGCACCAATGACACAGTGCGGCTAAACCCGGGTCCACTGGGTGCCAGCCCTGTATTCCACCACTGAGCTACACCAATGCTTGGGACTTGTTCCCAAACTTGCCTTTGGCAGGCTTGATATCAGGAAAGCAATCGACCTATAAAGTGTTTCAAGCGAGTTATAAAGTGTTTTAAAACAACGAAAGAAGAACCAGTTGTCACAAAATGCGAATAGCGTAACGAGTGGGTCGTCCAGTGCTGCAACTCACTACATAAGTTTGTTCTTCGTCCCATACTAACTATGGCGCATACAGACTTCGGGCATAATTCCTTATTGTCTTAAGCCCCTGCATGAACAACTGGCACAAAATTCCTTGCAGGTGTTTAGCGGATACCACGCTTTCAGACGAATGACGAAAAATAGCATAGCCAATGCTGGCCTACTACCCACAAGTTTTTATTAAAAAGGACCTAGTGGGTATCAAGCATGTGTGCTTGCAGCATTTACCGAAGGAGTGTTTAAAAAGGCTCTGAAAGGTTGCTATTGAAGCTCTGGTTGTGACTGTGCTGCGCCTTCAGCGCAAAGCTGGCGTTTTTTGCTCGTGGCATTTCGCCAACGAAACTAGATATCCTTTATTCATAACGTGGTTACGGCCACTGTTAAACGTGTGATACAATGAAAAGAGCCTGTTGATTACACTGAATTTAGTTATAACGTTGGTGCAGCTTCTTATCGGAGGACAATAATGGTTGTAAGAAGCCAAACTCCAACTACACGTTTTCAGGGTTTGTCCAGGGCTGCAGTTTAGGTCTACTCTAGGCCAAAGAAACTGCACTCTTAGGCTTGGTAAGGTCCTTGATGTTATTTGCAACCGACATCTGTGGAACCAAGAAGTCATTGTTTTCTTAGCCCCTGGCTCAGCATTTTGTGACTAGGTGTGGGAAGGTTCAAAGGTAACCATAACCGGGGCCCATAGCGACACTACTCACCAAGCACCTCGTGAAACAGATACCCCTGCCAGAAGATAACATATAAATACTGATTTTGAATTGAAACATAAACGCTACTAAAATTGGCGCAGCAGAACAGCAATAGAAAACTAGCACTTTTGATGTAGGAAACAACTTCTCCCAGGGCAGGATCTTCACCGACTTACTTAGAGAGGAAGCTATCAGTAACCAGCATCATGACAAATGACTGAACAGATCATATTACGTCTATACATAAATGAATGTTGAGCCTTGTAGAATCGCGCAAAGACAAAGCAGAACCACTTAAACAACAATTTCCGCCCTACTGTTTGTAAAATAAAGGTACCAATCAGAAAAATACATCTTTTTTTTCTGAAAAAAAACTTGTGATTGACAGAATGAGCTTCCCAAGTCGTTGCTTAAGACAAGCATTCAATGCTTTTCTGATCTGGTCGCTCAACCTTCCGCGAATGTTGTATAACTGAATGTAGAAGCCCTGTGCCAATATCTTTGAATAAGTGGTATATTTCACTTGTGTGCTGCAAATTGATTCAACGCGGCTTAGTTCGAATTGCGGAGGAACCTCTCCCGAAAGCTGCTGGTTTCACGTTCGAATCACCAACGAGGTAAACAACTTCGTCAACAAAGAAACATTTCATTCCAATTCTGTATGCTTTCTATTATAGCTATTTACTTAAACGGGTAGACAAATGTTTCTCTTGAATATCTTATAGGCGCTTTGATTGCGATTAGACAAGATTTGTCTCGAAAACTAGTTACACAAAGTATTTATACAAAGTGTATTTACACAAACTAACTACACAAGTTTGTGTAAGTATTTACACAAACTAGTTACACAGAGTGTAACTAGGTACACAAAGTAGAATTTTATTCATAATGTAATGACATACGGATAACATGCTTTGTTGGACAAGTGCAGGGTTCCTGTTTATTCACTTGACACAGGGTCCCATTATCGGCAGAGTGTGTATATACCAACTTTTTCGTAGCGTGTAACATAACTTACGTGTTTAGAGAGAACATGCGCGCAGCTGTGATAGTACACTTTAACACTTTAAGGGGTCACCTATGAGAAGCCTTCTGTAATCGTGTCCTTTTGATATAGCGTTGTTTTAAAGCACCCAGCCTTACGTTGCAGCAAAAGTTTGTCATTTCGTAATTTATGCGTGTCATTGTAATCAATTTACGTTATCTAAATAAATAAAATGAATACTTCTTATTAAAAAAACACCTAAAACAGTGATTCTATCGAGCAAATGTTTTCAAAAGCAGACTTTGTTTTCTCAAGACTAGACTACAAGAGTTTTGTTCTAGCCTTGTGCAAGACAAGTTCAATTGTCTAATTGCTGGTCTACTCAACTCTTCTTCCCTAAACCTTTTGTTGAAAGCTTCCATAATCTCCTTTATGCAATTTTTTATGAAGTGAATCCAAGCTCTATTTGCGCCTAAATGAAATGTGATGTGTAGTGCAAACTGCTTTTCTGTACTATTTTTTTACTGCTCAAAAAATCAGACTTTTCACATGGCTCGCAGGAAGCGGCACACTGAACGAATTGTAAAAAGCGAATGTACTTTCAGCAAAAAGATAGTGTGCAACAGTACACTTCAAAATGTAGTTAAGGGAACACAACTTTCTCTTGAGCTGAGAGCTAGGGGGATAAACATATATTTTGGTTCTTTTTTAGATCCTGCAGTTGTCACAAACAACAACATCAAGTGGTGTACATAACTGTGCAAACAGCATTACAAAAGGTTCATTGTACTGAAGCGTAAAAGAGGTTGCATAACTTGGGTGTCGTTGAATATACATTTCGGGCGACGAAGAAAACGTACTTGGGTACTTACGTTTGTCCGAAAAACGTGCTTAAACTGTATTCAAGCATTTTACCAGCATGAGAGTCTCTTGCAAAAGTGAACTTCTATATAACCCTATGATATTCTTTGTGTTTTTTTGGCAAATTCCAGGTAAACTGACGCTTACGCTGGTAGCGACATTGACGCGGTCACTCAATGTGGCGTTGCGTTGCAGAGACACCTTGGGAGGTGCAAAGCACGCAGTTATGAACCGGTGTTTCCCACTGGAACATGCAAATCGCTGCTAATGCGCAATTAAATACAAGAGATTTTATTTGGACACAAAGACCCACAGTCTGCTTTTAGAAGACGCGGACGCTATGCATTTTACTTGTTGAACAACGTACAGTAAAGATCGTCTGCCTGCAGTACCTTGAAGGTCAAGACCTAGTGGCAATATATAGTTTTATAGCGTGACTGCAGTGCCAGAACGCAATGGCTCGTGGAAAATAAATGCAGTAATGTGATTGGATATTTCAAAATGGAACGCAATGTGAGCGTCTCTTTTTCCGCGTGAGTGGGTGGATTGCAGCAAGGACACATGGGAACGTGTGCGCGCAACTGTTTTCTCCATTCCCTAACCGCCAACGTCCGCAAACGTAGGATGGGCTAGTGCCAGCAACACCGCTCCCTCTAGGCAGCTGAAGATGCCTATACTGGGTGGCCAGTGAGCAGTTGTGCAGCGCGAGCAGGCGGTTTTAAATGCGAAGCATTTCTTAGCATTTCTTATGACATTGAGCATATCTATCTATCTATCTATCTATCTATCTATCTATCTATCTATCTATCTATCTATCTATCTATTTATCTATCTATCTATCCGCCTACGACTTTTAGCTCTCCTGGCCGTTTCGATAATGACGTTTTGATGTCATGAATGTCATGATTTACATTTCATGGTCCTGCAGCTCTTGCAGTGGTTTCGTTCGCATGGCATGTCATGTTGCAAAACTGGTATGGTATGACACGATTGCATGGCAAACACAAGTGATAGACCTTAACATGAAAGTCATGACATGCGTGCATGTAACAACATAACTACATGCCAAGCTTATGATGTACTCACGGGCGTTTCTCTATCGTCACATACACCAAATTTGGTATTATACGGTAACTCCTGACGAAGGTACGTGAGTGGTGGAATTATGATAATCATGAGATGTGTGTCATGTAGCAACAGGACTACATGCCATGCTCATGATACGCTGGCGACCCATTCGCTAGCTCCACATGTACGAAACTCGGCATTACGCGATGCGAACGCACAACATAAATAAACGAGACTAACAAGCACAATAATAACGACATACATGTTATGTGACAAAATGACTACATGCCACACTCTTTATGTGCTCGCGGCCGTTTCGCTAGCTTTACATATGCCAAATTTGGTATACGTGATGTCAATGGTTGATAAAGGTATATGTGACTGGCACAAACTTGATAATCATATATGCGTGTCATGTGAGAACATGACTACATGCCACAATCAATGCACCTATACATTTCGACGTGACGCGGTGCGCGTTCTCGCTGGCATTCATTTCGTTGCGTCACGCTGGCGTTGCCAAGCCAGGCGCCGGTCGTGCGACATACTCGCAGGCACGCGCCGTGCTGCGTTGCTTAGACGCATGCGCGTTTCAGCACGTCCAGCATCCTTACGTCACGAAAAGAGGGAGACGCAGTGTTGTCTGGGTAACGCATCGGCACCAAATGCAGCATGTCACATTTTGCGCCGGTTGCTGTCGGGCCGCACTGACGGACGCTGGTCGCAACGGTCGCGCCTGGCGTCAGACTATAGAGTGCTCGCGTTCAGCTAACGTAGCGTCACTGTGCCCATCGTCCGCGAGCGTCAATGCTACTTTGAAGTATATTGGGCCATTCATAATGCGCTCACGACTGTTTTGCTAGATTCAAATATGCCTAATTTGGTGTAATGACGAAAGTATATGACTCGTGCAGGCTTGATGATCTTGAAACTCGTGTCATGTAACAACACGACAACATGAAACGCTCATAGCGTGCTCCCGGTTGTTTTCCAGCTTCACATATAGTAGATTTAGTGTCACATGGTATGAATAGATGACGAAGGTAAACAAGCGATCTAAACATAATAATCATGACACGTAAGGCATGTACGGCATCATTTACCTCCACCTCGTAACATTGTGCTCATTTTCAAGGGACATATCAACCTTTGTCTTTCGTACTTCGCATATCATCGATTCCCACTGTACGTAGGATTTGCCATTTTTTTTCAATCAGAAACTCGCGGCCAGACGCTGCCTCCGTCGGCGTTCCAAGGCGAGATAGGGGGCAGCATAGGACAGGAGAGAGAGAGGGGGAGGTGACGCACATGCAAAATGAAGGTGTAAACGCCGCGGAAGGAATGCCTAGAGGAGAGCGAAGGAGCAATAGTAGGCTAGCAAACACTCACTGCGTCGGCGTTGCGTGGTGAAAGAGTGTGCAGTAGGAGAGGCGAAAGAGAGCAAGAGAGAAGAGGGGGGTCGCACCACACACTAGATTGAGCTCGACCCTAAGCTGCTTTACTTCTGAAAAAATGAAAAAAATTGAACTGACCGTGCAAGACTTGAAACAGTGAAGCTGGTGAATGCTGTGGCGCTTCTTAGCTTGAGGTGAGCTTAAGCTTGCTTGACACCACTTTGAACCTGGCTGGTACCTTGTGTCAAGTCTGCTGCTGCTAGGATCGCCATGCAGCGAACTTGGCTAGATCTTAACTTGGCTGTTGTTTATTCAGACCTTAGATTAGACTAGGCTTTTCCTTCGCGCTGTATGGCCAAAGAATCGACCAGATTTTTGTTTGAAGTCTTGCGTGCCCACTGGAAGCTTCTTCATTTTAAGAAACATTACATAGTTCTTCTAGACATTTCAATGATTGGTCCCTGGCATTTTACTGACCATTCTGATTAGCTATGAAGAATAAGTCACTCCGGCGTCGACGGCCACGTGGCCCATAGACCGCGTATTTATGACAAAAGCACTTGCTAAGCGACTTCAAGGGTAAATCTCAAGCGGTTTCTGCACAGTTGCTGCACTGTGCTAGCGGAAAAAGTAATGCTAGAAAAGATCATGCAGTTTTTCTTCGCATACCTTTATTATTGCTCAAATGATTGTCGCGTTTAACAAGCACCCACGTCTAAAATAGGGTGTAATTAGGACCATGCTGGCTCAGCGTCAACACAAGGCTCTGAAATGACTTAACACCCAAAAACGATATGGCTGTGTCATGACGTCAGGTAAGAGCGCATAGCACTAAGACAGAGAAGAGGCTTGAATAGATATAAGCGCAGTGCTTGGACGTCTAAATCTCTGCTCTGTCCTGGTTTTATGCGCTTTAACCTTGGATTATGTCGAACCAACAATTCCAAACAGCTACCCTGGAGATTTTTCATGTACCTCTAAAACCTGTAACAATAATTGGCAGGGTATAACTACGGTTTCCGTAATTATTCTATCACAGCATCAGGCGCATCATCACATAGGCCAGTTTCTGCTTGTGGGGAACCCTTAGCTCTTTCTCACAGTGTCGATGACCTGCGGCGTATCCTTGTTTATTATAGCACAGAGGTATTCCTTCACCCTTTATAAACAGGTGCGCCCTTTTTTCTAGAAAGAAGTAACGTGACATTCCTCTCTTGTGAAGTATCAAAATGTATAAGAGGCATCTTGAAAGCAATTCTCCACCGAAGTACAAATGCATTTTGGAGTGTATCATGATACAAAAATACGGATACCAAAAACAAAACGCCAAACCTGCGTGGTAGGCGCAGCAAAGTCGCAGCGAAAGCTAGAAGAGCGGCCTTTCAGAGCCTTTTCAAAACACTCACTGGGCAACTACTGCAAACATACTTGCTTGGTAACCACTGGGACATTAACAATAAGTTTTGGGTAGTAGGCCGGCATTTGCCATGTTACTTTTCGTCATTATTCTGAGAAACGTGGTATCCGCTAAACACTTGCAAGTAATCTTGCGCCAATTGTCCATGCAGTGGCTGACGACAATGAGAAATGAAGGCTGAAGTCAGTATGCACCACAGTTATTAGGGAAACAACAACAAGGTTTTGTAATGGGTTGGAGCATTGGACGGCCCACTCGTTTCGCTGTTCGCATTGTGCGACGACTGGTTGTTCTTTCGCTGTTGTAAAACAATTTACCAGTCATCTTACCGCGATTGCTTTCTCGAAATCAAGCCTGCCCAAGGCAAGTTTGATAGCAACTCACAAGCAGCGGTGTAGCTGACTTGTAGTGTGCTTGGCTGGCACCCAGCGGACCCGGGTTCGAGCCCCACTGTGCCATTGGTGTTAGGTCAAGCCGGTCTAAGGCAAGTTTGACAAGTTACAAGCACCGGTGCAAGGTTTTTCTAATTTCGCATGATGAGGTTACAAAAACCGGCGGCAGCGGTGGTGGCACAAACATGCAACTGCGCGTGACCAAAATGTGATCTCATACCATCTTTTGCTGTAAAAATGGCGGTGATAGATATACAGAGCAAGCATTAGAAAAACGGGAAACGCAGATTTGAACGTTCAGTGAGTTAGGGCATTGCCAAAAAGAATATTAGGGGCCAATTGAGACAGCGAAGAGAAAAAATAGTAGTACTTTAAATGTGGGCACTTCTTCGTCGACTACATGGTGGCGGTGTGCTGTCGGTGCATGTACGGCTTGGTGCTAAAGCAACAATATGGTAAATGTTTCTCTGTGCGTCAGCCCTTTCATGATTTAATTATAAGCTTCACTCTTAAAACAAGTTAAGACTGCAAAGTGTGTGGACGACAAACTACAATGAACGTAAAGAGAACCACAAAAAAACTCCTAACACACAATACTGCCATTTATAAATAAGGCACGTGAATAAACTGTGAATCAATAGTGAGTGACTGAACTTAAGTATGAATTGTTTGGAAATGAAATGACTTGAAGCTTAGTGTTTTGTTTCATATTGTATAAATGTTTTTGCAGGTTAAGCAAATAGACTGACGTCTGAAACCCACGATAACTGCCGAACTGTGGAAATCACGTACCATTCGTAATGAAAGCTGTATTATCTTTCACATTTTTAAATATTGTCTTGCGGTAAGTATTCACGCGAACGTCTTGAAGAACTGAACACAATGTTTGCCAACTGGGCTCATTAGACGCCCTGTGTGAACTTTGCTATCTACCTAAAAAAAGATGACCTTTGAAGTATGCGTTATTATATTTATTTTTTTTTCATGTAAACAAATCGTTCAGAACAGAAATTTTTCATCATTATCAGCATCGTCATGATGCTCAGCCTGAGTGCACCAACTGCAAGGCAACAGTCTCTCCCAAGTTCCGCTGACAATCCGGTCTTGTGCTTTCTGATTGCCTAATAATGTGCGCCCCTCTCACGTGCTTGCTTTTTTTAGGGGTCCAATCAGTTACCCTATATATAAGCAGTAGGTATCCTGCCTATGTTATGCGTGCCCGGCCCATGTTTATTTTGATGCGAAGCATCTTATGAGCCTGCTTGATCCTGTGACGTCCACGCTCCAGTGCGCATGCGTCTACTTCTCCTGCCTCTCTCGTCCCGCGATGTCGACGCAGCCAGCATCTACTGGTATGCGATCACTCTCCCTCTCTCTCCTCTAAGCATTGATTCCCGAGGCTATAGACCCTCACTACGCATGCGCATCCCCTCCCTCTCTCCACCATACACCGCTCACTCACCTAGGGGGGGGGGAGTAGTTTTGAATTGGGTTATGCAAACAAAAATGTACCCCGAAACTGTCTCTGCATGAGCGGACACTTCACCAGTAGTGCACCGGAAAAAGAGTGTGATGGGTAAAGGGTATGTAGAGAAAGAAAAAGGGTGGGAGATAAAAAAATTGGCCCCGCATCTGCATGTTACACTGTAAACATCATCGAAAGATGATAGTCTTGCGTGTAAAGAGAGTGAACTAATCGTTTATGTGATGTTCTGCGCAAGAAAATTGGTGAATGGTATTCTGAAGGCGCTGCGTTAGTGACTCGCGTGTGCATCGGAGGCGAACGAGTGCGTAGTGTCACGTCACACGTGAAACATGAGCGCTATCTGGCATCTTGAAAAAAGAAGTGCGCATGCCCTGGGTGCTGGTCTCGGAGGTGATAAGGTGTAGAACACAAGGCGACGGGTAGGTGCCATCATTGTGTTGGCTTAGCAAAGCGTTGTACTTGCCTTTTCGTGCAAACGTTGCATGGTCAGTGCAACGTGATAAACGCTATGGTCCTTAGAATTACTTATGTGTGCCTTTTATAGTAAGAGACACACATGCAGAATATTGAGTGTTGTTATGGTGCCTCAGATATGCGCAATAATTGCTTTATACGTGACAATCGCGCAAGTATGAACGCTGATTCTTGAGCATTATTGGTGGGCGCTGCGGATGGATTCGGCTGTTTGGAGTATAGTTTGTCCTTTTCGGTGCCGTTTAAGGTGCCGTTAAGGGCGAACAAACCGACAAATGTACAGACAAACAGATAAATAAACAGACAGACCAAAACTTTTGCGTCGAAGGTCCCCATTTTTAAAAGGTCCCCATACTTAAAAAAAGGGAATACTCATCCTTGCGCAGGGTCTAGTCGCAACGCACCAGATGCAGCAGAACGGATGGCCGCCGAGTAGGCCAAGGAAAATATTCGTCGAAGAAGAAGCACAATGGGCCAGAGTGGCGCGTTTCTAAAACAACAGTGTACGAAGCACACGTTTGGGCACGTAGCCCTGGCCAAAAAAATGGCAGCATATCCACAGAGTGAATGATGGAGAGTGGGGCGAAGCATTCGTCCGTTCATGCGTCCGTCTGTGTGACCGTCCATGCGTCTGTTCGTGCGCCCGTCCCTGCGTTCGTTCATGCATCCACCCCTGCGTCCGTTCATGTGTCCATCCATGCATCTGTCTGTGTGTCCATTCGCCCATCTATTCAACACTCCAAGTCCCACCATCTCGCATCTTTTTATCATATATCCCCATTTAGAAGCACCGCCATTCAGTGGACGTTCCAAGGACTAAACGAGAGGTGGCACACGCACGCTTTCTTACGGCTTGCGCTTCGGGTGTACTTTTTACCTTCAACCACCTTGAGTTCATGGTATATACTAGTTCACTGTATTCATGCCACTGTGGCACAATGCTCGCTAAACCTTTCTAAAACCAAGGAGGTTACGCCCAGCGAGTATATTGTAGCAACCTTTTCCTGTCAGATAGTGCTCAATGTACATGCCAGTGGCTGCTAATGTGAAATGAGAGACAGGAAGATTCAGCTTTCATTTTTTACGGCTTGCGCTTCGTATCTGCTTCCCCCTTTAACCACCTCGAATTCATTAATGGTATCTACTAGTTCATTGTATTCATGGCCCTGCGGCTCAACGCTCGCTAAACCTTTCAAAAACTAAGGAGGTTACACCCAGCGAGTATAATGTAGCAAACCTTTCTTGTCCGATACTGCTCAATGTACATGCCAATGACTGCGAATGGGGATCGCAGCGTGCGCATTGACTAAAAGCCGAATGCACCTGTCTCTCATTCCCCATTAGCAGCCATTGGCATGTACATTGAGCATAATTTCTTATTGTTAAACAACGCACAGAAGAAATCTCTCACCGGCACCACCGTGGAGGTCAAATGTTAGACCTATTTCGGGTATGTGCCACTGGTGGTTACGTACTACGAGGGGCGCCCAAGCCACGCCATAAAGAGCTTCGCCCCTAAAAAGAACTGGAGTTCTTTCAAAATCAGCCGCCCATGACGACACCACGCCGGGTTGACGACGAAGTCTGTCGGATTTGAAGAAGGGGTGTAGGTGGTCGTAGGCCTTAAAGAAGCGGCGTGCGCACTTGAACTTGAGGAAGGGTGCAAAGTGGTATCTGAGGTCATTCGGCGGCTACCAGCGACAGCATCGCGGAAAGAGCGGACCTCAAAAACAGCTGCACCGCCCCGCTTGTCGGTGTTGTTTACAGAGGTGCAAAAGTTATTCAGCGCTTGGCGGTGAGTTACAGAACCATCTAACAAGGCGAAAATTTGGGTGGCTTTGTGCTGGAACTAACAGGAGGTGGAGCACGGTTTGTTCGCTGCATGGATGCCGCTTCAGTTGAGACAGGGCAGCGATGTCGTATCACATGGTCACTTGCGGTGACTTCTACCGTAGCGGAGGCAGCGCTCGTCGCGTGAGCAGGTCCCAGGGGCACTGCAGAAAGGACCACAGTGAGCGCATTTGCAGGGTATCGGCTCACTAGGGCGGACCCGTCGACACTGCCAGCATCTGCTAGCGAGTTTTTTTTAATTGAAACAAATGGCAGCATATCCACGGAGTGAATGATGGAGAGTGGGGCGAAGCAATCGTCCGTTCATTCCTTCTTGCTTCCGTCCTTCTATGCGTTCGTCTGTGGTACCGTCCATGCGTCCATCCGCCCGTCCGTGCATGCGGCTGTTCGTGCATCCGTCCTAGCGTTCTTCCATGCATCCACCCCTGCGTCCATTCATGCGTCCACCCATGTGTCTGTGTGTCTGTTCGTCCATCTATTCAACACTTCAATGACCTTCAGGGCGCGGGTTCAAATCCCGGATGCCGCGGCTGCATTTCCGATGGAGGCAGAAATGCTGTAGGCCCGTGTGCTCAGATTTTTGTGCATTTTAAAAACCCCAGGTGGTCTAAATTTCCGGAGCCCTCCACTACAGCATCTCTTATATTCATATAGTAGTTTCAGGACGTTAAACCCCACATATCAATCAATCAATCAACACTTCAAGTACCACCAACTCACATCTTTTCATCCCTTCCTTGTCTGATAGTGCTCAGTATACACGCTAATCGCTGATAATGGGGAATGAGAGACAGAAGCATCCGGCTTTAGTTAACGTGCACGCCGCGAACTCTTTATTGTTGAACAAAGCACAGGAGAAACCTCTTACCGGCACCATCTTGCAGGTCAAAATGTAACACTTGTTACACAATATGACTAGGACTACGAGGGACAAACAAGTGCCGCTTTAAGGAGCTTCGCGCCTAAACACCGACGGCTTGTGCAGCACAACCGTTCACTGGCCACCTCGTAATATAGGCACTAGCTCTTGACCTCAACGGTAGTGCCAGCGGCAAATTTCTCCTGTACGTTGTTGAACAACAAAAATTTGCAGCGTGCGCGTTAACTAAATAAACGGTCTGTGGAGTCTCCTCTTTCTCATTGCTCATTAGCAGTAATTGGGAAGTTCGAGTAGCAAACACAGGTCCATCCCTGAGTTCTTTGCAACTCCTTAGGTTTCCCTCCTGCGCGACGCTGCGATGAGCACCAGTAAGAACGCCACCACTAGAGTCGGCGTTAGCGTCCACTGCTTCTCATCTACACATAAATTTCTGGAGCGGGAGATGGTGCAATTCTTGTTCTCTTGATTTCAGCTCTGATATCCTCAACTCCAATCGTTCCCTAATCTACTATTCTCGCTTCCTGTCTCTCAAGATTACAAGCTTTCTATCCATTGGTGGGTGACGCATTAGTTTTTTAGGTTGAACCATTTTGACAAGCCCCCAGGTTCCGGCGTCATATGTAACTATCATCAAGATGCAGCTCATTCTTTTGAAAGATAGTGGCACTTCAAAATGGGACGGTAGTACAACCACACACGGACAGAGAAAATGACGTACATGAAACAGGCTTTCTCTGAACGAGAGCCCTATTGAGGATTTGGCTAACAGCTTCACTGTCCTAACACCTTCGTTTGTCCACCTGTGGCTGCGATGCCGTTCAAATATGAAGTAATACCCTAAGTTGCATTCCCGTTGTGATAGTGAGAAATCAACATTCATGGTCACAAAACGTTTGCCGAATGCGCTCAACCACTCCTCTCAGTTCCCTGTTACACATGTAGTATCCTGCTCTCCTTATACAAAGGGGCGTCTTTACAGAGAGGGTCGCGGAATCTCGTAAAAATACCATTATCTTCATAATCCTCAACTGATGGCACGTCAAGGACAAAAAAATGACTGGACAACAAAGTTACTGTTCGTTATCTACAAGTTATTTAGAAAAATAACACATAATAGTGTATAGATTATATTACAGTTGAATCAACTAAGTTACCAAGCAGGATTTCCTACTATACAATCGATCATACTAACAATATCCTTCAGGTGTAAAAAAATGGGTGGAATGCAATTCACCCATCTACAAGCTTTCGCACTACGAGACGATTATATGCCTCATCTTAGAATATTGGTGTGTGGCATGGTTCCCGTCCACCCAAAATCACATTGGTGTTATTGAGCCTTTGCAACAAAAAGCCACGAGTTCTTATCTGTATCAGATGTCGACGCACCGACTAGCCTATGCAGATGCTATCAGAGCTAAATCTTCATACAATAGCTATTCGTGTAATGCTATTCCGACTCAAATTTTTGTACCTCAGCATGCATAACAAAACTAAAATAGATTCAAACGCCTAGATTTCCTACAGCAGTTCCAATAAAACCCGTCATAAGCAGCACCTCAAACTCCTACACTACGTTTGTTTAAACAATGCGTTTAGTTTCTCGTCCTTCCTGCGGGCTGTTAGGGAGTGGAACGCCTTATTAGAAGCGGTGGTCACAGAGCCCACTGGGTAAAAGTTTGCGAAACTTGCGGGTCAAGCCATTCTATCAGCAACACGTAAGCGACGCTATAACTGTTGCGTTCATCATTGTCTTTCAGAGCTGGGTGTTTATTGTTGGTGATGCAAACTGATACAGTTATCAATTTTGTATGAACTGTTTGGCTTTCTTCTACAATTTTTTTTATTATTACGCTGATTATGAAACTGAGGTGGTGTTAATGCGTTAAATTTTAACATTGTATAACATATAGATGGATGATGATATAACGTCTCATTGTTATCTTTGTAACCCTATAGATGTAACACAAACCTTTCTGAGTTAGCACCACTATGTTTGTATTTTAGTAAAACCACTCCTATAGAATTCCTGACGGAATCGAAAAAAACCCTAAACAAATTATAAAACAAATAACCTAATATATTTTGCGAAGGTATTTGATTCGGTCGATGTAAAATCAGTCATGGACTCACATTGGAATCAGGCCGTCCACGAAGGACTTGTAAATACAGTGGAAGAATCCTGCAACAGATCACCAGCCACTGAAGTTTTTCATTTATGACAGAATCCAAATAAAGGATGTATAGCAGAGAGACGTGGTCTCAACGAGTCTAGTAACCGCGTGTTTACGAGTT
The DNA here is from genome assembly GCF_043290135.1 of Rhipicephalus microplus. Taxonomy (NCBI): domain Eukaryota; kingdom Metazoa; phylum Arthropoda; class Arachnida; order Ixodida; family Ixodidae; genus Rhipicephalus; species Rhipicephalus microplus. The sequence continues at coordinate 31,356,200 of NW_027464588.1, read as the reverse complement.
TTGAGGGCCCTAGACTGGTAAGAGTAGGGGATAGGAGATAATAGAAAGTACTTTTGTAAATTGCAATTCACGGATGACAATGAATTGATGAGTAACGCAGGAGATAAATAACAACTCATGGTAACTGCATTAGACATAAAAAGCAGAAAAACAGACCTTGGAATAATTACGCATAAAACTGTAGTAATGAAGAACAGTCTCGCCAGAGAACTGCACTTTGCGATACGTTGCGAGACACAAGAGTTGCTAGAAGGATATGTCTGTTTAGTTCAAGTAGTACCCGTTGAGCTTAACCATAATAGTGCAATAACATAAATGAAGCTCTAATAGATAATATTCCATCAAATAAAGGCTTGAATACCAAGGAGCCCAGATATCAGCTGTGGTAGCCGGAAATACAATATGCGATTCGGTTTTTTTACCAGAATCGACACACTTGGTAGCGACTAGTATAAGGGAACTACATGGCTCAACCGAAAGCGCATTCACATTCAATTTCAGAAACAACGAAGGAGGATGCCTGTGAAAATTTGGGAATCGTTTATTGTGGACAGCAAAACATTACTTCAAGCAGAACATGTTCTTCTTACTAAGAAAACTTCAATAGGAAAACGAATTTATGGCATTTCTGATGAAAGCATTTTTTTTCATCACAGATACCTCCTGTTGGTTGGGGAGGATAATAGTGCGAATGTAGCAGCCAGTAATTGCGAGGTGAGTGGGTATCACAGTTCTTTTTTTAATTTCCAAGCATGTCGGCTGCATCGCCCTTCCTCTGGTGTCGTGACATTAATTTACTTGAGCGCAAGAGAGACACCATCTTGCCCCGCCAAGAAAGAAGTTCGCTCTCTCTCTCGCCTCAGCGCTCGACGTGTGGCGAGAGACAGAACGATGCGCGTCCACTACAGTAACGTTCCATCACCCACGTGAGACCACGCAGTGCACAACCTTTTCCCTTCGACCTTGTATATATTGGCACAGGGTGTTGACCAGCTGTGTGGTGCTAGTAGAATAATTTTTTTCTGCGTAGTTGAACAATACAATTTGCAGTGCATGCGCACGACGTTTTTCGTACCTAATTATTTGTTCCTCCACAGGTTTAAGGTCAGTGGAGCGAAAATGACATTCTCGACATGCTTCGCACCTCCCTAGTTTTGTAGCTCGCACTCTGCTCGCGCAGCTGGCAGACTCAGCGCGGCTGCTGCGAGACCTGGCCTCGTCAATGGGGGTCGATGAGAAGTGACAACTTCGGATAAGCTTGGCACGGCTGTTTGTATGTTTTCTTATTGACAAGAAAAGGTGCAAAAAAGTCATGCCAGTTGTCGAAAACACAAGTTACTCATTAAGTGAGGACGTGTGGCTAATATTTATAGTAGCCGCTGTTTTTGTTAGTCTTTGACTGCGGCGAACCTAATTATTCATCATCATCATCATCATCATCAGTCTGACTACGTCCACTGCAAGACAAAGGCCTCTCCCATGTACTGCCAGTTAACCCGATCCTGTGCTTGCTGCTGCCAATTTATACCCGCAAACTTCTTAATCTCATCTTCCCACCTAAGCTTCCGTCTCCCCCTAATCCGCTTGCCTTCTCTGTGAATCCAGTTAGTTACCCTTAACGACCAGCGGTTATCCTGTCTACGCGCTACATGCCCAGCCCATATTCATTTCTTCTTCTTGATTTCAGCTATGATATCCTTAACCCCCGTTTGTTCCCTAATCCACTCTGCTCTCTTCTTGTCTCTTAAGGTTACACCTACTATTTTTCTTTTCATTGCTCGCTGCGTCGTCCTCAATTTAGCTGAACCCTCTTTGTAAGTCTCTAGGTTTCTGCTCCGTAGCTAAGTACCGGCAAGATGCAGCTGTTATATACCTTTCTCTTGAGGGATAGTGGCAATCTATCTGTCATAATTTGAGAGTGCTTGCGAAATGTGCTCCACCCCATTCTCATTCTTCTAGGTACTTTAATCTCGTGGTTCGGCTCCGCGATTATTACCTGCCCTAAGTAGACATAGTCTTTTACAGCTTGAAGTGCACTATTACCTATCTCGAAGCGCTGCTCTTTTTCGAGGTTGTTGTACATTACTTTCGTTTTCTGCAGATTCATTTTAAGACCCACTTTTCTGCTCTTCTTGTCTAACTTCGTAATCATGACTTGCAATTCGTCCCCTGAGTTACTCAGCAATGCAATGTCATCGGCGAAGCGCAGGTTACTAAAGTACTCTCCATTAACTTTTATCCCTAACTGTTCCCATTCTAGGCTTCAGAAAACCTCCTGTAAGCACGCGGTAAATAGCATTGAGGAGATTGTGTCCCCATGCCTTACACCCTTCTTGATTGGCATTTTGTTGAGTTCTTTGAGAAGCACTATGGTAGCAGTTGATTGCCTGTAGATTTCTTCGAGGATGTTTATATATACTTCATCGACGCCCTGATTCCGCAGTGTCTGCATGACGGCTGATATTTCTACTGAATCAAACGCCTTCTCGTAATCTATGAAGGCTATGTATAGTGGTTGGTTATATTCTGAGCATTTCTCTATTACCTGATTGATAGTATGAATGTGGTCGATTGTTCAGTAGCCTGTTCAAAATCCTGCTTGTTCCACTGGTTTATTGAATTTTATTGTTTTCTTTACTCTGTTAGCAATTACCTTTGTAAATAGCTTGTATACTACAGAGAGCAAGCTAATCGGCCTGTAATTCGTCAAGTCCTTGTCATCTCCTTCCTTATGTATTAAGATGATGTTAGCGTTCTTCCAACACTCTGGTACTCTTCCCGTCAGGAGACAACTCGTAAACAGGGTGGCTAGTTTTTCTTACACAATCTGTCCTCCATCTTTCAGCAGATCTGATGTTACCTGACCCTCAGCAGCAGCTTTGCTTCTCTGCATGCACTCCAAAGCTCTCTGACTTCTTCTATCAATACTGGGGGTATGTCATCTGGGTTACTGCTAGTTCCTATAGTATAAAAGTCTTGGTTGTCCTGGCTACTGCACAAATTTCTGTAAAACTCCTCCGCTATTTTAACTATCCAATCCATATTGGTAGTTATTTCGCCTTCTTTGTCCTTTAGTGCATACATCCTACTTTTGCCTATTCCAAGTTTCCTCTTCACTGCTTTGATACTTCCTCCGTTTTTCAGAGCGTGTTCGATTCTCTCCATATTATACCTTCTTACATCGGATACCTTACGCCTATTAATCAACTTTGAAAGCACTGCCAGTTCTATTTTGTTTGTCGTACTTGAGACATTCATAATTTGACGCTTCCTAAACAGATTCTTTGTATCCTGGGAAAGCTTGCCAGTGTCCTGTCTAAATACCCTGCCTCCAACTTCAACTGCACACTCCGTAATGACACTCGTCAGACTATCATTCATTGTATCTATGCTAAGGTTGAATTCCTCACTAAGAGCCGAGTACCTGTTTTGTAGCGAGACTCTGAATTCCTGTGCTTTCCCTCTCAGTGCTAACTCATTGATTGACTTCTTGCGTATCAATTTATGTCGTTCCTTTCTCAAGTCTAGGCGAATTCGAGACCATACCGTTCTATGGTCGCTGCATCGTACCTTGCCAACCACTTCCACATCCTGTGCGATGCCTTGGTGTGCACTCATTATAAAGTCTATTTTGTTCTAATTTTCGCCATTAGGGCTCCTCCATGTCCACTTGCGGTTTCCTCGTTTTCAGTAGAAGGTATTCAAAATCCGTAAATTATTGCGTTCTGCGAATTCTACTAGTAGTTCTCCTCTGGCCTTTCTAGTACCGATGCCATAATCTCCTACTGCCTGGTCTCCAGCCTGCTTCTTCCCTACCTTTGCATTAAAGTCTCCCATCAGTAATGTATACTGTGTTTTTACCTTACTCATTGCCAATTCCACGTCTTCATAGAAGCTTTCAACTGAAGCGTCATCATGGCTGGATGTAGACGCGTAAGCCTGTACCTACTTCATCTTATATATTTATTCAGTTTAATTACGATACCTACCACCCTTTCTATAATGCTATAGTACTCCTCCTTGTTTCCAGCTATGTTTCTGTGAATTAGGAGCCCCACTCCCAGTTCTCTTCTGTTAGCCAAGTCCCGATAGCAAAGGACGTGCCCATTCTGTAGCACCGTATAGGCCTCATCTGTCCTCTTAACCTCAATGAGCCCTATTATATCCCATTTAAGACCCTCTAGCTTCTCGAATAGTACAGCTAGACTTCCCTCGCAAAATAAGGTTTTAGCTTTAAACTTTGCCAAGTTCAGGTTCCAATGGCGGCCTGTCCGGATCCAGAGATTCTTAGCCCCCTCTGCTGCGTTGCAGATCTGACCGCCACCGTATTCAGTTGCTTCGCAGCTGCTGGGGACTGAGGGCCGTGAGGTATTTGACGTATGCATGTGGGAGGTAGTGGCCAGATACTGCACCAGGGTGGCCAATCCTTCTCTGGTGAGGGAGTTCGTTCCCGGCAGTGGTTACTGGTGAGGCCGCGCCCCAGGCCTCGTAATGCAGTTTCATCACCACGCGGGTTTTTTTATCCGGTTGGGAACTGTGCGGCACCGGGATTTGAACCATGAACTTCTTGCATGCGAGGCGGATGCTCTAACAGCTACGCCATCGCTGCGTGATGTATGTATGTATGTATGTATGTATATACGTACGTACGTATGTATGAACGTATGTATCTATGTAAGTATACACGTGAATGACGGTGGTAGCGGCGACGGCAAAAAAAAAAAACAGCCGAGACTGTCGATTTATTTGCTATCGCAATAATAAGAAGTATCCACTAAGTGGTTAAAGTACGCACTAAGGTAAGGATATTGCTATCGTGTTCAACTCCTAGAGGTCAAGCTTAAGGACCTCCCAATTTTTCACCACTTGTTAATGAGTTTCATGCGACAAAGCTGTAAAATATTCATATTAGGTGAGCGGATATGTCGATGCTACAGCTACAGGATTCATTTTCACTGGGCAGGGTTTTCTAACATTCTCCTTAACAAGTTACATGATTGAGTTTGTACTTCGTCACTGTGGTAATGGGTCTTCCCTCACCTGCTACTGAACATGAATCTGTGCCTACTGATGTGGCATTTCAACTGCTGAACTGCCATGTCGAGGAAGTGAATGTACTATCAGAACTGTGGAAGAATATGACCTACCAAAAAGCAAATAACAACTAAGAGAATGAATGAATGAATAGTAATCTTTATTGCACTCATATTTTATACAAAATAAGCACAAACTGTATGCTCCCATAACCAAAGGCTAGTGCGGGTCCCATTGAAAGTATATATATACGAAACTTTAATAGTTCTAATTAAAAATGAACAGAAGTAAACAATTTAAATTTGATATCATTGTAAGGTCTGGCGTCGCAGGCCATGGGAGCGAGTCTTCTCGGTCTCAAAAGGGCACGCTTCTCAAAAAGCCTATTTACGGGAGACGATAATCTCGGCGTAAGCACGCCCTTTCTGGCAAGAATACCGCGGTCAGTCGCCGCTTCTAGCAACCAGCTAAATGATCTCCGGACTGCAGATTGCCGGCGGGTGACGGGGGGACAGTGCATAGCCACCCATTCGTCAGGAGTAGAGTCCGCGGGACGGCTGTCATGCTGGACAGCGTAGTCATCTCGCGGTAACGCAGGAGGCCCACAGCCGAAAAGCGCCACCATTGTGCGCGTTCGCACAGTTCGTGGAACGGTGCGTGCAGGCCGGTCCTTTCGTCTCCCTCTTTCCGACCGAGCAGTCGAGAGCGGGAAGAAGAGAGCGAGTGGAGGGGACGGCAAGTGTGTTGTCGGTCCAATAAACGGACTAAATTGCTTTGGTTGGCCGTGAGGAGACTCGGGAGGGGCAACCGAGGTATTAAAACCTGGCTTCCGAGGCCTCGCGGGAGAGTGCGGTTGCAACAAAGAGTGCTCTGCAGTATCGGCTCTGCCGAGGCAACATGCGACGCTTCCGACAGTGAAGTCTTGTAAATATGTACATTAGTTTCTGTATATAAAGTTGAGTTGGTGTAACGTTCGAAATGTGCTGGTTTCCATCCCCAAACAAGCAGCAGCAGCCACGACAACACAAGACGGACACCGAGAAGCAACCAACCTTCCACTCCCTTCTGTAGCAACAGCCGCTACGCAGCTGGGAGAGCTCTGCTCAAGGGAACAGAGGGAGTGGGTAGAACGTTGAGTTCTACTGGCACAGTCGGCAGGATCGAGACGACGACGACAAGAAGCGCTCTGCACAACAAGGAGATCATTGTGTTGCGGAGAACACGCAAGACCAAAAGCCAAGACATTGGCTGTTCCAACGAAGAGCCAAGCCACCCAGCTGAGGAGGCAGCAGTGTGGCAGCCATCGACCCGAGGAAGCCAGGGGTCCAGCTACGGTCATCCCAATTCATCAGTCCGGCGACAACCCCAGTGACATCGAGCAACCAACTAGCAGAAACTTCAAAGGTCGTGAGTCCTCTGGTGTTCTTACATCTCAGGGGTGCCGCTGCCTTTTTTTTAGATGTAAGGCGTCCTATGGACACGAGGTTTGCCCACTTAAACCCGGACAGGCGAACGCAGTCCATGAGTCGTGAGTCGGGGGACGAGAGCGACGTGAGAAACCCGGGAGAGGGTAGTGTGCGGGAGAGCCAGAAAGATGACCGTTTCGGAAATCTCACGCCGGAGCGTAGACTGCAGGAATAGCGGTTGGAGATGGAGAGGCTGTCGCAGATGATGGGCGGAAGCTCTCGGTGGAGTGGACCCGAGTTCGGCAGGCGGGATCCATGTAGCGAACTGAGACACTACTCAAAAGTCCTCACAGGGGTGTTACCCGAATTTCCTGCCGTGGCTGAAGCACCAGTGTGGTTTGAGTCCGTGGAAAGTGCCCTAGAAGCTTACGAGGTACCGGGGGAGTTTTAGGGACGTTTAGTTTTCCCGCTGGTAGCGGAGAGAGTCCCGTTTTTGTCCACGCGGCTAAGCCCAACAGAGCACAGAGATTACCAGGTAATCAAGCAAACGGTGCTGGACGAGCTCAGACTTTGAGCCGGCGAATATCTAAAAGGATTTTCGGGGTCAGGCAAGCTTGCGAACGAGGGGTGGAGACCTTTTTTGACACGTTTAGAGAGCTACCTCCACTTTTACCTTGAGGCAAGAGGGGTGTCGACATTCGACGACCTGGTCAAGCTTTTGGTGGCTGACCAATTAAAGCAAAATTTGTCGGAGGAGGCCTTGCGATATATGACACTCCAAGAAGGTAGAGCGAGGATGAGCGCCCCAGATATATCCGCGTTGCTGCGAACGTTTGAAGAAGCACAGGGGACGAACAGCTCCGCGAGGCAGGCGAAGCAAAGCGTGGCGGAGTCGAAAAGCGCGAGCAGGGCTAGATCCGACGAAGAGACAATGAATGGCTGCTGCGCCTTGAAAAACCGTATCGTGTAGGGGAAACCAAAGCCCAGGAACTGCTACAGTTGCGGCAGTACAGGACACCAGAAATGGAATTGCCCGCAGCGTCAGAAACAGCCGACGGAAGCGCTTCCGAACAGTAAAGGAAACAGCTTAGTGGCGCGTGCTTCAACTGAAGGTCCCCCAGCCGCATACACTGAATTAATCCCAGTATCGCTCGACTGCAAAGACAAACATATAGGAGCAGTGTTGGACACAGGTGCGGAAATTACAGTAGTCCGTGAGAGCGTGGTCCCGCCAGAGTTGGTGCAACCGCATGGGATGGTCAACCTGACTTCGGCGTTCGGGGAGAAAGTACAGGCCAAGCTCGCAGTTATTCCGCTGAATATGTCGCGCGAGCGGGGAATTTTTTCCGACGTTGTGCATTAACGGACCGTCTAACGGCACGAACAGATTGCCTACTTTCCGAAGAAGTATGGAAACTACTACACGAGGAGAGCACCCTCGAAGGGGTAGTGGAGGGTACCTCAGAAGTGGGTGGCGCTCGGCCAGAGTTCGAAAGCGAGCCTCAGCACGCAGAGGCCGTATGGCGTCAGGACGAGGTGGACACTCGTGTAAAATTGGTAGAGCGACACGCGACCGAGGAGGTGTTGATCAGCGAGGTAGCTGTAGCAAGCCGCGATGACGGGGATCAGCGGGATGACAGCGTTTGTCCTAACGAAGCCCCGAGCGTCGGCATGAAGGAGAGGTCCGCGTCAGACTAATTTCGCGAGAAACAACGGGGAGACCCGACTTTACAGGAAGCGTGGAGAGGAGTGGCGACAGGAAAAGGCAGTATGCTAGTAATCGACGGGTTACTTTATCATAAGGATAAGGTGGTGGGGCAATCGGTAACGCTGCTGGTATTGCCGGTATGCCGCAGAGAGGAAGTTTTGCAACTGGCGCACGAGTCAAGCTGGGACGGGCATTTCGGTTGCAGTAAAACGTGCTCTAGGATCAAGTACAGGAGTTACTGGCCAGGCGTAGGAGGCGACGAACGACGGCACTGCAACAATTGTCATGGTTTCCAGGCGAGGGCAGACTGGCGTCGCGGGGACAGCGTCCCGATCGAACCCCTTACGATACCAAGATATCCGTTTCAGCAGGTTAATGTGGACGTTATTGAACCACTGGAGCCAGTATCAGGCTGGGGCCATAAGTACTGTTTATGCGTCATCGACTTATGCACGCGCTGGCCCGAGGTGTAATGTTTGCGTTCATTAAGCGCTAGGGCAACCTGCGATACACTACTGGCAGTATTTAGCAGAACAGGCATACCCGAGGTTATAGCGTCCGACGGCGGCACCAACTTTACAGCGGCACTGACAAGGGAGTTTTTGTCAAAAGTTGGTTGCTCCCCTCGATTTTCCACGCCAGGGCACCCTGAGAGCAATGGGGCGGTCGAGCGATGGAACAGGACCTTTAAGAACATGCTATGCCACATAATAGAGAAGGAGGGGAGGAATTGGGATCAATGTGTGCCTTTCTTGCTGTGGGGGTACAGTGAAGTCCTACACGATACGAGCGGAGTAGCGCCTTTCGAGATGCTGTATGGGAGGCCACCAACGGGTCCGTTAAGTATACTTAAGAGGGCTTGGACGGGGGAAACTGCAGTGCCGGGAGAGTTGGGGGTGTCGCCAGCGGCGCACATGGAAGAATTACGAGGGCGGCTGAGGCGCGCGGCGCAGGTTGCGGAAATGGTCAGCTCGAAAGCGCAAAACACCTACGCTGCGCAGTCCAACAAAAGGGCGAAGACAAAAAAGTTCAACGTTGGTGACTTGGTACTGGTGTTTGATGATCAATGACCAGGGAAAATGTTTCCGAAATGGGAAGGGCCAGGCAGTGTCACCGAGAGATACCGCAAGCATTCATACTTCTTGCAGATGCCAGCAGGTAACCAGAAACTGGTGCACGCGAATAGGCTGCGCCCACATCAGTCCAGGGTTATGTCGGTAGGAGTAATGTTCGAGGAGGATGGTGATTTCGGTGAAGTAGAGTGCGCCCCACAGCCAGGTCGATGCGAAGTGAAGAAGTTTTTCCCGCACGCGATATGGTAGCCCATTTAGTAGAACGGGAAAGCGGGGTGATCTGCGAAGTATTCAAGAGGCATGTGGAGCAGTTTGGTGGGGGCGGTAGCGGCAGTCAGGCCACACGAGATAAGGTTGCAAGACGGGTTTGTCCGCAGAAGCTCGCATCCGTACAGGGTACCGAAAAGCTTACAGGCCGAGGTGGGGAGGCAGGTAGACGAGCTGCTCGAATTGGGGTTGATGTTGCCGTGCGAGAGCCCGTATGCCCATCTGCTGGTATGCGTTCCGAAGAAAGACGGCAGCATGCGACTCTCTGTCGATTTTCGGGCATTAAACGCGAGGACGGTGGCGGACGCATACCCAATGGCGCTTCAGCAAGAACTCATATCGAGCGTAGGAAAAGCGAAGTACATAACGCTGCTCGACCTGCGAAGAGGTTATTGGCAGGTACCACTCGAGTCTTCTTCGCGCCTGCGGACAGCGTTTGCGTGTAGTCACGGACAGTTTGCCTGGACGGTAAAGCTCTTCGTGCTTAAAAACGCTGCTCAGACATTCCAGAGGGCAATGAACGAACTGCTAAGGCCACACAGCGGATACTGCTGTGCATACCTGGATGATATAGCCGTTTTTAGCAAAACACTCGAAGAGCACGCGCAACACCTGGGGCAGGTGTTTGAGACCCTAAAGCGGGTTAACCTGAAGGTCAAGAGGGATAAGTGCCAGATAGCTCGTCCATAGTAGGCTCGGGACGGCATGCACCCGACCCTGAGAAGCTTGCAGCGATCAAAGGTTTAAAGGCACTGGAGACTAAAAGGGAACTGCGCAGCGTAGTGGGCCTGTGTGGTTACTACCGAAGCTACGTGAAAGATTACGCAGAGGTAGCGAGACCCCTGACAGAGCTAACGGGTAAGCGAATCCCGAACCGAATTCCGTGGTCCGCGGAAGCTGAAAGGGCGTTTCAGCGGCTTAAGATTGCACTGTGTGAGGCAGCAGCATTATCGACCCCAGATCTTGAGAGGCCGTATTGGCTGTTTACAGACGCGTCCACGGTCGCAGCTGGAGTCTGCTCGTCGCAACGTGCGGACGATGGTACCGAGATGCCGATCGCATTAGCGAGCCACAAGTTCTCTCCAACTCAAAGCGCTGGTCGACTATTGAGCGAGAGGCCTTTGCAGTCATCTGGGGTCTGAAACGGTTTGATTTCTGGCTCTTCGGCGCTCAGGTTATCGTGGTGTCAGATCACAAGCCACTAGCTTTTCTCACCCAGGGCACTATTCCTGGAGCCAAGCTTACCCGTTGGGCCTTGGCGCTTCAGCGGTATCATGTAGTGGTGCAGCACAGGCAAGGCGTCGAGCATGCCAACGCAGATGCGTTTTTGAGGGTGCCTATTGAGTGCTGGGGAATCGGCAGCGGTGCTCCGGGGGTCGAGACAATAGAGGACTAGGCGCATAGTGGACACTCAAGAGTGACGTGCGCGAACCTGTGGACAATTGAACAGCACCACGCGTTGAAAGGCCTATGTGCCTCAGTGAAGTGTATTGTTTCTATTGTGCGTGCGTGTTGCATGCAGGAGTTATTGGTATTTTTGTAGCGGCGAGAGAAGAGAGACGTGAGATGACGTCGAAGGTGGCCGATGGGGCCGTGCTGATCTCGCCACTTTATTCCTGGCCTGAAGCGGAACCACGTCGGTTACCAGCGTTCTCCACGCCAGGTGTGTCAGCTCATTCTTATCCTCGCGCAGCTCGAGCTAGCATCAGCCGCGAGAGAGGCGCGGCGCGGTGATTGAGAAATGATGATAGTGATGATGGCGCTACAGGGCTCCACCCCTAGCGCTTTGCGCGATTTGAAGGCACATGAAAAAGAAAGAGAGCGACAAATGCTATATACATGAACGGCAATCCATAAAGTGTTCATTTGGTAAGTCCAGGTTGTCAACGTTTATGGGCCATCAGTAGGCAGTGTGTCTCCGGTGGGCGACCCTGGGAGAAGCGCAAAGGACGAAGAAGGAAGTGCCGGGTCGCTGTGTTCATAGACACGTCCATCCCACAATTACGCGGTGGGACCATTCGAATGCGCACCCGCCGTTTCGAATAGACGCGGCTGACAAACGTGCCCACAGCTGGAACTGTGGACAGGCGCTGAAGAGCTCGCGCCGGCAATGTGGGCGAAATAGTGTGAAGGATCGGAACGCACCCATGATGATCGAGCACTGAAGTTTCACAGCCACAGCGGGGTCTCGGACAGCGCACAGGGTGCCGAGCATGCTGTCGACGAGGAGCAGCGTCGCGGTCGTGCTGGTGCGGACGTCTCTGTCGATGAAACACCGGCCTCCGCGTAGCACTGCGACCGGCATGCCTGGGCGTGTGGCCGAGTCGACGGATGCGGAAACGCCGTGCATTGCGGCTAGTCATGTGCACGGCAAGTGGTTGGCCCTTGCGTCGGGGAAAACCTCGTAGGTGTTTGCGCCGCCTTGAAGGCCAAGGCTGCAACACATGACTGTTTAGGAAGAGGCTTGAAAAGAGGCCTCTCTGTACCTTGCCTAACGTGTTGGCATACTATCAAGGGCGGCAGATATGCAGTTGGACCGCACGTCGTCGCTGTTGTTACCAACGAGCCTGTGTCGCGGACTGCATCCAGCGCCAAATGCTCTGGGGAATAGTTGTGAAGCTCAGAAGACGTGAGCTTTGATGGAGGATCGGGTGGCACACCTGAAAGACCATCGGTTCTCCGCGCGTGAGGGTTGGTGTGCAGGTCTGCATGATCGATCACAACCTCTACAGCATGTGTGGCATATGTAGTCTGCAGGGCCATAGGCGCGCCAGGTACGTCGTCCTCAGCTGCGTCAGTCATAGTCGCAGCCTCTCGGAAGTTTGGCTGTGGTTGACGGCTTATGACTTTTACTTCGGCTGCGGGCGACTGCGGGGCTGAAGATGGTCGCTGCTGGCAGGATGCAGAGAGCGTCGAGGTGGGTGGGGAGGTGCCTTCGGACATCGTCGACGCTGAAGTCTCCGCGACCAAGGGGCGAATAGTGAGCGTGAGGAGTTCCGTAGTCTTGGCAGACTCCGGGGCATGCGGCGATGAAGCCGTCGTGGAGTCTGACATGTCTGAGAAATCGTGGTCTGTGTAGGCCGGAGAAGACACGCGTGTGGCGAGAGTGCCCGAGGGACAATCGGCCGAGGACTTCGAAAAAATGCACTTCGTGGCGAACCGGTCGTTGGCTACAGGAACGTATTGAAGAAGCTCGTCGGATTTCGTGGCTGACTGGTCGCGTGCAGCACGAATGTTCTGAACCTCGTCGGATGGGCATTCGTACGCGGGACTCGCGTTGATAGTGGCCGGACGAGATGTTGTAGGAGACGTAGTCAGGGAAGTTAGGTCCTGACCAGTGAAGACTTTCGGGCCGGAGGGTACCGCACGCTGCGACGCAGACGAAAGCTGTAAGTCGCGGGTGAACGGCAGCGGTTGGTAGGTGAGGCCATATTGTTACGCTTCATTTTACGCGAACCCCTTTGGGCCCAAATGCAAGACCACGGACAGCGTGCGAACGCTCCCGGGCCTGTAAACGTATCGGGGGTAGAGGCGCAGAAGTGTATGCCCAGACGCCGAGGAACCTGAGACGCTGCTGCCGCGAAGGTCGTCATGTGCTGTGCGCGAGAACGCGGTGAGCTCATGGCTCATTCGCACTTGGCTCTTGAGTGTGGGAACACCGGTGGTGTGATCCGTGGCGCGATCAGTCGCGTGATCGGTGGCGTGACCAGTAGCGTGGTAGGTGGTGCGAACACAAGGTGATCTATATTTGGTCATGTCCGGAGGCGCCTGACGTCACACAAGCGTCTGGAACCCTTTAAAACGCGCAGGGAGAGACTGGGTGAAGTAGACTGGATTGAGACTCTGCCGGAACTCTGCTCCTCGGCTTCTTACCTTTGTCTGTAAACTTGAATGTCCACTTTGGTCTAACTATGTAGTATTAAACTCTATTGATTTGCTGTTCTGCGCCGTCTCGCCGGTACTTCCCTTCTCGTCGGTCCTGATGCAAGTTACGAGCACAACCTGCTGACGGCGGCGGTCAAGAGACACCCTTAACAACTGGTGGCAGCGGTGGGATGCTGCAGTCATTTCGACGACTCGAGGGCTGAGCTGCGACACGGATCCACGAGCCGTCTCGTCTGCCAGGCCGCAACCAGATGTAGTGTTTGCGAGGGTCTACGCGGAATTCTTGGCTGTTGAGTGGTGAGTGCGGGGCTTTGTCTGCTGAGTTTTGCCAGGCTTTTTCAGTGGGGAAGCGTAACTGGTAATTCGAACTATTGTTGTCCCCAAAGTGGGCTGCGGCAAGATAGTTGTGTACAGTAGGAAAGGTCGCACTGAACACAGCCATGAATTTGAAGTTGCTGCGTAAAGCGGAGTTATTACAGCTTGCAAAGGAGTTGCGTTTGGATGTTTCTGACTCACTCCGGAAACCAGAATTGATCGAGGCTATTAGTGCTCTGGAGGCTGAGGAAGATGAGCTGACGGAATGCCTTGAGATAATTCGAGAAAGGGAAGCCGCAAAAAGACAGGCAGAGGAGCGTAGAGAACAGCAAGAGAAAGAGCGTGAGGAAAGGGAGCTCGAATTAAAACGACTCGAGTTTCAACGTTCGAGAGAGCGCGAGGAACGCGATCACGTGCTCGAGTTAAAGCGACTCGAGGTTGAAATAGAGCGCGTGCGAACGGCAGGGCAGAGAAGCGAGGCAAACAGTGCAGGGGTGCACATATTGCTCAAAATGACAGAACTAATTCGCCCTTATAAACTCGGAGAGGACATTGGGTTGTTCTTGGTGAACTTTGAGCGGACGTGTGAGAAGCAGGGGTTCTCCCGTGAGTCGTGGCCACAGCGCTTGCTCACACTCTTACCTGGCGAGGCAGCAGAAGTAATCGCTCGTTTATCCACTGTGGAGGTCGATGATTACGATAAAGTAAAATCCAGTTTGCTTAGGAAGTACAGGCTGTCCGCGGAGGCATTCCGGCGGAAATTCCGTGAATTGGAGAAAGGAAGGAGTGAGTCATACACTGAATTTGCCTATAAACTGAAGTCAAACATGGTGGAATGGCTAAAGGAGGAGAAGGCCTACGGTGACCACGCAAAGGTTATTGAGTGTTTTTTACTAGAGCAATTCTACAACCGGTTACCAGAGAACATTAGGCATTGGGTGTAAGACAGGCCAGATGTTAACTCTGTAGCTAGAGCCGCAGAGCTAGCAGAGGAATTCGTCACACGTCGGGCTCGCGAAGGCAGTGACAGTGGTCGAAAAGGGGGTCCCGATTTTAGGTTCAAGTCAAAGAGAGGGCCTGTGAAAACGAAGGAAGAGCCTGAAATTGGGAATGCCCGAACCGTAAATACGTCGGAGTCGGAACGGAACACCGAACCTGCGTTAGAACAGCAAAGGAAGCTAGAATCGAGGAAACCGTTCCTTTGCTATAACTGCCATAAACCCAGTCACATTGCGGCGCACTGTAAGAAACCAAAAGTTGTGTTTCTATCCATCAGTGGTCGGGACGAGAATATCGAGCTTCTCGAACCTTACATGCGCGACCTTGAAGTGAACGGGAAGCCATGCCGCGTACTGCGCGATTCTGCGGCTACGATGGACGTAGTTCACAGCTCGTACGTTGAACCGCAAATGTTCACGGGTGAGTGTGCTTGGATCAAGCAGGCAGTAGGGTCGAGCAGTGCATGCCTTCCCGTCGCAAAGGTAACTATCAAAGGTCCTTTCGGCACGCTCGAGACGGAAGCTGCCGTGTCGCCGGCACTCCCTCCGAAATACCCTTACCTGTTTTCGAATAGATCTGACAAGATGCTGCGCGAGAGAGGGCAGCTGTTTGGGGAGGCAAATGTGATGGCGCTAACGCGTTTGAAAGCACGGGAACTCGCTGCGAAGGCAGTTGCCGAGTCCCTTTTAGCTGAAATCGGCCTGACGCAGGGCTCCCCAACAGAGGTCGAACTTGCGCCAGCGTTACAACAGCAGGAGGTCCCATCCGTGGAGGATGAAGCTACGGCACGTGCACCATCATAAATATTGGAAGAGCATTCCAGAGATTTACTTGTAGCGCCTACGTCGGAAAGCTTACAGCGACTGTTAATGGTAGACAGCATGGCCTTGAAGAATCAACAAGATAAAGACCCGAGCTTGCGAAACATCCAGAGCAGGGTAAATGAAAAGATAGCCCCGAAAAACATAAGTTACTATGAGAAGGATGGCATACTGTACAGGAAGTATGTTGACAAAAGGGGCGTAATATTTGATCAGCTGCTCGTGCCTCAAGCTTATCGAGAGGATTTACTGCGCTTGTCGCATGAAAGTTCTTGGGCAGGTCATTTAGGCGTCAAGAAAACGAAGGAATGGTTGTTGCAGGAGTATTATTGGCCAGGCTGTTTCCGCGACGCAGAGCGATTTGTAAGGACATGCGACACGTGTCAGCGTGTAGGTAAGCCGGGTGACAAGTCGAGGGCGCCAATGAAGCTGGTGCCTATCATCACAGAGCCGTTTCGGCGGCTCGTAGTGGACACTGTAGGCCCACTGCCGGCGACATCGTCGGGGTACCGCCACGTGCTGACCGCGATATGCCCAGCGACTAAGTTCCCCGAAGCGGTTCCACTTAAAGAACTTAGCTCTGTGGAAATAGTTAACGCGCTCCTTTCCATATTCGCACGAGTTGGCTTTCCCGCCGAAATACAGTCGGATCAAGGCTCTGTGTTTACTAGTGCTCTTACCACTACGTTTTTGGAAAGGTGCGGAGTAAAACTAATTCATAGTTTAGTCTACCACCCTCAGTCTAACTCCGTGGAGAAGCTCCTTTCCGTTCTGAAGCGAGTGTTGAGGGCGTTATGCTACGAAAGGAAGACGGACTGGGAGCTATGTTTGCCGGCTACCATGTTCGCGTTAAGGACTGCCCCGCATGAAGCAACGGGGTTTTCACCAGCCGAGCTCGTGTACGGCCACTCGTTCCGATCTCCTCTTCGCTTGCTTCGAGAATCGTGGGAAGGCCGAGCCGAAGACCCAGTAGTGGTCGAGTACGTTTTGAAGCTACTGGAGTGTTTAAGAAGCGCTCAACGGCTATCAGAGCAAGTCATGGCTAAAGCGCAACATAGGTCAAAGGTGTACTATGACCGCACAGCCAGAACCCGTCGATTCGATGTCGGGGACTAAGTAATGATACTGCGACCGTCGCAGAAAAACAAGTTAGAAGTGCAGTGGGAAGGTCCCGCCAACGTAGTTGAAAAGCTTTCTGACACAAACTACGTGATACGCCTGCCCGGAAAGCGAAAGATACAGCAAGTGTATCATTGCAATCTGCTCAAGCCATACCGAGAACGGGAAGCAGTGGTATGCATGATGGTGAACATCCCCGAGGAGATTACAGTTGAACTTCCAGAGCTTGCATCAGTCACAAACGGTGAGGATGGTGAACCACTAATCAAAGAATTAATATTGACAGCGCAGTTAGAGCCGGAGCAAAAGATCGAGCTCCAGGATCTTCTGAAAGAATTTCAGGACTTATTTGTAGATAGGCCTGGAAGAACCTCAGTTGTTACTCATGACATCGAGCTGACATCCTCAGAACCCGTGCGTAGCAAAGCTTACCGAGTGTCATCGCGCCAACGAGAGATTATGAATTCCGAGATGAAGAAGATGTTGGAATTAGGCGTGATCGAGCCTTGTGAGAGCGATTACACTTCACCCTTAATCTTAGTTGAGGTGCTGGGAAAAGGTCCACGCCCTTACGTGGATTATCGCAAGCTAAACTCGATCACCAAAGATGAGATTTACCCTATACCAAACATTGAAGAGCGCATTGAGAGGGTTAGTGGAGCTCGATATATTTCCTCGCTGGATCTCGTTCGAGGCTACTGGCAGGTTCCTCTCACCGAAAGGGCTAGCAGATATGCAGCGTTCATATCGCCGTTGGGAACGTTCCGCCCTAAGGTATTAAGCTGCGGTTTGAAAAATGCACCATACTGTTTTTCAAGCCTTATGGACAAGGTGTTACGAGGACTAGGGGAATTCGCTTTACCCTACTTAGACGATGTGGCGATATATTCGTCCTCTTGGTCGGAACACATGCAACATCTGCGAGTGGTTCTAACGCGTTTGCGTGAAGCGGGACTAACTGTGAAGGCACCTAAATGCCAACTCGCTCAAGCTGAGGTGATCTACCTAGGTCACATAATCGGACAAGGACGCCTCCGACCTTCTGAGCTCAAGGTGGCTGCCATACGCGATTTCCCGCAACCACGCTCAAAGACAGATATCCGCTCATTTCTGGGGGTTGCAGGTTACTATCAATGTTACATCCCGAGGTATTCGGAATTAGCTAGCGCTTTAACTGACGCGCTCCGGAAAACTGAGCCACAAACTGTCATCTGGGATTACCGTAAAGAGGAGGTTTTCAAAGCATTAAAAGCCGCCTTAACAAGTCAACGTGTGCTGAAATCACCTGATTATTCGAAAGAGTTCATAGTTCAGTGTGATGCTAGTGAGCGAGGCATGGGAGTAGTGTTGTGCCAACGAGGAGAAGACGGTGAACACCCAGTTCTTTATGCCAGTCGTAAGCTGACTGTGCAAGAACAAGCCTATAGCGCAACCGAGAAAGAATGTGCGTGTCTCGTATGGGCAGTGCAAAAGTTGTCGTGCTACCTTGCAGGCTCGAGGTTCATAATAGAGACAGACCACTGTCCTCTCAGATGGCTGCAGACCACTTCTTCAAAAAATGGTCGCCTCCTGCGCTGGAGCCTCGTTTTGCAGCAGTATTCATACGAAATACGGTACAAAAAGGGGAGTCTCAATGGCAATGCCGATGGCTCAAGCCGAAGCCTCTAGGTCATGAATTGGCCTCGATTGTTTTTCTTCCTGACATAGGTTTTTGTGTTATTATTTTTTCCGTAGTTTTGGAAGACCTGTGCGTCGTCAGGTGGGCAACGAAATTAGGGGTGTGTTTAGTACTTTGTACGAGTAATAAGATTGAGACTTTTGTGTTTATGGTAAACCTGGCGGGGCTCAGTGGATACGTGTTTCGCGCTTGCTTCTTCAGTGGCTTTGTTATCCTGTGTTTTCCCGTGGATTGTTTGTTCAGTCGACCGGCTCTACCATGGCGAGGATCTTGCCCTCCCAGAGAGAGGACTTCGTTGTCATCCGGCATCTCTTTAGACACCACGTCGGTTCCAAACTCTTGGCAGGAACGCCGGAAGAACCTGTGGTTTCCCTTCTTGCTGATGAAAGACCTGAAGCGGTAGGGTGTGATGATCTCACCACCCGGAGCTGCCTGGCGACCAGCCCCACCGACGAGCCCCTGCGGGGTCGCCCCGGAAAGGAGCTCATACCATTGTCGTTGGCCACTTTTGACTGTCGCCATTTGCTGGATTCCATTGTATGGTTCGCCTCCAGCCTCCGGTGAACCTCGACAACATCAGTGAAATCTGGCGAAACTACCTTACGAGACGGAATAGGGCCTAGAGCCAGGTATCACGTACCGTGCTCCAGGTTAAGAAGGCTACGAGCTTCGACGACTGATCCCTGTTGACAGTGGATGCTGTCCCCTGCCATTCGGGATCTCCATCCGCGAGGGGGCAACCCCTTTGGGCCCAAATGCAAGACCACGGACAGCGTGCGAACGCTCCCGGGCCTGTAAACGTATCGGGGGTAGAGGCACAGAAGTGTATGCCCAGACGCCGAGGAACCTGAGACGCTGCTGCCGCGAAGGTCGTCATGTGCTGTGCGCGAGAACGCGGTGAGCTCATGGCTCATTCGCACCTGGCTCTTGAGTGTGGGAACGCCGGTGGTGTGATCCATGGCGCGAT
Source organism: Rhipicephalus microplus (assembly GCF_043290135.1). Taxonomy (NCBI): domain Eukaryota; kingdom Metazoa; phylum Arthropoda; class Arachnida; order Ixodida; family Ixodidae; genus Rhipicephalus; species Rhipicephalus microplus. The sequence goes on along the minus strand of NW_027464588.1, from coordinate 31,336,928 downwards.
CAGTCGCGTGATCGGTGGCGTGAACACAAGGTGATCCATATTTGGTCATGTCCGGAGGCGCCTGACGTCACACAAGCGTCTGGAACCCTTTAAAACGCGCAGGGGGAGACTGGGTGAAGCAGACTGGATTGAGACTCTGCCGGAACTCTGCTCCTCGGCTTCTTACCTTTGTCTTTAAACTTGAATGTCCACTTTGGTCTAACTATGTAGCTCTATCTATGTAACTCTATTGATTTGCTGTTCTGCGCCGTCTCGCCGGTACTTCCCTTCTCGTCGGTCCTGATGCAAGTTACGAGCACAACCTGCTGACGGCGGCGCTCAAGAGACACCCTTAACAATATCTGGCAAGCACCGCCGAGCAGAGGTCATCGTAAGGCTGCTGGCTGGAGGTTGAAGTGCCAGAGAGATGACGCAACTCTACCGGAAGGGCGTCTTGAAGAATGGCGTGCATCAGCGGCTGGTCCGTGACGCCATTCAACGCCAGAACAGCATCGAGATGCATGAACCATACCTTGGGGTAGGTCAATTGGAGGAACGGCGGCACTGGCGGGCAGAGTTGCGGGAAGATGGCCGCGGGCCGCTCGGCGAAGGGCGTGTTCTCCGGGTCACCAATGCAGCGGCGAGAGCAGAGAGACGTGAGATGACGTCGAAGGCGGCCGATGGGGCCGTGCCGATTTCGCCACTTTATTCCTGGCCTGAAGGGGAGCCACGTCGGTTACCAGCGTCGGCCACGCCAGGCATGTCAGCTCGTTCTTATCCTCGCGCAGCTCGAGCTAGCATTAGCTGCGCGAGAGGCGCGGCGCGGTGATTAGAAATGATGATGGTGATGATGGCGCTACATTTTTGTTGAATTTGAACAGCACCATGTGCGGAAGGGGGGTGTGTGTTTCAGTGAAGTATTTTTTGTGTGTATATGTACGACTGTAAGCTTGTAGAAGTTTGTTGTTGTTTTACTTGCCTGCTTTATAGATTGTACTTGTGTGCGCAGTGACCTCATGTCGTGTTTTTTTTTCTTTTTTTGCTATGTGGTGGCGTCCGTTTGGTGGAGCCCCAAGGGTTAAGCAGAGAAAATATTGCACGCGTTGCAGAAACTCTCTGACGTTCAAGGAACTGCGAAGTATGGCCACAGGTTTGTGGACATGCGGCGCCATACCTTTATGTTGTTATTCGCGCTGCTGCATTTGAGCGCTTGCGCGAATCTTGGAAAAGGCGTGTAAGGTCTGGCGTCGCAGGCCATGGGAGGGAGACTTCTCGGTCTCAAAAGGGCGCGCTTCCCAAAGAGCCTATTCTCGGGAGACGATAATCTAGGCGGAAGCACGCCCCTTTTGGCAAGAATACCGCGGTCTGTCGCCGCTTCTAGCAACCAGCTAAATGATCCCCGGACTGCGGATTGCCGGCGGGTGACGGGGGGACAGTGCAAAGCCACCCATCCGTCAGGAGTAGAGTCCGCGGGACGGTTGTCATGCTGTACAGCGTAGTCATCTCGCGGTAATGCAGGAGGCCCGCAGCCGAAAGGCGCCATTATTGTGTGCGTTCGCACAGTTCGCGGAACGTTGTGTGCAGGCCGGTCCTTTCGTCTCTCTCTTTCCGACCGAGCAGTCAAGTGTGGGAAGAAGAGAGCGAGGGGAGGGGATGGCAACAAGTGTGTTGTCGGTCTAATAAACGGACTAAATTGCTTTGGTTGGCCGTGAGGAGAATCGGGAGGGGCAACCAAAGTAATTAAACCTGGCTTCCGAGGCCTCACGGGAGAGTCTGGTCGCAACAAAGTGTGCACTGCACTATCGGCTCTGCCGAGGCAACATGCGACGGTTCCGACGGTGAAGTCTTGTAAATATGTACATAAGCTTCTGTATATAAAGTCGAGTTGGTGTAAGGTTCGAAATGTGCTGGTTTCCATCCCCGAACAAGCAGCAGCAGCCACGACAACACAAGACGGACACCGAGAAGCAACCAACCTTCCACTCTCTTTTGTAGCAACAGCCGCTACGCAGCTGGGAGAGCTCTGCTCAAGGGAAAAGAGGGAGTGGGTAGAAGGTTGAGTTTTACTATCATCATACAAGAAGTAATAATTATCTGCTAACAACAGTCACTTGATTTTGATTGAACATAGAAAAAAAGGAAAGTACATAGCTTGTAGCAAGCACAAATATTTTGTGAGTAGGGGCATAAAGAACCGAAGAAATATATAGTTGCAAGTATCAATAGTAGTTCTCTTATATGGCTTCATAAAGAGAACAAGTGTATTGAAACATCTTTCAAAGAAAACACTAAACACATAAAGGGCATTATATATACATAATGAAAAATTACAACCTAAAGTATCAGTCTACTCAAGCAGAGAAAGTTGCTTCAAAGTAGTATTTTTTCAATGATCTGGAAAAGTTCTGGGTATTCTTTATATAACGTGGCATGCCATTCCAAACTTTTACTCCGGTATATTGTAGTCATCACTTCACAGTATTTTTGCGTTTCGTTGTCTGTGTTCTTCAAACGCTTTTGCGCATTGCGTACTTCTTTTTGCGAATGCCGTTGGATTCATACAAAAGTACCTGAGTGCATAAACAGAGATGTAAATAGATAGCTTAAAAAACATCCTGTTAGACTCCTTTCATTTAGCCTTTTGCAAAAAAATTATAGCAGAAAAAGTCGGTGCTGCAGCTGGCAGAGAAAGCAACTCTTAGCCAGATCAGGCACCACTTCGGCTGGACCTCCTACAGAGCCGGAATTTCCTCATCAGATGAACTGACCATAATTTTATCATGGCGAAAATCGGCAAATGTGCATGCATATCAAGCGGCAGTCATGTTGAGACTATCTATATGCTGTAATATGGGTTGTTTACCAGCATGTCCTAAGGTGTCTCAGCGTGTAAGAGTTATCGAAGTAATGACTCGGGGAATTATATTTCCAATTCATGATTAGACTCTGTAAAACGCCGTGATGACGGGCAACGTAAATTTTAACTATATGTTGCTCTTTATTGTGCAGCTCAATCGAACTAGTTTGGCTTATGTCATTTCCCCCCGTCGACTTGGGATTCTGCAACCTTTCGTCAGCAGTCTAGCACGAGTAACACTAGACCTTCGCGGCGGGCAGTATGTAAGCAATAAAGACTTTGATTGGAGGTCGACCACTGCATAGTTATTACTTACTTTTTCTGTACTGAGTGGCTTGTTACACGTTTTGTCATTCAGCAGAGTTGTTGAACTAAATATTGGCGGGAAAATCAAGACAGCGACTCTTTCTTCGCACTTCTAAATTGGTATTACGAGATGTCTCCTAGACTTTCGTATTAGCAGGCAGCACCTGCGATTTCCAAGTTTATCTAACTGTAGTCAATGTTACTCGCTCAAAAAAGATCATTCGGTGCCTGTGTGGTGGTGCCACAGATGCACAAATTTTCAAGCTACGAGAAACTTGTGATTTATTGTAGCATTTGTGATTTATTATAGTATTCAGATATCCCAACGATTATTTGCGAAGCGCTTATTAAGTCAATCTATCTATCTATCTATGTATCTATCAAAGATGAAGTTGGCAATTGGTCGTTCAGCATTAGTAGGGTCAGAATAAAAAATCAGTTCGAAACTCAACGCTGTGGGGACTGGTTCTTCCTCGTGCTAACCCCGACAGGTATTGGTAACCCGATAAAGAACCCGCAGCCCAAAACTACCCTTAAGAATGCCGCCGGATCTTCCACCTTTCTTACCAGTTTTGACGCCCAAAAAGATGCCCGACCTATTGACGCTGCAGTGGCAGTGTTTCAGAATGTGTATCTGCCACCTTATAGGCCACACAGCCCAAGCATATGATCCATGCAGGTTCAGGTGCACTTCCATCAACGGCGTATCACCAGGCAGCATTCCTGGTAGGAGCACCTGCTGCCTTTCTTACTACCGGACGTGGCTGCAGGCTCAGACGATATACTAGCCTCGCCGCACCCAAGCCATCCCCACTACTCGTTGAAGGCAGCGATTATTGCCACAAGTCTGAGTCTGAATTATCTGTGCTACTGAGTACGAACACTGCAGAATACAACAGCTCCTCAGGGCTACGCAGTTCTGTGACTTTTGTCCGTCACAGATCCTGCAACGCATGCGCCAGCTCCTTGGCGGCCCCTGCGGCCCTCAAGGGGAGAAGCTCTTGCGCGAGTTGTTCCTCTAGCGGTATCTGCAGAGCATAGTCCCGGTTTTCATGGCTGCACGAGATGTCTCATCAGTAATTAGATATGCTCGCCGAAATGACTAACCTAGCAGCCGACTACAGACGAGGACATAGCCTCAACGCCGACGTCGCATCACCACCGGCCACCGCTGTGAACCCCGCCATTGCGAGCCTTGAGAACTTTATGGACGCCCTTTTCAAGCGTCTCGGTGACTTCATAACATCGCGTCACCGACCGTCAACCAGGTTCCAGTAACATAGTCGCTTCTCGACACCGCCATGCTCTCCGGGACTTCGGTCAACTGACACGCCTATTCCTCGACCATGTGCTGGTACCACCGCCTATTCAGTGCCTCTGCTCGCAAGTGCACTCACCCGTGCTCCTGATCGGAAAAGCCGACCGGCTAATGACGGCGGAATGTGGTACTGGTCAAAAGTTTTGCCCTGTTTTGTTTCTGACAAGATCACTAACACTCGCATCGTGGTGAACAATGGATCCTAAGTTAGCGTCATACAAGCCTCGTGTGCAGACCACAGTCGCATTGAAATGACGTGCCAACTCCAAGCGATCAACAACTCCGCCATCTGCGCAAACGGTCAACGGTCTATTGCACTTGACCTTCGACGTACGCTGTACGTTTCGCTCGATTTAGATCCTCGCTGATGTCTCGCAAGCTGTACTTGTGGCTGACGTCCTCACTTTATTCCACCTTGCCATGAACATGCACGCTCATCGCCTTATCCTTTTGAATACGCGCCTCTCCTACAATGGTACACTCTGAGCTTCTTCGTCGATGAGACTTCGAGCCCTCACCCGCTTCGCCATGTGCGAAAGTACACCCCAAGTTTTTCACCATGACGAAGCCACACAAGAGAGTCACCGGCGAAGCATTACATCATTCATCATATTGTCACCTCTGCACCTCCCATGTTTACACGGCCCTGTTCATTGTCTGACGAACGCCTCATCATCGCCCGCCGTGAGTTCGAGCAAATGTTTGAACTTCGCACTGTGCGGCCTTCCTCAAGCAACTGGGCATCACCACTCCACATCATGCCAAAAAAGATCCTGGTGACGGGCGACCTTGGGAAGATTGCCGCACGTTCAATGTGCACAACTTTCCAGACCACGGTCCACTTCCCCACATAGAGTCCTCCACCTCTGACTTGGCTGGTTGCATGATAATCTCTAATATAGACTTAGCGAAGGCTTACCATCAGATTCCTGTGAAAACCACCGACATTCCAGAAACAGCCATCACCACCCCATTCATTCTATTTGGACACGTAAGGATGCCTTTTCGATTATCACAACGCTGCAGGGTCCTTTCAGTGCACTATCAAAGAGGTTACGCGAGGTATCGATTTCGTATTTGCCTATCTTGATAAGCTCCTGGTCACAAGCTCCTCCATCCCTGAGAAAAAAGTCCATCTGCGCACTCTTTTTCACCATATAATTATTTATGGCCTTGCTAGTATTCCCAATAAGTCCCTTTTTGCGTTGCTGCCATTAGTCCTTAGGCCTCCTTGGCACTTCTCATGGTATCCAGCCACTCACAAGCAATGTGAAGGCTATTCAAGACTTTCCAAGCCCAATCTCACTGTAAAGACTCGGATAATTTTTGGGCCTACTAAAATTCCATCGGCGCACTCTTTAAATGTGCCACAGTTGTGAAGCCCTTGACTGACAAATTGACTAAAAAACACCTGGCTGTGCCACAAGAATGCACCAAGGTCACTTAGTATGCTTATAATATGATGGCCAAGAATGCTTTGTCAGACGCCAGCATACTCATATATCCTGTTTCTTATGCGCGAATTCACCTGATCACTGACGCATCGAGCGTTGTAGTTGGCGCCATTCTGGAGCAGCCCGTAGCCGATTGGCAGCCTCTTAATTTTTTCTCGCAAATACTCAAGCCACCGGAAGCAAAATACAGTACATTTGCCCGAGAACTTCTTGTGATGTACCTCGTCATCAAGCATTATCTTCATTTACTGAAGGGCCGGGACTTTTACATCGATACGAACCACAAGCCCATGACGTCTGCCTTCCATTGCAATCACAGCAATTACACTGTGCGGTAGATCCGTCAACTATATATGCTTCATCTCCGCGTTCACTGTGGGTCTCAGACACGTCCATGGGACAGAAAATGCTGCCGCTGATGTACACTCCCGCATTGATGCCTTGTCGACCCAACCACCAAAAGACAAAGAAAAATTTACAGCTGCCCAGAGACATGGTTCATAGCTGCATTGTCTTCATTCTTCCATCGTCTCTATTATTTGCAAAGTGCCCGCTTTTAATTCATAACGCGTTATAACGTGCGAAGCCTACGCTGGTGCGCCGCGGCCCTTCGTGCCATCAAAGTTTCGTCATACAATTTTCGATCAACTGCACAACATGAGCCGTTCTGGTATTTGTGCGACTCAAACGCTAGACACATCTAGTTTCATTTGGCCATGCAAGAATGCTGACCTGCGAAGCTGGGCGTGCACCCGCCTTCAGTGCCAGCGTGTTTAAGTTCACCGTCACACTGTCACGGCAACATCCCGCTTTTGGCCACCAGCACAAGGTCTTCTCACTTCCACCTGGACATTGTCGGTCCTCTTCTCCCATCACAAGAGGCCTGTTACGTGCTGACATATGTTGATCGCTTCCCCAGATAGCCGGAAGGGTTTCCCATTTCCGACACCACAGCCCCGACAGTTGGTAATGCTTTCACAAACGGCTGAGTGTCGCACTTTGGATGCTCTGCTGCCGTCACCACCGATCATGGTCTCCAATTTTGATCGGCCCTTTTCACGGCACTTGGCAATGTCCTTGGCATTCAACACCTTCACACAACTGCCTACCATTCTCCCACCGATGGCATGTTCAAATATCTTCATCGACAACTGAAAGCTGCCCTCACTGCTCACCAGCCAAGGAAACGTTGACTAAACCACATTCCCTTCGTACTTCGGGGCATCCGACCAGCATTGAAGGCGGATATCAGCTGCTCATTAAACAGCCTACAATACGGCGTTTCCCTGCGCCTTCCAGGAAAATTCTTTGAGCCATCCTCGCCACCTTCCAATAATGTTGCGTCTACGTACACTACAAAGCTGCCCACTACGATTCGAAACCTTGGTGCTGTTTCTCTGCCGACTGACCCCCCCCCCCCCCCCCAGTTTGTCGTCGTCAGCCTAGATCTGCATGACTGCGTTCACGTTTTCGTTTAACGTGATCAGATACGACCGCCCCTCACACTGGCCTATGATGGCCAATTTCGCGTATTTCATGGTACGTCAGAAAATTTTCACGTTGGATATCAACGGCCGCGATTTCGCTGTGGCTGCCGATCGACTAAAACCGGCGTAGGTCGATGCTCTCGCGTCCGTGGGAATTGCACCTGAAGTCTCGATGCCCTCATCCAAAGAAGTTCACTGGTGAACCTATGACTCAGGTTCTAAAGGGAGGAGCATTGTAGCGCCTGGGCACGCAGCGCCTGTCAGAGAGAAAGTTGCCATTCGGTCACGCGCTGTGTGCAGAGCGAGGAAAAAAATCAGTTTCAGACTCAACGCTATCGGGACTGGATCTGTCTTGTGTTAGCCCTGACATATCTATCTATCTATCTATCTATTATCTATCTATCTATCTATCTATCTATCTATCTATCGATCTATCTATCTATCTATCTATCTATCTATATATATATCTATCTATCTATCTGTATGTTAGCCCTGACATATCTATCTATCTATCTGTCTATCTATCTATCTATCTATCTAGCCACCTTTGACTTTTAGCTCTCCTAGTCGTTTTAATAATGCTATCTATACCAAACTTAGCATGGCATGACATGACTGTATGGAGAACACATTTGACTGGTGAGAACATGAAACTCAAGATATGTATGTGATGAATGTCACGATTTACGTTTTATAGTCCTGCACCATTTCTGGTAGATTCGTTCACATGGCATGTTGCAAAACTGGTATGGTATGGCATGATGGCATGGCGAACACAAGAGACAGACCCAAAATGAAAATCATGACATGCGTGTCATGTAAGAACATGACTACATGCCGGGCTCATGAAGCGCTCGCAGGCATTTCGCCAGCGTCACATATAACAAATTTGGTAATACGGTACGTGAATGTATTACGAAGATATGTGGCTGGTGCAAACAGGATAATCATTACAGGCGTGTCATGTACCAACATGACTACATGCCACGCTCATGATGTGCTGGTGGTCGTTTCGCTAGCTTCACTTATACCACAGTTGGTATTATGGTACGTAAATGTATAACGAAGGTATGTGACTGGTGCAAACACGATAATCATTACATGTGTGTCATGTACTACCAGGACTACATGCCACGCTAATGATGCGCGCTGGCGGTTGTTTCGCTAGCTTCACTTATACCACATTTGGTATTACGGTACGTGAATGTATGACGAAGGTACGTGACTGGTGCAAACACGATAATTCTTACATGTGTGTGTTATGTACTACCATGACTACATGCCGCGCTCATGATGCGCTGGCGGTCGTTTCGCTAGCTTCAATTATACCGAATTTGTATTACGGCGCGGTAATGAATGACGAAGGTATGATACTAATGCAAACGTGATAAACATGAGATGCGTGTCATGTAACAACATGACTACATACCACGCTCATGATACGCTCGCGGCCATTTTGCGAGCGTCACATATACGAAATTTGGTATTATGATGCTCGAATGAATGACGAAGGTATGTGACTGGTGAACATGATTATCATGAGATGCGTGTCATGTAACATGACTACATGCTACGCTCATGATACACGCGCGGCCGTTTCATTGGCTTCACATGTGCCACACTCGGTATTACGCGAAGCGAATGGACGACATAAGTATATGTCACATCCAAACATGATAACCACGACCTGCGTATCATGTAACAACATGACTACAAGCCACACTGAGGATGCGCTCACGGCCGTTTCGCTAGCTTCAAATATGCCAAACTTTGTATTATGTGACGCCAATGGATCACGTAATTATGTAATTGGTACACACATGATAATCATGAGATACGTGTCATGCGAGAACATGACTACGTGCCACAGTAACGGCGCCAATACTTTTCGAAGTGACGCAGTGAGCGTGCTCACCGGCGTTCTTTTCATCGCATCACACCGGCGTTGCCACGTCAAGCGAGTGTCCTGCCATATACTCGTAGGCGCGTGCCAAACTGCGTTGCTTTGACGCATGCGCATTTCGGGGCTTCTGACGTCCCTCCGTCACGTCAAGAGGGAGACGCATAGTTGTCAAGGTAATGCATCGGCGGGAAATGCAGCATGATATCGCATTTTGTGCCATTTGCCATCGAGCCGCACCGACGGACGCTGGTCGCGCCTGTCATCAGACAATGGAGTGCTCACGTTTTGCTAACGTGGCGTCGCTGTGCCCAGCGTGCGCGCACGTCAACGCTACATCGGAGCATATTGGGCCTTTCATAATGTGCTCGCGGTCGTTTTGCTAGTTCTACATATACCAAATTTCGTGTTACTTGACGTCAATGGATGACGAAATATATGATATATGACAGTGGCAATCATGATAATCTTGTCACGCGTGTCATGTAAGGACATGACAACACACCACGCTCATAACGTGCTCGTGGTCTTTTTACTAGCTCCACATATGCTAAATTTGGTATCACGTGACGTGATTTGATGACAAAGGTAAACGAGACATTCAATTATGATAATCATGACACGGAAGTCATGTACGGCATCATTTACCTCTATCTGGTAACGTTGTGCTGATTTCGGAGTGACACATCAACCTTTCTCATTCGTGCTTCGCTTATCATGGATTCCTACTGTACGTGGGATCTGCCAATTTTTATCTATCTATCTATCTATCTATCTATCTATCTATCTATCTATCTATCTATCTATCTATCTATCCATCTATCTATCTCTCTATCTATCTATATTATTAGCGTGCTCTGGTGGCCGTTTTGTTGACTGAATATGCACCAAATTGCTGCCATGAAGTTTGTACGGCGGAAACATGCCCACGCCTTTTACTGTCTAATGTAAGACATTCATAACATACCAAAAGCTATCAATAAGCAAGTAAAAGAACGCGTTCCGCGTGTAATTCCCGCTCTCAAGTACCCATGGGGAACGTAGCTTTCAAATTATATAAAAAAATTGCAGATCTCACGTAGAGTGGGAATCAATTATATGCGAAGCACGAATGAGAAATGTTGGTATGTTCCTTTAAAATCAGCACAACGTTACGAGGTAGAGGTAAATAATACCATACATTACTTCCGTGTCATGATTATCATGTTTGGATGTGCCGTTTACCTTTAACATCTATTCATGTCACGTTGTACCAATTTGAGTATGTGTGGAGCTAGCAAAACGGCCACAAGCACGCTGTGAGCGTGGTAGGTTGTCATGTTCTTTATGACATGCGTGTCGGGATTATAATTTGCACCAGTCAAGTGTTTCGTCATCCATTGACGTCAAGCAACACCAGTTTTGGTATATGTGGAGCTAGCAAAACAGCCGCGAGCGCATCATGGAGGGTCCTTTATACTCCTATGTAACGTTGACGCAGCAAAACGCGAATACTTATAAGCTTACGCTAGACGCGAGAAGCGTGCGTTGGCGCGGCCTGACGGCAACAAGCGGGAAATGCAATATGCTGCATTTTCGTGCCGACACGTTACCCTAAATTACACTGCATCTCCCTCTTTTCGTGACCGAGGTATGCCGGACTTTCAGAAACGCGCATGCGTCAAAGCAACGTGGAGCGGCGCGCGCCAACGAGTATAATTTGGCAGAACCGATGGCTGGCGTGGCAACGCCGGCGTCACGCGACGAAATGAACACCGGTGAGCACGCGCACCGCGTCATGTCAGAATGAACTGGCATCTTGACTGTGGTATGTAGTAATGTGCTCTCATGAAACGCATCTTTGGATTATCTCATTTGCACCAATCACGCGCTTTCGTCATCCATTGGCGGCACGTTATACCGAGTTTGGTACATGTGAAGCTAGCGAAACGGCCGCGATCACATTATGAGCATAGAATGTGGTTATGTTGTTACATGACACTCATCTTATGCCTATTATGTTTGCACCAGTATCATACCTTCATCATCCATTCCAGTCTCCTAATACCAAATTCGGTGTAAGTGAAGCCAGCGAAACTGCCACCAGCACATCATCGGCGTAGCATATAGTCATGCTATTACATGACATTCATGCCATCTCGTTAGATGTGCGCAAAACTCGTCAATACATAAATAACAAGTCGTAACACAAGAAATTTGGAGAAGCCTGCGATCAATGTTAAACTCCGCATAGGATTTATGCATAGAAATCTGAACATGTCATCGGCCCAGATGTCCGGAGTCTGCAGATTATCTCGCCACCTGCCGATGCCCCGCCGTAGTGGTCTAGGGGATAAGATACTCGGCTGCTGACCCGCAGATTGCGGGTTCAAATCCCGGCTGCGGCGGCTGCATTTCCGATTGAGGCGGAAATGTTGTAGGCCCGTGTACTCAGATTTGGGTGCACGTTAAAGAACCCCCCGTGGTCTAAATTTCCGGAGCCCTCCACTACGGCGTCTCTCATAATCATATAGTGCTTTTGGGACGTTAAATCCCACATATCAATCAATCAATCGCCACCTGCCGACAACGACACCCACCTTTAAACGCATTACTTGTGCGTTTTGTAGCCACTCCCTCTGCTAACTCTCGAAAAATCAAGTCTGCTATCTCTCCAAAAATTTAGTCATTCGCGTGTGCGTGTTTTTGAACGTAATTTCCTAACTGGTATGTCTGAATGCCTTAAACGAACTAGTCTTCCAAGGCTTGAAAAATTGGCAGATCCCAAGTAACGTGTGAATTGATGATATGCGAAGCACGTAGGAGAAAGGTTGATATGTCATTTTAATATCAGCACAACGTTACGAGGTGGAGGTAAATGATGCCGTACATGACTTCCGTGTCATGATTATCATAATTGGATGTGTCGTGTACCTTCGTCAGCTATTCACTTCACGTGATACGATATATTGTAAAGGTGGAGCAAGAGAAACGACCACGAGAACGCTAATTGATTGATTGATTGGTATGTAGGGTTTAACGTCCCAAAACCACCATATGATTATGAGAGAAGCCGTAGTGGAGGGTTCCGAAAATTTTGACCACCTGGGGTTCCTTAACGTGCACCCAAATCTGAGCACACGGGCCTACATTTCCACCTTTATCGGAAATGCAGCCGTCGCAGCCGGGATTCGATCCCGCGACCTGCGGGTCAGCAGCCGAGTCCCTTAGCCACTAGACCACCACGGCGGGGACAAAAACACTATGAGCGTGGTATGTTGTCATGTTCTCACATGACACGCTTGTCAGGATCAATATGTTGGCACCAGTCATATACTTCGCCATCTACTGACGTCATGAAACACCGAATTTGGTATATGTGAAGCTAGGAAAACGGTCGCGAGCGCATCATGAGGGGCCTAATATACTCCCATGTAGCGTCGACGCACGCACACGCTGCGCACAGCGACGCTACGTTAGCAAAACGCAAGCACTCTATAGTCTGACGCCAGGCTCGACCAGCGTCCGTTGGCGTGGCCCGACGGCAACCGGCGTGAAAAGCGACATGCTGCATTTCTCGCCACTGCGTTTCACAGACAAAACTGCGTCTTTCTCTTTTCGTGATAGAGAGACGCCGGACGCGCTGAAACAAGCATGCGTCAAAGCAACGCGGGGTGACGCGCGCTTGCGAGTTGGCAGGACCGGCAATTGGCGTGGCAACGCCAGCGTGACGTGTCAAAACGAACGCTGGCAAGCACGCACACCGCGTCGCGTCGTAATGTATTGGCGCCTTGACTGTGGCATAAAGTTATGTTCTCACGGGACACACAACTCTTGATCATCGTGTTTGCACCAGTCACATACCTTCGTCATCCATTAACGTCATGTAATATCTAAACTTGGCATGCATGAAGCTAGCAAAACGGCCGCGAGCGCATCATGAGCGTAGAATGTAGTCTTGTAATTACGTGACACACATCTCATGTTTATGATGTTTGCACCCGTGCCATACCTTTGTCATCCATTCACGTCTCGTAATACCAAATTCGATATTAGTGAAGCTAGGGAAACGGCTGCCAGCGCATTTTCAGCGTCGCATGTAGTCCTGTTGTTGCATGACATGCATGTCGTTATTATTATAGTTGCACCAATCACTTTTCTTCCTCATCCTTCTACGTACCGTTTTATCAAATTCGGTATAGATGACGCTAGCAAAACAGCCGCAAGCGCATCATGAGCTTGGCATGTAGTCATGTTGTTACACGGCATGCATGTCTTTATTTTACTGTTAGGGTCTGTCACTTGTATTTGCCATGATATCACGTCATATCATACCAGTTTTGCAACATGCCATGTGAACGAAACCCCCGGAAGAGCTGCAGGACCATGACAAGTAATATATGTAAATCATGACAATAATGGCATGCAATCCAAGATTTTCTTGTTATGACTAATCAAATATGTTCTTCATACAGTCATGGTATGCCATACCAAGTTTGGTATCGATAGAATTATAGAAATGACCAAGAGAGTTAACAGTCATAAGCGGATATACTCTATAGCAAAAGGGTGGCAAAAGGGTGTAGTTCGTCTTTTTGGGGGTTAATGGGGCTGTCACGATCTATAATCCCTTTAGAAATCACGGCGCCGGGTCTTAAAGTTAATCCCTGTAGACGAGCTCAAGACACTATCAGTTGGTCCTCACATTTACACCTTAGTGAGTAACCGTTAGTCTCACAATTCATTTCAAAGGACGGACATTCACTCCTCACATTTGCTACCTATAGGGCAACCGCTTATCCCCACATTTACACCTTGCCGGGCAACCGTTAGTCCTTATAGTTGCACCTCGCCGGACAAACAGGTTGTTCCACTCAAATAAACCTTTAACTTTCTATCTCCAGTTCGAACATTTTTTAAAATTTATTTTTCGTGAGGCCTAATACTTTTTTTGCCTGTTTTTCCGCACAGTGAGCAAGAAATAGCGCAGAAAAGAACACGCGAAAATGTAGTTAGCCACCTATGTGTATCCGCTTTCGCAGTCACGGTAACAACGAAAGACAAAAGTCAGACATCGAAATATTTTATTTTTCTACATACACGTGAAGTTTCTCCATTCGTTTAAGTGTATTAATGGTGAAGCGTACAAGTCCACTCATTCTTTTTTACTTCTTGTGGAGCTCCTCCAACGGAAGCGATAGATGTCAGGCATGGCAAACGCCAGCGCACGCAGCCTTCTGCCTGTTGTGTTCCCACAACAACGTGGGAACACAACGTGGGAAAAATAGATAGATACACGAAACGGAAGATGAAGATGCGCGCATATGACAAGTACGTGCAAGTTAATATGAGAACATGCGTGTAAAATATGACACACAAATAACTTTCCATTAACATCTCGTACATTCCTTCTGAAGCTGCTCTGACGAAAGAGATGAATGACAGGCATCGCAGACGCCAGCGCACACAGCCTTCAGCATGGCGTGTGCCCACGGCTGTACAATAGGTATGTAAAACAGCGTGTCACTCGTGACAGAGGATAAACACGAATGCATATGAGAAATACATGCAAGAAGAAATAAAAACATGCGTGATATACGACATGGTAATACTTTCACTATGATGTCACACATCGCCAAAGACTCATTCAGATCCCCGTTTCGCAACAGCTTAGAAGTGGCGGCCACAGCCACAACTCCGCGAACCACCGGACCGCCAACAAATTGGCGCGTTCTAAGCGAGTGACGTCGTTCTGCTCGAGCAAGCAAACGCGAGACCAAACACGGCGCTGCACGCGGAGTGTCTGCCGCCAGCGAACTTCGAACAGCAGAGCTAGCGTATGCTTGGCCGCCGCCACGAATAGCGCTGAGCTGGTTTGAAGCTAGCGCCGAAGAAATCGACTGTAATGCGGCCCTTTTACACAAACTCGAACGAGGGCAGCGTGCAAACGTGAGTCCACCGCCGTCGCCAATGAACGGTGCCGAGCTGCTTGCGACCACTTACGGGAAAGCCAAGTGTAACGGCGACAAGTTTTCACCGAGTTCCGACGCTAGCGAAAGCCCCACCAGCTTGTACTGACGCACTTACAGCGCGCGACATACCACAACCAAACTCGTTACGAGAACCCGCAATATTATTTTCACGACTTTCAACACAGCGACGAGGTCTCAGCCCAATATCGCCAGCCCGGAGCTCATCACAGCGGCGAAGACAGGGGAGCCCTCATTGAGCGAGCGTACTGGTAGGACGACGGCAAAGACGGCCAAATTCCAGGCGGTCGCAAAGCACAGGCGAACTGCCGACGCCCAAGCTGACCTTCGCGGTGCATTTCATGCGTGTGATATACAACACGAACGAGCCCGTCGCTGGCAAGCGCGATCCGTATCACACACGCGACAAGTATTGTAGAATAAAAAATGATCACCTATTTGCGAAAAATCCAGCGCTGATTTCTGCCCTGAGTTGCATACGATAAGCCTGCTGTTTCTCGGCTTGTGTTGGTCTTCCCAACTGTTGCTATCGTGTCCTTGTCGAGACTATCTTGAAGCGAGAGATATACATCGCGGCGGGGTTACGTGTCGAGACTTGCTCGAGACTACATGGGTGCGATGAAACGTAAAAGCAGCAGCGCACGCTCATCTAAGCGTACACAGGCACCACGCCGTAATTCCTAGGTCATCCAATCCAGGCGGCCGTAGTCGAGCACCCTGCGCGCGACAAAACGCGAACCTTCGCCAGCGAAATACGGGGTAAGACTGAGCCACGAGAGGAGGAGGACGGCTAGTGACCGTAGCAACGCTCGTTGCACTGCCTGCAATTCCCTGGTGGTTCATCCTTTTGGAGTGTGTTTGGAGACTTAGTGGTTTACACGCGGCACGCTTCCTTCTGTGGTTGCTCCTCAACAGTCTATCCGTTCACCGCGCGTGCCCATTGGGCTCTGTTACTCCTTTTGCAGGTAATTTGCCTTAAAGTGTAGATAGATAGATAGATCGATAGATACATAGATGTCATTTCTAGGCTCAAGATAGGGGATGCTACGTTGTTTTTAGGCGGATTCTTAGCGCAGAGAAATGAGCTAAACCACTGACCGTGACAGACACGATATTGATGTGCAGACTGCCAAGACAGTACCCCGTAGTGAAACCAAGCCTCCGCAATCCTCGTAGATCAGCGGTCTCGTTGTCGTCAGCGAAGGCCTTCCATCTCTTCAGGGTCTTCCCCAAGCAAACTTTATCTTTTCCGTTCCCTAATACATTCTCGGTTTACGTAATGAGGATCTTTGGCTACCCGCCACCTCTTTGCAGCCATTTACTGAACTACCTATTGCAGTCTTCATTTTAGGAACGAAGCTTCTTAAGCGGTGGGTCGTGCGTCCGCGATGTATGTAGTAGTAGGTAGCCACCTCCGCAGCCAGAATGGAGGAGCTGCATGCGCGCACTCTTTTGAATTGAGGAGGCAACTCACGTACGTCAATCATAAATAAAAACGTCGTTGCCTCGGATGAAATAACCTACAGAGACGAGTATCGGTGACTGAATATGCACTAATAGTTGTCTTGAATTTGATGCTTACTAAAAATACTAGCAACAGAAGGATGCACTTTGAGCGCTATCTGACCAGAAAAGATTACCACGTTAAACTCACTGGGTGTAACCTCCTTGCTTTTAGCAAAAATTAGTGAGGATGGCCGCATTGCCTTGAACTAGCGGCGTTGAAAGGAGGGCGCCAGATACGAAGCGCTGGCCGCGAAAGCGTGTGCGCGTGCTGCTCGCTCCCCTAGTCAGACCGTGCCACCTCTCGTTTAGTACTTAGAATGTCCGCTCAATGGCGGTACTTCTATATGATGAATATAGAATGAAAAGTGTAGGATCATGGCACTTTGAGTGTTCACCAGACAGGCGAATGGATGCACAGACGCACAGATGAACGGACACACAGACAGATGACCAGACGGATGGACGGATGAACGCATGGACGGTCGCACAGACAGAAGCACGGACGGACGAAATCAAGATCAAGCGGACGGACGTTTTGCCATACTCATCATCATGCACTACGTGGATATGCTGCGATTTTTAGTTGACAAGCTGGGAGTTGTGCAATTTTTGAAATTTCCGCAGCACAACGCAGTTATGATGACAAATGCTATTTGTTCGACCGCCAAAGAACAATTTGGTGCAGAACTTGGCTTTTAAATTGATGAACTGCATTTTGTACACGGCGTAGTTTTTACTGCAAAGTCAAGCACACTTGCGACCGTTGTCTTGACTGCATCTATAACAACTTACCCCGCCATGGTGGTCTAGTGGCTAAGGTACTCGGCTGCTGAGCCGCGCTTCGCGGGTTCGAATCCCGGCTGCGGCGGCTGCATTTTCGATGGAGGCGGATGTAGGCCCGTGTACTCAGATTTCGGTGCACGTTAAAGAACTTCAGGTGGTCGAAATTTCCGGAGCCCTCCACTACGGCGTCTCTCATAATCTTATGGTGGTTTTGGGACCTTACACCCACATATCAATGAAATCATCATCTATAACAACTTATCCATTATACAAGATCAGGAGCATGAGAAAAAGAAATGGAAGGTCACATATATAATTCAGAATGTGTGCGCGTACAAGCATGCAAACACGTGATAGTGAAGGGCTTGTCATGAAATAAGTGCCTTAATTATTATCAGCGAAAAACAATGCCAGCTTCTCACTGACAACTTTACATTATCGACTCTAAAAAGACATGTTATTTGCGGGAATTTCGTGTCAAGCTTGTAATCCCCAGTTTTCACGTTCATTGGCTTCAACGTCGGCATAAAACGAATAAAGAGCAAAGCAGCAAAATCTTCGTCGATATGACCAGTGAGTGGCCTCTAACCGGTCTTCATTTTTCCGTCACCCACGCTTACCTTTCGATAGCAGTGCGTGCGCAGGTAGGGTTGGCAGGCACACTGCTGCCGGATTCACTTGTTGCATGGGGTGTCGGCGTTTCGATTGTGTCACGACGCCTGTGGTAGATACAGTGGTGTGCGTAACTAGAGTGATGGCCGTTTCTATAGCAACGTGTAACTAAGGTTAAATTGCTGCAGCACGGGATAGCACAAACCCCCAACACAGTTAGTGTGGCCACAAGAAGACACGTGAACTTGTTCTCTTATAGGCCAGTCCTCAAATAGACACTAAAAGCAAATATTTAGTCAATTTCAATTGCTATGAACGTACCTGTGTCTGTATGTATGGACACACCTACGTACGGTGGTGCAGGTTAGGGAAAAAGCTGCTTCGTGTTTAAAGAGAGTGAACGTGGAGCACATGGGTAATGAAAGATGGCTATAGCGAGAAGGGCGCATGATGAGGGAGTGACACTGGCAATATGACATGTTCCACCATGGTCACCTGTGCGCCGTATGAGTGCGCATGGTCGCATAGTCAACGATTACGTCACCGATAAAATATGCGGTTAGAGCGTGCATTGATGTGAATGAAGCGCTGACTTTGGGACTGAAGCGCTGCATGAATAGAGGCCTGTGTGCGGCACCTGTCCTGAAACACGCCCACGTGATCTCTTCTGCGGATTTCTAGTTACAGATGCAGTCACTCTGCATCTGTAACTAGAATGTAGTAGTCGCATAACCTTGATGTTACCACCGGTGCCATCAGTTCATGTCGCGCCAATGTCAGCTCTTTAATTGGAGCTACGCGGCTTTTGGCTGTTACTAGCCTTAATTCTTTGCTTCCATCGTGGTATACCGCTATCAAGTATGCTGCCACTCCGTATGCTAATGGGCTCGCGTCGGCAAATACATGCAGCTTGTATGCTTGTACTGGTTGATTCTTGCTTGCGTAGCATCGTGGGATTTCTCGAACTCGAAAGTCCTCCGCTTCAGACATAAGGTTCTTCCATTTGTCGCATTCATCTTTAGGAAGCTGGCCGTCTCACGTGACGTTCATTTTCCACAGTCTCTGCAATCCTATTTTCGCGCGTACTGTGAATGGTGACAACAAACCGAGTGGGTCAAATATCTTCGCTGTGGTTTGTAACACAGCCCTTTTTGTTAAGTGCGTTGTATCTGTTAATAAATTCCACTTTTCAATAGGGAAGCAAATCATGTCCTTTGAGTGTTTCCATATCAAGCCCAGAAGCATTGTAAATCCTCTAGATCGAATATCTATGTGAGAATTGTCTCTTTCGTTTTCAACAATTATTTTGTTTAATCGCTCTTCATTGGATGTCCATTTTCTCAAATTCATCGCTGCCTCTCTGAACACTTGCTTTGCCTTTTTGTACAACTTAACTGCTTCATCAAGCGTTGCTGCTCCCAAAATCACATCATCCACGTAGATCACTTTCTGCAATGCCCTTGTCGTATCAGGAAACTAATCTTCCACTTGTTTCAAATGGTGTTTAAATGTAGCTGCCAGTATAAACGTGCTTGGTGTTGTTCCGAACGTTACTCTTGTCATGCGCCATGTTTGCACTTAATTCATTCACCTTCCTTCAGCGTCATGCTTCCACCACAGAAATCTCATTGCATCTCTATCCTCTTCATGTATAGAGATTTGTAGAAATGCCTGTTCAACATCTCCAACTAACGCCACCTTTTCTTTTCGAAAATTAATGAGCAGCGATAGCATGTCCTCATTCAAATTGGTTCCTGCCTCTAGGTTCTCGTTTAGAGACATGCATTTCTAGAATGTGATGAGGCGTCAAACACTACTAGAACCTTTGTTGTGGCTCGGTCCTCTCTAATGATCGCATGATGTGGAATGTAGTAGCAAAGTGCATTTAGCTGTTCTGGTGGCTCTTGGACCTCCTCAGCGACTCCTATTGCCATGTACTCTGATATAGCTTTGTCGTAGCAATACAGCATGCCTTCATTTTTTTGCAGCCTTTTAGTCAGTTGCTGTAGTCTTTTTATCGCATTTTTCTTGTTGCTTTCCAAGTTTACGTCCTGTTTCCATGGCAAGCTGACTTGATAGCGACCGTTTTGTTGTACAATCTTGCGCTCGAATTCTTCGACCACTTCATTTCCGGTGTTATCCAAACTATTTCTTGTGATCCCCATTGACTCCAGGCTCCAGAACTTCTGTAGCTCTTGCTGGAGTTCTGTCTCTACAGCTTCGACCTTCAGAACCATGACTGCTTGATTATGTGTTAGTTTTGTCTTGCTTTGCTCTGACGGCCCTTGCAGTACCCATCCCAGTATAGTTTCTACAGCCATCAGTCTGTCCTCGATTCTTTGAGTTCTACCAGTAAAGAATTCCCAATACTAGTCTGAGCCGATCAGTAGTTCTACAGAATTTGTTGCAGTCGTCTTGGTCCTGTGATCAGCCACTTGCATATTTAGCAGTTTCCTTTCCTCGCTGAGTTTCTTAGTTGGAGTGGGTACACAACTTTGCGAGATGACGTCGACTTGTAACGCTTCAATCACTGTTGTCGTGCTTGTTTCTCGTGATCCTACAGTCACTTGCACCATGTTCATTAGTTTGACCTTTTCGTCTCCTCCAAATGAATCACTCGTCAGCCTTTCCTGTCGCAACACCTTTGCACCTATTTCTCTCGCTAATCCCGCTTCAATAAATGAACGTTGACTTCCGCTGTCTAATAACAAACGGCAATGTCGGCCACATGTTTCTCCTTCTACGCACGCTACAGCCGTCTGCAAAAGCACAAACTTATGCTTGATATTTTCGGTTGCGTGTAGCTTAGACGTCGTCGCTTCGGCTTGCGCTGTTGAGACCAGCTCTGCCCTTGTTTTCTGCATCACCGTTCTACACACTAACGTGGCATGTCGTCCCTTGCATTGCTTGCATTTTACTTGGTCCTTGCAAATGCGTGCAGTGTGGTTTGGTCACGTGCATCTGAAGCATGCTCTATTTTCGGTAAGCATAGCTTTCTTTGCATCCATTGGAATGCTTCTACGACAGTTTTCGGTTGCGTGGGTTTTCTGCTTGCAGAATAAGCATATTCTGTCCGCTGAGCTATAGAAGCTTGAAGTTGTGCGCATCTGTCCGCGGTTCTCTCTTGGTTTTGCAGTTATCCTATCTTGTTCACGTTGTGTTTCTTCACGAAAAGCCGCTTGCTCTTATAAGAATAACATAAGCCTGTCCAGCTTTTCCTCGCACGCTTTTCCCATTTCGTTGTTTTGCTCGCCGTTTTCTGAAGCTGAGCTGTTTCTCATAGCCACTTTTGACTTGAACTGCAATGACAATTCTGGTGGAATTGCTCTTTTTAATACCGGTAACAACATCGGCGCATAGCTCTAGATTTCCACTTTAGTGACTTGAGTGCCAATATGTTAACTTGCACTCTCTGTACTAGCCTATTTAGGTCATCGGTATCTTGAACAGACCTCACTTTCTCCAAACTCAATAGCTCATTCATGTGCATTTCAATGGAATATTCTCGATTGCCGAACGTTTTTTGCAGTATTTTGATTGCGTTATCGTAATTTTCCTCTGCCGTGTACTGAAGTCCTTCAATTGCAGTCGCACCTTTTCCGGTTAGTGATGCTAGCAAGTAATTGAACTTCGGTCCCTTGCTCATGTTCAGTCTCAGGTGAACTGCCGACTCGTACTGAAACCAAAAGCGGTTCCACTGCAAATTTTTTCCCCAAAACTTTATCATTTCAAGCTTTGATAGCTTAACTAGTTCCGTTGCTTCCTGTCCTGTACTTGAGGGCGTCACCTGCCTTGTCCTATCGGTTGAATCCGATTGTTCAGGCTGTCGAAGTCTGATTTCTATTGCAGATAAGATCGTCGTTAATTTCATGTCGTACTCTATGACGCTTTCGAATTCAGCTTCGGCATTGTCTTCTGTTAGAAACTTTTCCATTTGTTCGTTTGCGCTCTTGAGACTGTCGCTTATTGCTTTAATCTGCGCCTGCGTTGTAAGTAGCTGGTCCTGGTTGGCTCCATCATTAATTTGCTGCTCGGCTGCGTTAATCAGTCGCGTGACCTGGGAGCGAAGCGCTTTCCTTTTCTTCGTTATCACTTCTTTGCTCATATTGAGGTGGTTAACAACGACTCCTTACTTGTCAATCGTTCGTTCTGATGCTCGTACTGTCCACTGTGGTCTCGTCGCTCAATCCAGGTCGATCCTCTGCTCCTCCGCCGTTTTCTTCTCTGCTGCTCCATGGCAGGTTGACCTTTCTTGCCAGCGAGGAGGTAGTATCCTGGTCACGACACCATTTATTAAGACGATCGAGACCAGGGACTGCTTCGAACGAATACGGTTTATTGGAAGAAGTGAAGTAGTGGGCGCTCGCTCCAGGCAGCAGTTTTCTTTCTTCTTCTTCCGGCGTTCGATGACGATATTTTATATTTGTTTGACAAAATCAAACAAGAAATGCACCAGAGGTCATGAGCTGTGTGTCCAGTTTGTCTCTGTGTCGTTAGTTTCTTGGTCGGGCATTAGCAAGCCGCGATGTAGCGAAAGGTGCCCGGTGCGGTAACACGTCTTTTCTCTTCCACCCACGGACGGGCCTATGGGGTCTCATTACTTGCAAAGGGCAGCTTTCAAGACCTTGATTATCCCGCGACAAGACTTGGGCCTGCGGTGCAAAAAAAGGGGGGGGGTGTACGGCTTAGCAGAATATGGTGCAGCAGCTCGATATGTCACTTGTGTAACATCTGTAGACAGGAAATGGCTAAAATGGCTATGGCTAGAGGGGCCATAGAGTTCACACGAAAACAACATACAACCAATATGCGAAGCTGGTGTGGTGGGTATTCAAAATGAATAGACAGATGTGCCCAATTAGCAGGAGCGCATCAGCAGTGAGTTCATAGAAAAAGTCACAGTTATGCCGGAAAGTCGAAACAATGAACGCGATAGCAACAAATTGAAAGGTCACGCACAGAATTGAAACCAGATCAAAACATGCCCCACGTTCCTCACGCACAAAACGTACTCACAGGTATGGGTGCACGCGAATAAGCATCTCATTAGTTACTTTGATGTGTCTGAAAAGCACGTGCTTATCGCAAATAGAGACTGCAATGATTGCAGTCACCTTTGTGTACCAGGTAACTATACCAGAATCATTCCACGTAAAGTCCGAGGCCAGCCAAGGCGTACGACCTTTCTCTTATCGCCGGGCGAAGTATGCGTATAGGAGATTAGAGCGGGCGCCACCGCGCGGTTTGGCGACGCGCGCTCTCTACGCCGTCTTGCTGGTAATGCTGAAAACGCGATTCCCTCCGAAATACTCGTGAGCAGCGGTAAGACGAAGATATAAGTAGCTTGCCGTTGAACGGTGAAGGATGTGCTCCATGGTGGCTCAGAGGTTAACGCCTCGCTTTCATGACGCAGAGGTCTCACGTTAGATTACGTACGCTGGAGTGTTTTTGAAGACAAAAAAGACGACAGTCTTTCTTGAGGACCTTCAACGCAAAAATTATGGTCTGTCTGTCTGTACATTTGTCTGTCCACTTTTAACGGCACCAGGTACTTCAAACGGTTGACCCCATCCGCAGCGCCCACCAATGTTGCTCAAGATTTAGCGTTCAAACTTGTGCATTTGCCTATTAAAAAGCAATTACAGCGCGTGTCTGGGGCACCAATACAAGACGCATATATTCTGCATGTGCCTATTAAACTTGAAAAGGCATTATTTAGTACTTAATCTTGAGGATCGTAGCGCTTATTACGCCACGTTGACCACGTAATGCTTACACGAAAAGGGAAGCGTTTCCAACGCTTCGTTGAGACGAACACGGTGATGGCACCTAACTGTCGCTTTGCGTTCTACACCTTATCACTTCCGAGACGAACGCGTGCACGCACAATTCAGAGCCGCGCGTTTCGTTTTCCAAGATAAATGCCAGATAGCACTCATGTTTTAGTTTGACGTGACTTGGTGCACTCGTTCGCCTCCGATGCACGCTCCAGGCACTTTAACAAAGCGCCTCCAGAATACCATTCACCGTTTTCTTGCGAAGAATATCAAGTAAACGATTTGTTCAATCTCTTCAGACGCGCGATAGATATTTCGATGACATATGCAGATTAACATGCAGACACGAGGTCAATGTTTTCCAGAATTTTTAGATGCGGAAGCATCTTATACTCGCGCCTTGTAGTGCGCCGTCCGCGCCGTCCGCACCGCTTCTCGAACATCCGACAGCTGACGCGCGCGTATGCGCCGTCGCGCCGTCGCCCACCATCTGTGCCGCGCGCGCTTCTCCTTCGAGAACATTCGACAGCTGACAGCGCATGCGCCGTCGCCATCTGTGCCGCGCGCGCGCTTCTCCTTCGAGAACATTCAACAGCTGACAGTGGATGCGCCGTCGCGCTGTATATATACTCAAGGTCGGCGCTCGCTCGTTCAGTTGCCGCTCGTCGGTTGGTTTGTACGGCGCGTCGACGTCCAAGGTCGCGGTGAAATGAATTCCAACGAATCCACAAACACAATGATCGACGTCCCTTCGACCAGCGCTGTCCTTTCGCATACGTGTGTACGTGTTCACTCATTTAACACCCCCTCCTACAACCACGTTAACCAATTTAGCCATCGACCCAAGTAAGTCGCAATTTAACACCCCATTTCACAACCACGTTAACCAATTTAGCCATCGACCCAAGTAAGTCGCACTTTAACACCCCGTTAACCAATTATATGTTCCGCATCCTCCTCAGTGTTCCCCCGAGTGAAGCTGCGGGCAATTTTTTTTTCTTCTTGCGTATTCATATATATATATATATATATATATATATATATATATATATATATTGTAGAGAAGCCGTCGAACATTGTAATGGGTCGAACTCTCAAGTGCTTTCTAGTGGGTCTGCCGAAAATGAACGCCGTTCGCGCGGAGAGTCCGTGCTTGGCCGTTACTGTTGCCATTGTGTAGACTCGCTGTGTGCCGGCTAATAAACGCCATAACAAATTGGTGGAGGTGCTACGATCCCCTTCGATGCCCTTGGAACTACGCTCATGTACCCTGCAATCTACCATGTACCACGACGCCTCTCAGCAAACGCCTCCTCCCATGCCACCCCCTTGTCCCGGTGTCCCCAGGATCCGCGATCCACCCATTTTCACGGGCGCTGATGGCACTGACGTGCAGGACTTGCTCGCCATTTACGAGCGCGTGAGCGTCCCCAACAAATGGGGCGAGGACGGCAAGTTGTAAAACTTGGTGTTCGACCTTGCAGGCGTTGCAAATTTGTGGTACACCAACCACGCGTTCGAGTTCGCAACCTGGTCTGATTTCAAGACTGCTATCACCAACGTTTTTGGCCGCCCTGCCGTTCGCAAGATGCAAGCCGAGCAGCGCTTACGCGAACGCGCTCAGCAGGCCGGTGAATTATTCACCAGTTACATTGAAGATGTCCTGGACCTGTGCAAGAAATCCAACGACAGCATGTCCGAATCAGACAAGATCCGGAACGTCATGAAGGGCACTGACGATGATGCCTTTACGATGCTGCTAGCCAA
This sequence comes from Rhipicephalus microplus, assembly GCF_043290135.1. Taxonomy (NCBI): domain Eukaryota; kingdom Metazoa; phylum Arthropoda; class Arachnida; order Ixodida; family Ixodidae; genus Rhipicephalus; species Rhipicephalus microplus. Next base: position 31,311,213 of record NW_027464588.1, on the reverse strand, counting down.
AAACCCAGGCACAGCACCTGAGGTCATCACGCTGTGCCAGAGCTACGAGGAATTCCGCCGGCAGCGTTCGTTGACCCGTCGCTCTACACCACCAGAAGCAGGGCTTGCTGGCTTGGAGGCAAGTTGTGATCAGGTGGCGCTGCTGGCAGACCTAAAGTCCTTCATCCGTGAAGAAATCGCGCGCCAGTTCTCTCACCTTCCTTTTGCCCACCCACCGGCTGTGTTCATGCATCTGCTCCTATTGACACTGGGGCTGCGGTATCAGTTATGAGCGAAAACCTTGGCCGCTTGCTTCGATAAGTGACGACGCCAATTTCTGGACTGTCCCTTCGTACCGCTAGCTCACATCGTATTAATCCTACAGCAGGCTGCACAGCTCGCGTTGTCATTCAGGACGTTCTGTATGTCGCCCAATTCATCATCATTCCTGCATGCTCTCATGACGTCATCCTGGGATGGGATTTTCTCTCCCGATTGTGCCGCCGCCGAAATTGAACTCTCGCCCTTCTCGTATTTGACGCCCGAAGATGGTTCCTCGACACTGAGCAAGATTCTTGTGAAAGACGATACTATAGTGCCTCCAAGCTCGACGATAGGTGTCTCCGACACAATTGCACTCGTTTCGCCATCCTACCGTGCTTCCAGAAGGAAAGGGTTGCTAGTACCTTTCGCGACCGCGCAAATCACCCATGGCAACGCCGCTATTTTCTTGACCAACCCATCCCCGTACACTGTTACCTTGGTTCGAGGGGAATGTCTCGGCAGAGTGGAACCAGTCGACAACGCACAAGTCCTGGACATACCCGAATACTCGCGTTGTCCCGATTCGCGTACCATCAGTGCTGTTTCTACTTCTGACCCATCATCTCCTGATGTATTTGGCCCATTCATTGATGACAACCTCACGTCAGTACAGCGTTCCCAGCTTCTAGACCTGTTGCAAGAATACCGTTCTTCTTTCGAAGTCGGGCGAAGTTCTCTCGGTATTGCGTCCACTGTTACGCATCGTATTGACACTGGTGCCCATCCACCATTACGGCAACGTCCGTATCGCGTGTCGCCTGCTGAACTCCGGGAAATTAACGAGCAGGTTGACGATATGCTCCTACGCGACGTCATTCGGCCCTCGGACAGTTCATGGGCGTCTCCTGTTGTTCTTGTTGCGAAAAAAGATGGTTATGTGCGGTTCTGTGTAGACTACAGACGGCTCAATAAGATCACTCGCAAGGATGTCTACCCACTGCCGCGCATCGACGACGCAATTGACAGCCTTCACGGAGCCCAATTTTTTTCTTCTCTCGATCTGCGCTCGGGGTACAGGCAAGTACCCCTGGCTGATGACGCTCGACCGAAGACTGCCTTAATCACACCCGACGGCTTGTACGAATTCAACGTCATGCCGCTTGGTCTGTGTAATGCACCTGCGACATTTGAGCGCATGATGGACAGCGTTCTGCGCAACCTGAAATGGCACACGTGCTTGTGTTACCTCGATGACGTTGTTGTCTTCGCTTCAGATTTCTCCACCCATCTCTAACGTCTAAAAGAAGTTTTCGCACGTGTGAGGAATGCCGGCTTGCCACTAAATCTGAAGAAGTACCGCTTTGCAGCACGCCAACTCACCATCTTAGGGTACGTCGTGTCCAAGGATGGCATTCTTCCTGACCCAGCCAAGCTTCGGGCCGTGGCCGAATTCCCAAAATCTGCGTCCGTCATAGAACTGCGTAGTTTCGTGGGCCTGTGCTCATACTTTCGACGCTTCATACGAAACTTCGCCACAAATATATCACCGCTGACGAAGCTCCTTGGAAGTAACGGGCCCCTCAATTCGTGGTCGTCCGAGTGCGACAAAGCGTTCTTGAAGCTCCGCCATTTGTTGACGTCTCCTCCCATTCCCCGCCACTACGACCCTACGGCCCCAACAGAGGTGCACACGGACGCCAGTGGTGTAGGCCTCGGCGCTGTCCTGGCGCAGCACAAACCCGAGTTCTCTGATTATGTTGTGGCATATGCAAGCCGTACGCTCACGAGAGCCGAGACAACCTACACCGTCCCGGAAAAAGAGTGCCTGGCGATCGTCTGGGCTCTTACAAAGTTTCGACCTTATTTGTATGGTCGCCCATTCGATGTCGTCACCGACCATCATGCACTATGCTGGCTGTCATCATTGAAGATCCCTCAGGCCGCCTTGCCCGTTGGGCTCTTCGCTTACAAGACTACGACATTCGCGTGCTCTACTGCAACGGACGCCAGCATGCTGATGCCGACGCCCTCTCGCGCACCCCTCTGCCTGAAGCTGACGTGCTCTGCTCAGTATCCTCGGCTGCTGATTCTGCCATTGATGTGACATCATCGCTACCGAACAGCGAAAGGATAATTGGATCGCCCAACTGATCGACTTGCTCTCTGATCCGTCCGCAACGGCATCCACGCGTGCCTTGCGTCGTCGAGCTCACCATTTCGCCATTCGTGACGGCCTCCTACACCGACGCGAATACGACGCCGATGGCCGGCCGTGGCTACTCGTGATAGCCCGCAGTCTGCGGTTGGAGATATGTGAATCCTTCCATTCTGATCCACAGTGCGCGCACTCTGGGGTATTCAAAACCTACCATCGCATTAGACAACGCTACTTCTGGCGTGGTATGTACCGCTACGTCCAGCAGTTCGTTCACTCCTGTCTCGCTTGCGAACGCCGCAAACCGTCCGCACACATGTCACCAGCCGGTCTGCAACCATTACCTTGCCCTTACCGTCCGTTTGGGCGCATAGGTATCGATTTGTATGGACCACTTCCTCTGACGTCCACTGGCAACCGCTGGGCCATCGTCGCCGTAGATCATTTAACGCGATACGCTGAAACCACCGCTCTCCCTGCGGTTACTGCGCGTGATGTTGCGTCCTTCCTGCTACATCGTTTCATACTGCGCCATGGTCCACCCCAGGAGCTTCTCAGCGATCGAGGCCGTGTCTTCTTGTCAGAAGTCGTCGACGCCATTCTCACTGAGTGTCATTGTGTCCACCGCAAAACTACTGCTTACCACCCGCAGACGAATGGTCTGACCGAACGCTTTAACCGCACCCTCGGCGACATGCTGTCGATGTACGTCGCCGCCAAACACACGAATTGGGATACCATACTGCCCTTCGTCACCTACGCCTACAACATTGCCCCTCAGAGCACGACTAGTTTTTCACCTTTCTTTTTGCTGTACGGAAGGCACCAGTCACACACCATCGACACGATATTCCCGTACACGCCAGATTCATCTGAATTTACACCTATTTCCGAGACCACCAGGCTTGCTGAAGAGTGTCGCGAGCTTGCCAAGACTTTTACGACGCATGAGCAAGAGCAGCATAAAAGTATTCGTGATGGCTCCGCCACTTCTGAGCCCACGTTCCTTCCTGGTTTCCTTGTGTGGCTCTCAATCCCGACCTCTGTAGCTGGCCTTTCTTCCAAACTACTCCCGAAATATGAAGGTCCCTACCGTGTGATCGAGCGCACATCTCTGGTCAACTATCTTATCGAGCCAATTGAACAATCTTCGGACATGCGCCGCCGCGGCGCGACATAGTCAACGTAGAGCGCCTGAAGGCTTACTATGACCCGCTCGTAGTGACAAACTGTTAGGTCGCCAGGCGGCTCCCTCTTCGACCCCGGGGTAATTGTAGAGAAGCCGCTGAACACTGTAATGGGTCGAACTCTCAAGTGCTTTCTAGTGGGCTGCCCAAAAATAACGCCGCTCGCGCGGAGAGTCCGTGCTTGGCCGTTACTGTCACCATTGTGTACACTCGCTGTGTTCTGGCTAATAAACGCCATAACAATATATATATATATATATCCTCCCTTCCTGTGCCATATCACATACGTTATATATATATATATATATATATATATATATACACAAGTGCAATCGATGCCAACGTCAACACCGGGCAAAATCTAGCCAAATCCAGCCGAAAGTGTCCATATATTTGCTATCGCAATAAAAATAACAGATATATAAAGGGAGGGTCCCGCAGAAATTCACCTGAAAACTAGTAGAAACCTCTAAGCATCTTCCGTACTATTTATCTCTTCAGCCTTTCTCGAAAACTCGTATTACTGACCTATCTCTTATGAGAGTTACGCTCAGTTAGTGCTGAGTGCATTCCGTTTTGCCAGCCAAGCTAGATCACCATGACATTCTGTATATTCAGTGGCCCCACGTAAATGTGGTGGATCTGAAATGACAAATATTATGGCTCGCACTTAGGATGGCGTTAGAGGATACAAGTGATATAAAATGGAATATACACAGAAAGGATTTTATTCTTGACTGCGCCTGAAGCCACTTGAAAAGTAAACAACAATCAATCCTTTAATACATGATGGGGCAATACTGTCAATAATGGAATTTGACTAGAGGAAAATCAAGCTTTTTAAATATGCCCGAACAGCCAACGTTTTCGAGTGTCCATGTTCGTCATATTTTCCTAATTAGTAATTAGAGTAGCACAGTTGGTAGCCTGTAAGCAGTTATTCCTCAGAAAGCTCAGTTAGCAAGTGATGCATCCAAGTAATATTAAAAATTGAGGGGCCCTCAAGCTTCGCCTTTAAGAGTTGAACACGATCGCGCATTCCAGCCCCTAGTGCGCCCTTCAACCACGAAGTGCATAATTAATATGTTTTGTTACACACACACACACACACACACACACATACACACACACACACATGCACCACACTATCATGCGTAACATTGCGGGTAGTCCTTACCTGTGGCATATTTCTGACCCTCTTTTTACAATATCTGAGGATAAAGTGCGCGATGAAACAGGGTAATTCACACTCTGCTCCTGGACACAACGGATTAACATACTCGTTCATTAAAGGATTATTTGAATATCAGTGCCCTGCCGCGGTGGTCTAGTGGCTAAGGTACTCGGCTGCTGACCCGCAGGTAGCGGGATCGAATCCCGGCTGCGGCGGCTACATGTCCGATTGAGGCGGAAATGTTGTAGGCTCGTGTGCTCAGATTTGGGTGCACGTTAAAGAACCCCAGGTGGTCGAAATTACCGGAGCCCTCCAGTACGGCGTCTTTCATAATCATACGGTGGTTTTGGGACGTAAAACCCCACATATCAATCAATAATTTGAATGCCATCCTAAATGTTTCTATTTTATCTTCAATACCGCCTTAAGAATCAGACACTTCCCACAGGCTTGGAGAAGAGAGAAAGTAATATTCATACCAAAGCGAGGACGTCCGCTCCATTCGCCCAATGCATATAGACCAATAGTTATGTAATCTGTATTCAGTAAAGTATTAGAAAGACTCCTAAATGCTCGTCTGAACTATTTCCTGCACAATAATAATCTTCTTCACAATAATCAATACGGTTTTACGCACAATAAAAGTGCTACTTTAGCACTATACACACTGCGAAGCAAATTGGCTGCATATAAGGCAGCCAAACTTCCTACCATACTCATATCTCTCGATTTTGTAGGAGCATTCAATAGTGTTTGGCATCATGCAGTCTTGAACTTTTTACGCAAGCACAGGTGTCCACAAAACTTGTACTTTCTACTCAAGTCCTTTTCATCGAACCGCACTGTAACTTTTTCAACCAACGTCGCAGAAGAGACAGTTCGTACAAGAATTGGCAGCCCGCAAGGATCCTCTATCAGTCCGCTACTTTGGAACATAGTAATACACAGCTTACTCAATCTTCCCGTGCCTCCCTACGTACACATACAGGCGTACGCGGACGATACCATCATTGTTATCACAGATTAGTCAAGACTCCGATTACAAGCAAAGGCTGAGCATGTCCTGGCTTTGGTATTTGGTTGGGCACGAGAACAAAAAGTTACCGTAAGCGCCGAGAAGTCGTTCTTTGTGTTCTTTATTACGGACACATGGGTACATTAAAACGCTGCCCATCTATCTGCATGGATGGCATTTTTGTCAAACACCAAAAAGAAATTAAGATTCTAGGCGTTTTATTTGACCCCTCTTTAAATTTTCATGCCCACATTGACTACATTAAAGGAAAGGATGAAGTGTCCACGTCCCGGTTCCTTGCATTTGTTAAATCACACCGTTCATCAAAAAGTACACTCATTAGACGACTCTACCGTCAAGTGATATTGCCCTCTCTCATGTATGCATCTCCGGTATGGTGGCCTATGTTCCCATCAAAATTCATTAGGACGCGAGTTTTATCAGTTCAGCGAACCGCCTTAATTTCCTTAACAGGTGCATTTTACACCACACGTACGTCATCCCTACAGATTCTCGCTAACGCGCCTCCGTTACCACTAGAGTTGGACACACAATCTGCAGAATTTTTCTTATTCATACTCCGGAACGTAACTTATGATGTAAAAACATTCAAACCGGCTGACATACTATATCCATGCAGTCCGTGGGCTCATCACCTCAGTAAAAAATATAAATTTACTTTCAGTAAATTCTCACCATCACAAGAAGCTGTTATTTTCAAAACAAAAGCCATTCACGTATACACTGAAGGCTCATACACGTCCCACGCGGCGGGTGCGGCATATATTGCTTTGACAAAGGATGTAAAAATCATAACTGTTAGAAAATTTCAGATCCGCAACGCTTCAAGCGCATACGACACGGAATTATAGCATTCCAAGAAGCCCTTCATTTCGTTTTCACAAACAACCTTAACACGCCAGCCCACATTTACACAGATTGTCTATCGCTTCTAATGAAACTTTCAAGTGTCACTAATAACGATGAAAGAATTCGGAACATTAAGCTGCTTTTTAACCATATAATCTTGTCAGGTAAAATTATAAAATTGTATCATGTACCAGGCCATATGGGAATTTTGGGAAATGAGCTAGCTGAGGCTGCAGCTGTATTAGGAGGGAAATCAGGTTTTGTGCGTTACACCAAAATATCAATTTAATCAGTACGAACTCAGTTTCATAAAAAATTGAATTCATATTGGCACACCCATTGGCAGACTGAGGGACCTGAGACAACGCTATTTCATTGGATCACAAGTCCGTACAAAATTCCTCAATGGTTTCTCCCTCCTAAAAACCTAACACACTTTTTATCTGGTCACGGACATTTTCAGTATCATCTTCATCGATTCAATATAACTGCATCGGAGAGGTGTATGTCTGGTGCACCTTGCTTGAGCGAACGACACTACTTTATTGAATGCCCAAACACGCAACACACTGTGACCCATTTACGTGTGCCCAAAAGTGATACAACACTACCTGCGCATTATTATGGGCTATTGACCAATAGAAAATCTCGCGCGTATCTACTTCAGTTAGTGACTGTCATGCGCAACTCTGTTTCTATGACATCCACATGACACGCATTAGCTACCAACACTTTATCAGGACGTCGCTTCATACTCCGAATCACCTCTCTATCACAACTTTTGCGTCAATGCTCTCGATTACAGTTGCCGTTATGCCTACAAAGGTGGGGGAAAACCTCGGCGACTTGTAACGATAGCATCACTGCTCTTTTTTCCCTAAATACTTGCACCATAGCATTCGGAACGCTTGCGCAAGCACCTCATACTGCCCCCCCCTTTTTTTTAAAGCTTGTTACTGTTGCGAATGGCGCCTTGTCTAAGTTCGCAGCGGCAAACAGGCTGTTCAAGGTTCCCTGCTGCATCGCTGGTTGGAACGACAGCCCGACGTGCCTGGCTACATGACTCCTGGCGAAGAAATGGGCTTCGACATCACAGAGGCCACTGCTACCATCTTCGTCAACGTTTACCCATCCTCAAGACCACTGGCTCGCATCCCACTTCGCTGTTTGTTTTTGGAGTTTCTGCATTCAATAACAATGCATTTAAAATACACACACACACACACACACACACACATACACACACACACACACACACACACGATCTCCAAAAACTAAAGTGGGGGAAATACACTGCTGCTGCATATCGACCTGCTCATTCCTGAGAAGCTAACTAGTTTATTTATTACAGTTTCATGCCACACTCACTAGGTTTTACCGATGTTATTTTTTTAACTAAATGAATTTTTGAAAAAAATTAAAATTTGGGAAGTTTCTCCTCTTCATTTATGTTAGATTGGCTTGAGCCCGTTATACCTCCTGGTGGTACGGGCTACCCCCCTTCTTCCTTTTAGTTATTTTCACATATAGGGGGCGGAAAACACACACACACACATACACACACACACACACACGCACGCACACGCACACACACACACACTCCCAAAAGCACATAAATGCACGCGCACAAGCACGACTTATCTCTAGTAATTGTACAAGTTTTCGTTCTATTCAAGAGAACCTTTATAACAAATTCATGAAAATATTGTGCAGTGATATAGTCACATGGTCCTGTATTACGAACTGCGCGTAGGCGTGACACTTGCATTTGTAAGTGGCCACATGCTATCGACCGTCTTACGTTAGTTATCTGGCAATCGTTCGACTAGTTCTTCTGGAGACCTCTTCCGGCTTACCGCAACAAGCATCGTCTTATTGTCAATGAAATGCCAACTCCAGTACTTCACTTCTTTAATGATCACATGAGAATAGAAAGCCAAATCGATGCACTGAGCGTTGTAGTTGGTCGAAAGGGCATTTTCTTGAAGGGGCATAAAAAGTCTCACAATGCCTCACAGTTGACAGCACATAATCTAGCGTTTGCTGTTTTCTTGATGAGCGGCTCCAGAAAGGTGTTATGAGTTTTCCGCTAGAGGGACAAAGCTGTTTATTTTTAGAGTTTTTGGAAAGTTTCTGTGTATTTTTAGTGGCAATAGCTGCACTATCCCGGCCTTTGTCGACGTAGTATCACGGCCTTTTTCGTCGTGACACCTGTTAAATATTCATCCACTACATAACATTTACGTAGTGTTTTTCCCAAAGCAGCTGCAAGTAACATCGTGGCTTTGAGGTAGGACACCTGCGTGTCTCGCTAACAGCTAGGGTTCGGTCCTCTATTGAACCGAAAATTTTATTCTTTACTTTGTTGGCTTCTTTCTCACTTTTTGCTCAAGGACGATTTTTCGCTCACAATCAATGGTGCCGACGTCGACGGCACCATTTCTGCAACACGAGCTATCGCGTTATTATATATATTGTAACTGACATTACAAATCAACGCGTAACTGCGTTGCTTTGAAATTAAAAGTCATTGAGGGTGAGACTGAACATAGTTGAGCGCTGTTTCTTAAGTGAAGAAGGACATGAGGATGACAAAAGATGCCCACTTATGTGAAACTTTGCAAAATATACAACTAGCCAAAATGTACACTAATTAGCTGTTTACAACTGCAACATAGAATCAATCTTCGCAGGTTATGAAAACAATAATAAATTCAGGTCATCTTTTATAACAAGGATCGTAATTAGACTTTAAAACTGCTTTCATCTATGTAGCTGGCGTCATTCATCGGTAGAGAGCCCACGTACATGAACGGTAGACAGCTCACCGTCCTTAAAAAAATTGAGCAGCATCACAATGGTGGTGCCAATCCTTAAAGAGCCACTTACCAGGCCTTATACCGAATTTTAGTTCAACAGTGGAAGTTGTTGGATGTCCGATGAAGAACGTTTTGCTACAAAATTTTTTGAATCGGTTCATTACGAGTGGAGAAAACAAGTTTTTTGATGCGGCACAAAACAAGGGTGAGAGAAGGTGAGCTCGAAACCCTTGCCGCTCCTCCACGTAGCCTTCGCAAGCCAAATCTCTTTCCCACTCTCTCCAGCATCGGACCATCAGGTGACGTGCGCATGACGTGTCCAAACAAGTCCAACCACCGAGCACACGAGCCAACGTTACTAGATTCCCTCAGTTTGCAAACTCCGCCGAGATGCGGCGGCGAAACGCGGCCCCCTTCGTTTCCCGCTCTCTAGGTGGCGCTTCCGACGCCATTTGACCGGTCGCCGCATCGTAACGGAGCCTTCGCGCAATGTTAAACGGAATTTACGCGGTTAATTTTGTGTAATGGGAGTTATTTCCCGAGAGGGTGAGCGAAGGTTATTACGAGTGTGCAAGTAAATTACCAGTTGAGCCGCTAAGGCGATGCCACACGGCAGAGACGTGAGCGCGATGCCCGAATCTTGCGGGACTTCTGTTCATACAGCTCTTTTGCGTTCCTGTTCTTTAAAATTCGATTGCCTATGTAAAAAAAAACCATTGACAGTGGGTCATAGCATTAAGTCTAAATGTATCCGATCTCGGTGTAGCCCGTCGCCAAAGTTGAAGGCGCACCTCGTCAGCGGGAAGCTTGAAAAAATGTCTCTTTTCGACCGCGGATTTCGTCGAATCGTACTCACTTCGGCAACCAGTCACAAAGCAGCGAGGCATGTTTTCTCACATTCAAGAACCGTCACATGACACATGTGAGCTGTGTAGCTCACAGGGAAAGCGATGACTTAGTTGAAGACATTAAAAAACACCCGGCACCATGCAGATCACGCCAACGCTGACAGCGTCGGTGCCACGCCGGGCACCACGTTGATCGCTACCGTAGTAAGTTGCAGCCAGAGCACACACTACGCGAGTTACGTCGAAATAAATCTTGCTGGAACTCAGTGACAGCGATGACTACGAAGCACACTTGAAAGCAACAAAGCAGCACCCGGCATAAGAACACAACTGCAGTAACTCCGCCGGCGTGGGTCCGGGCACCGCCGAGAGGGGGCGCGCTTGCGGCTTTTTGACCGGTACAGGGAAGGGTGACACTCGCGGCGCCGCAGTTTGCAAACTGAAAAATTGCCCGCAGCTTCCCTCAGGGGAACACTGAGGAGGATGCGGAGCATATAATTGGTTAACAGGGTGTTAAAGTGCGACTTACTTGGGTCGATGGCTAAATTGGTTAACGTGGTTGTGAAATGGGGTGTTAAATTGCAACTTACTTGAGTCGATGGCTAAATTGGTTAACGTGGTTGTAGGAGGGGGTGTTAAATGAGTGAACACGTACACACGTATGCGAAAGGGCAGCACTGGTCGAAGGGACGTCGATCATTGTGTTTGTGGATTCGTTGGAATTCATTTCACCGCGACCTTGCACGTCGACGCGCCGTACAAACCAACCGACGAGCGGCAACTGAGCGAGCGAGCGCTGACCTTGAGTAAATATACAGCGCGACGGCGCATGCACTGTCAGCTGTCGAATGTTCGAGAAGGGGGAGAAGCGCAATGGCGCACGCGCGCGTCAGCTGCCGATGTTCTCGAAGCGCCACGGCGCATGCGCGCGCGTCAGCTGCCGATGTTCTCGAAGCGTGGCGGCGCATGCGCGCTATATTATACAGCTAGCGAATGTTCGTGAAGAGGAGAAGCGCACGCGGTGTGTAGAGGAGGAAGGGTGCACAGATGGTGGAGGAGTGAAGCGCGCGCGGTGTGTAGAGGAGGAAGGGATGCACAGATGGTGGAAGAAGGAGGAGGAAGCTTGCGGACGGCGCCGCACTACAAGCCTCGAGTATTAGATGCTCCGCATCTAAAAAGTATCTAGTAACGTTGCACACGAGCAGCGTTGGTTTGTTGACCAGCGTTATTTTGTGGTCTTCTGCCTGTTTCTGCGGTACCGTTTAGAAACGCTGCTTAGACGCAGTGGAGTATAGATGAGCACAATTATTGCGCAAACGCGTAGGAGCGTTCCACGGCGGTCGTCTGCTCAATGCGCTGACCGCGGGGACGCGAATGCATGCGAAACGCTGGCACATTAGCCCCGCATCTCGTAGCATTTCACGGTAAAAAAATGAAAAAAACACGCACACATTTATTGTGTCTCAATATTTATTTCAAGTTTTAATAATCTCTTGAAGCAACAAATACATAGACTACGCATGTTGTGTTAAATAATTTTTGACATGTCACGTGGTATACTGTTGACAACGTCAGAGCAGACTAGTCTACGTAGAGGACCAACGTCACTTCATTGCTGTGTACGTAGGGCCATTCCTACGCCTACGTCATGCCCTCATTCTCTACGCGACTGGCAGCAGAGGGGAGGGGGAGTAGTTTTCATCTTAAAATTTCACCCATTTCCGCTGCGTGTAGCGTTGAAAAGTTTGGCAAACGTAATCATGAACGCTTTGTATACGCATCGCGCTTGTCAGCTCAAAATTGTCAAACCTGGGGCCGAATTCACGATGCTTTCTCTTTGGCTACGCATTTTCTTAGCCAAAAACTTTCTTATCTGGAGGGAATACTATAGCGCGGGTATGAATTTAACTTATTCAGCACTTAAGAGGGCAAGGAGGATACACGATAGCCGATGAAACGACAAGGAAAGAAAGAAGTGTGTGCCGATAATATCAAGGTAGCATGCAAAGCGTCTAGCATCGAGATTAAACGATGATAGCCAATGATTTGCTGCATCTAAGTTTCAGTTCCGCGAGCGTCTGCTACAGCGCTTACGCGATGCCGCGTACGTTGTAAAAGATGTTTTGGTGGGCTGTGCAAAGTTAAGCACTCGCCTTTAATCAATGACTGTAACTAAAAAAATAAATGCTCGATGGCCTTAAGCCACCGAGCAATCCATGCACTATCTCGCCAAGTACAAGTAAACAACACTCCAGGTGTACCACATAAATGAAACCACACATAAATCGATGCATGCAATGTTTGAAAATGTGCCTCGAATGTCTTCCCCTATTTAACGCGACCAGTTACCTTACATTTCATTGAAGGCGCGTTGCTACTTAACTAATTCAGTGAAATCTAGCACGGTATAGTGGTGAACGTAAGGGTGTTTTGTACCTATAGTCAAAGGTAGCATTTGTTACAATATTATTATTACAAGGCACATGAGCGACTTTGGTGCCTGCAGACGAATTGTGTGGAAATAGATAACAGCAGTAATCAAATGAAATTGTGAGCGCAATTTCGCTGGTTCCATGCACCACAGCATTTTTATAAAGCCGGAATATGAGAACGTGCATACGCTTACGCTTAGGGTATATGTCTACGTAAAGTGAGGGAGACTCGTCGGGAGGTGTCTCAGTGCTAATGCTTTTCACAAAACACGGTGCAAATATTTCGTCCAGCGTTGTTTGAGTGCGCAAACAAAGCAAGGGGCGTGTCTACGAGTCTTGAGGTCGAGAGACGTTACCACACGTGCGAAAAGGATGAAAAGAGAGAGAGAGAGAGACTCTCGTTTCGGCTTCGCGAAAGCTTGAAATTGATAGATAATAAAGACAATTTTCTGGCCCAGCAGACGTCAGGGAAAGTCTCCGCAAAGCAGCGTCAGATGCTCGGAGACCATAAAAAAGAGGAGTACGCGTTATATGGGAGTGACAGCAACTCAGAAAGCGAGATTAAGTGTGACTGTCCTTAGATGTGAGAATCAATGCTAATTAGGAGAGTTGAGGTAATGAGCCAGAACTTTCGTAAGCAACGATAATGGAAGCAAACTGAGCATTCATCGAGTGAAAGTGACACTAGTGACTGTGAACTCATAATAGTTGATTAGCATTGTCACAGGCCGATATATATGTTTATTTTCTTATTTATATTTGGCAAACTATGAGAAGGTAGCTTACGTTAGAGGCTGCTATCCCAACGTCATGACAGTAATATACAAGAATAAATAGCGCACGGTTATACAGTCACACGTGGCGGTTTCTATCTTCTGGTAACCTTGGACAAACGCATTCTATTTTTTCTATTTTTGACAAAGTTTCACCGGACTTTTTTGCATTTGGCTTCATTCGAAGGAATGACGATATATAAGCAATAGGGCGAATACAAGCACTGCTGCAGTGGACGAGCGGTTACAGCGCTCAACTACAATCTAGGAGGTACTTGGTTCGATTCGCAGAAATCACTGAGCACGTTTTTTTTCAAGAGGTTGCCCGGCCTGACAATATGCGTGGTGGCGGGTACTAATTTTTTGAGAAGTTGGCTTTCGCACTTGCTTCTTTCACTCCCCTTTTGACCAAAAAGCGCTCTACTGTGCTCCTTCAAAAATTAAACAAGTCAGGGTTCATAATTTTCTCCTCCATCTTCTCTTATCGCAAAAGTGTCCAGTGCTGAAATACCAATAACACACCTGGTATAATAATTTTCACGTGTTTGGATATTCGACCAGCAATCAGTCTTCACGGTGTTTTGAAGAAAACCTACAGATGCAGTGAGCTCACTGCTTGCAGCCAAGTTGACTGCCTTTGTAGGGACACGCTTTCGTGCTAATTTGGTGGGCATCATCACATGCAGCAAGACCAAAGAGCACGGACAGTTAGAGCTGACGCAAACAGAGTGATTAGTTTTTGTCTTCTCTCCCGCTATTTGTCATGCTGCACGCTTCAGGGTAATGTCGCTGTCAATGGTTAAAATGAACTATAGCAGTTAATCGAGTTCTGCTGAGAGGGTCCCCTATTGTCCAGAATGGAACAGAACAATGGCAATTTGATTAGTGTGATAAAGAGATACCCTGCTTTTGCTTACTAGAATAAATTTCTAAACTGAAGTTTATTTTTTATTAACAACAGTTCCAGTGCAGATGAAAGGTGCATGGACAAAATTCGTGTATTCAGCTTGACTAGGTTTGTGACCTTAATTGTAATGGCGAACCGGTATCACAGTATGCGTAAATATCACCCACCTATACAACCACGGGTGATAGCTTGCTTATTTTTATTGAAATTGATATGTTGAAATCGACATATTCAACCAACGCAATGTGTACAAGATATGCCATGTAGAGTAGCTATGCTCTAAACTAATCTTCGCAGGTTCGTTCCATTTTACCCAATTTCTTGCCCATGACTGTAGATTGGTAAATGAAACAACTTCTTCGAACACACATATTCTATGTAAGGTTACATTTATTTTTATGCAGTACAAAACAAATTGAAATGTATAAAGGCTCAAACGAGTAATAACTAGAAACAAATTCAGCCAAATTATTACCAAACTTACTCACCAATGATAAACAGATTCTCATTTAAAAGATACATACATACATACATACATATATGCACACACACATATACATATGTACACCCATACATACATACATACATACATACATACATACATACATACATACATACATACATACATACATACATACATACATACATACATACATGCACTCGGTTTAAATATTAAAATGAATGGCTATAAAACAACAATTCTAATACACTCATTTCGAATATACTACAGAAAGTAACTTACGAGAGAAATCCACCGGCACTGTTATGTCTTAACACGGTGTTTCTCGAACCATCTCGCAAAAGCTTGATGCATAGTTTTCCGCTGCTGCCCAGTGGCAAGCAGTTTTTATAAAAAACACAAGAATAAAGCCGTTGACAATGTCATGCTAAAGGAAAGGGCTGTGCAACAATATTTTGTACATGTCTGCAATATCACTCTGTTTATTTACATAGCTTGGCTCATTCACAACCCACTAACAAAGCATGTTAGGACACTTGGGCTGAAAGTTGGCACAGCGCGAGTAAATTCTAGACAATACATGAATAATACTATTATAAGCTACTAAGCTTCTTGGTGCAAACAGTGTTTATATTGACAGCTCTAGGTGCCATTTTGTTTCCCCAAAACACTTCTCAAAAGTAGAAGCAACTTTATTTAGCTTAAAGTTTCTATTCTGGCGCGTCGTGGTGGCTCAACGGTGGAAGTGACTCTTTCGGCCAAGAAAACAAAGACCAATTATTTTTCCAGTTCGTGAATTCACCCCATGCTAACATTGAGGCAGCTGGTAGGAGTGCTTTTGCAGAGAGGTAACCACCACATTCCCACCAGTTGTGGCCTTGGTTAGCTACTTCACTCTAACAAAAATGATGAAAAACTCTTCTCAAGAAGACTTCAAAGTTTGCACGTAAACACAGTTCCCATACAGCAGCCTATTAGTCTGTTCGAAAAACATTGTCACGGGGTCGTGACGTGGCCGAAGACAGGAGACTTCGTGTTGGGATTTACCTGTTTATTCGGGCGAACCTGTGCCCGGCAAACTGAAAGTCCGATTACAGCAGTAGTCTTGCACAGATAGCCGTCTCGGACTGATAGCGGCGAACGGAGCGTCGGCCTTCAATCAACAACTGACAAGCGGCGAAGCGCGTCGGCATTTATACTCTTTCTGTCGAATGTTCTAGCGTTATCGCTGGCGGTGGCGTAGGTTCTAGAACAATCTGTACCGTTCGCACAGTGGGCGTGATCTTACCGAAATGATCTACTACAGTCCGGAACCTTCTCGAAAACTGCAGGCGCGGTTTGCGCTGAGAATCGTGTGGTGTTTTGGGACGATAACAAAAACTTGGGAAATGGAACGTGGCAATATTGAGTGTACTGGTGGGCAAAGACTGTACACTATGTGAGGTGATGCTCCAGTGCACTGCATGTATGTCTTGCTGCTGGACTCACCTGCGATGTCGCTCAGCACATATGTGTAAAATAACAACTAATACTATGCCACTGCAAAGTAATTATGTGTCATTTGCATGAAACAGGGACCACGATAAAAGAAAATAACAACATTTGCCTTCACAAAGTTCAAAAAATGTAAATAAATTTCCACAGAGTTTTCACAGTTCATCTTAGGATAGTAATCTTGGTTGTAAAAACATTCTTACTTCCACTATCAAACTATTTTAAGATGCCAGAGTCAATATTAGAAAAATACCAGCACTTTTGTAGGGCTAAACAATTGTACAGGCACCTAGAAAAACACAAGTGAATGCATGTTATAGCTACATATAAGAATAAATACTTTTATTTCTAGTCTGAATAGAGCTGCATAGATGATAAGTCACTTGCATTACATTATGAACAAACCTATCCGAGCAAAGTATACATTTAAAAAGTTACGCTTACACAGTAGATAAGTAGACTGTTGAAAGACGGACAGGCAGTGGGATAATACCCAAGCACTAAAATCTACTGTTAAGATATACTAGGAATAGTGACGATCATCTTCCTTCCAAATAAAATAATTCACATAGATTCACTTCCCAGAGCTTATACACTCATGGCATCATTGGTGCTATACAAATGAGTGTACACTGAAGGATTACATCGATTAAGTACATGATTACTGCATCCATGGCTTTACTTCTTGTACTACAAAGCATGCAAACACAGTTACCATTGGCGACCATGGATGCTGTGATTTCAGGATTGTAAATGTAGAGGCACGCAGGCACTTAACACACATGTTAAAAACTTCAGCTCAAAATTATTTGCCCACTAACACTACAGCAGCCTTTAAATTAGTGTCATAGTTTGGTATCTTCCATGCAAATTTGAAATAATTTTGAATGCAAGCAAATGAACTACTGAATAATGCACTTCTAAGAAGTTAAGCAGCAGCGGCTCCTGACACCACAATGTGCTCTTTCTGCTGTTGTAAACTTTGAGCAGGAGAACAGTCACTGGCAGTCCCTTTATACTTGTTGGTCTTCTGTGCTCTGTTCTTGATACACTGTACATGACCGTGGAGCACCTAACCTCTTGTTACTGCTGGAACTTAGAAAAATACAGATCATTGTTACAACCATGCTATATGCAAGAGTGCATAGTTGTCCATCATGTGCTCATATTTACAGATATTGTATTTTCAGAAACCAATGACAAGCCTCAACACACGCATGCACACAAACAGTGAAGACTGAAAATATGTTTAATATGATACAAGAGCAAAACTACAAAGTTACAGATGAAGGCATGAAACTTCTGACAGGCATAAAAAGCCAATAGAGTTTCTTCCATTTCGACATTACACTAGGTGCGAAAAGTAGACCACAAATAAGTTCACTAAGAAACACAAGATAGACTGCATTACAACACAACAGCCAATGTTCATAAATTTAAGGCTGTCTAACATAGCCAGCTAACCATACCGCATATAGGATCAAATGGGCAGTCTAGAAGACACAAAGAACTTGTGGATTATGAGTGTGCTTGTTGCTGACACCTAATATTCTAAATGAAGAAAACCTTTCAAAAATGCACTTCATCAGGGGAAATAATCATACGCAACAAACACAACGGGCTCCTACAGGTGCCACCAACACTCACCATTATTGTTGATACCAGTGTCTTGCCGGATGGATATGCTGCGTCCTGCAAAGAACACCAAAGAAGCGCTCCATGACTTGGATTGCATGTGTGCTAGCTGCATCACTCTGCTGCTGAAATAGGCTAGCCACGGAGAGAGAAATCAGAAGCCATGGCTTTGAAACACACTGAACGTCCCCTTTAGAGATCAACAATGCATACTTAGGTCAGGTACAATTTGTAAAAAAATATATATCACTATGCAATCGTGGCGAACATGTTCGGCTGAAACACAAGCAACAGCAGAGAGAAAAAGCTACATTAGGTAAAAGAGGCAGTTACTGGCCCTATGTCATCTGAGGCTTCTTCAATACGTCTTTCTTCTTGCAAGTTGTGAACAGCCAGGCAATTTTCACCCACTTGCTATTTCCTTCCAGAGCACTTGATCCACAGAGGGGGTCAAAAGCTCGAGAGCTCAATAAGGAATCAAAGTATTTGTGTTCGTATCAAAGCACAAGCTTTTGAGTCTCATATTATTGGAGTTTCATTCATAAGCTACAGGCTTTCAGCTTTCAACATTCTCAATTATCTTGCAATTTAGTTCTATAAATGTCTAATAAGAATTTTATGTAAGAATATTACAGATATCCACTGAAAGCAACCATGCTTGGTTTTTCAATTTGTGCACAGTAAGTGGTGTTCACGTAATCGCATGTATTAAAGAAAAACTAACCTTGCAGCCAGCCGTTAGGCAGTTTTGTGCCCTCGAAGCTCCCAAGCAGATCGCAGTCCTTCCATATGAGGCTGCCATGTATGCTTCCACGCCACATCAGCTGAATGATAACAGTCCCAGCAGTGGCATAGGCTTGCACAGTTAGGGAGAACGTGTCTTTTCTATTTTTGTACAGGTGCTCCAAGTAATGATGAGGATTATGTGCCAGAATGGGCAACCGATGCATCACAGGACCTTAACAAAAACGCGATATAACAGACAAAAACGAGATATTTAAAAACAACCATTTAAGCACTCACTTCTAATACTTATTTGAGGAAACTATCACTTCGTTAAAGTGACCAAAATCTGCTATAATCACTCTGAAATAAACTGAAGCCTCATGTAAAATTTACGTACCGCAATATACATGTCCTATTGAAGTATAGTACTACCACAGTGGTAATCGTCTATAGAACTATTTTTTCAAAATAACATAATTTTTTAAGTGCAACCTGGCTCCTGAAAAATAAATTCACATTAACTTTCCAACTATCAAACGTGGTCAGTCGACAGGCCCAACCTCAGAGTCAAACAAGAGCTCACTTGTATCAAATCACAAAAACTTTTTATGTATTTGCGTCATAATATATGTATGTATATAACAGTAGTAGTAAATTTTTCATGCTCAAACTTATCATAAAGAAACATTACATCTGATGGGCTTAAAACTTGAACACGTTATAGAACTGCGTGACTTATAGTACCGGTGAAATTTAGTTCTGCAAGATGAACTCACCGATGGCAGCATTTAGTAGCTGTCGGTGTCATGAGGAACCAAATACCGCCAACAGGCAAAGGGCATCTGCAGACTGGAAGCTGCCAATGACAGCAATGAAGGGCTGGCCAGGCGTGCACGTCCATTGATAAAGTGTAAGAACTGGCCATGACCGGCTGTTGTCAAGGCTGTAGTGCCGTGCAAAACGATGGCCAGACGAACTCGGAAACCTGTAGTTAGGCGATATTGGCCTACAACTTCATCCAAAGCAAGGCACCGGTGAAATCTTTGCTTTTTCTGGGGACCGGAGGGAAGCTTCACGTTCACGGGCTCTCGCTGCCACATATAACTCTCAAGTTGTTACCGAAGAACAGTCTAGGCGCGCTTCCAAAGTAACACGATCCACAACAGAATGTAGCATCTCGCAGCTTTGGTTGATCACATCACAGCGCTAGGTCTGGGAACCGGAGGGAAGCTTGACGTTCACGGGCTCTCGCTGCCACATAGAGCTCTCAAGTTGTTACCGAAGAACAGTCTAGGCGCGCTTCCAAAGTAACACAATCCACAACAGAATGTAGCATCTCGCAGTTTTGGTTGATCACATCACAGCGCTAGGACTATGGTTATCACAAAAAGGAGAAGTGACGACTTAACAAACAAAAGCGCCAAGCTGCCCCACCACAACTTTGCAGGGCAAAACAGTTATGAACGCTGTCTTTCACTTTTAGGTCACACGAGCACAGCTTGTTCACAAGTCTTGGAACGTCAACACAGCACCACTGTTAACAACGAACATCGTTTCACTCCCGAAAATTACATTGCTCTCAAGTAAATAAAGCGTACGGGCTAACTAGTGGCGAAGCAAGAACCGAGCGCGTAGTTCATACGTTTCCGTACGTACTTGGGGTCACTCAAATAACGTGTAAAATGCTGTCAATCCGAAATGTCGCACAGCACCCAACTGAGAGACTGGAAAGTCAAGCGAACGAACTGTTACCGGCACACAAACACACATTGCAGGCTTCTTGAGTGCTAGTTGCCGTCGATACATCGACGCTGATTTTCGCTTAATAACCACACCGACGCACAGGCTTCGCTGCGCGTCACCGTACACCATTGCACTGCCACAGCTTTCCGCACTGCTTACACGCACCGAATGAGCTGCTGTAATTACACCACATCCGGTCAAACGCTGAAGTAACTCGTGTGAGAAGCGTTTGCTGAAAGTCGCACCGACCGATATGCTGTTTACGACGCTATGTTGTTTTCGACAACTGTGCCGCACATAAGAGAGCTCTTAGAAAGTACTTGCACTATTTTCACGGCGTGACAAAATTTTCTCTTATGTGCAAGGGGGGTGATATGACGAACAGGACAGGCGTGCCAGATGAAAGAAGGGTTTTGGCAACGTCACGGAGTGAGCTGATGTAGAGGGTATTGCATCACAACCAATCACAAGCTGTGCCTGTCGGCCAAGCCGTCGTCTGCTCGTGTTGGTCGTCTGCTTCGATCAGAGCATGCGACAGGGGATTCGCCTTCGCAACGCTATTATTCTCAGGTCAAGTGGTCGCTGCGTCACACAAAATACATGTCAGTGGCTCGCTCTACCTTTGAATGATGTTCGTGCGCCAAGTTAAATGGCTGGTAATTGACGCAGGGATGAATTCAGCCAAGGTTTGCTCCATAATCGTGAGGGTTTGCATATTTTTGGTGTCATACAAAGTTACTAGGATCATTTCATTCCAATTGCTTGCCATATTATCACGGTCTATATCGGTGTCTGAACAGTGAAGGTGAAGATGCATGATTTGTTTGTAGTTCCATGCGTAATTACGCGCACCCCTAGTACGCTTTGGTTTACAAAGTACGCTTTGTTCCAGATCGTCCCAAAGTGTATCGACAGCTGTATTTCAGAGATCGCAACCATTGGACCGTTAGAGCCAATGAAAGTACACTAGGGCACAAACTTTATGAACCACTCACTGAAAACTTCCTCTCATTTTTCTTTCCAATAGCGTGCAAAGAATGTGCTCCAATTATCCTCTTTAGTGGTAATTTCCACCAATGAGGCGAGGATCTCGAGTCGCACTTTTAATTGGATGGGATGGGGCGCAACACAACAACATAACAAATAAGGTTGACCCTATGCCATGCCACGTTCGAATGCACCGACCATTCACGTATCACATTGGTTTTCATCCAACCACAAATCTTTGCATGCGGAGTTTTATGGCATTGACGCCCAATAGAATTCTTTAATTACTGCGACTTCGAACTTATTGGACGATGGTGGTTGTCAACACCATCCACTGCGTACAAGGGAAACAACACGCGAAGCTTAAAGCGCCGAAAGAAATAAAAACGCACCAGCAGCCATCAGACAGCCCTTAATGGGTGTGAATTTACTCAAAACTAGCCAGGGCACCAAAGTATACCGCCGCGGCAGCAGGTTCTAAGTAGCCACATTGTTCGTAAGAGTGGTCCGGACCACTCTTACCGAAACGCCGTCTGTCAGCCATGCTGTTTTCACGCACAATGTTGCTTCGGGAATCCACTTACAAGCACTTTTCGGTGACGTAAGCAAATATAGCAACTGCATCACCATCGCTGACATGTTCTCGGGCAGTCACAACGCGCTTTATTTGCAGCGGCCCATGTGACAACGATGGCCTCTTACGACGTTTTTTTCGTTTCGTGAATCGGCTTACGCAACAAAATTTCTCTTGCGCAAAAATGTTTTCGTAAGTGAGTTTTGTGAATCTGGCCCCTGGTGAGTTGCCCTTCAAGAGTTTTCCTTAAGTTTTGCGTCGGTGTTGTCTATGTTTATTCCGCGTTTCTTGCGTCGGTTCGTATTGATTTTTATTTGCCTGTTTCTTCACTTGTCTTTATGTTTCTCACTTATTTCCCATGTCTATCTTTCTTTTCTCACAGCAGGGCTTTTTAAACAGTCTATAAAAAGTTTGGTGGTGTCAGCACAAAACCACAATATGCGTATGCACCGCAGGCATGGGTCAACCTCCACTGCAGAGCACAGAAGCTATAAGTATTAAACAAGAAGTCTCCTACGTGAAGGGAAGCCCGCGAAACCCGTAAAATAATCAGAGGTAAAGTTATACAATGAAAGAAGAGAATAGAGCGAAAAAGACAGAAGGGCAGCTAGAGACATAGAACGACAGAAAAATGAAAGTACAGAAATAGAGAGCGAGACCTAAATAAAGAGAGGGAGTGCCACTAATGAGAGCGAAAGAAAAGCAACCGGCAGAATGAAGCACAGAGTGAGAAATATACAGGAAGGCGGCGAAAGACAATAAAAGAGGTACGAAGACGTCAAAACAAGCTGACAGAAAAAAAGAACAGAGAAGAATACTGGTCTAGAAAAGAAGGAAGCTTTGAAGAGAAAAAAATAAAAATAGAGAAAGTAGCAAACAGAGTTATAGAAAAGAAGAAGAAAGAAATAAAGGCAGGAAGCCTGAGAAAGAGAAATGACAATTTAGAAAGGAAAAATACGTAAAAAACAAGAGATACAAAAAAGTACAATAAAAATTGAAGAAGAAGAAGAAGAAACAAAAAACGCCAGGCCTGGGCGGTGGGCGCAGCATAGTCACGGCAAATTTAGAGTTTCCGAAAATTAGAGGGGACTCTGGCGCTGGTATCGTTCAGCGACCATGCGAATGATGAGTAGTACACACAGTTGCCTAGATTTCATACTTGCTGCTTCGTTTATTGTTGTGCTTCAGTTTTGCTTTGAAAGAAAGAGTCAACCCTTTTACACTTTTAGACCCGATTTAGAAAGGTAACTCTATAATAATAAGCTGATGAAGCGCAACCGCTGAACATTTCTTAATTTTTCTTTCGTAAGAAAACAGCTCCAAGCCACACGAACACACACGGAGCAAAAAGCAGGTCAGAAGTACGAATATTAGACAAATGTGTGTACTACCCATCATTTCCATGTTGGCTGAAGTGCCGTGCGTTGCAGCTACCATAGACACTAGCGCCAGAGTTCCCTCTAGTGGATATTAGGAAACTCTATGATATAGAAAGCTAGAAGAGTGGCCTTTCAAAGTTTTTTCAAAACACTCATTGGCTAACAACGGCAAGCACGCTTGCTTGATACCCATTACGGCATTAATAAAAAAACTTCTGGGTAGTGGGCCGGCATTTGCTATGCTATTTTTCGTCATTTTTCTGAGAAGCATAGTATTCACTAAACACTTGCAGGGAATTTCGCGCCATTGGTTCATTCAATGGCTGAAGACGATGAGGAATAACGGCTGCATTGGTTATGCGGCACAATCAAACACCCGTGAAGCAGAAAGCACCCTAGGATTGCTACGCCAGTTTTGCAATAAGAATTCAGGGATGTGCAGGGATACGTTACTTATGATATACAAACTTAACGTACGCCCAAATCTGGAGTATGGTTGCGTTCTGTTTTCTAGAAGTGCTGAGTACAAATTAAGACCTCTTATATTGCTAGAAAGGCAAGCTCTGCGGCTATGTCTCGGGCTATAGGTGTGTCGCGAATAGCGTGCTTTATTTCGGAAGCTAGAATCATTCTACTTGATGCTAGATTTCGACAGCTTACTGTGCAAACACTTTTAAAACTTTACGATGCACCCCTTTTTTGTTCACAGACAGTTTTCATGAAACATTCAGTTTTTTTTTCTTTCAGCGCCCGTGGTTTTGTTATCATAGACCCCAAGTCGTTTTCGTCGAGTCTCTGTTATCAAATCTTCACGTTTCTCTCCAGAATTTAACTCCCCGAACCCAATGCTCGGTGCCAGTTGACTTAATTTTCGGTGATATTTTTTTCCGAAAAATGCCAAGTTACTTCCAAAGCATGTTCTGGAGGGCCTCCTTCAAGACCATCTCAGTCATTTTTCTAGATACGTAGTAATTTCGACGGATGAAACGCAATATCTTCAGAAGGCTGGAGTAGGTATTTTGTCTCATCAGCTTAATTGGTCGTTTGCGCTCCGACTGCCTGACTTCCGACCAATTTATCTCGCAGAATTCCTGACTTATACATTGGCTCTTTGGAAACTGAATTATCATCAATCAAAAGCTATTATTATTTCGGATACTTTGTCTGTATGTACACATCTAACGTCCGCAAAGCAGTCTCCTCTTCTCAGGATATTTTGGTCTCTCGTACCGCATAGCCTATCAGAATTTCGGTTTATTTGGGTCCCCGGGCGTGCTGGAATTGTACTAAATGAAATTGATGATTCGCTCGCTTTGGCATCTTTCAATTTTCCGGTGGTGCTAGTAGCCCCACAGTTTCCTTTTATTACTGCCGAACGATTCAAACGCCTGTTAATCTTAAAAATCCACGAAACATCTCTCCTACAATCTGAAGAATTTTGGCACTTACGATTCACATGGAACACCGCAAAATGCCTTTCTCGTCAATGTGAGGTGACCCTCACAAGCTTTCGATGTAGAGTTCCTCGGTTAAATTTTTATCTCAACAAATCAGGATTTTCTTTAACTAACCTATATTCAGTTTGCAATGAACCGGAAACAATAGATCACTTTCTTCTCACATGCCGCCGCTTCGCCTCACTGCGACGAATAATTCTTGAAAGGCCAATTGGTATGCTCGGATTGCCAGTCTATACAACCACCCTATTATCGTTTGGAGCCAGTCAGTTGGGTGTGGGCCGCAGTGCTATTCTGTCAGCGCTACATAAATTCATTCAGGCAACGGGAAGGATACGCTGCTAGTGGTACTGCCACATATATCCAATTCGTTGTCTCCCTTTCTCATTCTTGTTAATTTGTTTTATATATTCTGGTTTATCGCAATCTTCTGCACTTTTACACGTTCTTTAAAGGAAAATTATTATTGTTCCTATCTAATTTCTGTTTCTTTTTTTAGCAAGCGTTGTAAAAAATTATCTATTATGAGGTACAGTGTGGCCGATCCCCCGTGTGGGTATGAGCCAAGATATCCTAGGCGACAAGACAAGACAAGTTCATAGAGGAACAAAAACAAGCTTTTTTTTGCGTTGGAACATTGAACGGTGCACTCGTTAGGCTATTCGCATTGTGCGACGACTGGTTCTTTCGCTAATTTTAAGTGCTTAATAACTCGTGTTAACGCGATTGTTTTCCCGACATCAAGGCTACCTAGGGACAGTTTGCCAACAAGTCACAGGTATTAGCGTGGCTCAGTGTTAGTATACTGGACTGGCACCCAGCGGACCCGGGTTGGAGCTTGACTGTGTTTTTGGTGCTAGGTTTGCCAACAAGTCACTAGCACCGGCATAGTTCAGTGGTTGAGCACCGGGCTGGCACCCAGCAGACCCGGGTTTCGAGCCCCACTGTGTCTTTGGTGGTAAGTTTAGTTTTTGAATTTCGTGCGATGTGTTTACAGCGGTGGACAACTGCGCAGGACCCGAGTTGCGATCTCACAGCAGCTTTCACTGTAAAAAAAATGAGGACAGGGATCCAGCAGTGCTTTTTCTTCAGGCTTGGTACAGTAGTACGAGGGCACAATTTTCAATTCGATGCAGCTTCGGTGACTTTGAGCGTATCTATCTATCTATCTATCTATCTATCTATCTATCTATCTATCTATCTATCTATCTATCTATCTATCTATCTACCTATCTATCTGCTTACGACTTTTATCTCTCCTGGCTGTTTCCAGAACGGTATAGATACCAAACTTGGTATGCGATAACCTGACTGTATGACGAGAATAAGCGACTAGTCTTAACATGAAAATCACGACAAGGATGTCATGAATGTCATGATTTACATTTTATTTTCTTCCTGATTTTGCGGTGGTTTAGTTCACATGACATGTTTCAAAGCTGGTACAGTATGACACGAATGCAAAAAAAAAACACTTGCGACAGACTCTAAGATGATAAACATGAGATGCGTGTCATGTAACAACATGACTGCAGGCTACGCTCATGTTGTGTTTGCAGCCATTTCGCTTGTTTCACTCATACCAAACTAGATGTCACGGGACGCAAATGGATGACGAAAGTATGTGAATGGTGCAAAAATCATAATCATATTATGTGCGTCATGTAACAACATGACTACATGCTACGCTCATGATGCGCTCCCGGTCATTTCACTAGTTTACATGTACCAAATGTCGTATTACGTGACGTGAACGGACGACATAGGTGAATGACATCAAAACATGATAGTCATGACATGCGTGTCATGTAACAACATGACTACATGCCACACTCATGATGCGCTCACGGCCGTTTTGCTGGCTTCACATGCGCCAAAATGGGTATTACGTCAAGTGAATGGATTACGAAGGTATCTGACTGGTGCAAAACATCATAATCATGAGATGCGTGTCATGTAGGAACATGTTTTCATGCCACACTAAACGCTCCAATATAGTTCGACGTGACCCGGCGATGCCATGCTGCAGGCGCTGATCTGTCTGGCATGTTAGAGCAGGTACTCGCAGGCGTGCTCCGCGCTATGGCATTGCTTTGACACGGGCGCGTTTGAGAGAGCCCGGAGTCTCTCCATCAGGATCACCTACGAACGTTGGTAGCACCGGGCGTGGCTATCGCGCCCGGCGATTTGCTAGCGCAGAGTCGCTGCGGCCAGCGTGCGCGTGCCTCAACGTTACGTCGAAGTATATTAGGACATTCTTGATGCACTGGCAGCCGTTTCGCTAGCTCCACATATAGCAAATTTGGAGTTTCTTGACGTCAATGAATGACGAAGGTATATGACTGGTGCAACAATGATAATCATGACACGCGTGCCATACAAGAACATGTTAACATACCACGCTTATCATGTGCTTGCGGCCGTTCCGCTAGCTCTTCATATACCTAAATTGGTATCACGTGACGTGAATAGGCAAAGAAGGTAAATGACACGTCCGGGCATGATAATCATGATATGCGCGTCATGTAAAGCAACACTACACGCTAAGCTCATAGCGCGCTTGCGGCCATTTCGCTAGTTTCACCTATATACCAATGTTGGTATCAGGTGACGTGAATAAATTAGAAAGGTAAATGACACATCCAAACATGATAACCATGACACGGAAGTCATGTATGGCATAATTCACCTCCGTCTCGTAACGCAGTGCTGATTGTGTTGTGTTGACAGATCAACATTGATAATTCGTGCTTCGCATATCACCGATTGCCACTGTGCGTGGGATCTGCCAATTTTTTTTAAATGCGAAGCATTTCTTAGCGAAATTCGGCGACATTAAGTCTGTCTGTCTGTCTGTCTGTCTATCTATCTATCTATCTATCTATCTATCTATCTATCTATCTATCTATCTATCTATCTATCTATCTATCTATCTATCTATCTATCTATCTATTTATCTATCTATCTATCTATCTATCTATCTATCTATTTAGCTGCTTACGTTTGGGTGCTCTCATGGTCACGCGACCATAAGAGCACCCACACGTAAGCAGCTAGTAAGCGTGTCATTCATTTAGTTCACGCCAATTTAAGGGGTTACCCCCTTAAATTAGCGCGAACCAAAATTAGTGCGTGAGGGTAGGAAAGCTCGACAAATGTGACGCGCTGGTCTACCCATGAATAATGTCGCTATCTCGTCGCGTACATTTTCAAACACTTCCCGCCAGACAGTGACAAATACCAATGGGCATGTATCTGCCGCTGGTATGCTGGTTTGTGCCACAGGTGAATAACACTTAGTATCTGTCCAGGATCGACGAGAACACACATGAGCAATTTAAAGGTGCGAGCGTCAAGAAATATCCAACATTGGTTGCATCGACCAGACGAATGCAAGTAATAAATCTTAGGATCCCAGCTGGAATCAAACCCAAGCATTTCGTGCGGCAAGTAACTTTACCACCGAGGTGCGCCAGGTCTCGGAACTACTTTTTAAACAGATGCTAACCTTCACTAAACGTCACTAGTGGTCGCAGTGCTGCCTATTCAATTTTATAAAGGTTTGTACTGCTGTGATACAGCCGTCACGTCGGGTTATCGTCAATTATGATTTGTTGCCATACGCTGAAGCTGATTCATGTAGCAGCATCCAGGGCCAGCATCATCGCTAGCATCAGCGCTTCATATCAGCTTCTAGTGTTGCTAATACGCGTGTCCGAGTTGGCATCGTTGCGCAAGTCCAAACCACTGGTTATATTACCATCTGCAACTCTTCAACATATGTTTCTGCGTGCAACAATTGTACATATATTTAGTGTCATTTCGTGGCATGTCACCTAATAAGAAAATTGTAACATTGTCACCTTACCTCCGCGTGCTTAGCATAACGTCGATTCTTAGTTATGTGGGTTCTACCGAATTTTTTTTAAAAATACGAAGCATTTCTCATTGAGCTTCGGCAACTTTGAGCGCGTCTCTCTATCCATCTATCCATCTATCCACCCGCCCACCCACCCACCCACACACTCACCCACCCATCCACCCACCCATCCATCCATCCGTCCATCCATCCATCCACGCATCCATCCACCCATTCATCCATCCATCCACCCATCCATCCATCCATCCATCCGTTCACCCATCCATTCATCCACTAGTTCTAGCGCTCCTGGCCTTTTCGATAATGGTATCGATACAAAATTGGGCATGGCATAACGCGACTGCATGACGAGCGCAAATGACAATTTATACCATTAAAATCATGACTTACATTTCATTGCGTTAATGTTCTTGCGATGATTTCGGTGACATCATATATTGCAAAAGTGGTATGGTATACATGAATGCACGAGGAACAAAAATGACAGACCCTAACGTAATGTGAGTCGTGGCTACACGCCGCGCTCATGGTGCGCTCCCGATCGTTCCGCTAGCTTCAAGTGTACCAAATTTCGTATTAGGGACGTGAATGGATGACGAAGCTGCATAACGTCTGGAAAGATCAAGATCAAGAGATGTGTGTCATGTAGGAACATGACTACATGCCACGCTCATGATGCACTCGGGGCCGTTTCGCTAGCTTTACATATACCAATTTTTTTAATACGGGACGTGAATGGATGACGAAGGTGAATTTTACGTTCATGCTTGAGAATCTTCATATGCGGGTAATGTAAAAATTGGCAGATACCAAGTACAGTGTGAAGCGAAGATATGCTAAGCGCGAATGAGGAAGGTTGATATGTCACTTTAAAATCAGAACAGCGTTAGGAGGCGGAGGTGTATTATACTGTACATGACTTGCATACAATAATTATTAATATTGAACGTTTCATTTATCTTCGTCATTTATTCACGGTACCTGACACCAAATTTGTTATATTTGGAGCTAGCGAAATAGCCGTGAGCGTGGTTTGAGCGTAACATGCAGTCACGTTTCATGACACGCATGATTATCACGTTTGAACGTGTCATTAATGTATATCGTCCGTTCGAGTCACGTAATACCAAATTTGGTAGATATGATGCTAGGAAAACGGCCATGAACGCATCATAAGCGTAGCATGTAATCATGTTGCTACATGACACGCATCTTCGATTATCATGTTTCACAAGTCACATACTTTCGTCATTCATTCACGTCCTGAAATACCAGATTTGGTACATGTTAAGCTAGCGAAATGGCCGCGAGCGCACCATGATCGTGGCATGCAGTCAAGACTCATGACTTACATTACATGCATTCCATAATTTCCATGTTAGGGTCTCTCACTTGTGTTCGCCATGCAGTCAGGTCATACCATACCTGTTTTTCAACATGTCATGTAACTGAAACCACCGCAAGAGCAGCAAGACCATAGAATGTAAAATATGACAATAATGACATACGTATATTCATAACCATGGGATGACCAATCAATTATGCTCGTCACACAGTCATGTTATGCCGCACCAAATTAGGTATCAATACCATACACGAAACGGTCAGGAGAGCTGAAAGTCGTTGCGGGTAGGTAGATAAAAAGTTCTTATTGGTCTGGTGGAACGACTACCAAGTGTGGTCAAGTTATCCATGTACGCTGACAACATCTGCGTCTGGGCATCTGGCGTGACAAGACCTCAGGTACGTGCAAGACTTCAAAAAGCTGTGACGTTGGTATCAGTGTACCTCAAGAACCAGGGTCTGAAAATCTCGCCAGCGAAGTGCGCATTCATTGCTTTTAGTCGAAATCCAATGAGACCATACGCTATATCTTTCGACGGCCAAGTCATATCATATGCCAGGCCGCACAGTTTTCTAGGCGTATTCATTGATAGAGGCCTCTGCTGGGGCCCACATGTGGCCCACTTGAAGAAGAGGCTGACAAAAATTGTCAACTTATTCAAGTATCTTGGGGGAAAACCTGGGGGACTTCGGTACATGCAATGATGCAAGTGTACAAGACGCTTTTTCTTGGCAATTTGCGCTACAATTTGCCTGTGATGACCAATACCTGTAGAACCAGCATTCGGACTCTCGAAAGCATCCAGGCTATGGCTCTGCGAGTTTGTCTGGGGCTACCGCGATGTTCATCAAGAGCTGAGACAATCGAGATTGCTAATGACTACCCGCTCAAGACGCATATCATAATGGAAGTGCTCAGAGCACACGTGAGGCATCTTGATCGTGCCCCTGTCCATCATCTAGCTTCACTGTCAGAAGCCCGACCTCGTGCCTCATTTTGCCAGACAGTCTTGTCATATCGCACACGCATTCCTACGGGATATACAACTCCATCCAGAATTTCAGCTCACCCATGGAGTATGACGTATGCACATGTTGAACACACGGTTCCAGGCATAGGGTCAAAATCCCGGCTCTCGTCTCCAACGCTAAAGCAGCTTTCCCTTCTCTTGTTATATGAAAAGTACAGCGAGCATACTAATCTATGTACTGACGCTTCAACTAAAGTGGATGGGTCTGCAGGGTAGGTGATCTTTCCTGCAACAGCGACAACGGTGAAGTTTCGGTTATCCCACCAGACAGCCACCAGACAGCCACCAGACACAAGACACCAGACAGCTGCGGAACTTACTGCTCTACGTAGCGCAATTCAAGTCATTAAACAGCGAGAAGCCAAGAAATGGAGCGTGTTCACGGACTCTAAGGCAACGCTACAGTGTTTGATATTCGCCTTACGCCTGAGACCTCATGAACAACTAGTGCTGGAAATTAGAGAGCTGCTTCACCACCTCTTCGACGAAGGACACAGAATCACGTTTCAGTGGCTTCCTAGTCACTGCGGCATATTGGGCAAAGATCATGCCGATGCAGCTGCTCGATCAGCACACGAAGATGGTGAAGAAAAATTTATACCATTTCCAAGGACTGATGCTGCATTGACACTTTGAAAAATCGCTAATGCAGAATGAGAATCCCTGTGGAATTTTGAGTGCTTACAGCACACGCGACTGCATAGACTGGACACGTCTCGTCGACTCCGACCTCCGTCTGGATTTTCTGGACTCGAGACAACGGTGCTTTGCCGACTATGGCTTGGTGTCGCCTTCACCAAAGCATTGTCTTCCATGCCTTCCGAATTGGCATGGAAGACAGTGCTGCTTGCAGTCACTGCGGCAGCGATGAAACTATACAGCACGTTCTCTGTGACTGCCCTCGTTACAGCGTGCAAAAACGGCAACTAGCTGATGCGTTAGCTCGTCTTGACGACAGACTTTTGTCTGAACAATCAGTGCTGGAAAGGCGACATGATTTGTGTGCTCACTGAAAATTAGTTAGGGCCTTATTGAACTTTTTGCGTGGCAGCGGCCTATTGTATAGACTGTAGCACCCCAGCCCTTCCCCCTTTTTTTTTGCGTGCGTCTATTTCCCTCTTCGCTTTCTTTCCCATCTTTCTTCCCCATTCCCCCTTCCCCCAATGCAGGGTAGCAAACCAGATGCTCCATTTTCTCGTTAACCTCCCTGCCTTTCCCTCATTTTATTCTCACTCCTTCTCTAGATAGATGCGCTCAATGTCGCCGAAGTTCGCTAAGAAATGCTTCGCATTTAAAAAATGGCTACATTACGCTCATAGCTCACGGCCATTTAGGTAGCTTCACATATACCGAATTTGGTATATCGTGATCTGAATGGAAGGCGAAAGTAATTGACACGTCCAAACATGATAATCCTGACATGCATGCCATGAAAAACTCCAGGATTCATAGTTTGCCTCACAAGGTAAGCCTAGTCGCCGCACGTAACAAACACCAACCGTAAAAGGAGGAGGGCAGAGTAATGAATCATATCCACTAACACCACGTCAGCAGCTGCGGCGATGTCATCAAGTGGCAAATGGTTTTGGCACGCCGGGGAATTGCGCGTTCTTCATGCGTTCGAAGAACCAGCGTTCCCCGCAAAGTCTTAAGTAATGAGCATCCCTTCGTGGTTCGGCTGCTCGTGTTTTGCGCGTTTCTGTGAGTTTTTTCAAGTTTAATGTCTGTGAGGTTCGACATAATGAAAGGAGGGACGCTGACTTGCCATGCAGATAATAAGTATGTAGTTCCACTTCAAAAAGGACAGGATGTTTTTTTTTGCGTTGCATATGAAGACTGTTCAGATTTCATACCCCCGACAAAATACAAAAGTGCCACAAAATACTTTGAAGAACCGTCAGCTCCGAGCTGACTATCGGTGAATACTGTTGTATTCGTACCTATGGTTCGATGCCCACAGTCCACTCTGGTACATCCTCTTGTCCCTTCACCACTTCAAAAAACCAGCACACTGATTCGCAGAAATACTGTAACAAAGATCGTACTTCTACGTCCAGATTTTTGCTGGATGTTCACAAATATTGTGTTTGCTGAGAATTTCAGAGTAAGCCTGTATGATCAACGAAGAATAACCTGACTTCGACGCCCATGAGAATGGCAACATTTAAAGAAATAGTGCTGATACATATACTGTATCACTGACAAACATTTTTGATGCGAAGCATTTTTTCAGTACTGCAAGCACTTCTGACGGCTATGTCACTAGCTATTTATCTATTTACACACACACACACGCACACACACACACACACACACACATATATATATATATATATACATATATATATATATATATATATATATGCGTGTGTGTGTGTGTGTATCGATCCAGCCACTTACGTCCGGGTGTTCTCGAGATCGCGTGAACCAAAATTAGTATAGGAGGACAAGATAATTTCATAAATAGGACGCAATAGTAAAGACATGAACGCTTTCATAATGCCGTCACGTACGCCGTCAAACACCTTCCACTAGAGAGTGGCACAAACCTGCGGGTGGGTATGTGCCACAGTTGATTGACACTTGAATCTACCCATCAACAACGAGAACATAAAGGAGCAGTTTTAACACGTGGGTTTAAAAAAAAACTTGACATCGGCAACGCTGATCCGACGAATGCAAAGAATAAATGTCAAGGTGTCAGCTGGCATCGATCCCTGGCATTATACATGGCAATTAAGCATTTTACCACAAAGCCACGCCAGGTCTCAGATTCAAATAGACCCTAATGTTTATGAAACGTTAATTGAGGTTGTTCATTATGAAATGGTAATTGTGTTGTATATTATTATAACATATGCAAAACAGTCGTGACGTTGCGTTGACGTAGCTTGTAGTTAGGTGCCATGCGCTGAAGTCGACTTATGTAAGAGCGTTCAGGGGTTCTATCCTCGCAAGCACCAGCTTTCATGTCAGCTTATCGCTTCTGGTGTTGCTAATACTCATGTTTACCGTTGACATTATCGCAAAAGTGCAAAAAACTGAATATACAAACATCTGCAGCAGGTGTCTATGCCTGCGAAATTTCTGTTTATATTTACCGTCAGTTCATGACGTATCGTGATATAAAAATCACCACATGGTCACCTTCCCTATGCATTCTTAGCATAAAATCGATTAATATGGTACTTAGGATATGCTGGTTTATTTTTCAAAAAACTGTTATGGCTACCTAAATGCCAAACTTGTCGACGGTGCCTGTAAGTCAATTGAAAGAAGACCCACAACTATCCAGAAAAAATAGGCGCATTCCTGCTGATTAGAAAAAGCCTAAAACGAAATTGGATTCTGTCACTGTTTTGCTCCCAAAAAAGTTATGCGTTCCGAATTCTTTAAAAATGCCAGCATGCACGCGCTTGCTAGAAAAAAATGAAAATGAAAAATAAAACAACCATTTTGCTTGGAACCTTTTCTCAGAAGCGCTTCCTATGTTTACCGATCGGCCCCTTCCTGTCACGTCATTCTCGCAGGCACACTAATCGTCAACGACTCTTTTACAATAAAGCCACATGACATTGAAAGAAAAAGAAAGACAGAAATATTGCCACACTTGAATTTCAGTACAATGTAGTCTTGTTGATACATGTATCCTCGTGCGTAATAATTACACAAGCAACTTTTGCATAATTGTAATACATCTGCTTTTTTTAGTGTTCTTCATACGTTCGAAAATCACCGACAGAAGTGTATTATGCTTTTTTCAATTCATGGCAACTGATTTAGCAGAGAAGAAATAACACTTGAATTACATGTACAAGTGTGAATACGTGCACAATTTACGCTAGAGCTCGATATTCTGTGCAATAACGAAAATTAGCAAGTAACTATACCTTATGCAGCCAATGCGTGTTCAGACCATATATCTTATTTTATAAGCACCCTTGAGTGACCCCATGGCACTGCGTAACTCTCATTGATAATTTTAGCATCGCTGGAGTCGTCTAGTGGACATACAAGTGCGGAGGATTTTCCTTCCTTCTAAGGAGAGTCAATGGTTATCAGCAGCACCCCTCTTTCTAATAATGCATTGTATGGGTGCCCGTCCTAGGCACTATATTGTACGGGACAGCCTTCGCACACCGATCATAAGGGGCAAGCAGGGGGGTGCACCCGCCGTGCCCCCCTCGTGGTGCGCGTGTATGCGGACAGATGTAACTATACTTAGTTTCTACACATCAGGTGCAACGCTGCGAAAGCTATGCAAGAAGTTTGATCAGAAACATGTGTGACTTCGAGCGCCTCGCACCTAGCTTTCTTCGTATAAACGCTCGAGCGAGACGACGACAAACGCACCGGCAAAGCGTCGCGAAAGGCTACAAGTAAGACACCAAGAATTGAGAACCAAGACAAGTTGTATAACGGGGTGTTTTTATCTCTGGGGCACAAAACAGAAAGAAGAAAATAAATCATCATCATCTCTAAGACGCAAAAATAATCTTACTATTTTTTAGTGCGAAGGCATTCATTGCAAGAATTCTCGCTAGCCTTCACAAAGTTGCACTTGACGTAGAAAAAGTAGCACAGGAAAAGACATTAAATGAACACATAACCATGGTCTGAGAGGTGTGGCTCCTGTTTAGGTGCCATCATATTCCCTTATGATATTTGAATATGCATAACCACCCTTTTTCCCACCCTCCCACTGAGCGTGACGCTGAGCTCGATTGTGCTGGCACTCGATAATCTGTGTGTTCGTGCGATTACGTTGCATTCGGAAATCTGCTCTTGGCAAAAATGAAGAATTTCCAAAAGCAAACATTTCGTGGGAGCTTAGTTAACCATGATTTAGGAAGTAGTACAAAGATGGTGAAAGCAGACTGGAAACAGTGTGAACCAGCTTATGAACTATCCCACGCCATCCCATATACTAAGCAGTGCACGTAAGTCTCATAAAAAGCTTTAGAAAAACCATGGGCTCAAGGAGCTTCCAACTCCACTAAATTAGTGTAAATCATCTGTTCAACTGATCACCAACAAGAGGCACTTTATTTGGTTAACCCTTTTATTGCAGTTGGAGATCGTTAAATTAGCGAATAACCTGAGGATCCTCTGGTTATCTTGTGCTAAAATGTGCCTGGCTGTTTTTGTAGCGCACAGACAAGCAACATTGGCTCAGGTTGAGCACTTTCGCGTGGCCAGACAAAAATTGATGCGCTCACGCAACGCTACATCAAGCCTGTGTCAAGGTCTCTACATAAAAGAAAATTGGCAGATTTCACGTACAATGGAAATCGATGATAAGCGAAGCACGAACGAGAAACGTAGATATGTCATTTTAAAATCAGCGCAACGTTGCAAGGTGGGGGTAAATAGTGCGTTACATGACTTACAGCTGATGATTATCATGCTTCAATATGCCGTTTCCTTTCACTATCTATTCACGTCACGTGATACCAAATTTAGTATATGTAGAGCTAGCGAAACGACCGCGAGCACGCTATAAGCGTGGTACGTTGTCGTGTTCTTACTTGATTGACTTGTGGGGTTTAACGTCCCAAAACCACCATATGATTATGAGAGGCGCCGTAGTGGAGGGCTCCGGAAATTTAGACCACCTGGGGTTTTTTAACGTGCACCCAAATCTGGTCGTGTTCTTACTTAACGCGCGTGCCAGGATTATCATGTTTGCACCGGTCATATACTTTTTTCGTTCAGTGACGTCACTTAACACCCAATTGGGCATATGTGTAACTAGCAAAACGGCCGCGAGTGCATCATCAAGGGCCCAGTAAGCTCCAATGTATTGTTGACGCGCGCGCACGCAGGGCACAGCGACGCTACGTTAGCAAAACGCGCGTATAGTCTGACACCAGGCGTGACCGGCACGACCAGCGTGCGTCGGCGAGGCCCAATGGCAACCGGTACGAAACACGACATGCTGCATTTTGCGCCAATGCGTTACCCAGACAACACTGCGTATCCCTCTTTATGTGACGGAGAGACGCCGGACCAGCTGAAACGCGCATGCGTCAAAGCAACCCGGCGCGGCGCGCATTAGCAAGTATATACCAGGACCGGACCCTGGCGTCGCAACATCAGCGTGACGAGTTGAAATGAACGCCAGCGAGCACACGCACCATGTCACGTCGAATTGTATTGGCGCCTTGTCTGTGGCATGTAGTCATGTTCTCACACGACACACATCGGATGATTATCGCGTTAGCAGCAGGTACAAACGCTCGTCATTCGTTGGCTATAGGAAATACCAAATTTGGCATGTTTGAAGCTGGTGAAGCGGCCGTGAGCGCCTTATGAGTGTGCCATATAGTCATGTTGTTTCATACACGCATATTGTGATTATCACGTTTGTATGTGTCATTTAGCTATGCATGTCGTCCATTCGCGTCACGCAGTACCGAGTTTGGTACACTTGAAGGTTACGAAACGGCCGCGAGTGCAACATGAGCTCAGCATGTATACATGTTTTTATATGACACGCATCTCATATTTATCATGTTTATCATGACACGCATGTCATGATTTTTGTGTTAGGGTCTGTCGCTTGTGTTGGCAATGCAATCATGTCATACCATACTAGTTTTGCAACATGCCATATGAACCAAATCACCGCAAGAGCTGCAAAAACATGAAATGTAAATTACGACATTGATGACAACCATATTGTGACTTTCTTGTTATGACTAGTCAAATATGTTCTCCAGTAGAGTTATCCTATACCAAGTTTGGTATCGATAATATTATCGAAACGGTCAGGAGAGCTAAAATTCGTAGGCGGCTAGATAGATAGATAGATAGATAGATAGATAGATAGATAGATAGATAGATAGATAGATAGATAGATAGATAGATAAATAATCTCAAAGTCACCGAAGTTCGCTAAGAAATGCTTCGCATTTAAAAGAAGGTTACCGGCGATGCTAGTGCACTGAAACGCTTCAAAGCGTTTGGTTGAAGTCATGTTCAATCGTTAATCCATGGTTGTGAGTGAGTCATAGAGAGAGAGAGAGTTTGTGCGTTTGTGTATGCGCGTGCGTACGCGCGTGTGTTTGCACTTCAGTGAAACGACGTTAGTTTAAGTCTGCCAGCTGTCTCGGGGGGGGGGGGGGGTACTTTCGTAGTGTCGTTAAACGACGGCCACAGTTGGCGAATAGTAGGCGAAAGACGCCATCTGCGTTTGGCCTTCTGGATTTTCATCTGCCAATTGCCACCATCTCTCACGACATACAAGACACTTGCGAGTCGACGGTGGCCTTACTTGCGCGAGCAATTTTCTCGCTTTGTGCAAGCATGGATGAGTGTCGTCGTCTGGTGTCTTCTTTCGAACTATTGATAAGACGGAAAGAGTGGAACCGCCATTTTAGATAGAGGCTGTGGTATAGACTAGTAGAAAAAGTATTAGCATATGAGATGTAATATTCTGAAGATAGTCGGCAAGAAATGATTGCAATAGCTTCAAGAAGTCAGTATCTTATCTGGTGGATAGGAGAGGTAGTTTCAAGGAGTTCATTGCTGATGAAAGTGAAAACATAAGTTACAATCGTAGTGATGGCAAACGCAGCGAACGGCCTTCCTTTGTACAGACTAACTTTGTGGACATCACACGTTTCATATGGGTTCCAGACACAGGAAGTTACTCCAGTATAGGGCGTATAAGTGTTTTATACAGCAGTAACTTAGCGCATTTCGGAGATATATTTGATTTACGAGGCAGGTAACTTATTTTTTCGAAGGTTCGGATGTGATCTAGTTAATATGAAGCGATCGCTGTAAAGTGTGTGATTCGATAACCCCGAGGTATTTGTAAATAACCTCAAGGGTTTTGAGACTTGTCGGCCCAGAACTCCGCAGGTAAGACGTGGCGCCAGACAAGGAACCTTGTTTATTGCTCTAAACCTCGGCCGCAATTGTCCACTGAAAGTGGCTGCTGCATTAGTTGGTTGGACCCAAGAAGAATGACTCAACCCACCATGGGACATCGGTCATGTAATTTGCGGCAGAGGGTTTTATGTGAGAGGGAAAAGAGTGGAATGACTAAAATGTTTGAGTGAATGTAAATATTACTTCTCTTAACAGGCTAAGATGAATTGTTATAGAAAAAATATGAAATATAAAACAGTAATAAAATCACGAAAAATTATAGTAAAGAAGTAAAGACTATATGAAAAGGGCTAATGAAGAAAAAAAGTAATGAACATTTACTTGTTACATTGACTTGGTAGCCGCTTTGATTCTTTTATATAGGTATATACCACGCTATATATGTCCCTGATGCATTGACTTAGTGCCGAAGCCACTAAAGAGAGTAGTACAGCCCAAGCTCAAGGTTTTAAAAAGCCGGCGATAGAAATTTTCGCCTTCAATTTGATATACCTTCACCATTTTGTAAAAGAATGCTCTGCAGTTTCTGTTTGGGTACAATAGTAAGAAAGCGGAGAAGAAATAAAGTCATAAATATAATTTTAGGTGAAACTTTGCAATGCAATTCAGCAAATTTCACTTCAAATTATCAATTGTTGCACACCATGAGCTGCACCAATGAAATTTAAGGCGCTAAGAATCTGCGTCAATTAGAACAGAAGATTTGCCGTGTTTCTGCCGTATACAGGAATTTCGTACATAGGCAGCAGGGTCTTAACATATTCAGGACAGGTTTCTGAATTTATACAGCCGCCAGTGTGTTTACTGCTTCATCCAGTGTTGGTTCAGTTTCACCTGACGCTCAAACCAAACGGACAACACGAACATATTCGTATATAAGATCCTAATAAATAAGGTGATGTTTTGGTGCTGTCAGAGCAGTGTAAACGGACAGAAAATCGGTCAGTACAACAACCGAAGCCATACATGTTGAAAGCTTGCGAATGGCCAGAATCACTGCCAATAATTCAGCCTGGAATGTCGGCGTAAAATTTGGCAGTCACAATTACAAAGACCAATTTAATGCTGTTGAATTGATGCCTAATCCTGCTTTCTCGGCAGTAACTGAAGCACCCTTGGCTCTAGCTGAACTTATTTGTAAGCTATTGAGGCCTTCGAACAACCCATTCAATGATTTGATCGGAAAAAGTTTGCCACGAGCGCACCCGTGATCGTCATCCTCCTCTTATACCTCCGATCTGTGCGCTCGCTCTCGACGCTCCCATACTTCCCCGTCCCCTTCCACGAAATCGGAAAAAAGGAGGTGATGCGGCAGCTGCTAGCCTTGGCTACGACAACCACACCTGGCACGCAAGACTACATGCCGGCTCAGATAATCCTCGCAGAGGGGCCAACTCCGCCACTGTCTGAAGACGGAGGCCCACCAGACTCGCTAAGGTTGATGAGCATAGTCGTAGGCGAGAGCATAACATAACAAAGATGCTCCTGGCGCATCGCTGGTCCCAGTGAGTCCTAACTTGTTGTCGTGTGCTGCTTCTGTCGTAGCTTTCCGGGCCAGTCGCGTTTCGTTGGGGCTACTTTTCTATGCGGCAGTCATCGGATGCTGGCGACCTCGACAACCATGGGGTCGTGAGATTCCCGCCGAAGCTCAGACTGCATACGCCTCAGGTGCTCACTTTACTGTGCCCGCTGAAGTAGGTACCTGATTGCCTGTTAATTTTCTTTTGATGCAACTTTGTTCTACAAAGACAGCCATGTTTCACACCAGGCCAGACACGCTGATGCAGTTGCGCACGTTTTCTGCAGCTTAGCATCCCCCAATTGCTCTATTTTTGTCTCACCCTCTCCGTGGATTCAAGAAACTGCGTCACTTCTCCCAACCAAGATTGTTCTTGTCCGCTTGCTGCTTCCTTGCCTCAAGCCCCTCAATCAGTCGCTTTTTCTTCATAGCTGCAGAAACCATCTCCAGCTTGAGTTTGCAAACTCGTTCTGCATGGTTTCTAGTTCAGCCTCACTTTTCTTGAGACTGTGCTTCATTGTTGTCTCAGATTGTGACGAGAGACAGAGGTACCCCTCTATTTCAGAGATTTTTGCTGACAAAGTCTTCTGGCCAGGTTCAAGCCCATGGGTGAGCTTCTGGTTCTCATGGCACTCTGCTTCCTTCTTGCTAAGTTCCGAAGTCAGTTCCTGCGTTTGACTGGCATGTCGGTCAGGATCCTGCTGGGCCTGGGCGAGCTGTGCACGTAGGTCAGCTGTCAGCATTCGTAGCTCATCCAGCTGTGAGTCCTTGGATACGCGCTGCCATTGGAACTCTTCTTCGTAGCTGTGC
This sequence comes from Rhipicephalus microplus, assembly GCF_043290135.1. Lineage (NCBI taxonomy): Eukaryota > Metazoa > Arthropoda > Arachnida > Ixodida > Ixodidae > Rhipicephalus > Rhipicephalus microplus. The sequence continues at coordinate 31,269,852 of NW_027464588.1, read as the reverse complement.
CGCATGTTTGACAGTACAGATCTCTAGCAACTGCTCCTCGAACTTGGCACGCTGCTGCTGTTAATTCTTTAGCGCATTTGGGAATCCGTAAAGAGGCTGTAAGTGCAACGGCGCTGCTGCGTGTCCTCAGCCAACGTTTTCTCCAGAGTGTGGGCCTTGTCCTCCAGTTAGGAATTGAGGTAGTTCTGTTGTGTTCTGTTTTTACTGCTTTGCTGTGGAGAGGTTGAGGAGCCTATCGCCTCGGCTACTCCATATCACAAAGTTCTGCAGCGAAAAATAAAATAATAATACAGAATGGTACCAAAAAATTAACACTACGGAAAAGGAAAAAAAACACACAATAGCACACTGAAACCAGTTCAAATAACATGCCAATACACAGTTTTCTTCACGCAGTTCACACAGTCATAAACTACTTACACACACACCTTACTACTGTAATGCCAGTATATACATGACCATATTTTACATAATACCCATCTCTGGCTGTCAGTCATAGGCACTTGTCCAGTCCGGTCTCCACTAAAAAGTCTTTCAGGAATACTATTACCTTTTTCTGAAGATGCATCTCAGGTCATGGTCCAAGTAGTTTCTTTATTGTGAGGGGCCGTCTGTCCAAACTTGCTAATTTGTTCTTTAATATTTCTCTTTCCTTCGCGTATTTAACGCACTCCAAAAGAATAGGGCGCACATTTTCTTCTGCATGACCACAATGGCATTCCGGTGAGTTGAATCGATGTATCTTGTGCAGGAAGCTTTTTGTGTATGCTACTTCCAATCTAAGTCGGTGGATCAATGTCTCTAGGTGTCGTGGGAGGTCTGTCGCTATGGAAAATTTTCTGTGTGGATCAACTTCATAAAGTACCGTTTCCTTTGATTTTAGGGCTCTCAAACCACTTCTCCATCGAAGAATGGTTAGCTCCTTGCGATATAAAATGTCGAATATCCGTCCCAGATATAGGGATTGTGCAATCCCGTTCTTCCTTCAATGCTTTCTTCGCGAGACTATCAGCATCTTAAGTTCCCTTTATTCCAATGTGGTTGGGTATCCATTGGAATACGATGTTGTGACCCTGCGATGAGGCATATTCCACAGTTTCTACGATACATTGTGCTATTTCACCATTTCTGTAAGGTGATCTCACATTTCTGATTAGCTGAAGAGCAGGTTTGCTATCAGTGCATATCACCCAGTTTCGTGGCTCGGGATTCTTGCAGATAAACTTAACTGCTTCAAAGCTAGCCACCAATTCTGCTGTCGTCGATGAAGTTTTGTGCGATAATTTGTACATCTCCTTTTTCTGAATTTCGGGTAAAAAGACTGCACAGGCTGACGCTTCTTCTGTGCATGATCCATCTGTATATATCTTCATTTTATCATTATGCATTACATGAAGCTGATGAAGTACCAACTGTGCCGCTACTAGAGGTGCCATGTCTGCTTTCTTCTCTATGCCGTCTATTTCACGAATAACGCTGAGAAGTGGCAGCGTCCAAGGTGGTTTTGAAGGTTTGCATTGTTTAAATTCTGGTACTACTGCTTGAAATGATGATATAGTATCCTGTAGTCTCGTTGCCGTTCTTTGTGTTAGTGCACCAGATAAAAAATGCCTTTCATGTTGTGTGAAAGTTTTAAATAAATTTCGAGATATTTCTTTAGTTCGAAGTACTGCCAAAGGTGACTCTCGAGCCTCCGCATACACTAAAGCATTGGAAGTTGACTGTGGTAAACCCAGACATACCCTCAAGCTCCTTGCCAATAACAAGTGAAGTCTCCTTTCGGTGGAGGCTGGGAGTCCGTGCAGCAGGGGCAGTGAGTAAGTTACGATGGGGCGTATCCAGGCAACATATAGGGCTAATAACGACTCTGTAGTACCACCCCATTTAGCCCCGTAGAGATGCCTGAGGATTCGAATGGCCTGATTCACTTTTTGTTCCAGGGACTGGACACGAGGCGATCATGTTAGTTTCCGGTATAAAATTACTCCCAGGAATTTATGAGTTTTAACCATTTTAATAGGCTGATTTTGCAGAATAATCTGAAAATTTCCAGGTCTTTTTAATGTAAACGGAAGTATGGCTGTTTTGGCCAGAGTCAGTGCCATACCTCTTTTTTTTAGAAAATGGTCTACATAATCCAATCCTTCTTGTAGAGTTTGTTGTATATCCAAAAACGATGGACCGGACGTCCATATACTTATATCATCAGCATATATTGAACATCTGATGTTGGGTGGAAGATTATACGGGAGCTGCGCCATGACTGCATTAAAGAGAGTAGGGCTTAGTACGCTGCCCTGTGGCACTCCTTGGTTGACGACATGTTCTGACGTTGGGCCCTCCTGCGTAACTACAAAAATTTTCCGGTGCTTCAGGAAGCCAGCGATCCAACGCAGTATCTTGCCCTTGAATCCCTGTAACACCAGGCCTTCCAGAACGTGAACGTGACTCACTGTGTCGTATGCTCGGTGGACATCAAGGAATACAGCGACAGTGATGTTTCCTTGCGTTCGTTGGTTTTCCACATCTGTGACCAAATCCAGAATGCAGTCCATTGTGCATCTACCTCTTCTGAAGCCGGCTATGCTTTCTGGTAGTAGTTTTTTTATGTCTTGCCACCATAAATTTCGTTCATTGATCATTTTTTCTATCACTTTTGAAAAACAACTTGTCAAACTAACCGGCCTAAACGAGTCCAACTGCATAGGGCTCTTCCCTGGCTTTAGCAACGGTACAACTTTTGATATCTTCCAACTTTCCGGAACTTTTTCTTCTTGCCAACTTTTATTATAGATGTCCAACAGGTGTAATTTTCCTTTTTTGCACAAATTAGCAAGAGCAGCGTATGTAACTCTATCTGTTCCTGGTGAACTTGTTTGTTTTACTGAAGACAACACATATTAGAGCTCCTCTGGTGTGTAGCTGTCATCCAGATTTGATGAACTGATTGCCGAGTACTTTGTTACAACCGCCGAAACTGATTCTGCTGAGGATTGATACTCGCTAGTTTGGGCGGTCTCTCCATTTCTCATTATATGATCGCAAAATTCTTCGGCAATCACACGTTCGTTAACTCCTCAAGACAGCGCTAGAGCCTGTAGTGGTCTCGAGTGGACTACTGGCTGTCGGAGAGCGCGTACCATGTTCCACAGTTGAGGTGCCGAGGTAAATGGAGAAAGTGAGGAACATAAATCTTGCCACCTTATGGTTGAAAGCTTCTGCAGTTGGTTACGCATTGCAGTGTGTACTTTCTGTGCAACCTTGAAATCTTCCAAATTACCGGACCTGCGATATCTTCTTTCAGATCGGCGTCGTATTGCCCGAAGCCTCTCATACTCAGCGTCAACACCCGAATACCCATCTGGAATGGGTACTGTACGAGTTGCTTTTGTTAGAAATTTTTTTATCTTCGATGCATACGTTTCTGCGTCAGAACAGGGTTCAATATTTTCTCTGTAGTTCTCGAAAGATTGCCCAGTTTGTAATTCTTGTTGTGCAGTTATTTCTCGTTTTCTTCAACTTTGGGGGATATATGAATACTGGCAAGTGGTCACTTCCTCTTGCGTCAGCGTCTGCAGTCCAGTCTGCTCTAGCCGCTAATTCAGAGGAGCACACAGTAATGTCTAGTACGCTGCAGTAGTTATGCCCCCGTTGAAACGTTGGAAAACCATCATTTAGTATAATATAACCATAATCTTCGCATAGTTTTACTATAGCAGATCCCCTTACACTACAACGCTCACTACCCCACAATTCATGGTGCGCGTTAAAATCACCACATATAATTATGGGATCATGGTCAGATCTACACACTGCAGCCAACTTTGCGTATGAAACGTTTGCTTGAGGGTGCACGTAAACACTAACTACATTTACAGTAACGTTACCAAACTTCACTTTGCATCTAACAAATTCCGGCGCATCTGTTTTTGAAGTACCCACAAGTGTCGACGGAATATCGCGTCTCACACACAACATCACTCTGCTTTTTGCAGCAGGATGGTCTGCTTGGTACACCACATAAAATGACAAGCGGAAGTTAGTGGATACTCTTGTTTCGGAAATACACAAAATTGGAAACCCATGCTGAGCGACGAATTTCCGAAAATCTCCACTTTTATTCTGCAAACCGTTGCAGTTCCACTGAAATATTGCACTTCTTTTGTACCAGTTAGATAGTCCGGTAGCCATGATTACGACAAGAGAAGATGCTCAACATCTAGCAGAAATTTCACTCCTGGTAAAGAACCTGCTTGTGGCAGGGATCGTAGAATTGCTTTGAGAGCCACAAAGATTATTGGCAGAATGACTTGCTCGTTTCCGGCTGTCTCCGCCGAGATCGCATTTCTTGATGAAGTTTTCCTCAGCAAGCTGCTGTGACCCCTTCCTTTGGTAGTCAGTGGCTTCTTGGCTGTGTCTGGCCCGGCAGAACTTCCTCTTCAGCATGTTCCTGGGCCCGGACTTCTTTGCCAACGCGATGTTTTGGTGCTGAGCACTTCAATACTTCCGAGTAAGAGTCGTGGCGCCACTGTTTTGCACTTCTTTGTGCCGCAGGAACATCTTCGACTATATCCGCATTGGGTGGTGGACCTTTTTGTATCTTATGGTACCCTTTTACAATTCTATCTCTTTGTGCCGCTGATGCCAAACGGTTTCGAGAGCAGCCTGAAAACGACGCCGGATGTGGTCCAGCACAGTTGGCACACTTAGGTTGACACTTCGAGTTGCATTCTTTGTATTCATGTGCGCCCGCACATACCTTGCATATCTTGAATCCCCTGCAAGTCTTAGCCTTACGCCCATATCTCTGGCAGTTATAACACCTTACCGCCGGCTCAATGTATTCCTCGACGGTGTGAACCGTAAAGCCAAAAGCAACTATTTTTGGCAATGGCATGTCATGTCTAAACTGGAGAATTACATTACGTATGGGCTTCATTGTGGCACTTCCATCTTCCTTTCTTACCTATCTCTTTTGTCGTGTGACCGAGATTACTCCAGCCTCTTTAAGATAATTCAGTAGGTCATAATCACTGTATTCGAGTGGAACATCTCTTATCTTTGCCAGGGTCTTCATGTGAGACTGAGGTATCATCACATGTACAGGCAATCCAGCCAGACTGTTGATCAGCAGCAACTTGTTTGCCGAGTACAAAGACCGTACTGCAACACAAAAACTTCCATCTCTGTTGATTCTTGATAATGCCACTTTCTCATTGATAGCAAAGATTATCTCAGATGCTATGCGATTGGGACTCACCTTCCAGAAGGAGTCCTCGGCAGCGATTGGTCTGAATACCACCGGTATCCCCGTAGCTCGGTTCTTGTGATGGGTGACCACCGTGTAAGCTCCCTCATCTTCCTTGGGTGCTTCTGTATCCATCTGTGTCATGTCATTAAGAGAGTATGTCGATGTAGCGTCATCGTTGTCAACCTCTTCCTCCTCTGTACGCCTGTTCTTGCACTGCGAGGCCTCGCTGCTCTCTGTATGGAACGTCGATATTGTTGCTGAGCCTGCAGCAACTTAAAGTCGAGCGGGATAGATAAGTGGTGCTCCGCTTGGCGCTAGCGGCATCTCGTTGTCCCCATACCCGGGCTTTGCCAGGTATGAGGCCCAGGCCTGCTAAGGGGCAAGTCTGATCGCGATGCGTAGTGAAACTCTGACTCACTGATGTTTAGCTGCCACTCTGGAGACAGTCCACACACCGTACACACTGTAAAAAGATCCTGAACTCAATATATTAACAGAATTAAGAGAGCGAAATGAAGCTACGGGCTTTTTCCATTCACTTATTCTTCGAGGTAGTATTTCTAGTCAATCGTGGTGGTTGCCTTAGACTTGACATCACGCGCTTGCTCGTTACCGTCAAGTTTATTAGTCAACCTCCCTAACTCATGTACCAACTCGCTGATGCGCGTTGTATGCTTTAATTTGTCCTACTCCAGACAATTCACTTCAGCTTCAAGGGCACCTTTGTACTCCTCAAGGTCACGAGCGCGAGCTTGTTCAACACCCTACTTGTAATACTCGACTGCTCCACATCCTCGTGTTCCCTGTCCACAACGCTGCCTGCTCCCCCCCCCCTTGCCTGCAGTGTCATCTCTCTCCACGAGATAGCCGCCTCCCATGTGCTTCTGGGCTTCTGCCTCTACATCTGTGCACCACACGTCGTGGTTTCGTTCCCGCTTTCTTTCTTCAATTTCCTCTTTTCTTGGTCAGCGGCTCCATCTCGTCGCGCGGCATCTCCATCGACGTCGTCTAGCTTCATGCCGACCTCAACGACATCCCGACGGCTGGTCCGACACTCACCGGTGTTCTTCTCACTGGCGCAGAGGTCATCAAGTTCGTCCTGAGAGATCTCCTCGAGCACTGCCCTGTACTGCGTGGCGTGCACCTTTTGGGTGCCTTTGCTGGAGTACTCGCATCGTCATCCGGAGCAGCACAATTTCCTTGTTCTCCCACGTCCCATGGCTTTCTGACCTCGTTATGGGATGCTGCATGCTCGTTGGCGGATGATGCGTCTGTAACTAGTCCTGTAGTTAGGGAGGCAATTGCCAAGCTTATACCACAGGCGGACGTCTCAGCCACACCAAGGAAGCAGGAACAGGTTGAAATTTGGTCTTTTCAGTGCGCCAGTGAACGCCGGCTGTGGTTTAAGGAATGAAGCAGAACCGAGAGCTGATAACAAAAAACAAAAACATACGCTCCGATAAGACAGAACCCACAACAAACAAACATGCACTCTCGGAAATAATCGAACACAATACGTCGGGAATCGCAAGTTACTTGAAACACTGGCTACACAACACCAGATACACTCAAAACAAAGGGCACAAACAACAGCACGCACTACAATGAAATTTAATTAATTAAATAACGAAGACACTTACAGGCAAATGTTCGAGGAATGAGTTCGGTTCAAAGTTCTTGGAACAAAGCATGATTGCTGCTCTTCAAGGAAACACTCACTCAAAATCCAGTGCTGGTTTTTGACCCTTTGCACCGAGGTTTCTCTTCCAGAAAACTCTCGCGTCGTCTAATTCCCGCACTGCACTAACGAAACTTCTTCGCCGGTAACACGTCAGCCACTCTCACACTGCGACTACAGAACACGTTTTCATTCACGGGCAGTAAGACACACACTTTCCTCCTGCTTGAAGTGCAATTCCTTCACCCACATGTGGAAAACTATTTTACATCCTGTTCGCGTGCTGGCGCGAAACTATCATCTCCTGAACCCCACCATCCGCTGCTCGCTTAAATAAAATCGCCCTGGGTTCTGGAAGTTGCGTTGGGGTGCAGCACAGCGAAAGCTTGGAAAGGGGCAAGGTATTATTGAACTTTTGCGACCTGTGACGCAACCAGGAAGTGCATCACGCCGTCCTTCTCGATGTTTCTGAAGTTTGTTCGCCAATAGGTGCCAGGAGCCTAGCCTGTGTAGCGGCGGTGACTTCGAGGAGAAAGGAAGGTGTGCACGTGGCCCCTTTCATGCTTGTTTCTTCGTTATGCCGGCTTATGTCGTGGCAGAACGGCACCTGGTATCGCCACCGCCGCTAAAATTCATAGGCAGTGCTTTCTTGAGCACTCGTTTGTGACAGCGTCACCATCACTTCGCTTGTAACCGCAAAGGGCCGCCCGGCTAAACGAGCTCGCCACGTCTTATTATGCCTGCACGGGTAGCTAAATGTCGATGAAAGGAGCAACGTGCTTACATGCGACGGACACACACGGCATCTCGTCGGGCGTCATTGACCCGGAGTAATAAAAGCCGTGCAGTATCGAAACAGCCGGTGCAGCCGAAACTGGTCGGAAGTTCCGAAGCGGGGTATGTCTAGGCAGGCCACTCTAGTTGCAAGAGCTGCCTGTAGCCGCTACCATCTTCGAAGGGGACGGAGTCCGGAGCCAGTTAAAACTGCCAGACGGATGTCGAGGAGCACATCTTGCAGCAGCATCCTTATCCTTGGGCTTGATGTCCGTGGCCTAGGGGTGGGGCACTTCCTGTTGGGCGCCGAGGGTTTCGAGGCTGTTCGGCCCGGAACTCCACAAAAAGACGCGGAGCCAGACCAGGAACCATGCTTATTTTTTTAACCACCATTATCTAGACCGTCCCTTCACTCAACGCTTCACCTTGTCATGAAAAAGTCGATGGGAGCGCCATCTGTTTGCAGACAAGAACACTGCGAATCAGCAATAAACTGCAGTGATTTTTTAAAAGCGCAGCGTCAACTTCAGTCGAGCAGTGGCGCAGTGCTCAACTCAGTAAAGTGAAGGACGAAATTCGAGTCAAGGAGCCATTATGAATACAGGGGTAATCCTCCGCCGCAACTGAATGCGGCCAACGGCTGCCACGTGCCACGAGCAGACCCGCGATGGTCGTCCTCCTCTTCTACTTCCGATCAGCGTGCTCGCGGTCGCCGCCCCCAAATGTTGTTTTTTTTTCTCTAACTTCTCTGTCCTTTTTTTATCCCGCTTTCTCTCTCTTTGTACTCGTGCTCTCACTCATCCGTGTCATCGCATCAAATGACCTGGGCACACGTGTCCTGGGAGTGCAGTCGAAGTGGAATTGGTCGAAGAAACCATGCCGGCCAATAATTATGTTTTTATTTATTTATACAAGTACCTATGGCGCCGTCTGGGAGCATTGTTGTAAAGAGGTTTACAAATAGAAAGTACATACATGTAAGTGGAAACAAATTGGATGGCACAAAACAAAATAATAACAAATAAAAATAGATAAATCACAGCCTACTATTCATGCACAAAATACAGCCTTGACATTTTCGCTTTGTTGAATAAAAAGAAATACGTGAACAGCGGAAAGATAAAAAGCGCCATTATGCGTCAACATACTCTTTTAAAAGTGAAAGAAACGCGGTGTCAAAGGTGGTCACACTACCTTCAGGAATTGATTCGCGTATAGATTTAGGAAAAAAAAGTATTTGCATAGGTTGTTGTTCGGCACATACTTTCGCGTACATTTAAGGAATGGTCCCGTCAATATGAGGTGTAGGTTGGTGGTTTGGTGTGTTCATTTTTAAACATGCCAGTTTTCTCTCTTATTAGGTTGTAGAAAAGACATAGCGTGAATTATTTACGCCTTGAAGTCAGTAACGGCCATTCAAAAGCGCTAACAATTTTGCTTGACCTCCTGGTGACATCGCATTCACCCGTCAGAAACCGAGCGGCTCGTTTCTTAATGCTCTACAATGCATCAACATTTAGCTTCGTGGCCAGGTCCCAGGCAGTGCAAGCGTATTTTAAAATCAGGTGTACATTTGACACGCAAAGAAGTTTTTCAAAAACATAGTGGGCGATTCGAAAATCGTGGCGCAGAAAGTTCAGCACATGACTGACTTTATCTGATACCCTGCGAGAATGACCACTCCAACATACTTGTATTGATTTATGATGAATACTGGTATTCTTTCCATGCGGTAATTTGTGTTGAGTGGCTGCTTTTTCTTGGTACACCTAATGACACTGCACTTCGACACATTAAGCTTCACTTTTCATGTACTGCACCATGCTATTACTTAGTTAAGGTCTTGCTGCAATTGTTCGGAATCATGAGTGCTCTTAATTTCACGCTAAATGCAGCAGTCATCTGCATACAATCTCACATTACTGTCCACGCATTCAGCAAGATCATTGATGTAAATCAAAAAGGCAAGCGGCCCCAGGACGGAGCCGTGTGGCACTTCTGAAATGACGTGTACATGTGACGACGAGGCAATATGATGATGGTGCATTGTTTTCCGCATGAGAGATAAGCCTGTAGCCATGCCATTGTGTTAGCAGATAAATTACGAGACTATAAGTTCAGTAAAAGGTGTGAGTGTGTAACAGTATAAAAAGCCTTGCCAAAACTAGAAAAATACAATCAATTGGGCTACCAAAATTTGACGTCGCGGCGATGTCACGTGTAAACTTTATGAGTTGCATATCGCAAGAAAATCCTTCACGGAAACTGTGCTGTGTTGCACAGAAAAACTTCTTAGTCCTAATATGTTTTGTTAAGTCTGGGTATATAATATGCTCAAGAGTTTTACGGGGCGCTCATGTTAACGAAATCAGGATTATATTTGATCGTTTCCAATCGTCAGGTAATGCACCTTGCAATAAAGATTTTTTGAACACAGCTGTAAGGAATGGGTTGATTGAAAGGGCACAGTTCTTTAAAACGAAGTTTGAAATTCGATCTGGTCCTGATGCTGAGTTCGCAATAAGGTTTTTTAAAAGAGATGCAACTTCTTCTTCTGAAATTTCAAACCCTGCCATTTCTGATAACGTCCCTGTCTTGCACGTTGTAGTTTGAACCACTGATAAAACCAAAAACACAGAATAAAAGTACCGGCAACAGCTTTATTTGTCCTATTGGAGAAGTACTTGATATCTTAGTACCATCGTTTATATCAGGAATACCACCAGGAACCTTTGTCTTTCTTTTACGTATTTTCAGACAAGTTTCAGGTTTTTTTTACCTTAATACTCAGATCACTTAAGTATGCTCTCTCTGCTTCCTTCAATTATTAGGTTATCTTTGTACCAAGTTGTTTCATTTGCTTGTATATTTGAAGATCTGACGCCTGACAATATATACGATAGAGATGATTTCTTCCGTTTATGAGCGCTTGAAGCTCATGATTTAGCCATGGTTTATCATTTCGTTATTTGGCTTAAATAATTCGCGCTTGTAAAAAACACTAAGTTAGCGATGATACTTTTGTGTTTAGCACACTCCACAAGCCATTCACGTCATACACGAGCATAGCTCTTGAAACTCCTGTAAATAAGCGTCTCGTTTGGTTGAACTAGAAGCGTATAGTCACCTTTTTCATAACGAAATAGCTTCTATGGCGCCGAAGCTTGTTCTTGAGCTGCAGATAAGCACATAATAACAAGGACAATGTCATGGTCACCAATACTTGTGCGGTAACAGCAGAGGAAGTAAGTGTTCGATCATTGAAGAAAAAAACAGGCCCAGTACGTTCGCACTATAAATAGTACTGCACACCCTCGTGGGGGCTGTTACAAGCTGATATAAATTATGGACATTCACGATTTCTTGAATAGCTTTAAGTAGCAGTGAATCAATGTGGATTATCGATTTGAATGAGGACCTAGTCGCATCGTATTGGTAAATCATCGGCAACCATTACGTATGTTGTGTTTAGCGTTGGCAAAATATTGTTTGAATCATATACAGGCAGGGGTGCTGTGTTACTGGGGGGCCTGTAGAAGGAACCGACAGCCACAGCTGAGTCGCGACTCAGCATAACCTTACACCACATAGTTTAACACAAGTCACTATCAGTGTGGATATGAACGCTACTGATGATGTTATGGATCATTAGAAACACTCCACCACCGTTCGTCGTGCGGTCCTTTCAGCATACTGCATAGGTAGACGAAAAAAAATCATGATCTGAGATTGTGGTATTGAGCTAGGATTCCGTGCCAAAAACTATGTGTGATTTAGTCATGTGTTAAACAAAAGAAATTCTGTTTTCTTGCTTTTAAAACTGTGACAGTTACCTACAATGCACGTTAGTTCAATTTTTTCTGAATTTTTTTCTGTCAGTAGAACAGCATTTGGAGGTGATTGCTATCTACGATTAGGCACAACGCAATCTTCAGCACTGTCATAGTGGAATATTTGGTTATTCATGAATGACTTACTGAAACAAACCTCAATATTATTACAATTTCTTTTAGCGTGTTGTACCAGGTTTTTTTCCTCTAGCCTGACTTTGGGTGAACACTCTTCACAGATTAGAAAGTTGGTTCGCTCTTGCTTGCCAGAAGACTTCCGCACGTGTTCCTTTTCTTTAAAAAACAGAAACTTAAATATGACGGGCCTTTTCCTCGCCGCTGAATATCGGCTTCATCTGTGACTTCGTTCAATCGCTTCCGGGGGAAGTTTGAGCTTTCGGTCAGTAGTACAAAAGGAAATAACGTTTTCTTTCGATTGTGCCCGAGTTACAGTCTCATTACTTGGAAAACCAGAAAATACCAGGTTATTTTGACGTTACCTACTTTCGAGGTCGTCCTGATAATCTTTCATAGCCCTATATGCACGCGTAAGCACTCAACATTGAGCTGCAAGTTGCTCAAATTTTTTTTTTTACCTGTCTTACCTAGGGGGGGGTTATTTTTTACAGCGTTAACCTAATTACATCTGCCACTCGCTGCTAAAGCGTCTCTTGCTCTTTCCGCACTTGTGTGCATCTTCTGTTATTTTTTTCTTGAAACGTTTCGTGGTTAGCTCGAATAGAGCTAAGTTCATCAAGAATGGCAGACCGAGAGTCTTGCATTGAAGGTAATGTCATGATGGTGTCGACTTTCTTGTTGTGGTGTTAGAGGGCCTGGGTTTTGCTCTATATTTCAGATAACAGCAAAAGCGTTTTTATTGTATGACCATACGCGACAGCTTTTGCATTCAAGGCCTACCGGTAGCAAATCACTGAGATAAGAACAGTAGTGGAATCTGGCACCGATTTCTTTAATGGCCAACCATATACAGAGGGATGGCTAAAAGTAACTAACCTGAAGAAATACTCACCGTAAGTTTCTGGCAGCCATACCAGCGCCAGATCCTAGAGTGGTTGAACGGTGGGCTTGCATTTGTAGTGCTTGTCTGCCTCGGTGCTTCCAGTGTTGCAAGCTGCATTGCCGGTCGCAACCGAACATTGAAACCCCTGGCAGCGCCACCATGTTGAGTGGCATTCAGGCCGCACAAAAGCAAAGAAGTTCAATGAAGAATTCTTGCGTCACAGAAATGTCCAGCACAGCTTGTCACACCGCTGATGCTGTGGTGTCCCAAGCAATCGCTGTCTTCTGCATCAACTGAATAAATACTTGGCGTGAAATTGCGGCAGCCATGCTGGCGCCAGATCCTTATTTTGGTTCACCATTGATAGACTAATGACGAGTTCAAAACGCTCTAGTGATAAACAGCCATGATTCTGGGTGGCTACTGTTTCATATAGGCATGCAATGCAGTCTTACGGGTGAGAGACGAAATTTAACAGGCTACACAGAATTGTCAAACACAAAAACTGTTCAAAATATACATGTCTGCTGATTCTCCTAAAACCAATTTTCACTTTCTTATAGCACAAAGGATTGTCACTTACAAAACAACTGGTGGAACTACAAAATGCTTCAGTAACGTGAGTTATGGTTTACCTTTTAACCAATTCATGCTAACTGCCAGTAATTTTTTAGCCGAGCAAAGATCGTATCTATCTATCCAGCTACCTATCTATCTATCTATCTTTCTATCTATCTATCTATCTATCTACCTATCTATCTATCTATCTATCTATCTATCTATCTATCTATCTATCTATCTTTATGTCTATCTATCTGTGTATGTCTTCACCAGTGACTTTTTGTTCTGGCCACTTTGATAGCTTAAACTATGGCAAAATTTGATTGCATCTTTCGAATCTATTAAGAAAATAAATTGCAGGTTACAGCAGTGAAACCAAAAATATGGCAGATCCCACGTACAGTGGGAATCGATGATATGCAAAGCGCGAATGAGAAGTGTTGATACGTCACTTTAACATCAGCACAACGGTATGAGATGGGAGTAAAATATGTCGTAAATGACTTCCGTATCATGAATACTTTGTTTGGATGTGTCGTTTACCTTTGTCATCTGTTCACGCCGGGTGATACCAAATTCAGCATATGTGGAGCTGGTGAAACGACCACGAGCATGCCATTAGCATGGTATGCTATCATGTTGTTACACGACACGCGCGTCAGCAATATCATGTTTGCACCAGTCATATATTTCGTCATCCTTTGACATCACGTAATACAACATGTTGTATATGTCTATCTAGCAAAACGTCCGCGAGTGCGTCATGAAGGGCTCAATATACTTCAATCTAGCGTTGACATGCGCGCACGCTGCGCAAAGTGACGCTACCTTAGCAAAACTCGAGCCCTCTATAGTCTGACGCCAGGCACGACCAGCGTTCGTCTGCGCAGCCAGACGGACACCCGCGCGAAACGCAACATGCTGCATTTCGCGCCGATTTCGCACCGATGCGTTCCGTAGAGAACACTGCGTCTTCCTCGTTTCGTTACAGAGGGACGCTGGACGCGCTGAATGGGCATGCGTCAAAGCAACGCAGCTCGGCGTGATACTGAGAGTATATGGCAGGACTGGCGCCAGGTGTGGCAACGCCAGCGTGACGCGACGAAGTGAACGCCGGCGAGCACGCGCACCGCATCACGTCGAACTATATTAGCGCCATCACTGTGGCATGCAGTTTTGTTCTCATACGACATGCATGTCATGACGTGCATCTCATTCTTACTCAACTTTTAGGTTATCATTTGACTGTACCGAAAATCCTGACGACTGGCGCATGGCTTGTGTCGTACCTATCTTCAAAAAAGGGGACCGCCTCTTTGCAAACAATTACCGCCCTATCTCCCTGACTTCTAGCATCTGTAAACTCTTCGAACATGTAGTATCAGATCTTATTGTCTCGTTTTTAGAAGCCAACAATATTCTAACGCCTTGTCAGCACGGGTTCAGAAGACGCTTATCTACGCTTACCCAGTTAGTAACCACTATTCATAAACTTGCGTCTTCACTCGATAAGGCTGAACAAATCCACGTCATTTTTTTAGATTTCAGCAAAGCAATCGACCGCGTTCCTCACAGTAAACTAATCCTAAAGCTTCAAAAAATTGGCTTACCAATAACACTCATAAAATGGATCCAGTGCTATCTGTCTAACCGCAAGCAGTTTGTTAAAATCAGTAGCTGTTTTTCCTATACTCTCCCTGTAACTTCCAGTGTTCCTCAGGGCAGCGTGCTGGGACCCATACTCTTTTTAATTTATATCAATAATATTTCTGAGATTATCGACGCATCGTCGATTGGTTTAAAGTTGTTTGCGGACGACTGTGTACTCTTTAAACAAATTTCATCCTCAAGTGACCAAAGTAACCTGCAATGTAACCTTGATGCTGTCTCTGAATGGTGTGAAAAATGGTCCATGCAACTGAACTGTGACAAATCTGTATTGCTCCAGGTAACTGACAAAAAAAATGCATTCACGTCCTCCTACAGGCTTAATAACCACCCGCTGAAACAAGTAGACGAATACAAATACCTAGGAGTTACTATAACAAGCCGACTAACTTGGTCCAGTCACATTAACAAAATTTGCGCATTGGCCTCCAGAAAACTCGGGTTCCTCAGGCACAAACTAAAAGCCGCTCCTCCACGTGTTAAATTGCTAGCTTATAATTCCGTTGTTAGGCCGCAACTCGAGTACGCAAGCGCAGCATGGGACCCATTCCTTAAAAAAGACATTCACAAATTAGAAATGGTGCAAAGAAAGGCAGTCCGTTTCATCTTTAACAGCTATCATAGCCGAGCTTCTCCATCGCTTCTCATGGAAAACAGCAATATAATGACCCTGGAACACAGGAGGCAGGTTGCGCGTCTAAGATTTCTGTTTTTGCTTAATTCCCAACAATTCAATATTAATCCAGGACTTTATATTCAGCCCCGCTTATCTCGTTCAACTCGAAGCACCCATGAGCACAATCTAACTCCAATTTTCGCACGCACTAATCTTTTTAAGCACTCCTTCTTTCCCCGCACAATCGAGCAGTGGAATAGATTGCCTGTTGATGTGTTATCGGCGCGTGATGTGTCGGATTTTGAAAAGCGTGCACTTTCTGCAATATTTTAAACATTCACTGTGCCGCTATGTTTCTTTGTGTACTGCTATCTTTTTTTCTTTTTTTGTTTCTTCACACTTGTTGGACTGTTTTCAGAATTGTGTACCAATTTACCATGTGGATTGATGATTTCTATGTAATGAATCCCTGCCCACCTGCTTGGTCTTCGGACTGCAGTATGTCTTAAATAAATTATCATGCTTGCAAAAGTCACATATCTTCGCCATCCAATGGCGTCACAATACCAAATTTGGCATATGTGAACCTAGCGAAACGTCCGCGAGTGTATCATTGTGAGGTTAGTGGTGAGGTTCGTCGCGCCGCAGAGCGTGTGACGCGTTGCGGATGGAGGAGACGGTATCTGACGTTAACAAACCACACTACAATTGTATTTGACAGCATACACACACGAAATACATAAAGCGGCAGCGTACACTGCTAGTCAATTGTCTCACGTGGCGGTGCTGGGGACCAGGAGGCTGTGGGGCTGGCAGAGTCCCTGTGATGACGTAATCGTCGTCGGGTAGATGTCCGGTGTGGAAACGACGTAGCAGCAGCAGGGGTTAAGGGCCGAGTGAACGAACCGTCGCTCGGTAGCCGGTAGCCAGATAGGGCTCGTCCGCGCCAGGCCAGGACCTTGCGACGCTCGTCTCGACGGCGGTGGACAATCTGGAACCTCGCGCGTAGGTGCGGGTTCTCCGAGAGCAGCAGGCCGCGTCCCAGGTCTTGCCAGGCGAGGACCGTGAGGCGCTCGCTGTCCCGAAGACAGGCGCCCTGTGTATGCGAACCTCGCGCGTAGATGCGGGTTCTCCAACAACCTGCCGCCCGTTCTGCCGGCGTTCCAAAAAAAAACTGTCTCGCCTGCGCGCGCCCTTCTTAATCTTCTCTGCAGCCCGAGCTCCTTCGTTTTTCTCGTCTTCCAGCGATCGGCCACTCCGTCGTCTGCTCTCGCTTTCCCTGCTTCGTCACAATTACCCCCCACTTAAGAAGGTTCTTCCCTGTGAAGAACTTGCAGCTGCCACTGGATCCCTTGGGACACCGTAGTACACGCGCACTCGGAGCACTGCACTACACTACCGAGCCCCGCACACTCGGCACACATAAGAGACACGAAAGTTGTCACCAGTGTTCAGGGCCCCGCACACCCGACACTCTCAAAGGTACTCGCAAGACGAGATGAAAGTTGGTCCGCCACGGTAAGTAATGTGCACCGAAAAAAAAAAAATTTCATGAATTATACCCGACACTGCGAAATCCTCAAGCCGTGTAGCGATGATGTTCATGCGCTTGGCAACCGGCTCATATAGTCTGCTCCTACATTCTCACTGCCTTTTATATATTCAACGCTGAAGTCGTACTCCATGAGTATGAGGCTCCAACGTAGAACACGGCTGTTGATGTGTTTGGCGGAGTTGATGTAAACGAGAGGCTTGTGGTCGCTTTGTAGTATGAACGTTCGCCCGAACAAGTAAATATGAAATTTCTGGATGGCCCACGTGAGTGCCAGGGCTTCGCGCTCGATTGTCGAATAGGCAGTTTCTCGTGGTTGCAGTCGTCGGCTAGCGTACGACACTGGGTGAGATGTGTTCTGCCGGGAATGTCGGTGAATACATTCTCGTAGGTATGCAGTATTCTAGCGATCTGCGTGCGCTGTTTAGTAGAGAGTGCTTCCGATATGTTCACATCGGCAGCAGATTCTTTTTGCTGAAAAGGTACGCATGGTAGATCGTCGTGCTCAGTATCATCAGCCAGACACGCGACTGACGCTTCTTTTGTTGGCTGTGGTACCGATGGTCGTTCTTGATATTTTTTGAGGAGGTTGACGTGAAACAGAGATGTTCGCGTTCCTAAATCAATAACGTAATCCACGTCATTCTTCCTCTCTAGAACTGTGAAAGGCCCTTTCCATGTTAGAATCAGTTTGTTGTTGTCCGACGGGAGTAGCAGCAGCACCTTGTCTCCAACAGCTAAACGCCGTGGTCTAGTCTTCATGTCATAGTGCTTCTTCTGCACAAGTTTGGCTTTCTGCAGCTCCTCCTTGGCTAGACGACAAGTGTTTTCAAGACGTCTCCGCAGGTCAACTACATAGCCGTACGAGGTCTTCGTCTCATCATCTAGATGATTACCAGTCCACATTTCTTTCAATATTGACATGGGTCCTCTGACGTAACGGCCATACAGTAAGTCAAACGGGGCGAAGCCCAAACTTGACTGCGGAACTTCTCTATAGGCGAAAAGTAAAGGCGCTAAGTACCGGTCCCAACTTTTCGGGCACTCTTGACACATTCGTCTTATCATTCGTTTAAGTGTGCCATTGAACCTCTCGACAAGACCATTTGCCATGGGATGATATGGTGTCGTCGGCAACTGTGTGAAGGATAGAAGCCTGCTGAATTCGCGCATTAGGTGGGACGTAAAAGACGTGCCTCGGTCGCTGATGATTTCCTGAGGTACCCCCACTCGCGAGAACATCTCCAACAGTGCTTCAGCGATCCTTTCTGTTTCAATACTTGGCAGCGCCACCGCATCAGGATACCGCGTTGCCATGTCCACCATTGTCAAAACGTATCTATTCCCTTTTTCTGACTTGGGAGATAATGGTCCCACAATGTCAATGGCCACTCTCTTAAACGGTGTATCAATGACGGGGGTTTTACCCAACGGTACTCGCCCAACTAAGTGTTTTGGGAAAGTTCTCTGGCACGTGTCGCACGATTTCACAAATCGTGTGATGTCAGAAAGTACCCCGGGCCAATAGAACTCCTCGAGGATACGGTCTGTTGTGCGTTTTATACCCTGATGGACCGCAAGAATTCCTTCATGAGCCATTTGCATTACACAATGGCGGAGGGCTGTAGGTACAACAAGTTGTTCAGTTTCTCTCTTCGATCTGAGCTTGTACCTCCTGTATAGAATTTCTTCTTTTGTAAAGAAAAGAATCTCGGCAAACCTGGTCTGGATGGGTTTATCGACGGCCTCAAAGCATTTCTGTAAGCTAGCGTCATCCCTCTGACTTTTCTGCAAGTCACGTGCACTCATATCCAGGGGACTTATTGTTGGTACCGGCAGGCGACGAGAACTCTGTCCGACTGTCGCGGCGACTTCGTTTTCCTTTGATTGCCTCGCAACCGAAGTGAATGCATCTGTAGTATAAGATCCAGTCAGCGATCCGTCGTCCGCTCCCACCCTAGATGATATTTTCATCGGACTAGCTGGACGTAGGTGTCTTTTCCAATCTTGATCAGGATCGGAGGCGTCACGGACCCCTTGGACGTTTCCCAGAACGACGTCATACAGTGGGTCATCCATGCAGATCGCGCGAGTCTTGCCTGAGAAAAAGGGTGAAATAATTCGCACGTCTGCCTCCGGCAGTTTCAGTACCCTTCGATCAAGAAGACACACAGAGGAAACTTTCCCCGTCAGATTGCTGACTGGTACAAGGGACCTTCTCACAATAACCGAGTCGCATCCTGTATCCCGTAAGACCGTAACGGGCTGGTTTTCAAGGACGCCTTCGGCCGTAGGCATAGACTTGTCCTCCCACTTGATTCTCGTACGTTTCGAGCAATCAGTACCTTGCCGGGAAGCCTGTGTCTCCTGGTTTGATGCTTTCGGACCTTCTGCTTGCTCTTTCAGGCAAGAGGCTTTACCGCTGTCCTTGTTAGGGCAGTCCTCTTTGCTATGCCCACTACGTCTACATTTTCCGCAGAAGGCTGGTTTTGTCCTTGGCCCTTTAGTATTTGCCCAGCAATCTGAGGCCTTATGACCGCGCTTTCCACAAAGCAAACAATGTGGTTTGTCCTTTTCCTCTTTCCGTAGTGCGGCCTGCGCTCGATCTGGTGGCTTTTTATGGTCCTTGTCGTCCTTACCTTTACCAAGGTTGACGAAACCCTGCGCCTCCATATAATGATCAGTAGCTTCTACCAGCTTTTCAATTCCTCGGCAATCCCTTTCCCGCAGGAAGATTGCCAACTTCTCGTGGCACTGCGTGATGAATTGCTCTGAAACAATAACGTCTCGCAGAGCTTCGTACGTCCGTTCGGTCTTGGCCATCTCTTGCCAATGGTCGAAATAACCTAGTAATCGCCCAGCGAACTGTCGACCCGTTTCGCAGTCCTCAGGCTTCGCCGACCGAAACTTAGTGCGGTAGCCCTCCTCTGTAAACCGGAAGCGCTGCAACAACGTTTTCTTTAACGTTGCGTAATCCATGGCATGGTCAGGTGCCATTCTGCCAACAACACTTAGCGCTTCACCGGTCAAACAAAGGCTCAGTGAAAGGGCCCACTTGTCTTGCGGCCAATCCTGGCTCCTGGCGACGCGTTCAAAGCGCTGGATGTACGCGTCCAGCTCGTCGCGAACTTCGTTGAAGGGCGGTATGAGTTTGTGCGGACTTTCGTAGCTTTGAGGAGAACCCATGTGCGGACCCTCTACTGATTGACCTGTAGTCACGCTACCCGTTGTCGCATCTAACTCTCGGAGCTTCAACCTTAGTTCGAGAACCTCCTTTTCTGCTTGTAGCCTCGCCAGTGCCTCGGCATCAGCTTCTTTTGCTGCATTGCGTTCGGCTAAACGTACTTCCCGCGCTTCTCGTTCACGTACGCGCTCTTCATCGATCCACTGCTTTAGCCCTGGACCGCTCAACCCCAGTTCCTTTCCAATTGCTGTGAGCTTGTCCGTCTCCATCGTCAACCGTCAGACCCGCATAAGCGACGCGCTGCTCTCTTATAGGATAAGAGCAGTCCTGTCTCGCGGACGCCAGATGTGAGGTTAGTGGTGAGGTTCGTCGCGCCGCAGAGCGTGTGACGCGTTGCGGATGGAGGAGACGGTATCTGACGTTAACAAACCACACTACAATTGTATTTGACAGCATACACACACGAAATACATAAAGCGGCAGCGTACACTGCTAGTCAATTGTCTCACGTGGCGGTGCTGGGGACCAGGAGGCTGTGGGGCTGGCAGAGTCCCTGTGATGACGTAATCGTCGTCGGGTAGATGTCCGGTGTGGAAACGACGTAGCAGCAGCAGGGGTTAAGGGCCGAGTGAACGAACCGTCGCTCGGTAGCCGGTAGCCAGATAGGGCTCGTCCGCGCCAGGCCAGGACCTTGCGACGCTCGTCTCGACGGCGGTGGACAATCTGGAACCTCGCGCGTAGGTGCGGGTTCTCCGAGAGCAGCAGGCCGCGTCCCAGGTCTTGCCAGGCGAGGACCGTGAGGCGCTCGCTGTCCCGAAGACAGGCGCCCTGTGTATGCGAACCTCGCGCGTAGATGCGGGTTCTCCAACAACCTGCCGCCCGTTCTGCCGGCGTTCCAAAAAAAAACTGTCTCGCCTGCGCGCGCCCTTCTTAATCTTCTCTGCAGCCCGAGCTCCTTCGTTTTTCTCGTCTTCCAGCGATCGGCCACTCCGTCGTCTGCTCTCGCTTTCCCTGCTTCGTCACAATCATCAATGTGACATGTAGTCATACTGTTACATGACACGCATGTCGAGATCGAAATGTTTGAAGGTGTCATTTACCTATGTCGTCCATTTGCGTTGCGTAATACTGGGTTTGGGACATGCGAAGCTAGCGTAACGGCCGCGAGCGCATCATGAGCGTAGCATCTAGTCATGTTGTTACAAGACACGCATCTCATGTTTATCATGTTTCTACTAGTATTGTAGGTTCGTCATTCATTCACAACCCGCAATACCGAATTTGGTATAATAAAGCTAGCGAAATGGCCGCCAGCGCATTATGAGCGTGGCATATAGTCGTGTTGTTGCAAGACAAGCATCTCATGATGATCATGTTTGCACCAGTCACAGACCTTTGTCATCCATTCGCGTAGTGTAAGACAGAATTTGGAATATGTGATGCTAGCGGAACGGCCGCGATAGTATCAAGAGCGTGGCATGTAGTTATGTTGTTACATGACACGCAAGTCCTGATATTTATGTTAGGGTCTGTCGCTTGTGCTCGCGATGCATTCAACTCACACCATGCCAGTTTTGTAACATGCCATGTGAACGAAATCACCACGAGAGCTTCAGGACAATGAAAAGAAAATTATGACACGCATGACATACATATCATGACTTTCGTGTTGCGACTAGTCAAATATGTTCTTCATGCAGTCATGCTATGTCATATCAAGCTTGGTATTGATACCTTTATCGAAACAGCCAGGAGAGATAAATGTCGTAGGCGGCTAGATAGATAGATAGATAGATAGATAGATAGATAGATAGATAGATAGATAGATAGATAGATAGATAGATAGATAGATAGATAGATAGATACGCTCAAAGTCACCTAAGTTCGCTAAGAAATGCTTCGCCTTTAAAAACAAACCGTGTAAAAGATATTTATCTCGTCGGCTTCTTTTGGAATTCATGCCATTTTTAAAGAGAATGCGTACCGAAATTTGCCTAGCGTAGCTTTGACAAATGAGAACAATTAAGCATGAGCCAGTGCATTAAAATTATGCCAGAATGTTTGATAAATCTCGATCTAGCCGCCTCTTCCTTTGTGTTCTCATTACTGCCTGATTAACCCAATGCGTTCGACTATAAAATGCGTATAGCTTGCAAGTTGCCTACCTTAACATGAATGTCATGTTTTTAGAACAATATGACATACATGACACATATTTTAATCGTGAACTTGTCGTCGGCACCTTTGTGTGGCCGTGGCGTTTTTACTCTAATGTGCACATAGGAAAATAGTGTTGCTAGCATGTACACTATAAGGCAAAATGGTGTTAAGAGGGTGTGTCGTTCGTCCTTTCGGGGACGAATGGTACTGCCACAATCATTATTTCATTTAAGGACTAACGACACCAGGTCCAACAGTCCCCGCCGACGAGCTCGAAGAACTAAAATTTAGTCATCACATTTAAACCTCAGTGAGTAACAGTTAGTCCCACAATTCACCTCAAAGGACTAACATTTAGTCCTCACATTTGCCCCTATAGGGTAACTGTTAATCTCCACATTTACACCTTACCGGGCAACCATTAGTTCTCACAGTGGCACTTCGGCAAACGAACGGCTGATCCACTCAATAATCGTATGAACTTTTTATCCCTAGTGCAAACATTGCTTTTTGTTTATTTTACACCAGGCCTAATACATTTTTCGCCTGTTTTTCTGCGCAGTGAGAAACAAATACCCTAGAAAAAGAACACTCGAAAAAGAGGTTAGTCACCTATGTTACGCAGTCATGGCAACAACGAAAGACAAAAGTCAGACGTCGAAATCTTTTATTTTCCTACATACACGTGAAGTTCCTCTATTCATTTAAGTGAATTCATGGTGAAGCGTACAAGTCCAGTCTCATTCTTGTTCACTCCTTGTGGAGCTCCTCCAGTGGAAGCGTTAGATGACAGGCATTGCAGACGCCAGCGCACGCAGCCTTCTGCCTGTTGTGTTCCCACGGCAGTACGTGGGAAAAATAGATAGACACACGAAACTGAAGATGAAGATAAGCGCATATGACAAGTACATGCAAGTTAATATGAAAACATGCGTGTAAAATATGACACACAAATAACTTTCCCTTAACACCTCGTACATTCCTTCTGAAGCTGCTCTCACGAAAGATATGAATGACAGGCATCGCAGACGCCAGCGCACACAGCCTTCAGCACGGCCAGTGCTTCCTGTATAAAAATCTGTGCCGGGCACACCGCCATCGGAGGGCCGTCGAACACCCCTTTTCTCCGCTGCCGCTAGGAGCGCTGGGTAAACAGGGTGCCGCTGCTGCCATTCCGTCCGGGTGTTGCGTGCAGCTCGTTCAGTGGTGCGCAACTTCATTTTGTGGGACAGTTTTCGGCAAATGCGTGCGTAGAATGCTTTACGGTGGCCTACTGCTGTGTTCCACCGTGAAAATTGGACGAGAAAAAGAAACCGACAGGGCTTTTTTTTTCATGAACTAACCGCTGACGCAGACGCTCGAGCGCGCTGGCTTGCCGCAATACGACGAGAAAAGCGGTCACCGAACACCACCTCATGCTACACCAAAGTATGCATTCGCCACTTTAAAGAAGAGGACTTCATCGAAGGCAAGCGGCGACGCCTGAAGAAAGGGGCTGTGCTGTCAGTTTTTGAAGAATACCCTCCCCATCTCCAGCCAAAATCAACTTCAGCGCGAAATACAGCAAGCTTCGACAAACGAGTGAGTGCTACAATGGCGCACAGCGACTCCGCGAGCGGCAACGTTGCTTCAGCAGTGGAGGATATGTCGGATTGTCACGCGATGGACACATCTTCGAAAGCCAAGTTGCGTGATCAAGGAATCCAGGTAGATAGCAGGCCAACTTCAAGTGTGCTGTCACTGAAAAAGCGAAGTGGAGAAGAAAAGAAAAGGAGTTGAGAAGCCAGCTGCTTCGACTGCAACAGACCGTCGACAAGTACAAATTGGAATTGAAAAATCTGCACGAGGACGCCCTGGTTGCGGATGTTTAAAGCTGCACGAGGACGCCCTGGTTGCGGATGTTTCTTATATTAAGGAAAGGGCGAAAGAAAAGGAACCTGCAGCTTTATTCTTGATTAATCAGATTAAGAGCTTCAAGAAGAAGAGACCGAGCTGGTCTGAGGAAACAATCCGACATTGTGTAGTTTTAAAGCATTTGTCGACAAGGGCGTACGAACACATCCGCGGTGAAATGCTTTTGGAGCTTCCTTGCAGAAAGACTTTGAGCAACTACTTGGGAACCACCAGTGGAGAAACAGGCTTCAGCAAACTCGACAAACCTCGCCTTAGAGTAGATGCCGAAAGCTTGACTGCACCACAGTCAAGGGTGTGTTCACTCAGAGTCGACGAAATGAAGATCAGGGAAAAGCTGCTGTACAACAAACAGTAGGACTGCTTTGTGGGGCATGCAGATGTCTCTTTGAAAGCACATGGTGGGGACCTCACCTTAGCAAACTCTGCTTCCTAATTACAGGACTCTCGACGTCGTACCGCCTCCCAGTGGCCTACTATTTTACCACGGGGTTAACAGGCCCACAGCTTCACTAGTTGTTGATTTTTGTGCTTGAAAAAGTAGAAGCCTGTAGTGTCAGGGTAGTTCGCTTAGTGAGTGATAACCACAGAGTGAACGTCAATGGCAAGACACTTTTGCGAAATGGTCTTCTTACGTACCGGATAGAACATCCCTGTGACTGCGACAGGCTCCTCTTTCTAAGTTTTCATCCATGCCACATTTAAAAAAAACGTGCGCTCGCAGTTTGTGGCCCACGACATTAGTCCGAAAGGAGAGGTATCATCCTGCTACATTAAGAAGCTCTACGACCTACAGAAGGACCTGTTTGTAAAGCCTGTCCGCTATCTCAGCTGAAAACATGTCTATTCGAATAACATAGAAAAAATGAATGTCGCAAGGGCAATTCAGGTCTTCTCGCCTGATGTTACTGCAGCCCTGGAGCATCTCAGAGACCAAGCTGGGCATACATCGAGTGTATCATTTGCAGCTGCAGGCCAGACCATCCTTTTCATGTGAAACATCAATCGTTGGTTCGTGCTGCTTGATACAAGCAGTACGACCCAGCACATCCACAAAAACGGGCCTGACACTCGGCTGTTGGACGATGCTGAAGATGCAAGACTGGAGTGGCTCGAGGTCACGCTGCTCATGTACTTGGATGAACTGGGAAAAAGCTGTCAAAGTCAAAAGAAATTTTAGACGAAAGAAATGTATGAAGCATTCCTCCTTACCACATATTCCACAGTTGTCTGAATCAAGCACCTCCTCACAGAAGAGAAGTTCTTGTTTGTGCTCACTCGTAAGTTTAATAGTGACCCCATCAAGTCGCTGTTCGGAACACTGCGGATGTACTCTCGCTGCAATGACATGCTGAATGGTCGTTCTGTTTTGCAAGTGCTAGAGAAGGTTTTAAAAACTGGACTTGCCGCATCCAGCATGGTATCGAACCTTGCGCACAGTGAATGTGCCCAAATGTCAACAGGCACACTGCTCACTGAAGCTTCTCCTTCGCTAGCACAGCAGCCGCCTCAGCTACAGACAGCTGCATGTGTATTGCAACGGCTCATTGCAACAGTCTTGCCTCTGCACTTGCCGTCAATTGAGATTTCTGCAACTGTTTATGTTGGGGGCTATATTTCCCACGTCATAAACGAGCACATGTGTTGTGGAAGTTGCACTGCAGTCTGCACAAAGCCAGCGAGGAATCAACCTATCTTGCACTTCACTCGCAGCCAGGACCGAGGTGGGCTACTTTACCCGTCAGACCAGTTGCTGTGTGCCGTTGACATGCTGAGGGCATTTGCGGATCGTGTTCTGAAGGACAATCCCACTCTCAAAAAGCCATTGTCTACCCTGGTTAAGTAGGCTGTGCCAGCACTGTGTGCTTCAAACCTGCTGAAGTGAAAGGAGATGGATGACAGTCACAGAGCTAAGCTCATGGAGCTGATATCTGTTGGTTTTAGGGGCGAAGCTCCTTAGGGCGTGGGCTGTGCGTCCCCTGTAGCCTGTATGTAGCCACCTCTAGTTTAGTTCTTGCAGTGTTCACTAGATGGCGGTACCGTCTCCTGTATGTAGCCACCTCTCGTTTAGTTCTTGTAGTGTTTACTAGATGGTGGTACTTGTAGCTGATGATGAAAAGATGCAAGATGTTATAAACTAGAAAGCGGTACTTGTAGTTGATGAAAGACGCGAGATCTTATAAAAAAAATTGCCCGCAGCTTCCGTTGGGGGAACACTGAGGAGGATGCGGAAGCGGTTCCGCCAACAGTTTAGCCGGCGCTGGTTGAAGGCACGTCGATCATTCTGTTTGTGGATTCGTTGGCATTCATTTCACGGTGACTTCGGACGTCGACGCGCCGTACAAACCAACGGACGAGCGGCAACTGAGCGAGCGAGCGCCGACCTTGAGTATATATACAGCGCGACGGCGCATGCGCTGTCAGCTGTCGAATGTTCTCAAAGGAGAAGCGCGCGCGCGGCACAGATGGCGACGGCGCGACGGCGCATGCGCTGTCAGCTGTCGAATGTTCTCGAAGGAGAAGCGCGCGTGGCACAGATGGTAGGCGACGGCGCGACGGCGCATGCGCACGCGTCAGCTGTCGAATGTTCGAGAAGCGGTGCGGACGGCGCACTACAAGGCGCGAGTATAAGATGCTTCCGCATCTAATAGGAATGATGTCACATATGGCACGTGTCATTGGTTGAAGGCAATCGTTCGATTTAGTGCGGCGACGTACGCTAGGGGGAGCGATGTAATAAAATCGAGTTGGCAAAATGTACAGAGGATTCATGGTTTACCAGGTTTACCTCCGGAGCTTCGCCCACTCATCATCATTCACTTCGTGGATATGGCGGAATTTTTCGCAGCTTCTGCTGGTGAACTATGCATTCACTGTCAGTGACAAGCATGATGCTTTCAAGTACTTTGAAAAAAAGCCCCTGTCTCTATGCATGGGAAGTCAACATTAGAAATTCATGTACATCATGTCCAAGCATGTAGGTGTGTGCGTACGCGGCATGTTTTTGCTATTCATTTAGCGTGGCGTTCTTCGCCTACGGCTAGTGCGTGAAAGCTGGCATCCAGATCTCTGAAATACTCGGTAACACAATTCAGCGATTACAGCCGCGATATATTGAGGTTTGAGCGCAGAACATTAAGTATTTAATCTGTTTCATTTTGAGCGTGGAGCCAGAACCACGGCGGCTGCGGCACGTAGCGAACTCCGGCACCCTGTTTAGGCAGCGACACCTGGTGGCGAGGCACCGCAGTCGCGCCGACGGAGTAGTCCCATTGCTCTCTTCCGCTTTTACCGGGCACTGAGAGTTATAAAGTAGGCACTGGCACGGCGTGTGCCCACGGCTACACATTAGATATGTAAAATAGCGTGTCACTCGTGCCAGAGGATGAATACGAATGAATATGAGAAATACGTGCAAGGTGAAATAAAACATACGTGAAAATAATATGGTGACCATTTCACCGTGAGGTCACACATCGTCATACTCATTTCGATCCCCATAGCGCAACAGCTTAGGAGCGGATGCCACAGCCACAACTGCGCGAACCACCGTGCCGCCAACATTTCGGCGAGTCTTAAGCGAGTGAAGTCGTTCAGCTCGAGCAAGCGAACGCCAGACCAAACACGGTGCTGCACGTGGAGTGCCTGCTGCCAGCAAACGTCGAACAGGAGAGCGAGTGTAAGCTTGGCCTCCGCCACGAACAGATTCGGAGCTATCGCTGAAGAAATCGACGGTAATGTGGTGCTTTTCCACAAACTCGAGCGATTGCAGTGCGAAAACGCGAGTACACCGCCGCGGCTAACGAACGGCGCCAAGCTGCTTGCGACCGACTGACGGGAAAGCCAACTGTAATAGCGACCAATTTTCACTGAGTTCCGGCGCTAGCAAAAGCCCCGCCAGCCCGTGCTGGTGCACTTACAGCGCTCGACATACTACAACCAAGCTCGTTACGAGAACCCGCAAGGTGTTTTTGACGACTCTCAACACATCTACGACGTCTCAGCCCAATATCGTCAGCCCGGAGCACATCGCGGCGGCGAAGACAGGTGAGCACTTGATGAGCGAGCATACGGGAGGCCCACGGCAATAGCGGCCAATTTACAGGCGGTCACAAAGCACAGGCGAACTGCAGATGCCCAAGCTGACCTTCGCGGTGCATTTCGTGCGTAAGATATACAACACGGCCTAGCCCGTTGCCGGCAAACGCGATCCTTGTCACACACGCGACAACCAGAGTAAAACAAAGAATGAAATCCTACTTGCAAAAAATACAGCGCTGATTTGTGCCGTGAGTCGGACTAGAGTATATATCCGATAGGTTTGCTGTCTTCTCGGCCGCCTTGTTGGCCTTCCCAACTGTTGTTTTCGTGTGTTGGTCGTGACTATCTTGAGCTATACAGCGCGGCGTGTCGACGTGTCGAGACTTGCTTCAGACTTCATGGGTGCAGCGAAACGCAAAAGAAGCAACCCACGCTCATTCAATTGTACACACAAGCACCACGTCGTAATTCCTAGATTGTTGAATCCAGGCAGCCATGGTCGAGCACACCGAGCGCGACGCAACGCGAACCGTTGCCAGCAAAATACTGAGAAAGAGGGAGCCAGGAGAGGCTGCCTGCATTTCTGGGCACTGCCTGCATTCCCCGGGTAGTTCTTCCCTTTAGAGCGTGTTTGGAGACTAAGTGCTTTGCACGCTGCACGCTTCGCTCTGTGGTTGCTCCTCAACAGTCTATCCGTTAATCGTGCGTGCCTCTTGGGCTCCGTTACTCCTTTTTCGGGTAATTTTGCCTTAGAGTGTACGAGAAGAACAAATATATCATGAAGTCATATTGGCAATAATTGCATAAATCTTGAACCTACCGCTTATGCCTGTCTATTCTAGTGGTCATTTCAGTAACTTGACAATTTAAGTCGTATTTGCATATCATGACATGAATGTATGAGGAGCGTGACTGATAGGTCGTGACAAAGATGCCTTAATATGCATGGCATGTAACACATAGTTTAGCCGCCGACGTGTTCTCTCTCACGTACCTCATTGTTGACCCAATGTATACCAAACTTTGCATATCGTGAAATGAACGAGTGAATGACGTGAATCACAAGTGATAAAGTTGCGTGTAAATGAAAGCCTATCTAACTGTTTCTACGTGCTTTCTGGACCATTACTTTAGCCCGAATGTGAAAAATTCGGCACTTCCCCCGTACATTGAGAATGAATGTTTTGAGAAGCATGTGGAAAGAAGGTGCTTGTGTTATATTTTTATATTGAGCTTAGTGTTACGAAATCGAGCAAAACATAACGTGAACATAATTGAGGTACTTCATTGTTTTCACTTATAGATACCCATATTAATCGTTACGTCTCGTGTACGTATGAACACACATACATTTTTAACTATTATATATGCTTTATATAACAATTTCTTGCCAATTGCGCAATGATATTCACCACAACATGGGTATTTGCTACACCAGAAGTGGTAAGCTGATATGTAGCGTTTGCGCTCATGAACATGATAGCCCTTGCCACTGCTGCCTATATCGAATTCAGTGAGTGGCGCTTAGCTATAGTTGACGTCCAAGTGACCGAGCGGCCGTATCACAGCGGTACAAATGTGTTGTTTATAAAACTCGATAACCAGCCCTGCAAACGAAATTGCCGTCTCACAAACATTAGGCTCTACTTCGAAGACACTTCGCATACCTAGCATCGCTCGGTGCTCGTACACTATGGCCACTCATAATGCAGGTGTGGTATTCCTGCTAGAATTCTGTAATTCATTCATTGCATTGGTCGGGTCAACAATGCCGATGCCAGCTTCTGCTGACTGATCTCACATTAAAATTACCAAGACCGTCTCTCACGATCCCGTAGTAGATATGTACTGCCAATCTCGTGACACATATCAAAAGGACTTGTTTTTGGGCTAGTTGGTGCATACTTGGTGCAGAAGACTGAGGCGCAAAAAACATATCCTGAAGCAGGAAGAGCAGGAGAGAAGATAGCACAGCGTCAACTACCAACCGTTTAATGAACGTCTAGGAAACGGACAGGAAAGAAGACAAAACCTCGTATGCGTGCACAGCCAACAAGCATCGCACAGCGTCATGATCAAGGCACTAAGTTATCCAAAAAATGCATTTCTGTTGCGTACAACACAATAGATGTATCACTGATACAATCGGACCCTTTGTTTTTGATAAAATAGGCTTCCAAGAGCTCTCTAGCTCTTTCTTTTTTGCTCGTATCAAGAATCACCATTTTTCAAACATTGTCACACATCCACAGGCTTTTCAGTGCGCTGGAAGGTGCGCATGATCCATTTTGCCTAAACTATTGGCATGCTCCCTCAGTCTATCATTAATGCAACTCTCCGTTTGACCAATATAGAACTTGCCACAGCCTATAGGCGAGTCCCATATACCACGCCTTGTGCGCCACGCCTAAAACGTCTTGTGTGCTGCTTCTGGTTGCCCCTTTGCTCATCGCATGTGATACGCGGGCACAATTGAGGAAGTTTGTTGGGAGCTGAAAAAACAACCGGAACGCCGTAACGGGAAGCCACCTTCTTGAGGTTATCGCTCAATCTGTTTGTATACGGGACCACCTTGGGCTTAACCTGCTCTCCCTCCTTCGGGTGCGCATTTGCATTAGGCACTCTGTTTTTCACCCCCTGCAGCAGGGATTCCACCACGGAACTAACTACGGACTGAAAGTAGCCGGCCTTGGAAAGTCTTTGAAGTTGACGCATTAAGCTAGCTTGCATAACATGCTCACACGATCTGCGTAGTGCCAACTCTAAGCAAAATAGAGCAATTTTGCGTTTCACAGTCTTTGAATGCGCAGAATCGTAAATTAATAACTCCTTCTTACTCCGAGGGAGCTACGCACAGAACGTTACCAGCCGAAATTTTCGGGTTAAGGTCCAAAAACTGCAAGGAGCTATCTTTCGGAAGTTCATTAGTGAACGTGAGCCCTTTAGCATTTGCTCTATAAATATCTAAAGCCTGCTCGGACCTGCCAGTCTACACAAGGCTGCTCCGAAAGCTGATTCTGGGCGACAAGTGTCTGTGTGTTGCAACGTGTAGTGGCATATTTTAGAGACAATGAACTCTGTCTGATGCCTTCAGATGACGAAGGTGGGTTTGTGGCCTTATGCAGCAACTTCAATAATGAAAAAGCAAGAGAAGCTATCAACAAGAGCTTCAAGCCTGTAAAAGTGAGGCTATCTAAAGTCAAGAGAAATGTTGTCTCTTTGTGTGAAGGAATTGGGTGTGAATCTTTGGCTGAACAGATAAGCAGAAGCAAAAGGGATTCCCTTACTGCTTTCTTCAGTGCTAAGACGAATAAAGCCGACGTACCTTTCCGCATCATCATTAGTGAGCGTGGAATTTGGCAATATGAGGTTAGCTGTTTTTTACTCAAAGCCCTAAAACCTCTAGCAGTTCAACACCCTTTCTTGACCAAAAATTCTGATGAAGTGTTTGAGTTCTTTCGAGGAAACCATGAAATAGGCAACCTTCTTCCGTACATGTAAGTGACCTGTTTTACTCGGTTCCGCATCCGGAGCTACTTCGGGCAGTTAAGCAGTGCATAGAAGATAGTGGCGAAGAGACCTTTGTGTCACAAAAGTAGATGTCGTCCGCTAAATTTGTTACCCTCTTAGAAGCATATCGCAACCACACTTTCGTTTCTCTTGAACATTGCATGTTTTTACAGAGGAAGGGCATTTGCATTGGGTAACGGGTTGCACCGATTTTATGTGACGTCTTTTTATCACCCTTTGACCACGCACTACAAAGTGTTTTTAGTTCATTTCATCCAAATGTTCTTAAAGTATTTCGATAAGTAGACGATTTTTAGTTGTTATTGACAATAGATGCCCTTTTCCGTTTTCTGTGGTGGTTGAGCAGGTTTTAGATGCTTCTAGAGCAAACGCTAAGGGGCTCACGTTCACTAATGAACTTCCGTAAGATAGCTCCTTGCAGTTTTTGGACCTTAACCTGACAATTTCGGCTGGTCACGTATGCTGTGCGTACCTCCCTTGAAATACACTCTAAAACATTTTACACCATGAAAGGTGTAAAACAGGTGTACGTATCAAAAGACCTCTAGAAACACCCTTTTTACGCACCATTTTTTAAATTTGAGGTGTTAATGAATAAATAGCCTCAAAATACCCCATTTACACCTTTACATTTGGGGTGTTATGAACAAGGCTACAAACGATTGGTTGATATGTGGGGTTTAACGTCCCCAAAACTACTATATGATTATGACAGACGCTGTAGTGGAGGGCTCCAGAAATTTAGACCACCTGGGGTTCTTTAACGTGAACCCAAATCTGAGCACGCGCGCCGACAACTTTACAAATGCACAACATTTTCGGACAGTTTTGCTTAGACTGTTCGTATACATTAACCATCTTGATACCAGCAAGGCTCCTACTACTAGCTGCTTGCAGGTCCAGTAATGAAACGAGGCGGGAAGTAATGTGACGGAAACGCAGTTTTCATCAATAAAGCACGCAAGCTACTATAAGATGGAAGATACAATAGGAGCGCCGCTTGTTCAGAGGAGTAAGGGCCAATTCTACTGTATGTGTTTTTTTGATCTGTGCCATTCGCGTGATCAGTCAACATTCACAAAGTGCACTGATTTGCCTGAACAAGGTAATGTTGAGCACATTAGTGTAGCCATGCATAAAACACTCCCCCCTCCCCTCATCCCCCATAAGATCGAAGCTTTTAAAGCTGGAGATGAAACATCCGCCACCTGCAAAAGAACAACAGCACAGTTGTTTAGCCGTAACAACCACGTCAGCAGGCCATCATGTCCTTTAAATATAAACATTGACGTCATGTATTATTAGCAGGCACGTTTTATTTAAGTACTGTAGCGAATGTTCATCTTCATGTGTCCTTAAAAGTGCGTCATGGAAATTAGGAAGAGGACACTGATCACAAAGAAAAATGCTGAATAAGGACATTTCAATGACATTGACGCAGCCTTGCTCGCAATGAAGGGAGCCTTGTTAACTAAATTACGAACAAAGCTTTCCTCAGGTGAGCCGAATTGCACTCTCTAGTTCTTTCTCTCTCTCCCCATTTTTTGTTAATCCCCTTCTTTTAATTTATGTAAATTCCCCAGCAGACGTGCTTCGGTCAAAGCCTTGACTATGTAGGTAGTGAGAAAACAACATTGATGAAATATTTTCAACTGTGGTCTTGTTCCAAGGACTGCAAGCTAAGTACAAATGTATTGTCACAACGTGAAGACAGTAGTAATTAACAGGTTGAGAAAGTAGCAGCAGGTCAGTATTTTTATTTAGTGCGCGCCAGAGCATTCCTCTTCTTTCTCGTTATTGCTTGGTGCATAAAAGCGCGCAGATGCGCGTATGCGCAGTCGTCTTCGTCTTCCTAGCAGTACGCACGCGGCAATATGGTCTCATCAATTTGTGTGATGGCCGATGCATGTCTGTAGCAAACTGAAACTGCTGATAAAATGTCGCCTGTGTGACCCTGCATGTGCAGGTACTAGAGACTCATAGAGCTAAGCAAAAAGCATCAGCTTAGCTTTTTACCAGTATTCGCTACATAACGTCGGTGAAGGTGCGCTAAATATTGCTCCTGAATATTACAAATGCGCGTTCTGACTAGTTGCTCGTGCTGGCCGCAATGCACCGTCACAAAGTTCACTGTGATTCAGATGCACTGTTAAAGAACGAGTATAACGCAACAGATCACTGTCGCAAAAAAAGAAAAAAAAAGCAGCGCCCACGCTATCAGTAGAGGGCCGGAGCTATCGTTAAACCGCATCTAGCTAGTGTGAGAGCGCACTGACGCCATGAGGTCTCGTCACCTAGACAACCTTGGCTGCCCGCTATTGCTGCGCGCCGGGCGCAGAGCGCGGGAAAGGGCCCGGCATCGTCTTACGTGTCACTGCGTGCGCTAGCGAAAAACCCTCCCGCGTGTGGTGCGCGTGGCTTCTCGATCTGTAGAGTTTATTAGTCGGTGTTTAGTTTGAAACTTGCCTGCGCTCTGTGCTCGACCTGTGTGTTCTGTCAGTGCGGTATATTGCGAAGGTGCACCATCCTGAAGACTGGACCTGTGGATTCATATTGTAGAGCACTCGAAGTAAAATAGTAAGTACCGCTCTCACGTTGTTCCGTTCAGCGCTTTGTTAACTGCGTGAACACGAGAATAACGCCTTCAAATAATTTTGTTTTCAAGCAGCCGATGACAAATCAGCATTTGTTTACTTAGCGAGAATATTTGTCCGAATTGTTTCACGGGGATGATGGCGAAGTGTCATTGTGGGCAAGTTTTTGTTTCTTTGTTTAGATTGTTTGGAGTACAAAGTGGAGTGAGCGTGCGCCGCTAAAGTTAAGCGAAGAAGTTGAACAGATTTTCGCGGTGCCCTTTGTTGGCAGCCGTTTTTAACGGGGTCTGCTCATAATGCAGATCAATTTTAGTTTACTAAGAATACATGTGTGGGGATGGCGCCTGTTAGCTTTAAGCATCAACCGTATCAAAGACGCATATGCTTGGGCATGTTGGTAATTCATTTACTCTCTTTTTTATTGCACAAAAAGACCGAGAACGGAAAACAAGCGCGTGGTGTCCATGTCATTCTTTTCAGTTCTTTTTCGTTTTGTGCGGTAACACTACCGTGATAACTCGGGTGATGCATCGGCTGACAACACAGCATATTGGTTCGCGTTAGGTGCGCCTCGCGAAGTTTGCCTAGTTGCTAATACATTCAATTTCATCAAATTGGTCTTCACCGGTATTTTCGTTCACACGCAACGTAGCGTGACACTGCCGACAGCCGTGCCTGTGTAGCGGAATGAGCACTGAAGCTGGACTTTTGTTTGTACAGACCTTTCTTCTGTGTGTGTGGTCGAATCGCCTACTTGAGCAGTGCAAACGCTTGTTTGAACATAACTGCTAACTTTCGAGCACATTTTATTCAGATTGTTTTCATCATGTGTAACTTTCGAAATATTCTCGTTATTCGGTGTTTTATTGCCATCGACTTGCTATGGCGTTTAACTTCGCTAAGTACTTCAGATGTTGAAGGTAATTTCGCTATGTGAAGCGTATTATTAGTTTTTTTGATGCACAAAAACACTTTGGTATTATACATACTGCACGGTATATAAGCATGTGTTGCAGCCAAAATGTAAGACCGGGCAGCATATTTATCTGGGAACACAACAGGCACGGCCCCTGAACAGCCTACGCTGCATCGGGAAGGAGGTATGCTTTCTCAGCCTGCCAGCATGATTAAAACAAATGACCCTAATTTAGCAGTATGCAACGGCTACTGAGTGAAAGTAACAGGGTCACTTTATTCCAAATTTCCCAGCCAATTTTGCGGCTATGGCAAATGTGTTTGAAAAAAAATCGTGCTGATTTAATGCACTGAAAACAGGGAACTGCTTGAATATTTCGGAAAAAAAATTTTTGTCACGTGCTTGCCTTTTACACTTTGCATAACGTTGTTTAAGTAATGTTTGTAAAAAATATTTTACAAGTACCGCTCCTTTTTTTAATACCAAGTTTGATACATGTTAAGTAAAGGGGCTTTTGTAAGGCGCTTGAAACTCAGTAATATTAATACAAATTTGCGGTAACATACGTCTGCGAGAATAAGCCAAAATATGTTATGTTTGCATTACCTCATTGCGATACTGCACTCTTTATGAATATCTGAGCTGTGACTACTTACTTCACAGAAAATATATTTTAATGAAAAATTATTTTTAGACATCTTAAGCTGTTAACCTCTATGAGAAAAGATCACTCATTTCACAGAATTGTCATTTTTGTCCGTATTGAAACGCAATTCGCACCATGTGGTGGTCCAATTAAAAATTTTCTTTTACCTAAATTGAAAGCAAATAATCAATTATTTGTATGTGACGTTTAATCAATACAATTTCTACTTCAAGGAATAAAATAATTTTTGAATTTTCCCATCAACGGCAATGCGGAACTTCGAGGCGTCGGCTGCCGTATGACCAAATGACAAACGGGGAACTTGGAACTTCAAAAATCATTTAGGGGCAAAGCTCTTGAGGCCGTGGGTTATTTCCTCCTCTGTAGTCGTACTAGTATTATGTAGCCACTTTATGAGTTGCACAATAGATAGCGTTAGTGGTTTTCACAGCATATACACGGACAAAATAATGATTCGTGGGGTGTATCGTTCGTCCGTACATTTGTGCTTTCGTTCGTTCGTCTGTGCATCCATCCGCCCGGGCTTCCATGTGTCGGTCTGTCCGTGAGTCCGTCTGTCTTTCTGTTCATTCATACTTGCGTCAGACTGTCTGTCCATTCGTTTGTGCGTCCGGACGGACGAATGCTACGCCCCACTCATCATCATTCACTCCGTGAATATGCTGTGGTCTTTTTCTCAAAACATAAACTGCTATAGCGAAATTTCGCACATGAAAAGAGCTGTTTATTTGCTTTCAAATTTTAATTCAACCACTACATGGTGCAAGTTGCGTCTCAATATATACAAAAAAGCTATTTTGTGAAATTCGCGATTTTTTCTCGTAAAGTTCGACAGCTATAGAGGTTTAAAATATTTTTCCTCCAAATATACCTTATGCGGATTAAGTATTCACATCTCAGATATACTTTCTCAAAGTGCAGTATTGATATAGAAAACTGCGGCTATAAGACAATGCGGCTAAATTATTTCAGGCGTATGCGGTCAAAAATGGTAATATTACTGAGCTTCAAACACTTTACGCAAGCCTTTCACTCACTTGTAGACCGAATTTGGCACGGAAGAAGAAGAGCTACTTATGAAATTATTTTTTTCACGAACGTTCTGACAAGATTCCGGGAAGTTCAGGAGGCAGCGAAGTGACCAAAAAATTATTTGTCTGCGAAATATTCTAGCAGTTACCTTTTTAATGCAGTAAAATCAGCGCAAGTTTTTTCAATTACATTTGAAAGAATCGCCAAAATGGCTGGGACGTCTGACGTGGAATGACCCAACAGCCAATTCTGCCAATATAGAATCGTGTCAATGTGAGCCAGTTAAAGAACACTAGTATCATTCGTATTTTAATACGTAACTGTACAGTACATAATTTTACAAGTTACCTGCACTGAATACCTTCTCAATGTGCATACCGTCATGTATTCTCAGTGGCGTTGTGCTTTTTTGCAATACAGATAAAATATGTATATGTTGTTGGGCGTCGTACTGTATTCTTTTGAATAAGCTAATCGGATGAGTACCATGGTAGATCTGCAGAAATACGCATGCAGCTGTGTTGATGCATACTTAAGCATGGAACTTGAGATCCACTTAGATTGGTCGATGTATGCAGCTAATAAAATATTGTCATCTTCGACCCACACCTTTTTATTTGCCTGCGCGAGCAAGATGAATTGGTAAAGTAAGGTTCATATCTACGGCACGAAAGGTGTAATGATTTTGCCACAGCGCGCTTTTTATGGCGTTTCTTGCTCAGCATACCTTTTCTAGCCTTTCTCACTGTAGTGGAGCCCGATGCCACTGAATAAGCTTGCTATGCACTCAATTGTTACTTAAACATAAGAAAGGAGTTAGTTATGCAGGGTGCATACTGTAATTGCACTCTTTGTGAAATTTCGGTCATTGTTCCTTGTGTATTTATTTTAGGTTTCCGAGATTGAATTTCCTGTACAGAAAGAACAGCTTCGCCTCACTTCTCTCGAAGGCACCACTAATCTCAGCAGCTGATGATGATTGTGCAAGAAGCAGTGACGAGCTGTGGTTATACCACAGCTCGTCACTGCTTCTTGCACAATGCCGTAAGTATACCACCACTGACATTACATTGATACAACCCCAATTACACTACCTTGTCGAACGTTTTCATTTTTAATGTCTAAATTTATACTGCGAGATATAGTAGGTTGTAAATGTGACTCCTAAAACTCGCTTACTTTTTCTACGTGTTTTTTTCTATTGTATACGTGTCAATCAACGCCATACCTCTCAGTCGTTTGCCTGACTAGCGCAATTGTTTTCAAAAGTTGTGGGGATTTTGTTGTATATAAAACAATGAATTTCTAGAATATAGAGTAAAACTTGGTGACATTTAAAAATTTTGCAGAATGCCATCAGAGTCCTGTTTGTCAGACTTGCAGCTTTTCTATAATAAAGGCAGATGTGAACATATGGGCTGAATTGTTGTTTGCTTCGGCGTTACGTTTAGTTGAACCTTACGCTACAGGTTACTGCTTGAACTACTGTGTGTGCGTGTGCGCGTGCGTGCGTGCGCGCGTGCGTGTGTGTGTGTGTGTGTGTGTGTGTGTGTGTGTGTGTGCGTGCGCGCGCGCGCAAGTGCCTTCAGCGTCCTACTTTGTCGTTTCCGACCCAGTGTACCTACACATATATACACTGCTCTTATGCAGCTAATTCAAGACCACGGCACCTTATTTTATCAGATGCATGCATGCAGGTATAAGTGCAGTGGGGGACACCAGTATCTTCCTTCTTCCCAGTCAGCCGCAGAGAAGGTTTATATATGCTTCTCCCTGAGAACAATTGAAGCTTGGGCCAGTTCGTGATGCATATTTGATGGAATGAAGTGCTGTGAACGGCTCTCTTCAACACACAAGTCTAAGCGTCACCTCCTTTGTGTGCTTTTGTTGCCCGTCAATTGCACTTCATTTCATCAAGTATGCTTATCCATATAACTGCCATCGTTCCAAGAGAGTTTTTAGTGTTTACAATCTACTCGCATGCGTGTAGCTTCATCCAACACCGATAGTTTAGGGGTGTTCATAAACACCTATTAAAGTAGGGTGTAACGTTTCTTTACCGGGTTAACTGGCGGAACGTGGGAGAGGCCCTTGTGCTGCAGTGGACGTAGTCAGGCTGCTGCTGATGATGATGAACGTTTTTTTACACCCTACGATTTCAGGGTGTTTCTCAACACCTTAATGTTAAGGGTGTTCCTAGACACCATAAAAGGTTGTCGCCCATGGGACAAAATGAATACGCCCTTATGGGTGTAAAAATTTTATAGTGTAAGAAGGAGTTGTTACTTTACGATTCTGCGCATTCAAAGACTGAAACGCCGCATTGCTCTACTTTGCTTAGAGTTGGCAGTGCGCAGATCGTATGAGCATGTTATGCAAGCTAGCTTTATGCGTCAACTTCAAAGACTTTCCAAGGCCGGCTACCCTCAGTCCGTAGTTAGTTCCGTGGTGGAATCCCTGCTGCAGAGGGTGAAAGGCAGAGTGTCTAATGCAAATGCGCGCCCGAAGGAGATAGAGTGGGTTAAGCCTGAGGTGGTCCCGTATATACACCTTGTGAGCCATAACTTCAAGAAGGTGGCTTCTCGTTACGGCGTTCTGGTCGTTTTTCAGCTCCCAACAAACTTGCTCAATTGTGCCCGCGTATCACAAGCGATGAGCAAAGGGGCTGCCAGAAGCAGCACACAAGACTTTTCAGGCGCTGCGCACAAGGCGTAGTATATGGGACTCCCCTAGGCTGTGGCAAGTTCTATATCGGTCAAACGGGGCGTTGCATTAATGATAGACTGAGGAAGCAGGCCAATAGTTTAGGCAAAAG
Organism: Rhipicephalus microplus; assembly: GCF_043290135.1. Classification (NCBI taxonomy): domain Eukaryota; kingdom Metazoa; phylum Arthropoda; class Arachnida; order Ixodida; family Ixodidae; genus Rhipicephalus; species Rhipicephalus microplus. Next base: position 31,230,050 of record NW_027464588.1, on the reverse strand, counting down.
TGATCATGCGCACCTTCCAGTGCACTAAAAAGCCTGCGGATGTGTTCCATTGTTTGGAAAAACGGTCATTCTTGGTAGGAGCAAAAAATAAACAGCTAGAGAGCTCTTGGAAGCCTATTTTATTAAAAAAAGGGCCCGATTGTATCAGTGATACATCCGTTGTGTTGTACGCGACAGAAATGCATTTTTTGGATAACTTAGTGCCTTGATCATGACGCTGTGCGATGTTTGTTGGCTGTGCACGCATACGCGGTTTTGTGTTCTTTCCTGTGCGTTTCCTGGACGGTCAATAAACAGTTGGTAGTTGACGCTGTTCTGTCTTCTCTCCTGCTCATCCTGCTTCACGATATGTTTTTTGCGCCCCAGTCTTCTGCACGTGACACATACCTGCATTCCTGTGGCACATGCCTACGTGTGACACGTGGTATGTGCCACGCGTGTCTGGCGACAAGGATGTCAGACGTATGCGACGGGATTGTGCAATTTTAAATGCGAAGAATTTGTTAACAATCTTTAGAGACTTTGACTGTATCTATCTATCTATCTATCTATCTAGTGATTGATTGATTGATATGCGGGGTTTAACGTCCCAAAATCACCATATATTTATGAGAGACGCCGTAGAGGAGAGCTCCGGAAATTTCGACCACATGGGGTTCTTTAACGTGCACCCAAATCTCAGCACACGGGCCTACAACATTTCCGCCTCCCACATGAAATGCAGCCACCGCAGCAGGGATTTGATCCCGCGACCTGTGGGTTAGCAGCCGAGTACCTTAGACACTAGAACACCGCGGTGGGGTATGTATGCATGTATGTATGTATGCATGTGTGTATGTATGTATGTATGTATGTATGTATGTATGTATGTATTGATTGATTGATTTGTGGGTTTAACGTCCCAAAACCACCATTGATTATGAGAGACGCCGTAGTGGAGGACTCCGGAAATTTTGACCACCTGGGGTTCTTTAACGTGCACCCAAATCTGAGTACACGGGCCTACAACATTTCCGCCTCCATCGGAAATGCAGCCGCCGCAGCCGGGAATCGAAACCGCGACCTGCAGGTCAGAAGCAGAGTACCTTAGCCACTAGACCACCGCGGCGGGGCAATGTATGTATGTATGTATGTATGTATGTATGTATGTATGTATGTATGTATGTATCTTGCCGCCTATAACATTTAGCTCTCCTGGCCATTTCGATAATGGTATCAATACAAATCTTCGTATGGTATAACGTGACTGCACGAAGAACATAATTGACTAGTGTAGTGATAACATGAAAATCATGATATGTATGTCATAATTGTCATAATTATCATTTCATCTTTTGGTCCTGCATTTCTTGCTTTGGTTTCGTTCACATGGCATGTTGTAAAACTGGTACGCAATGGCATGATTGCATGGCGAACACAAGCAACCTACACTAACTCGAAAATAATGAAATGCATGTCATGTAACCACATGACTATATGCAACGCTTATGATGCGCTCACGGCCATTTCGCTAGCGTCCCATATACAACATTTCGTAGCACGGAACATGAATAGATGACGAAGGTGTGTGACTTGTCCAAGCATGGTAATCATGAGATGCGTGTAATATAATAACACGACCACATGCCATGCTCATGATATGCTGTCGGCCGTTTTGCGAGCTTCATCTATACCGATTTCGGTATTAGGCATCGCCAATGAATGACGAAGGCATGTGACTGGTGCAAACATGATGATTATGAGATGCGTGTCATGTGAGAACTTGACTACATGGCACAGTGAATACGCCAATACATTTCGACGCGACGCGGAGCGCGTGCTCGACGGCGTTTATTTCGACGCATCACACCGGCATTGCTATGCCCTTGAGTTTCCTAAAATAAACTTGAGGGGCTCTGCCGCTGTGATTGTTCAGCGACCATGGCAGTGATGGGTAGTACAAGCATTGGCCTAGTATTCGTACTTGCGGCTTCGTTTATTGCTGCGTTTTGGTTTTGATTTTAAAAAAAAGGTTCAACCCTTTTGAACTTCGTGACCCGATTTTAAAAGATAAGCATAAAAGAATAAGGTGTCGAAGCACAACCAGTGGACATTTGCTGATTTTTGTTTCGTGAGAAAACCGCTCGAGGCCACACGAACACATGTGGAGACCAAAGCAGGCCAGAAGTACGAAGATTAGACAATCGTGAGTACTGCCCCTCATTTCCATGCTCGCTGAAGCGCCGTGCGTTGCAGCTCCCATACATACTAGCGCCACAGCTCCCTCTAGTGTATATCTAGTAGCTCTACGGCCACGCCAGGCGCCGGTCCTGCCATACACTCACAGGCGCGCACTGCGCTGCATTTCTTTGACGCATGCGCGTTTCGTGACGGTTGGTGTCGGGCCACGCCGACGGACGCTGGTCGCGCCTGGCGTCGGACTATAAATTCTCGCGTTTTGCTAACGTAGCGTCCCTGTTCCCAGTGCGCACACGCGTCAACGCTTTAAATTACTATATTGGGCCCTTCATGATATACTCGCGGCCGTTTTGCTAGATCCACATATATCAAATTTGGTGTTAAGTTACCTCAATACATAACAAAATATATGATTGGTGCAAACATCATCCTGACATGCGTGTCATATAGAAACAGGACAACATACCACAAAAATAGCGCGCTGGCGGCAGTTTTTCAAGCTCCCTATATTCTAATTATCGTATCACTACAAGTGAACAGATGACGAAGGTAAACGACTCATCCATTTATGATAATGAAGACACGGAAGTCATGTACGGCTTCATTTACCTTCCCCTCGTACCGTAGTGCTGATCTTAAAATGACTTACATATATTTCTCATTCTTGCTTCGCATATCATCGATTCCCACAGTACGTGGGATCTGGCAATTTTTATCTCATCCCCAACAAGTCGCATTCATCAAACCACCTGACAGTTAAGCGGTCATCACAAGAGAATCCAGACTAAGGCGGCTAGATAGATAGATAGATAGATAGATAGATAGATAGATAGATAGATAGATAGATAGATAGATAGATTCTAAAAGTACCTGTAGTACGCCAAGAAAAGCTCAGTATTTAAAATGCGCCCTTATATGATCCAAATATGCGGCAATGATTGACTCGTCTAGACATGTACCACAAGAAATACAATGAAACCCTTGCGGAGTGTGTAAATCGTGTTATGACATAAATGACCTAAATGCCAATACCTCAATTCAGTAGGTTTTTTCAGAATATCTGAACATACACACTATCGCGACCACAGTATGACATGATATACAGATGCCACATTATGTACAGTGTCAACTTTTATAAGAGGAAACAAGGCGACGCGTAGCCTGCGTGCTCCGGCAGCTGCTGGCGGCGCGTTCAAGCGGGAGCGACAGCGACCACAGTCTTTTTTTAGGGGCGAAGCTCCTTATAGCGACAACCGTTCGTTCCTCGTAGCTGTCGTAGTATGTAACAAACATAACAATTTGGCTTCCAAGGTGGTGCCGGTGAGAGATTTCTTCTGTGCGTTGTTGAACAATAAGAAATTGTGCTCAATGTACATGCCAATGGCTGCTAATGGCGAATGAGAGACAAGAGCATTCCGCTTTTAGTTAACGCGCACGCTGCGATCTCCATTAGCAGCCATTGGCATATACATTGAGCACTATCTGACAAGAAAGGGTTGCTACGTTATACTCGCTTGGCGTAAAATCCTTGCTTTTAGAAAGGTTTAGCGAGCATTAGGCCGCAGTGCCATGAATTCAGTGGACTAGTATATACTATGAAGTCGAAGTGGTTGAAGGTGGGAAGTATACCCGAAGCGCAAGCCGTAAGAAAGTGTGTGTGTGCCATCTCTCGTTCAGTCCTTGGAATGGCCGCTGGATGGCGGTGCTTCTATATGGAGAATATATGATGAAAAGATGCGAGATGGTAGTACTTGGAGTGTTGAATATATGAACGGACACACAGACAGATGCATGGATGGACGCATGAACGGATGCAGGGGCGGAAGCATGGACGAACGCAGGGACAGACGCATGAACAGACGCATGCACGGACGGGCGAATGGACGCATGGACGGTCACACAGACGGACGCATGGATGAACGGAACCTAGAACGAACGAACGAACGGACGGAAGCAAGGACGGAAGCAAGCCAGTCTGAGGCACTTCCACTGTTAACTCTGTTTATAACTACTCTGCGTGCTGGGAATTTGGAGTCCTTGATTAACATCACACCAAGATTGTCCGCACACTACGCAAGGTCAAGTGCCTTACTGTTATTGGTAGCGTATCTAGAGAAGTTGTGTGCATTGAAGTCACCGGCATTGATCAACGGCCTGTCCTTGGCTTGCGACGCGGACGATGTTAGGAGTTTGGTAAAGTTCCTGAGTTGGTCATTCGGAGAATTGTATACGTTCAGTATGTAAAGGTGAGTGCTGATGGTCCGACTCGCAATAATTTTTGCTAGCATAGAATCCAGGCCTTTCTTATATGTCAGCGTGCCTATTTCCATAAAGGTGACGTACCCTGTAATGAAGGCGGAAATGCTCCTGGTTTTTTTGAAGTTGGGGTCCACGTTTGGCGTGGGAAGGCTGTACTTCAAGAATGGTATGTTTTGAATGTTCTTCACCACCCAGAAATCCTGTTAAATTTTACTTATGGCTTCCGATTACAAAATCTAACTAATTGATTTTGGTCAGACTTCTCGTTTTTGAATGAAAACAGGAACATTTCAAGATGATGAGATCTTGCGGTGCGCTATCCATGATGTTGACTTGGCAGCACCCCCAATTTGTTGACTTCACCGATTGCTCTTCTTGGCTGAGAGGGTGTTGGCAGCGCAGGTTATGGTCCCGAAGACAATAACCACAAGTCCGGTGTGAGAATTGTTCTGGTGGCTTTGGGTTGAGGAATCGGCCCTTACAAGCTTGGTGATGAGTGCAGTGCGTGCGTAATGTGAGTGCTTCCGAAAAGTGCGTGACACGGAAACTAAGAAGACAAGCAGTGCATGGGCAAACAATAATCGGTTGAAAACAATGATGACGAGCATCGGCAAGAGGGCGCTACATCAACAACATAAGAGAAAAGTGGCCTATTCAGGAGTTACCATGAAGATTTCAAGGGTGAATCAGTGTTTGACGTGGCAACCCACAAAGAACCCATTGAGAGGCCGACAAGTCGAAGCGAGGAGTGCCACTGCGGTCGGAAGGGTGCTCTTGGTTCAAGTGGTAGCAAGGTAGAGGCAGTTCGCCAGCGTTAGGGTCCTAGTTTGCCCTGAGTGCATGGCAGAGGTCAAGAGTCAGAGAAACCTGCGTCGCTTTACCTCATGCTTTGCGCTTCACGGAACCATCTGTGACCTACCGCAGCCACCGGCACCACTGTCGGGAGTTAGCCTTAGTGCTTGAGTGTGGCCCCTGGTCCACACGTCTGAGATGAAGGCTGCCTGACTTCGTAGGCCTTGTCTTCAGAACGAATACCCGCCTTGTTGGTGCATACACCTGAGCGTCCCTCGGCTCCTCGCCGAGTTCCTTCGATAACGGTATGCCCGTGCTCGTGTCTCCTCCCCGTGGATGTCTCCGACGCGCATTAGTATACTCACTAGTGAGACTGCTTTGGTTACGGTGGAAATAGACCTGTTCTCGCGGCTAGCTTAGAGTGCTGTACATAGGTTGCAAGATGTTTCGCTCTCAATAGAGCATGTTATGTGTTTCATGTTCATGGGTTGGTTCCATAAAGTGCCGAGAACAGAATACAGCCCAAACAGAACATATCTTAAGACCCCTTCACACCCCTGTGTGTTCACTTCACCTATTGGTCCTGTTGACTGAGGGGTGTTGGCAGCGCAGGTTGATGTCCCCAAGAAGATATGGACCCCGCGTCAAGAGTGAGAATTGTTCTCATTGTTTTCGGTTCTGGAATCGGCTTTTCCAGACGATAAAGCTTGCCGCAAATTTGTTTGAGTTCCTACTATGTCAGCAACTGCAGATTTAAACTTACTGAACTTACTCTTCGTCTTTTTATGTTTTTTGGCTTTGTAACTAGCTGAGACGTTGAAAAGAGCCTCGCTAACGTTAGACATAAAGTCGTCTACATCGGTTGTGGCGCCATGTGTCTGGGTACGCTATTAAAAGTCGTTGGTTTGCGGATGCTGGAATCGTTGTTGGATATGGTGGAAAAAACAGTGGATATGGTGGAAACCGTAGTAGTTATAATGGCTGATAACAGCGAGAGTAGAAAAAAATGATGGCAGATGATGGTGGTGGTGGTGAGACAATGGTAGTGATGGTGGAGAATTCCAGCTGAGGACGGCTAGAGAGGAAAAAATAGTGGCCGTGGTGGTCACGAGCCAATGGTGGTAATGGTGGGAAATGCTGGCTCATGGTGGCGAGGGAAAACGTGTTTGGTGGAATGCTTGGTGAGCAAGGTGGGTGATGGTGGCATGATGGAAGGTTGGCGGATGACGGAATAATGAAAAAGCGCTTGACAGTATGGGATCCCTTATACTTGATCACTGTTTCATTCTTGAATGCGCAGAGTGGTATGTTTACGGTCAAAAGAAACCAAGGCTGCTCAATACGCTTTCTAGCACGTTTGTTTTTTTATTCCTGTGGTGTCAACAACACCAATTTTTATGGAGCATAGAATATGCAGCCGGGAATATGATTACATTTCGCGAACGTACTCTACATTAGTTTTACATCCGCGATGTGTTTATTTGTAGTGTTATTTAAAGGACTAGAGGTGTTTCTGTGAACATGACAATAAATGTTTTACATCGGTGCGCAGTTGTCGACAAATAAATGGGCTCCAGTTCGCAATTTGCCCTTTCAATGTTAAGGCAGCACTCAGTGGTCACTTGATGTCGCCACGCTAGAAAGGCAACTCTGGTAATTCTTACACACGTCATTGTTTGAGCCGTACCTTTAAGTTACCAAAGTGCGTGCGAATATGCATAAACTTTCAATTTCGAGTCACCTCTAAATGAGCCCTAGCGAATATAACTTTCACCCTTCTGTTCTACCACCATGATTTCCATCAAATGTTAGTCATACTGACCGAGGTCGTAAGAGTGTCATCGGTGCTTCTGGGGTTTAGAGAACACAATTTTGACGAGTAAAAAAAATGTCAATACATTAAAGAACCCCTGGTGGTCAAAATTTTCGGAGCCCTCCACCACGGCGTTTCCCATAATCATATGGTAGTTTGGGGACGTTAAACCAAACAAATCGCCCCGCCAGGGTGGTCTTGTGGCTAAGGTACTCGGCTGCTGACCCGCAAGGTCGCGGGATGAAATCCCGGCTGTGGCGGCTGCATTTCCGATGGAGGCGGAAATGTTGTAGGCCCGTGTACTTAGATTTGGGTGCACGTTAAAGAACCCCAGGTGGTCGAACTTTCCGGAGCCCTCCACTACGGCGTCTCTCATATTCAATTAGTGATTTTGGGATGTTAAACCCCACAAATCAATCAAACTAAACAAATCAATGAATAAAAATGACAATACAGCACCGATGCGGCATCATTTAACCTAAATAAAGCCTTTTTTATTGTGTAAGGTGTCCGTGCAACAAGCGACAAACATCGATGCGACGCACTTGCAGCGCTTCCACCAAATGTACGCTTCCCCTCACTGACAGCTGCCAGTCGCACTCGCCGGCACTTCACTGGCTCTTATGTGCGACAAAACAAACGCGTCAATTCGTATCTTTACTGAACCAATATGATAGCATTAAGTTTCTGGCGCAATTCATTCGTTTTGGCCAAGCCATTATGTAGTTGTTCCCAACGACAGAGCAACAGTGGTGCGCTGGCACGACTGCGCTGTGCGTTGCGCAAAAAACATAAAAATAAATTGTGTGGGCGTATCTATAAAATGAACATAGAAGCATCATAAAACCTGAACTGATATCGTCCATTGGAAGGAGCAAGAGACGGATAATAAACTTAGCAGTAACCGCCGACAAACTCTACTTGCTCCTCAGTTCACAGAGTTGTTTTTTCCTTGCGGTTGTAAATTACAACAAAAACATACCGCTGTTGCCATTATCACAGTGGCAATTGTTACCAGCTGCAGTTGTTCGTGTTTACCAAACGTGCAAAATAAATAGCAAGTGCTTATCCCGTCCCTCCTGAGTAAGCGACAAACAGAACTGAAGATAAACTGTGACTTCGTGAGTTGACTATTTAATGATGATGATAGTGATTATAGGTGGCTGTTTTCTTCAAATTGGGTTGTCACCAATAGTGTGACCTAGCCGTGAAAAAAAGAAAAAAAAATATTGGCCGATTCTATGTACAGTTGGAATTGATGATATGCGAAGCATAATTGAGAAATGCTGATATGTCCTTATAAAAGCATCACAACATTACGAGGTGGAGGTAAATGATGCCGTACATGACTTCTGTGCCCTGAGTATAACGTTTGGATGTGTCCTTTACTTTCGTCATCAATTCACATCCCATATTACCAAATTAATTTATGTGGAACTTGCGAAACGGCCGTGAGCACGCTATTAGCGTGTCAAGTTGTCATGTTCTTACACGACACGCGCGTCGTGATTACCATGCTTGCACCAGTCATATACTTTCGTCATTCATTCACGTCACGTAACACCAAGTTCGGTATACGTGGAGCGAGCAAAATGGCCACGAGCGCATTATGAAGGGCCCAGTATGCTCCTATGTACCATTGACGCGCGTGATATGCTGGGCACAGCGACCCTACGTTAGCAAAACGTGAGCACTTTATAGTCTGAGCCAGACGTGGCCCGACGGCAACGGGTCCGAAATGCGGCATGCTGCATTTTGTGCCGATGCCATAAAGTAACATTACTCTATGCCGATGCGTTACCCGGACAACACTGCGTCTCCCTGTTTTCATGACGGAGAGACGCTGGACGCCCTGAAACGTGCATGCGTCACTGCAACGCAGCGCGGCACGCAGCTGCGAGTATGGCAGGACCGACACCTGGCGTCGCAACGCCGACTTGACGCTAAGAAATGAAAGTCGGCGAGCACACTCACCGTGTCACGTCGAAATGTACTGGCGCCTTGACTGTGGCATGTAGCCATGTTCTCACATGACACACATCTCATGTTCATATTCACACCAGTCACATACTTTCGTCATCCATAGGCGTCGCGTAATACAAAATTCGGCCTATGCGAAGCTGGCGAAACGGCCGCGAGCGCATCATGAGTGTGGCATGTAGTCATGTTGTTACATAACATGCATTCCCTTATGATCATTTTTGGATGTGTCATTCACCTATGTCGTCTGTTCGCGTCGCGTAATACCGACTTTGGTACATGTGAAGGTAGCGAAATGGCCGCGAGTGCACCATGAGCATGTAGTCATGTTGTTCCATGACACGCACTCATGTTTATCATGTTCGCACCAGTATCATACCTTCGTCATTCATTCATGCTGTGTAATACCAAATTTGGTATAAGTGGCGCTAGCGAATTGGCTGCCAGCGCATCCTGAGCGTGGCATGTAGTCATGTTGTCACATGACGCGCGTCTCATGATTATCATGTTTGCACCAGTCACATACCTTCGTCCTCCATTCACATACCGTCATACCAAATTTCGTATATGTGACGCTAGCGAAATGGCCACGAGTGCATCATTAGCGTAGGATGTCATGTTGGTATATGACGCGCATGTCATGATTTTCATGTTAGGGTCTGTCGCTTGTGATCCCCATGCCATCATGTCATACCCTACCAGTTTTACATGCCAAGTGAACGGAACCACGGCAAGAGGTGCAGGACCATGAAATGTAAATCGTGACATTCATGACATACATTTCATGATTTTCGTGTTATGACTATTCAAATGTTTTTCATACAGTCATGTTATGCCATACCAAGTTTGGTATCAACACCATTATCGGTTAACTGGCGGAACATGGGAGAGGCTTTTGTCCGGCTGAAGATAATGATGATGGCCATTATTGAGACGGCCAGAAGAGCTGAAGTCGTAGGCGGCCAGATAGATAGATAGATAGATAGATAGATAGATAGATAGATAGATAGATAGATAGATACGCCCAAGAAGGCCGAAGTTCGCTAAGAAATGCTTCGCATCTAAAAATAAAAAAAGAAGGTGAGAGATAGAAAGTCTCGGAAGAGACAGTGGGGCACACACTTGTAACCTAAGTAGAGGAGGAGGAGGAAGAAAATTTAGGCGGAAAGACAGGGAGGTTAGCCAGTTCTTAGACCGGCTGGCTACCCTGTGCTGGGGAAAGGGGTGAGGGAAATGAAAGATGTTAAAAAGAAATGCTGCGAAGAGAAGGAGAAAAAAAAACTACGACAGAGGAAAGGCAACATCAAAAAGTATAAGACACTAAAGTCTGTCTCTGAGGCCAGTTGTCCGCAAAAAGCGCAGCAAAGCTTTCAAAGCCTTTTGGGCTGAGGATGGGCTTGGCCAATGACCCAGAATCCTTTGTTCCGACAAAGGCCGATTGTCTAGTCTATCCAGAGCTGCAGTGAGTTCTTGTCTTTGCACGTTGAAATAGGTGCACTCACACAGAAGGTGCGCGATGGTTTCTTCGCAACTGCAGTAAGTGCATGTAGGAGAGCTGGCCATCCCGATGAGATAAGAGTATGCGTTCGTGAAGGCCACTCCAAGCCACAGGCGGCATAGAAGAGTCTCCTCAGCTCGAGATATCCTTGGGGGAAGACGAAGCTGCAGATCGGGATCCAAGTTATGCAGGCGCGCGTTTGTGAAGTCTGTCGAGTTCCACTGTACCAGTGTGAGGTCACGTGCAAGCGAACGAAGTCTTGTAGCTGCGTCGGTTCTTGAGAACGGGATGGCTGTGTATTGGGTACCATCGTGTGCAGATCTAGCGGCCTCATCTGCGCGGTCATTGTCATATATACCGCAATGACCTGGTATCCACTGATACACAATGCTGTGCTGTTTTTCGGTTGCTTGGTGATGAAGAAGCCTTATTTCAGCTACTAACTGTTCATTAGGTCCATGGCGAAAGGGTGATATAAGACATTGAAGAGATGCCTTCGAGTCCGAGAAGATCGACCAAATTCCCAAAGGTTCTTTCACTATAAACTCCAGAGCTGCACGAATGGCTGCAAGTTCTGCAGCTGTCGACGACGTCAAATGCGATGTCATGAATTTAATTGTGATGTTCCTCGCGGGAATAACCACCGCCCCTGCAGAGCTTACTGAAGATACCGAGCCATCCGTGTAAATGTGAAGGCGTCCGTTGTGCTTCTCTTGCAGGAAAAGTAATGAGGCCTGTTTCAGGGCTAGATGCGACGAATTTTTCTTATTTTGGATGCCAGGAATTGTAAGATGGGCTTTGAGTGGGTGTAGGCACCATAATGGTATCGGCGGCTGTGCTGCATGCGTGAAGTGCAATGGAAGCACTGCACAATGCTGAGCTACAGTTGCGCTGAACGCTGAGTGGGGCCTGGAAGTTCGAAGTGAGGCTAGGTGATGAGATGGAAGCCGAGCGAAATGTCTTATGTGCATTCTCAAAGCGTCTACGCGGATGTATGCGTTGACTGGATAATCACGCGCAATCATGACTGTCGCTGCTGTAGATGCGCATCTCGGGAGGTAACCTAAGTATTTTTTGCACTGTACAAGTGCCCTGTCTGTTCTGTCAGTCCCTGTTGCACCATAGCCTTCCAAATTCTTTAACGCTGAAGTTGCCATCTGTCGGCGCGGCGCACTGGTTTGTGTGCTCAGTTAGAAATTCGAAGGTGGCAGTTTCGATTTCGCGTGTCGCAATTTTTTACGCGTGCTTTCTACATCGTTTTTATACATTTATTTTTATTATTTCTTTAGTGGCAGCTCTTTACGGTGGTTTTGACGCTGCTTCGCGCTCCAGCATTGCCAGCTGGAGCGCGCTATCTACCATTCGATGCACCATACGCCACCCACACTATGTGCCACCAACTTTTATACCGCCATAATCCACCAAAACGGTACATGGTGAAGTCCATTATTCCTATGGTGGCCGTTTTCTCAATAGGGTATTGACGGGCCTGCGTTTTTTTCCGGCTACATGAGGCGACCATGAATTCTGCTGATTGAGGGACTGGTGGCAGTGTGTGTTTTAGGATACGTCCTTCTAGCCTTGAGCGAGTTGCCCTCAGTTCAGGTAGTTCCTGTTTGAGTGCTATGTTTTCCCGTTCTGGCGTGTGTATTTGTGTATCTGCCACGTACTCTGGCTCTACTTTACCTTGACTTGAAATTGTCGGTGTTGTCGGCGTGGAGCTGCTGTCGCCAACCATGTCGGTCTAGGTCAACTTCTTGCCAAGATATCTCGACCTGGATAGACCTCTGGAGTAGGAGCAGCCGCTGGATTTAGTGCTCTGTAAAAAAGAAGCGTCCTCTGGAACGCCAGCGTCATCGGAATTGGGAACGCCTTCCGGATCTGGAGCTACGCTAGAGAATGGAAGCCTCTGCCATCTCCAGTTGCGTGTCCGCGGGGTCGTTAACCTAGCAGGGATTGACTTCTTTCTAGAGGTGGCTACATCTTTCTCTTCTGTCTCATTGCGCGACATATAGGACGTGAAATTTTCGTGGCAGCAAAGGTCACCTGTGGGTCGATCACCCTCATATAGCTTGCGTTTCGGAGTGCAACTGTGGGCTTCTGCAGCACAGTAGTGAGTGCTTTTCTCCAGTGGAGTCATTTACTTCTCTCTTCCTTGCTTTAATGGCATACGTCAGCCCGGTGTCCATCTTGTCCACAGGTGTGGCAAACGTCAACTTTGCCATGGTCCTATAAGCCAACACGGTCCTAAGGCGTTTCCGTGCATGAAGTTCTTGGGACCTCGAGGCCCGTCAAGGAGTATCACAACAACATGAGTGTTTTTGATTCTCTTGACTTAAATGATGGTCAATTTCCTCTGGTTGAAAATCATGCATCTAAGAGTGTGCTCCTCTATTGACTGGTCAAAATTCCTAATGATGCCTTTACAAGGGTTGTCGGGGCGGATAAGTAGGCAGAAACATGGAAAGTGCCGACTTTCGTGTGAAGTTTCTCGATTCTTGCCTATGCGAATGCGTTGTATGTGACCGGAGTTGAAATAACAAGTATATTTCGTACCTTGATTGGGCAGGCTGTATCATCCAATGCTTCTTGCTCAGTGAGCACGGGGGTCGTATTTAGAGCTCTCGACAGCAGTACCGATTCCACCTTCGAAACGTCAAGCCCTCCGCGAGACCGTACGGTGACCTGCACCTATTTTCTCAGCAGCCGAGGGAGCCGCGAAGCGGATGCGACTTTCTGAACTGTCAAGCGGGAGCAGGCGTTGAAATAATGCTTCTTTGCTTTGTTTGCAGCAATAGCAGACGATGCGTTTCTTGTCGGATCTCGTTTCTGCCAGGTGCCAAGGACCTCGCTTCATTGAAGTCTTCCGGAGTGATGTCCATGTCTTCAACTGTCACAATTTCGGGCATCTTCGTCCCCTGGCCAGGTGGGCGAAGGGCCTAACGAGGACTGGCGCAGCCATGAAGTGAACTGTAGTACGTACTCATAGCTGAGTGGTTAGTCTTAGAAGCGCGTCTTCCGCTTTGCACGTTTGAAGTTCAATATCTCGCTGAAAAGTCGACTTACCTCAACGAGAACGCTATGGTGTAAAAGCTTGCACAAAACTGGTTTACAAAAGCCTAGTATTTTGATAGAGAACATAAAAAATTCACTGCCATGACATCTAATAAGACAGCAAAGTTAGGGCGCACCGATACATCAGGTACAATTGGTGAACGCTTCATCATCAAAGCCCTATACACCTTTTCACAGAAAGGAAATACTGCCATGATGGGGTGCGCGCGGGAGTACAAAGGCTAAGGGTGCAGCCTTGTCAGTGCATTTTTTAAGGGGCCACGCTAACTTGCACAGCCCGAAAAGGACTATGGCGGTGCCGTAGGAGGCGTGTTTGAAAAGTTCTATACTCTAATACCTGCAAAGGCCATATATAGACCATGTGGTGGCCATCTATAGGCCACCACATGGCCACAAAAAGAAATTTATTGAATTTCCTAATGTTGTGTAATCTACTGTTCGCGGGTATACTCCTTGCATAGTTATGGGTGACATAAACATTGACCTCTGTTCCAATGATCCTTATGCCAAAGATTTTGAAACTCTCTTACTTACATATGGAAGTACAAATCTTATACGTTCACCTACTAGGATTATATTAACAAGTGCTACGCTCCTTGATATATGCGCCTCAAATTTAAGTTCACAGAATTTAAAATCCGGGGTATTTGCGTATGACATAAGTGATCATATGCCCATCTTCTTTCTTGCAGGAGTTACTTCTCAAATTGGTCAGAAAACAGAGACATCTTTCCACCGAATTAAAAACAGCAAAACTCGGGAACATTTTTTTCAGCTAGTTCAGAACATAGATTGGACCACTGTTTATAGACAAGAAAATCCTGATGATGCTTATAACACATTCATGACGTTATTGAGTACTAGCTATGATGCGGCATTTCCACTTCAGAAGCGCTCACGTGGCAGATATAAGAAATGCAGAAAGCCTTGGATAAATCGTGATCTTTACCGGCGCATAAAAATAAAGAATAAATTGTATTATGATTTCGTCCGTTCGCGGAACACAGACGCCTTAGCTGAGTACAAGAAATACAGAAACGTTTTAAATTCAGAAATACGGAAGGCTAAACAGAACTACTATAAAAATTATTTGAAAGCATTTACAATGACCAGAGGAAGCTATGGGAGGTCATAAATGGGCTTACAAACAGAAAAAAAGGGTTGTAATAGGACACAGGACTTAACAATTAATGGTCAGATTTTCAGTGGCTAAAGGTTGGCCAATGTCATGAATGAACATTTCATAAATGCAGGTTCCTTTATTTTAACGGATGAAAGGCAAGATAATGCTCCAACTCCTGATAAATCTCCTTTGCCGTATTCTATTTTTCTCGCACCCACAGATCCGGTTGAAGTAGAAAGAATAATTAGAAAACTTAAAAACAATGTTGCATCAGGGATTGATGAGATAGGTTCTGTTGAGTTAAAAATGGTGTCACCATTGATATCTAATGTCTTGGCCTATATTATCAACCTCAATCTCACTAACGGTGTATTTCTAGAGCAGCTAAAAGTAGCAAAAGTCACTGCAGTACATAAAGGTTGTGATATCAATACTTTAGCGAACTATCGACCTATATCCGTGCTTCCAACAATATTAAAAACATTTGAAGGGGGTATTTATGATAGACTTGCATCCTTTTTTGATAAGCACCAAATAATAACAAAAAGTCAGTATGGTTTTCAAAAAAATAAATCAACAGAACAAGCTCTACTTCATATCAAAGATAAGATAATCGAAAATATGGAAAACAAAAAATATACTCTTGGGCTCTTCCTCGGTCTTCAAAAGGCTTTTGACTCCATACAATTCAAATCATTGATTCATAAATTATCAAGTTATGGGGTACGTGGAGTTGCACTAAAGCTGTTTAAAAGTTACCTAGAAGATCGTTATCAATATGTAAAACTGAATAACACTATTTCTGCAACAATAAAGTTGAACCAAGGAGTCCCCGAAGGGTCTATACTAGGGCCATTATTGTTCCTTGTCCATATAAATGATATTGTCGATATACCTCATTCTCCTGAACTTATAATGTACGCTGACGATACAAATGTTTTCTTTTCATCAGACAATCTAATATCGCTTGTGGTCAGTGTAAATAATTATCTAAGCAATCTTTCAAATTGGTTAAGGCAAAATGGACTGCGCTTGAATGCAAAAAACAACCTATATAATATTCCGACCTATAAACAAACCTATTAGTAACATAGCTGTAAAATTCGAAGGAAATTGCATCGCACATGTTAGGGAACAAAAGTTTCTTGGTGTATGGTTTCAGGAGGAATTAAACTGGAATACACATGTAAATCATCTGATAACCGCATTAGCGTGAATAGTTGGTTGTTTTTTTAGAACAAAGCACTTAATCCCATTGAGGTTAAAAATAAGTATGTACTATGCACTCTTCCATTCTAAAGTAAGTTATGGGATGTTAGTCTGGGGAACGACATCGCAAGGGAATTACCATAAGTTAATAACTATACAAAAGAAAATATTGCGCTGCTTTGAAAATTACAGGGGGAATCTACAAGACTTGCGCACTGCTCCACTATTCGTTAAACATTCAATACTCAGAATTGATCAATTATATCATTTTAAATTACTTCAGTTAATACAAAAGACTAAGCTATATGAAGAAAGTTTCACCGAAAGACCACACTACAGTATGCGAGAACAAAGGAAGCGAGCTCCCAGAACAAGAACCCAGTATGGAAAACAAAGTATTGCTTACCAGGTACCTCAGGTTTTAAATACCCTTGCAGATCAATTGAATTTTAGGGCTAGTAGTGCGACTTTCAAGAAACAAATAAAGAACTTAATCATAACCACCGGTCTACACTATCGAAACTACGTAATGGAGTCTCATGCCTCTGCAAATGCTTAAATTGTTTATAAACTTTTATGTCAATTATACGAGTGTATACAGCGGAATTCATTGTATCCGCATGCATTTTGTGTCTGTTTTTGAGTTTGTTTCATTGATATTGTTTAGTTGTGAATTATAACGAGATTGACCTCTAATTCTTAAAATGTGTTATGTAAACTTCTTATGCTATTTATGTTTGAATTTTGTGTTTACAATTTCAGGTTGCTTGAAACCAATGTATTGAATATATATATTGTTTAAGCTTTGCACTGTCACGGACTGCGGAGGGACAAGGGCCTTTGTCAGGCTGTTCGCCTTTAGCCCTTTGCCCCTGCAGTGATCTCTGTATCCGGCTTACTGTAAATAAAAATACTACTACTACTACTACTACTACTACTACTAAAGTATATACAGATGCTGCTATTCTACAAGACGGTAGAAGGACATCATTCCTGAGTACTCTGCGCAATTTCGTCAGTGGTCACAAATGTTATCTATTTACGCAAGCCAGTGCACTTGTGATGGAACTTCAAGCCATCTTTGACGCAATCCTGGCTGCCAGCTCTAAGCTTCCTACAATGAAGCAAATTGATGTAATCAATGATTTCTTAGGAGCTATTAAGGAGCCCAAGAGAGTTCACAAGGCGATAGAAATTTGCGAGGTGATTCATAAGATAAACCACAATACAGCTACTTGCATCCAAATACTTTCTACTCAAGGCCTTGCTGTGAGCCCACTTAACATTGCTGCCGACCAGTGGGCGCACTGCCCTCCAGATATAGAACTTATACTTATCGCCCCTTCCACCTTAGCTCCTAAACTCGCTCCATAACCATAAAATTGTTCTCCGACCGGATACACGTGTTCCCATTTCCACCATGTGTCTGCTCTCTGCCCGTTCACGTTACTTTGGCGGAGGAAGCAGTGTTTAGATGGCTTTGGGCAGGTTTGGTACTTACACCAGCCATTATATAATCGTGAAAATGATGGGATTTACCACTGGGTGGCACGTGTCCGTACTTTACCAGCCCAGTGATGCAAGCAGAGGCACACCACTTTATATGGACATGCCAAAGTGTTACAGCCGCAACGCTCCCGTCACCTCCTTCAAGCCGGCCTTCGCTACAGCAAGGCAACCAGTTACACCTGATGGATACATAACACATTCCATAGGACAACACTAAAGGCAAGTCTATATCACAATAAATAACAAGACAAAAATGTCCTAAAACACCTAAAGAAGCGGAAGCCGACGCGGCCGCGTCTGGATGCGCGGACTCCACCTAATGGACCTCTAAAAGTACACCATTGACGAGACTTGACAGTGTATACCATTTCGCACCAAAGTTGTATTCAGAGAAATATACTTGTTTTCTGTCTAAATGTGGAGCATTGTATAGTCACACCTACTAGCGAATCCGACATTCGCGATGTCATCTACACCCCCCCCCCCCTGCACATGCTCGCGTCTCGTGGCTCTTGCCGCATATACGAGTGAAAGGTTTAGGACAAGAAGAGACACAACTTCTGCTTCCCTAATTGGGAGCAGTGCTCAGTGCCTGGAGAGGTGGGATGAGAGCCTTAAATATGTGGAAAAGAGAGAAGAAGAAGAGAAATGGCGTCCATCACCGAGGACGTGGTGGGTGGCTTCTACAGCAGGTTTTCTAGTGCAAAAAAGCGATGAACCACCTTGAAGAAATGGGTGTGGTGCCGTGTAGGGAATAGGAAGACCCTCTGTGTAGCCGTGGGTAGCCAAGGCAACAGAGTGTGGCGAGCAAGACGTTACGTTGTGTGCGATGCGCTGGGCAAACACACAAGTGCTCGATGGTTTCATCTGCCCCGCCCGCAGCGCACGCAGGGAATGAGGCTCTGCCGAGCCAATGACGTGAGACCGCAGGCAAGAAATAGTCGATGGGTAAGCGAAGTAGAAGGGACCTCTCTCACCGAGTGAAGCCCTGGCCAGGCAGCCGGGTTGGTGGTTTCATCCTGGCTACACAATCGTCAGGATGGCAGCGTAGCAAGAGCCTCCTCAATGTGAGCCTTGAAAAGTCTGAGGTGACCGCGACGTGACACAGAGATGGCAGAGCAATGTGTTTCTTCCGCCAGGGCGCTTGTCTGCTCGTTTCCCTGGATTGCACATGCGATCAGACCCAGTGCACAGAAACATCGACGCCACTGGCAAGGAAGGCATACAGCTTGCTCACGAGCAGCATCTTGGCGTCTTGTGTCAACTGTCACCCCCCCCCTCTCTTTCGCCTCGCAAGGGCGATGCAGGCAGCGTCTTATAGTGAAAACAAACTGCTCACGCTGCACAACTGCTTACTGTAGGGAGCATTCATGTGTGCGCGCGCATGTAGGCTCCCTAGTTTACTGGCCATCCCGTATATGTAAGCACTAGATCACGCGTTATCAATTCAGTCAAAGGTGTTATTGCTTGGCTTTTGCTTGACTTGTCGCTTCGTTTGACTCGAGTAGATGCGCTGGAAGCAACAATACCTCCGGACAGCTTTTTAGCTACGGACAGCTTTTTAGGGGCGAAGCTTCTTATAGCGGCACTCGTTCGTCCCTCGTAGCCAATATAAAGTGTAAAAAGTATAACCTTTTGAGTCAAGGTGGTGCCGGTGAGAGATTTCTTCTGTGCGTTGTTGAACAATGAACTACAGTGCTCAATGTACATGCCAATGTCTGCTAATGGGGAATGGGAGACAGGAGCATTTGGCTTTAGTTAACGTGCACGCTGCGATCTCTATTAGCAGCCATTGGCATGCACCTTGAGCACTATCTGACAAGAAAGGGTTGCTACGTTATACTCGCTGGGCGTAACCTCTTTAGTTTTAGAAAGGTGTTGCAAGCGTTGAGCTGCAGTGCCATGAGTACAATGAGCTAGTATATACCATGAACTCAGGTTGGTTAAAGGTGGGAAGTAGATATGAAGCGCAAGCCATAAGAAAGTGAAAGCCGAGTTCTCCTGTCTCTCATTTCCATTAGCAGCCATTGGCATGTACATAGAGAACTATCTGACAGGAAAAGGCTGCTACGTTATACTCGTTGTGCGTAACCTTCTTGGTTTTAAAAAGGTTCAGCGAGCGTTGGGCTGCAGTGCCACGAATACAGTGAACTAATATATTGCATGAACTCGAGGTGGCTAAAGGTGGGAAGTGGACTTGAAGCGAAAGCCGTAAGAAAGTGTGCTTGTGCTACCTCTCGTTTAGTTCTTGGAGTGTCTGACAGATGGCGGGGCTTCTATATGGGAAATATATGGTGAAAAGATGCGAGATGGTGGTACTTGGAGTTTTGAATATAAGGACGATGGACACTCAGACAGATGCATGGATGGACGCATAAACGAATACTCGCTGGGCGTAACCTGCAGGGGCGGATGCATGGACGAACGCAGGAACAGACGCACGAACAGATGCACGCACGGACGGGCGGACGAACGCATGGACGGTCACGCAGACGGACGCATGAACAGAAGAATGCTTCGCCCCACTCTCTATCATAGACTCCATGACTATGCCGCCATTTTTTTACTAAAACTTGAGTAAAGCTTTAGTGTGGAACAATTGACGGGTCCTTATTCTCGTCGTATCATATTTTGTGTCATAACCTGGTCTACTACTTGAAGCAAATCATATCGTAGCACAACATAAACTGGTCAAGTGTAGTATAGCATGCGGATGAAGAATTGAATTCTGCGAGTGTGAGGAACAATTCGTGGGTGAGGAGGATACAAACATTTAGGAGTACATACTGTGTACATAGGTCACTCTGTATTGCTTTGCATCATTCATTGTGTACCTTTATATATTTTTTCCTTATTATTTCTTTTGTGTAACCTCATTGCGTACCTTTTTTATGTACGAAAGCGATGATGCATACTTTGCGAATTACTGTGCTCATGTGTTTATGAAATATTCCTTTTTGTTTGTATACCGTGGCCTGTCATTTACTTTGTCTTCTGTTTGAATTGTTTCCTGCTCAATAATATTTGTTTTTTTCTCACTTTATTGTATTTTGTGTTCACCCTGTCATTTCTGACGTAGATTGAACGGTGCTTAGTCAAGCTACAGTAACTGCAGCTTATTTGCCATCTCGCCATTTTTCGCCATTGTATCTGTTTTGGTGAAAAAAAATAAAAACATCGGAAAATTCGGCAAATCATAGCCCAGTCATTTACAGTACAAAGAGCAAGAAGAATAAAAATCCACCTCAGAAAATACACGGTGTACGAAGTAACAACCAGTGCTACCCTCATCGTTTTCTTGTCTACTGTAGGCTTTCGAAGCTCAATTTTCAACATCATAGAATAAAATTTATCTAGCTCCCACATTTCACTCAAACAAAAAAGCAATATAAGCAAGAGTGAGAGGTGGTACATGAGCAAAAAGAGAAGTAAAAAAAGGCGGACAAAGGATGACGCATAGAATTGATATCATACGGTACAGGAAGTGTTGGAAAGGTAAACTAAGGGTGAGAAAGATAGATGAGAGGGTGGTGAAGAAAGGAAGTACCATGAGAGAGTAAAGCATACAATACCCATATACAGCTTATCTCGCAAAGGAGAAGCAAAAGGTAATGAGGGTGAGGAAGAGGGATGTGAAAGTAAAGAAATGAGGAGGTGAATAGGAAGAGTGTACGAGCGGCTACTGCCTCCCAAATTCAGATTTCGTTTCACACGGTAGAACCCAAGGAAGCTGCACGTTTTCAATGCAAAGCTTTTCTTAGCCAACTTCAGCAATTCTGAGCGTATTGTCGCGGTACAACGCGAATAAAACAGATACACCTTGGGACGACGAAAGCAGCGTGTCCTCAACAGCTCAGTCACAAAATCGTCTTCTTCAGCCTCGAGAGAAGCTAGAGGCCCACTACCTCGTGCCCACTAAATGCCCCATCATCGTTATCCTCCACATGTAGACACGCGTCATTTGCCTCTCTCCCAAAGAGCATCGCCCCGATGCGCATTCTGTAATGCAGTTTTTTTCTAAATTAAAGTATCGTGCAATCACTCGCTGACGTAGGGTTTCATGCGGACTACGTGAACGAGTTCAGGATGGTGCTGGCGACGCCTTGTACTATACGAACAGTCGGGAACAACTCCGTAAGTGACATCGCTCAGTCGTCGCACAACTACGTATGGTCCAAAGTATCTTCTTAAGAGTTTTTCGGAAAGTCCTCGTTTTTGTATGGGCATCCAAACCCATACTTTGTCGCCAGTTTGGTAGACGACTGTTCTGCGGTGAGCATTGTAGCGGCCTGCATTGTAGTCTTGCTGCTGGCTGATCCGTAAACGTCCAAGTTGCCTAGCTTCTTCTGCGCGTTCTGTAAACGTGTCGGTGTCCGGGACGATGTCGTCGCCTTCGCGCGGTAACATTGCATCTAACATGGTTCGTACTTCCCGTCCATGAACCAGGCTGAAAAGTGTCATGCGGGTCGTTTCTTGCTTGTTCGTGTTGTATGCAAACGTTATCTAAGGCAAGATTGTATCCCAAGTTTTGTGTTCGACGTCAACGTACATCGAAAGCATGTCTTCAATGGTTTTGTTTAGACGCTCTGTCAGCCCGTTCGTTTGTGGGTGGTAGGCGGTGGTCCTTCGATGCGTTGTTCCACTCAGCATCAAAACATTATCCAAAAGAGCTTCTGTAAATGCGGTTCCTCTGTCTGTGAATACGACGGTCGGTGCACCATGCCTCAGTACAATAATCTCGATAAAAAATCTTGCCACCTCCGCTGCTGTACCTCTCTGGATAGCCTTTGTCTCGGCATAACGGGTCAAATAATCCGTCGCGACGATAACCCATCGGTTGCCTGCAGTATAAGTAGGCAGTGGGCCCAAAATGTCCATGCCGATCTGGTGGAATGGAGTCATTGGGACCTGTACGGGTTGCAGGAGGCCAGCTGGTTTAGATGGCGGTGACTTGCGTCGCTGGCAGTCGGGACAGGTACGAACGTGGTGCTTCACGGCTGTGGTTAGTCTTGGCCAGTAATAACTTTGCTGTGCCCTGGCCAACGTTCTTGTGTAACCCAAGTGGCCAGAGGTAACCTCGTTGTGGCATGCTTTCAGTACTTCGGTGCGAAGGGCTGCTGGGATGACGAGCAGATAGGCAGATCCCGTCGACGAAAAATTTCTGTTATAGAGTACTCCGTCACGTGAACAAAATGATAAGAACGCTCTTGCGAAAACTCTTGGCACCTTCCGAGATCTGCAATCCAAGTAGGTAATTAGGCCAAGCAACTCAGCGTCGTCTCGTTGTTGCTGCGCAATGGTGGTCGGGTCGAGGACACCGAGAAATGATGTTTCCTCCTCCTCGGGTAGGGTTGCCGACTCAATAGGTGAACGGGACTGACAGTCGGCGTCCATATGTCGCTTCCCTGACTTATGTACGACTGCCATGTGGAATTCCTGCAGCCTGAGACTCCAACGCGCTAATCGGCCGGTAGGGTCGTTAAGATTAGTCAACCAACACAGTGAGTGGTGGTCGCTATTTACTTTGAAGGGGCGGCCATATAAATACGTACGAAATTCCGTAACCGCCCACACCACGGCGAGACGTTCCTTCTCAGTCGTGGAGTAATTAGCCTCAGCACGTGTTAACGTTTTGCTTGCGTAAGCGATTACCCTTTCTGCGCCCTCTTGCTGCTGCACAAGCACAGCTCCCAGACCAACATTGCTAGCATCGGTGTGAAGCATCGTAGTGGCTCTCTCGTCGAAGTGGGCAAGGACTGGGGGTGTTTGTAGTCACTGGCGAAGATCGTTAAAAGCAGCTTCCTCTTCGTTATTCCACTCAAAGGTGACATCTTTTCTTGTTAGGCGAGTTAGTGGTGATGCTATGCGTGTGAAGTCCGCGATTAATTGTCGATAATACGAGCAGAGGCCAAGAAAGCGTCTGACAGCCTTTTTATCGGTCGGCATAGGGAACTGTTCTACGGCTGCGATTTTTTCAGGATCGGGACGAATACCAGCATGACTGACGACATGACCAAGAAATCGCAGCTCTTCGTAGCAAAAGTGGCACTTCTCAGGCTTCAACGTCAGACCCGCGGACTGTATGGCTCACAAGACCACCTCAAGTCTTTCAAGGTGCTCGTCAAACGTCGCGGAAAACACTATGACGTCGTCCAGACATACTAAGCATGTTTTCCACTTCAACCCAAAAAGCACGGTTTCCATGAGTCTTTGAAAGGTAGCAGGGGCTGAGCATAGACCGAATGGCAAGACCTTAAATTCATATAACCCATCTGAGGTCACAAAAGCGGTCTTCTCGCGGTCTGTCGGGTCCACCTCGATTTGCCAATATCCACTCCGCAAGTCCATTGAAGAGAAGTATCGAGCATGTCGAAGTCTGTCGAGAGCGTCGTCTATACGCGGTAGTGGATATACGTCTTTCTTGATCACCTGATTTAGCTTCCGGTAATCCACACAGAAGCGCAGGCTGCCGTCCTTTTTCTTAACGAGGACTACAGGCGACGCCCAGGGGCTCTGTGAAGGCTGAATGACGTCATCTTCAAGCATTCTGTCTACCTGCTGTTGTATCGCTTCACGTTCTTTTGGAGCCGCACGATAAGGATTCTGGTGAATAGGTCTCGCCATTTCCTCGGTAATTATTCGATGCCTGGTTAGAGGCGTGCGGCCAACTCTTCATGTTGTCGAAAAGCAGTCTTGAAATTGAGCCAGTAACTCAAGGAGTCTGCGTCGGTCGTCTTTCGGCAAAGTAATGCTAACGTCCAGAACAGGCGCTGAATCAAGATTTAGCGACTTGTCGACTACCGCCAAGACGCCTTCGGCATCTATGACATCGTTGAAGTAAGCGACAGCCGTGCCTTTAGGAAGAGGCCGGCGCTCAGCACTAAAATTGGTCAGCAGCAAGTCCGTGCGTCCAGCAGCAACTCTGACGATACCTCGTGTGACAGAAATACCGTGGGTGAAGGGCAGCGAGCTTATTCGGTCCGCAACTCCTTCGGCGTCAAACTGAGCAGCGGTGGCCACGGAAACAAGCGTGCATGACCTCGGAGGGAGAACCACATCGTCATCTGTAAGACACAGTTGGTTTGGTCGCGCCTCTGGGGAATTGGGTAAGCCCGAACTGTTGCGAAACGTAATCAAGCTCTCTGGTATGTTGATGACGGCACCATATTTCCGTAAAAAGTCTATGCCAAGAATTACGTCTCTGCAGCATGCGGCGATAACGACGAACGACGCAGTAAAAGGAGAACCTCCGATGTCAATTCTTGCGGTATATCTTCCTGGGGGCATCAATAACTGGCCTCCTGCTGTTCTTATATGAGGGCCCGTCCACGACGTCTTCACTTTTCTGAGGCTGTCGGCGAGGCCCTGACTGATAATGGAGAAGTCGGCACCAGTGTCGACTTAAGCTGTCACTTTCTGGCCGTCGAGAAGAACACTAAGGTCAGCAGTCACAATTTCATCGTTTTCACGGCTTATCGGGTGTATGGCGTCGTGCTGTGGGGGCTTCTTGTCGTCATCTTTATGGCCTGCAACATTGCCCCCGGAGGTCACCGCTCTCAGTTTCCCCGGCGTGGGCTAGGTGACCTTCTTGTATTAAGGTCCGCATGGTGCGGTGGTGCGACTAAGGCGAACGCGCGGGGAATGGAGTGTGGGACTGACGTCTTGGACCAGGAGGGTGAGAAGGCAATGCCTTCTCTGCAGTGGTTGAGCCGTCCTCAAAGTGATAACGGGCTCCATAGAAAGAGGTGTCTTCACGGCGCGGGGTGTATTCGTCGTTGGCACGTCGACCGTCAAACCAAGGTCGTTGAGGACGGAATGAATCACCTCGATGCCCGCAATGACGGGCAATATGTCCTGCACCTCCGCAGTGAAAGCATAGTGGACACCTGTCCACTGTGCGCCATGCATCTGTTTTCCGGGTCGGTGGACGCGTCGATGCCCATGGGGTGGCTGTGGATGGCTGGTTGTATATCTGTAGCGTGGGTGGTTGATGCAGTGTCTGCTTTTGCGGCGGATACGAAGGGGCCATCGGCAACTGGTGGTACAGCGTCGGCATAGCGGGTGGTGGCAACACCACCTAGACTTTTTTTCAGGCCTCCGCAAGCCTACGTGACGTCATCAGTGTGAGATCTGCCTGGAAGCTGGCTTCACTCAAATGACCAGCACACGTTCACGTTTTCTCGTTCTGCGGCTCAGTTGCACTCGTAGCATTTTTTACTCAGAGGTTTACACCTAGAAGCACTTACCACAGCGTACTTTGTGGGCGCAAAATCCTTGCGAGGGATCGCTCGCGTCCATGCGGTTCTTTCGTTGGCGTCCATCGCAAACCAATAGACGCGCGCTTTAGGTCCATGAGCATGGTTAGGGTTGCACCCCGGTGCACAGCAGCATCCAGGCATATTGCGTAGTTTACCCAACCATGATCACACAGCACAAGAGAAAGAAAAAACAGCGTAAGCGGTAACAAAATGCAACTAGCCTACAACCACAACAGCCAGCAGAGCGAGCGAGCTGGCACGCTCGCTCGCTCGCATCGGTTTCCGATGGACGCCGACCAAAGAACCGCATGGACGCGAGCGATCCCTCGCAAAGATTTTGCACCCACAAAGTACACTGTGGTAAGTGCTTCTAGGTGTAAACCTCTGAGTAAAAAAATGCTACGAGTGCAACTGGGCCGCGGAACGACAATACGCGAACGTGTGCCGGTCATTTGAGTGAAGCCAGCTTCCAGGCAGATCTCACACTGATGACGTCACGTAGGCTTGCGGGGGCCTGAAAAAAAGTCTAGGTGGTGTTAGTGGTGGGCGTCGGAGAGCGGCAGCGTAGCTCATAGGACGCTGCTTAGCATCAGGACTAGCCGTGGACAACGCTTGTGGATTTCATCGCGTACGACTTCAGCGATCGACGCGATGAGATTTTCAGCAACAGGATTCCGCAACTTCTGCAGTTCCTCGCGAACTATCTCCCTAATCAAGTCTCGCAAGCAGCTCTGACTCTCAGACGTCATGGCGATAGCATTGATTGGGACATGGCAGAACATGCGGTCATATTGCCTGCAGCGTTGATGAAGGGCCCGCTCGATAGCCGTAGCCTCCTTAATGAAGTCAACCACGGTACTCGGAGGGTTGCGCAGTAGCCCGGAAAAAAGCTGTTCCTTGACACCGCACATGAGGTAACTCAACTTTTTGTCTTCCGTCCTGTGCGGGTTAGCTCGTTGAAAGAGACGAGTCATGTCCTCGGCAAACATTGGAATGGTTTCGTTGGGTTTTTGAACCCGTAGCTCCAATAACTGCTGCACACGGTCTCTTCTATTGATATTGGCGAAGGTATCGACGAACTTCGGTCGAAAGTCGGGCCAAGCTGACAAATTGCCTTCTCTATTCTCATACCAAGTACGAGCACCGTCGTCAAGGTAGAAATAGGCGCGTGAAAGCTTTCCCTGTTTCGACCACTGATTTACCTTGGCAACACGCTCACAGTGGTCAAGCCAGTCGTGAACGTCTTCATGGGCACCGCCACTAAAGCGATCGGGAACGAGGGGTTGAAATTGGGTCACCTGAGATGGGTGCGTCGGAAAGCTGCTTTGGGGCACCTGTTGCGAGCTTGCGTTGGCCATTGGTTGAGGTGTGCGGTGCCTAGCAGGTTCCGGCGAGTGAGTCAGCTCTGGCGCGAGGCCTTGCAAGCGTCGACTGGAGCGATGCACTGGTATTTCTACAGGTGACAATGCGTTTGGACTCGATGAGCGGCTCCCAGCGGGCGTGTGGAGCATCAGACAGGATTGCGACCCAGCACCTCCACCAGTTTCGCGGTACAAGGCTAATAAAACACAGATACACCTTGGGACGACGAAAGCAGCGTGTCCTCAACAGCTCATTCACAAGATCGTCTTCTTCAGCCTCGAGAGAAGCTAGAGGCCCACTACCTCGTGCCCACTAAATGCCCCATCATCGTTATCGTCCACATGTAGACACGCATCAGCATCTATCTATCTATATATATCTCGCTCTATCTATCTATCTATCTATCTATCTATCTATCTATCTATCTATCTATCTATCTAGCCGCCAACAACGTTTAGCTCTCCAGCCCGTTTCGATAATGGTATCGATACCAAACTTGGTATGGCAAAACATGACTGTATGAAGAACATACCTGACTAGTCATAACATGAAATTTATGGAATAAATGTCATGAATGTCATGATCTACAATTCAATGTCCTGCAGCTCTTGCGGTGGTTTCGTTCACATGGCATGTTGCAAATCTAGTATGGTATGACATGATTGCATTGTGAACACAAGCAACCTACCCTAACTTGAAATCATGACATGCATGTCATGTAACCACATGACTACATGCAACGCCTATGATGTGCTCGCGGCCATTTCGCTAGCGTCCCACATACAAAATATGGTATCACGGGACCTGAATGGATTACAAAGGTATGATACTGGTGCAAACATGATAAACATGAGATGCGTGTCATGTAACAACATGACTACATGCTATGCTCATGATGCTCTCGCGGCCGTTTTAATCGCTTCAAATGTACCAAACTCGGTATTACATAACGCGAACTAATGACACGGGTAAATGACACTTACAAGCGTGTCATTAAACAACATGACTGTATGCCACACTCTAGATGCGCACGAGGCCATTTCGCTAGCTTTGAAAATGCCGAATTGGGTATTACGTGACGTCAATGGATGAAGAAGGTATGTGACTGGTGAAAACATAATAATCATGTGATGCGTGTGATGTTCGAACATGACTGCATGCCACAGTCAAGGCACCAATACATTTCGATGTGGCGCAGTGCGCGTGCTCACCAGCGTTCGTTTCGTCGGGTCACGCCGGCGTTGCCACACCAGGCACCGGGCGTGCCATATACTCAAAGGCGCGCGCTGCGCTACGTTGCTTTGACGCACGCGAGTTTCAGCGCATCCAGCGACGCTTCGTCAAAAAAGTGGGATACGCAGTGTTGTCTAGGTAACGCTTGGGCGCGAAATGCAGCATGTCGCATTTTGTGCCAGTTGTCATTGGGCCGAGCCGACGGACGCTGGTCGCGCCGGGCGTCAGGCTATAGAGTGATCGCGTTTTGCTAAAGTAGCGTCGCTTAGCCCAGCATGCGCGGGCGTCAACGCTATATTGGAGTATATTGGGCCCTTCATGATGTGCTCGCAATGGTTGTGCTAGCTCCACGTATTCCAAATTTGGTGATACGTGACGTTAATGGATGACAACAGTATATGACTGGTGCAAACGTGATATTTTTGACACGCGTTTCAAGTAAGAAGATGTCAACACACCACGCTCATACCAGGCTTGCGGTCATTTCGCTAGCTCCACACATACTAAATTTGGTATCTCGTGCCGTGAATAGATCACGAAGGTAGACGACACTATAAAACATAATAATGAAGACACATAAGTCATGTACGGCATCATTTACCTCCACCTTGTAACGTTGAGCTCATTTGAATGTGAGATATCAACCTTTCTTATTCGTGCTTCGCATATCATCGATTCCCAGTGTACGTGAATTCTGCCAAAGTTTTATGACGACCAAAGGAGACGGAATAACTGTATTGTGCTTCCTGCAACTTTCATGTTGAGCGTACCCTTCAATAAAAGCTTTTGCGCGTTCCTTACAGAGCAGCAAGGAAGAAACACCCCGGCCGTCCAATACATTTTGCGGAGGTTTGCCCTGGAAATGTAAGTCAAATATTATTAAATGCACGGAAATTCCCAGCGAGTTTCGGCGACTTTAAGCGTATCTATCTATCTATCTAACTATCTATCTATCTATCTATCTATTTATCTATCTATCTATCTATCTATCTATCTATCTATCTATCTATCTATCTATCTATCTATCTATCTATCTATCTATCTAGCCGCCTACGACATTTAGCTCTCCTGACTGTTTCGATAATATTATCGATACTATCTTGGTATGGCATAACAATAATGGAGAACATAATTGACTAGTCATAACATAAAAGTCAGGACATGTATGTCATGAATGTCATTATTTACATTTCTTGGTTCTGCAGCCCTTGCGGCGGTTTCGTTCACATGGCATGTTGCAAAACTAGTATGGTATGACACGATTACATGGCGAACACAAGTTACAGACCCTAAAATGAAAACTATGTCATGCGCGTCATGTAGCAGCAAGACTACATGCCTTTGTCATGATGCGTTCGCGGCCGTTTCGCTAGAATCACATATACCAAATTGATATTACGTGACGTGAATTGATGACAACGGTATGATATTGGTGCGAACATAATAAACATAAGATGCGTGTCATGTAACAACATGACTACATGCCACGCTCATGATGTGCTCACGGCCGTTTCTCTAGAATCACATATACCAAATTTATATTACGGGACCTGAATGGACGACAAATGTACGATATTGATGCATACATAATAAACATAAGGTGCGTGTCATGTAAAACATGACTACATGCTGCGCTCATGATTTGCTCGCGGCCGTTTCGCAAGCTTCACATGTACCAAACTTGGTATTACGTGACGCGAACAAACGGCATATGTAAATGACACATCCAAACATGATAATCACGACATGTGTGCCATGTAACAACATGCCTGCATGCCATACTCATGATGCGCTCGTGGGGGCTTCGCTAGCTTCACATATAACAAGTTTGGTATTACGTGACGTCAATGGATGACGAATGTATGCGACTGGTGCAAACATGATTATTAAAAGATCCGAGTCATGTGAGAACATGTCTACATGCCACAGTCGACGCGCGAATACATATCGACGCGTTACGCTGGCGTTGCCGCGCCAGGCGCCGGTCCTGACGTATACTCGCGCGCGCGCTCCGCGCTGCATTGCTTTGACGCATTCAGGCTTCAGCTCGTCCGGCGTCCCTCCGTAACGAAACGAGGTAACGCATTGGCGCCAAATGCAGCATGTCAAATTTCACTTCCGTTGCCGTCGGGCCGCGCCGACAAATGCTGGTAGCGCCTAGCGTTAGACTAGAGAGTTTTAGTACTGCGTACGCTGCGTACGTGGCGGCGTTGCGCACGTAAGGACACCGCGTTCTGCGTAGTGCGCATGCACAGACCGCAACACGCACGTACTGCGTTACGTACGCAGCCACTACGTACGCACGCATGAGATGCGTGCGTACGTGCGTGCGTGCGTACGTATGAGGTGATCGCGTCTCTCTCGAACAAGTTCGCGACAGAGCGAGACTTCGTTTTGCAAAATGGCGGCATCGAAGGCAAGCACCGACCGGCTCTGTGGCTTAAAATATGGCCATAATCTGGCTATAACACTTGGATTGGCTCACATTGACTGTCAACAACATGTGCTTCTATTTTGATATATCAGATGGCTCAACACGCTTCACGCTCGTTACGTACGCGGGTACTAAGGTGTACTAAAAGCCGATTAGTGGCAAACGACGCCACGTAACGCAAGGCGCTTGCGTGATGCGTACGTAGCACCATTCCGCAGTACTAAAACTCTCTATTATAGAGTGCTCGCGTTTTGCTAACGTGACGTCGCTGTTCCCAGTGTTCGCGCGAGTCAACGCTACAATTGAGTATATTGGACGTTTCATGATGCACTTGCGGCGGTTTCACTAGCTCCACATATACTAAATGTGGGGTTACGTGACATCAGTAGATGACGAAAGTATATCACT
The DNA here is from genome assembly GCF_043290135.1 of Rhipicephalus microplus. Lineage (NCBI taxonomy): Eukaryota > Metazoa > Arthropoda > Arachnida > Ixodida > Ixodidae > Rhipicephalus > Rhipicephalus microplus. The sequence continues at coordinate 31,198,919 of NW_027464588.1, read as the reverse complement.
GGTGCAAAAGTGATAATCCTGAGAAGCGTGTCATGTAATAACATGACAAAATACCACGCTCATAGTGTGCGCGTGGTCGTTTCGCTAGCTTCATATATACTAAATTTGGTATCACTCATTGTGAATAGATGACGAAAGTAAACGACACATTGAAACATAATAATCCTGACACGTATGTCATGTAAGGCATCATTTACCTCCATCTCGTAACTTTGGGCTGATTTTAGAGTGACATATCAAACTTTCTCATTTCTGCTTCGCATATCGCCGATTCCCACTGTACGTGGGATCTTCCTATTTTTATTTTCCTTGAGCCCTGTTTAATTATGCTAAGTTGTGGAATAGAAGCAATCCCTATACATAGCGTACATAGATTAGGAGAACTCGTTTAAGTCAGTTGAGACATTAGCAGTATTGTAGGCATTACGAAAATCAGAGTATAGGTGAACCCTACATAAATGTACCGTAAGAAATATACAGTGTATCTAAAGTCACCATGGTTCTGCATAAAAAAACTGACAGAATCTCAATAAAGAAGTGTGTAAGCCAGACCCAATCACTCCAATGCTGTTCACCGTGTGTTGACAAGAGGTTTTCAGAGACAAGGGTTGGTATTAGTTAAATATAAGGGTTAAAGGAGGGTATCTTATTAGGCTGCGTTTCGCTGATGACATTGCTTTGACGAGCAACTCAGGGGATGAACTACTACACATTAATACTGAAACGGACACTTAAGGAAGAGCAGGTTTAAAATTATTATTCAGGTAACCAAAGTAATATGTAATAGTATCGGCCAAAAACGGCACTTTGCGTTAGGAATAAAGATGCTGGAAGTTCTGAAGGAATACGTCTACTTAGGATAGACAGTTACCCTGGAGCCGAAACATGAAAGAGAAATAACTAAAAGAAAATGTATTCCGCAGACCACATTCAGCAAGCATTCTGAAATCATGAATAAAAATCTGCCACTAATCCTCAAATGCAAAGTATATAATAGCAGCATCTAACCGGTACTTACATTTAGAGGAGAAACGTGGAGACTTACTTACAAGGTTCAGCTTAAAATGAGGATGACGCAGCAAGTGATGGAATGAAAATTGATCAGTTTATCCGCAAAAGACAAGACAGCAGAATCAGGGAACAAACCGGGGTTACGAATATCATAGCTGAAAACAAGAAAAAGAGGAAATGGGCCGGACACGTGGCAGGTAGGCAGGATAACAGCTAGTCACCTAGGGTCACTGACTGCATAACCAGTAAAGGCAAACGCACGAAGGTGAGATAGAGAGCTGGGTGGGTCCATAAAAATTGAAACTTCGCATGTGTAATGTGGCAGCGCAAAGCACAAGAGCGGGTTGATTGGCGGATGATGACAGACGCTTTCACCCCGAAGAAGCAGTAGTCAGGCTGATCATAATGATAATTATTCCGAAAGTTCTGTTCAACACACTCCCAGAAAACTTCCTAACAATTCCCAACATCAATTTAATGTTCAATGTTAGAGTATTAACGTTGAAGACGTTGTTTCACGTCTTGAGTTATGCATAGGTTTGTTGCATGGGACAGTGTGAGCGCGTGTCTATCAAGAACTGCCGAATGTTAAAAATGCATCAAGAGGCTAAAAGAACTAGGGCAAACAAGTGTTAGACGACTACTTTTCGAGGCATTCGCGGGGATGTTGTGCCATTAGCGAACAGGTTTTCATGTTTTTTTTTCCTTGTCTTTGCTTTTTTTCTTTATACTCTAAGATAACCAAATTGGCCCCGTATCTGCAAGTTACATTGCAAATGCCGTCGAAAGACGATAGTCTTGCGTCTTGAGAGAATGAACGGAACATTTATTCGATATTCTGTGAAAGAAAATTGATGAATGGTATTCTGGAGGCACTGCGTTAGAGTGCCTGGAGCGCGCAGCGGAGGCGAACAAGCGCATCGAGGCATGTTGGACACGAACGCCATCTGGAAGCTATCTTCGAAAACGACGTAGGGCGTGCGCACCTTCGCAGAAAGATGCGTGCCATTCTCGGAGGCGATAAAGTGTAGAACACAAAGTGACGGGCATGTGCCACCACCATGTCGTTTTAGCAAAGTGCTGAAAACACTTGCTCTTTTGAGCACCACGTCGCACTGTCAGCGCTGCGTGTTTAACGCTATGGTTCTTAGAATTACTTCTGTGTGCCTTCTATAGTATAAACGCACACATACAAAACATCGACGCGTTCTTATGGTACCTCAGATATGCGCAATGATCGCTTTTCAATTGACAATCCCACAAGTATGAACGCTGAATTTTGAGCAATATTGGTGAGTGCTGCGGATCCGGTCGGCCATTTGAGGTATCGTTAAGGACGAACAAACAGACAATAGGCAATATGCGAAATTAACAGCACCATCTAGTGAACGCAGCAGGTACCATATCCGCCATTTTGATGCTGGCGAGGCTTGACCACTACGCGCCGGCGACCCACATGCGAACGTACGCGTTTCAGCGCTTCGACTGTCGCAGTCAGAATTTTTTGCTGGCGAAATGCGCGAGCAGCGCGGAGTCACAGACAGCGATGGGAACAAGGTATGTGGCATGAATTACGATTTTGTAGCGATCATTTAAACGCAAAACAGGGTATGGTGTGCACAAGCTTTATTGGCACAGTCTAGGATGCATGTATTTCCGCGGTCGCGGGCTGCACGAGAGCACTGCAGGACTAACCATTTTTCTGTGTTACGCGGAAAGGCCATGTTTTTATAGCTCTGTCAGCTTTACGGCTAGGTGTTTTCACTACGTCGGGCCTCTGCATGACAGTGGTGCTCATTTATTTACCGTAGAATTCGCTGAGAAGTTGTGCGGCATTCAAATTTTTCTATGACTTCGCGAAAGCCTCGGACTACCCGCATACTATCCGAGGTGAGTCTGAGATGGTGAATCGAAGAGCCCCGGTGATTCCCTGCAGTCGAATAGTGAGTCCGCTACTGCTGGTGGGGTAACTAGTGGGACAGAACCGAACTGTTAGGACGGGCTTTTTTGTGACGAGATTACACCATGTAGGTAGACGACGTAGAAATGTTATTTTTGAAGGTGATTGCGCACAGAGACGTTCAGAGCTTCCGCTACTTCGAGTAACATGCCGTAAACGCATCCTAGAAAGGCAGCTCAGTTGCTTGTCCGCGTTCAAGCTCCGTTGTGTCCGCAAGTATGGTCAACACGCAGCAATAAAACAGTCACTCGGAAGATAAGGGCTATGCCCACTTTGGAACAGAAAAGTATCTGCTCTGGCACTTAACTTCTATTCCCCCAACGTGCGTGGAAGCAACTTTTCCACTGGGGCCTCCCTAACTAATTTTCCTTTACCAACGAAATGAAATCGAAAAGATAGCGGGGCTCACTGCCGTAGGTTTTGAAAACTGGCACAATGAGCGGCACCATGAGTACTGAAAGACGTTCTGCATTAGTTCAGAGCGCGGCAGTCCTATTTATTCGTAAGACGGGATTCATTCTCTGCATTTTAGTCTTTTTGGCTCAGTTGCGTTGCAGCTCTTTTTTTTGTGTTGCAACTCACCTCACATGAAAAACGTTTCATGTTGCATTATAAAACATACAGCTGTGGAGACAGCCATAACTTAGTTGTATGGAATTCAGCATTCTGGCTGCCTTACACTCGCAGCTCATAGAAACCTTTTAAGCTACTTAGATATAAAAAATAACTGATTTCAATTCCCCCGAGTATCCACAAGTGACTAATGCCTCTTATGGCTTGCTGTGAAGGGCCATATCTAGGAAAGGCTGCTAGGAAACGGGAGTGTGCACAGAAAAAAACTGAGGGGGAGGGGGTCACATTACAAGTGCATCATTAGTCCTGCAATGCACATATAAGTGTGACCTATATTCCCTGTGAGATGAATTTGTGACAGAGCCTGTGTTTGTAAACAACAATCGTGTAAACAGCTAAGAGAAACATCACATGCTCGGGCACAGGGAAACGTCTTGCTGAGGCCATCGCAGTAGCTCAGCGCAGTGAAGCAAGTGTTCAGGAGTCGTACGGCCTTACTAGCGAACGCGTTGCCGTCGAACGCTCGCCCACAATAAAATGACGACGGGATCAAAATGCACAGTGTTGCCAGAGCACAAAGCAATTTCCCATATGGTCCATTGTACAGACAGACAAACAGACCATAATTTTTCCGTCGAAGGTCCCGAAGAACGACTATCGTCTTTAAAATGCATAATGGCATTGACACGGCAGAGCACATGCTGCAAACCTGAATGTGCACACTTGTGTGCTTACAAGCGCAGGTTTGCACATTTTCGCAAAAATTCCCACCAGGAAGATAAGGCGTAGCTTTTGGTGACCATTAAGCGCCAAACAAACACGCAATATACTCGGGAAAGCCCTACCTGCTCTTTAGCTTTGTGAGTGTCCTGCACCTAATGAAACCCAAACGTGTTTAAATATATAAGAAAATGCACCCTGACATAAACTAATAAATTCGAGCAATTTCTTGGAGAACTGTTGAAACGTTGAGGATTTCTATCTATCTATCTATCTATCTATCTTTATTTATCTATCTATGTTTATTCATCTATATATTTCATCTTTATTTATTTATCTATCCATCTAGCTATTTATGTATCTTTATTTATCTATCTATCCATCTGTCTGTCTGTCTGTCTGTCTGTCTGTCTGTCTGTCTGTCTGTCTGTCTGTTCATCCATGCTTTCGTCCATCGATTCGTTCGTGCTTCAGTCCGTTTGCCCGTCTGTGCATGCGTCCATCCGTTCATCCATCCGTCCATCCGCCCATGCTTCCGTTTGTTCGTTCCTCCATGCTTTCGTCCATCCATCTGTTCGTGCTTCCACCCGTACGTGCTTTCGTCAATCTGTGCTGCGATCGGTACAACCGTTCGCCTGTCCATGCATGCTTCCGTCCGTCTATTCATGAGTGCTCGCGCCTGTCCGTCCAACGATGCTCCCGGCTTTCTGTCCATCTATTGTCTGGTACGTCTATCCCTGCTTCCGTCCGTCTTTCTATGCTTTCATCCGTACGTCCATGCTTCCATGCGTCTGTCCATTCGTGTTTCCGTCAGTCTGTTCATCCGTGCTTTCATTCGTTCGTGGTTTCTTCCGACCGCCTGTCCGCGCGTCCATGCTTCCGTCAGTCCACGCTTTCGCTTGTCCGCATGTTCATGCTTTCGTCCATCTGTGCGTCCGCTCATCCGTCCATCCTTCCAGAGTCTGTCTGTCTGTCCATCCATGCATGTCTGTCTGCCTGCCTGCCTGCCTGCCTGTCTGTCTGTCTGTCTGTCTGTCCATCCACGTGCCTGTGTCAATCTGTCATTTCTTCCGTCAAGTATAAAACATTGTGAACGATACTAAAACACCTAACACGATCTGGTGACACTATTTTCAAGGATACATACGCTTAACACCGCCTTTTCACTTATTCCTAAACTAGAGGCAGCTACATACAGCAACTGCTACTACAACAAAGGAAGCAATGACCCACAGCCTCAAAAGCTTTGCCCCTAAAAAAAGACTGCAAATCGCAAGTATATGCAAAGCACAAATAAGGAAGGTTGATATGTCTTTTTAAAATCAGCACAGTGTTAGGACGTGGACGTAAATTATGTCATACTTTACTTAAATATCATGGTTATCATGTTGGTGTCTGGCAATTGTGTTCGTCGTTCATTCACGTAACGTAATATAAAATTTGGTATATGTGGAGCTAGTTAAATGGCCGCGAGCACGCTACAAGAGTAGCTTGTTGTCATGTTTTACATGACAAACATGTCAAGATTTTCATGTCTGGACGTGCCTTTTAGTTTCGTCGTCTAATATTGTCACGTGATACCGAATTCGGCATATGTGGAGCTAGCGAAATGGCCATGAACAAGTCATAAGGGTAGCGTGTAGCCATGTTTGACATGACACGCACATTATGATTATCATGTTTAGACGTCTCATTTACCTTCGTCGTATATTCTCGTCACGTGATATCAAAATTGGTATATGTGGAGCTAGCAAAACGGCCGCGAACGAGCTATGAGCGTAGGATGTGGTGTTTTACATGACACGCATGTCATGATTATTATGTTGGTACCAGCCATTACCTTCGTCATCCATTCATGTCCCGTAAGACGAAATTTGGTATAAGTGGAGCTAGCGAAATGGTCACGAGCGTAGCATGCAGTCATGTTTTAGATGACATTCAAGTTATGATTATCATTTTTGTACCAGTCATATTGTCGCAGTACAACGCGAAAAAACCACAAGTACACCTTGAGGTAGTAAAAGCAGCGTATTTTCAACAGCTAAGCCGCAAGATTGTCTTCTTTGTTGTTGAGTCAAGCCAGAGGCCCACTACATGGTGTCTGCTAAATCCCCACATCATCGTTGTCGTTCACACGAAGTCTCGGGTCATTTGCCTCCCTCTCAAAGAGCATCGACCCGATGCGAAGTCAATATTGCAGTTTTTTTTAAAGAAAAGTCTCACGCAATCACTCGCTGACGTAAGGCTTCATGCGCACTACGTGAACGAGTTCAGGATGGGGCTGGCGACGATTGGTACTAGACAAACTGTCGGGAACAACTTCGTAAGTAACCTCACTCAGTTGTCGCAGAACTCGGTAAGGCCCAAAGTATCTTCTTAAAAGCTTTTCGGAAAGTCCTCGTTTCCGTACGGGTGTCCAAACCCATACTTTGTCGCCAGTTTGATAGACGACTGTTCTGCGGTGAGCATTGTAGCGGCCTGCATTGTACTCTTGATGCTGGTGGATCCGTAAACGTGCAAGTTGCCTAGCTTCTTCCGCGCGTTCCGTAAACGTGTTGGCGTATGAGTCGATGCCGTCACCTTCGTGCGGTAGCATCGCATCTAACATAGTTCGTACTTCTCGTCCATGAACGAGGCTGAACGGGGTCAGGCGCGTCGTTTCTTGCTTTGCCGCATTGTACGCAAACGTTATGTACGGCAGGATTTCATCCCAAATTTTGTGTTCAACGTCTACGTACATCGAAAGCATGTCTTCAATGGTTTTGTTAAGACGCACTGTCAGCCCATTCGTTTGTGGGTGGTAGGTGGTGGTCTTACGATGCGCTGTTCCACTCAGCACGAGGACGTGATCCAAAAGAACTGCCATAAATGCGGCTCCTCTGTCTGTGATCACGACGGTTGGTGCACCATGCCTCAGTACAATGTTCTCGATGAAAATCTTGCCACCTCTGCTGCTGTACCTCTCTGGATAGCCTTTGTCTCAGCATAACGGTTCAAATAATCCGTCGCGACGATAACCCAGCGGTTCCCTGCAGTAGAAGTAGGCAGTGGGCCCAAACTGTCCATGCCGATCTGGTAGAATGGAGCTGTTGGGATCTGTACGGGTTGCAAGAGGCCAGCTGGTTTAGTCGGTGGTGACTTGCGTCGCTGGCAGTCGAGACAGGTACGAACGTGGTGCTTCACGGCTGTGGTGAGTCTCGGCCAGTAATACTTTTGCTGTATTCTGGCCAACGTTCTCGTGTAACCCAAATGGCCAGAGCTCACCTCGTTGTACCATGCTTTGAGTACTTCGGTACGAAGGGTTGCTGGGATGACGAGCAGATAAGCGTATCCCGTCGGCGAAAAGTTTCTTTTGTAGAGTACTCCGTCCCGTAAACAAAATGATGACAACACTCTTGCGAAAACTCTTGGCGCCTTCTGAGATCTGCTATCCAAGTAGTTAATTAGGCCAAGCAACTCAGCGTCGTCACGTTGTTGCTGCGCAATGGCGGTCGTGTCGAGGACACCGAGAAATGCCATTTCCTCCTCTTCAGGTAGGGTTGCCGACTCAATGGGTGAACGGGACAGACAGTCGGGGTCCATATGTCGCTTGCCTGACTTGTGTACGACTACAATATCGAATTCTCGCAGCCTGAGACTCCAACGCGCTAATCGCCCGGTAGGGTCTTTTAAACTTGCTAACCAGCACAATGAGTGGTGGTCGCTAATTACTTTGAAGGGGCGGCCATAGAAATACGGGCGAAATTTTAAAACCACCCATACCACGGCGAGGCATTCCTTCTCAGTTGTAGAGTAATTAGCCTCAGCACGTGTTAACGTCGTGCTTGCGTAAGCGATTACCTTTTCTGTGCCCTCTTGCTGCTGCACAAGCACAGCTCCCAGACCAACATTGCTCGCGTCTGTGTGAAGCATCGTCGGGGCTTTTTCATCGAAGTGGGCAAGCACTGGGGGCGTTTGAAGACTTTGACGCAGGTCATTAAAGGCAGCCTCCTGTTCTTCGTTCCACTCAAAGGCAACCTCGTCTCTTGTGAGACGAGTTAGTGGCGACGCGATGCGGGCAAAGTCTGCGATAAATCGGCGATAATAGACACAAAGGCCCAGGAACCGTCTGACAGCCTTCTTATTGGAGGGTACTGGGAACCGTGCGACGGCGGCAATTTTTCCAGGATCGGGTTGGATGCCTGCGTTACTGACGACGTGACCGAGAAACTGAAGTTCGTGGAAACAGAAATGACACTTTTCCGGTTTCAATGTTAGGCCCGCAGACCGTATGGCACGTAAAACAACTTCCAGCCTTTGGAGATGCTCGTCAAAAGTCGTTGAAAATACTACAACGTCGTCCAGATAGACTAGGCACGTCTTCCACTTCAATCCCGAAAGTACCGTGTCCATAAGCCTTTGAAATGTCACGGGCGTGGAGCACAAACCGAAAGGCAAGACTTTAAATTCGTATAAACCATCTGGCGTCACAAAAGCGGTTTTCTCTCGGTCTCTTGGGTCTACCTCAATCTGCCAGTATCCACTCCTCAAGTCCATGGAAGAAAAATAGCGAGCGTGCCGAAGTCTGTCAAGGGAGTCATCAATACGTGGGAGCGGGTACACATCTTTTTTGGTCACCCGATTCAGCTTCCTGTAGTCCACGCAAAAACGCCGCGTGCCGTCTATTTTCTTTACTAGCACTACAGGCGATGCCCAGGGGCTCTGTGACGGTTGAATTACATCATCTTCAAGTATTTTCGCGACTTCTTGTTGTATGGCTTCGCGTTCCTTTAAAGCTACACGATAAGGGTTCTGGTGAATAGGTCTCGCTGTGTCCTCGGTGATTATTCGATGCTTTGTCAAAGGTGTTCGACCAACTCGTGAGGTCAATGAAAAGCAGTCGTGGAATTCGGCTAGTAGCTGAAGAAGTCTCTGTTCGTTATCCTCTGACAGAGTGGGACTAACATCGAGAACGGGTTCTGGTTCTTGATTAGGCACTTCGTCTAATACCGATAAACATAAACTGTCTCGCATGTCTTCGATATTGTCGTAAGAAGCGATAGCTGTCTTTTCGGAAGGTGCCGGCACTCAGTACTGAAGTTGGTCAAAAGTAAATTCGTGCGCCCACCAGTGAGACGGACGATACTCCGTGCGACCGAAATGCCATGGCTAAATAGCAGCGAGCCAATTTGGTCGGCAATGCCTTTGCCATCAAACGCTTCGTGCCCTTCTATTGAAACAAGAGTGCATGACCATGGCGGGACGACCACATCATCATCAATTATACGTAAAGTGTTACGTATTGCGTCTGAACAGTCAATTAACCATGGCTGTTGCGGAACGTAATTGAACGGTCCGGGATGTTGATGACGGCACCATATTCTCTTAAGAAGTCCATCCCTCTGATCAGGTCCTTGCAACATGAGGTGAGGATGACAAACGTCGCCACGAAAGAAGAGCCACTGATGCCGAGTCTCGCTGTACACCTTCCGACAGGCATCAACAGCTGGCCTCCTGCTGTCCTCAGGTGAGGTCTCGTCCACGTAGTCTTCACTTTCTTTAGGCGCACGGCAAGGTTTTCACTTATGATAGAAAAGTTGGCACCGGTGTCAACTAAGGCTGTTACTTGCTGTCCGTCTACAAAAACGGTAAGATCTGTGGTCACAGTTTCGTCAACGTTACAACTAGTCGGCTTTACGGCGTCCTGTGGTAAGAGTAACGGGGCCTTTTTTCGTCGCCTTGGAAGCCTGCAACCTCATTCCGGAGATCGCCGCCTTCAGTTTCCCCTGCGTGAACTTGGTGACCTCCTTCCGCTGGCGTCGGCTGTAGAGCGGTGGTGCGACGAAGGCGAATATGCCGGAGACGGAGAACGTGGTCGACGTCCCAAACCTGGCTGGTAATTAGGCCCACTGTCGTCATTGTTGGCACGGCGGTTGTCAAAATTGAACCGAGACAAGGAAGGTCGTTGAGAATCAGCGTCCCGGCGTGGTGGGTAGTCGTCGTTGGGGCGTCGATCGTCAGACCATTGCCGAAGAGGTCAAAACGTGTCGACGCGGTGCCAGCAATGACGAGAAATGTGGCCGACACCTCCGCAAGTAAAACAAAAGGGACGTCTAACCACGGTGCGCCAGACGTCTATTTTACGAAGCTGTGGACGCCGCAACGGCTCATAATGTTGTAAATGCCGTGTCTCGTTGGGAGACGGCTCTTCGTACGGCAGCATTTCGTACGGTGACACGACGGAAGGGCGCCGCGGTGTCTGTTCTTGCGGTGGCGACCAAGGAACGGCTGTCGATGGCTGGCGGTACGACGGCGGTACGGGCGGCGGGCAGCGAAGCGCGGCTGCGTAGCTCATGGGTCGCTGATCGTGAGTAGGATCAGCTGCCGAAAACGCTTGGCGTATTGCTTCGCGGACGACTTCAGCGACAGACGCCGTGGGTGGTTCCGTAACCAGAGTCCGCAGCTTCAGCAGCTCTTCGCGAACAATCTATCGTATTATATCGCGTAACGAGCGGTGATTATCAGATGTCGTAGCGGCGAGTTGAATGTGGGTGCTTCTGGACTAGCGATCGTATTGTCGGCATCGTAGGTGAAGCGCCCGCTCCATAGCCGTAGCTTCTTTGATGAAGTCTGTCATGGTGCTTGGCGGGTTCCGCAAAAGTTCGGCGAACAATTGCTCTTTAACGCCACGCATGAGGTAGCGTAACTTTTTGTCGTCGGTCATGTGCGGGTCAGCTTTACGGAAGAGACGGGCCATGTCCTCAGCGAACATTGCGACCGTTTCATTGGGTTTCTGAACCCGTAGCTCGATCATATGTTGCGCACGTTCGCGCCGGTCAACATCGGCAAATGTGTCAATCATCCCTCTTCTAAAGTGACTTCATGTTGACAAACTGCCTTCTCTGTTCTCGTACCAAGTACGAGCACTGTCGTCGAGTTAGAAATAGGCGCGGGAAAGCCTTTGTTCAAGAGACCACTGGTTGGTGTTGGCGACACGTTCATAGTGATCAAGCCAGTCTTCGACGTCTTCATGTGCTCCACCACCAAAGCGATCAGGCACCAGCGGTGAAGAAAAGGTTACCTGAGATGGGGTTGGTGGACTGCTGTCTCGTAGTAACTGTTGTGGACTGGCGGTAGCCATTGGTAGATGTGAGCGCTGCCTTGTAGAGTGTTCCTGCGAGGGGGTGAACTCTGGAGGGAGGCTTCGCAAGCGACGACTGAAGCGATGCACAGGAGTGTCGACAAGTGCTTCTGGACTGGATGAACGGCTCCCCGTGGGAGTGTGGAGCATCAGGTGGTGTCGCGGGCCAGCACCTCTACCAGTGTCGCAGTACAACGCGAACAAAGCACAAGTACGCCTTGAGGCAGCGAAAGCAGCGTGTTTTCAACAGCTAAGCCGCAAGATTGTCTTCGTTGTTGTTGAGTCAAGCCAGAGGCCCACTACATGGTGTCTGCTAAATCCCCACATCATCGTTGTCGTTCACACGCAGTCTCGGGTCAATATATCTTTCTCATTCATTGAGGTCCCGCAATACCATCTTTGGTATATGTGAAGCTTGTGAAACGGCTGCGAGCGCAGGCTGCGGCTTGGAGCGTAGCATGTATTCATGTTTTACATTATACGCTGTTATGATTTTCACGTTAAGGTCTTTCACCTATGTTCCCCAAGTAGTCATTTCGTACCATACACGTTTTGCAATGTATCCTGAGTATGAAACCACCATGTGACCACATAGACAATAAAATGTAAATTGTGACACTCATGAGTCATGACATGCAGGTCATGAATTCCCTAATGTAGCTATAGTTCCAGTTTTCTGTTATTAGTATGCTCGTCATGTTGTGCCATACCAATTTTTTATAGAAAACATTCTCTAAACGCCCAGGAAAGCTAAATGTTTTAGGCGGCGAGACAGACAGACAGACAGACAGACAGACAGACAGACAGACAGACAGGCAGACAGGCAGACAGACAGAGACAGACAGACAGACAGACAGACAGACAGACAGACAGACAGGCGTCCGACAGGCCTTTTACATTTTACTGCAGAATCCAGCCAAATGGACAGTAATTTGCTACTTCAGATAATTAGAAACTCTATGAAATAAGAAACTGCATACAGTCCTCTGACGTGTGACATAAATAATGAATATGCTGAATGAGCCATTTCAATTGGCAGACATCATTGCGTTGCAATAAATTCTCAGCCACTGTGGCATAGCTGGGATTTAAAGGCTCACGCAAAAGTGAAAATGGCGCACACTAGTGGCTAATTCACTCTTTTTAATACGACATCAATGCCTTTCTATTTGAAGTTATAAATATAACTATGAAATGACTTTCGAACAATCCCAATTATCATCATGAGCGGATTCATAGGCAAGACTCTGGTCATTCTTTTCATCTTCCGTTCTGACTAAGGGCATACCAGGAAACTATACTACATAGACGGTGGCTAGGTGTTGCGGTACCTGTATATGACAGCAGCAAGAGCCTAACTGCACTTTGTGTCACACGTAAGAGAAGATTATTCATATCCTGTGTGTGTGCCCTCAATACGCCGTCGGAAGCCAATCTCTCGAGCGCCACACAGGTCTTGTAGACTGCCTACCCTTTTAGGAAAAGGAGCTTTTGGGCTTTTGGGAATGTGTCGATCATGCCCAACGCAGCTCAACGGCTTTGCTCGCCCTTCTAAGCAAGACAGGTTCAGATTCTCGTCTTTAGAGCACTTGACAAAGTAGCTAATGTAGAGACAGACAGACAGATGGACAAAGAACTTTCATCGGTCCTGAGAGAAGCTGCTCTTTTAGAACAACGTCACGAGCCGCTCCCACGTAGGAACGGGAAAGCCTAGCCTCACCGCCGCATTATGGGATCTCTGGACAGGCCGTAATTGTGGTAGCAACTCTGAACTTCGTAAGGCAGAGTCCCAATCTTCTTCTGTGAGCCAACTTGGGCCCCGTAACGAGGGGCACTGCCAGAGTATATGTGCCAAGTCACTAACCACACCACAATCAGGACAAGTAGAGTCAAAAACCTCTGAGGAGACTATGCTGAAAAAAAATAGGCTTGGATAGGAGCTAGTCTGGAGAATTCTAAACGTGATGCCCTGAGGTCGAGACAACGTGTTGTGCGGAGGAGCAAATGACCGTCTACTCAACTGGTAGTGTTTAGCCACTTCACTGAATGTAAGTAAAGCTTCCCTGAACATCTCACTGCCAACCTGCGGCCCTGCGTCCGCCCCAGAGCGGAGGGTTAGTGCGCGCGCCCGGGAGTGAGCAATGTCTTCAGGTTCACTAGAGAGTCCAGTAGCGGTTCGAGATGTGCAGGAAACCAGGTAATGGAATGTGGAGAAAGTGTCCTATTTTCAAGTAGTCTAAATACTTCAGTAGAGACAAAACCAAAGGCGAAAGCCTTGGCCGCTGACCTTGAGTCGGTGAGGATTTGTGATCTACTGTCACGCAAAAGGGAAAGGGCTACAGCCAACTGTTTGGCTCTTGAAGTAGTAGAGTCCCTAACTGATGCAGCATTGATAATAGAACCCATATGATTGACGAAAATAACAGAAAATCTAGCTGAGTGACCGTACTGAGTGGCATCAACAAAACACACTGAATGAGGATCGTTCCATATGTTCTTCAGAAGTGTGATGACCTTAGCCTGGCGCCTTCCTTCGTTGTGCTGAGGATAGACGTTTCGCAGAAAAGTAGAGACCTGGATGGCAGTATGCTGTTCATCCAGCAGTTGAAGACGGTGATCCTCTAGGAGCGCCGAACTGACGCCCAGGACGAACAGAATCTTCCTACCAGCCGGTGTACACGACAGGCACATTATCTGTGCAGCCTCGTGGGCTCCAATGACCTCATCTAGGGTTTTATGAACTCCTAGCTGCATAAGCCATTCAGTGCTTGTTCGCACGGGAATGCCCAACACCCTTTTTACGCTTTTTTTATCTGTCTTCAGCTTTTTCTTTCCGAATCTAAATCAAGAGTGAATGGCAGCAACGTACGTTATGTGACTCATGAGAAATACATAAAAGAGCCTCGGTAGATTGTCCTCTCTGAGTCTTCCCCTTCTGTTTGAAACCCTATTAATCAACCTGATCATGCTCTCGGTCTTGTTTGAAACATAGCGATGGTTTGTTCGTTGTACCCGTGGGGCTCTATAATCACGCCCAGCACTCTAATAGCGTTCACTCTTGAAATCGGGGCACCACTTCCAGTGTGAAGTACAATGTCTACCTCTCATAAAGGCTTCCAGTTTTTTGTCCTGCCTCCTTTTCAACTGGGCCTGTACAAAAACAGCTCCGATTTATTCGAGCAGCACCGCAGCCCTGTGCCAGCAAGGAAGAGGTCTGTCTGGTTGATGGCTTCCTGGACTGCTGTCTCGACTTCTCTTTGCCAGCTTCGGGACGCCAGTTGGTAATCTCATCAGCGTAAAGCGTATGGCTGATGCCCTTCACGTTAGTAGCAGTGTGGACAACTTGCATAGAACGATGTTAAAAACAAGCGGAGATATCACCACTCGTTGTGGTTTGCCTTTACGGCCCAGTGCTATTGGAAAGGACTCGATGTCTCCGATATTGAACGTTGCCTTCCTGGATTCGAGAAAGGAGCTGACGAATCTGTGGAAGGCTTCGCCTAGTCCAAGCTCCGAAATGAAGTTTACGATATGCGCGTGACAGATGTTGTCAAAAGCTTTTTCCAAGTCAAGACCCAGGACGCCTCTCATGTCGCTTGTGTTCACGTCCATGATTTGACGTTTGAGCAGCTTCATTGTGTATTGTGTGAAGTGTGAAGAAAGACAGACGAAACGCAATTATGTTGTAAAAAAAGACCTTTATTCTCGATGTACCTTGAGACACTGTTGTAAATGACGTGCTCCACCACCTTGCTGACACAGGACGTTAGCGATATGGGCCTTAGATTGCCTAAATCGGGAGGTCGCCCCGGCTTGGGAAGGAAGACAATCGACGCCATTTTCCAAGAGTGTGGAACAGAACCTTCTTTTCATATTCGATTGATCTCATTAGTAAGAAAACTGATAGATTCGTCTCCTAGGTTCTTGAAGGCCTTGTTAGAAATGCCATTTAGCCCCGGAGCCGATCGTTCATTAAAGTTTTGAAGAACTTCCTAAACTTCGCTGGTGGTAAAGGGCTTACCGAGCTCTATGCAAGGGGGTGCAGTGTAGGACAAATAGTCTGAACAGCTCTAGGAGCATATGGGTAAATATCTGTGAGCCAAACCGGCCAGTATAGCGTCTTCTGGATCAGACTTTCTTGCGGTATGTATGAGTTCAGCAATGGCTCGCCTTTGAATACTCTTGATATTCGATTCGTTCAAAAGGTGCTTTAGAATTCAATTTCCCTCGAAGTCTCATTTTGCCATCAGCTGAATTGCACACCTCATACTACTGCTGCCTAGCGAGGGCCTGGCAGTGGCTCTCGATGGACGGGTTAACTTCTGCAATTTTCTGGCGGAGACGAGCATTGATCTTCTGCCCCTTCCACCTATTGAATAATGATTACTTGGCCTCTAGGAGGTGCGCAAGGCACCTGTCCAATTCATCTGTTTTCGAATCTGAGTGTATCTTTTTTTTGTCGTCTCACCAACGTCTTCCTTGAGGTGTTTGGCCCATTGGTCCCGGCTAGGGGTTGAGTCTTCAGCTAGCGCGCTCTTTTCTAATATGCCGGAAGTAATCCCAATCTGTGAAACTAAACTTTCTAAGCGGGCTTGCCCAATAGACTAATATGGGTAGCTAAGACATTATGGTCACTACCCTGATCCACGTGCAAGTTGTGCTAAGTAGCAGATTCAACATATTTAACAAAGGTAAAATCTGGCGTGGTGTCTCTCGTGCTGGAGTTACCCATCCTGGTTGTAAATGCTGGGTCAGTGGCCAGAGTGAGGTTCAAGTTCGCCTATGCTAGCCGCAAATCCTCGCCTTTACGGGATGTCCACAGATAACCCCAAGCCTGATGAGGAGCGTTGAAATCACCTGCAACCACAAGCGGGGAGATGCCGGCCCTGGCGCCAGCCCCTCTAAAGAGCGCCGCAAACCGTTGTCTCGAGTCATTTGGCGAACTATAAATATGCAGCATGAAAACGCTACTTTTGAAATGACCCCCCAAAATAATTTTGACCACTGAAAGTTCCACTTTACAACTGTTTATAGAAAGATCATGCGAGATATAGGTGTATCCCTTAGATGCAAGCGTGCAAATGCCCCTTCGTCCGCCTTCATAAAGAGCGTGAGATGTGTAACCTTGAAGAATGACATAATCCGAAAGCTTCTCCTGAAGCAAAAGGACGGGCAGCTTTTCAGAGCGAGAACGAATGAACTGCTGAAGAACTGCCTTCTTGCGGGTAAACCCCCAGCAGTTCCACTGCCAAATTCTGAACTCTTTAGGCGGAGGCGCCAGTGTTAGGCTCGAAAGATATGTGCCTGTGTTCGAGCGCGTAGACCTTAGCGTCCAACACACAGAAGTTAGTGTCTAACGTATTGACCTCAGCATCCAGTGCGCTGAACATGTCCGCCAAGTTATCGACCCTAAAATGAACCGATGCGACTGTTTGACTAAGCGACTGGAACATGTCTCTGATCTCTGTTTTAAAACTATGCTGTTCCTCATCAAGTGTGCGCCTCTTCAAAGCCCTCTTTATGGCTGGACGAAGAGCACACTGCACTTTCATGGGTGTTTCGACGGGCGTCTCTACTGGTTTTTCCACGGGCGTTTTCATGACCGTTTCCATAGGTGTTTCCACGGGCGTTTCGAGTCTACTGACCTGACGAGGTTGTGGAGCCTCACTCTTAGCGTTATTAGCATTTTTAAGGGCGACTATTTCAACTTTAATTTGCGTGATCGCTTTTGTTAGGGCAGCGTTCTCCCTCTCAAGCTGAATCGCTCTATTATTGTTATGCTCCGGCAGTATGGATCCCGTTACCTGTTTCTGGGATCCTTTGACCCGGTCAGCGCACTTGGTCGCTGTGACAGCAGGCACGTGAATGCTGACGGCCGGGCCCCGTGATCTGGATCAGCTCCGGGACTGGGAACGGCTTGTGGATCGGGGACCGCTCCTGTATCTGGAGCGCCTACTCGAGCTCCTGGAGTGCGATCTGGACTTGTTGGCCGATTCGGGCAGCTCTTGTATTAGTGGGAAGTCGTTATCAAAGTATTTCTCTCTCTTCTACGCTGTCTGACGACGTACGGTATTTCGAATCTTTTCGTACAGGTTCTGTTGGCCATTGGATGAGGCCCTCTACAAAAGGCGCACTTATGTGAGCAAACGTGCTGGTCGCCAGAGGAGGTCATTCGGGTACATCGACAGATAACATTTTTTGGAGTGGGGCACACGTCGGCTCTGTGGCCGAGTCTACCACAGGCATAGCAGACATCTGTCTGCCGTCGGTAGAGGGTGCATTTGACTATGCTGGGACCACACATGTATTTGACACTCTACGTCCTTCGAAGAGGTTAGCGACTGGGGTAGAAATCTTGATTGGCCGCACTTCAAGAACAGTGGGATTTCTCGGTGGAATAAGAAGTCTTCTGAGCTCTTTGTCATCAATTTCCATATCAATGTTTCTGATGATGCCCTTGCATGTGTTGTCGGGCACAGTAATGTAAGAACTAACCTCATACCCTGCGTTATTAACGGTAATGGCCTCTAGACTTGCGTATGCCTTGGCGTTGGCTTGCGATGGCATACTAATCACAACAATGTTCTGCATAGCGTTATGACAAATGATGTTTTCTGTGATATTCGTAGCGGAGAGACGCACCGCTGTCGTGAGGGATTGAGAAATCCGGTTGTTACTGGTATTCTTAAGGTTCAGGCCTCCCCGAGGCCTAAGAATGATTCGAAAATGCTCCTTTGGTAGATGAGGCAGCCTGGGCGCGTTGGCGAGGCTTTTCTTCACGTTGGCGGGAGATCGAGTGCCAGCGTTCTTGCCGTATGGTGGGCCTTGATTTTGCGCGCCCGCCACAGACGCTTTAGTTCACTTACGCTTAGAAAGCGTCGTTGTCCGATTGGAACACTGGAATTCTTCAGGGGAAATTTCCTCCCCTTGCACAGTAACGTGTATAGCCATCTTGATAGCTCAAATGCGCTCAGCGTACGTTATGCTTTGCTAAGCCCGACCTCAGGCCAAGCAAGCCTCGGCGTATTCGAGCAACAAAGTTCTTCAAAAGTCAGTAAAAGTACCACCAACCGTGAAAAATATTTTCCACGTGGTCCTCAAGACTTCAGACGTCGACTGGAGCAAAATGCATCAAACACATAACAAATTTTCACAGAAAAAAAAAGTTGAATTAGCAGGAGTCAATATTCAGACGATGAATGGATAGATCGGGCGGTGGCTTGCGCCACCAAGCCGTACTACTTAATGAACCAAAAACTAGATTTTTTTCTTTAAAAAGTGTGTTTGAGGATTTGTACTTTGCAGTGAATAGTCTATTTTCACTTGTGCCTTGACTTTAGCCGCCAATCAGATAACCTCCTCCTAGTTAAGTCTACCCGCTTAAAGTCTATTTTGCACACCCGGTCCCTAAACCCCAGTGCTATGAAAAACTCTTCGCCATCATGCTGAACTATAGGGTGAAGCCCTTTACAGAACATTATCAAGTGTTCGGCAGTTTCTAGTTCCTCTCCACACGCACTTCATACTGTGTCTACTCCTTCGTATTTGGCCCGATATGTCTTGGTTCGCAGTACTCCCGTCCTGGCCTCAAACAGTAGACAACTACCCCGAGTTTCATCATGGATCCTTTCCTTGGCAATTTCCTGCTTAAAAGTTCGATAGATCTCTAGTGCGGATCTTAATCATGCCCATTCTCCACATGTCAGTCTCCATTTCCTTCACTTTCTTCTTAACCGATAGTTCTTTTTGGTTTGGCCACCTGCTGTTTTCTAAGTATTTAACAGTCAATTTCCTGGTTCGCTTCCTCCATTTTGTATCGACATTCTTCATGTACAAGTAGCTGAAAACCTTCCTAGTCCAACGCTCCTCCCCCATTTCTCTCAATCGCTTCTCAAATTTTATCTTGCTGCTAGCTTCCCTGCCCTCAAATGATGTCCATCCCATATCACCTTGTACGGCCTGATTTGGTGTATTTCCGTGAGCTTCTAAAGCAAGCCTACCTATTCCACGTTGCTTAATTTATAATCTTGATTGAACATCTGATCTCATGCACAAGACCAAATTGCGAACGTCAGCCCAGGAACAATGACCCCTTTCCATATTCCTCTCACAACATCATACCTATTGTAATTCCACAGGGCCCTATTTTTTATCACTGCTGCATTCCTGTTATCTTTAGTCGTCACGTATATTTCGTGTTCCCTCAGGTACTCGGTCCCATTGCTTATCCATACGCCCAGATATTTGTATTTATCTTATTACTAGCGTGACCTCCTGTATTCTAAGCTCACTACCTTCGTTGTCATTGAAAATCATGACTGCTGATTTTACCTTACTGAATCTAAAATCTGACCTATCTCCCTCATTACCACAGATGTCCATCAATCTCTGCAAATCTTCTTTGTTGCTGGCCATCAGCACTATATCATTTGCGTACATTAATGCTGGTAGTGCCTGATCAATAAGTTTTCCTTGTTTGACTAAAGAGAGGTTGAAGCCCAGTCCACTTCCCTCTAACTTGGCCTCTAATCCTTTTAGGTACATCATAAATTATAAGGGTGACCGGGGACACCCCTGCCTAAGCCCCCGTTTTACCTCTGCAGACTAGGATACCTGTTTTTCCCACTTTATAACTACCTTGTTACCTTTATAGATACCCTTTAAAAGATTAGTGACTACATGTTCCACGCCTAGTGTGTCCAGTATTCCCCACAAATCCTCTTCAACTACGCTAACGTACGCTCTCTTGATATCCAAAAATGCTAGCCACAGGGGCTTGTGTTCCTTGTCTGCTATTTCGATGCACTGCGTCAGTGAGAACAGATTGTCTTCGAACCTCCTGTGTTTCCGAAACCCATTCTGCAGTTCCCCCAGCACCCCCTCATCCTCCAATCATGCCTGCAGTCTTTCCTTTATAATCTGCATCGCCAGCCTGTAGACCACTGATGTCACTGTTATAGGACGGTAGTTGTTTATGTCAGCTTTGTCCCCTTTCCTTTATAGATCATGCTCGGCCTGCTAAGTTTCCATCCATCGGGAACTTCACCATCGATTATTATTTTGCTCACTGCCTCTCTCAAAGCTTGCTTAGACTTCGGACCTAATGTCTTTATCAGCATAATTGGAATGCCATCTGGGCCTGTCGATGTACTCCTAGGAACCCTTTTCTCTGCACTTTCCCACTCTCATTGTGAAAATGAAGCCATTGCACCACTTGACTCGTCCTTGTCTATTGTGATGCATTAAGTATGTCTTTGTTGAAATTTTTTTGTCACCCTTGTTCTTATATATTCAATAGCTTCGTCCCCTACTAGCCTAGCACCTTGGGCTGTAGTTATAAAACTCTGCTTTAGGCTCGTCTCATTTCTTAGGAAGTTTAGATGGTTCCAAAAGTTCGCAGCTGCCTTTCTATCTTTTTATGTACTTCTGCCAGCCACTGAGCTCCCCTTCTTCCGATCTTTTCATTGATCAGAAGGGATGCATTACTTCTACAGCCTAGAAAGGTTTCCTACTTTTTTTCAACATCATCTGTCAGTTCACCCCGCTGCTTAGCTTGTCTGTGTTCCCTAAAGGCTTCCTGACGTTTTGCTATGGCTCTCTTAACTTCCTATTCCCACCAACTTTTGCGTTTGTGTCTTCTTTTCTGGGGTGACTTGTCACGCGTCTTAGCAACCTCTAGCTCAAAGAGTCTAGTTAGATTCGTGTATGTCCACACTGTCTTATTATCCTCCGTGATTACTTTCTCAATTTGTTTAGTGGCTATTTCTATTTGCCTTTCTGGATAAAAATTTTCCTGTAGTTGCTCATCTTGTCTCCTTCCCACTTTCGCTGCTCTTCCCAAAACTTAGCTTGATACGTTTGTGATCACTACCCAGACTTCTGGAGCCACCTTCATCTATTTCATCTATGTGCATTCCCCTGAGCTTATCATACATCCTATGTGACATCAGTGCATATTCTATTGTCGACTGCAGCCTTCCTACATCCCATGTTATTTGCCCTTCACACTTCTCGGTACTGTTGCAATTGATCATATCAAGCCTTTCACACATAGCCATGATCATTTTGCCTGTTAGGTTGGTGTACCCATCTATATGTTTTATGTGCACATTCATGTCTCCTAGTATAATTATCTCGCACTCTCTTCCTAACTCCTGATTGTACTTTGATATACACTCTACCATTGCCTGGTTTTCCTCTCTGGCCTTTGCTCCAGTCCACAAGTACACGAAACCAAGGAGCGTCATTTGACCTGCCACTTTCTCTTTCAGCCATAAATGTTCCTTGCACTCCTGCTGGACCATTTGCCAGTCTGTACTTTTATGAATGAATGCCCCAATACCTCCCCCCCTTTCTGCTGCCTTCTGTTTTATTACAATATTCCCACGTGTAGTCGGGATTGTTCGGAGGTTGTTCCATGTCCCTGAGATGTGTTTCTACAAAACCGTATACCATCGGCCTCTCTTCCCTTAGCTGTTCTTCTATCTCTTCCCACTTCAGCCTGTTCCTACCACCCTGCATGTTAATATACCCTATGTCTGAATTGGCTCGGCGTTCGTGGCTACGTCTATTTATGCCCCGGACTCTACCTATCTCAGATATTGGTGCCATTTTGGAATCGCTTTTGTCCATACCACCTGTAAAAGAGTCACCCTGGTTGTTTTCATCGTTACTAGCTATCCTGCACCCCGAAGGGCTCGCGAAGGGCTCGCTAGACGACCGCATGAATCGGTACCCCCTGGCGTCTTACTCGAGAGATCAAAGACAACTTCAATATAGAGACATTTATGCGTGTACTACGTGGAACCTGACAGCGTGCAGTGCCTATTTGGGTTACTTCACAAACACCCCTCATCATGCCCTTCTTTTCCTTTCCCTTCACCTTCGTTAGCAGTTGCAGGCAAGAAACCCGCTTTCCCGGCCAACCTTTCCTCCTTGTAGTCGATAGACACGTTATTCCAGGATAGATGGATAGATAGACAGATAGATAGATAGATAGATAGATAGTTAGACAAACAGATAGATAGATAGATAGATAGATAGATAGATAGATAGATAGATAGATAGATAGCTTCCTATATGAGTGTTTCACCACGGTAGTTTAGCGGCTAAGGCCCTCGGCTGCTGATCTGTAGTTTGCGGGATGTAATCGCGGCTGTGGCGGCCGCATTTATCGATAGAGGAGCAAATGCTGTAGGCCCGTGTGCTCGAATTTGGGTGCACCCTAAAGATTCCCAGGTGGTCGAAATTTCCGGAGCCCAGCACTGCGGCGTCTCTCGTACATATAATAATTTTGCGACATTAAACCCCAATAATTAGTATATTATCTTATGATTTCCAATTGTCAGTTTCAAGGTAAAGCTATAGACTTGGTTGATGATACTTAAGTAATGATACTTTAATAATAAAGATTTCTATTAGTAGTAATTTAGAAGCTAGTAAAAAAGATATTGCCTTTCTTCTATTTCAATACTCTACGGTGGGTTTAAGCTAGATTACTTCATCGAACGCTCATGTTAAGTATTTGAGTTCGAATAAGGTGGCGGATTTTGTGTAGCCCTTGATGCACCAGCATTTTCCGACTTGGCGGTGAGAAAATGTAACTATGGCATATGAGAATCGATGAAATCTCTTTATTGAATATCCGGTGAATAAAAGGCCAGGACATGGGGCCGCCAATATCCTGTTTCAGAAGTTCCCTTCAGCACTGTGGAGGCTAAGGCCCCTCTGTTAATAGCGAGAGCACTTATTCCCTCCACAAATATTCATTCGCATCGTTTCATCTTCTCAATGAATATTAACGGCGTCTGCTCAACGAATTGTCGTCAATATGGCTAGTTTATTACCTTAAATATGCATTGAGTGTATTAAACAAGCAACTACACTGGGAACTCGGAGAAGCGTGAATTTGTTCATTTGCAAGAATTTTATGCCGGTAAATACCTTCACTTCGTGACTGTTCTTATCCGACGCTGTTCGTGGCTCTCGTACGTCTGTTTTAGGGGCGAAGCTCCTTATGGCGTAGCTTGTGCATCCCTCGTAGTACGTAACTACCAGTGGCACATACCCGAAATAGGTATAACATTTGACCTCCAAGGTGGTGCCGGTGAGAGATTTCTTCTGTGCTTTGTTTAACATTAAAAAATAGTGCTCAATTTACATGCTAATGGCTGCTAATGGGGAATTAGAGACAAGAGCATTCGGCTTTTAGTCAACGCGCACGCTGCTATCCCCATTAGCAGCCATTGGCATGTACATTGAGCACTATCTGACAAGAAAAGGTTGCTACATTATACTCGCTGGGTGTAACCTTCTTAGTTTTAGAAAGGTTTAGCGAGCGTTGAGCAGCAGGGCCATGAATACAATGAACTAGTATATACAATGAATGAATTGGAGGTGGTTAAAGGGGAGAGCAGATACGAAGCGCAAGCCGTAAGAAATAAAAGCTGAATCCTCCTGTCTCTCATTTCACATTAGCAGCCACTGGCATGTACATTGAGCACTATCTGACAGGAAAACGTTGCTACGTTATACTCGCTGGGCGCAACCTTCTTGATTTTAGAAAGGTTTAGCGAGCATCGGGCCGCAGTGCCATCAATACAGTGAACTAGTATATACCATGAACTCAAGGTGGTTGAAGTTGGGAAGTAGACCTCAAGCGCAAGCCGTAAGAAAGTGTGCGTGTGCCACCTCTCGTTTAGTCCTTGGAATGTCCACTGAATGGCGGTACTTCTATATGGGGAATATATGATAAAAAGATGCGAGATGGTGGGACTTGTAGTGTTAAATAGATGGACGAACGGACATACAGACAGATGCATGGATGGACGCATGAACGGACGCAGGGGCGGATGCATGAACGAACGCAGGGACGGGCACACGAACAGACGCATGGACGGGCACACAGACGGACGCATGAACGAACGAATGCTTAGCCCCACTCTTCATCATTCACTCCGTGGATATGCTGCCATTTTTTTCCGTCGACGCGTACCTTCGCGTTTTCCGCTGCAACACTCATTTGCTCTTTTTTTGTCTGCATTGAAAGAGTGTCCGACGCGCAGAGAATGCTGTGCGAAGTTGCATGTCTTATTTTTGAAGATGCAGCGTTCTTCTTCTGACGAAGCATGCCGAACACACTCTCAACACGTTAGGCTTAGTAGTTGCGGCTAAGCAGGAAGCGCATTTCGCTTATATACACAAAACGTACCTCTTTCTGCACTTACAGAGTGAGATAAGAGAAATCGATGGCGAATTTGAACATTTGTTTGCAGCTGTCAACGCAGCGGGCGTCTAACAAGAGCAAGCCCGGATGAAAGCGGGCGGTCACATCTGCATGGGTGCTGCCATGTTGAATTCTGAACACAGTTATCGCCGGTAACCGACATAAATAATCAGATACGTATGAAGTGAAGTCGAAGTAGAGTAAACATATCGTGTATAAATGTGGCGTAAAACACACCAAAAAACGCCAACTCTAGCCAACCCTGCCAATTTCAAGGTATTTCTCCTTGTCAATGTGTTTCGCTGCGCTTGCGGGTGGCTTTGTTACACCCCTTAGCTTTGGTAGTGCTGAAGCACAATGCTGAAGCAGAGTATAGAAGGCCGCTTGGAGCTGTTGCTCCCAAGCTGCCTTCTGGGCTTGATAGTCGGCACAAAATTGGTCCGTGAGTTTCTAGCTTTGCAGCGCGATCGACCACCGCACCCGCTGATCTTCCGAAGAGACTGCCTTTTGATTATGGTGAACTCAGCATTCCGACAACTTGTGTTGAAGCGTGGCTATATCAGACCTGCATAGCTTGCATGTGTCGCGCACGTATATGACAGAGTAGAAACTCTTTAATGGCACGGGATTGGGGTAGCTTTCTGTCTGTAACCGCCTCCAAGCAACGGACTCTGCTCTGTTGAGTTTACAGTGAGTTAGTATAGAAATTCACCTTTGCACTTGGTAGTATTTGGTTATATCACTGAATGTGGTTAATCAATTATTTTCTATTCATATCTCTTCCTCCACGTTTCCCTGACCCGTAGGAGTCAGTCCTTGCTGAGCTCGGCGAGTAAGATCTCGAGTCTCGAAGTGTGCTACCTCATTAGGGTTGACTGCGGAAATGTCTGGAGCTTTATGCGCTGTTACGGCTGTGCGCCGCCGCCACCTGATTTTCTGGCGCCTCTTGGCGCTGCCGACGCAGTTTTGAAAGCGGGCACGCGGCCGTTACCGCCGTGCCATAAAGGCGGCGCACCACATTTCGTCTTTTTTTTTACCACGACGCCACGGCGACTGCGCTAACACCACATGGTAAAGTCGCACAAGTTCGCGCAATTTCGAATGCTCTGTCCACCCCGGTCCTCCCCGCTTTTACCAAAACGACCGAAACCGGCGAGTGGTTTCACATGACAGTGTCCTCGGTGATTGGCAAGTGCACTGCTGATGCCGATTGAGAAGGCCACAGGTTCGGCGCAAAAAATCATACTTCAAAACCTAGAGTGGAATAAGGCTCGAGTGTCTAAGCAAGTGGAACTTGTTGTTGGGCTAGTTGGTTGATCATTGCAAAAAATCAATCTGAGCGCAAACACAGGACATATTCACGCACACACAAACAAACAAAACACAGTGTTGTGTGCATTTGATGCTTAGTACTGTGTGTGTGTGTTTGAGTGTGTTTGTGCGTGTTTGTGTGTGTGTGCCATGCGTTAGTGCTCAAATTAATTTGTTGAGATGTTTGCGTGGGCTTGAACGGCGCTTCCACCAGCATGACTTGGAATCGAGGAACCCAGCCTTAAAAAAACACATGACAGCCACAAGCCCCAGCGTGTGATTGTCTTATTTGTCTTCTTGTGTATGTGTTTTATGAGCGTTGGTTTCTTAGATTCCAAGCTACGTACCAACAGGCTAGACACCAGACTTTCCAACCGCAATGTAATTGATGGAAAGTTGAAGCTTCGTATCTGCTTCGGGTGGATTTTGGTCTTGGCAATCGCAGCGCTCTTTCACCGAGAATAAAACAAAGTAACATAAACTTAGTCTAAATAAAGACTTGGGCCATTCTTCCAAATATAAAGCTGATTGCAGGAACTCTGCGTGACCTCGATATTGACCCATAACGGGGACACATTCAAGCGAACTGGGGTAAAGAATTGCTAAGAACTGCAAAGAATTCTTCTCACGATTGGCCGCTAGCAGTTAATGAAGGAATTTTTTGAATAATGAAAATAAACATGTGTTTTCAACTCGGAATATGCCTCATCAATTTATGGAAATAAAAATATTGCTTAGAACAGTAAATTATAAGCATATTTTTTATAACAGCGACAGGCACGTGTGCTCATGCGTAGAAAGATCGGCAAAGGTGTGGTTCGTATACAATGAGCCTCTCTCTCCACTGTAAAGACCATTCAGTGCTGAGCTGAAGAGATCATTTTAACGCTGGGAGCTTCGTCGTCGTTTCGCAGTCATGTTCAGTGCGTCTAGGGAAGACGTAATTATACAGACAATAAAGTAAGATCTATGCAGTTACCTTGGTAAATTTCGGAATATGTAATATTGGGAATCAGTGCGTGAACAACACTTAGCCGAAACAATGAAATGTCAACCTTGAATATGCAACGTTGCCTAAACCAGGAAATAGAGCATGCTCCGGCCGCTTTCAAGAAGATACCGTTCCTTACGCCGCTCCCGGTCAAACACATATACGCCTGCCTGTGAAGACGGTAAGCCGGGTTGAGCTGCTGCACGCAGAACCAAATTGAAACTGAGAACACTGGTATAGGCAGTTCGCTAACTAATGCAAATCAATCCCCACTGTTTACTTCCCGTCATTCTAACAATATTCGATTGAACGATCCCACCGCCCGATTTTCTTGTAGGTTATAGTACAAATCTTGGTGAGCTTCAGCAAGCGACAGGAGCAAGAAAAAAAAAAGCCGCCCAAGCACGAGCAAAAGCTAAAACGTGTGGTCCCGGTGTTCAGCAGTGGGTTGAACCGACCCTGCACAGCAGCCTTTCGCCATTATTAGTTACATGTTCGGGCTTCTTAATAAGGTTAGACTCATGTTTCGCTTGATCCACTACAGTGTTTATTTCACGTGCTTCACATTGTGCCTCACTTAGTGACGGTCATGGAAGAGTATAATTAGTGGTAAAATGCTTTCGGATTTAGTTATTTGCATTAGTTGTTCTCGAACTACTGGTGGGGTGAAGGTGTGGACAATTTGATATTTATTTATCGTAGTAAGTGCTATTTTTCACATATCATGGTATCCTTTAAACGACATTGTTCTTCTACTGCTTCTATATGAGTCTTTATAACATCATTCGTCAGAAAATTATATCTACGAGTTTGTACGCTGTATTCTCTTGGCATTTACTCATGTAAATAAATTAGTGCATAATGAAAGAAAACAAAAGAAGCGCCATTGTGTCCGATTCTTTGAGGAGACGAAATCGTCATATACGTGTTGCAAAGCAGCTCTCTGCCCTCGCCGCCCCCCCCCCAAAAAAAAAAACCGATGCCTTCATGAAGTCAATTGAGCAATGTATGCAGATTGTGCATAAAACCTTGGTAATATGGTAGTAGCACTTACAAATATATATATATATATATATATATATATATATATATATATATATATATATGTAGTTATCACGTAAAGACTATATAATAATTTTGTTCTTACTACCGTCTTTTATTTGCTTTGTCACTACCGTAACCATTGCTTTGTGGTCACTGTGGCATAAAGCAACTGCATGTGCTTGCCCCACCGGGGTGGTCTAGTAGCTAAGGCATCATCGTGATGATGGGAGTCTTGCCGCCTTGACCTTCTGGTTCTGACTTATTTGAAATCCCTTACTCTTATTCTTTTTTAGATGCGGAGCATCTAATACTCGAGGCTTGTAGTGCGGCGCCGTCCGCAAGCTTCCTCCTCCTTCTTCCACCATATATGCATCCCTTCTTCTTCTACACACCGCGCGCGCTTCACTCCTCCACCATGTGTGCACCCTTCCTCCTCTACACACCGCGTGCGCTTCTCCTCTTCACGAACATTCGCTAGCAGTATAATGTAGCGCGCATGCGCCGTCACGCTTCGAGAACATCGGCAGCTGACGCGCGCGCATGCGCCGTCGCGCTTCGAGAACATCGGCTGCTGACGCGCGCGCATGCGCCGTTGCGCTTCTCCCCCTTCTCGAACATTCGGCAGCTGACGCGCGCATGCATCGTCACCCACCATCTGTGCCGCGCGCGCTTCTCCCCTTCGAGAACATTCTACAATTCTCCTGATTCTCCAGTGGACGCGCATGCGCCGTCGCGCTTCGAGAACATTCAACAGCTGACAGTGCATGCGCTGTCGCGCTGTATATATACTCAAGGTCGGCGCTCGCTCGCTCAGTTGCCGCTCGTCGGTTAGTTTGTACGGCGCGTCGACGTCCAAGGTCGCGGTGAAATGAATTCCAACGAATCCACAAACACAATGATCGACGTCCCTTCGACAAGCGCCGCCCTTTCGCATACGTGTGTACGTGTTCACTCATTCAACACCCCCTCCTACAACCACGTTAACCAATTTAGCCATCGACCCAAGTAAGTCGCAATTTAACACCCCATTTCACAACCACGTTAACCAATTTAGCCATCGACCCAAGTAAGTCGCTCTTTAACACCCCGTTAACCAATTATATGCTCCGCATCCTCCTCAGTGTTCCCCCGAGGGAAGCTGCGGGCAATCTTTTTCCTCTTTGACATTGTGTCCCTCTTTGATGACTTCAATTATTGTGATAATAGCCAGCAAATGTTGAGAAACTTGGCTCCACTGAAAGCCAGTGACGGCCGCAAAGGAACAGGAAAGGTGCACTGCTGTTTACCAGACGCGATGCTGGCCTGCCATCACAGCATAAGAGGGAATGCTAGGGCGCGCATACGGGTGTGGGGCCGGGCTACCTGATACACGTTCCTGGCACAAAAACAACCGTATCTTGGAGACAATCAAAATGCTCACCTTGAGCTTCGTTTCCACTGGTTCCTGGAGAGGAGATCGTGTGGCTGATGTAGAGTTTTAAAGCGAAGCATTTTTAGCGAACTTCAGCGACTTTGAGCGTATCTATCGTTCTATCTATCTATCTATCTATCTATCTATCTATCTATCTATCTATCTATCTATCTATCTATCTATCTATCTATCTATCTATCTATCTATCTATCTATCTAGCCGCCTACGACTTTTAGCGCTTTTGGCCCTTTCGATAACGGTATCGGTACCAAAATTGGTATGGTGTCACATGACTGTATGGAAAACATATTGACTAGTCATAACATAAAAATCACGATACTCATGTCATGAATGTCATGATTTCTATTTCATGATCCTGCAGCTCTTGCGGTGATTTAGTTCACATGCAATGTTGCAGAACTGATATGGTATGGCATGATTGCATGGAGAACACAAGCGACAGACCCTAACATGAAAATTGTCACATGCGTGTCAAGTAACAACGTGACTACTTGCTGCGCTAATGATGCGCTCGCGGCTGTTTCGCTAACGTCTTATATACCAAAGTTGGTACTGCAGTACGTGAATAGATGACCAAAGTATGTGACGGGTGCAAACATGATAATCATTGGGTGCACGTCATGTAACAACATGACTACCTGCTACGCTCATGATGCGCTCACGGCTGTTTTGCTAGATTTCCATGTACCAAACTCGGTATCACGTTACGCGAATGGACGACATAAGTAAATGACGCGTCCAAACATAATAATCACGACACGAGTGTCATGTAACAACATGACTACATGCCACACTGATGATGCGCTCGCAGGCGCTTCACTAGCTTCACAAATGCCAAATTCGGAAATACATGACACCAATGGTTGACGAAGGCAGGTGACTGGTGGAAGCATGAGTATCGTGAGATGCATGTCATGTGAGAATATGTCTACATGCCACAGTCAAGGCGACAACACATTTTGAGGTGTCGCAGTGCGCCTGCTTGCCAGCGTCATGCCAGCATTGACACGCCAGGTGCCGGTCCTGTCTTATACTCGCAGGCGTCCGCCACGCTGCGTTGCTTTCACGCATGCGTGTTTCAGCGCATCCGGTGTTCCTCCGTCATGAAACAAGCAAGATGCTGCATTGTGTGGGCAATGCATCGGCGGAAAATGCAGCATATCATATTTCGCACCGGTTGCCGTTGGGCCGCGCCGACGGACGCTGGTCACGCTTGGCATGAGACTATAGAGTAGTCACGTTTTGCTAATTTAGCGTCGTTGTGCCCGGCGGGTGCACGCGTCAAAGCTGGTTTGGAGTATATTAGGCCCTTCATGATGTGATCGAGGCCGTTTTGTTAGCTCCACATATACCAAGTTTGTTGTTATGTGACGCCAATGGGTTACGAAATATATGACTGGTTGAAACATAATAATCCTGATGCGTGTCATGTAAGAACATGAAAACATACGACGTTCATAGTGTGCTCGAGGCCGTTTCACTAGCTCAACATATACCAATTTTAGTATCACGTGACGTGAATAGATGGCGAAGGTGAACGACACATCTAAACGTAATAATCATGACACGGAAGTTATGTACAGCATCATTTACCTCCGCCTCATAACGTTGTGCTGATTTTAAAGTGACATATCAACATTTCTCATTACTGCTTCACCTATCACGATTGCCACTGTACGTGGGAGCTGCCAATTTTTTGTCATGTTTTAGAACTATTGATATCTCTATAGAAATATTTGTATACGGGGGGTTGGTAAGCCCCATTTAAAAAATAGGGATTGAGCCTAGTCCTTGATTTGTAGCAATATTTTCTCGTACAATTATTTGTGTCATGGGTGTCATGGTACAATAAAAAAACACACCTCATAGGCAAAGCATGTAGACTTTACAATATTGTACTCGTGCCAGGCGAACTAAATTCTTGCTAGATGGAAATTAAATCCCTATATCTTTGATGTCGAATGCCTTTCTAAAAAGAAAGTCATTATGCATAAGAATATGTGTAGGGCTAGACGTTGTGCTCGGATTTCTTTCCACTAAATTTTTAAAGTAGTTGAAGATGCGTGGGACACAGTTAAGATAACACGCTCAAGCAGTTTAGACACCAAATCTTCTTGCCTTTTAATTTCAGTTGTGACGCTTTTTAGTCGTTTTGACCACCACAGAGAATTCAAGTTACTGTAAAGTTGGTGCTTCAAGAAAACTGAAAGCTGTTGTGCAAACGTCAAAAGTTGGAAGACACAAATACAATAGTGTGCAGCACGAGGGTAACGGGCAGCATTGCCACACACGCTCTTTTCTTTTTTTTAACATTGCCGTTCTATTGCACGTGTAAGTACTACCTTGGACAAACCGCGCCAGACTGCACCGGATCATGGAAGATTACTCAATTCATATTTAAAATATTTGAATGTTTAAACACAAACAGATGAGTTTATTTTCGTTCACCCGCAACCACAACCCATATTGGGCATTTTCCTAGTCCGCGCGGCCCCTCTAGTGGAGATCACCGAAATAAAAACTGGTGGCTCTTTGACTCTGAAACTTTCTACCGCATGGTGGCAGGCAATTTCGGAGGCCTGCATTCGTGCCTGTTTTCGGGGAAACATCTGCATGTTTGTGGCACCAGATTTCACTTGGTCCGTACCTGTTGTTACGTTCTGCCCACCAAAAATCATGGCACGTTCCATCTCAGGGCAAGCGCGAAGCACAAGCTGCGGAGCCGGATAAGGCCTATTTTCGAATGTTCGATGCTGCATACACAATTGCTGACATGGCATGTCATGAATCCACTTATTTACGGATGATGTGCTCTTCGCCAATCTTGCGCACAGTAGGTAATGCTAAGAACTTGACTATTCGTGTCGGTGATCCAAGTTCGGGCAAATAAAGAATTTATTGTTAAACGCGCTTACTGCTGCCTTAATCAAGTTCACAACGCCGTGACAATACTGATATCGCTGCGCAGGTGGCTATTTGTCAGACGTTTAAAATCTGCATATCGCTCGGAACGGTTTTGTTGAGGCTCAATATTAGAAGAGATTTGATCGTTCTGCAAAATAATTTTTGCGATGGTTTGCATTCATTCAATGTTTTTTTTTGTTTCTTCCCTCTTCCAGTGTCAGGAGCACACAGTAGGACAAAAGTGTTGGGACAAATGCGTTTGTCGCGTCTTGAAGGCCCTTGACCCGCCCCTATATTTGTGCTTTGAGGAAAACAAAGAACTTCCATTAAGCTTCGAGTGAACCTGGCACACATTGCCGTTCTTGTATCGATTTAGTGTTCTTAATTCTTGTGTTTTGACTGAATTTTAATTAAACAGCGTTATGTCTTGATACAAGTGGTATTTTTATACACACATACACGGACCAACACACACGCGAAAACAAAAATCACTTGGCTTCAAGAATCTGAAGTACTGTTTTTTGTTAAGACTGAAAAAAAAGAATATATATATATATATATATATATATTTATATATATATAAGGGAAAGAAGTGTATACCTAAGGGCTCGTTTTTCCGTGTTTTAACACAATATTAATGAGATATAACAGACAGTAATGCCAAGGAATGTACAGGGGAAGTTATTAAAACCAATGGAATGTAAATAAGAAGAAAGAAAAGTGGATGAAAAAATTACCAACTGTGAGCAGGAACACAGTTCACAGTTCACAGTGCTCACAGTTGGTAATTTTTTCATCCACTTTTCTTTCTTCTTATTTACATTCCATTGGTTTTAATAACTTCCCCTGTACATTCCTTGGCATTACTGTCTGTTATATCTCATTAATATTGTGTTAAAACACGGAAAAACGAGCCCTTTGGTATACACTTCTTTCCCTTATTTCATTGAACGAGGGTCTCGTACTGGCAGACTTGGTGTGTTTAGGTTGTATAAGAGGGACAATTAATCAGCTGCCCGCTCATAATAAGTTCACGTGCTACGTGGCGCCAAACATGCGCATAAGAGTGTTTCACACTCGTTGTTTGGCTTATAGATGGCGCTGACTGTCACTCCTACTTCTAAATTCACAGATAAACCCAAAAAGTGGATGGAGGGAGGGCCGCTGTGATAGCTCAGTGGTTAGAGCACCGAACGCGTAATTCGAAGGTCGTAGGTTCGTTTCCTGCTCACAGTTGGTAATTTTTTCATCCACTTTTCTTTCTTCTTATTTACATTCCATTGGTTTTAATAACTTCCCCTGTACATTCCTTGGCATTACTGTCTGTTATATCTCATATATATATATATATATATATATATATATATATATATATATATATATATACTTCTAAGAAGATCGGTGAACCACATATACCCAATGGAAGGTTGTTTCAAATAGCCCGCCAGAGCTTATCACATTTCATCTTGGGTGGGCGGGAGCCTATAAAATATCATCATCAAACGCCGGAAGAAGAAGTGAAGTAGCGCGCGCTCGCTCCAGGCAGCAGTCTTCTGTCTTCTTCTTCCGGCGTTTGATGATGATATTTTATAGGCTCCCGCCCGCCCAAGATGAAATGTGATAAGCTCTGGCGGGCTATTTGAAACAACTTTCCATTGGGTATATGTGGTTCACCGATCTTCTTAGAAGCTCTTTTTTGCCTGTGCGAAGGAGACAAGCTCTTGCGATTCCGTCTCGCCCAGGGTAGAGCTTTTCAATCCGGCACATTTTCCAAAATGTTCTTGGAGCCTTGTCCTCAACCAACAAGATGTCACCCGGTGAGAGTGGTTTTGCTTGCCGTGTCTTGGCTTTGACCGTAGCTCCTATTTCCTTGATATATTCTTGATGCCATCTTTTCCACCAAACGCGCACGAGTTTGCATCTGCGTCGCCATGCGTCTTCAATGTCACCGTTGTATAGTCTTGTTTGTCCGTCTTGAAGCTGTCGCCGTCCACCTATGATGTCTGCCGGCGTTAGTGGCATTGGCTCATCAGGTTCGCCGTATACGTAAGTCAATGGTCGATTGTTGAGTGTTCCTTCAACTTCTGCTACAATAGTGCGTAGCTCCTCTACCGAAGCTGTGCTTTTCGATATTATTTTTTGCATCGAAGTCTTCAAGCTTCTTATGAGGCGCTCGTAAAATCCTCCCCACCATGGCGCGCACTCGGCTATTGTTTTCCATTTAATTTGTTGGCCACTGCAGTAATTCTTTAAGACCTCGTTGTTAATTGTTTCGAGCATTCTGTTGATTTCCTTTCCAGCTTTTATAAATGTTTTGGCGTTGTCCGAGTATATTACGGCTGGTATTCCCCTTCGAGCTGTAAATCGTCGAAATGCTTGTAAAAACCTCGACGATGACAAATCGTTGGTAACTTCCAAGTGTACTCCTCTTGTTACCGCTCAGGTGAATATCAGTACATATTGCTTCACAATCTGGTACTTGTCCTTTGCGTAAAGAGGTCCTGTGAAGTCAACTCCCGTAACTTTGAATGGCTCTGCTTCAGTGACTCTGTCTGCCGGAAGTGGAGGTATGTCTTGAGTCGCCGGTCTGGAGTTATGCCTCTTGCATACGACACATTTGTTTAGAACTCTTTTCACTGCTTGTCTACCCTGCAATATCCAGAACTTAGTTCGAAGTTGCGCTAGCGTCACTTGAACTGCTCCTTGTGATACCATTTTATGCACGTGACGTATTAGCAGTTCCGTGAAATGTTCATCATTTGGAATTACTATTACGTGCTTGTTGAATTCTTGGCTGCACTGCAGTCGTCCTTTCTGTCTGATGATTCCATCGTCATCAAGGTAGACTTCGTGTCCATTAATTTCAAATGATCGATCGTTTGAATAGGCCTCACCCTTTGTTTGTCTCAGTAATATTTGGGTCTGTCTTATCCAGTATTTCTCTGCATTTGTTACCTCTTTTCCTGTCAACGGCCCTTTGGGATTTTCCTTTCTTGTGTTGTTTATGAATCTGAACACCCATGCTGTCACTCTTATAAGCCGTCCGTATGATGAATACCTTTCGATTTCCAAGATTGGCGCAATTTCGGATCTTCCCATGCATTGGTGACATTGTGTTTTATGCTGGTCTTCTACGTCTGTATTTGTGCCAATTATGCTTACTGAGTTCTTTTCCAGTGATGCTATCCATTCGGGACCATTCCACCATAACTTTGACGTTATCAATGCCTTTGCGCTTATTCCTCGTGTAAATAGGTCAGCAGGGTTGTCGTCACTTTGAACGAATGACCAGCTTGCTTGAAGTGTTTTTTCTGTAATTTCTGCGATTCTGTTGGCAACAAACTTATCTCTTTTGCTTGTTCCCTTGATCCAGTGCAGCACAATCATCGAGTCCATCCAGCAGTGTATTTCCTGAAAGCTTTCGTTGAAGTGACCTTTGATGTAGTCGCATAATCTTGATGCTACCACCGCTGCCATCAGTTCAAGTCGCGCCAATGTCAGCTCTTTAATTGGAGCTACGCGGCTTTTTGCTGCTACTAGCCTTAATTCTTTGCTTCCATCGTGGTATACTGCTATCAAGTATGCTGCCGCTCCGTATGCTAATGGACTTGCGTCGCAAATACATGCAGCTTGTATGCTTGTACTGGTTGATTCTTGCTTGCGTAGCATCGTGGGATTTCTAGAACTCGAAAGTCCTCCACTTCAGACGTAAGGTTCTTCCATTTGTCGCATTCATCTTTAGGGAGCTGGTCGTCCCACGTTACGTTCATTTTCCACAGTCTCTGCAGTCCTATTTTCGCACGTACTGTGAATGGCGACAACAAACCGAGTGGGTCAAATATCTTCGCTGTGGTTTGTAACACAGCCCTTTTTGTCAAGTGCGTTGTATCTGTTAATAAATTCCACTTTTCAATAGGGAAGCAAATCATGTCCTTTGAGTGTTTCCATATCAATCCCAGAAGCATTGTAAATCCTCTAGATCGAATATCTATGTGAGAATCGTCTCTTTCGTTTTCATCAATTATTTTGTTTATTCGCTCTTCATTGGACGTCCATTTTCTCAAATTCATCGCTGCCTCTCTGAACACTTGCTTTGCCTCTTTGTACAACTTAACTGCTTCATCAAGCGTTGCTGCTCCCAAAATGACATCATCCACGTAGATCGCTTTCTGCAGTGTCCTTGTCGCATCAGGAAACTGGTCTTCCACTTGTTTCAAATGGTGTTTAATTGTAGCTGCCAGTATAAACGTGCTTGGTGTTGTTCCGAACGTTACTCTTGTCATGCGCCATGTTTGCATTTCGTTCATTAACCTTCCTTCAGCGTCATGCTTCCACCAGAGAAATCTCATTGCATCTCTATCCTCTTCATGTATAGAGATTTGTAGAAATGCCTTTTCAACATCTCCAACTAACGCCACCTTTTCTTTTCGGAAATTAATGAGCAGCGATAGCATGTCCTCATTCAAATTGGGTCCTGCCTCTAGGTTCTCGTTTAGAGACATGCCTTTTCTAGAATGTGATGAGGCGTCAAACACTACTCGAACCTTTGTTGTGGCTCGGTCCTCTCTAATGATCGCATGATGTGGCATGTAGTAGCAAAGTGCATTTGGCTGTTCTGATGGCTCTTGGACCTCCTCTGCGACTCCTAATGCCATGTACTCTGATATAGCTTTGTCGTAGCGATACAGCATGCCTTCATTTTTTGCAGCCTTTTAGTCAGTTGCTGTAGTCTTTTTATCGCATTTTCCTTGTTGCTTTCCAAGTTTACGTCCTGTTTACATGGCAAGCTGACTTGATAGCGACCGTTTTGTTGTACAATCTTGCGCTCGAATTCTTCGACCACTTCATT
Organism: Rhipicephalus microplus; assembly: GCF_043290135.1. Taxonomy (NCBI): domain Eukaryota; kingdom Metazoa; phylum Arthropoda; class Arachnida; order Ixodida; family Ixodidae; genus Rhipicephalus; species Rhipicephalus microplus. The sequence continues at coordinate 31,161,779 of NW_027464588.1, read as the reverse complement.
TCCGGTGTTATCCAAACTATTTCTTGTGATCCCCAGTGACTCCAGTCTCCAGAACTTCTGTAGCTCTTGCTGGAGTTCCGTCTCCACAGCTTCGACCTTCAGAACCATGACTGCTTGATTATGTGTTAGTTTTGTCTTGCTTTGCTCTGACGGCCCTTGCAGTACCCATCCCAGTATAGTTTCTACAGCCATCAGTCTGTCCTCGATTCTTTGAGTTCTACCAGTAAAAAATTCCCAATAATAGTCTGAGCCGATCAGTAGTTCTACAGAATTTGTTGCAGTCGTCTTGGTCCTGTGATCAGCCACTTGCATATTTAGCAGTTTCATTTTCTCGCTGAGTTTCTTAGTTGGAGTGGGTATACAACTGTGCGAGATGACGTCGACTTGTAACGCTTCAATCACTGTTGTCGTGCTTGTTTCTCGTGATCCTACAGTCACTTGCACCACGTACATTAGTTTGACCTTTTCGTCTCCTCCAAATGAACCAATCGTCAGCCTTTCCTGTCGCAACACCTCGCACCTATTTCTTTCGCTAATCCCGCTTCAATAAATGAACGTTGACTTCCGCTGTCTAATAACAAACGGCAATGTCGGCCACATGTTTCTCCTTCTACGCACGCTACAGCCGTCTGCAAAAGCACAAACTTATGCTTGATATTTTCGGTTGCTTGTAGCGTAGATGTCATCGCTTCGGCTTGCGCTGTTGAGACCAGCTCTGCCCTTGTTTTCTGCATCACCGTTCTACACACTGACGTGGCATGTCGTCCCTTGCATTGCTTGCATTTTACTTTGGCCTTGCAAATACGTGCAGTGTGGTTTGGTCGCGTGCATCTGAAGCATGCTCTATTTTCGGTAAGCATAGCTTTCTTTTCATTCATTGGAATGCTCCTACGACAGTTTTCGGTTGCGTGGGATTTCTGCTTGCAGAATAAGCATATTCTGTCCGCTGAGCTATAGAAGCTTGAAGTTGTGCGCATCTGTCCGCGGTTCTCTCTTGGTTTTGCAGTTATCCTCTCTTGTTCACGTTGTGTTTCTTCACGAAAAGCCGCTTGCTCTCTTAAGAATAACATAAGCCTGTCCAGCTTTTCCTCACACGCCTTTCCCGTTGCGTTGTTTTGCTCGCCGTTTTCTTAAGCTGAGCTGCTTCTCATAGCCTCTTTTGACTTGAACTGCACTGCTAATTTTGGTGGAATTGCTCTTTTCAATACCGGTAATAACATCGGCGCATAGCTCTCGGTTTCCACTTTTAGTGACTTGAGTGCCAATATGTTAACTTGCACTCTCTGTACTAGCCTATTTAAGTCATTGGTATCTTGAACAGACCTCACTTTCTCCAAACTCAATAGCTCATTCATGTGCATCTCAATCTCGATTGCCGAACGTTTTTTGCAGTATTTTGATTGCGTTATCTTAATTTTCCTCTGCCGTGTACTGAAGTCCTTCAATAGCAGCCGCAGCTTTTCCGGTTAGTGATGCTAACAAGTAATTGAACTTCTGTTTCTTGCTCATGTTCGGTCTCAGGTGAACTGCTGACTCGTACTGAGACCAAAAGCAGTTCCACTCCAAAGTTTTCCCCCAAATTTTATCATTTCAAGCTTTGGTAGCTTAACTAGTTCCGTTGCTTCTTGTCCCGTACTTGAGGGCATCACCTGCCTTGTCCTATCGCTTGAATCCGATTGTTCAGGCTGTCGGAGTCTGGTTTCTATTGCAGATAAGATAGCCATTAATTTCATGTCGTACTCTATGACGCTTTCGAATTCAGCTTCGGCATTGTCTTCTGTTAGAAACTTTTCCATTTGCTCGTTAGCGCTCTTGATACTGTCGCTTATTGCTTTAATCTGCGCCTGCGCTGTAAGCTGCTGCTCCCGGTTGGCTCCATCATTAATTTGCTGCTCGGCTGCGTTAATCAGTCGCGTGATCTGGGAGCGAAGCGCTTTCCTTTTCTTCGTTATCACTTCTTTGCTCATATTGAGGTGGTTAACAATGACTCCTTACTTGTCAATCGTTCGTTCTGATGCTCGTACTGTCCACCGTGGTCTCGTCGCTCGATCCAGGTCAATCCTCTGCTCCTCCGCCGTCTTCTTCTCTGCTGCTCTGTGGCAGGTTGACCTTTCTTGCCGGCGAGGAGGTAGTATCCTGGTTCACGGCACCATTATTAAGACGATCGAGACCAGGGACTGCTTCGAACGAATACGGTTTATTGGAAGAAGTGAAGTAGCGCGCGCTCGCTCCAGGCAGCAGTCTTCTTTCTTCTTCTTCCGGCGTTTGATGATAATATTTTATAGGTTTTTAAGACGATCGAGACCAGGGACTGCTTCGAACGAATACGGTTTATTGGAAGAAGTGAAGTAGCGCGCGCTCGCTCCAGGCAGCAGTCTTCTTTCTTCTTCTTCCGGCGTTTGATGATGATATTTTATAGGCTCCCGCCCGCCCAAGATGAAATGTGATAAGCTCTGGCGGGCTATTTGAAACAACTTTCCATTGGGTATATGTGGTTCACTGATCTTCTTAGAAGCTCTTTTTTTGCCTGTGCGAAGGAGACAAGCTCTTGCGATTCCGTCTCGCCCAGGGTAGAGCTTTTCAATCCGGCACATTTTCCAAAATGTTCTTGGAGCCTTGTCCTCAACCAACACGATGTCACCCGGTGAGAGTGGTTTTGCTTGCCGTGTCTTGGCTTTGACCGTAGCTCCTATTTCCTTGATATATTCTTGATGCCATCTTTTCCACCAAGCGCACACGAGTTTGCATTTGCGTCGCCATGCGTCTTCAATGTCACCGTTGTATAGTCTTGTTTGTCCGTCTTGAAGCTGTCGCCGTCCACCTATGATGTCTGCCGGCGTTAGTGGCATTGGCTCATCAGGTTCTCCGTATACGTAAGTCAATGGTCGATTGTTGAGTGTTCCTTCAACTTCTGCTACAATAGTGCGTAGCTCCTCTACCGAAGCTGTGCTTTTCGATATTATTTTTAGCATCGAAGTCTTCAAGCTTCTTATGAGGCGCTCGTAAAATCCTCCCCACCATGGCGCGCACTCGGCTATTGTTTTCCATTTAATTTGTTGGCCACTGCAGTAATTCTTTAAGACCTCGTTGTTAATTGTTTCGAGCATTCTGTTGATTTCCTTTCCAGCTTTTATAAATGTTTTGGCGTTGTCCGAGTATATTATGGCTGGTATTCCCCTTCGAGCTGTAAATCGTCGAAATGCTTGTAAAAACCTCGACGATGACAAATCGTTGGTAACTTCCAAGTGTACTCCTCTTGTTACCGTTCAGGTGAATATCAGTACATATTGCTTCACAATCTGGTACTTGTCCTTTGCGTAAAGAGGTCCTGTGAAGTCAACTCCCGTAACTTTGAATGGCTCTGCTTCAGTGACTCTGTCTGCCGGAAGTGGAGGTATGTCTAGAGTCGCCGGACTAGAGTTATGCTTCTTGCAGACGACACATTTGTTTAGAACTCTTTTCACTGCTTGTCTACCCTGCAATATCCAGAACTTAGTTCGAAGTTGCGCTAGCGTCACTTGAACTCCTCCGTGTGATACCATTTTATGCACGTGACGTATTAGCAGTTCCGTGAAATGTTCATCCTTTGGAATTACTATTACGTGCTTGTTGAATTCTTGGCTGCACTGCAGTCGTCCTTTCTGTCTGATGATTCCATCGTCATCAAGGTAGACTTCGTGTCCATTAATTTCAAATGATTGATCGTTTGAATAGGCCTCACCCTTTGTTTGTCTCAGTAATATTTGGGTCTGTCTTATTCAGTATTTCTCTGCATTTGTTACCTCTTTTCCTGTCAACGGCCCTTTGTGATTTTCCTTTCTTGTGTTGTTTATGAATCTGAACACCCATGCTGTCACTCTTATAAGCCGTCCGTATGATGAATACCTTTCGATTTCCAAGATTGGCGCAATTTCGGATCTTCCCATGCATTGGTGACCTTGTGTTTTATGCTGGTCTTCGACGTCTGTGTTTGTGCCAATTATGCTTACTAAGTTCTTTTCCAGTGATGCTATCCATTCGGGACCATTCCACCATAACTTTGACGTTATCAATGCCTTTGCGCTTATTCCTCGTGTAAGTAGGTCAGCAGGGTTGTCGTCACTTTGAACGAATGACCAGCTTGCTTGAAGTGTTTTTTCTGTAATTTCTACGATTCTGTTGGCAACAAACTTATCTCTTTTGCTTGTTCCCTTGATCCAGTGCAGCACAATCATCGAGTCCGTCCAGAAGTGTATTTCCTGAAAGCTTTCGTTGAAGTGACCTTTGATCTAGTCGCATAATCTTGATGCTACCACCGCTGCCATCAGTTCAACTTAGGAAATTGACGCTAGTGTGCAGTTGTCTCTAGATGGTTGGCAATGAGTAAGTCTTGGTCATATTCATTAAAACGGATAATCATCTCCTCTTTGACTTTTTGCCATGAATCATCGTTCTCGAATATGTGATTTAGGTAAAATTTAAATGCCTCACCGGTGATGTAGTCACTGAAGTTCGTAACCATCTCCCGTTCCGACCACGATGCAGCGGTAGCGTGGAGCTCGAACAGATCGAACCAGTTCTGTACTGGTCCATCGTCCGCTGCTCCGGTGTACTTGGGGATGGGAAAGTCTGTCGGTGGTACTGCCATGATGCTGGTAACTGCGTGCGCCTGAGATCACCTCTTCTGTGGTCGATATTAAGTTGAGGTGTACTGCCGGTGGCTTCTTGAATGATGTGAGTTTGATGAGCGGTGGACAGGTCTTCATCCTGTCGACTCGTGTGACGCTATGATGAACGGGTGACGTGGCCTGGCTCATACGCCATGTTTATTCTATTCTGCACTTCTTCCTTCTCGGCCTCTACCAAACATCGCTTCATACGTCACTTATATATATACATATTGTAGACAAGCCTCCGAACACTGAATTGGGTTGATTTCTCAAGTGCTCTCTATAGTTGGTCTACCAAAAAAGGACGCCCCTTGCGCTGAGAGTCCGTGCTTGGCCGTTACTGTCACCAATGTGTATGCTCGGTGTGTGCTAAATGCCAAAACAATATATATATATATATATATATATATATATATATATTACATAAACGAGGAGATAAATCCTTCGATGCACTCGCACTTTCATGTGATTTTAGGGATGAAGCTCCTTAGGGTGTGGGTTGGTCCAGCATCCGTCGTAGTAGTCATCCCTGCTTCTCCCGATGGGGAAGCAGAGCGATGGGTGCGCTGAAGACGCTTGCACTCAGAATCTTTGGCTCGCCTTTCGTCGGTGGAACTTTCATAGAATTGTCAATCAGCATGATGCTCATGTCTGCAAGATTTCTGGGTAGCTCTTCACTGATACCCCTCACATATCAGACAACGATGCTGAGACATATGAGACAATGGGCTGGCTTCTCCAATCATGTGATTTCCAGTGGGGTGGCCAGGCAGGTAAGGGACTTGACTTGCTCTCCACGACATCATGACTGCCCTTTCTATACATGGAACAACATGCAGTGGATGAAAGCTTAAATATTTTTATTCTTTAGCAGCTCATAGACGATCCTCTCGTCTTCTCTCTTCCACTTTCCTTCTGACACATATTACAGCGAAAGCTGTTGTGAGATCACAATTCGGGTCGCGCGCAGTTTTCCGCTGCCGCCGGTGTCCGTAACCACATCGCGCTAAATGAGAAAAATATCCTAGCACAAATGACACAGTATACCTCGACCCGCGTCCACTGGATGCCAGCCAAATATTTTACCCTTGAGTGACGCCGGTGCTTGTAACTTGCTGTCAAACTTGCCTAAGGCCGGCTTAACCTAGCACGAATGACACAGTGTGGCTCGAACGCGGGTCCGCTCGGTGCCAGCGCAGTATTTTAACACTGAGCTACATTTGTGTTTTTGACTCTTCAAACTTGCTTTAGGCAGGCTTGATGTCGGGAAAGCAATCACGCTAAGGCAACTTATAAAGCGTTTTGAAACAGTGAAAGACCAACCAGTCATTGCACAATGCGAATAGCATAACGAGTGCGCCGTTTAATCCTCCAACAGATAACAAAAGCTTGTTCTTGTTCCCCTATTAACTGTGACGTACACCCACTTCAGCCATAATTTTTCATCATCGTCAGCCACTGCATGAACAATTAGCACAAAATTTTTTGCAGGTGTTCAGCGGATACTACGCTTCTTAGAAAAATGACAAAAAATAGAACAGTGAATCCGGCTTACTACTCAAATTATTATAATAATATAGGCCTAGTGGGTACGAAGCATCTGTGCTTGCAGTAGTCACCCAATTGAATGTTTCGAAAGGTTTCTGAAAGGCTACTCTTTTAGCTTTCGCTGTGACTGTGGTGCGCCTTCCACGCAAGTCTGATGTTTTTTGGTTGCACGTAGAAAAACCGCCTAAACCACGGAATTTTTGTGGCTTGTCGGATGGCAGGACGTGAAATGCGAGTGCATGCATGCGCGTGATGGCTTTCTGCGTGCCTAGAGGGTCATGCGCTCATCCTACCAAAATGGCAGCTTCGATTTGCATAAGTGAAAGGCGTAAGTGGCACCTTTTGACATCAATTTCACCGAATATTGGATACCTGAGTGCTTATAAAAATGGTGATGACAGTAGAAAAATGCCAGTGCACCCACCAGCTTCTTGAGTTCTTCGCAGAGCCCAGTGGCCCGAGTATGTTGCTCACAGATAGCTCTGCCTCTGCTGGCGCAACACAACATTTCCTGTTGGATGAACTCCTCAACGCTAGTTCGTTGAAGCTTTCGTAGCGTGTATTGTACAGCACACTGAACGCGAGGACAACGAACACAAAACTTGGGCTCACTTCAAAGAATAGTTTAGTTAAGAAAAGCTGAGTGAATCACACAAAGAAGAAACCGCATGCGTCACTGCGCAGAAAACATAACTATACAGTTTTTAGATCATAATTGAAAGCCTGACAACATGGCGAGGTGATAAAAACTGCCTGCCGATGCTTGCAAGGTTCTAGGCCAATGCCACCTAGATTTCAGTCCATCTCACTACAGTCATGACATCGCGCACCTTGGCCGAGCAAGCGCGCATGGGAGGCTCTGAAGCAATTTTCACTATTGTCTTTCATGAAAAGTTTAGGCGATCGCGCCAATTTTACGTGTACAACGGCGTGCTTTAACTTTCTGTGGCTGTAATGACGCTAGATTAAGAAATATATTGCACGTTCAATTCTTTGGTGATTAACTTGTAAGCATTCATTATTCTACCTAAATGTGAGAAAGAATTGTGAGCTATCGAACGTGCGACCAATTTATAAGACCAAAGTGTGACCACTCGTCAAATGGGCGAAATGAGTAATGCCAATCTTGATTATTTTTAATTACACAAGCACAGACACACACACTATACACACAGTTAAGACGATGCAGAGAAAGTGGTCTTATTCGTTTGTTAAACTTGGGCAGTTCTCTCTTCTGAGAGAAGAGAAAGGTTTAGAGCAAAGCAGAGAGATTAAGTGAGAATGTCTGCACTGCTGTGTCTCTTCTTTGATCGGTGTACTTTGTTGTTGTCCTTAAGTATTCCGAATCAAGGTGCAGCTCAGACGTCTAGAAAACATTTATTGAAGTGATTTATCCCGAGGTTTTTGGTGCACAGGCCTTTCTTGCGAAGCCAAAAAACAGAAAAATCTCTGACGTGCTTAAAGGCATCCATATTCGGTTGAAGAGCAGGGTGCACATTCCAAGGAATCAAACTAGATGAAGGTGCCGTTGAGGCCGGTGCTTAAATATAATACTGCAACAAAATGATTGGAGTAGTGGTAAAAGTACTACACAGCACATAACAGATGAACAGCACCACGCACCAACTTTCCTTTCTTTTTCTAAATAAAGCAATCAGAGGTGTTACAATAAGCCCGTTATTCTATCTGCAGATAGCGAAAGTGCCACCGAACTTGAAGAAACGACACTTAATTTTAGAATATATTGCCACGTGCGTTTATTCTTTCACTTTTAAGTATTTGGAGTGCGAGCAGTGGATTGTAAAATGTCTCTCTCGCTATTCTAGTGAAGTCAATTGAGCGGTGCGTGAAGGTGCTTCAACTACGTCCCGTCATTCTTTTGCGTCCAAGGAGACGCGTCCCGCTAAGCGCGCTTATCAAAAGCGCGAAATCTACGCAGTTACTAGCACAGTTTCACGAAGCTGTACGTTAACGCAGGGGTGAGCCCAAGCGGCGTTCCTCAAAAAGTGTCTAAGGCCGAGGCTTCCGTAAAGAAGTCACAAGCACACAGGACATCAATTCACAGAAAGAACTGAATGCCCTGAAGCAGGTGTCCTTAAAACAACTGTAATTCAAACACTATAAACACACAGATAGCTTTTAATCACAGAAAGGACAATGAGCAGCACGCTCTAGTTTTGCTTTTAGGTTGCCATTCGGGAATGCAAACACTGGAACACTGAGCCCAATGTCAATATCGGCGACAGTTGTGTTCACAGCACTGCCTCGTTATAACAGCTTGGATGTGTACTCTACGCGAACGTTTAGTGAACGAACTACATTACATCAACGTACAGCAGTTCTTAGACGCACAAAAGCTTGTTCTACTTCATGCAGTCACGAAACGAAACACGCGCACTACATGACAAGATTCGTCCAGCTTAGCAACTGTGCTATTTAAAACGACGGGTGCTTGCATCGGGTGCTTGAAGGAGATGAGATTCAAAACTGGATGGCATCAGAGGCATTGCCTTGAGTAGTTGCCAGGCCTGAATTATTTTCTAGCTGGCAATAGCTAGGGCCTAAAAAAGATACTTTTTTATCTGTTAGTGCTAGTGACGCCTGGCTCCAACATATGTGAAGCAATTTTTTCATTTCTCTTTTGTAAACTTCTGTGCTCGTCATTCTTCAAGTGAAAGCACCACGATCACAAGGTATATACACTGCAAACCATTTCACAACTTTTAGCGTAGATTTTCTAAAAATTATTCATTTTACACCTACAATTTCTGCGGAAAATTTCCGAACTCGTGTGATTTACGTATTTGCAGTCTTTGTACAATAATTTGTCATTTTAAGGTGTACTAGAGGTGTATGTTGACAAATTACACCCAAGGGTGTTTTTTGTGTTTCCGCCTATCATATATATATATCTTGACATCAATACATATCACATCTCAACGGATGCAATCAAACCATATGGGAAACATTTTGGTGATATGATCGATGTCTCGACATTTCTTTTCATTTCACGTTTCATTCGCCAATTAGTTGTGCTGTGTAATATATTTATTATAACCCACCCTATTTACATTATTCAGAAGATTCCTCACATGTTCAATGACCTAATTCATGTGTTGTCTTTTTGGGATGCCTACTAAAAAATCTTTTGCTGCCGCTCATGTTCATTCATCACTTATTCTAACAAAGACATCGGTAAAAGAGAATATGTTGCGCCTAAGCATAACATCAAACCATTACACAAGGTTTTCAACAGGCCCTCGTGCGCGCTTTCTCATTTGAAATCACACCAAGTTTTCCTTACCAGAACACCTGTTTTGTTTACAATTGGATCCACATATTTTGTCACACTGAAGTACTTCGCATAAATCCACAAGTCGCCGATTTATTGAGTGAGGTATATTTAGACCTATGATCTTAGATCAGCTCAAACTGACTGTATGCAGCGTTCGTATTGCATTCGAAATAGGCACGTTTCCATTCATATCGCTGATCTCACTCTGATGCAGCTACTTTGCACGCATGTCGCGCTGCAGTGCAAGCTTGGCGCGCATCCGGTAAGCACGGGTGAACTCATCCAATGGGAAGCATTACTTTGGGCATTTACTGCTCTTTTTTCCCTTTAATAAAGACGCTTGCGCGTCGTATATATACACGTGAACAATCGCGGACGACACTAGCGCACTGTGCCCGTGCCACAAGAAGGGAGAGCAGTTGACTAATTACAGCATTGTAATTGAGAGTTCTTACTTTGGCATCACAATGCACTGAAAATCGCACATTCATATGCTCACCCAAAATTTAAGACTTTAAATAAAAGCGAGCTTCGTTCATACTTTGTCGGTAACAAATGCATACTCGCCAGGTTATCGCTGAATGGCAAAATGTTATATAAGAGTAGCTGATAACACAGCAGAGGTATTGCTAGGATTTATGAGTTAAAAGGGGATAGAAAGAAGCAAGAAGGGGGCCTGATCTATCTGTATTTTTACCTGTGGTTGCATACGTGTGGATCCTAATCGGGAACTATCTTTTTTTTTAAATGAGCCGAATCCTGACCTAAAACTAGCCGAAATGATACTCAATTAGCGCATACGTATTTTCAAAATTTCTCTAAAACAGTCATATTGAAACATTATTTATGAATATTACTGTTCTAGAAGCAAGTTGATACCTTGTATATGCAAAGGCAGCCGAAGTTTAGCTTGTTGATTGATATGTAGGCTTTAACGTCTCAAAACCACCATATAATTATGAGAGATACCGTAGTGGAGTGCTCCGGAAATTGCGACCACCTGGGGTTATTTAACATGCGCCCAAATTTGAGCACACGGGCGTACAGCATTTCCGCCTCCATCGGAAATGCAGCCGCTGCATCCGGGATTCAATCCCGCGACTTGCGTATCAGCAGCCGAGTATCTTAGCCATTTGAGCACCACCGTGGGGCTTAGTTTAGCTTGTATCAGTTCTAGATTTGGCCCGTTTTGAATATAAAAAGCCCCTCAAATGAAAAAAAAATGGGGCGGAAATGTGTTGAATACGAAACAACCTTCCCGATGGACATCCCTAACTTCTTATATATATATATATATATATATATATATATATATATATATATATATATATATATATAATGCACAAGTAAAAAATTTTGACTCCAAATTGTCAAGACAACGCTGCAGTGACACCTCACACGGGAAAAGAAAATGTACATCACGAAGACTACGCATTTGCCGCCTGCACTCTTTAGCGGCAAAAAAGGCTCCAAATTTCTGCTAGGAAGTAAATATGTTGTCAAGGTTAAAATCATGAACCATTGATCGGTGGCTTGACATAGCTTAGAATTGATATAGAAACAGTGCTGCAATAAATTTCGGTTTCAGTTTTGAAGTCTTGGGGCAACTGCACATCGCCATCGTCAACAGGGCACAGGTAGACTTTGAAATTGGTGGTGGCATCTTGTGTGCGTGTTTTCTGCAGGCTGACGGTCACGGATTGCTTTACGATTCACTTGCTTTTATTTATTCATTTATTTTGAATACCTCAAAGGCCCCAGCTGGGGTATTACATGAGGGATGGGTATTAATTACAGAATAAAAAAGGTGATTTGAGTGCAATCTTGAATTGATGCGGTTGGAGTGGTGCACTGTAATTGCAGGCAGACAATTCCAGTCTCGCGCGGTTGTCACAAAAAAGGAGCGAAGATGCGCGGTGCTTTGGGCTAGTGAAGGATATACTGCGCTTGAATGGTTTGTGTGGCTTGATGAGCGATGGACTGGCAGGATTGCTGGAACTTCAATGGAAGCATGATAAAACTTGCGAAAAAGGCATAGTCGAGGTATGTGACGTCGTGATTCTAGATTAGAAAGGTGAGCACAAGTTTAAAGTTGGGAAACACTGGAATTGTAGGTATATTCAGAGTAGATAAAGCGCGCAGCCCGGTTTTGAATCGATTCGAGAATGTTGGTCATGTGAGACTGGTGGGGATCCCAGACAGAACATGCATACTCTAATTTTGGACGAGCAAGTGTGACATACGATATTAGTTTAACTGATGGGTGCGCAAGTCCTAAGTGTCTACGTAGAAGACCCAGAGTGTGGTTCACGGAGTTGGCTATGTTAGTCACGTGGGCTGACCAGGAAATGTTACCTGAATATGTGACACCAAGATATTTGAATGATTCAGCGGGTGAGACTGCAGTGCCGGAAATGGTGTATTCTGTTGACTTGTGATTGCGCCTGCGATGAAAAGATACCAATGAAGTTTTCTTTATGTTTAAAGACATTATACACTTATCACACCAAGATACAATTAGATCGATGTTGTTTTGAAGTGTAGTAGTGTCTGCGTTGTTTGCTATGGGACGGTATACGACGCAGTCGTCTGCAAAGAGGCGAATGCTTGAAGAGATGTTTGATGGAAGTCATTGATGTAAATAAAGAAAAGTAATAGTCCGAGTACTGTACCTTGCGGCACACCAAAGTTTACAGAGGAACAGCTAGATGAGACGGAGTTAGCATGCACGAATGTTTCACGATTGGTAGGGAAACTGCGGATACAATTAAACACATTTGTATTAATGTTTAGACGAGAAAGCTGTAGTAGTAGCCGTTGATGCGGGGCTTTGTCGAATGATTTTTCAAAGTCTAAGAAGAGGACGTCAACAGGTATATTAATGTCAAGGCTGGAACTGATATCATGATAGAATAAAGCTACTTGTGTGGCACATGAAAATCCTGAGCGAAAGCCGTGCTGACTGGAACGAAAACAGTTATTGCTGGCTAAGAACTTGACAATTTTAGAGTAAATCACATGCTCCAATATTTTAGAGCAAACGCTAGTTATGGAAATGGGGCGATAGCTGCTGCAAAGAGATGAAGGACCTTTTTTGGGCACTGGAACAATCTTCTGAGCCTGAAAGAGTGTCCCAGTCCTGGATTTGTACTTCTGCGGCCTGCACGGTGTAGCTCCCGCGTACAGAAGATATAGTACGTGTTACTGCAATCTCCAAATCCGTGGCGCGTCGGCAAGTATAGGGAACAACGACTTCGGTGCGGCGGAGGGCGTCTTCTTTGTCAATGGCTTTCGTAGAAGCTTGTGCACACCGCGAGCTGAGTGTTTCTCATCAAGCATTCAATGGAGTGTACGCTGGGAGCTACATGAAGAACGCTTTAGAATTTTGTGCTATTGCTGAAAAGGTAAGCTTTCGTACTTGCGAACGACGAACTGCATAAGTGCATGCCTGCCAACTTCCGATTTGCCCGCGACAATCCTGAATGCTGCCGAACTCAGGCAGTACGGGCGCGGATATGAATAATCGAAAATATCGCCCTCGCTACCTAAGAGGAATACCTAAAACAAATTAGAGTGTTTCCGCGCCGCCGCGCGCTCTAGGAAAGCATTTCGCGGCTTTTCTTTCTTACACTTGTGTAACCGCAACAGTGGTAACAGCTGTTATCTCGAAGGGTGCCCAGAAGCGTGTGCCACGGCCCACTTTGCGAACTTCGTGGCAATCTCGCACGAGGACCGCGATGACGCCGTTTACATTTCACCAATCTACCACCCAAGCATCTAAAAGAAACCTTCGATAAACGGATTAACATTTCGCTGCACACAAAAGTAAAAATTCATATTTGCAGGAAGCGACCGTCTGTCGGTGCAGGTAGTAGTGACCGTCGGTCACTGTGCGCTCATCAGCTGCAATGTGTCTACACTCTCAGCGTTTGTGAACCCCACTGTGGCGCATGGATTAAAAAAATGTGGCACTTACTGCGCACAGATAGACCATACAGCGCGCAGAAGCAGGCAAAAAGAGGAGGGCGGGGGAGGGGTTGAGTGAGCTGAGGTGGTCGGAACGAATGGCACAATAACAAACTAACGAAAGAGATGAACGGGCAAGGTGGCGCCAGTTGTTGGTTAGCGCGACTGCAGTGGACAAATTTAGGGGTGAGTTCGTGGCGCCAGAGAAAAAAAACAAATTTTAACGATTAAAGTTAAGGGTGCGTTTATATTGCGAGTAAATACGCTATTCAAAGAAACAATTCAAACATATATAAGCTTCTTGTGAGTACTCCTTTGATGACTGTGCCACACAGCGCTATGACGCGTGTTTTGTTAGAAATCATGCAGCTAACGGAAGAAATTGTATGTACCTTGTTTTGTCAGCTATTTGCGCTTTTTTCGCCTAGTAAGGTCTGGTTATATCTATACTTGATGTCCTAGCTAATTAGGCTATAGAAATATTTATCTGATTTGGTAAGGGCTTGGACCGCCACGCTCGATTGCTGACATCCTTTTTTCATTTTCGCACTGCTGTAGTGCAAAAGAAAATATTGTAGAATAGAATATTTCTAAATATTTTGGTGTATCGTTTTGGCTCTGTGGTTACATGAAAGCTTAGCCAAAATGTACCAACAAACACCCACACAAAACTTTCAGTTACACAGATACAGCACAGATGATAATATAGTATACATAGTTAGACGTTAAAGAACATGCTGGGGAAAAACGAAATTAGGATGACGACACAGGTGGCTGCGGTTTCACGCGTTTGGCTGTACACGTTTCATCCCATGAATGTAAACAAACTGATCCAACTAATAAGCCCTGCATGCATATGTTCCTACGAGCATTTTCTGCAATAAGTTGTTCGTTTTTTTAATTATACTATTTAATGTCCAACACTTCAGAGCTTATGGAAGATCTGGTTACCGTACTTGTTATACATAAGCTGTTGAATGATTACTTTCATAAAATAAAAAGAAAAGTTTAACTGCGAAAGGGCTGCTTATGAATGCCCTCGAAGAAGAATAAGATTACCATGTCTTATTGACTTTTTACAGTAGTCAGCCTTACTCGTAGCCTCGTAAGCGATGTAATCAGTTTGTACCAATAAGCAACCTGTTAAAGACAAAATATAAAAGTATCCAGTATACCAAATGTATGTACCTGGAGCAGAAATTTACAGGTATGCTTGCCCAAATGCACAGTGCTATGTTTCCAGCAGCAGTTGCCAGTGCAGAGGTGCTGTTTATCTTCTCAGATGGCGGCTTGCTCGATGTTTTACACTACTTTCGCGCTGTGGATTGTACTTCTGTGATGTTTACATGTCTGCAAAGGTATCCTTTATAGTAAATTATAAATGTTGCTCCTTTTTTGTTTGAAGTGGTTTATATAATTTTTGTGTCACCCAGTGTAGTAGCCTATTGGTTAGGGTATTCTAGCTAAGCAAGAAATCTTGGTATAGAGGCCGAAATTCGAGTGTCCAAGTATATTTCAAACTTCTTGGTAGGTGCATGATGAAAGAGAAAAGAGCGTTTTCGCCGCCACGTACCTTTGATAAAGTTTTTATGAACCATGGGGTAGGCTCAGACATGGCACTTCCATTCGTACACTGATATGCACAGATGCTTGTAAATGTAAAAGTGAATAGCGGTAATGCTGAAGTAGGGAAGCTAGAGCTTTCTACTATAGGATACATCATAAAGAGGTTCTTCTTGTTCCCAGTACTTTTAAAGGCTTACCTAAATGCTGTGCATGTCTTACATGCAGAATGTTGAAAGGACAGCACACTACGTCTTCTACGAAGTACTGGGTGCTGACGGTGCAGTGCACTCTTCATCACACATGAAAGCAGCTGTTTTTAGCTCACGGCCTCACTCAAAGGGTTGCAGCAGTAGTGGGCGCTGCTCATAGATGTACCGAGTATGTTGTACAATTTAAAACATTCCTCTGATGCGAAAGCTTCCATCTCAAGCTATATGACCTATGAAAGCATTTATTTTTCAAAAATGAGCATCAGTTTCGCAGAGGAAAAACTGCAGCACATGTAGAAAACTGTGTACAGGTGCATAATATAAACAGAACTGTATTATAAAGTGGAGACCGCATAGATGTCTCCGACCTAAAAAGTTAATTCACTAACAGTATCTCATGAACATAGCACAAGGTCATCTGTTTATTAAGTTCTCTATATACCAAGTATACATTGAACATGCCCCTTCTCAGGCGCTGTATAACCCAGATTTTTCTTATTTCTAAGCTTGCTGCACGTGCTATAATAGTTTAAATGTGCAGCAGTGGCTATATTATCTAGTACAACTCGCTGTTAGGATTGTTGGTGCACGTCTGAATTAAATATTTGTCAATTCTGCGCCAAAATGATGACCACACAAATGAAGAAAAAAATTAGCAGAACGGCCGCTCTTTTACGACTATTTGTTTCTTGAAAAAACAGGCTGATATTAACCCACTTCTTACCCACCGTCCTTTATTCAATCACGCTATAGGACGCGTGATCTCTGAATACCATGCTTTCGATTCATACGGGATGAGTGAAATTTCGCTAGCGCAATTGATACCCCGCTTCTTTTGTGAAATCGCCTTCAAAATTTCTGATGGTGTGAATCCACATGAAGTGACATGCACGCCTAAATGAGCAACGCCCTTATTGTTTACCATGACAGCGTGTTCCCTCACTCGATCATTGACGCAGGGCGCCGTCTGGCTAACATGTCTATTTTCGAACGACAGGGTTGTTTCGTAAAATACTTCAGTGGCGCACTTCGTAAACGGTCGCGCATGCTTCTTTTTGCAGCCTTTCAGCTGTTGAGCATGATTTGCAGAGATGCAACAGAACTTTGCTAGTTTGTTAGGGGTGGTGAACTCTAGCAGTGCTTCATACCGATTGGCCTCCTTTTTAAGGTTGTATATACCCCCATGAATATATTGTACAAACAGCTTCAAGTAAGCACCCCTACTGTCTATTATAATAAAGAACTGTGGCAGTCAGAACTGTTATTTGAAACTAGGTAGGAGCATAGGCCTAGCCAGCGAAAGCAGCGATAACATCCGGCGCGAGCGTCTCGTGCTTAGCACTGGCGATGTGTTTTCCGAACAGTGCATGACCCACTACATTCATTATTTCATAATTCCTCCTCGCTGAAGACGGAGCCAAGTAGGTGTTCTAAGGTGTCGTAAAAACAAGTGGTTCGTGATACGGTTCAAGGCGATCCACGTGTACGATTTCGCGTCCTCGGCGACGCAGGTCCGGAGTAGGCGTGAGGTGTTCGGTGAGGTAGTTGACAGCGGAAGTTTTTTCTATGACGCTATAAAGCCCATGGTACCTGCTGACGAACTTAATAGATGTACCAGGAGCAGCAGTGGAAGGCACCCACAGCCAAACAAGAGAGTTGGGCAAAAACTGGTAGAGGGGCCGTCCTTCGTCGTGACGAAATTTTTGTAGCCCTTGTTCTTGTGTTGTAAGGGCGCGAGCTAATTGTCGACATTCTTCCGCATACCGAGCGGCTTCGGAAACTGGTGTTCCTTCAGATGAGTCGGGTCGGTAAGGTAGAATGGTGTCGATTGGAGATGATGGCTCTCGACCATAGAGTAAAAAGAAAGGAGAAAAGCCTGTCGTCGCTTGAGGTGCCGTGTTGTAAGCGGACGTTACGTAGGGAAGGATAAGATTCCAGTTGGTGTGGTCGGAGGCGACATACATAGAAAGCATGTCGCCAAGAGTGCTGTTGAAACGTTCGGTCAAGCTGTTTGTTTGTGGCCGATATGCGGTAGTACAGCGGTGAATCATATGGCATCAGTAAGAAGTTCTTGAATAACATCAGCGAGAAAGACGTGCCCTTGGTCGCTCAAAAGTTCACGTGGAGCGCCGTGACGCAGAACAAAACATTGCAGGAGAAAATACGCGACGTCACGTGCCGTCGCGGCTGGTAGAGAGGCCGTTTCTGCATATATCGTGAGGTGGTCCATCGCTACAATCATCCAGCGATTCCCACCTGATGTGTATGGCAGAGGACCATAAAGGTCTATCCCAACCCGGTCAAATGGTTGCACTGGGTACGGTAACGGCTGCATTGGTGCTGTAGGACGGCTAGGATTGTGCTTGCGGCGTTGGCACTCTGTGCAAGATCGAATGTACTTTTGAACGAATGTGCACATGCCGCGCCAATAAAACCAAAAAGTGGCCTGGCGTAGGTTTTAAACAAACCGGCGTGTGCACACTGCGGATCGGCATAGAAAGCAGCACATATGCTGGCACGGAGATGCCTGGGTATGACGAGTAGCCATTTGCGGCCGTCAGGGTGGTAGTTGCGGCGATAAAGTATTCCACCATGGATGGCGGAGTGAGAGGCTTGTCGGTGTAGCGCTCGAGATGGTGGGTGGGCAAGTGTTCCTGATAGGTAATACATCAGAGACGCAATCCACGAATTTTTGCACTGCTCCGCAGCCATGTCGATGGGTCCTGATAGTGGGAATAAGTTGTCTTGGATGGAGACACTCGCAATATCAGCAGAAATAGGCGAACGTGAAAGAGCATCCACATCGGCATGCTTCTAGTCTGAGCGATAAATGACACGGATGTCGCACTCTTGGAGCCGTAAAGCCCACCGTGCCAAGCGTCCGGAGGGATCCTTGAGGGAGGAAAACCAGCAGAGCGCGTGGTGATCGGAAACAACGTCGCAAGGGCAGCCGTAGAGATAAGGCCGAAATTTGGTAATGGCCCAGATGATTGCTAGGCATTCTTTCTCAGATACCGAATAATTTGCTTCTTTTCTTGTAAGAGTGTGGCTCGCGTATGCAACAACATATTCTTGTTAACCAGGCTTTCGTTGGGTGAGTGCAGCGCCAAGAACGACACCGCTAGCATCCGTGTAGATTTCTGTGACAGCGCTTGAATCAAATAGACGCAGTATGGGTGGTGTTGTTAGCAGCTCAAGGAGCTTCACAAAAGCACTGTCGCAGGCTGGAGACCACGCAGATAGATTGCGGTCCCCCTAGAGTAAGTCTGCCAGAAGTGCAATGATTGAGGCGAAATCCAAGATGAAGCGGCGGAAGTATGAGCAAAGCCCAATAAAACTACGCAGCTGCTTGGGAGACGCGGGCCTCGGGAACTCGCTAACAACACGTAGCTTAGCGGGGTCTGGGAGAACGCCATCCTTTGACACGACGTGTCCGAGAATGGTCAGCTTGTGTGCTCCAAAGTGACACTTCTTCAAGTTTAGTTGGAGGCCAGCTGCAGAAAGGCAGCGTAGAACCTGTTCCAAGCGACGAAGGTGCTTGGGAAAATCAGGCGAGAATACCACCACATCATATAAGTAGCACAAACACGTGTTCGATTTGAGGCATCGTAAGATAGTGTCCATCATGCGCTCGAATGTTGCCGGCGTATAGCTTAGGCCGTATGGCATCACGTTAAATTCTTACAAGCCGTCTGGTGTAACAAAGGCAGTTTTTGGTCTGTCATCCGGATTTATGGGCACATGCCAGTACCCAGAACGTAGATCAAGGGAGGAAAAGAACACTGCGCCTTGTAAAGAGTCGAGGGTGTCATCCATCCGAGGCAAAGGATAAACATCCTTTCGTGTTAATTTGTTTACGCGACGATAATATACGCAAAAGCGTATTGAGCCATCCTTCTTTTTAACTAAACCAACCAGTGACGCCCAAGGACTGTTTGATATTTGAACAATATCATCATTACACTATGTGTTTTCTTCTTACGCGTGGTAGTGGTTTTGGCACAAAATTGACTATTCAATTCAGGCATTTATATCTATTTACAGGCACATGTTTAATGTCTGTAGCACAATATTGTAGCGGTACAGCACGAACAAAGCACAGGTACGCCTTGAGACCGCAAAAGCAGCGTGTTCTCAACAGCTGAGCCGCAAGATTGTCTTCGTTGTCAAGTCAAGCCAGAGGCCCACTACCCGGTGTCTGCTAAATGCCCCCATCATCGTTTTCGTCCACATGTAGACATGGGTCATTTGAATCCCTCTCTAAGAGCATCGACACAATCCGAAGTCAATATTGAGTTTTTTTATAGAAAAGTCTCACGCAATCACTCGCTGGCGTAAGGCTTCACGCGCACTACGTGAACGAGGTGAAAATGGTGCTGGAGACGCTTCGTACTACACGAACTGTCGGGAACAACTTCATAAGTGACGTGACTCATTTGTCGCAGCACTCGGTATGGCCCAAAGTATCTTCTTAAGAGCTTTTCGGAAAGTCCTCGTTTTCCTACGGGTGTCTAAACCCATGCTTTGTCGCCAGTTTGATAGACAACTGCTCTGCGGTGAGCATTGTAGCGGCCTGCATTGTACTCTTGCGGCTGGCGGATCCGCAAACGCGCAAGTTGCCTAGCTGTAACGATTGCGCCTGTTATATGGCACTTGCGCTACGTTTTTGTTACAAATCACAACCACAAGAAAAAAATTGGCAGCATAACTATTGGTTGATTTATGGAGTGTGGGGCGAAGCATCCGTGCGTCCAAGCGTCCGTCTGTGTGACCGTCCGTGTGTTCATCCGCCCATCCGTGCGTGCATCTGTTCGTGAGTCCGCACGTCTGTCCATGCGTCCATCCCTGCATTCGCCCATGCATCCGCCCCTGCGTTCGTCCATGCGTCCATCCGTCCGTGCAGCCATCTGTGCGCCCGTCCATGCATCTGTCTGTGTGTCCGTTCATCCATCTAGTCAACACTCCAAGTACCATCATCTCACATCTTTTTATGATATATTTCGCATATAGAAGCACCACCATCCAGCTGATATTCTGAGGACTAAACGAGAAGTGGCACACGCACACTTTCTTACGGCTTACGCTTCATGTCTACGTCCCACCTTTAACCACCTCGGGTACGTGGTATATATACTAGTTCACAGTATTCATGGCACTGCGACCCAACGCTCGCTAAGCCTATCGAAAACCAAGGAGGTGACGGCCAGTGAGTAAAATGTAGCGCAACCCTTTCTTGTCAGCTAGTGCTCAATGTACATGCCAATGACTGCTAATGAGGAATGAGAGACAGGAGAATTCGGCTTTAAGTAACGCACACGGTACGAATTTTTTATTGTTCAACAACACGCAAGAGAAATCTCTAAACGTCACTACCTTGCAGGTCCAAGTGCAAGACATGTTACGCACTACTACGAGGGACGAATGTTTGCCGCTTTAAAGAGCTTCGCTCCTAAGAACCAAGTGGACTGATAGACAGTACAGTTTACCGGGGTCTGCCAAGTTCATATCCATTTCTCGCTCGTTAAAAAGGGTGACGTCTGCTCACATTTTATGATGCCTCTAGGCTCATTCCATAGGCGCACCTAATTTACTGATGGAGTATTGCGAGGCTGTTCGCGAAACGTAGAGTGCGGTCACGCCAGCACAATGCTGTGGCTTTATCGCTATAGCAACAACTACATAATGGCTTGGCCAAAATGAATGCAGTGTGCCGGAAACTTTATGCCATCATATCGGTTCCCCAAGCATACGAATTGTGAAGTCTGTGTTCTCGCATAAAAGCTTGAGAAGTGCCGGCGAGTGCTACCTGCTGCTGTCGATGAGGACAGGCGTACAGTCAAGTGCATAATTCTGGAGACCACGAGAGCGCGTGCCGAGGCGCGTCGCTGCGCCTTCTGGCGGCTGCAGGGCTCTGTCCGGGAGCACGCACTGCGCACGCTCGTCTCATATCACCGGGCAGCCTGCCCTTTCGCTCGTTTCAACGGCGCGCATCTCGAAACAATGCGGACGGCGCAAGGTGCCACATCTGCAGTTGCTGTGCAAGCACCGGTACTCCCGAGCAATAATATAGCGGCGAAAAGGCCTCTAATATAATAGCATGGCTTGAGCGCGCCATGCTATACACTTTGTTCCTTGATGCAGCGCGGAAAACATGCAGTTTCTCAGCTTTTCTCAAACGGAGTTGCGTGATATGCTCTTCATGCAGTGATGAATTTTGGGCTCTGTCTTGGAGAAGTTATGCCAGCTCCATTTTTTGGTGCAAATATCGCGCGTGCAGAGGTGTGCAGTAAACCACTGAATATCGTGAGTCCAGAATGAATAGCCAGGAAACGCGATAAATAAACAGTTTATTCTCATAAGCCAGAAAAAAAGAAAACGATAGCTATAACTGCTATCCAGGAATGATCACTTTTTTCAGTATTTAATCAAGCGCCCATTGGCGGCAATCACTGGTGCCACACGAGATGGCATCAAAGTGTAAAGAGCGGCGGATGTTAATGGAAGCTGTCTGAATTCCCAACTACTTCGCGTTAGAGAATGTTCTGTGCATATGTCACAGGTAGAGTTCTATATAAATACTGAAAGCGGTGACACCCCTTTCAACCTTCGACATATTCTCTGGTTTCCGGAAAAAACATTCCCAGATACCCCCAATTATGAAAAGACTCAAAAGTGAAAGCCTATGACAATTCTTGCACGTCTCAATCCGCTATAATTCACACTTACTTGCCTTGATTTACTATATTGCATCAAAAAAATAGGTTGACTTCAATCGGGGTTTATGAAATCAGTTTCAATCGGGTTTTGGAAATGTTTGCTCATTCGGGGTTCTTTAACGTCCACTCAATAAACTAGTTTCAAGTATCTCTCCTCTATCGAAATACGGCATGCGCGACTAGACTTGAAGATGCGTCTTTCAAGTCAGCAGCCGAGCAACGAAACCACTGCACCACCGCAGCGTTCTTGATAAAGAATTTACCCTTAATAAACCGAGTTTGTTTTCACCTTTCTTCCTCGGCTCTTTTCTGCAACTGTTGGACGTTTGATGGTTTCATGCATGTTCATAGACAAATGATATTTGGACCGAGTATTACTACGTGTGTTAGTTCGGCGAGTGAGAGCGCAAAAGGCAACACTGCTGGCTGGGCTTATCGATTGCCTAACTCGACATTCAAAATATGAACACGCCGCGGATCGCCTAGAAGTAACGTGCATTATGTGCAGCACGCCGAAACCCGCAAATAATATGCTGTAGTCACATTAGCGCTCAGCTTTTTTCATTGTCTTCACGGCGACTACAGAAGTGACACCTCGCACCGTCCGCATCGTTTCGAGATGCGCGCCGTTGAAACGAGCGAAAGGGCAGGCTGCCGGGTGATATGGGACGAGCGTGCGCAGTACGCGCTCCCGGACAGAGCCGTGCAGCCACCAGAAGGCGCAGCGACGCACCTCGGCATGCGCTCCCGTGGTCTTTAAAATTATGCACTTGAATGTACGTTTGCTGGATGTGCTGAAATCGGGTCGCATCGGTATTTGTTGCTTCATGCGCGGACATTGTACACATTGAGCGAAGTTTCATTTAGGATAATTGATGCTATGGCTGTACAATATTGCCATTCTTATTCGTCGAAATCGTGTATTCTGAAACCCAGAAGTGTGGATAACACAATTGTACAGGCTCGGTCTGTAGGCCTAACTTTTGGTGGAAATCATGATGGCAGAACATGTAGTGTACAGATTTCAGCTTGGTACACTATATATATGTTTGCCACCATTGAAACCCCACCCATCATCTGCTTACCGCTTCCCAGCACCCTGGAACTGGTAGGCAGAGCTTCTCAGCTTGGTACACCATGTGACTCGCCATAATAAGCACCACCCATCATCTGGTTAGTGCTACCCAGCATTATCGCAATGGTCTGCAGAGCCTTCCATGATTGTCCACTATCTAGCCTTTACTTTACACTATAGTTTCCACTTTACCCATCTTCTGTATATCATGTCACCCAGTATGTCCCGGCCTATCTACCATGATTCCCACTACGTACCGCCACATCCACCATAATTTTCACCATACCCACTATTATGTCCACTACGCCTTCCCAGTATTCCAGTATCCAACACGGTTACTGGAAACATGGTTACCGAAGTTTGATAAGAAATGCGAAGCATTTCTTAGCAATCTTCGGCGACATGTAGCGTATCTATCTATCTATCTATCTATCTATCTATCTATCTATCTATCTATCTATCTATCCATCCATCCATCTATCTATCTATCTATCTATCTATCTATCTCTCTCTCTCTCTATCTATCTATCTATCTATCTAGCCACCTACGACTTTTAGCTCTCCCGGCCGTTTCGATAATGGTATCGAAACAAACTTGGTATACCATAACATCGCAGCATGAAGAAGATATCTGATTAGTCATAACATGAAATTCATGTCTTGTATGTCATGAATGTCACAATTTATATTTCATTGTCCTGCAGCTGTAGTGGTGGTTTCGTTCACATGGCAAGTCACAAAACTGGTATGGTATGGCATGATTGCATGGCGAACACAAGCGACAGAACCTAATATGAAAAGCATGACATGCGTGTCACGTAACATGACTACATGCTAGGCTCATGATGCACTCGCGGCCGTTTCGCTAGCGTCACATATACCAAACTTTGTATTACAGCACGTGAGCAGAAGACTGAAGGTATGTGACTGGTGCAAAAATGATTATCATGAGATTCGTGTCATGTAACAACATCACTACATGCTTCACTCATAATGCGCTCGTGGCCGTTTAACTAGCTTCACATGTACCAAACTCTGTATTACGTGACATGAACGGACCGCATAGGTAAATGACAAATCCCAACATGCTAATGACAGCATGCGTGTCATGTAACAACATGACTACATGCCACACTGATGATGCGCTCGCAGCCGTTTCACTAGCTTCCAATATACCAAATTTGGTGTTACGTGATGCCAATGGATGAGCAAGGCTTGGGGCTGGTGCAAACAGGATAATCATTAAATGCTTGCCATATCAGAGCATTGTACATGCCACAGTAAAGGTGCCATTAGGTTTCGACGTGACGCGGTGCGCTGCTCGCCGGCGTTCATATCGTCGCGTCACGCAGGCGTCGCCACGCCAGGCGCCGGTCCTGTCTTATACTCGCAGGCGCGCACCACGCTTCGGTGCTTTGACGCATGCGAATTTCAGCTCATCCCACGTCCCTCCGTTACGAAAAAAGGATGACCCAGTGTTGTCTAGGTAACGCATCGGCGCGAAATGCTGCATGGCGTATTTCGCGCCGTTTGCCGTCGGGCAGCGCCGACGGCCGCCAGTCGCGCCGGTCACGCCTGACTTCAGACTATAGAGTGCTCGCGTTTCACTAACGTAGCACTGCTGTGCCCAGCGTGCGCGCGCGTCAACGCTACGTTGAAGTATATTGGGCCCTTCATGATGCGCTCACGGCCATTTGTGCTAGCTCCAAATATACCAAATTTAGTGTTATCACATCAATGAATGACAAAATATATGACTTGTGAACACAAGATAATCCGTATGCGTGTCATGTATCAACATGACAGCATACCAAACTCTTAGCGTGCTCACGGCCGTCACGTGAGATTCCCTATAATAAATTTGGTACCATATGACGTGAATATATGACGAAGGTAAACGACACATTCAAACATGATAATTGTGACACAAAAGTCATGTACGTCATCATTTACCTCCACCTCGTAAAGTTGTGCTCTTATTAAAGTGACATATCAACATTTCTCATTCGTGGTTTGCATTTCATCAATTCCCACGGTACGTGGGATCACAGTTTTTACGGATAGGGATTGTAGCGACGAAAGAAGAGACGTGAGATGACGTCGAAGGCGGCCGATGGGGCCTTGCCGATCTCGCCACTTTATTCCTGGCCTGAAGCGGAGCCACGTCGGTTACCAGCGTCCGCCACGCCAGGCGAGTCAGCTCGTTCCAATCCTCGCGCAGCTCGAGCTAGCATCAGCTGCGCGAGAGGCGCGGCGCGGTGATTAAGAAATGATGATGGTGATGATGGCGCTACTGGGCTCCCCCCCTAGCGCTTTGCGCGATTTGAAGGCATATGAAAAAGAAAGAGATTGACAAATGCTATATACATGAACTGCAATCCATAAAGTGTTCATTTGGTAAGTCCAGGTTGTCAACGTTTGTGGGCCATCAGTAGGCAGTGTGCCTCCGGTGGGCGACTCTGGGAGAAGCGCAAGGGACGAAGGAGGAAGTGCCTGGTCGCTGTGGTAGCCGAAAAGCGGGTCTCGCGGTGACCTGGCCGGACAGGCCGAGAGTGCACCGTGTGTCGCGAGGTCATGCTGCCAACGTCGGCAGAGGGCCGGCAGTGCGGGCCTTGACGTTGGAGTCGACGCAACACAGACCTCAAAGTCGAGCGTGCCGGCAGAGACAGACGTGCCGACGCTTGCAGGAACGTGTCCCAACAATACCACCAAGTGCGCGGTGGACAGTCGGGCACACGACCAGTGGTGGGACACCGCGTCGGACAGGCCGAGTAGGCGCCTGCGCCGTCTTCAGGGCCGTGACCGCAACCCGTGGCTGCGCAGCAGGGCGGCCCAAAAGTTGCCGCAATGTGTGACGCCAAGCACGCCGTCGTCGCCGACGTAGGGCAATGGGTGGCAGACACGCATGAGGCATGAGCGCCGTCGCGGTTGTGACACACGAGCTGGCGTTGTGGACACACGTCTGGCCGTTGCCGTCCGGAGGCAAAGGCTCCGGGGAATGGCGGTGGTGGAACCCAGCCAGCGTGGGCTCGCCCGGAGCACTGGACGGGACACCTGTGCGCGTGCAATGACCTCCGGCAGTCCGCGCATGAGGGCCGGCGTGCAGGTCTGCACAATTGATGGCCGCCTCCAGCCAACACCCCCCAGACTGCCCCACCGCAGGCGCTGCATGCCCGGTGAGCCCCGTCCGAAGCCGACCGGGCACGTCGTCCTCAAGCGCGTCAGTCACAGACGCAGCGTCTTGGAAGCCTGGCCGTGGTTGATGGCTGGCGGCCTCCACCTCAGCTGAGGTGGACAGGTTGTCAGCAGCAGGAACGACTTCAAGAACCTCGTCGGATCTGTGACCGGGTGCGAAACTCACGGCGCTAGTGGCCGTACCCAAGGTGGAGGGAGACGTTGTCGAGGAAGTTAGGTCCCGGTCAGTGAAGACTTTCGGGCCGGAGGGTACCGCACGCTGCGACGCAGACGAAACCTGTAAGTCGCGGGTGAACGGCAGCGAGTGGTAGGTGAGGCTATGTCTGGCAAGCACCGCCGAGCAGAGGTCATCGTAAGGCTGCTGGCTGGAGGTTGAAGTGCCAGAGAGATGACGCAACTCTACCGGAATACTGGAAGGGCGTCTTGAAGAATGGCGTGCATCAGCGGCTGGTCCGTGACGCCATTCAACGCCAGAACGGCATCGAGCTGCATGAACCATACCTTGGGGTAGGTCGATTGGAACGGTGGCACTGGCGGGCAGAGTTGCGGGAATATGGCCGCGGGCCGCTCGGCGAAGGGCGTGTTCTCCGGGTCACCAATGTAGCGACGAGAGAAGAAGACACGTGAGATGACGTCGAAGGCGGCCGATGGGGCCGTGCCAATCTCGCCACTTTATTCCTGGCCTGAAGCGGAGCCACGTCGGTTACCAGCGTCCGCCACGCCAGGCGAGTCAGCTCGTTCCAATCCTCGCGCAGCTCGAGCTAGCATCTGCTGCGCGAGAGGCGCGGCGCGGTGATTAAGAAATGATGATGGTGATGATGGCGCAACTGGATCTTTCTGCGTGATTTTTTAGGGACGTAGATTCTCAAGTCTGGGGTCGTGCATGCTGTATTATTAATATTATTAATATTATTATTAGTAGTAGTAGTTGTAGTAGTAGTAGTAGACAGCCACCTGTCGTTTAATCCTTCGCATGTCCGCTGTTTGGATTGATTAATTGATCGATATGTGGGGTATAACGTCCCAAAACCACCATATGATTTCGAGAGAGGCTGTAGTGAAGACCTCCGGAAATTTAGACCACTTGGGGTTCTTTAACTTGCACCCAAATGTGAGCCACATGGGCCCACAACAATTCCACCTCCATTGGAAATGCAGCCGCCGCAGCTGGGATTCGATCCCAGCTGCGGCGACCACCACGGCAGACCGCTCGATGGCGGTACTTCTATGAAATGAATATATGACGAAAAGATGTGCCATGTCAGTACTTGGAGTGTTCACTATATGTACGGACGCATGGACGCATGGACAGACAGACAGCATAGAAGACGTATGAATGGATGGATGTGCGCGTGGAGAGAGAGAGGGACGGACGGACAGACAGACAGATAGATGCACGACGGACGAACGGGCACACGGACGGACACACAGATGAATGAACGGACGCACAAACGGACTGATGGACGCTTCGCCCCACTCACCATCACTTACTCCGTGGATATGCTGCGATTTTTTTTTCTTCTTCACACAGCAGTGCACTACAATCTCTTTCCTCATGTAATTGCTACAATAACATGTTGATCGACCTTTTCGGAATCTGCTTACCATTTTCCATCAAGCTCATTATTCATAACCTTGATTTGTCAGCCGACAATCAATGAGATGGCCATGCAAAGTGAAATGATCTGCCTTTGTGAGACTTCTACGGGATGCACGATTTCAGCTTTCGCAAAGGTGATCAACAATTCTTCTTAATTTCACGTCAAGCAACGCGTAGGTACGAATGCTTCTTAGAAAACCTAATTACAGGCTTTAATTCTTTCCAGTCCATAAGTGTCAGTGCAAATGGCGCACGTCTGTCGGTGTATGAACAAAAAATAATCTTTGACAACGTTCCCTTCAAGGGCAGTGAATATTCAATGAAGTGCCCCCCCCCCTTCAGTCATTACAAGGAGCACAAATTGACCCTCATTTTCTTCGCGGTTGCACGATTCTGTGTATATACCACAACTAGCTTTGCTGTCTAACTCACAAACTTTACGAATCTTTTAACGCTTATTTAATAAATGGTCAATTTATGTTGACACTCTTACAATTATGCAGAATGATTCAGCAGTTTCAAATCCTCACGATGACAGCCCCACTAAGGCGGAACCGCTTTGTTCGATTACAAAAAGAATCAAGCTTCCACCAAGAATAGCGTAGCTTTTATGCATGATACAAGGTGTTGCAGCATCTGTTTATAGCTAATGAGTCTATTGTATCAAAGGACTTTCTCATTAGTGTATAAATATATCACTCTGTGGATTCGAGTTGCACGCAACCCTCAGTGAGCCTTGCACGAACCAGTAAGTGGTCTTATAAGAAAAGAACAAATCATGACAGTTAGATACGCCCCCCAAACAAACAATTCGGGTTTTGTGCACTTACAAATGCGGCTGTGTGGAGATAGCTCACATATGCTTTTGGTTATATCTTTATGTGTCTGTAATTGTGGCTAATTGTGCCAAAAAATTATCAAGCACAAAGTTCCTATATACTTAAGCTTTGCAGACAAAGGCGCCTTTCACAGCAGTACTCATTAGTAGATCACATTCAATTGCTTCCCACACATGTTATGAAAAAACTTTGCGCTAAATATTACAGCATCTATTGTGACCTAAACACAGTCTGTGCTTTGAGTAGAGTCCGAGGTACAGCTTTTTTTGTCCAGTACGGGGGTAGCTGTATATACCCTAGGTAACTGAGAGATCTTTTAAAGTATAGCCAGTGAGATCATCATAGCAAAACATCGCAAGTGCTCTTGTGGCTTGTATACTGCCGGATATAATTTTGAGATCACTTCAGCAGCAATGCCGCTGCTGCTTGCGTATATTACGTGCGCGAGAACGATGAACGATGAGACGCTGGGTCACAATTGCGAGGAAAGTCCGCTTTTTCATGGACGCGGCGCAATCTTACGGCTCAGAAGAAAGAAGGGGAAGAAAAAAATGGCAGCATATCCACAGAGTGAATGATGGAGAGTGGGGCGAAGAATTCGTCCATTCATTCGTTCTTGCT